>NC_045692.1:2911746-4132460 GCF_003331165.1 Xiphophorus hellerii
AGGGGAATACAGGATTTAAGATGTTGCAAATAAAGAATTAATATATTTAAACCAAAAGCTGGAGTAAAAACGTAGCAGTAAAAATGTGGTGTATTCAAGTCTGACCTTATAATTTCAAGGGTCATTTTGAAGAAAATCGATTGACATCACTTATTATTTTTATGAATCAGGATGTGTGATGTCATAAAGATGTGTCCACAATTTATTAATACAAAATGGAGGCATTTTGTGATACCTGTTGAAGTCCTAACAGTGGTGGACTTCTTCTCTTCTCCTGGTTTGATGCTTTCAGTTTTAGAGGCTGAAACAAACATTGTGAGAAAATCCGTATATGAATCAATGAGAAAGATGCCGACATGCAATAGCTGGGTTATGTCATCCAAACTGGACGTACCCAGAGGCTTTTTGGCTGCAGTAGTAGTAGTTGTGCGAGTGGACGCGGCTGTGCGCACCGATGAAGTGGTTTTGCTGGCTGCAGTGCTCACCGTTCCGTTTTTGGTAGCAGGGCCGGAGGCAGGGTGACTCGTGGTGCCACTGCCAGCCTTCGGCACCAGGGGGCGCTTCTCTGTGGTGGACTGTGACGGGAGAAAAGAGAGCAGAGAAGTGGTGATTCAAAGGCTGATGACTGGCTGAAATTCAGGTCAGACTTTTTCATCTGATTTTAATATTAGATTCTTTACAAACGCCCCCTGTCTCAGAGCTTTCAAAGTTGATAAAAATGTAAATGCATCCTTTTTAAAATCTATGATTTCACATCATGAGGAAAGAGGATTTCATTCTGTTAAACATGATTGCATCACCATGTAGCCCGTTGGATGATGCCATGCTCCAAATCCAGCCCAGCCATCCTGAACTGAGTCACCCTGCACCCCAGGGTGCCAGGGACTAAATAAAGGCCAATAGCGCCTGGGTTACCGTCAAACTGGCTGCATTTAAGAAGGTCACCAACAGATGGGGACAGAGAGGTGGATTTTAAGAAACTTCATCAACGTTGATACAACTGAAACCGACTACAAAGTGAAGAAACAATTAATCTGAGGACATTTTTAAATGCTTCTAGAAATTTGCCATTTTAATTGAGAAAAAGTAAAATAACCGATGCCAGTTGCACAACTGAAGCTGATATATTTCCCAAGACTGAACATCTGAATAGACTCCACTGGATCATGCTGTGAAAATGACAGGCATCAAACAACAAACTGTCAATGGTTTTATGAAACTTGGGCAAACAGTTATAAAAGAAAATGATTGTGGTTTTCTAATTTTGTTTTTCCACATAAAAAATGAAAAGTGTAATGTGCATCTTAGTCAGCCCCTTTTACCTTAGAGTAAAATGAGTCCACATCTATGCAATTTGATCAAGCTGCAAATCCAGAATAAGTATTAAAGTCAGTTAGTGAACACACAACATCACAATGAGCTTCAACACGTAACTCAGGCCAGAAGTGGATTTTTTTAAAGCAGGTTTAGGTTAGAGATCCCTGTCCCATGCTCGCAGAGCGTTGTTCAATCCATCATCTCAAAACGGAACAACTGCAAACATGTATGATTGGGACAAATAGACAAAAGACATGTTCCACTTCAGGGCTGGAGTCCTGCAGGTTTTAGATGTGTCCTTGTTCCAACACAGCTGATTTAGGGTGTTTCCACCTCTGATAATTCAGTAGATTCGGTTCAGTTCAGTAAAAGTTGCCGCATTTGTTCCATTTTCAGCTGCTGCACAATGCACTGTGTCAAACCAACCAAAAAGGGAGTGGCGTCATATTTTAGCATTTGTAGGATTTCTCTTTTGTCTTTGGTTAAAGACCATGAGCTATTTCTCCAACTAGCGCTAAACTCTCCTGTTTGTTTTGGTTGTATTTACCCAACCAGGAATGCGCTGGTTCCTACTTTTGGAGCGCTCTCTGGAACATTTGGCGTTCACAAGTTCCTAAAAAAGTTCACTTCAACCGAACAGAGACCGAGCTTTTTAGGCGGACCAGAGTTCACTGCTTTTGATCGGCATCAGAGTTCCATCACGCATTCACTCCTCCCCAAATGAAGCGAACTTTCAAAGCAAACAAACTAGAGTTCTATTAAAGAGCCCAAAACAGGGCTGGTGTGCATGTGTCCTTAAGTAGCTAGATTACCTCCTCAAAATAGCAGGAGATTCTGCTGAAGTTCTCCAGAGGCCTGGGGATTAACCGATCATTGGATTCTGGTGTGTTGACCAAAGGTGACATCTAAGACATGTGAGCCATCAGCCTTTGAACCCTTGAACCTTTGAATGCCCTATGTTAACTCTGGACAAACTGCAGAGATTTAAAACTCAGGCAGAAGAATGTGTTGATAAATGAGCTATTGGTTGTGTGTTCCATAAGTCTGGTCTTTATGGAAGTGTGCCAAAGAAACTTGCCATGTATGAGAGACAGCAGAAATGTAATATGTATCTAGTTGTATTCTGTGTGAAGTAAACTTTGAGATTGTTCCTACAGAGCTTTTCGCAAACCTTCATCCTGCATGCTTACCTTCAGTTTAACATCTCGTGTGCCTGTGGAGGGTTGGGACGATGGGCGACTAGTGGAACTGGCAGGGGGTCGTTTAGGCCCAGCAGCGCCTGTGGAAGCTGTCTTGGGTATGGTTGTTTTTCTGTCTGTGGTAGTGCTGGTGGAGGTGGGTGTGGGGCGTTTGCCGGTGGCTGCGGCCGAGCCACCGGCAGGAGCGGTGGCTGGCCGCGTTTTGGCAGCACCGACCGGTTTGGTCACCCCTGTGGCGGGCTGCCACAACAGGTCAGTGATGGAAGGCAAAATAAAGAGAAGAAGCAAACAAACAAAAAAAAAAACATCAAATCATAGGTAGCGGCAGTGGGGCTAAGAAGTGCAAGCAGCAATTCAAGAAAAAAAATGTCAAAATAATATGCTGTGAATTTTTTTATTACAAGGATAAAAGCTTAAAATAAAGAGAAACAAAACTGAATCTGAAGCACAAACAATGCATACTGCAAATGCTTGATGACTGGTGAGTTACACATTAAATATCCAGCCTTTTTTCCGATGAACCCTCTTTACCTACATGCTACATGTTGTTAGAACTCAGCTATATTCAGGATCAGTGAGCTGATCAGGTAAAACGCAAAAGATGTGTTAAATGTTCATTCAAGCTGCTTCTTAACTAAAACAAGCAGGGAGAAGTTAGCAAATTTCAGGAAGGCTGAATGTAGCTTGGCTAAGTTGCTGTGTCTTATCCTTTAGAAAAGTCCAATTTAAACTTATCCAGAAGATGCTGAATTAGAAAATGTTGGCAGTCTTATTGGAATCTCACATTTAAGGTAGAAGTTTTCAGCTAGCATAGCTGAGTGTGCTAAATGTGCTAAGTTGCTATTCACTCATATAAAATTGTAAAGACGTTGATTTGTAACCACCTGTGAAAAATTAGGTTAACAACCAGAATGTAATGACTTAATTTATTCAACAACACTTCAGAACTTTGTGCATCCAAACAGATGCAAGTATTCATTTTGAGAAAAATATTTTCATAGGGTATTACATTCCATGCATGCAAATTCTGGATGCCGATAATATATCTGCCGTCCTGGATAGGATTTCACTGTGCCCAATTCCCACGCTTGGTGCATAATTTGCAATGGTTGTGAGGCTAAAGCTAATAAATTGATAGAGACATTGTTTCTGGAAAAAAAGGAATAAGTGTTACAATTACATGTTTTCGTGATATAGTTCAAGTCTAATGATTATGTTGGGTTTTATTCCCAAGTAGCTCTGTACTCTCAACCTGGAGGATTTTACTGTATTTACAGATCTTTAGTGATGCAAGACACAGCGTGTTCTCCAGCTGTGGGCTGTATTTGACAGAGATATTGTTTTAGCTTAAGCATTTCATTTTAATGCAGTTAAAACTTCAATTTATTGTGCTTACTAGAACAATATTTTGTAGGGGTGCACTGATGAGAGATTTCTGACCTATCACTGATCATGTTCTTTAAATGGTCTCACCTGCCAATTCAGATTTTGGTCAACGCCACTTTTTTTTGTCTGAAAAGTTACTAAATATAGCGACAAAGCCACAAAGTTGGCAACAGTGGGATGATTATTGTTAACCGCCCATGTGCAGACATGACCTGGTGGGTGGGTCAATCAGTCCTCCCTCAAGGCAGAGAGAAAGGGGACAGGATTTCACTAGGTCATTCAGACATCTGTGGAGGTAGATAAGACTGGTTTCAAATGTGTCGGCCAATCATCGTTACCCAAAATTAAGGAAATCGGGTCTGATTTATACGTGCACTCCTAATGTAGTTCTTAAAGAGAATTGATAATTGTATAAAACCAGTATCAGCAGGTGGAAATTTGTCACAAAATATTTGATTGGTGCATCAAGATTTCCTGGTGAAGCTCAGCTCAGAAGTAATAACCTCCAAATGTTTCAAGAATTTCTAATTCTTTGTTTGTGATGAATCATAACTCCGTTTAGCTTTTGGTGTAAGTCAGACTTCCTCTGTTTAGAACTGGACTGATGGATTATATGTGAATCTGTATCTGCATTGCAGTCTTCTGAAAACATGACTGCGACTCGTTTTGATGGATTTTGTGGGGCTAAGATGATATGTAGATCGCCTCTGCGTGGAATAAGTCCTACCTTGGTCTTCCTGTCTCCAGCAGACAGGTCCTTGCTTGCTGTTGCACTGCTTCCGTTGGTCGCAGTCTTCACAGGTTTCTTTGCCTTGTCTCCATCTGCTTTGACAGCCCTTTCCTTCTTACTGTCTTTCTTCTCTATTGTCTTTTTATCTGCCTTCTCCTCCTTTTCTGTCTTCTGTGCTTCTTTTTCAGCAGGCTTCTCCAGAGGAGTGGCTGCATTGTCCCCTTTCTCCACCGTCTTGGCTTCCCCGACGTCGGCCTTTTCTTTCTCTGCTGCTGCCTCGGTTTTCAGCTCCACATCAGCCTTCGTCTCAGTCTTATCGTCAGTGGGGTGAAGCTGCTGCTCTGAAGTCATTTCCACTTTGTGCTGGCCTTTGTCATCCTTTATCTCTGATTTTTCTGCAATCTCACTTGTTTTGTTTTCTGCTTTTTCTTCCACCTTGGTATCCTGGTTCTTATCCAGCTTTTCTGCATCTTGCACTTTCTCCTCCTCCTCCTCTTTGGACTTCTCGTTTTCGTCCACCTTTTCAGCTTTCTCACTGTGTTTGTTCTCCACTTTGTCTTCCTTTTTCAGTTTCTCGTTGTTGGTGATCTTCTCTAAATTATCGTCCTTGTTCTCAATCTTGTCGATTATCTCCACCTTTTCTTTCTTTTCCACTTTGACAGGTGATTCTTCCACCTTGGGCTTTTTCTCCTCCTTCTCTTCCTTCAGTTGGACGGTTTCCACTTTCTCCATCTCCTTGTCTTTTAGCTTCTCCGTTTCCTTTTGATCATCCACTCTTTCTGCCTGCTTCTCCATCTCCTTTGTTTTGTCTGCTTGATTTTCCTCTTTGACCTTTTCTGCCTCCTGTGCGTTTGCTTTCTCCTTGCCCTTTTCTACCTCATTCGCCACTTTGACCAAACTTTCATTAGTGGTGAATTCAACCTTCACGCTCCCGTGCTCAGCTTTGTTCAACACATCAAAAGCCTCCACCTTCTGCACTCCATCCTCCTGTTTGTCCTTCTTCTCTGTCTTGTCAGATTTAACTGCAGACAAAGGATGGGGAAAAAAGGTTATTAAATAAAAGAGCCAAATAACCTTAAAAATCTTTAAAGTGTAAAAAGCAATTAAATAACAGTTACTTTTTGTTCTGCGATAAGAAACCAATTTAAATCTTTGCTTCAAGCAACAGAAAACCCCAAATTGAGGCAATACAAAGCTAATGCTACAATGACAACAGATACAGGAGATATACTGTAACTAATTCAGCCACAGGATCTCACAAACAACAGACTTTGTTGTTTGTGAGAATAAAGTTGTCAGGTAAGAAATCATCTGTTGTTCAGTGTGGTTTTTAAACCTGTACATGTTCATTCTGCATAGTTTTACCAGGGAAAACTAGCTGAAATAGTCAGTCTTTTTTTAAGTGTCTGAGCTAAATGAACAGCAGACTATCTGTAGTTCAACTTTACTGTGTAGCACTTTGTTGAAGCACCTTTTAAACACTGTTATAAGCAAACTAACGGTTCTTGACATAAAGTTTTGGCAGTAAAGTTAATTTTGCACCGTAACATAAAACATATCCTGACTAGGTGTAGAAAGATAAGACTTTAAGCTACTTCCTTTCACTACCACTAAGTTTTAATAGATCAATAATTATCTTATCCTGTGGACAATAGTTGTTGGGAGAATTGACAGTGCTGAAGGATCAGAGTAAAAGTGCTGCTCAGAACGGGAGAAGAAATTGTATCGATCTGAATGCTGACAAAATGTTTATTATCAGCTCCTAATTCATGTCCATTAAGTAAAAAAAAACATTTGTGCAACAATCACTTGTCACAGTTTCATGTAAAGAAAATCTGAAATGACTGAATAAAAAGCAACAAATCATGTCTCCACTGAAGTAAGTCAAATAAAATTGCCCTCAAAACTCACAAACAAAATATTCGAAAGAAAACTGTTTAGGAAGCTGAAATAATCAGGCACAGTACTATTTAGCACACTATTGGCGTGAGTTTTTCATTTTCCTTGGCGGTAAGCTCACCATACAGGAAAAAAGAAATCAGAATGAGAATGTAAACAATCAGAGGAGGGCCAAGACAAAGAGATAAAGACAGGACTGGTCTTCTATCGTGGTGGCTGAGAGACACAGAAGCAAATATTGATTATCACATATAAAAATATGGGAGTGGAGAGGAAAATGTACAAGAGATGAAAAGTGAAACAAAGGAAGAAAAACCAGGAGCAGGACATTTGTGAATAAATTTGCTTTTTCAGGTAAAATTTTATATTTGATATAATCCCAGCCTGGAAATGAATGGTTCTTCCTTTTGTTCGTATCCTTGCTAACAGAACCGGTGTTTTTGACGACTGTCTTGAACATAAAGTGGCCAAAACCTCAAACTGTGACATCTGACCCTTTCCAGAGAACACAAACAAGTACCTCACTGTAAAATGCAGCGGCTTGAACAAAGACTTCACTTTCTGTGTTGTAAACATAGAGGGAGATAGCAGACCAACCTGATCTTTTAATTAGGGCAGAAACCCGATACGTGTCACAGCTGTGAAAAGCCTGCAGAAAATAGCTTCATTAAAACTACCAGCGGGAGCTTCCCCCCAGGCTACTTTACTCCCTCTAACACTTTTCCTCCTGCAAGCATCTCATTCCAACAAACTGGATTTCTGCATTTTATTTCTTCATATCATCTAACCTTACATCTAGTCACATTTTAAGTAATATATCAATTATTCTTCTCAAAGTAATCTAGCCAAACAGAAACAGCAAGCCAGGTTAGTTTAGTACACTTGGTTTAGCCAACAGTTAGCAACAATGCTAAACCAAGTTTATCAACTAACTTTAGTTAGGCAGCTAACAAAGGTTAGCTAACTAGCTAAAACAAGTTTAACTAACTTGGTTTAGCTAACTGTTGATAGTCTGGGGCTAGAAGCACCCAGCATGGAGAAAGGAGGTCTTCAGAAGATGATTTCATAGAAACAGGATAATATAATCATTGCTCTGAAGGTTCTGTAAGGTCTCACAGTGTGGTGTTTTACAGGACATGGCTGATAATCCTCCACATTTGGCAGCGGAGAACAATGAGCATCTGGGTGCAGGAGCCAATTCATTTGAAGGTTTCATTAGCATAACGAGAACACTTAAAGCTCATTTAGGCCTGTTACAGCTTAAACTCTCCCAGAGAGCTCTGATTCTACTCAGTGGTTTTTGTTCTTGTTGTTTCACGTTAAAATATGCAGACTCTGCTCTTCTATTCTAGCTCCGCTTAAGGCTGTCTCTAATAAAAATCCATGCTGGGAACTTGGATATTTATGCTGCTCTATTCCATCGTCCCATCATGAAGCACAGCTTATTGTTTGGTAAACAATTGCACACTAGTTTCTGAAGCACTTTTTAGCGGCCCCGAGAGGATTATATAATCAGCCCGTGCAAGACACTGCCCTAACGAAACCCGTCACTGTTTAGTGGGGAAAAAAAACACTTTAAAGTGATGGGATGAAAACAATCTAAGAGGTGATACAGCCACATTTGGTAGACATATTAAGCAGCTGTTGAAAGATGATGGAACAGAGACATGGATTTTTTGTTTTTTCTGTAATAAAATAAATAAAATAATTGGCATTGTAATACTTGCATTTGCAAAAACAATAAAATGTTCTTTTTTCTGCTCCTTTAAGCAACAGATGACCAGTTTTAGAGTGATTACTCTTAATGACTCAGAGGTAAACACAAAGCCCCTTCAAAATTGTAGATGATTTCAACAACATCTAGGTCAAGTAACAAGTGAATTTAGTGCACCTCTAACACTGAATGCAGTAGTTGATGCTATTTTAAAATATGAACATTAAACTTTTGATGTTTTAAATTTGAATCTTTAAAATTATTCATCTAAACATGCAAAAATTATATGTGATGCTTTAAAATATTGTACTATATTTAGCTGATATAAGAAATAAGAATAAGAAATACTGTAAGTATCCATGCAAAAATTAATGCAAGAAAAGTACAAGAAAATAGAGATTATAGCCTGTTAATATCAAATTTCAGGGTGTATGAAACATGAAATGCTTTTTACCTTGTCTTTGGTGAGTTTTCTTCTAGTAGTCAAACTTGGAGAAGTTTTAAAATTATTATGTTTAACTGTAACAACGAGTGATATGCTGTATAGCACAGGTGTCAAACTCCAGTCCTGGAGGGCCCACTGCCCTGCAACCTTTAGATGTGCCTCTGCTGCACCACACCTGAATAAAATAATTAGGTCATTAGCAATAATAAGGTCATTAGCTGGAGAACTGATCTACACAAGGAGGAGGTAATGAAGCCATTTCATTCCAGCGTTTTTGTACCTGTAGCACATCTAAAAACTGCAGGACACCGGCCCTTGAGGACTGGAGTTTGACAACCCTGCTGTATAGTATGAAGTGAACAGCTCAGAATCCTGTACTAACTCCCCCAGACCTGTAAGTGGTGCTAAATATTAAGTGTGGGACATGACCAGAAAGCCTCCTTAAGAGGTTAGTGGCAATCACAACAAGACATCAAGATTGGCAAACAACAAAGTGTGAGTGGAGGTTTTTTTTTTGTAAAACCTTTTGCATCAAGAGAACCTATAACATATTTCTTTAACATGTTCTCTCATTGTTGTTGTTAACTATGAGCACGTAAAGACTTTCTTTGCATGTTCTGGACATTTAATTTGCATAAATACAGGTTGTCACTAAAGTAACACCCTTCATACCATGGTGCCAGGGGTATTGCTAGTGTGTCTCCACATAAAATGGTAAAGACTGGTCCTTCAAAACATTTTCAGACCAACACCGGCAATTAGCATCATTCTGTCGAGAAAACCCTAAGTCCTACTCAGTCATGGTATTAGAGGAGACAATTTTAATATGGAGGCTGATGCAGGTTGGCAGCAGACAAGAAGTTCTTAAGTAGGTTTTTCTGTCATTGCAATGACATGGCAGGTGATCTTCACAGTCTGACGTGTTACAAGTGGATGAAAATATGACCTTCTGGACAAAAGAAACACAATTTTCAAAGATGTTACTGCACCTTTTACACTTTGTAATGCAATAGTTTCACTGACAGTTATTGTCTGGACAACAACTGTCAGACAAACTTCATGGTAGAAGATAAAACAGGGTGTTTTAAAATATCATTATCCAGATTGCAGGGCCTCTTCTGAAACAGATTGTGCATAATGGGACAAACGTCTCTTGGTGCGGTCTGCGTCAAGGGACCAAGTTATCAGGAAGTTAATTATTGACCTCGCACCCCATTAGTTCTAACACAACCTAGCTGTGGAAAAAAATGATCCTATATGCAAATCCACAGCGCAACTTATCTTCAAGGCAACCTGTAAGTCTGGTGACCTTCAGTCACGGTTTGACTGACCTTCAGACATTCTTATACTATAACTCTACTCTAGACAGAACCACCTTTGATCTCTAGTGGCTGCTATAGACATACTAGCTTTTGGTATAGATGCTATAGACATACCAGGTAAGGTATTTTTATTCCTATGAAAGTATTTCATATTTCTTCATCTTAAAACTTTATTTTTCTAATTCATTACATCTGTTAAAACTGTCCACCAAATGTATTGATGCCTTATGCTACACTTCATTTCATTATCATCATCGGCACATCTGCACTCACGTGTTCTGCTAATGCCTTTTAACACTGTCTGGAAACCCCACCCCTCCATTTTCCTCTTTGTTTTTCTTCCCATCATCCATTCTGGAGACACACGGCAAAGACAAAGCCACCACTACAGATCCATACGTTGCTTTTGTTGGATAACAGCTTAAGAAAAACAGACTGAAAATGCTTGAGCTTGTAAGACAGACACACATCAGCAGCTACAGATGTCTACCAATGACCTTCCTAGGAATGCAAGCAGATCAGTGCAGCACAACACAACCCCGGGCTAGATGACTCTGCCACGCTTCTGTTTAAACTTCACTGTAGTAGAAAATAAAGAATGATGCCCCTTTAATCCTCTAGTAGTCAGGCTGGCCATCTCTGCCAGACTCAGCTTTGTGCCTGGTTGTGAAAACAACCTCAGCATGCTAACAGAAAAGGAGGAGGAAGTGAGACAAAGAGAGCCGGCATGATAAGAGTGAAAATGGTGTGGGATCGAGACAATTCGATGGAGAGAATGTTGAGGTATTTTTCAATGACAGTAACTTTCCTTTTTAAACTGAACGGTCATCATTTGATGTGACAGTCAACTGAATTCAGCTTTCCTGATCTGCCTGTCTTCACTGGGAAACTGACGAGCATTCAGAGCAACAAGAAAAAAAGAGGAAAGATCTAGAGGAACATAGCAGTGTGGAAAATGGGTTTCAACGAGGACTCTCATTCACTCCATCTATCACAATGAGCCAGGCTGACCCCAAGTCCCAGTGTTACCTGGAGGGGATTGGTTGTATAGCAGCTATACAATCGATCACTGCAGTCTCCTATGCTCTTTAAGGAGGAAAACAGACAGAAAACCCTAACCCCTCACCTTAGTGGTTACTATTCTCAATCTGACCAGTGATTATGTTTGCTCAGTTTGTGCAAACCTGAGGCTTAATGCATCACATATCAGCAAAGTACAACCGAATATCATCAATGATCAGGCTTTTCAGCAGGTGGCTGATTTTGACTCCTAACTGGCCTTTATGGTATTTTCTGCCTTAGTCATTTTTCGTCTTTGAATTGAAATGCATTCCAAATTGCAGGTCATCCTGAGTTCAGACACCCAGATCTGATCTGAAATTTCTCTGAGACAATAAAAAATGCATTTATAACATTACCAACACTACGCCTAAAAGAGCCTTCCAACGTGCACAAGGAATATTGATTCTGCTCTTAAATCCTTAGATAGAAATGGTCCCAATTCAACTATATAACAAGTCATTTCATAAATATGCAAGAAAACCCCCTCAAACTGAAGAGCTAAAACACTAGCGCAGGCTCCACCTACCATCTATGAAGGGGTTTGAGTTGTAGTTGAAATCCAGGCCAATGCAGCCACCAGTTGCAAGGTCATCAATGCGACCTGTCACAGTCCCTACGTTGGCAGCATCAAAATCTTGTTCAGCATTTGTGCTCAGTTCCTGTTCAACTTCAATCCCATAAAACTCTACATCTTTGGGGTCATCAGGTTTAGAAGCAGTCTTCTCTTCAGTTAATGAGTCAACAATTAGGGTAGGGTAGATGTCTTCACAACTCAACCCTTTGGGGCAGAGGGGCACTGGAAGCACAATTTCTCCCAGTTCCTTCTCTTCCTTAAGGCCCTCTACTGTGACCTCTAATGGCGAGAGAGGAGAGCCAACACTTTGGTCCTTCAGAGGGGGTAATGGTGACAGGCAGAGCTGGGGCTCGGGTGAGGCTTGACGCAAATCAAGATGTGTGGCACCAGCTGCTGAAAGGGTAGGCGGTGGTGTTGGTGGTTGATCTTCTGCAACAGTCAGTGAGCGCTTCATGGAGTGCGGTGAGCGGCGGGGGCCACCCATAGATGATGGCAGTTGGGTAGATTCTGGCCCATCTCCAACTGCATACTTATCAGGCAGCTCTAGACTTGAGGGTACCGACAAGTGGGAACACTCAGACATTGCTCGCCTCATTGCCTTCCTCTGTTGCTGAGCTCGCCCCATATAACAGGGTACCAACTCCTCATCTTCCTCAACCTCCTCTTCTTCACTGTTATTGTCTGACAAGCCCTCAATTAATCTTTCATCTCCGAGGTCAGACACTGCTCCTGTTGCATTCTTTTCACCCTTCTGCAGGTGGTTATCATTCAGTTCTCCACTGATGGGATAATTAGGGGCCACCTGGGGCATGGCAAACTTTGGGCTGGATTCAGAAAATGTTTCAGGCAGAGGGTCTTTGCATACTGTAGCCCCTGTTAAAGAGATTTCAACTGAGTCTGGAGGTGATGCACTTGTGGATGATGACAGCTCCATATGTATGGTTGGAGATCCAGGAACTGGTGACAGGGAGATCCTGGTGCTGCCTATAGCAGTAGGTAATCGACCTGGGGATGCTGGGGAAGGAGATGGGGAAGAGGAGACAGGGCTGTCTGGGCTTTCCCCTGCGCTGCCCAGCGAGGTGTTACCCATAGAGATGCTGCTTGAGATGCCCCCATCTCTACCAGGCACCTTCAGTGCTCTATCCATGCTGCCCGTGCCTGGCTGTTCAAAGAAGCACAGTTTATCTTCATCTGTGAGTCCGGCTGACATAGGTCCACTACTCATCACCATGCCCTGTGGGGTGCCCATTTCCATGCCTGAAGGTTGCTGCCAATCCCAGCCCTGAACCGGCATTGTGGGTGGTACCTTGCACAGCTCACTGTACTCTGAGAAGGGAGAGCCCGGCTGCTGGTCGGAGAGAGAAGACATGCTGTCTCTCCTTTCTGTTCAATTTGGACCTCTTCCTATGTTCCCAAGTCTGTCTCTTTCCAAGTCTTGGATGACAAAAAGAAATCTTCACCACTTTTCTGCCTAAATCCTTTGTTGTCCTCCCGTGTTGTTCTTTTGCGTTTGGTCACTCAGGTGTGGTCCGCTTCCTGTGTCAGTGTGGCTCTCTGCTCTGAACTCAATCACACGCTGATACGAACTGAACCAGTCTGCTGCTTCTCTCTCTCTTTCTCCCTTCTCTGGTCCTCATGGCTTATTGCAGTCATCATGTGACCTAGTTGTGGATTTCAATTGGTCACAGTCAGTCCCTAGATTCCGCCTACTGTGGTGGAGTGAGTGAACCCCCTCCTCTTTCTTTTCCCCACTCTGTTTTCCTGCTCTCCCATCCAGTCCTTTCTTTCTATTGCTGTGGCTCTTGGCAAAACATAAATCGTACACACAAAACTTCACCTTCCCCTTGGGGAACCTTGAGTGTGGGTCAAGAAGTGCTACAGTAGGGAAAACTGGATACGAACTTCAGAAATGTCTGAATCATACATTCCACAAATTTGCATCTAACTTGTATGAACATAGCTCTCACAACCAATTCAAACCTTATGCAGGCATTCGTCTAGCTATATACTCAATTCACACTGTTTGGGGTTCATAGTTTCTTAATTTTTCTATACTTTAATTTTCTCAGTCTGACCCAAAGATAAAGTAAACGTCAAATCAAAGTTATTTCAGGTTTCTTTCTTAACTCTGCTAATCGAAGATTAGCACACACCCTATTGCATGGGTCTAGTATGTGAGGATTTATATTTTATATTTGGATAGCTCAGTAGACTTCGCTTCATTAGCTTTATAATGTCTAAATTTTGTGGATTTATTTGCTTTGGATGGAAATTAGGAACAGTTTAGTAGAACAGTAATTGAGACAATTTAAGAGTATGGCTGGAAGGACAGATACATACTAGTATGCTAAGTCTGAACAACCTTCCTTCTGTACTTAAATACTGTACATACATTTAGTTCATACATGTATGTGTTGTCTGTTACTGAGTAATCATTCTGACATGAAGCCTGGAGAACATTTCTGAGAGACAGACATGCTTATGCATGCACAAATACAGTCATACACGCACTCTTCAGGCTGAATCAGACAAAAACGTCATGTCATGGCACTTAGGATTTTAACTTTACTTCCTGCAAACATTTATTCTTACGTCTTTTTTGTATCTACGACTCTAAATCTGAATGTGTTTTAATGAATTCTTCTGTTGGGATGTTTTTGATTCAGATTCTAGGGTGAAACAGTCTCTCCTTACCCAACAACAATGAAGCAAATACATCTAAGTGACCATGCTTGATTATTTTGGTTAATTTTGTGTAGCATATTTAATATCTACCAAAGCAAAGACAAAAATGAGTTGGTTTTTGTCTAGCAAAGCCCAGGGGTAGGTCACTAGGGCAGTCCACCAGTTGCCCCTCCTTGTTTCTTTTGTTAAAAATTTTAAAAGTTGACAGGAAATTTTTTGTAATAAAACATCAACACAAAAAAAAAAAATACAGCAGTGGATTGAATAAAACTAGTCTTTCTGTAGGTTGTGTACGTATAATCAAATGCCATTATACGTACACAACATATGTATAATAAACCTAACTAAACCCATCTTTTCAATCACTGTTACAGGTGTATTAAAAAAGAAATCGAACGCTTAGCCTCAAAGTTTTAAATAGAAGAAATATAAAGGTATCCTTTATCTGACATATCAAACTTTCTTGTGCAAAGATAAGTATTTTAGTTTTTTCTATGCTAATTGAAGAAAACATCAACAAAAAGAAAAGAAATGGTATTGAAAATAACAGAATCAGCATGTTTTTAAAGATCTGTGATTGGTCAGAAAAATGCAATCAGGGAACCCTTATTTTTTAGGGTGAGAGGGCTCAATATTTGAAAAAATATTGAGTCACAGCACAGCAGTGATGAGACGTCTTTTAAATTAGACAGAATCTTTACAAAAAGGAGAAGATGCAACAAAACAAAATGGACCCCAAAACACAGACTTAGGGAACACCAAATGGGGACTAGAAGAGGAGGATATTTTTATCCTGAACCAACCACAAACTGATCAGTCAAACAGTCAGGTTGATTGACAAGTAGGATGTGATCTACCATCAAGAGAAACAAACAACACTCTTTATGGCTTCCTACCTTTATATTAAGTAACTGTTCCATTAATCCAAACCCAGAGTTTGAGAAACAGGATGCATTTCAGAGTAAAGGTCAGTGTGGTGGAAAGACAAGGGTTATCTGAGGGCAGAGAGTGAGGCTTCTGCTAGGCTGAGTTTAACATCCATTGCCACTCAAACCGGCCAGCAGTTCTGGGGCTCCTGCGGCTGTTGGATCACACTGAGGGCTAAATGTCAGCACAAAACAACAATTTATGAAAAGTCAGATGGGCACATAGGGACACAGCAGGATAAGGAGTGGGAGGCAGATAGACAAGGGCAGACAGATGGAGTCACGAGGCGAAAAATTGAGGGGGATAAGTGGCAACAATGGATGACAGAAAAAATGGGAGTGAATATTTTTGTGTAGGCTCACAACACAAGATGCCATCAAAGAACCAACAAGCAAGGCTAACAGGTGTTAGTAATATCTAACATACCAATGCATATTGGCTCAAAATGTCAAGGAATACCATAAAAGTAGTGGCTGTGTCACAAGTTTGAGACGTTATAATGAGGTTAAGCCAGATTCCACTTGAGAAAAGTTCTATGCTGTGCCATTGTAGTGACTGACTCAGTTACCTGCAAAAGGCCATCACAATGTTGTTCTTAACTGTGAAAGGCAAGAAAAAAAGTATGCCTGGTTTTTAAAATGTTTACAAAAAATATGTTTGTTGTACATTTGTACTCAGTTCTCCTGAGGAAATATTTTGTAAAACCCCACTTCAGATCAGATTAGTAACTTTTCAGTAAAAAAAAAAAAGAAATTGGTATCAGCCAAAGTTGGAATCAGCAGGTCAGGCTTTTAAAGATCTATGATTGACCAGAGAACTCCAATCGGTGCACCCCTAGTAATATTTGCTCATTCTACTTTGCAAAAATAACTTAGTGCAAGCCAGATTGGATAGAAAGCATATGAGAAGAATCATTTTTGAGACTGACAAAAGAAGAGCTACTGGTGACATGTTTTTCTCTAAACATCATTGGTTCTGAAACCTGAGTAGATTCTCACTGGTACTAATATTCATTGATAAACACATGACAGAGCAATCCCTGCTCTACTGATGATATAATGGCAGCCAGCGGACGATGGGACTGCGCTTCAGGGAGGTGGCATTTTCAGCACAACACAGGCAGATTTGGTATTTTGGTGACCCACCATGATTTTGACTTCAAGGAAGTGTGAGGAGATACACGACAGGGGTTGTGTCACTAACAATCAGGCATCAGGGAGCACTGACACAGCTTCAGGGTTTTCCTCAGTGTATCATAAGCCTGGCGGGTCACCAGGCTTTACTTGCACCCCTACCAGACAAAGCATTGTTTGATTGTTTATTATAGGTATTTTTCTACACCAGCAAAGACAGGTTAAAGAATCTCTTGGGTGAAAAGGTTGGAAGCACAATGGTGATGTAGTATAGTCAGTATATATAGGGAGGCTGAGGTCAGGTGTCTTTTATTCACCAGAACTCCATAAACACTGCCTATTTTAACTGATCTATAAGTCAAAAATTTCAGCTAATAAAGTGACAAGTCACAGATCAAGGATCAAAAAATGTTGAACACTTTAATTAGGATGAAACAACTGAAGTGCAAAAATGTATAATTATTTTAATTGTATTTTATACGTTTCCCTTTTTTAAGAGCCTGTAGTTTAGTTAGTGGTAATAATGTCTTCCAATAACATAATTACCTTGTCATATTTTAAAATTTTCTGTTAACTTTAATCATTTTTCAACTCAAAAAGGCCACTGGATGACTTTCTTAGTGCAAATTGTCTGGAAGAAAACCTGCAGCTCACACATTTACAAAAGTATTTACAAATTGTTTGTATTGATATAAAAATTGTGGCCACTGGATATTGAATTTGACTGGATTTGGGCAAATTCCCAGTGAGTATGCCAGCCAGTTCTTATGGGACTAAATGGTTCCTATCTCTAGTCCAGCCATCAATCAGCTTCCAACTGACACCTACACTTAAAGGCAGCCTGTCACCACACTGGGAAGGCGAACCGCGGCAGATGTACTCATTTATCAACTCCAACCAACTGCCTGGCCGTCTGACACTTTTTACTGAAACTCTTACGAGGCAGGCGGGGCGGCTGCGGACGCACAGGTAGTTTGGACAAACTGGCACCCATGACGTCCCACATACATCCAAATAAAGAGTGATGGCTTCATCCAGTCTGAGTCAGAGACACACTCAACAGCCAGTTTTATATTAGTAGCAATTAGCTTCAGTTATCCAAGAGCTGTCCTTTGAAAGAAAACAGAAAAAAAAAATCACTTAGTGTGCAAAAAATACAGAAAGGAGAGCTGATCACAGGTGCAGCAGGAGAGGAAGAGGAGGATAAGACAGGCAGTCTTCAGTTGGATCTATTTATAGCTCGGCTACATCCCGTTTGCTGCCCGTCACAACATCCCCCACTCTCACTAAACATCTATTGTTTCCCTCGGTAGTCCCTGTTCCCGTTAGTCGCCGAAGCAACTGCCTCCTGTTGCTATGGCAACAGGCTCTTGGTAAGTGGGGGGGGCTGTTCATGTGTTGGTGGGGAGTCAAGCTGAGGTGGGGTGGGGGATGGATATTGGCAACTAAAGCCAGTTGTATCAACATGTAAGAGTGTGAAGACAGTAGACGTGTTCAAGCCCATGTTCCCCCTGCCTGTTGCATCAGACGCCATGGATGTGTTTGTGTAGAAGTTAAAACATGTTCTACAGATAATTAATCTGAATAGGATTTTTATTCAGCTGGTATAACCTCCATGGGTTGTAGTTATTGCTGAAGTTCCTCTGGGTCTTTGGGATATAAGGTCACACCTGTCACCACGGTAATGAAACTAGAACGCTTGCTAGAATCTAACCTAGTTTTTACTGTCATTCATTCATTCATTCATTCATGGTTATGGGTTCCTGGTTGTTTTTACTCCCTTGTTCTACTGACAAGCTTCCTGCCACTTTAAAATAACTGTTTACATGACGCTCCTACAGAAACACACCAATGCTTGTTGATGTACATAATTACGGTGCTAAAAGTGGATTCTTTGCTGTTTTTGACTTCGTCCCACTGTTGTTTTTGTCCTCCTCTAACAAACACCAACTTCCAGACAGTTCCTTAGCAGCTCCTACTCCTTCCACAGTTTCCATTGGCCATATACAGTAATTGTGCAATTTAACATTTCAAATAAATTTGCTTTATGGAAAGTACGGCAATTTTAAAAGGACTTTTTTTTTTTCAATAAAATTTTTGCCACTAGGATGAGGTGGTTCTTCGGCCATATTGAAATTAGTTTATTTTGAAAAACCACAATGGAAACACTTTTTTAGCGTCACACGAGTCACATGATCAACAACCGGATGCTCCCAGTGGCGCAAACCCCAAAGAAGACGATGACAGGAAGTGGTTGGAGGATCATGGCGCTGCATGTTTTTTAACAACTTATGTGAACAGACTCATCCACATGTGATTTTAACTGCGTTTCTTTTTTAACGTAAACACTGCAGTGCAACATTGTGTTTTTTCGACATTAGCTGAATACTGACAAAGTTTTGCGCACACTGGTCATGGAAATGCAGCTACTGTGTTTTGTTACCTCAGATTGTGGTCCTAATTAATCCTTATGGGCTTCTAATAAAACGATGGGCCAGTTAAAAAACAAACCCCATACGCACTACATTCACTGGGAATTCAAAATCAAAATGCAAGAGCTATGGTCTACAAATACTGCAGATGGTAGATGCAGTGGTTTGTCTCCTACGTGTCACCATACCACCTATTTTGTCATCTCCAATATCTGTTGCTGCTCCTACAGATAGGTTAGCTGATCCTTAGTCTCTATGGCAACCCCTTGCTCCTTGTTCTCTTTTTCCCCAAAGCCACATCATGTCTCAGCCCATCACCGTCTGTAAAGAAAGCCTAGGCAGGAAAACTTAAAAAATAACAACAACTTGGTGACCTTTAGTGACATTTTACATCCTTTTCATCCCCTTATATCGTGATCTTTCAAACTCGTTCATGTAAATGCTTCACAGTGAGGAAGCTAAGTAAAAAGCACCAAAGGGACAAACTGTGATGCTGATAATGGCTTCTATAGAACCCAAGGACATTCACCAACAGTATGCATATTTAACTGTCCTACTGAAGCTTTCAGGGCAAGTTGTTCACAATGCCACCTGCTCATCTGCCTTGTCGGATCATCATTAGGGCTTCATGTCCTCTAAAGTAGCAAAGATAGTAGCTGTTTGACCTCATGCTGCCGCAGACGAGCCGAACAAATGAGGATGTTCTCAAACAAACTGTCTTCTCTAATCATAAGCTCAACAGAAGGCTGGAAAAGCTAACAATTATTGCTAGTAGAACACAAAATGGTTGCTTGCTCCTAACAAAACACTGCAATTGCCTTAAATTGCCTGCAATTGTTTAAAAAAAAAAAAATCATGTCAAGAATATTGTGCTTTGGATGAGGCCAACGTGAAGATTTTGGGCCAAACAAAGCACATCAGCATAAGCCAACTGTTAACCTTACACACTTGTGTCCTGCACTGTGGATGTATTTTAGTTTTTGTTTGAGTTTCCAGACCAATAAAGAAATTCACGTTTAATGTAAAAACAGTATCTCAATCTACACCTAGATTACGAATCTTATCTTGATTCCAGAATTAGACCGCTCATGCTGGCAGCTGATGCTGTCATCCAATATCATCTCTACTCCCTGGATATTGAGTTGTCTGCATGTAACGACAGTCATGAGACCATCATACAATCTTCAATAAGAGGCCTCTTCAAATGTGTTGCAAGACTGACTGCTACTGGAGATCCTTCCAGCCCACAGCTTCACCACCCATGACGACACTTTGAAGACAGTTAAATGAAATGACCTACAACAACTAATTTACCTTCAGCATAAATACAGTACTTATAAACTGAATCAGTCAATGATACTAGGTCAAAATTATTCCAAAAACAAACTGGATCTTTTCTGTATCTTTCATTTCAACCAGTTAGCCAGCGCCTCAGTTGAGAATACATGTGAGAACCCGACAATTAGAAATCTTCTGAAAGACGCTTTTGCCATTTCCTCCCTATCATTTTATTGTAGCAGTGGTATGTACCTATGTGTTCATGACTGCCAGACCTTTATGCTATCAAAACTGTCTAAAATTATCGAATCAGAAGCTGGTTCTGCCTAAACTTTTCAGCCATCTGTTTGCCTGTCAGCCATTTCTCTTGTCTCAGATCCTGGACAGTCCTCTGCCTATTGTCTGTTTACTGTCGTTTTCTTTTCTTCTATTTCATTTCTTTTGACATATTCCTTTCAGCATTCTCCCATTTTCATTCTTCCTCAAATTTAAGGTTTGAAACATTATCAGAAAAACACGTTATTTTCGAACCAATCCAGCTAATGTTTATATGGCAAAAAAGTTTCGCATGAGGTGAGCAGCCAATTAGCTAACTGTAATGTGAAACAGTTAGCTAACTAACTGTTAGAGTGACATGAGGCACAACATGTCACTCGTGGCAGACTGAAACACAGTGAGTCTAATGTAAAACTGTGTCAAGTCTGACAGAAATCCAACAAACATCAACATTATTACTTCACTGTGAAGACACCAAAGAATAAACTTGCCAGAGAACTAAAAGTTACACTCTATAGACCTAATTTTTTATGCTGCATAAGCAAAGATACTGAACTGGAAAATGGGTCAACAATGGAAAAGTTTTAGAAGGGCACCACAGAGGATGTTCACTTACTGTACGTACAGCCTATAAGAATGAATGTTTTTAAGATTCTGAGGATGAATTATTCAGTTATTTAGAAATGGCATTGTGTGATTTTCAGTGTGAACAGTCAGTATCTAATACTCTGTCACACCATAAGACACTGTAGAACACACAATCATCAGATCAGCAAAACTGCCAATGAATTTTTGGGCATATCCAAAATTTTCACCCCATGATCTCATGAGATCATTTATCTCAGATTGATGTTTACATGGTTTAATTACTGGGGGAAATTACTGTACTCATTTCTAAATATTGTAATTGGTTAGATTTGTTTTTATCATTTTATTGTATTTACTGTTGATCTTTATTTTTATTTAAACCGTATTGTGTATATACAGTATCTGTATATACAGTTCAGACCAAAAGTTTGGACACACGGTTGTGTCCAAACTTTTGGTCTGTACTGTAGATAAATATACATATCTCAAAGTTCGACAAGATTTCTGCTCACTGAACTCATAAAACTTCCTCCTTTAAATGTCAGCTTTAAAATTAATCAAATCTAAAGTACTGCTGGCCCGAAGCCATCTCAGGACGAATCTTTGTAACGTGTTGTTTAGGAATCTTTAGAAAAAACAATTCCTGAATGACTCATGCTCTGCTCCTGGAGTTAGCTGTTGGCTCCTAAAATGGCGCCAACAAGTGAAAAAAAACCCTGACATTTCCCCCAGAGCCGTCAAAAGACATTAGCTCACCACAGCTCTGGGTGGTGCCATACTGTACATATGCCCCTTCCAGGCTACCATCTAGTAGCTTGTTGTGAAGCTTCAGAAAAGAACACTATGTGGTAAAAATGAACCGCTGATACAGTGTATTTACGCCTGTCTGCCTCGTCCTCAAATAGCTTGGGTGACTCAGTTGTGTACTGTGTGCGCTTCTGCGTGGGTATCTGTGTGTCTGTGCAGAGAAACAAGGACTACAAAATCAAACACTTGCAGTTTTTTAAGAGCTAATACATATTTTTAGCTCTGTTTCATTAAAAAAAAAAAAAAAACAATGCTTTGGAAGAGAATCTCCAGTAATAACAAATGTAAATTTGTAATTCAAATTAAAGACACAAAACTTCAATAAATAATTGAACACCACAGTCTATGTTGACCAAGCACCATTTAGCTGCAGTATCATTAAGGTACAAACAATTTATAAATAATGCTAGAATACTGTGACAAGCTAACTGTTAGACTCTAAGGACACTGAAGTTAGCGTCTGCCTTGAAGTTTCCAATCAGTGTTAATCACAGTTTGTGAAAAATATGTAAATTTCACAATTAACAAAATAATAGAAAGCTGAGATGGTTACAGTGGTATTAGCTTACGTTTGGTTGACTATCTCTTCAAAACGTTTAGTGATCCATCTCTGGCTTCTGTTGTGAAAACCATTTAGAATTTCTTGATAGTGATTTGTTTTTTATTGTGTTTATATCTTTTCTATTCTTTTCACTAATATGTATGAAAAATCTCCAAGCTATTATTACTGTAATTATACAGAGAATAAGCAAGGTATACAATACTATGTGCTAGCACCTGCTACCTAACTTCTATATACTCTTTTTTCAGCATGTCAAAGGAATATAGCTGAATGTTAGCAAACTGAAATAATTTAATACCATCTGATCTCTTGACAGAATATATCACTCTAGATATGATGAAATTGTGTTGGTCAGTGTTAAGTCCTGCACAATAAGTGCTACATGTTAACATCAGTCTTCTCTTGTTTGCCCATTAACAGTGTGGCAAGCAGGTGAGAAAGTAGACCAAGAAATTTAATTGAAACATTTTGATTTTTGTGCTTTGCTAACTTTAAATAAAATGCTAAGCTTTATCCTCTCTTACCTTTCTTCCCTTGCTCTTATTCGATGCTCCTTTTTCCTCAGATTTATCTGAATCCCTTCCTCACTAACCCTGCACAGTCTTTATTCTTGTTCCTTATCTTGCCCAACACACCCTATCCTTTCTGCAGGGCTTAAATACCACTTTTAGTTAAGCTGATGCACACTTAGACACTGACACAAGCTCTCATTAAAGAGAAAGCCCAGCCAGCTGCACTGATGTACACTTTCCCTTTTCTTAATCACACAAATATTTGTCAGGCAGACTATATTCATCAAATATAAAACATGTAACTAAGGCACCTCTAGAGAAAAAAAATACAGCAAATAGGTAATCAAGGTTTTTATAGCAATAAATATAAATTTAGGACTGTTTCATAGTAATCATAGGACAAAAAATGGAAAGGGAAGGCTCTGTGCTGCTGTGGAAAGATTAGGAGGTATTGATCGAGGCAACTTAATAGCCAGGTTCAGGATGCCACTGATCTGATGGCAAGTCTGGTTCGGTTCTTATTACAGCCACCAAAGGGAGGCAAAGACAGGAAGTGTTGAAAGGAAGGACGAGGAAATGAGTCCCCCCAGAACTCTGCACTTCTATAAATCACAGCAGCACACACATACAAAACACTTCTGCTGTCAGAAAGGACAAAAACACCCAGTCACACCGATACACACGTACACACACACAAACCAGGACATTCAGAAATGTAAACAGGCTATGGTAAACCTCAGCTGATATGTCATGGTATCAGCAGACCGATCATGTAGGACTGCATAGAAAATGTTCTTTGATATATCTCAAAAATAAAGAACCTCTAAGCAATGCTCAGGCAATATGACGGATCTAATGATACACATCAAAGTGATTATGAGAGACAGAAAAAAAAAAAAATCATGTTTTGTGCATCCTAACCTCCCAAACATACTCATGCCCCATAACATTGTCCATTTTAGTCAAGAAAATGATACAGTGGACCGCCAGATTTTGTGGGGGTTAAAGTTCTATGCTGCGCCCGAATACCTAAAATCTGCAAATACCTGAAACCCTCTCTAAAATGTATTAGAACTGCCTATTTTAATCATTCAAACATCAAATGCACCTTAAAATGCGCTAATATGCACAGTGGAACCTGTGTTAGAACTACGAAGAAGCTAACATTTACAGACAATCGTATCTTTGTTCTTGGGGCACAACCAATAGGAGATAAGGAAAATGAATGGTACTCATGGATTGGCGGATTCACAAATGGCAACATGTCAAGTAGTGTTGCACATATTGAATGTATTTCAGCTTCCCAAGCCACATCTTCTTTCCAATATTTCAAATACGTTCCACAAAAAAATACCCATGAATATGTAATTAGTCTAAGAGCATCTAAGCGTGCACTGATAAATTCCCTAATTTTACTAAAATAATAAAGATTGGTGATTGAAAAGCTGTAATTGGTGCACCCCTAAAATCAGTAATGGGACCATAAGAAGATGAGAGTCCAGGGAAGACTTGGCTTTATATTGACCCTTAAGATTGATGTCTGTGCACATTATATAAATATTCCACACATAAATGAAAGACACCTGTGATTTAACAAGGATAGTGTTGATTAAGGACAAAAAATACAGAATAACAGAATAAAGGCAAACAGAAGAACTCAAATAGGACTTACCTATAGTAGAGAGGCGGCCAGGTCAAGAGTTGTGACATGAAAAAAATGAAAATAAAAGCAAAAAAAAAAAAAGGAGAAAAGGAGAAAAAATTAGAATTTTTTATTGTATTTTCTAACAAAACAACAGTTTTTTTCTGTGTTCAGTTGAGGTAAAGATGGAAAGAAACAAATGGGTACAGCAGGCAGGAATACCAGAATTAATTGAACAGAGAAGACAGACAACATTTAACTCCTGGATGGAAAGTAAGGGGGAACATAATTATTGTGTTAGTACCCATCTCGACTGGAGAAGAAAAAAAAAGAGAAGAGATTCAGAGTTGGTGCCGATATCTACCGATGGGTCTAAAGAGAAAGATTTTGTGATCGGTTAGAGGCTGCACACCCATCAACAGGAAAAGAGTTAATTATGGGAGAATCGCAACAGTGCATCTTTGGAAAAATAGGTTAGCATCAAGGCAATTCGGAGTCTCAATTGGTCAACAGTTGAGTTAGTCACCCCAAAAACAGTCCAAACCACACATGCTAGTGAAGGTTTTTAGAGGTGATCATACAAGGAACAGCACAAGTGGTTGCAATTCCTACGATAATCCCTTGATTAGTAAAAGGCACACAAGCAATCAATCCAGCCCAATACCGGAACTATTCAAGCTGGTTGGAAGCGCCATGCATGGCAACCATTCGCTTCTATCTATAAGTTGACTTCGGTATCTCTACTAGGGCTGACTACAACCAACCTTCCACGATGGGGACAACTGGAGGAACCACAGCTGTGTCTTCCACTGGATCAGCAAAGCTGGGAAAGAAAGGCTTTGCAGCAGGATTGAGGCCTGATCCTGGTACTCCAGCGGGACCCACTGAAGGAGGAGATGAGGGTGAAGCGACAGGGGATGCCTGTGGGGAGAGCTTTGCCTCTGGGGAGGTGGGACTCCTGACAGATGAGGTCGAAGAGGAAGGAGGTGACTTTCTGGATTGCTTCTGGGCAGAATTCCCATCTTTGTGCTTGGACTGGAATTCTTGTGCAGTGGTTTTGGGTGAGCGGAGAGGTGCTGGACTTGGTGTGTTGAAGGACAGGCCCAGGGGTAAAGGATGGCCTGCGGTGCTCGTGTCACTGAAGACAAATAAATCGCTGTTGCTGCTCAGTTGGGAGTTGTTTAGCATCCATGAAGCATCAGAGGGTGATAGGGGTGGGGCTGAAGCCAACACGTCACCTTTAGGTGAAACGGCCTGGCTTGTCTGTGAAGCAGAGCTGAAGGCTGAGGTGTCTCCATCTGAAACAGCTTGCATGGAAGACTCTTGAAAGGAACTTGAGATATCAAACATCCCGCTGTCTACCAAGTCAGCTACAGCTGCTGTGTTCTCTGAAGAGAAAGGAGGATAAATGGTTTGATTGCTTTGACCCAAACCGGCATTTTCGGTGTCCATCAGGACATCCACCTCCTCAGGGAAGGAGCCGGGGATTGTTTTGTTGGTGGAAGACGGCATGGTGAATGGAGTTGCTGTAGCATTCAGCTCACTGTTGAGGGCTAGAGGACTGATGGCTGCAGTCGTTGGAGAGAACAAATCCTGAGGCAAAGGAGAAGGGTCTTCCTCTGGGTAAAACTCTTTCTTCCAGGTGTGTTGGCTAGTGTCCATGTCTGCAAAAGAGCTCTCCATTGTTTCATTCATTGAACTCCCAAGATCCACCAATGCTTCCACTTTCACTTCTGAGGGAGTCACTGAAGAGGGAACAAATGGCTCTGCTGTCACTGCCCATTCCTCTGGAAGCTTCTTCCTGTTTTTACTCTTCTTGCCACGGCCTCCGCTCTTCCCAAGTTGTTCTTCCCAGCCGCATTCTCCTCTGTCCCTTCTTGGGCCAATCCTGTGATAAAACTCCTCAGTCGGAGGGGTGTTTTCTCCCGCTTCCTGTGTCTCCGCCTGACCCCTACTCTCAACGTGTTCGTAGGATCCCTCGTCTTTCTGTCGCCTTTTCTTCTTCTTCTTCTGTTTTCTGTCAGATCCGTCCGTGTCCCTTTCATCGCCCCCAGCGTAGGCGGTGCTCTCACGGCCAGGCCAGCTTTCGGGCGTATCTTCTGGGCTGGCTGCAAGCTGATCGGCTTGATCGGAAACCTTCACAGAAACGCTTGGAGCAAGAGGTGCATCTGTTGATGGGGAGCCAATCTGGTCTTGCCAAGAGTCGTCTAAGGAACCTTGTTGTGGGTGAAGAGGGGAAAATTTAAGGTTGAGGATATGGATTTCGACAACAGCACTGGTTCCCTAGGTCTACCTCAGAAAACATAAGCAGACAATTCAGAACATATCATAGAAAAGGACAATGGTAAGCAATGTCAGGAATGAATATTTAAGGAAACACACTTTCTAAGAATAAACATAATAGTCACTTCTATTGAAAAAAGATGTTTAGGGAGGTGAAACATTGAACCAAGAAGCAAAAAATGCTCAGACTGGGTTTCTTTGAATTGTCGTCTCCTGATGATTGAGAATTTACACCAGTGTGTAATAAATTGGCATTGCAGGGTTGAATTTCTGTATTTGAAGTTGAATGCAAAAGTGAATGATGCAAAATTAGTGAGGATTGTCAAAAGTCTATGAAAAGTATTTGCCCAAACTACAAATAATAATCAGCTGTAAGTTCAGTCTAAAGATTGTCTTTCTGGACATTTCCCCCATTTGGATCCTGAATTGGAATGCGCTAACCGTCCCACAGAAAGAAGGTCATTCCAGGCGACTCTGCTAAAACTACATAGCTTTTTTAAGGTAATGGCATAATTATGATGGATGACAGTAAAAAATATCTCCTTAAAAGTTACAAGGTAAGGAAGGCAGCAAGACAAAATGGTAAATGAGCAGCAACACAACCGAAGAAGAGATTGCTCACTGAAGCGGGTTTGCTCTTCCTACTTTGGCCCAGTTTCTCTCGGATCTCTCTTTATACCCACACATGGATGGGGAAGAAGAGTTAAAGTAGAGCAGATGTCAGGGTCCATACCGCACAGTGGCTCTCTGGAGGGCCATATTTCATGCTAACAAGGCAATGACAGAACTGTGCTCTCTATAGTGTGCCTGCTAAAGTTGGAGGAGGCAGAAGAAGCACATCAGTCAAATGGGCCAGACTCAGGTTGGGATGTGTGAACTCCAGTCAGCATTTTATGAACACTAACTACTGCATGTGCACCGCTAAACCCAACTGATTAACTGGGGTCAAAAGTATAGGCTAGGTTAGGTGAGTTAGGCCTCCTGATGTGTGTTCTGTGGAGTGTGAGCCATGCTAGTCAGAGAGCAGTCAGCAGCAGTCAAAGCAGGAAGTGTGTTTCACCTGATGTTACTCACATCTACAGCTGGGAGTCTGCAGTATGAGAGACTGGGAGTATGCAAACTGTTTGAGGTGTGTGAATTAAACACCTACTCAGCACTTCAGTTTCCAACCCAAAGCTTCTGGATGATTGTACAATTACAATCACATTATTGAAGGTGTTTGTGGTATTAAAAAGCCTCCCTTGGATTCAGTTTGGTACCTGCTTTCTAAAAGTGTTTTGGAAAGATTGTTTTTTGTACAAAAAAAAAGAAGAAGAAGCAAAAAACAGAACAGCAGATGGTGTTGACGGGGTTAGGGGCCACAGCCACTCTGTAATAGCTACAATCTCTGAATACTTGAGATCTCTCTAAAAACGTTTATATCTGCCTATTTTAATAGTTAATACACCAAATATACCTCAATATACTTTAGTGAAAACTGTCTTAACTTAAGCCAACATCTCCAGTCTTCCTTATTTAAACTCCTGAGGTAGAGCCAATCAGCTCTGAGGAAAATGAACGATGTGCCCGGATTTTGTTGCTTTACAAAAGCAATCAAATAGCGTGACAAGTAGCATTGTGCTAAGATATTTTAGCTTCTCAAGCTGCATTTTCTGTCAAATATTTTAGATATCCTTTACAAACAAATCCGTGAATGGCTGGGTTTTTCTGTGAATAGTTTGGAATTCTGTGTGAAAACTGTGGTTAAGTTTTTATACTCTTTCTTGAGCATCAGGAGTTTTAGCACCAACTCATTGGACTGTTTTTTTTCCTAAAGAAATGATGTTCCTTTCTCAGTGAAGATTGGACAAAAGGTTTTCATCCAAACATTTTCAGGCCGGAGTGGATGTGTGAGTGAGAGGACAGTGAAGCGTGATCTGTGGACACTCACAGCTCAGTGACTGGAAGCCAGCGCATGACAACACTCACATTACATGTCAGCATCAGATGAGCATTGACCTTCATCCCATCAGAGTGGGAGGATGTGAGACAGGAAGTAGTGGACTGAAGGACAGCTAATTGTTACGGCTGTGAGGAGGGGCGACCGTGTACAGTCTGAACTGATTTCACGTACCTAATTCTGCAGTTTCTGCAGATTCAGCACATAAAAAACACATGGTCCTAAACATTAAAAGCCGTACCATGTATATATCATTAGAATTTAGCTGTTCATTTATGATCTTTTCTTTATCAAAACACCTCAACAGTAGTGAAAATCGCTCACTTGAAGCATTCGTCTTTCAGTAAAACCTAACAGTGTTGTGACTAATCCAGCTGTTTTGAGCTCAGCATTGTGGCTCCACCATTTGAAAAAAAAGAAGAAGTTTCTTTTGAGATTTTGACAGATGGGTAACACACGCCAATAAA
This sequence comes from Xiphophorus hellerii, assembly GCF_003331165.1. Classification (NCBI taxonomy): domain Eukaryota; kingdom Metazoa; phylum Chordata; class Actinopteri; order Cyprinodontiformes; family Poeciliidae; genus Xiphophorus; species Xiphophorus hellerii. The sequence goes on from NC_045692.1 coordinate 2,940,926, forward strand.
GATGAGACTTAAATGAACCAAGTATCCAAGCAAGTATTGTTACCATATACTTACTATCTAGCTGAAAAAAAGCTTAAATACAGAAATAATCCACTACGGAAACAATTTTATTGCCAGAATTAGGAAATAAACTTAGTAGAATTATCTAATGTCGTTCTGACAAAATGAAAATATGTTACTCTATCCTCTCTGTGCTGACAGAGAGGATAGATCCTTAAGATCATTAGATCATTAAGATCTTAATGATCTAAATTACTTTATTAGTCTCTAAACCTGTTGTGAGAAAATTCTTTAACACATTCAGTGCATATAAAACTCAGCAAAACAGAATCAACAATTAAACCTTCAACAAAGATGTAAAGTATTATTCACCTAAAAGTTTACAAAACAGCCAAGTACATTAGTGCTTTAGAATTTACCAGGAAAAAATTATTTAGAGAAAGCTCAGTGAGGTAAACATTTTCAAAGTTAGGAAAAACGCTACATGAAAAATGGCTAATAGCACATGAGTGGATTAACAGAAGTGTGCCCATCACTGCATCTACTGTTATTAGATAATGTATAAAAAAACGTCAACTAGAACTAGAAATCCTAAATATCTCAAACTCAGATTGGATGTTGAGTGTCTATATCAAGCACAAACACTTTAAATTTGATTTAGGTCTCGACACTTGACATAATATGACTATGCTTTCATCTAAACCTCTCAATTGCAGTTGGTTGCATGTGAAGACTCTCAGTGCTCAGAGTGGGAATGACATCTTTAAGTTTTACCTGCTGAAACATCCAAGGGGCTCCCAGAGGCCTGGGGTTCTGGCAGCATGGCGCTGTGATCTTTTGGGACTTCTGACCCAGCTTGGGGAGTAGGATACTGCGACTCTGATATACTCGGGGGCTTCTGTGGTTGCAGAGGTGCGGCTCCCACCTCCACATTCATTCCAATCCCTCCTGGCTGAGAGAAGCCTAAAAAAACATCAAAACAGAGTGATGGCGTTAATGTTAAGACTTTTTGTCTTAACCCTGTGCATGGAGATAGAGAAGTATTAACAGTGAATAACTCTGTGGTTCCTAATGTGTGATCAGAATTGATGCTCGTCTCATTTATTGAAATAAATCTGTGTTACTTTTTAAGAGCGTAGTGGGTGGCAGTATTTCCTGCCCATGAAGATTTATTTCTGATTTTGCTTTTATTTCACATTTAAATGTTTTAGATAAGGGCAGAGCAAAATGAACACTGGCTGATTTTCATATGTTTGCGGAAGTAGATAAGATCGGTTTATCATGCAATTATCAGCTGATCGCCCAAAATTAAGGAAATCAGGGCTGATCTACCCATGCACTGCCAGTTTAGATGATTAAATACAATTAAATCGGAACAAAAGAACTTGAGATATGAGGAAAAAACTCAGTTTGTTAAAATGAAAAAAAACTAAAAGATTTCAAAAAAGATATTTTTTAGCTTGTCACATGCTAAAAAAAAATTTAAATGTTCAGTTTTTGTCGCCATTATTCGTCACTCCCCATGTATCAAGCCCATCACCCATGACAGGGTTAGATGCAAAAAAGCTAGCTAGCTAGCAGTGGTATATTAGCAGCTAGTCAGCGATATCCTCAACTGCCTCGAGTCACAGAATGCAACTAAGATAATAAAGATTTCTGAGCGCAAATCAAAAATTAGCCTGACAGAAAAGAGCCGCGTCATCATCCATGATGGGTTGAGACATAAAACAGCTAGTTAGCTGGTAAGGGTATATTAGCAGCTACTTATCAGTTCTTCGTTAACTAGCACTTGAGTCACAGAACGTAATTAAGATCTCTGAATGAGACTCAAATTTTTGCTTTACAGAAAAGTGCCACAAGAAAAAAAAAACCTATACGAGAATAAATAATCCCTTCACGGTAAAAATTTAAGACATGGCTTTAATTTTAGAAACATGGATTTAAGATGTTTTTAAGGATTTGCAGCCATCCTGATATCAATAATGTGGACTAACTGTCCTTAAGGCACATGACTGAAGTCTAAATGTAGTGACTTACTGACACAGAGAGCTGTGAGGCTAAAATGGTAAAGATGGGACAACTTTACTAAAAAGTGTGTTAATCACAGTCAATATCGTCATAGCAATGAACTCTTTCCTGCTGTTGTGCAGGCCTAGTATGCTGTGTAAAAGTGAACATGTGTGTCCAAGGTTCCGGTGGTGATTCCGACGTGTCTCATTAAAGACGGCGCTCAGTGTGTGTGCGTAGGCGTGGGGATGTGCGTGTGGGCGTGTGAATGTGTCCATCTCTCTGCAGGACCACAGCCTGACAGTTTTGCTTCTCCATGTGCCTAACAAGCTAACCTTTCATCCAAGCGGCTTTACAGCCACAACACTGAACTGAAACACTGCTAAAGAGTAGAAAAGCCATTAGCAGAGAGATGTCAGTGTTGCATTTGGAATAATCTATGTGTTTGTTTATTTACTAACATGTGGGCTTCAGTTACGTTCGCGTTGCTTTCTTTTGATTTTCATATGATTTTTCTTTTCCAAAGTGTGGAATGCTAAGAGAAACGGCAAAACACTAAAAACGGACTTGAAAGATAAGTTTCCAATGCTTTCTGGAGAGATGCGGCCAAAGTAGAGCTATTTGGATATAACCAAACAGAACAATGATTTTAAATGCAACAAAGTGAATCACAATGCCCAAGGTGTTGCAATATGTCAAAAAGCCAAATGTTTAACTCTAACAAAGATACAATAACGAACACCACTACAACGAGTTCAGGTTGAACTGAATTACAGCTAGTCTCATTAGTCTTCCAGAAATGGCAGCTGTGTAAATGAGAATGCAGAGAGTGTTGTGTGGCAGCTTGAAGAATGTTTGGGGCTATACCTGGGAAAGGACCCAGCATGCCAGAATCCATCATTTGGACAGAGCTGGAGTGAGAGGCCAGGGAATCAGAATGAGCTGCCATGGAGGCTGGAGATGGAGAGACAGAACAAGGAAGGAGAAAGAGGCGCTGTTAGACATGTGGACGTTAATAATTTAGTACCAAAGGAATCGCAGAAAACAAATCAAGCAGGAGACAAGTGGTCAAAGGCCACAACTTGTCTCCTGTTGTTGACAAGTTCCGCAATAAAGAATCAGCTCTTTATTACAGAACAATCTTGAACATTGTTCAGACATCCTAACAATCCACATGTTGATTGATCTAAAATAAGAAGTTTTCAGCTTTGCAGTACTTAAGTTTGAGTGATAATCTGAACAGACCAAAAGGTAAACCAATGCTAGCAACAGCATATGTTGACTGTAGAAGTACTTATCAACAAAGACTCAAAATTATTTGGTTTTTAAATTTTAGTATAATGCTTAAAAATGAACTCAGGGAATCATAAAAAAGTACAACAGGGAATTGCATTTACTGTAGATTTACATCTGATGTTTTTGTAGGCAGCCGCTTCAAAAAGTGGCGATAAAGAAAAAGATGCAAGTTTGCAGACTGATGGTCCTTATTGATCAATTTAATAGTTTTTCAATTTTCAATCAGTCTGTCATTGACACTGAAAGAGAAAATGTTTCTAACTTGTTGGAAAAGCTGAAATACACACTGTTTACAGATACCAAAGCTAACCGTGCTAACCATGCTAACAGTGCTAATTGCGAAAACTTTCTGCATGTGCCTGGTGGTTTTCTCACTATTCGACTTTGGTGAGCTCCAATAGGTCCTTTGGGGTTGGAAGGCCTCCTTGCCATCACCCTGAGCTTTAGCTCCCTCTGCAGATTCTCTTTCAGATTCAAACTGGGCCACTCCAAAACATTAACGCCCTACCTGGCCCAAACAAAAGCTGCCACCTGGATTTAACAAAGCACACAGGTACACATCTCACTGCATGGGAGATTGTCTTTCAGCTAGCAACAAGTCATTTCACTCCAGCTGATGCAGTTAGTAGCTTCTTATTTCTTGTACTTAAGCTCCAAAAGTATTCATATCCTTGGCAGGTTTAGATTTCAAGTCATTTTAATTACCAACGTGTTTCATGTACGTGAAACTGGAAGTAGTACACGCCCTCACCCAAAAACAAGCAGTCCACTGGACCATCTCAGCATCCATGCTGAAAACCAAATCCTGTGGTCATATGAAAGATGTTTCTAGAGAAAATATCAAAGAAGAAACATAAACTAATTTAATGAGTTTGAGAACTAACCAACACATTATTAAGAACAGAAATGGGAAGTGGGGATCCATCGTCTTTAAGGAAGAATTGTGGTCAGAATAAAAATTCTGAACGATCGTAATTGGCGGCCACTGAAACGCTTGCTAAATCCCATCAAAGAAAAACATGAAGGAAACTCAATTTACAAGTCAGCATAAATACTGGGCTCTGGCGCGAAGGCAGATGGTCATGTGATCTGATGATTTACACTCTTCCAGAGATTTATTGGGCTCATGGTGATGGAGTGGATCAGGGAGCATTAGACATTTTCACACATGGATTGGCCTCCACAAAATTCAGACCGTTGAGAATCTTCAGGATGAGCTGGAGACGGCATCAGCAGTGGTCACACTCTCCCATAATCAATACGTCAAGAAACATGAATGCAAAACTGGATGGAAATAAATCTTGTAATTATGCAGAAGCTCATCAAAAACAATATGACTGTGTGCCATCCCCAAAGACGACCCAATGGACCTCTTGTTTTTGGGCAAGGGAGAGTGTTACTCCCAGTTTCACTTAAGAGAAACATGTTGGTAATTAAAATGGATTTAAATCTAAACTTGCCAAGGAGCTTAAATATATCTAGAGAAGTTAGAGCAAAAGGCAGTTCCAGTTGTTTACAGGTTCTAGTACAAGGTCTGAACCAAAGGAACTCTTGTGTCTGGCATGAGTCAGACACAAGACATATCAAACTTTTTTTACTTTTTACTATTCATAAAGTTTTAGCTTATTTTAATGAGATACCCGAGGGAACAGCAGAGTAACCAGAGTTATACTCAGTGTAACCCTGGCAATGATGTGGAAACTAAAACAGTTAGTTACCAGGTAGTTAACTAACTACACTTGGTGAGCTACTATCTGCTAAGCAGCTACCTGAACACTCATGACGCAGCTCACATGGACTTGTAGACTTGTGCTACTCTACAAAAAGTACTTCAAAACAATTTACAACTGTACTATGTAAATATGTGGTGGAATTTTTCCTAAAAGTTATCATCATAGCAGGTTTCCTGAGACTCAAAACTAGCCAATCTGCAGCTATACCTGAAATACAGCAGCTATGGATCATGGAAAACTGCAAAACAGGGGAAACTTTTTCAGAATTTTGGTTACTTCCATTGAAGCAAACGAGGAAATCAATCAATCACAGGTCACAGCATTCCAACACTTACCACTTATTTTTTTATTTTCTTTAGTTTTCAATTCTTACAACTGAGTATTCCTGACATTCCTACCTGGTAGGTCTAAACCTGAGGCCTGCTGCGGGTCAAGCAAATCCGAATGCGCTGCTCCCTGAGGCTCCAGGAGCCGAACTACCCGCCCCCAGAGGTCACCTCACAAGCTGTAGCTTCCGCAACATTTACCAAACAACCATGATCACGTCCTGCCATGATCACGTCCTGACATGCAACTCAGACTCAACGACACATTACTATGCACAAACACTCAAACTCATTTTCTTAAAATAAAAACCAAAAAAACCCCATAAAACCTTGTCCAGTATCAATCGCTCCAACAGACACGTGAACCTGTGCGCTCACCTGTCCGGTCTCCTCATGAAGCAGACATGTAAGTCCCAGACAAGCCACCATCCAGCTGCAGAGCGCTGCTCACAGCCTCAGTCTCTGGCTGTCTGCACTGCAGCCTCAGCTGGCTTTGAGCTACTAACACTGTGAACCCTCACACACACACACACACACACACCCACCCCCACACACACACACACGCCCACACATCGGCATGCCATCACAGTTGGGGAGTCTGGCTTTGGAGTGGTGACGTTTCACTGTCTGTCTGGTTCAGGTCCCGGGCCCCCCGGCAGCCACCCAGCCCCTCCTCTTGCCCCCCGTCTGCTGCTGTCGCCACCCTTCAGTTCCTGTCCGAGAGGTCCGGCCTGAACCGATGGGGCCGCGGTCAAGATCAGGAGTCGGAGTGTGAGACAACAGTACAACTGGAAGTGGGGAGGGAAAGACAGCAGGACATTACTTGTCTTTGATCAGGAGTGACAACCAGGAGAACCTGATGAAGGGAAAGGAGGACGGATAGAGAATAGGAGGGAGGTGAAGTCGAGGAGGAGAGAAGACGCAGAGGGAGGCACCGATGGCAACCCCCACCACCCCCCACCTCCCCAGCCTCTAGCAGCGAACACACAGGGTGACAGTGAGGCGAACAGACAGGATGCTACCCACAGTCACAAACGCTTCCATGTATACAACACGCAGGGGCCTCGGTACGTTCCGCTGGCGGTCTCGATAGAATGCACAAGCCCCATCTATCAGAAGAACCTCGGACCGGTTCCAGAATGAATCCCACGGTCAGAGTTTCTGGGTATCCAACGTCACAAAATCAGGATTCAGAAGGTCAAATACGAAAGGACAGGTGACGCACGGCGGAGAGGTGGAACCCAAACAAACAAACTTGCTCTTTGTTGAAAATCGGTGAAGCTCAAAAGGTTACAGCAAAACAGGCGGAAGCATCTCTCCCCTCCTCCTCCTCTGGCCTCCTGCTGAGCGGAGACGCTGTCCAAGGTGCTGAGATCAGGCCGAGCAGTTTCACTGAGGTCGGTCAGGGGCACTGGCACGAAAAACAGCTAACACGGCCTGGCTGTTTGCATGTTTACCCCAAACTGAACCCTGTGGGCTGTCTCAGATCGCGTCCCAAAGACAAATGTCTTTTTAGCAGCTGGGGAGGGAGAGAAACACTCAATGACCTCTGAGCTGGTAACACGAAACATCAGTTTGGCGAAAGAATAAGTGAAAGGAGACGGGTCAGAACTGATGTCCTTTACCAGCCTTTCTACTGCAGTCACAAAATCCAACACTGGAAAGCCTTATGAGTTGTCAATAACTTCCCGTTTAGTCACCATAACATCAATTTGACGGCATCTAAGCTAGTCTTCATACAGATGGTCTGGATCTTCAGTTACAGAGAAACAATTTCTTGCTGGAGAATTTCTTTGAAACTTCTACAAAGTTTCAAACTTTGTAGAAGTTTGAAACTACTGGATCTGATTTTAACCAATCGCTCATGTTTAGCCATGAAGTCCGTGATGAATCTTACCAGAAATTGCGTGCGCAGTAAACTACCATCCCCCACTGTGAGAAGCGCAGAGAGAGAAGGCCCAAGATAAATGCCATCTTTGCCAGCAATAAAATGTCTTAAAGGTTCCCTTTGTTCCAACTTTACCTCCTCAATATTTGAAAGTGTGGCCAACAAGTACTGAACGGCTTTGATCACCTCCTCCCCCGCCATTGCCAGACTGCAAGCCTATGGAAAGGCAGACTACAATTCTTAAATTGCCCTGATTGAAATTCTACTGGAAAAATTGAGCTCAGAGGGAAAAAGCCAAAACAGAGAACAGAAGGGAGATGAGAATTGAGGAAAACTGTGTAGGAAGATGATGACCACGCTAAATCCAGCTGGATTTGGTGTGAAATGAAGGATAAATGTGGGGAAAATAATCTATTTCCACTGGTATGGTGGGAGATCAGTGATGCTGGGGGCCTAGCATCATGAACCCTTTGAAATAGGTACAGGTCAGATCTACACTCTCCCATTTTGCATCTTTGGTCAGGTATAATCAAGTTTATTTGTATAGCGCATTTCAGCAACAAAGCAGTTCAAAGTGCTTTACATGATAAAAACACAAAAACAAGAAGTCATAAAAAGAACAGTCACCAATTGAGAAACCAATAAACATTACATTTTGTGGAGTGCCATCATCCATGTTCCAGTGGTTATGGGTTGAAAGCAACACGTGGCGTTTTAGCCGTCCACTTGCAATGTTGACCATTACGTACCCAAAAGTTTTTTTTAAGTACCGCAGGATGTTTCGTACAGACCGTGTCAGTTCATGACCACCTGGGGATGTTTTGTGTACACTTTGAATTAGAGTGAATATTTATAATCTACTCGTGGTGTACATGGTGTCAAACTCCTGCCACACTAAATCTGTAAAAGACAATTATCAGAGCTATTTTGACTAAACTATTTTGACAAAATGTCAAAATCTTTAACTTTTCAATGAGTCAAGCAGGCCAAACGAGGATCAAAACGATGAAGAAAATAAACTGAAACGTCATGGTGTAAGCACGCAGGTCGGCTTAAAAGCACAAAATGGAGGGGACGTATTGGCAATACACATACTTATCCTCCACTGAGCCAAAACATTCTAATGATGCTTCATGTGTTTTATGGCAATGTGAGCTCAGTAAAAATCATGGAATGGAATTTCACTGGCGGTCTTCTTGAAGCCCAGGCAGATTCTCCACCGTCCAGAGGGGGGATTTCCTGGCAGCGCTGCGCTGGGGTTAATGTACCAGCAGTGAGCACATGGCTGTGTGTGTGTTTCCCTGGATAACGACGTATGAACCAATGTGAACAGGTGTGTCGGTGCACAACAGGAGACTCATTACGCTCCAGCTGTATGACCTTTCATAACACACTCACTTCCAGACTGTTACACCTGCAACGTGGAGGAGCTGCTAATTGTCTTTGGGTAAAATTTTGTTTGTCTCTCCCTATCAGCGTATGGGCTATGGTGCATAAACACTGAAGAAACTGACTAGTCACTATTAGTTATGAACTCCACTAAACATCCTCCATGGTAGAGTGATGAGAAGAACGCCACCGGCCTGAACAGACCAAAACAATGTTGTGTGTATAGGAGAAAAACCAACACTGCACATCACCCTGAACACTCAGTCACATGACTGAAGCTAAACATTGACAGCAGAGAAATCTGAAATTGGGTTTAAGATTTACCTTCCAGCTGAACTACAGCGTTAAACATACAGATGCAAGGATGAATAAAAATGGCCTAGTTAAAGTCCAGGCCAGAATCAAACCTTATAGCTCTGTAAATACTCCTGAGGTGCTCTTCATAGTCTTTTTATTTGGTATTTTTTACTCCCTAGATGTGCCACACAACACTTCCTGTGACAGCAGTTAAAAGCAGTTCTAAAACTTAACAGGGGTTGAATCCAAACGCTCATCATACTTATGACATTTTTATCTGTAATAACGAGGAGGCACAGATAAATCGGTCCCAATTTCCTTCACTTTAGGAGATCGCATGCATGTGTCACCCCTCTCTCGCCAACTTAAGAGACTCTGTTGCTATGTTTAGCAACTTTTCAAACAAACAAACAAACAAAAAATGGTATCGGCCTAAATCGTAATCGGTAGGTCAAGTTTTTTAAATATTGGTGATAGGTCAGAAAACTGCAATTATTGCACCCGCGGTAAAAACTATTGTTTTCATTCTCTCGTAGAATTATGCAGAGGTTGATGCTGGTCAATCACACGTAAATTACACTTTTCTTTTTTTTTTGTTTGCAACGTCAAACCATGTTAAGTTTAAGTGGGGTGAACAGTTTTTCAAAGCTCTGACATTAGAAGTCAGTGCAGTTCAGCAATCATGTTGTAAAGAGAAGAAAGACTCAAAACTAGATTTGATAAAAGGTGTTATGCATGGTGGTGGCCGCTGCTCCCTCACTGACACCATCGGATTTTATGTCCATGAACACAAACATTTGTATTTCTTATGAGTTTCTTTCACATTTCTGTTCTGAGGCAGAGCGACTTAAAGTGCCTCTTTGCCCTTTTGTTTCTCCTGGTTACATCAGACGCTGTTGCTTAGCAATCGTACACAAGTGGTAAATGAACACAGGGACATGTTTGTGGGCCAAACATGCAGAGCTAATTGGGAACAACAAGCTGCCCTCACCAGCTAAGAGTGATGTCTGCCACAAGCAGAGAGATAAATGCAGTCCTGCGATTATGGTGAACTACATTTCTAAATTATGTAAGAGCTGACCTCAGAGGGCTGGAAACACATGGCAGGGAGATTTGGACAGCTACCGGTTTCACATATAAGCTTACTCATCCATGGGGGGACATGAGGACATCCACTAAGAAGCACTTCATCAGTGCTCCATTGAGAAATAAGAACGCACAGTAACATGTGGGCTCTCGTTTAAAGATGCAACCAAGACAGAAATCAGGCTGAGAAATTAAAGTGAAGAACCCAAACAGGCTCCCTCAGCCCTGCTTCTACACAGATATGTTTAAAAATGGCTCCTGAAAGCCAGTGTTGGCTGTTCTGAAGACAGCCAGCAGATTGATGAGGCCGACTGCCAGTCGCACGTAGTTACAGTCAAACTCCTGCCATGCTAAATCTGACTCACATCATGATCACATCTGGTATTACAGCAAGCTGGAGTTACAGCTATTCTGAGAAAGTCAAACACTGCTAGTTACAAACGGCGCCCAGGTTATCCAGAAGTATGTTTACAAGGGGTCTGACATTTAAACTGGACATATTTAAAGATTAAACCCTAAATCAACTTTTTCTTTGGCAGATAAATTGTCTAAATTGTTCCTAAAGAGCATCAATTTTAAAATGCTTCTCTGACAATTTAAAATCTGCAATATTTGGCCTAAAACTGTCTCAGTGCTGCCCTCCTTGGGTTGAATGTGGCTACTGAAGTCAAATTCTCCTATTGGCTCCAACAGTACAGCTCTGTTGATGACTATAGATGTATTACAAAAAACTTTGTCAATATTCTGCCAGAGTCGAAAAAGCACAATTTTGCAGTTGCACTGTATTCATTTAATAAGAAACGCAATTAAAGTAAGTGAATGAGTTTGCTTGCACAATAGGTCATAAAAAAACATGCCATGATCTACTTCCTGTTGTCTCCTTTGTGGTTTGCACCAGCAGTAAAATCTGGTAGTTGATCATGTGACTCATGAAAAAATGCAAAACTATTGCAGTTTTACAAAACAATCCACTTTTAATACAGCTAACAAAACACCTCATTTTAGCACCCAAACTTTATCAAAAAATAAATTGTTTGTTTTTTGCAGTGTTACCAATGAGCAAATTCATTTTCAAAATGTCAAATTGAACAATTACATAATCGATGAAATTTTTTTTATTTAAAACGCAGCTTATGTTATACAACCCAATAACACAACAATGTTACTAAATTTATCACAAGTCGTTTTTTGAAAAACATATTACAACAGAAAATTATTAGATGTTGATTTCCCTTTGAGATTGATAGAGTAATAATTTTTGAATGGAAATGAATGAATCCCAACCAAATCAACATGTTCTATATTGTGTCTAGCCATATGGCTATTACATTAGCTAAATGCATATTGCACCCATAATCTAGATTGATAGTAAATTGAACATTGATCAACATATTTGATGATGGCTTTTGGCAGAATATAATGTTTATTACTCGTTTCATAATTGGTGATTGTATGATGTTTTTATAATGTAAAACACTTTAAGCATGACTTATTTTACTAACAAGAAGACATATTTTAAGGTGCTGATGAGGCTATTATTCCAACTGCTGAATGGTAGCCTAACAAAACTTGGTAATTTCTATAACAGATCCTCAATAAACCAACAGGGACCAATAGATAACAACAATTAGTCGAGTATCCCAGAAAGATATAGGACATAATGAATAAGTTAGCACCAAGCTGAACTAACGGGTGATAGCGCGGTTGTTCTGCTTGGTCTTGTGTGGCTGCAGCCCGCAGGTCAGTCTCCGTCCTCCAGCCGACCCAGCCTCAGCCTCAGCTTCAGCTTCAGCCTCAGCCTGCTCCCCTGCTCTACTCCCCTTGTTGCAAACCAAGAGAGCTGAACCGTGCCAGCTGGGTCAGGATACAACAGGGCCAGCGGCAAAGAAACGCAACACACTGGTTGTTCGCTGCAAAGCCACGGTAGCCAAGCAGCGAAACCCAAGCAGCCGTGTCAACAGTTCTGACTGGGTTGGACAGGGATGTGAGAGCGAAATATGACGTGTTCCTTTTATATGACTCTGATCTATGCAGAAGAGCTTCAACTTGGTAGCTTAGATGAACCGTTGAAATTATGTAGTGTTTCTGGAAAACTATTAATGCAGATTTAAAGGCGCATGAAAGTATGGCTGGGCTGTAAATTCATTTTATTCATTGATTATTGTATTAAATAAAATTTTTGTTTTTTAAGATTTAATTTGTGGAAAAATCTGGATTTGTTTTTCCACCAGTGCATTCCTTCGGTTTCCACAGTTCAGAGAGATGTCAGTGTGCCATGGGCGGCCATTTTGTCTGGCAAGCATGTTTTACAGCTTCTATTTATTGGAACTTTCAACTCAGGTCAGCTTTACGATGGAATATTAGGACCAGGCTATGACTTTTCAATTTTTTAATGACGAGAATAAAGTTACAATATTACAAGAATACAGACGCTGTAATAAACAGTTATGTAATGATAAATTCAAAATAATGTGAGAATAAACATTAATATTGCAAGAATAATGTGGAAATACTAGGCAAATTAAGTAGTAATTAAATGAAAACTTCTACACAAAAAAATTAAAAGAGGAATGTTGAGCATATAGCAAAGTCACAATTTGGAATTGGCTTTAAAGATAAGGTAATACTTCATCTTACTTCATCAGCATCAAATTATTTTCAGCAGTAGAAGTTTGAAACAATTGTGACTGAGTCTATGTTGAAGAAACAAACACAAACTGAGCTGGTTATTTCTCATTAAAACAAAACAGACTTGTTTCCTTTAAATCTAAGACATTCTGGTAAAATTATGTCTTTATTCTGCCAATATTATGACTATATTCTTGTAATCAAACAAAAGCATTCTCATAGTTTTGGCACCAATGCTATGTCGTCCAACACATAAAAGGAATGATTGAAATACAAACAACGTTTGTAATTTCTTTTTTAGAAAAAAGAGTCAGAAAAAAAATCTATTAAAATCTGATCTACTTTCAGATTTTATTTTTGAAGTCACATCGCCCAGCAGTACATGACAACCAATGAGCAGACATGTCCATTTAAAAGTCCAACTGGAGCCATCCCATCAGCTTCCAGTTCATGGAAACTTAATACCAAAACTGTCTCCAACCCAACATGCCAGACTCAACATGGCAGCCATTTCTTTTCTTTAGTTCCAGAACTGCGTAATCTGGGATTAGCTGGCAGGATGGGCAGAATTCCTGCAGATTGTCCTGAGGCTAACTCTGATGTGTTCCTGTTGCTCTGCAGCAGGAACAGACTCTGTCTGGGTTTCAATGGTGCTGCTGCGGCGACGGTTCACAGAGAGGACAGAGCGGCTTTTCCAAACGTCAACAGTCCCATGCTGATTCAGCACAGCATTAATCATGAAAACAGATGAGTCATGGTTGCAGAGCTGCTGAGATGAATCCGAAGTTTTGGAAGAGTCCTCTTTACATTTTTATAATCATTCCAATTGCATTTTTATATAACAAAAAGATATTATTGCCATATCTTTTAAGTAAAATATTTAGGAAGGTTCAAAACAAACAAAAAAAAACATATTAGGCTTAAACTTACAGTCATAACCAAAAGTTTTAATAGTAACTAATGTGTTTTGTAAACTTTGTGGCACTTCACAGTCTTGTTCAAACTCAGTGTGGAATGATCAGATGCATATTAATTTACTGGAAAAAGCTTTAATAGCTCTAAATGAGTGACAACAAAAGCCCATTATCATTGTTTATTTAGGTATTTTTTAACCAGAAAGATATTCTAGCTTTGGACATTTATTGTTAATCATATAGTTACCATTGTACTAGCCAGCTGAACATTGCTCAGAACAACCACAATAAAAAACTGTTTGTTTCTAGTTTATTTGAATATGAAGTTAACAGTAGACATATGGCGCCTCTAAATCAGTGGGTTTCAATTACTTTCTGTCAAGTTGCTGCTGGAGAAAACAGATTTTTTCACCCTCCCCCGGTATTTAAATACCATTCAGAACCTGATAATTTGTCTGTGCAAACTACTGACACCAGCATTCTGAATTAATCTGTTTGGGTTATCAGAACAGATTAATCAAATAAGCTGCAACAACTAAAATGTTGCATTTTAGTTGTAACATTTTACAACTAAAATGTAACTTAAATGTAACAACTTAAAACAGTAAGAGAAAAAGTAGTTTCTTTTACTGGGCTGAGCAGTCAGCCTGTTGATTACTGCCACCCAGTGACTGGAGGCTTGTTGGTCACTCAAGTATGAATAAATACACTAAAACTAAAGCCCTCCTGTCTAACATAAACTCTGACCTTGGAGGTTTTTCATAAACTGATCATTTCTGTTGTTGCAAATGTTTCGGTTTGTGACAATTAATAGAAAAATAGCATTTACTCTTTTCCCTGTTGTACCAAATGATGACCGAGAAACTGAGGTACATACCAAACAAATATTATTTTTTGTATGAGTCCTGTTACAGAATTAGCCTGTAACATCACAACAACTCTGTTATGATATGATGTCATATCCTTGCACTTCAGATAAATCAATTAGCAATGTTAATTAGCAGATAAAAAACAAGTACCATTTAAGTCCTGAACTAGACTAATATGAAGTAGAAGAGAAGGAATGGATGCGTTGGATGTGTCAGAGTCGGCGCATTAAGTCTGTGTCTTCCTGCGAGAAGCAGGTGGTTGATAAGAGCTGCAGGCATCGTGCGCTGACACAGATCCAGCTGTGGAACCCTTCCTTTCTCCATCTTGGCTTTCATTCCTTGAATGCAAACCTACTTTGTCAGTGTGTCCTGCACACCTCCCTGTTGTAGCCTGGAAACAAGCTTTGGTCTGTCACAGAAGAAATAGCAGAGAAAGCAGAAGCAGCCGCTCTGTCCTCCTTCTGAACTCAACGTCTTCATTGTGTTTTCTACTTCGGTCCAACTGAGACCTGCCTAAGGATTTTTGACCACAAGTTTATTCTACTATACATTTCCAACAATCATGCTTTAACTACATACTTAGTGTCATTAATTAGCTCTACTTGGCAGATTTAAGGGGGTCTACATTAAGACAATGTCTGTCAAATCAACAGATGTAGTTCTGCAGTGCAGTAAGGACAACAGGAATCACCTGAGCTGATTGACCTAAACTGGGGTCTACTTGTTTAATGTCAAGCAGGCAGAAAGATTACACTCCTGAGTTTAGAGTCATGGTGGGAAGGGGGGTTCTTTCAATCATAGCCAAACACACGTCTTCAAATGTAAAACGCTCAGATGAAAAGCTCTCCGTCTTCAGTGAGAGAGGAATTAGGTTTATTTTCTCGCTCATGGATTAAAGCTGCATCATGAATATTAAAGGGGATTTATCCTACATTCCTCCTAAACTAAGTACAACTGTGTGGCAGCAGGAGTCTATCAAGCTATCCAAACATAGGGTTGGCTAAAAGTTTCTGAGTTACAGTGTGAAAAATCATATAAAATAAAATACAAGTTCTTTGAGTGTGCCTTCTCACTCAGCTAGGTTGCAGATATATCCGCAAGAAAGGCTAGGAAGTCTTTAAGCTGTTTGCCAACAACCATTAACCATGTCCAAAAGGTTAAGGGGGTGTGTCCCTGTAGGGGTTGATTCAGGTTAGGTATAAGACCTGAGTACTGGATTTTATTGCCTGTTCATGTCAGAATTTAGTTCAATGAATGTCTCAAGGCAGGAAGAACACAGCCCACAACCTTTAAGGTTTTCAGTGAGTGTCATATCTTTCATTTTACCTTTTCCAGAGACTGCTCACTCTGGTGTATGTGAACATGACTTTGGTTGATTAAAGGCTTTGCTGCTTTCCGGAGGGAAAGCTACAGTAGATTCCTAACCTCCCTCTTTGACACAGGCTATCTCCATTTCCTTCTTCACTACACAATGAACTATCAGCACAATTTATTAGTTCAAACAGTATTAGTTCATTAGTTCATATGTCTTTATATGCATTAATGCGCACAGTGGAAACAGCTGTGACACTACAGCAGAATCCAACATCCACAGTCTTCCGTATCTCCACTCCTGGGTTACAGCCAATCAGGAAGGAAAATGAATGGCACTCCTAGATTGGCTGCTGTTGTTAACAGCAGTCAATAGCTTCTCAGGTAGCATCGCACCAAGGTATGACGCAAATAGGAAAACTTTCCGAGAATTGAATTCCATTTCCTCTCTGTTTAGCTCATAATGTCAAACATTATAGTTTACTGAATGTACATCACCACTGCAAAGTCATGGATTACCACAATTTGAACCAATTTTATTTCTTTATGTATTTAGTTATTTTGCACTTCCTTTTTTTTTTATCAGTCTCAACCTTTTTGCTACCAGCTTGTCTGTAATAAAAAGTGAAATTGGTGTCTAAATCTTACTTATATTGGTTTGTTCTATATCTTTTTCGGCTTAACACACTCTTTTTTGTAATTATTGTAAGAGCCAACCAAATAAAAATCAGTTGCAACATTTTGCTTTGGACAATGCCTTGCAATCTGTTTGCTGATACCTGCTTAACTTAGCTTCAAAAAGCTAGCTACATGTTTTAACTGTAGCTTTAGATACATGCTTAATTCATAAAAAAAAAAGCCAAGAGCATTTTTCAGAAAAGTCATAAGACCTGATCAATAATTCAAAGAAATCTATTCCAGCAGAACATCTCCATTAGATCAATAATAGATAGAACTTAGCACAGAGGATCAATGAAAAAGCTTCATGTTCCTCCAGTAATGCATGTCTCTACTGTCCGTCAGCACACACAACATCCATAACACAGTGTTGCTAAAGATGGAACTCTCTTCAAGGTTAGGGTCTCCTGGTTGTGATGCTGGTGCAGTACGTCTGGTAGTGGTGTACTCCAGAGGTGGGGACTCGAGTCACATGACTTGGACTCGAGTCAGACTCGAGTCGTTAAAATCACGACTTGAGACTTGACTTGAAAAAATGCTCAAAGACTCGGACTTGACTTTGACTTTCATGCCATTGACTTGGGACTTGACTCGACTTGAAGCTGTTTACTTGAAAAGACTTGATATTTTTTACTCAAAAGTCTTAAAATTTAAAACACATTATTTATAAAGTGGCGTCATTAATTAATTTCACTCATTCCGTATCAATATGCGCAGACCGTCACTATGGTTTTCCTCTCTCCTTATGTATGTATGTGTACGTAGCTGCAGCACAACCAATCAAATTAACAGGATTTGGACGTTTAAAAAAACGCGGCAAAGCTACAGAGCTCAGGGAACGAAATACGAAATAACCGCTCGAATATGCTTCCGCGAGTAATTTCTTTTGGCTACGTAGATTATGAACTTTCGACTAAAAAACGAACTGCAACTTGTAAAACATGCAAGAAGAGAATAGATGCCACGACGTCCAACTTTGTCCGGCATTTGAAGCTTCACAAAGATCGGTAGGTGGCGCTTTTCTTTTGCTGTAAGATAGCTGACTTTAGCTAACTTCGTGTTAGCATGTGTACTCCGGGTTAAATTGGTGATGATTTACCATAAATCCGGTCCTTCAAATGCCTCCACAAATAATGTGCACCGTGTTAGCTCAGGAAGCCGGTGGATAGTGAGCGGGGCTCCGGAACAGAAAGCAGATTCTGGACCTGAACACAGGGAACAGAGTCTCTCTGTCCCATTATGATGATGAGCCGGGTCTAGTATCATTTAAGGATGGTTGGTGTATTTGAAGACATCTACGTTGGGAAATTATATTGACAATATATTGTTTTGACAGGTCAGAGAAAAGAGGAAAAAACTGCTGTTATGGTTCTTTGTATTGTGCTGTGGAAATGTCAGCATTTTCGTCTTTTTTTATTGAATATCAAGTTTAACAGAACTGGGCAATAAAGTGGTCCAATTTAAAAATGTTTTTTATACTTTGTGTTCAGCTACACATGTTCTATCATTTGAGATAAATACATATTTTAAAACGAACAAATGGTCTATTATTTGAATTTTTTGTATAATTGCAAATTATAAAAATAAAATAAAATAAAAACGACTCGAAATGACTTGAAATTAAAGGTTCCTGACTTGAGACTTGACTCGACTTTTGCCCGTCTTTACTTGAGCCTTGACTCGGACTTGAGGACAAAGACTTGAGACTTACTTGAGACTTGCAACACAGTGACTTGGTCACACCTCTGGTTTATACACATACATATAAATCTATCTATCTATATATATATATAGTATATATTGAATTGGAAAGAGTGATATGTGTTTATACACATACATATAAATTTATATATACATATATATATATATCTATATATATATATATATATACTATATATATATATATATATATATATACTATATATATATATATATATATATATAGTATATATTGAATTGGAAAGAGTGATATGTATATATGTATACATATATATGTATAATGATGACATTAAAAGTGTCATTATTATGACACTTTTAATGTCATAATAAAAAGTTTGAGGCTTTTTAATTATAACAATCAAAAAGCCTCACATCTATCTATCTGTCTGTCTGTCTGTCGTTTTTGTAGGAAAACTGGAGCACCCAGAGAAAACTTTTTGTGTAAAGCAAAATTATTTGATTTTACTAAGAGAGCAAATTACAATGTCTGTCTGTCTGTGACTTGTGTTTTTAGAGAAACTGGAGCACCCAGAGAAAACTTATATTTGAAGTAGGATTACTTAATTTTACTAATAAAGTGTCTGTCTGTCTGTCGGTCTGTCTATCGTTTTTGTAGGAAAACTGGAGCACCCAGAGAAAACCTTTTGTTAAAATGACTAACAATAACTTAAACTTACTAATACCGTGTATGCTACCTTCAAAGATAAGGCCTCATATGTCTGACGTAGCTAACAATCTTACAAAGATGTTATGTAAACGAAAAGTGATAGTCGCTGTTTTCACAGACAGGCAGAAGACAAAAGGAAAGACTGGTTTGAAGAGCCATCCATCCATCCATCCATCCATTGTCTTCTGCTTGTCGGGTCGTGGGGGCAGAAGCCTAAGTATGGAGGCCCAGACTTCCCTCTCCTCAGCTCCAGGGGAATCCCCTCGCATTCCTTGGCCAGCTGAGAAACAATTATTCATTTTGTATGGGAATGGATGGGAGTTTTACAATGTCATTCTCAGTCTCTTGGCAATCCTCAGGGAGGTGCATAGAGCTAGAGTCCAGTGAGGGAAGTCTGACAGGCGTGGTACTGCTAACCTTCTGACGACTCAGTGAAGATCTGCAAGCATTGCTGGTTCTTCCCGCACAGGACTTGGAGCTGCTTCTCCCTGGTCTTGCTGCTGGCAGAGTCCCCTGAACAGGCTGTCTGCATTTCTGATGGCTGATTTTTCTACTACTTTCACCTCCACACACTCTGTCCAGCTCAATTAAGGACAGCATGTCTCTCCTCTCAGCCTCACGAAGTTCCTTTTTCTCCTGCTGTTTGCGTCGTATCTGGGAACCCCACGAATCAATCAGACACATGTTAGCTGCAGCTTTTTTCTCCTTCTCCAGTTTTTCAAGCTTCTGCTCTGCAGCTTCCCGATGTTTAATGTCTTCCATTAACTTTTCCTCCATAAAAGTCCTTTTCATATCTTCTTTTTTCTTTATAAGTGAAAGTTGGTCGTACACGATTTTTTTACGCATTTCAAGACTTCTGTTGTTATCAGCAATGTCACAGTGAGTGTCACGATCTAGAACGACCGATTGATGATGAACAGCTCTTCCTGGCTCAGTAACGTTGTTCTGTGTCTTCAGGTTCTGCTGAGCCGCCTTCTTCTGTCTACTTTCCTCACCTCGATATCCAGGAAGAACCCCTTGCCTTTCAGTCCTGTCCATTTCCCTCTTCTTTTTCTCTTTGCGTTTATGTCTGGCAGCCAATTCATCAGCCAGAGGGTTTTGCGTTGGAGTTTTCTGTTGCTGCTGTATTTTATGTGACAATGTGGCAGTCTCATCCTCGTAAAACATGTCACAATGCTTTTTCTGTAAAAGAACATCACATTTCTTTAGTATGTCCTCTAAACTGTAATCACTAGATTTCTTTTTTTCTTTGGTACGCAGAGTCTCATTCTGTCTCAAAAATTTCCGGCATTGCTCTTTCTTCCGTCTACTCATCTCAATTTCCTCAGTTTGATGGAGTCTATCTGACTCCATCATGGCAGCCCTGTATTGCCTTTCAAGTTTAGCTTGTTTCTCCTCCTTCTGTTGTTTATATTGAATTTGAGCATCCCAGGTATCAGTCAGAGACTGTTTTATTTCATCTTTCTGCTTCCTTTCTCTTTCCTCTTGCAACTTCTGGAGTAACTGCTGATTGGCCCTCTCTGCACAACGCTTGTTCTCCAGAAGAATGTAATTGGCAGCTTCTTTCCTCTTTATTTTGTCTAGATTGTCGTAAACAATCTTCTTACAATCCTGTTGAGAAAGGACCTTTTCAGGAAGCCTCATCTCACGCTGGTGTTGAAACACAGATATAGAAGGAAAGTCTTCATTTGTCTCCCGCATAGCCATTTCTTTAGAAAAAATGTTCTCCTCTAAAGTGTCTTTTGCAACTTCTTTTTTCTTCAGGTCCTGTATGATGGGTTTCTGTTCTTTTTTACATGACAAAGGCTTCTTAAACTGTTTGTCATGTTTGTCTTTCCCAGTAACCTCATTGCAATTAGCTGTGGACACAGCTCTTTGTCTCATTTTTTGTTCATGTTCTGCATTTTTTGTATATATCGTCCAGTATGAAACAACGGTGTTTGAAGATTTTTCCTGCTCTCGAAGTCGTAAAGCTTGGTACAGTTCTTCATTTGGTTGTATCTTCTTTGTCCTTACCATAGGAATAATAATCTTGGGTAAACGAGGGGAGTCCATCTTCCGTTTCTGTCTCACGGTGCAAGGAGAACAATTCACTATAAATCCGCTGGGTTCTGCAGGTCTGGCTCTAGAACACAAGTGACAAACTATTTAAGAGGTTTCAGAGCTGATGTCATAGACCTATGACACAAAGCATCTGATCCTAATGACGTCATCAGTTAGGTAGAAGTGTAACATCAGTTGCTATTGCTATGGTAACCAGGAAAAGCTCTGAAGTGATTCACACCTTCTAGTAAAGGAGATGTTTCAAACTATTAAAACATTTCCAAATAAATTCATTCATATTAAGACAAATGAAACTTTTCCCAACAATTTAGACTAGTTTCTGCCAATGTGGCTGTAATTTCAATAGGCTTAACAATGCAAAACACAATCACCTGGTTTCCCATTAAATCTGCTCAACAGTGTTTTCCTCATCAAAAGACATTTTTGATGAGGAAAAGTGTTGGATGAACTCAGGTTAAACTGTCTCTCATTTAGACATCTTTAGCACTTTGTTCCTTTATCTCATTTTATTTTGTATGACACATGACTTCCAGTTTTTGATTTGATGTTATTTTATTTTTATTTTGCTCTATATATGTTGTAGAATGGCAGCTTAACGGCAGAAAGGAACAGAAGATTAGCGGCCCTATTGATAGAGGCACAAGGTATGTTTCTTTTGTAAATGAGGATGGTTCTAATTTTTTAATCGATTGAAATTGTGAATTTGTTGTATATAAACACTAGGGCATAGTTTTGAATTAGAGTTGATATTTTTAGAGGTGAACATTATTTTTAGTTGAAACGTTCTGGTTGTAAGAGTGTGTTTTTGTAGCTTACACTGTCCTTTTTGTGTGTGTGTGGGGGTGTGTGTGTGTGTGTTTGTGCATACAGCTATTACAGTGAAACTCAGGGTTTACTTCCAATAAACAATCCTTCATTTGGGGCTGGGGGTGTTGCACTCTTTTTTTTATCTTTAATCCTATTAGGCGTGTGCTGCTGTTCATGCCTGTATACATGTGTGGCCCAGTGTAGACAAATGAGCCAAACACATTCAACTGAAAAACGGAAGTGGGTTTTATTCCCGACTGTCCTCAGATGGAACAGTATTAATTTTGGTTTGATTTGTATGGCAGCGCATTGCTATCACACAGGGAAAAAAATATTTTGAATGCTATCACGCTATAGCGTGATACTTATCTTAGACGTGATACGTATCTTGTTTAAACGTGATAATTGTGTGTCCAGGAAGTGGCGGAAATTCAATGTTGAACTTTAGAGTATGGAGCATTATTATCATCGCAGATACAGGAGCTTTACTGTTCATTTTAGGCTGCTTTCAAACATCAGTGTTAGCATAGCTGGCACGTGTCATTCTTTGGTATTCCTAGGCCTGTCCCGATAAATTTTGCTCAACGATTAATTGTCTCAGAAATTATTGCGATAAACGACAATATTGTTTGAAGACCTTTTTACACTGATGTAATGGAAATGATGTAATAATGCATGCGATTTCCTGCCAAAGATAGATACACTTTATTTTCAAAAGAACACTAAACACTGGAACTGATAAACAAAATAAACAAAACAACCAAAAATAAAATGGATTCTCAGTCTCCATTAACAAAAAATTTACTTGAAAAAAAACTAAACAACATAAAGCCAAAGTGGAAATAAATACTGCATTCAACCAAAAGAGTGCAGATTATGAAGTCCGTATACTATGTTGCCCTTCAGTAATAATTAGATTTAAATAGAGAAAATGGGCACATCGACTACCTGATGCAATAATTCACACTACAAGGTTTTTTTGCCCCTATTTTTCCCCATAAGACAATGTTAGAACGCCGGCCGTTCTAACATTGTTGCTTACGATTTCGTAACAGATCATCGTGTAGTGTTTGGTGTGTTACGGTAGATCAGGGGGCTCAATACGTCGATCACTGGAAGGTTTTGAGTTGATCTCGACAGTTGGTGACAAACTGAACACCGCCAGGACGATGAGACCAGAACTTCCTCTTCTGACACGTTTATCAAAATATTCACTAAGGTCCTAACGTTTGTAGCTTCATTAAAGAATTATATCAACAAATAATAATCAGAGGTGTGACCAAGTCACTGTGTTGCAAGTCTCAAGTAAGTCTCAAGTCTTTGTCCTCAAGTCCGAGTCAAGTCTCAAGTAAAGACAGGCAAAAGTCGAGTCAAGTCTCAAGTCAGGAACCTTTAATTTCAAGTCATTTCGAGTCGTTTTTATTTTATTTTATTTTTATAATTTGCAATTATACAAAAAATTCCAATAATAGACCATTTGTTCGTTTTAAAATATGTATTTATCTCAAATGATAGAACATGTGTAGCTGAACACAAAGTATAAAAAACATTTTTAAATTGGACCACTTTATTGCCCAGTTCTGTTAAACTTGATATTCAATAAAAAAAGACGAAAATGCTGACATTTCCACAGCACAATACAAAGAACCAGAACAGCAGTTTTTTCCTCTTTTCTCTGACCTGGCAAAACAATATATTGTCAATATAATTTCCCAACGTAGATGTCTTCAAATACACCAACCATCCTTAAATGATACTAGACCCGGCTCATCATCATAATGGGACAGAGAGACTCTGTTCCCTGTGTTCAGGTCCAGAATCTGCTTTCTGTTCCGGAGCCCCGCTCACTATCCACCGGCTTCCTGAGCTAACACGGTGCACATTATTTGTGGAGGCATTTGAAGGACCGGATTTATGGTAAATCATCACCAATTTAACCCGGAGTACACATGCTAACACGAAGTTAGCTAAAGTCAGCTATCTTACAGCAAAAGAAAAGCGCCACCTACCGATCTTTGTGAAGCTTCAAATGCCGGACAAAGTTGGACGTCGTGGCATCTATTCTCTTCTTGCATGTTTTACAAGTTGCAGTTCGTTTTTTAGTCGAAAGTTCATAATCTACGTAGCCAAAAGAAATTACTCGCGGAAGCATATTCGAGCGGTTATTTCGTATTTCGTTCCCTGAGCTCTGTAGCTTTGCCGCGTTTTTTAAACGGGCGTGCTTAACGACAAAATCAGGGGTTTTCACCGACTGGGAGCTTTAACTCAGCCTGTTGAATGCAAGTGAAAACCCCTGATTTAGATCGGAGCGGCAACGACGATCTACCGCAGGGTGCTCAAACTTTTCTAGACCAAGATCTACTTTTTCTCTCACCAGCCGGCTGAGATCTACCTCTCATGACACGAAGACATAAAAATTGTAAATTAAACTTTATTGACTTATTTTATATGCGAATATACATCAGTTATAGCAGAAATAATAAAGTGATAGAAAACCTAATGCAGTATATTAAAGTCAAAGTCCGAGTCTTTGAGCATTTTTTCAAGTCAAGTCTCAAGTCGCGATTTTAACGACTCGAGTCTGACTCGAGTCCAAGTCATGTGACTCGAGTCCCCACCTCTGATAATAATCAACAAAACCTGTTAAAATTTATATTCTCAGTAATTATTGTTTCAACAACGTGTTGCGCAATTCAGTGCGTTTCAGTTCCATTAGCAAAAAAAAAAGGCGATTCAAAGACCGACTGACTAGCAGAGCAGGAGTTTACATTAGCTAATCAACCAATAATCGAGAAATAAATATCAAGCCTGGAAACTTGACATCGTAACGGACTGAATGTTATGTTTTTAACGTCGTAGCTCCGCTTGCGGGGCGCAGGCGGTTGCCACGGCAACGGGCGTGCTTAACGACAAAAGAGAGAGAGTGTGTAAAACGGTAGGAGAATCTCACTGAGGAAGAAATATACTGCAAAGATCGGTAGGTGGCACTTTTCTTTTGCTGTAAGATAGTTGACTTTAGCTAACTTCGTGTTAGCATGTGTACTCCGGGTTAAATTGGTGATGATTTACCATAAATCCGGTCCTTCAAATGCCTCCACAAATAATGTGCACCGTGTTAGCTCAGGAAGCCGGTGGATAGTGAGCGGGGCTCCGGAACAGAAAGCAGATTCTGGACCTGAACACAGGGAACAGAGTCTCTCTGTCCCATTATGATGATGAGCCGGGTCTAGTATCATTTAAGGATGGTTGGTGTATTTGAAGACATCTACGTTGGGAAATTATATTGACAATATATTGTTTTGACAGGTCAGAGAAAAGAGGAAAAAACTGCTGTTCTGGTTCTTTGTATTGTGCTGTGGAAATGTCAGCATTTTCATCTTTTTTTATTGAATATCAAGTTTAACAGAACTGGGCAATAAAGTGGTCCAATTTAAAAATGTTTTTTATACTTTGTGTTCAGCTACACATGTTCTATCATTTGAGATAAATACATATTTTAAAATGAACAAATGGTCTATTATTGGAATTTTATGTATAATTGCAAATTTTAAAAAAAATAAAATAAAATCGACTCGAAATGACTTGAAATTAAAGGTTCCTGACTTGAGACTTGACTCGACTTTTGCCTGTCTTTACTTGAGACTTGACTCGGACTTGAGGACAAAGACTTGAGACTTACTTGAGACTTGCAACACAGTGACTTGGTCACACCTCTGGTGTACTCTAACTCTAATACTATCACAGCAGTAAAAACTGCCAACACAGAGGAGACGCCCACGTTCTTCTGCCTCTCTGCCTTTTCATCCTTCACTCACAGAACAAGAGCTGCAGCCTAAGCAGAGCAGAGCGCCTTACAGAGACAATCACAGGCAGAAATATCCATGCTGACAGAGAGGCTTATACAGGTCACCTTGGTAACCAAAGGTCATCACAAACTGAATGTAATACCGTCACATATATCGGCCGGGGAGTAAATTGCACAACTGTGCAGTATCAATACCTGAAAAATAATTATTAAATCTGCTTTCAAGCATAAAGATGATAGGAGGTTATAGAAGATGCGTCTTATTAAATCTATTCTCTAAATCAACTAATATTGTGTATCCAACCGCTTATTGAACTTTTAACTGAATTCTTTGTTGATCCACAAACACTGATACCAGAACACTGGTCTGAAATGAAAGACACTATTTAAACACTTTCCTTGATTTAGATAAAAAACATAAGTACAATAACATATGTATTTTTTTAATTTTCAACAACAACATAGCAGGTGCTGTAGCTCCTTTTTTGGCACAAAGCAAATCCTAGTTTGAAAAATCTGTTTACATCCCCAACCTAGTCAACAAATGTAACTAACAGGTGTTAGTTTTCTGGTCCTATAAAACCTTGAGGCTTCCTTCAACAGTCTCTGTAAAAATGATCGTCACACAACACAAAAACTAGTGACAACAGATTTAATGCATGTCTTCGTTCACAAATCAGGCAAGAACATAAGCTTGTGTGGGAAGACCTCTGGCTAGAAAATGTCCTCGACAGCAGAGGGTTGGGAAGCAGCCCAGACATGGGCAGAGATGTGTTTAGTCACAAAGGAAGAACTCCAATGTTTATTTCCTGATGGACGGAGGCTCTGAAGCCTAAAGTCTCACTGAAACTAATTACCATGGCATTCAGTTTGATTAAACATGAAAACTCTAAACTTGCCAATCTCTTAGGGTTTTATGAAGCCCCACCCCTGTTTTTTCTATTAATCAGTAATGTCAGAGCTTTGTTTTGATAGCCTGACAGTATGAGCCTGAGACAATATGAGAAACTCATAGCTTCCCCTTGGTTAGCAGCTGCCAGCAAAAAATGAGTAGGTGCAATTTGGAGGTGTGCACACTTATCCTTTATTATGAGCCCCAATCAAGCTGTGAATGTAGTTGTGTCCCGCTTTGTATGAGAAAGCAAGAAATTTCTGGGTTGAACAAAAACGTTAACTCTTGACACTAGCAAAAAAAACACAATTACTCTAAAAAGGTTTAATCGTTTACTTTAATATGCGTCTTATTTGAATTTTATGTACGTCATTCCTAATTTGGATGTACTCCTTTATTATATACTGGCTATACCTAAAGAAAATTTATTTTCTTCTCCTCTTCACTCTAAAAGGGTAAAAAAAAAAATTTGGAAGAACAGAACAAACATAACTGGGTTTTCCTATTTTATTTCTCAATATCCATGCTTCACAAAGTCAAAAATATTCTTCTGTCTGATGTCACACCTCAGATGAGTAGTCATCTTTTTTTCTTACAAAGCAAGATACATCAAAAGGCATATGTTAAGAAAGATCGATAGACATGTGTGACAGCTGTCCCAACTGTCACACACAGACAGAATTGGTAATGGTTTTCTGTTCTCCCTTAATATTACTTTATATATTGATTAGTGAGCAGTTTAGATTTTTATCTTTAAATTTGTTTTCATTAGTCTGACTCTTTAGTTAACTATTTGTTGTGCACCCATTTAGTTAACTTTATGTGTCAGTTCTTTGTATATTTTGTTAAATATAACAAATTAATTTCTTTCTTTTGAGTTACCAGTTTCCTCTGGACCTGTTGCTGAAAATCATACAGATGAGCTCCAGCTGATTGGTGTCCATATATGGGTGTCAAACTTCCTCAGCGGGCCATTCCATTTGTTCACCAGGGGAGGGGGAAATTTGGTCTTTAGTTTAATTTTACCATTTATTTAATGTTTCTTCTTTTGGAAAGTTAGTTAAATTCTGATATTTATTTCATTTACAGATTTAGTAATATTCTGACCAGTATTTGTTAGGTTTTTGTGTGTTTAATTACCCCCTAGTTTGTGTTAATGGTCTGATCAGCCACTATTTAAGTTCCTCTCATGTCTTGTTTGTTAGGTCAGTTTGTGCTTGAGTTTGTTCTGTTACCACCTGAGTTGTACTTTGTTATGTTGACCTCAGTTTGGGCCCAATTTATCATTTTTGGATTTTTTTTGTTAATAAATTAAGATTATATTTTGAATTTTCTTCAACGTCTCTCTGGCTGGTTTATGCAAAACCTTCACAACATGCAAAAGCTTATTCAGTGACAAGAAAGGAGTCAATAAATGTAGTTCATACAGGAGGTTTAGTACAGTTCAGTTAGAAGAAATAGAAACCAAAAGCCAAAAAGGTGTGGGTTATATCTCCATTTATTAGCAGAAGGTGCAGGCCGAGGACACAGACAGGCACGTCTATAAAAAGGGTCGGTTTGATAATATGGAACATAAAAACACTCTGGAAATAAACTTTTAAAGCACACATACAAACTTATACCACTTTCATACCAGATGATCAAAATTGTGCAAATGTGACACAAGTGGCAGTAGCATCATGTTAGCATGGCCAGTAGCTTAAGTTGCAGGGAAATGGAAAACTGTGTGGAAAAACCTACTTCCTAAACATGATGAGCGTACCAGAATCATTGTCTTCCCACATACAGAAGTTCTTCTAAATTTGATGCACTCCAGTGATGTTCGCATTGATTAAAGAAAAGTAAAAAAATAAAAAAATAAAAAAAAACATTCATAACTGACACAAAACCAAAGTTCTTCTTTAGTTCTGTGTTTGTATCTTACCGTGACCTCTGCTAACATCTCAGTGAATTTAAGCGCATACTGTCATTTCCTGATCATGTAAAACCACAGGAATATTAGAGATGCGAGTATACTGAAAATGGAGGGGAAATATCAAGTTTCTACTTAGCTAGTTATTAAAGCTAAGTAAGTAAAGGTGTAACGATAATAAAACAACATGGTATAATTCGTAAAAGTGTCTCAAAAAGGGCTAACCAGTTGCTATCAGCATGGGATATTGTCTGGTAAAGGCTGTGTGAGTGAGTATTATGTGAGAGTGATGCTACTAGCTAACTGCTAACAAGCTAAAGTTAGCATTTGCTTTAGTGTGCTAACTATTGGGCCACTGTACTGCATTTTAGGACTTTTCCACAAGCGTCTAGCATCGCAGCTCAACTTAGCGCAACGTTTTAGAGTTCAGGTGGTTTGCTGAACATTCTGTTGAGTCTGCCATTGTCCTTAAAAACTCCAGACATGCTCATTGACTGTTATTTTTGACTCATAACAGCGACTGTTGTATTGTAAAGGACTCTACATTGTTAGCCTCAATTAGCCTAGTGAACCCTAGTGAAGTATGTTCTGAAAGGGGGCTGGTACCACAAAATCGTTACTAGTGTAAAACCCTTACAACCACACAGAACTGAGTCGAGCCATGTTAGTTGTAGGCGCTGGTGTGCCATAAAGTACTGAAAACCTTTATTATGTTTGTGAAAACTAATAAACGAGAACTTGTCAGTCGTTTTTTCTTTTTTTTCGTTTTAAAATAATACAAACATAAAAGCTAGGGCAAGCCTTGGATTATTCTACACTAAACCCAGAATTTTGGGGGGGGGATTTTTGAAAGATTTACCCTACTTGTAAAAATAAAAAATGTTTATTTGCAGTTTTTCCAAAAAATCATGCTAAAAATGTCGTGTTGCGTCACTCTTGTGAACCTGATACCGTGTATTGTCCTGTTTTATGAGACGGACGTATCGTTCTACCCCAAGATGTTAGTCATACACCGTGTTCCAAATTATTAGGCAAATTGGATTTAAGTGTCATAAAGATTAAATATTTTTGTTGTGCTATTAAATTTATAGATGGTATTGTGTGTCAGGGCTCTTTGAATCACTATAATTAATTTCAGAGAGCTGGGTTGATTAGTTTGTCTGATGAGCTCAATTAAAGGAAATCTACTTAAGAAGGATGTTCCACATTATTAAGCAGGCCACAGGTTTCAAGCAATATGGGAAAGAGAAAGAATCTCTCTGCTGATGAGAGTCATCAGATAGTGTAGTGCCGTATGACAAGGTATGAAAACATTTGATATTTAACAAAAACTGAAGCGTTATCGTACTGTGAAGAGATTTGTGAACAAAGATGGGTTTGTACAGATAAAGGCAAAATGAGGAAGGTTTCTGTTAGACAAATTCATCGGATTAAGAGAGCAGCTGTTAAAATGCCCTTAAAAAGCAGCAAACAGTTATTTGAAACTGTTGGTGCCTCTGGAAGCTCAAGGTGGAGGATCCTCTAGAGGCTTGCGGTGCATCAACCTACTATTGGGCCCCCTAACCAGAGCTCACAAGCAGAAACGGTGGCAGTGGGCCCAGTCGTGCATGAAGATTAATTTTCAAACAGACTTGTTCACTGATGACCGCTGTGCAACCCTGGATGGTCCAGATGGACGCAGTAGTGGATTGGTGGTGGATGGCCACCACATCCCAACACGGCTGTGACGTCAGCAAGGAGGTGGTGGAGTCATTTTATGGGCCGAAATCATGGGGAGAGAATCATTGGTCGGCCCCTTCAGAGTCCATGGAGGTGTGAAAATGACCTCAACAAAGTATGTGGACTTTCTGACTGATCACTTTCTTTCATGGTTCAAAAAGAAGAGCCGTACCTTCAGTAGCAAAATCATCTTCATGCATGACAATGCACCATCTCATGCTGCAAGGAATACCACTGTGTCATTGGCTGCTATGGGCATGAAAGTGGAGAAACTCATGGTGTGGTCACCATCCTCCTCTGACCTCTGACCTTAACCCTATTGAGAAGCTTTGGAGTTTCCTCCAGCAGAAGATCTGAGGATGGAATGCAGTTCATATCAAACCAGCAGCTCTGGGAAGGTTTTCTGACATCCTGCATAGAAATTCAAGCAGAAACTTTCCACAAACTCACAAGTTCAATGGATGCAAGAATTGTGCTGTGATATCAAAGAAGGTCCAATGTTAACATGTAACTCGGTCTGTTAAGATGTTTTTGATTTGAGTAGCTTTTGATTTTAGTACATGTGACCACTTAATGCTGCACATTCAAAGAATGACTGTTTGCAGTTCTTTATAATCCATAAAATGTTTAGAAAATCTGCTGTGTATAATAATTTGGAACAGTGCATTTTGAGTTTTTTATTTTTGAAAAAAAAATACTGTTCATGGGGAGCTTTGTTCAGTAATAGTTCATGACTTGAAAATTATACTGACCATCATTTGCATTGACCATTTAAGAAAATCTGAGAAAATATCACTTGAATAATAATAATAATTTGGAACACGGTGTATATTAATATTGCATGATAAAGTTCTCTATTATTCAGGGTGAGTTGGATTTGGAAAGAACACACGAGTTTAAAGACGACTTCTCATCTCCTCAGAGGGAACACCCTGAATCCTTTGGATTACCCTTAATCTGTGCTGGTGTTTTTTCAGAGAAAAGGACAAAGTAGTTTTTATTTAAAGCGTACAGCGCCACCAGACCAGATTATATGTACATCTAATGTGTGAAGCCCATTCTGCCTGCGACCTACTACCTATAGTCTGCATAAAAAGTTTTGAGGCTAACAAGATCAACATTTATTTGCTACGATTGTTTTAAACGAGACCAGTTAAAAACCTGAATAGTTTCTTCCTCTGGGTTTAACCCAGAGGAAGACTGGTTTTAGACTGGTTTTAACCAGTCTAAGTGAGACGCATCACTCACGGGTGAAATGGAGGAAGAGACGGAAGAAAAACAAACAGTCCTTAGGTGAGTGAACATATCGTCATGTTGGAGTGTGAGTGTGTGTGTGCTGGTGTTGGGGTGTTGACAGACTGACCTCACGGCGCCGGCGACTCACTTTGATCTGTATCAGACAGAGAGAGAGAGAGCGCTGCATGGTGTGTGTCTGCGCCTCGGAGACGGGGTGTGTGAGGACGTGAACTTCTGAACTCAATGTCTGCCTGATCTTTCTTTCTTTCTTTCTGCCACATTAAGCTTTGAAGCCAAACTGAACAAAGTGGAAGCTTTTTTTAAAAATTATTATTTCTTTTTAGCTCAGACTTACGATGGAAAAAGTGACAATATTGTAATAATTTTTTTTAATGAATGCGATTCTGCACACATCCCCTAATCAGCAGAGTGCCAAGGGCTGATTAGTTTGGCCCAGCGGAGGGAACCGGATTGCGTCGCAGCAGTATTTGGTGGAACTCAGCGTACAGAACTCAGTCCAACTGTGAAATCCTGTCTCGCATCCTCAGACCTTGTCTGTTCTGCAGGATGAAGGACGCGTGTATCAGACGACTAGTGTGTGTGTGTGTCTGTTCTGCACAGGAAGAGAGGAGGGGAGGTGCACAGAAGCAGAAGTGGAGTCGACAGGCAGTCATCGGGCCGATGGAGAAGAGTTTTAGTCCTCTGAAGCATGGTGTCGAGGAAGGAGCACAAGAAGAGAAAATAATGTGATGGAGGGAGGAAGGAAGGTTGTGAATGATGTTGAGGGAATAAAATGGAAGCAGTTCAGACAAAAATATGATGTGGAAGGAAGAAATCAGGAGTACGTGGAAAAAAAAGAACAATGAGGAGAAGGAATAAGAGGGAAAGGAAGACAGCACGTTAGTAGCAGAATCAAACGTAAACAGCTCATTTCTTGTTCATAAACAAAACACAAATCCATACTTTGAAAGAAGCATTAAAAGCCATGCAGAAACACCGCGCATGCTGCATCCATGCACAAGAAACACTCGTGCATGCAAATGCATCTACGTATATTTGCTTCGTCAGGATTGGGTTTATGCTCTCGATTCCGTGACCCAGTTACTACTTTTAACTTTTGCCGCCCAACCGCATTCCGTCTCTGGGGACAGCTGCAGCTACAGTGATGAATGGATCCAGCGCACCTATAGGCCAGATGTTCCAATCTAGTCAAGGAGAAAAGAAAGGAGGAGGCAAAGACACGCAGCCCTTCTCCTGCTCTTCAGAACTCAGATGGAGCTTCAGCTGGACGCATGCAAAGGAACTAAATGACCTAGCAAAGCCATGCAAACATGGAGATGACTTCCAGCTGATCCACAGAGATGCTGGCTCCTCCCTTCGTCAACAG
Source organism: Xiphophorus hellerii (assembly GCF_003331165.1). Taxonomy (NCBI): domain Eukaryota; kingdom Metazoa; phylum Chordata; class Actinopteri; order Cyprinodontiformes; family Poeciliidae; genus Xiphophorus; species Xiphophorus hellerii. The sequence continues at coordinate 2,973,556 of NC_045692.1, forward strand.
CATTCACCCACAGAAAGGATTCTGGTCAACTCACACCCTCTGGATCTGGATGCGGTGATAAGGTTTGGAAAAAGTTTTGATGAAATCTCGAAGTCTAAGGGAACTGATCCTGAGTCAGAAAACATTTCAACAAGGATAAAGTCAAAATGAAAAAGCTGTGTTGGGAGAAACTAAGGGTGTTTCCACTCCTTATAGTCCAGTAGCCTCGGTTTGACTGGGGACCAAAATTTCTACATTTGTTACATTTTCAGCTGGTGTGATTCTTTTTCACACTGCACTGTGTCAAACAAACCAAGACCCTTTGAAAATCTGTTTTCCCTCCTTGCCTCCTGGCTCTGCACCAAGAACCCCTGAAGGAAACGACATGAAAACCTCTTAAGAAGACACAGAGTGCAACTTCCTTCTTCACCAAATGGAAACAAAAATGGAGTGGCGCCAGTGTTTGTCGTTGGAAGATTTCTTTTTTGCCTTTGGTAAAAGACAACGAGTCATCCTCCTGCTAGCGTTAAAGATGCGCATTTGTTATTGCTGAATTTACCCAGAATGCCTAAAGTGCAGGAAGCAACTCTTCAGGGTGCTTCCTGGAGACCACTTCCTTCTTGGAGTGGCCTCCAGTTCACTTGGTGTTCTCTTCAACCGAACCCAGACCGAGGTTTGTAAGCAGAGCAGAGTTCAATTTTTTGGTCCACATCAGAGTTTGATTCCACATCCACACCTCCCCAAACGAACCGGACATTTTAGGTAAACAGACTGGAGTTTGACTAAAGCAGACAAAGCAGTGAATGCAGCCTAAGTTAAAGGGCTTAAGGGATTTGAATAGTTTGCTGAATTAATCTAAGGCATGGCAATATATTGACCATTATTATTGCCATACCAAGATTTTCTAGTCCAGGCGTAAATCCAACTCTGATCCTGAGATCGATGTTTTCAGTCCTTATTTGTATAATCTTTCTAGGATAGTTTGCAAAACATGTGTCTAAATGAGCAAAACTGACAAAAATATGCCCTAGAAGACTAAAAGTCAACATTTTTCAGGCTTTCTGTTTAGGTATGATCATGAAAACCATTTTTCCTTCCTGCTCACAATGACACAATCACTAATTTATGTTAGTTTTTCACAAAAAGATATCCCAATGACAAACACTCATGTCTCTGGGTTTAATCTAACAAAACATGTAGAAGCTTCAGGAGTGAAGATGTTTTATGGAAAATGTGGCAATCTGGCAATCAAGAGGTCGCTTTCTTCACATGTTGAAATTTCATTGGACAACACCTGCCCATCTGCATGGTGAGTGTGTGTGAGCGCTTGCAAGTAGGGTTGCACTGAATGCAGTTTTCTGACTGATCAACGATCCTTAAAACGTCTGCCATGCCGATTCTGATTTTGGCTGATACCAATTTCTTTTGTCCATACAAATATGAGACTCATTTTCCAATCACATCTACATGAGATGCGATCGGTTTCTCATGTAAGTATTGGTCGATCACTGATCTCCCAAAATTAAGGAAATTAGAACAAGTTTATCAGTATATCCTTCCCTGTGAGTACCAATGTTTGAATGTCATGTATAGTAAAAGTCTAAAAGCATTAACAGATATTAAAAAAAGATATATCAGCCAAATTAAATGGAAATCAAATAGAAATATCAGCAGCCCGTGCAGGACCTTATTTTCAGCCTTATTCTTGCTCAGACGGGATGCCCAATTCCCAAAGGTTGGAAAATTTAAAGATGAGCCTTTAAAGGATGCTAGGAAACACTGAGAGTAGCTCACACTCTGTTCTGAATGGAAACTCCAAAACAAAGGAAACAAATACACAAAAGAACATGCAAAATCAAACTGAGGTTACAGACGAGAAGGGAACAAAGAAGAAAAAAGAAGAAAAGACTAAAAGGCCAGGACTGGTCGATGAGGAGAACCAGGCAGCTCTAGCAAAGTGACCGACAGCAGATGGAATTGGGGGAATTGTTGTTTCTTACCAGGCTTTTGCACCCCATGAGCCTCCTGCTCTCCATTCTCCAAAGCAGCCCCAGCGTCTGCACACACAGTCACATACACACACAGAAACAAGCAAGCTCATTACTGTCCTTCTGGCTGCTAATGGCTTCCCCGAACACATAATGGAACCGCACACGATTCGTTCAGCGTGAGAGCAAGCTGGAGGTTTTTCCTGCTAGTGCAGCGGCAGTTCGGACCGCACCAACTTCGAGTTCCAATTTGTCAGCTCCCCGCATCAACAATAGCAAACTGTGATGGAAACATTATTTTAAGACTCTCTTGAAAGAGTATGCCTAAAATTAATGGTACATATACAGTGTGAAACTCCAAACTGAACAAATGAAAACTGGTGTTGAAGGTGGAAAGTACAGCTTAAAATGATGTTCATAAACATTACAAAATATGGGCGTCGCCATATCGGAATCACAACTTCTCCAACTGTCAGGGGCACAACTACATACTTTCTGAGGTGTATAAGAACACATCATCTCCCTCACCCCAACAGCCCAGCACCCCATCCCCACACCGTCCCTCTCATGGCCCAGGTTTAATATGTCCATACAGTTCTCCCTTATTCATGCACTTATAAAATACAGTAACTCTATTATGGACTTTTTCCAGTAGAATTTCAACTGGGGCAATCAGAATACGGACGGAGAAGTTGTGAACGACGAAATTGGTCCGCCTGCAGTTCTAGCAATGGCAACGGAGGAAGTATGAAGCCGTTCAGTCCGTGTGTTGGCACTTCTCCCTTTGAAATGGGGGGTGGTTGTTTACAACACTGGCAATTTCTGGTAACTTTCATAGCTTCCACAAGGTTTGCCCGTACATCACGGGCAAATGTTAGATATTAGGTAAAGTTTAAAGCTTCAACAGAGTCCACACCTCCAGAGAAACAATATTGAGAAACGTTTCTGAACATAGTTTCTCAATATTGAGAAATGATATTGAGAGTTAACATTTCTCAACAGCCAAGATTTTACCTAGCAATTGGTGTTACTTAAAAAAAAAAAAAAAAAGAACCAACATGAAAATAGCAACTCAAATCATCACTGATTGTGTGAACTCCACACATACTTCAAGCAACCTGGATTCTGCACCTCTCTTCTGTTGCTCCAGTCTCTGGGATTTGATTTTTAAATGAATTGCAAACTTTAATTTAAAAAAAGATTTGGGACCACTGAGTAATGGGCGCGACAGTATGTAAGAAATATCCCTGATGTTGGAGTTAGGGATTTGAACTTGCAGCAATGCTTCATAGGATATAATACTGCATTCCTGGTATTCTGGCTGGGACCTTTTTTAGCACTTGTAATTCATTCAATTATGTTTACTAAAGATCTTATTTTACCGCTTATGTATAACGAAAGGAATAGTTTAAATTTCCTCCTTCTCTGCATTCATGATGCCTCCTTTTAAATCTATCCGAGAATTCAAGGTTTAAAGGTATTTGAAACTTTGTTATATTAATCGGCCAGTTAAACATATTGAATTCAAATTCAAAATCACTTTATTGATCCCAAACGGAAATTAAATGTTGTAACTAATTAATTCAGATTCTTCAGTTATTGTAGATTGCAATGTCACTAGGGAGTTGGTTAGGTGAAAAAAATCCTGCCTAAGCTCAGTAGCTGTTAGCAATCAAACACTGCTGGCGGATGTTTGGTGTACTGTGGAGCAGAAAGCTGATGTCATTGTTTCTTACATCCAGTGGATGGCGAAGGTTGCTACAATCAATAGTAGCCACACAGGCACATCTGCTAGAAGGAAACAAACGAACCCAGTACAACACTTTCATTCTACTGGCTGAGAGGTTGCCAAGCGACTGCCAAAAGGCGTTTCAAAAGCGAGCAGAGAGTCCGAGAAGAGACTACGTCTGAGCGTGAGGAGAAGTTTTGAGTACAAGCCTTACAAGTTTTGAAAAGAAATACATGAAGTCCTGCTTTCAAAATGAACATGCAAGCAAAAGTATTAAACGTTTTGAGAACAAAAGACATAAAATCCTGTTTTCAGACTGAAAATGCTCTTTTATTATGGCAGAAAAATTCCACCAAGCTAGAAGAGAGTTGATTTTCAGACCTTTTCTGAGGTAGATAAGGTAAGGGTATAAGATTGCCGTCACATATAAGTATCAACCGATCACAGATCTCCAAAAGTTAAAGACATTGGCGCTAAATCGGTGCATTCCTAGCAACCACACATTTTATATACATGAATAGGGAATGAAAGAAAATAAGTTTGTCTTCTTCCCACTCCTCCAAGCTTAATGCATTCTTGTTTATGTCTAAAGACAGTATCATCATATAAACCATGATATTGATGATTCAATATCTTCTTCTTACTGTATGTATATTACTGTATATATATATATATATATATATATTTTGTCTTGTTTAAAAAATGCCCATAAAGACAAATATGAGACTCATTTGCGAATCACACTCACATAAATCACGGTTCACCTTTCAGTTCATGTGCAGGAGTCTGAAAAACAACAACAACCCCCCTCCGTGCCCCCACCATCCCCTCGGCTCCTGCTGACAGAGGACAATGACTCGCGGACTGCCTCGCCCTGCTGTTTGGCACTCGTCGCGTCAGCATGTCTGCGTCCGTCCCGACGCGCGCGCTGGACGCCACAGTTGATCACTGGCAACGCCACCCACGGCCCGTCCCGCAGCCGGCTGTCACAGGCCAGTGCCCACACACGGTCTGACTGTCTGAGCGAAGCGTCTGGGTAACCAAAACAGGCCCGAGAGCCGAGTCATCCCCGGTTAGCTGTCACTTCCTCTCATCTGCCCGCTCACTCACCGCTTTATTTGATCTGCGTGTGCACCGACCGCCTGACTCTTCCCCAGCTCGGCGCCGCCGCCCCTTTCGCTGCTCTGCGCCGCATTAAGCAGCGCGAATAAGGTCGCATTCCTGCACAAACTGGGGGTGACATTAAGATAAGCAGAGGCAGGAAACGATACTAGTGGAAGAAACACAACTCTTTCAGGGCCAGCTTGATGCTTTATAATCTCAGAATGAAACTACTACAAGCCATTTCATTGGCTGTTTTGTCTTGTTTGATAGAAAACACAATTCGACAAGCAAGCAGGACGTTGGGCAGCTTCTTCTTCTTGAAACGTTGGTGATGGAGCATCCACTCTGCAGCAGAGTGAGGATCCGATATCCATGTCTTACCAGCCGGTCGACCTGTTCCAAAGCATATCTGCAAGCTAATGCAGTCCCTGCGGCTGAATGACACGCCCGCTGATCCAAAATGGCAGCAAGTGTCTCGCATTGCCTAACGCTACCAGTCATTTAGGAACAGCTGCAGCTCCTGTAACCAGGCAGGCTCTTCGCTTCATTATCGGCAAGTAATACTTTATTAGATAAGTGGAATCGGGTTATTCGTAAAGTTTACAATTAAAGTTTTTTTTAATATAGAAAGTCACAATGAAAACGATTCTGCTTTTACTCTGAAGGCCAGTCAGGGGGTGACAGTAATCTGGTTGAATTTAAATGTGGTGGAAGTTGAGAATATCCTGAGGAACCTCTTCATCCTAAGCAATACAGAAATTAAGTGACTTTCACACTGTACTGGACATGCACTGATCCACTTTTTTCATTTCCGATACCGATATCTAAGGGTCAGTATCGGCTGATTCCAATCCGATACAAAAATAGCTAAAATGACTTAAAACGTTTCTATTTTTAAGTCATTATATTATTTGATTATTTGATAACTCAGTACCAGTGCTTTAAAACACCAACAGCTTCACAAGCTTGGTCAAACATGAAAAAAACAACAATTTACTTTGTTCAGTCAGTGCCATTAGTCTAACAGCCAATCTAGAATAAATGATAAAGAAACTGAAACTGACAAAAACAATAGATTGACTACATTGGTCAAACATGTAAAAAATAAACTGCAACAAACCTTTCAAATAGTTCAGAAAGTGCAATTAGGAATTCTAAATATAACATAAAATAAATAATAAAGCATGATGTCACTCAGAGAACAAAGCATAGAATTAGACAAAATAGATCATTGATCAGGTACATTGTCACCGATACCCGATCTAGAATTTTTTTCAATATCGGCACCGATACAGATATTAATATTGGATCGGTGTGTCTCTCAGCTCCTCACCTGCCCGGGTGTCGTCGTTGTCCAGCAGGGGGATGTAGTCTGTCTTCCCCACCGTCTCCTTCACCTGGTCGTCGAACGCCTCGGCCTCCAGTTGGGCCACAAAGTCCCTCTCCACCTTGCTCTCCAGGCCAGACTGCGGGGGGCTGTCGGTCAGCGCGTCGCTCAGACTCAGGTCTAACTCTGCCATAGCTGGAGGACAAGGGGACACAGGTGAAAAGGTCAGAAAGTCACCCAAAAGAGAAAATGATCAAATAAGTGAGAAGGCTTGAGGAAATACAGTGGGGTTGTTATGAAGCCGGGACTGAAGAGGATCAAACCCAGAGACAAACTGAGTCTGATAGGCTAAAGGGAACGCAGGCTGTTGGGCCTGGCACGCTAGTTGGTGAACTGCAATAACACATTCCTCCACCAGGGGGAACATATTCACCTGGGATTCTAAACAGAAACATAACATGAAACAACCGGTATGGGGGTATGGAAGCACATTTCTGCCACTTTGATGAAAGAAATAAAAGTTGTATATCATAGTTATGAGATAGTGACTCATTATTATGACTTGGCTCTAAATTAAGAGATACATGTTTACTTTTTTTCATCAGAGTGGCAGAAATGGCTTTTCATATGGAGTTGAGTGGCCATATAGATAGCAAAATTTAGTAATTTTACTTTGCTATCATTATTGTTATTAATATTAATTATCATGACCATATTATTTACTATAATAATTACAAACATATTTAATAATTATTATAATAATCATAAATTATCCGTATAATTATGAATAAATAATTAATAGTAATAATTACTATTATTAACTATTAAACGTAATTAATAACAATAATTACTATTAATCAGATAGCTATTATTGTTGGTAATAATAAAATTATTAACAATAAGACAAAGAAGAAAAATAATAGTAGGAAAATTAAGTTGGAAATGAAGACGATTAAGAAAAATAGCAGGAAGAGAAAATGTAGAAGAAAATGAAGGACAGGAGAAAAAAGAGAAAGAAGTAGTAAATGAAGAAGAAAATGGAAAGGAAGAGTTGAGTATTTTAGAAATATTTAGAAAACAGCATACAATTATATAAGATTAGATGTTGGATTTGTGCATTTGTATGCATATTTATCTTCATATTTCATCAAATATACATGACTACTAAGAGAAATAACCTGATATAGAACGGTTAAGTGTATGGCTACCAAATGGCAACATAAGGACATGAGACAGAGGAACAAATTGACCCATACTGGTCTGTCTTCACATTTAGACAATCACAGCTGATCTGGGAGGTCACCGACTGCTGAACGCACGAGCAGGTCGCACACATGTGATGTTCTAACTAATATCTGATTATCATTAGCTGCTGAGTGCTACCGGTATCACACCATGTTTGAAGTTCTGCTTCCTTTCCCTTTGCTTTCATCAAACCACAAAACTCACAGCTACTTTTTCTTCAGTGAATTTAGAACAATATCAGAGCTTTTCAATTCTAAATCCATCGTAAAGCTCAGGTGTGAAACATCTATGTTCAAAATGCTGCAGTTAAATCTACTGGAAGAGAAATAAAAATACAACTCTCTGCTGTCCTCTGCTGGATTTCTACACTTACTACAGAAATATCAGATTTCTTGCCTCAAATTTGATGACACAACATACATCCAGTGCCTGTAACGTTCGTCAGTGTGACTATGTCAGGGTGAATGTTGCATAAAAAAAAAAATCACTTCGAATGTTTTTGGCAGAATTCATTTAACTTTTCCTGAAGATTTGACATCCAAAAGCTGATTTAACTGATGTTTCCCAAACCAACATGTTGCTCAGCGAACAATAGGAAGTCCTTAAATCAGTATATAAATAAACACACGCGCACACCCACACACACACACTCACCCACACACACATTAACAGAGCATCAGCTGCTGTAAATAACTGCTTGGAGAGAGCAGGGTGTGTCTGCTGCCTCCACCACAAAGCCATGCTGGTCAGAGAAAGAAAAAAAAAAAAAAAAGCCCGGCTGCCATTTTTAGCCCCACCTCATCTGCACGTACGTGTACTACAGTAGCCAGCGTATGCCAGTTGCATCGTATTTCTGTGTGCAAAGTGGACGGGTTGGAAATGTAGAACCAGTCGCCATGGAGTGTGTCTGTTGTGTCCAGCTGCTTCTATTTGCCTTGCGGTTTCCCACATGACTGCAGGAGCCGAGGCTTTTCATTACACGGCGGACCCCATCCCAGTATTCAGTGCCAGAAAGCACCATAATTGTTTTTAGTTCCTTTTTACTTCTTCTTTTTGACTCCAGTCGGACACCGTAGTTGATGCCGAGCTCAACGTTTCCTGAATTTCCTAAACTGTGCTTGATTAAAACATAAAATATTTTGGGCTGAACCTACAAGTTTCAATTTCAAAGCAATTGTAATTTGGAAGTAAAAATCTTGCTATAAAAAGTATCTAAAACTTCTTGAGACCAAATGGGAGTTCAGAGTAAACAAACAGAGTAAACTTCCCAACTGGGAAGAAGCAATGGCAATAGTTTGTGGACGATATTTAAGAGAGAAAAAAGCAATAGGAAGACATTTCTATCATTCACCAGACTTTCTGGTATAAGCGGTTTATTGCGCCAACGCCTGAATAAGACACCAATGTTTCTTTTAATGGCTGACAGATGAATGCTAGCCTCATGGCTGAATTATGAATATGTCATGTAACTGCTTACATCCGTCGCTGCCATGATTTTTAATGACTTATCATGTAAACAAACTTATTCACGTGATTTTAATTGTGTTTTTCAGTTTATGGAAATAGTGCATTTGGGGCATTGTGTTTTTTCAATGTCAGCAGAATGCAAAGACATTTGTCTGTATTCTGCACACATTTGCAATGGAAACACAGCTACTTTGCCTACTTTGCTCACTCAGGTGAGGAGGCAAAGGAGGCATCCAGAGCTGGTGGCATGGCCCCGATTGGGCGACTCCTTTGGATGTGGAGGGCCAGTGCCTCTACTTAGGGTTGAGCTCTTCACCCTATGTTTAAGGCTGACCGTCACTTCTTTCATCACCACAACAGCCTGCAGTTGCACCTGCAAATTAGACCCCAATCCATTTCCTGCTCCATTCAGTCAACCAGACACCAAGATACTTTGGCTTTTCCCCTCTTAGCAGGATTCTGACCTCTGACCTGTTTTTCTCTGGAGAACCACAGCCTCAGACTTTGAAAACAGAAAACCTTCAACCTCAATCATGGTGAATGTGGCTTTCTATAAGCTTAGCGTCAGCGTTGCTGCTGCAGCTGTCAGGGTAATAGGTGACGCAACGCATACAAGTGACATAACGCTTAGCATAATTCATAAATCCCTTTTCCCTGAAGAGAATTGAAAGCCAAGCGTTTACCATCAGTTTCCTAAAGAGATGAGCCAGCAATGTTCTGGAGAACAACTCAACCAAATAATTATTAGGTCAATATTAACAGTCCAGGCAAAAAGGTTTGATTTGAAGTGCTTTACAAATCAGATATGTACAGATCTTGTACTTATCTCAGATCTGCTAAGGTCAGTCTAATTGTTCACAAGCTCCTCCTTTCCTTTCTGGCTTAGTAATAATAATCACTACTCTAGGGCGCTGTTTTCATGGAACACAGCAAATAATTAGCAAGCTGGGGTTAACAATCGCATAGTCAGGTTAGTCTGAACCAGGAAGACCTTGAATACCTTTTATTCACGGATCATCGTTCAAAGCAATGAATCCTTTGGCCTCCCTCCAGACACAAGTGATTGGGTTTCCAGTTGGTGGGACAAATATTCACTCTCTTTACCACATTTGATCTGGTGGGCGGATCTGTCGTTCAGTCCTCTCTCATGGCAGGAAGAAAGGTCTGATTTTCAGATCTTTGCAGAGGTAAATAAGATCTGTGAATAAGATTGGTTTCTCATATAAGTGTTGGATAATCACTGATCTCCCAAATATTGAGGAAATGAATCCCTAAAACTTACCATACATAAATTTGAGAAGACAACTGCTTCAAAAGAAAAAGTGCTAATTACTTACAAAGGAAATTGCAATTGGAGGTGGTGCACCACCAATGATCTTCCTGAGTGAAACACACTCAGAATGGAACATATAAAAGTGTTTGAAGTCAGAGCAACGTTCTCATAATGTAGTTGTTTCAGAAAGTAAAATACAAACACCACTTCCTGTGCATATAATCATTGCTATGTGTGGAAAATAACTGCCAATGTAACTGTGACACCAGTTTAAAGTCTCATAAAATGTTTGCAGTTTTATACCGAGGCTTTTAGGATCGGAGTTGATTTAAAATGGCAGAAGGCCATTTTGGTCTCTGCTCCTCTCAAATTAGCCGTTAGCTTCAGCCTCTGGGACAATCCAATATGGATTACTACTAAGTAAAAACACCAGGAGGCGTATGTACTGTGTCACTATTTTACATATTTTAACAAAGCCTCTCAAAAAGTATTCAACTTTAAACTCCCTCAAAAACTGGCCATTTTTTTTGTTGCCGTTTGCCCAATTCCTGTATCTGGGACATCTTCCACAGCAGTGGAAACAAAAACACGTACAGTATTTGTTAGGTAAAATGTATATATTATTATCAAATACTTGTTGTTTCATGTAGCTTTATAGTTTTACCTATATAATGTTCTTGTCTTATATGCCTTTATTGTTTTCTTTTATTTCAGCATAAAGAATGTTTCTGTGTTGTTGAATTACTCTGTTTCCTTTCTCAAGAAGGCCTCTGAAGAAAAGCAGTGACAACCGTGCTCGACAGGGTTCATCACTCAGCAGAAACTTCTTCTTCCTTGACCTATAAAACCGTCGCCGTGAAGATGTACAACTTGCTCTGTTCTACCCTGTGTTTGGAACCGAATAATCTAGTGCAAGATAACATGTGTTTTAGTTAGTGATTGTCATTAGCACTGCAACTAAGTGATGAAGTGTTTTGCCCCCAACCTTTAGAGTTGCAGTGTTCTCTGTGATAGGGACTCCGAAAGTAATAAAAAGAGAGGAGCGGACAAATGTGTTTCAGAGCGGTTGGAGATTTGTAACTGGAAACGCATCTCTATCCGTTCTCCTCGCGAGATCAAAAGAATCTAACTCTCTTGTCTTTTCTGTGTTTGTTTAATTTGTCTTTAATAGGTGTCAAACCTGACAGTATGATCAAGTCTTTCGGAGATCTTTGGACTTGAAGTCTTTTATACAGTAACCAAAACCATCAGTGACTTTTTTTATCTGGCTTCCTGTATTCACTGATTTTCACTTCTCTAGAACAAATATAAACAACTGGATCTTGCTTTTCAGCATTTTCTACAGTTTTTCTTCTTCATTCAACTCACTAATAAGAATCTGTAAAAAAAAAAAAAAGAAAAGAAAAGAAAAAAGAAAGCAAAAAAACCAAATGTGGCAAGAATTGGACAAAAACAATGAAACTTAACTACCACTTGGTCCAGTGTTCCTGCACTTTTCCAGGCTCATGTTTAAATGCTTTCTTTGAGCATCTGAGTACAGAGTAAATTTATCTAGAACATTCACATTCTGAATGTTTAATAAATCAGTAAAGAAGGTGATGCTGAGGTCGCGTTCCGTTTGTGCAGTCGCCTGAAGCACGCTTCCTCATTATTAATATTTTTGGAAAAGTTAAATAACATCCACTTTAGAATTTATAACACGTAGATGTGAAAAACCTGGACTGAGTCATCCTACTACAAATAGTTTTAAACCCACTTTGTGTGCTTTTGATACTTTCAACCTGTCTTTTCTTGTTTGACTCTTAAACCAGACCCAGTTTGAAAACCACGTCAGGTCTGAAACCATCTAAGTTCTAGATGCCGAAACAGTAGGAAAATGGTCCTTGTAAAACAGTTTTATTGAGGGTTTAAATCCGGGTTATCTCACTGAATAAGGCCCTATAAAATCCATTTTGTTCTTTTTAATAGTCTCTTTTTGGACCTAAATTCTTTCTCTTTTTTTCAGTTTTAATGTTCTGAAACACAAAAGTAGGAAAAAAAAACAGAAAAAAACATTTAAGGGAAATGACACTGTGGTTTCATAAGACCCAATTAAATCAGAAAGAAACATCAATAAATAAATATTTAGCAGAATGTTCAGTGAATGCCAATCCAGACCGGCGCAGCATTCTGGGGAATATAGCCAGAGGAAAAGCTTTAGCTACTCAACCTTGAACGGCCAGCTAACCAAGGTTGGTACCATCAACTAACTCACTCAATGTTTGGGTACTTAGCAACAAACTGTTGAGTGACTTGTGCAGCAGCAGCCTAAAGTTTCGCCACTGTTCCACAGAACAGCGTGGATAAAACAGGAAAGGTCACACCACATCAGTTTGGAAGTAAAACAAAAGAAAAGAAAAATGATAACCATCAATATCGACTGATATGAAATGCTTACATAGAGATATGTTTTTCACTCATATCGTCCAGGCCTCATCTAACAAATCAAGCTGAAATGTTTTAACTCAATGTTAAAGATATATAACAATGAAAAAGTCACTTTCTCTTTCAAAAACATATTTTGTTTAATAGAAAACAGAAAAAGGAAAAAAGTCTGGAAACGGAAACATTTGTCCATCTTTACGTTCTTCCCACCAGCCCCCTCCCATGCTTATCCAGATGTAGAACAGGAAGGACATTCTGTGTAGGAACCCTGTTCTCTACAGACATTCTCTGACAGTTTGCATTCTTTAGCCTTAGCCAGCAGACAGCGCAGCTCCACGGTGACATGTGACTGGAAGACATGAAAACAATCACAGCCCCAACAGCCTGGAGAGATCCAATGAACAGAGGTCAGTGATGTCACTCACAGAGGTGGGACACTTCCTCTAAACTCTGGCCTTCCCTACTGAGAAGCTGGGTGTGTACTCTGGGACTGAGTGTGTGTGTCGGATATAAACAGAGTTGGCTCGTGTTGCTGCTTAAACGGGTCTGGTTCTCTGCGGCGGTTGCTACAGGCTTCTCCTGTTACCATCACCTTGAGTCAGACTCTAACTGAGAGAAACACAGAATACTTCCTCCATTCTGATCACACATTTCATGATTACGAAGGTTTGTTCTAATGTCCTAGGTGAGAAGCTGCAATGCCTGGCAAAACCCCCCCAGAAGTATTCTTCTTGAAGGTACTATTGTAAGATTAGACCAAAATTGAAGATAATACAACATTCCTCTTCCTGTAAGGTGGCTTAGCTTCAGCTAGGGAAGCTAGGCTGATGGATAGACCTATATACATGACAGGCTGGACCTAAACCCAAGTCCAGATTACCTGGACCAGCTTATCTGGACCTGGGTTTAGAGGGAAAGCACACCATAGAGGGAAAGAATACCATAAGTACAGTCCTGTCTGTCTGTCTTATGAAGACGGTTTGGTCATTGTGGTTGTGGTTGACATTATTCCTACTTTTTTCTTTGCTCTGCTTGGGTTCCATCTGATGGGACAGTTGATGAGGGACTTTCAGTCCCAGCTCAGTTTCTCTTTCTCTTTCTCCCTTTCAAAACACTGGAACTGACCGATGATATACTTTCTGTTTGCCCAAACAAATGATTAACTTAGTTTTTTTTTTTATCATCAAGAAAGTCTACAAAGTCACGGACAAATGTTTAGCTGAGACATACTGTGTTTTACACACCTTGATACCGTTTTTCTGTTTGAGCTTAAAATATTGTTGGATTATTTTGGAACCTCTGCAGCCCTTGGTAGAGAATATCTAAAATATTCAAAAATGGATCTTGAGAGGATTAATCACCTTAGTGCATACTACTTGACACGCTAGCATTTGTAAAGCAGCCAATCCAGAGTCACCATTTATTTTCCTGGAGCTGATTGGCTGTACTCCAAGAGCAGATCGCGGATGTTAGCTTCTGTGGTAGTGCCAAGATTGTTTCCATTGTGTGGATTAATGGATGTTTTGGTACATTTGTTGTTTTAACTATAAAATAGGCAGAACAAGCTTTTTTTAGAGGGGTCTTAAATATTTGCTGACAACTGTGGTCGCTAGTGGTGCGAAAACCAGGGAATGAGTGTATTCTGCAGTAAACAACCTAACAAGGATCAGATGAACTTCAGATACCTTCTTGCCTTAGCAATGGTTACCTCCAAAGAAAAGTGTGCAGCCATCATCTATTTGGAAGGAAATACAGCAGTGTGATGAGTTAGTGCTTCATAACTCATCACACTTTGAAGGAGAGATGTTTGGTTACAGCAAAGACGCCTCAGAATGTCCAGATCTTTCAATTTCAGTCAAGGAATTGAAAACATTGGCAGAAATCTCAGGGTTAAGCTCAACTTCAGGCCCAAAGTCACTTAGGTTTCATTTTAAAATGTTAGCAACTTCTCTCAAACAGCGCCTTGAGGTTGCCTCTCATTCCACCTGATGAACATCTCTACTACATCTAGTTTTCTACAGCATGGACGGCCAGAGGAAGATTAAAACAATCAAAACAAGTTCATGTCATGCAAGTGACAAAAGCAGATCAGTGTTGTTGGTGTCAACTTGTTTTCATGAGGAGGGAGAGGAATCGTGCTCTGAGATTTAAATGCTCCTGATTCTTTCACTACTGTCGTCAAAGACATTCAAATCATACATTGTTTTATATTGATTCTTAATCACTATATGAGGCTTACATACTGTATGTCCTCAGTGTGTTTGTGCACTCTGCACTGACCTAACACAGATGCTGTCAGTAAACTTCCACTGAAACCACAAACACAGGGGTTTCATTGTGTCCTGACACACACTTGCATAAATCCAACATACCGTATTTAAACTGATTGAAAATGACAATCATTTTTTGAAATTTCTACTTCATGCATTTTATTCAAATGATCCTGGCACACCAGCCAAGTGAAGCGAGATCACGCCTAGGCCTTCGGCACATTCCCAGTCTGGGAATTTCACTGGTTAAAGAAAAAAAAACAAAAAAACTGAAATTCTCAGTTGATAAACTGGTAACTCCAGCTGTATGGCAGCAGTGGAAGGGACATCATCTTGTTCAACGCAGTCATTCATTCATCTTAACACTGAATAGCAAGGTTTCTTGCTTTCTCAAATAAAGATAACACAATTCTTTGATCATCTGCATGCATACTCATGTAAACATTGCAGGTCTTCCTCAGCGATGACTATCAAGTGACACATTTTATCACAGCTCATTTCCTCATTTACAAGAAGAACAGTGTGCATATTCCCAGACACACCCAACACCGACACACACGTGCGCATGCACGCCCACACACACGCACCCACACACCCAGGTGTTTGTGTAAGAGGATGGTGGCATGTCCTCCATCAGGCTCTGCGGCCACCAGGAATAAGACGAGTGTAGAGATGCTGATGACAGAGCTGGTGGCCACTGAGCGGAGCTGGTTTAGGACTGACTACTGACACACACATTTCTTGATTTGGTCTTAGATTTTACTTCTATATGGAAACAATTTAAAAAAAACTTTCTTTAATGTAAAACTGTTCAAATCCCCAATAAATAGCATATTAGTATAATGGAACCTGAGTTAAGTTGCCCCCCCACCTTCTCCATTTTAATTAACATTGGTGTCAAACATGCGTTATGTTTGTGCAGCAAAAAATAAATAAATAAATTGTGCTGCTATTATTTTGAAGATGCTAATAAATGCTTCCAGAGGTCATCAAAGGTCATCCTTCCCCCCACTGACAGACGTAAAATTTGTTTCTGCACAAACGTAGCAGAAACGTTTGACACCACATGTCGATTGATTTTGTAAATGCGGAGGGGTTGGTTGACCCTTGATGGGCTCTGGAAACATTTAATATCTTTAAAATGACAGTGGTACAAATGTAGCACAAACATTTGACACCAATTGTGTTTAATCTGAGGGAGGGACGGGGAAAACTTCACTGTAGTCGTAGTGTAACAAGAGTGCCACCCTGTTGTATTTTTCTTATGATCCTTCATACAATTAGAATTTGAGGATTTTTGAAGTGAGGTTCTCCTAACAGGTTGAAAACAATTACTGTTTTACAGAAGGTAACTGTCTTTGCATCTTTCTTTAGCATAAATCCATATTAGTCAGTCAATTAAGCAGACTAAGAACTCCAGTCTCAAAAAGATCTTAGTGGGGTTTTTTTTATTCTATAAATCTTTAACCACAATAAAATAAATCAACGCAGAAAATGACGCATCACCAATTATCTTCCTTTACAAAATGTTTCGAGTCTGATATAAAAGCAAAAGGTCCTGAAAAGCTGTACTATTTATTTCTTTATCTTTGTATATTATGTATATACACATAACCTGCATCTTAACTCGAGTCGAGCAAATCTCAATCTCGTTGTAATCTGTTGATGACAATGACAAATAAATCTTATCTTATCTAAATATTACAGCAGTTGAGGTGATTAACTCATCCTTAGTCTGTTTTACTTTTCAGTCTGGTGGCGTTTCTGACAGGGAACAGAAACACTTCACATTTTCTGTACTCAGCACGTGTTTCATACAGGAAGATTAATGGTGGCACACCACCTCCAGGGTCAATTTTCTCTACAACTAATCACTGGCTTCTTTGTAATTAACCATGTAATGCAAATACAAGAATGATTTCAGGTTGATAAAATAGCGTTTCTGTAAACCCCTAAGAACATTTTGAAACTGGAGTGATTTTAACAGAACAATTCAAGCCTGAGAAGCCACACGGAGACGGGTTGGACGTGTTCAGACGAGAGGATGATGCTGAGGCTGGAGCCACCAGGACAAGAGCTCCAGCAACATCACCTGCTTAAACTAACTCCCTTCTCTTCTGCAAGTACAAACTTGATGTCTTTTTTTCCAATTCAACCCACATATCTGGTTTCTCTGCCATAAACCATGGAATCGTTTGTTTACAAAGCCTTAAATCCTCTACATGTTAGTAAGAATGAATAAGCACCACCGCATAAATCCGCTGAGTCACAGATGATTCAATGAAACTGTGCTCCCTGTTACATTAGGGCTGATGTCAGACACTAAAAGGCCAAAAAGAGGAAGTTAACTAATGTGGCCATCATGCCGTAGGGTCAGCTTGTGACATTGCTCCCAAAAACACACTAAACTAGGGCTACAACTAATCATTATATTAGTAATCGATTATTCTAATGATTAAGCGATCAATCATTAGCTTAATTCAACAGATTCAAAATCTGTTGAATTTGCACATTCAACAGATTTTACTGTAGAATGTGTGTAGAATGTTTTCAGCCTTTTTAAATACAATATTGGAAATCCTTTTTTAAATACAAAAATAAACATGCAACAATGTAACACAGCATTCCTTTAATGAGTTTGAACCAGCTGAAACTTTTTGAATTTTGGGAATTACATACTGTATTTAAAGGTGTATTTATTTTTAAACTAAAGATGCGTTTATATCTTGTATTGTTTGGCTTGATTACTGCTCTGAGCATGTTTTTCAGCAAATGACCTTGTTTGGAATCTAAATACTCCAGCTAACGATTGATCGATTTCTAAATTAGTTGATTATTTCAATAATCAATTCATCACAATTAATCCGATCAATCATTTCAACCATTCCTGCCAGTCACATCCAAAACTGTGATAATTTAAAGAAAAGAGCACAGAGTCCAGATGAGTGTGTGTAATCAGACTTTTGCTAGAGTGTAATTAAAGATTCTGATGAGTGTGTCAAAGAGGAAGTACCACTGGGTTTGCTTTGAATGGAAACAGGTTGCTTTATTAGAATGAGGGAGAACATCTCTGTTAACCTCTCCCTATATATAAATAATGCAGCAGTCATGTGGGCCTGTGAGGGGTTTCCCGTGTAACCAGCAGCTCCATGGGAAACCCCGGGAGAAAGTAGGATGGATGTGACTGGAACGCAGAGCTCTGCTTCCCTAATCAGGTGATGTAAAATCAGGACGACCTCTAAAACTTATCAGCAAACCAACAGGAGAGGAGAACAATGGGCTACTGTGTAATCTTCTGATTGGGGACAAAAAAAGGTTGCATTCAGGTGAAATGAGAGCAGTACATAGGTATAGTAGGGGAAAGAATTATGGATTTTTTTTTTAATGAGGTGGTTCAGTAGATTTTTCTAAATCAGGGTGTCCAAACTCCAAATTTGGCCCTCCAGAAAATTATGCTGATGCAGATAGAGACGTTTTGTAGTTTGTTTTTTAAAAATATCAGTTTAACAATAAAAATTGCATGTCAACTTTGATTGAAAATGTTTGGTACAATCCAAAACGTTTTTCTTTAATTAGCAATGTGTTTCGGCTTTTATTTTAATTTCTAAGTAAGTAGGGCTGCAAACATCCAGCGATTTTTTTTTTTTTACACAAAAATAAACTTGAGTACATCCACCCATTAAATATGACAAACATATAGCATAGGTTTTTGAAGATACTTCTGGTTCTTGTTACTGGGAATAAACGTAACATTTTTCAAGACAACAAAATAGAAAATATTTGACTTCATATGTTAGTAAAGGGTACACCTTTTCTTTTATCAAGACAAAAATCTGAGAGTTCCTACAATAATTTGCTTGTCATATTGTGTTATTACTGAGATTTTAAAATAAAGTCAGCGGAAGAACAGAGCCGCAAAAAGCTGATAAGAAATTAAGAAAATACAGTTTGTATGTTCAAAGAGAGGTTGAGACATCTCAGCAATTATTGAGGCATCAGAGCACGCTCCTGCTCGCGTGAACGCGGTCCAACTGGCCCGAGAAGCGAGCGAGTACGAGACTGTTAAGGGACGGCTGGATGCTCACTTCGCAGCCCGCCGGAACGTTATATTTGAGTGGCCAAAATTCAATCAGCGCCAACAGGAGACGGGTGAGTCCATTGACGGCTTTCACACTGCGTTACACTGTGTGGCTGAATACTGTGGATACGAGACTTTGCATGACGAGATGGTGCAGAACAGATTCGTCGTGGGTCTGAGAGATAAAAGACTAAAGACTTGTAGTAACAGAGGGTAGGGTGTAACAGAATCACTCAAGCCTCTCAGGACTTGAAGTTTTATAATTCAGCACTTGCTGGAGCCCATTAGAGGTTGAGAGAGACAGGTAGTGTTGCCCATACGCCACACCGGCCTCTCTCTCTCTCACACACACACACACCCCCACACACACTGAACATCAACATGAATGGACTCCCTGTAAGTCCTTGTTTTCTCGCCTACACACACACTGAGCATTTCTTTGCCCTATTGTTGCAAATGTGAGGCTTTACACATTGCGATGGAATGCAAAGCAGCACGGAAACACACTCGCATACACACACACACACACGCCCACCCCGACACTGAGGTCAAACTCTAATCCCAAAACAGACAGTAGTGGACACACTCTCATGGTGAACGCAGCAGACTGGTCTGCCACAACAACACCAAATTCCATATGAACAAAATATTTGAAGTTGAAAAACCACACATCCATGATACATGAACACTTCGCCCTTCAGTGTGATAAATTACTAAACGGGTTCTAGCTAAAGGGCATGCATTATACATGATGCAAAGAGCAGTGATTGATTAGGAGGAGACTGCTTTTAGAGCTAATGCTAATAGAGATCTTCAACCAGGTGGATCTGAATTAGTGAACCAAAGTCTCAGCCTTTGTAAAATTCCCCTAAAAGTCATCTGATCGTTGTGTTTTTTAGAAGATATAAGATTCAACTGACAGATATGAATCCAAAGGCTTTGCAAGATTATGTTTCCAGTGAATGTGAGGGAATTAAAAAGGCAAAGCATGCCTTACAAAGGACTGAGCGATAACAGAGAGCTAACGGTGGAAGGTTCACTCCCTTCAGTCTTGCGCTTATCACAGACATGTCTGAACTGTGACTGACCCCTCCTCCTCTTCCTCCTCCTCAGAGCAGACATTTTTAGCCTGCAAACAACCAGAATGGATTTTTTTATTAAATAACTAAATTTTCTAAAAAGACATAAAACTATGGATAGTAAACCTCTTAAGCTAACTTTATACCAACAGAAATGCCACGCATTTCAACTATGAATACTTTATTCATACTGAAAAGAGAAGGCTCTCTGGTAGCAGTCAGTCTTTCAATGAATCTGAAGAAGCCTCTGACTGAAGATTGTTGCTCTGCTAATCCACCTCGCTTGCTTTTGCCGCTCCTTAAATCTATCTGGCCGTACGGTTTAGAAAGTTATTTGAGCGTATCTTTTTTTTTAGCTTTGGGGATGCTAATCATGTGCTGCTAATACAAAAACGACAACAAAAAACCTTGTTGCCATGGTTTCACTTCCTAACAACTGTCTGGTAGGAAAGTGGCAGGAGCATAAGTCCTTCTAGCTGCACAGGATCTAAAACCAGATGACATATCAATATAAACATACATATGAATTAAAGTCTTCAAAAAGAACAAATCCAAACAGAGATCCTCCCACAAGGATTGTGCAGCCATTAGATCTGGCTTCCATTAGTTTCTAAATCTGTCAATGACATCATGCTACCAATAAAAAAGACCACAGCTCTGACAAAGACGTGCACACTCTACTGCTGAAGGGTGCATTTGATTTATTAATTGGGGACATTGGTGAACTGTGGTGTGTTAATTGTTCATAACGACCATCAGCATCATCATAAAGACCACATTTATGTCTGCAAAACAGAACTCTGTCAGGAAAAGCTTTAGACACTTCTGCTTCCTCAAAACAAAATTTCTATTTGATTCATTCAGAAATTGGACTATTTCTACAAGTTTCCCCTGAACACAACAGCGGATTTCTGCTTTAGTACAGTAACTATTCTACCTTACTCGTTTTCAAATCAGCTGTTTGCATTTTGAAGTGAACAGTCTGAAGGGGATAAATGTTTGCGAGTTCTAAAAAAGGAGAAAGATTTGAAGTCATAGGAGAAATGCAGGTTTCAGCAGAGACTTGTTATAGGTAGACTAACTGCAGGATGTTAATGTCAATCATAAAAGAATTTGGATAAATGACCCCCTACAGTTCACACAGTTTTCTTTGGAACATCATTGGAAACTATTCATGCAAAGTTTGCCTATTATGCTGTATGAAAAAATAATCTCTCTAAAATATTCAAAGAAAACGCAGCTTAGGAAGCTGAAATACCTTGGTGTAATGCCACTTAACACAATATTGCAAAGCAGCCAATCCAGGAGTGCCATTTTTTCCCCCTTGGCACTGATTGGCTGTATTCCAAAGAGTGGAGAGATGAGATACCCTCTGCAGCAGTGGTTCCACTGTATAGGACATCAAGGTATATGAGGTATTTAAAATATAAAAATAAGCACTTACAGGTGTTTTTAAGCGGGTTTATCAAGTATTTGTGGATTTTGGCTACTCGCGAGCAGATGTGAGAATTTTTATTTTTTTATATATATATGATCTGTCCACTGTTGTTTAAAGCATCCATAAGCATACCTATACATCCCTGTGAGTGATGTCCAGCTGCCTGTCCTGTTGTGTAATTCCCTGCAGGCTGATTGGCAGCAGTAAAGCCTGGCTGCTGCCACACGGGTCCAGCTGCTGCTGCTGCTGCCGCCACAGGGGATTACAGCGGATGGTTCACTCTGTACCGACCCATCCTTCCTCTCCGCATCCCTCCATCATTTCATTCACAATCACAATTCAATCAGCTGCCGACATGAAATCTCACCCCCAACTCCTCCCATCCACCTAATGCAAACACATAAAGTGTTTACCCAGGCACATGAAGGAGAGGGTCAGGCATATTCAGAGAACTGACCAAATGATGAACGTTACTTCATAGGCAACAAACTTAAAGGCAGTCCTTAGCAGGGGTGTCAAAATAGCTGATATCTTGATATAATAGATACTAGAAAAATGAATTATTCAAAGGCACTTATTCGTGTCAAAATCGTTACAAACAGACCATTCACTAGAAATGGGTCAGACAACACTGATGCGTTAGCCCCATATCTGTCAAGTTTTCCATTTTGGCCGAGAAACTACCATTTTTTACCCCTCTTTTCCTCTGTGCTCCCATATTATTATTTTCCCTTAAATATCCTGTACTGTGCGGCCCTCTCTCAGGTTAGCTCTATTGCTCCCTCCCTCCCCGCTCTCAAGGTCGTATATACCCTCTCTTACGTTAGCACCCCACCACCTTTTACGTCTCAAGCAGAATTGCACAGGCAGGCAATGGCCTCCTAATAAAGGAGGTTAAATATTGTCCTATTGTAATCAATATTTTTGTTTTTAACTAGAAACTAGAAAGAACCTGCCTTCAAAAAAAATTATATTTTTCTTTATATTTTCAGTTTTTTAAATCTTTGTTTTGTAACAACCCTACTCCTGACATTATTAGATTACTTTATTTCAGGTTTCACACTCGTCCCCAAATAAAAAAGTGTAAGCACATTCTGAAGACTCGACTTATGTTTGACAGTCAATATGAGTGTCAAAGGTCGGACGGTCTGTCAGAAGGTAAAGAGACGCCACACATCAGATAATGGTCGTGTTTGTCAAAGTGGGGGATTCTCCAAGCAACCGCTCCTCTAATTGTGTATTCAACATCTTACGGCTTCCAGCCTGACGACAGGATCAGTAGTGATCAACTATTGGCTGAAAGCACAGAAGTGAAACCAGACCAAGTGATTAGTGAACCTTGTCTCCTTCGTGAAGAAAATGAGGGCAGCATGTCTTTCTGTCGCCTTTAAAATGTTCAAAAACTTGCTGAAACCTTTATTTGAGCTCTGTTATGAAAATGTCTGTGGTCATTTTTGTGTAAAACTGTTAAAACAGAAAAACAGTACCAGAGCCACCTATTACAGGCTGTAATTACATCGGCTCCCTTCACAGCTGATTGTAAGGGACATAGTGAGAAATCAAACTCTACTCCTCCCCAATCTATCGACATGGACTGAACCAACACGCGGTCCACTACGCAGCTCCAACAGGGAAACTACACACTAAACGCTTTAAATACCGGTTGTATAAAGCTTCTCTATGGAAAGTTGAGTGGAAGGAAAGAAAGTTGACACACAAACAAATCCGGGATATGGTTAACAACTGTTGCACTTCTTGTTCTAACCCACGGCTGAATCATTTTCTATATTTCTGTGTTATGAACTTGTCACTGGAGAAACACACAGGTAATAAAAACAACAGAAACATTGACAATTTTAACAGTTAAATATCAACCAAATGTAGCAAACAAACGGAATCATCTCAGCACGTTTTATTGATAATAATCTAATAATCTTGTTTCGGTATAAAAAAAAACAAAACAGCTTCATATTTTAGCTAGCTTAATGTAAACAGTGACATTTCTCCTGCTGTTTCAGTGTCACTCCAAAGATCCCAGTAATGGAACATGAGCGGCCACACCGGAGCTATTTGCCACATCGCTGCTGCATGCTGATCAGCTCCGATCAGATAGGCCGTTCCTGAGCAGAGCTCCGGTCCACACGGCCGCTCTAATTAAATGACAGTCAAAGAGCTCCGATCAAACTGGACCCAGTTTATCACCAGTGATAAGACTGATAAGTCTGGACAGATAACAGACCCGCTGTGGGCTTCCTGAAATCCAAAAGTTGTTTTTGAGCACCCAATTTATTGTCCAAATACTGATCGTTTAACAGGACACTTATAAGTGCATAATAATACCTTGTAACTAGGGCTGCACCGATTGCAGTTTACTGCATGACATCGGCGATCAGTCAGAAAGCTGCAATCGGTGCAGCCTTACTAATATCCAAACGAGCACACCGCAGAACAACTGAGCAACAAACAAACAGGTTTTATCTGCTTTAGGTTTCTGAGTCGTAGCGATTCTGATTCTGCTGATTCAGTGAGGAGGAGAGCAGTTCTTGTCAGACTGAGCTGCCCTCTGAGAAACTAATCAATGGTGGATTTCCTGAGCTTCCCAGTTCCTAGACAGAGGCCGGGAGGAAACCTCCTGCTGTCCTTGAAGGGAGCATCCTGCTGCGGCGATCCTGAAAGCAGCATGAACCTGCAGACGACAGGAAGCCTGCGACCTTAAGGAGGGTGGGGTTACTTCAGGTCAGTACATTGACATTCCACAGCTGGGGAACAATTCAGAATCTCTCTAAAGTAACTCTGGGAACCTTATTATTTGTTTAAATACTTCCTCACTCCTTTCCTCACTAGACTCCCCTTCCTACCGGTCTTACTTCCCTCCTGAAGACTCAGTTTTATGAACCTGACAACCAGTTGCTGTGCTCCAGAAAATATTTTCATTCAGAAGTCTCATGATGAAACATTTATCTAACTTATACGGTTACTTTATTTTTCCGGCCTGATCAGGACCAGATGACGTTGGATTTTCTTTTGATGCGATAAATTATAAAAGCGGGAACACAAGTCGGACGGAGACCAACAAATCTTATCCAAAGACGTGACGTCTGTATCTTAACATCCTTCCCTTTAAAGCTTTTTTCATTTATTTCTCTGGACTTCCTGGAAGAGAACACCAAGTCCGCCCTGGGCTGCTTACTAAAAAATAGATTAAAAAAAAATAAATTATAAATCCACCGAAAGCAGGAAGTAGATGGAAATACAGTTGCTACACTGATGTAAGTCTGATTTGAACAAACTGATTTTTTTATGTCACACACTGAGTCCTAAACCCAAGTAAAACTTTAACTAAGATTTGGCGGGGGGGGTCAAATGTCAGTTGCTGCTTTGATTCCAGTGAGTAACACAGTTACAGAGCTGAGTCCACTCAGTTTCACTCTGAACTCTTTTCTTTCAACGCTTTCTGTGTGGATTTTTTATCCATTGCTGGACTTCTCTTATTTTACGACATCTAAAAAACTGCCAGTTCTTCGGTACGGGAGGCCGAGTGTGTGAACACAAGCCAGAGAGCTTCTCAGGAATTAGGAAACCAGTTCACCATGACAACGAGCCGCGACAAGCCCACAGCCTCATTACTCCCGAACACAAAGGCTAGCACTAAGGCTAATTTGTCCCATTAAGGATGATCCATTCATCTCTGCAGGGCAAGGCGCTGGCACACGTGCGCGCAGGTGTTGTCGTGGTGACACCTGCGGACTGAATGCAGGTGAACTGGTTCTCCTGATCTGGTTTAGCTTCACACAATGGTTGAGATTCTAGGAATTTCCAAATTTTTTTTACTTTTTTTATCCACATCTGTTTGGGATCCAAATTTACCGATAAGTCACTAGGCAAAGAAGCGACTTTGACCGGTGCGTGTATTTTTGCCTTTATTTATGGCTTGCAAAAAGAATCATCAAACTCCTGGCCTGTTTGAAGATTAACTCGATTTGGGGTGGATGTAGGCGTGTTGGGCCTTATCGGGAGGCTTTATGCAAAGGCAGGCTTGCTTTAATTAGGACACTGACAAGAAAACTTTGGAGTCTGGTTTTGCATGTTGCATTGGTCATGGCCACGCAGAGCAGTTTTCACAGAAGCCAAAATAATAACCGCAGTAGGCTTTCGGTTGGTGTTGGCAGCAGAGTGAGTCGGGAACATTGACTCATAAACGTATAGAGTCAAACAGCAGCAAAAAATAAATGAAATAAAAACTGAATTCTTCTGTAAATATCCCACATGACTGATGGATTCTGTTAAAAGTATCCAAACCAGTTAAATTGGGTTGGATTTTATCACATTTAAGTGAAGTTTATTAGGATTGGATGTGATTTTCCAACATGAACCAGGGTAGAAACTGAAGCAGAGTTGAAAGAATCCTTGATTTCCAACATTTTTTTACAGAATATTTTCATCGGCCTGCATCCCAAAGCGTCCCCATATCATGATGCCTCCAACACCATGTGCTACTGAGACCAATATAACATGTTGTATAGATTCATCACAAGTTAAATATTTCAAGCTTTTATCTTATTGTCAATGTATTGTCATTTTGATGGTTTGTTGGTTTTTTTTAATAATGAAAGAAAATCAGTGTCTCAGACAATTAGAAGTAAAAATGTTCAATATTTGGTCCGCAAGGTGACACACTAATTGGCTCATTCACTGAAAAATACTTCCAGCTCCACTCAAAATAAAAAGTTAGACGGAAAGAGAAAGTGTGGTAGGAAAAACAGCAGCTTAAGCAGGGAGAATCGTCAAGTTAAATCCATTCAGAACTTTAGTGGAGCTTCACAAGGAGTCAGAACATCAAGAGCTACTTTGGCCCAGGTGAATCCTACAAAAACTTCAAGGGGTGTGAATATTTTTTTGAAGTGCTATACATACACACGATGCATCTGAATATTTTCCAGGAATTTTCTCAACTTCCCAAAAGGTAAAGTCCTGATCTTTCCAATTCAACATGAAAACTTTGACCCTGGGTTTTGCTGCTGCCGCTGCTTGTTTTCACCACATCGAAAACAGCTTCAGCGTTCATCAACGGCAGTACAACACTGATACTGATGTCCATACTTTTCAAAATGGGAGCAATGACAACCAAGTTTAATACAAGCTGCTTCATTTCCACTTTCAGTTTGGATTTCATACAAACACTCTGCTGCTGCTGTTCACTGGTAACTCTGGGGTTTGTCACCAACGGAAGCCTGGCCAGGCCTAAAAACCTGATTGCTGCGGTGGAGTTGCATTAGTGCGAGCATCAAAGTGATTTAGGGATGTGACTGGACCGGGTCCATAATGAATTCCCAGCCTCACATCAGTCCCACCTCTTATTTCCTCTGCTGTAATCTGGCTGCTGGAGGATTGGGGGAGTAATCTGGACAGCAGGGAGGGGAGAGAGGGCAATCCTCTCTGCTGTAATTCCTCTTTAGATCAATTCCTTTAGATGAGTGCAGCGGTGCCGTCCTGCAGGTGGAAACTGGCCAGTTTTAAGCTGGGCAGAACTAAGGTCTAACAGCTAGATAACTAGCAAAATAAAGAGAAACCATGAGGCTAAGAGAAATGAAGTTACAATGGCTTTTTGAATTTCTTTTTATGTCTAAACAATGAGAAAACATTTTTGATCCACCCTTTCCATGTTTTTATGTTTGGCTGACTTCCCGTAGTTCCCTTTCCACACAGTAGGAGTCACCACTGATTAGAGATTACCACTCCACGCAGAAGAAGACTATTACAGGAGTTCATTCAAAAGAAAGCATCTTTCATCAGCATGAACTGAAATTTACCCATTCCCACATGTGAAAGCTGACTCATGTAGGCCTCGCCCACAGTAGAACATTTTTTTCTAAAACGTTTTCAAGACCACTCGTGTCCACATTGGGGCGTTTCCATAAATATTTTAATCAACACAGAAATGCAATTTGGCCCAAAATGTTTGTTTTTTTTAACTCCTCCCCCAGAGCTGCAAGTGGCACTAAACATGGAGTGTAGAACATGCACATAAAATGACCACATGAGGCTGGCGGTAAACACAACGGAAAAAAAGAATGGCGAACAAAGACAAAAGTGCAAAGTCAACCTTCTTCATGTCATGTTGGACTAAAGAGGTTCTGTATCGCAAATACGAACATGTAATCCGCCATTGTTGTTTTAATGGATCAGACGTACAACACGTCTGATTCATTTGGGGTTATAGCCTAGTAGACAGCATTTCTCACTACATGAACACATGAGAAATTCTTTTTTATGTTTTGGACGTATTTATTTATGCATTCAGTTAATGCCAACATCTTAAAACCCCTAAATTGACACAAGTGTGAAAAGGACAATACATAAACTTAGTTATTCTACATCAATCACAGATGTTTTGAAACAGTTTTTGATTTGTGAAATCTCTACTCTGTAAGTGGGAAAGTTTTCTAAAAGAAATATTAATGGAATATCGATATCACTCATTATAAGACACATTCTTTCTACTTAGTAAAATGTCAATAATTAGCGTAATAAAACGAGTTTCTATTGCTTTGTTTGTGGAGTAGATATGTACATGGTGAACTGAAGGAGGAGGAGCTTGCCCACGGCGCCATTCATGCAGGAACCGCTACTGGTGTGGCACAAAAAGCTGCCAATGATTACAGTTCAGACAATAGTGAACGCATCTCTTCAGACACCACAGCACAAACTACAGAACGCACGTGGAACTGCTGTATCGGTTTAGCAATGCTACATCACACATACTTTTACTTTTTATGACAGAATTCCTCCTCACAGACTGTAAAGAATCGCCCGTTTTTACAGACTAGCTACTAACTTGCACAACTTTGCTTCGTACTCTAACTTCACTTTGCCGCTTCCACTGAAGTCGGGAATTTCGGCCAACGTGCCTATCTCCTATCCAGAGAGGGAGGAAGAAAAACCGTGAAGACCTTATCAGAAGCGACACTTTTACAAAAAGTCACCTAGCTAGGCGGGGCTCGCCCTCTGCTTCAGCATCTTTGTTCAGGGCCTGTCAGAAAGTAAAAGTTTCCGTGCAGCACCCGAATGCAGCACTAACCTACACCCATCCACAGTCGCTGTGATGCACGCTGTGAGATCACACAGCCCAAAATCACCGTCATTTCACTGCTGCTAACAGCCCAGCTGTCCGCGCGAGGCCTTCGCACTCCGCGCGAACGGCGCCTGCTCACAGGCACGAGGAGAAAAGACTAGTTTGTATATTTGAGTCGAACTCACCGTTAGTTGTCTGTTTTCTGACAGCTTTGTTAGGAAGTCTCCAAGCGTCGCTGTCACAGCTAACGATCCGCCCACCCCGGAGAGTGCACACATACTGCAGGCCCGCAGACTCAGCCCGCCCCGCCCCAGAAACGCTACGCCTCCAATCACAAACCCCGTACACTGACTGGCTCCGCTTTCATCCAATCACTTCCCAATTCAAGTCTGAGTGACCACACTGCTGTCCAGCCACAGCTCCTGAGTCCGAGGTCATTTCTTCCTTCTTGCCAAATGGACTTTTGACAGACACCGTGCGCGGACAATGAAGAACTTTGACTCCTTCTACGGCACGGTGCCGGTCCAATCGCCGGGAGGAACGCCTTTGGAAGCGGCCGCTGCCCAAGAACACGCCCTAAGCCCGCCTTGACACAGGAATGTCAACCGGGTTGAAGGGAATTACATCTAGCGCAGTAAACAGAGACAATATTGTACCTCACTGCTGAATGGCGGAAACTTAAAGGCCATGAAACCAAGCTATTTGTTTCATGGGACAAAGCATCAAAAAAACCCAGCGGAGTTTCTCTTTTTATTATATGGATTAAATGCAGGCACTTTTGTATTATTGTAGACAGCAAGTCTGAGGTTAACTGAAAATGTGTCTGGCTATTTCTCATGCCATTGCTGCCAACGTTCTGATACTTCAATAAAGACATAAAAGTTGGAGAAAGTGAAGAAGATTGGCCAAATTTAAAGTGATTCTATACCGACATCTAGTGGTGAGAATGGTAAACATCAGTATTTCAGGATGAGACAGCATATTTCGCTAATGTCTATGGTAGTTGGCTCATTTAATAGATCTGTATGGCCGAGTTAAAATGTAACGAAACAACTTCAAGAATTAAGTAGCAACAGGGAGACATTTTTATAGCTCAGCGTCACAATATGATGGTGATTAATCTTGAGTTGAGAACTTTTTTTTTTTGCTTTTTGTTTGGTAATCTGTGATATTACATTTTGTTTGACTGACACTCGGAGGGATAAATACCCAAAAACAAGAAATTTGCAAAGCGGAAATGCTTTTTCGCGCCACTTGTGTGAATTAATAAGATAGGGGCTTTTACATTGCAAAATAGTTTTAGTAAACTTTTCTTTTTCATGTCACTGCCTCTCAAATTTTTTAGTTTGCAACCAGATTAGTTTTCCTGTGACAGATCTTACGCCTCATATGGTAAACCTTCACCCGTAGAATCAAGGCAAAACATTGACACTTCCTAAGTTACTGTAGAGCTAGTTACCATTTGAAAGGATGGCCATAGTTTTCATTTTAACAGAATGGGTTTTGTTTAGAGAGGATTTCACTGCTGAGAGCTGAAGAAATGGACAGATCAACAGATCAAGGATTATGTTTAAGTTTGTCTACTGAAAAAGAAACCTAGGATTACTCATTTTTTTAATAGACAAAGTACTATTTGTCCAGATTAAGAAGGACTCTTCTAGTATTTTGTTTCCAGATTTCTAGATTCGGAAACAAAATACAGTACAGAGTTCTGTATTAAACCAAACAGTAAGCCTTCTATGTCTGATAATCTTTTTCAATGAGTTCAACATAACCAGGCAGAAACATTATGAACAAAAACATCAATTTATGAAGGGGTATAAATGAAGTTGGTGCTACTGTGCAGTCCTTTGATACTATGAGAAAAGTGGAACCAATTTTTTTAAGAGTGTTACAGAATTGTCTGACTAACCTTTAATTAAATTTTCTCTAAAGGGCAACGCAATCGATTAGATTTAACCGAAAGATTATAGTTGTTAAACATTTTCAACATTTGGAAATGTTTCAAAGGTAAAAAATGTAACATTTTTGAAACTCTGAAAGCTTTATGTTTTTTTTTTTGTTTGTTTTATTTTTTAGAAGATTTCTGAGTTTAATCTGAAAAATTTTAGATTTTTTTTTTCTAGCAAATTTTCAAAATAAGAGTTTCCCTTGTCTTCTCTAGAAATTTAGAGATGTTTTGGCAGAATTTACTTTTCCTTCTTTGATTTTTAAAAAATCTGCAATAGCCCTAATACTCTGTCATATGATCTACATGCTTCCATTGTCTTCGCCATCTTGTTGTGGGATCGGCGCCCGTCTCCACCCTGTGCAGGTTGAATACCAACCAGTGACAACTGGTCCTTCAAAATTCAAATGAACTAAAAGTTTATGCTTCAGGGAAGAAAAAACAACATTTAAACATCCATTAAATGATACAAAAAAAACTCCAAAAGGACAAATTTGCTTTAAAAGAGGTTTAATGAAAGGTTTTTTGTTTTAAATCTTAGAAAGTTCAACCGTTAATAATGCTATCGCACAATCAGAACCTGGAGCGTCACAGTTTTCCCCTTCGACTTTCCTCACTTGTTCACATAAATCTTTGTGGAAGCCCTCCATGGGCCATTCAGTGGTTAGACAATATTCCAGGGGCTGTAGTGGAGTGTGCATGAGTTAAAAAAAATAAATAAATAGAAAAGTCTGTATTAAATTACCAGGGGACATTTCACCTCCTCATCATGTTAAAATTTGATATTGCTAACAGATTTTAACAACCCACATGCTTTAAAAGAAAAGGAAGAAGTGGGCCAGCGTTGTTTGGAATACTTTCGACTCTTCGACAGAGCCAAGAGGGAATCAGGCGCACCTGCATGTTGGAGGAACCGCCCAGTCCATCCATCCACCTACAGCAGATCTTGCTCGGAGAAACCAAAGATACAATATAATATTGTATTCAGAAGTTTGTTTATTTATTTTTGTTTTTTTTTAGTATTTGTGTATATATAAATATGACTCTCCCACAACCTGGAAGAATATAGTTTTTTCACTCTACACACAGTCTGCAAGCATACAGCAAGAACTAGCCGCTTGGCGCGTCAACCCTTCACATCGCCGGATGATTCTCAGTGCAGCATGCAATCAAAAAGGTGCACAATAAGAAAAGTCTTCAGCTTCATCGCTCTGACCCTCATCATCAACATCCACCACAGATGCCCTTTGTTTTGTTTTAATTCAGGTAATTCTTTATGATAAGAAATTAGAGCAAAGATTTCTTTACTACGTTTTCTTCTAATAGATTCTGCATTTCAGAGCATGCCAAAGGATTTTTTTTTTCTTCTTCTTCTTTATAGTTTCTGCATAGTGCCGGCTATATGAGCGCCGCTGAATCTTTTACAATAGAAATTGGTATGTACAGGCAAAAATAGACAAAGCAGATCCAGTGCTGTGTACTCCCCACCCCATAACCTCCCAGCCCTCAACCCCCCCCCCCCCCCCCCCCCCCCACCCCACCCCCACTGAAGTGATCAAAATATGTACAAAAACAGGACCTGAACCTGTCGGAACTCATAAAAAGTCAAACAGAGCTGAAAATTAAAGCTCACCGGTACGGAAGAGCCAAGAGAGTAAGAAGGGTGTAAGAAGTGTTCTGTGGGCTGACTGATCAGCATCTATTATTACTTATATTGTATTCCATTGTGGTAATATGCATTCCAAACATGCATGTTCTAGGCCTCATGAAAGGAAAACAACCACATTCTAGTTTGGAGGTCAGAGAGAATATACACATTTCAGGCCACTAGGTGACTTATTGAATATTAAACAAAGTGAAAGCTACAGTTACGGGGGAGCATCTGTGTATCTGTTTAAAAATATTTCCATACACTTAATCATATGTACTGAACTCCATGTCATGGCAGAATAATGGTGCCGTCGTGGGGAAAAGTATACTATTTAGAGTAAAAGGGTTTTTTTTGTATCAGGACATAATAAAGTATCTGCATTGTTTAAATAAACTATTAAAAAATGAAAAACTAAGCGACAGTTTAAAAAAAGTCCTGTTGTTCAAAGCCCTTGTTTAATTGATCATCTGACAGTGATGTCATCTGGAAAAGCAGGAGTTTTAGCAGTTTTTCTGTTCTGACCACAACGCCAAGTCAGAAAGATATCAGCAATGACCTTAGAAAAGCAGCTGTATCTGCCCAGCGGGGGAAAGATGATCTTCCCACCACTGTGTAGTAAGGAAGATTCAGATTTTAAATTCTGACTCAATGTTTTTATTGTAATTATTCTAGTCATAGTAATAGTTTTTTTTTAAAAATAATCAGCTTTATTAATTTTATTGTGTTCTCGTCATGTTGATAGGTTTTCCATTTCCTCCCTGTGTAGCACTTTGATTAAAAGTGTTCTTTGAAAGCATTAGTTGCTATTACGTTTTACTATCATTGTTCCTAAGTGGACAAAAGATTTAAGACACTGACAGTGGGCAAAGATTCAGCCCAAAGTCAGACTGTGCAATTTTTTAATGAATCTACAAAAAAAACCCATCCCAGAGCTTTAGCTCAGACTCCACAGGCATTGGCTTACGTAATAAATACTGAACGGTTCAGTATTTACTAAGTAAGCCGAGGCTAATGTTTTCAAAGTTAGCAAAAGCTCTAAATCATGGGTCTCAAACTCCAGGCCTCGAGGACCGCTGTCCTGCAGTTTTTAGATGTGTCACAGGTACAAAACACTGGAATGAAATGGCTTCATTACCTCCTCCTTGTGTAGATCAGTTCTCCAGAGCCTTAATGACCTAATTATTCTGTTCAGGTGTGGTACAGCAGAGGCACATCTAAAAGTTGCAGGACTGCAGCCCTCAAGGACTGGAGTTTGAGACCCCTGCTAAATGAAAAAATTAGCTCTTGTATTAGCAGATTAGCTGAAGTGTGCCCCCTGCTGGTTGAACTTCATAGCAAAACAAAAAACGACTGAACAAGTTTTTTTTTTTTTACCCCTCCAGGGGGTCTTTTGTGGGCTCTAGTGTCCCTTATATGACAGTAGGCTGACAGGAAATGGGGGAGGAGAGGAGGGAAGACATGCAGCAAATATCGTCGGGTCCGGGAGTCGAACCCGCAACAAGGACTGAAGGCCTCCAAATATGGGTCGCGCTAACCCCTACGCCACCACGGCACGCCAACAACTGAACAAGTTTGACTGAATCAGAGAACCTGTCAGCAGAAAGCAGCTCAACAGAGAAGGAAAATGTTGGTTTGCAAAGATAAACTGAATAAACTACAAATCTTTTGAAAAAAAATTAATTCTTTGGGCAGATGACAGTAAACAACACAAGAACCATAAACTCCACTACAAGATGTTAAATCTAGGGTGGATTTTTTTTTTTTTTTTACAACTAATTTTCTTTTTTATACCAGTGTAGAATTACATCTAAAGTTAGATTTAAATCATTTTAGAATGTGATAAAAATCCAGATGATTTTTATTTTGTCCTGATGCATCAAAAACCTTTTGAGCATAACAATGCATGGTTTTTATTTACCATGACGGCATTGAAATAATAAATAGAGCAAGCGCTAACGTACATGAGGTGATGGTGAGGAGTGTGTTGGCAAAGTAAACCAGTTAGCATCAAGCAGCTAGCTTCAGTAGTTAGAACAAGTCAGATTTGGACAGCTTTGGGCTTCCATGATCTGTTCATTCAGATTTACATACTAGAACCTGGAGTCAGTTTCCACACTGGAGCCTTCAGATTCTCACACATCTTCCTCGTCACGTCTTGTCTAGTTATTGCGACCTCTGCATTCAAATTGTCCCATTCCTTTTTGTTTACTCCTTCAGCTGAGTCACGTGTGGGTTTAAAATGTCAGCAGTGATGGTTGGTTACAGCATTCCCTTGCTTTGGTTCAATACTAAAGTGCACTGTTACAAAGCATAACACGAGCTGCGCACAAGTGGACATGGACGACGACCTTTAGGGAAATGGCTCTCACAGGTGTTCATAAAGTGATTCAGTAATATTAACGTTAAATAATATGCACATCAATCACCTCTGTTGATCAGTATTGATTATATATAGAGAAATATGGTGCGTATGTATACATTTCAGCAACATGAATAGAATAACGAGAACGTAGAGCGCCTAACAGGTTCCACGAAGAACATTCAGGTCCTCCAGCTCTTCATATAGCCGAGACAAAATGATTTCAGTCATGATTCACATGCAAACCAAATATATCTACCACAACAAATAAATTAAATAACTTAGACAAACAGCAGAGTAACAACTTCTCAATACTTCGTTAAAGGGGAATTCTGCCAACGATGAGTTCTGTTAAAGTGTCTTGTTTGGTTGATTTTGAGTTGTTGGACAAAGGAAAACGGACACCCATGACATGACTGACACATTCCTGAGTCTTCATTAAAACATGTGCGCCGTGCACAAGAACATAAAGTGCAGAACTTTTTTTCTTCTTTTTCCTCTTCCAGACGTACTCAAGCTGCTACAGGTCAGGACTGTTTAAAATACTATTGCACTTCGCCAACACTTTTCCTTCACTCTTCAGCATATTACAGAAACAGAAGCTTAATCTGTGGGATTTTAGATCAGGGAAGACAATTCGGTGGTGAGATAGGTGTTTATTTTCCTTCATCCTAAGAACTCAAAAGTTAGCGTTTTATTTGAAATATTTCACAAGGTTGAGGTGTCTGGATAAACGCATAGACTTCACCCAAAATACGTCATGATCAACGTCTGATGCTCCGGTGATAGTTTTTCATTTTTACTAAACCAGCTAAGGGTCATAATGATATGCCTGATGCTGCTAACATTTAAATATTTTCTACACGTCATCTTCATCATACTTACTGAACATATGCTTTGTTGTGTTGACCACATTGGATAGATGAGATACCTTTAAAGACAGGGAGTAAATGCCCTGTCTCAGGTAGCCTACCATGTACAAAAAACCTTGTTAGCATCTAGACGTTTTGTCTCGAACTCAAAAAGGGAGTCAAGACGGACTTAAAAGAATGTTTTAAAGAGACAATACAGTCTTTTGGGGGTTCTGTTGAGTGGTTATACCTGCAGCAGAAATGTAGAAAGTAGAAAATAGCTTATTCCACAAGCTAATGCCAATGGATTTAGCATTAGCTAAACTGGACCATCCTAAACACCTAGTATCAAAATGCCAGAACACGTCATGCAACTTATGTTTATGTTTTCTAAACCTGTAAAATGGTTTAAGATTTTAAAGGTTATCAAGATGGGGTTCTTAGAGGTGAAGCAACATCTCACAATATTAAAGTTTGTGTATACAGGTACTGGCCTCGGGTGGCTTCTTTTGGCACCCAGGTATGAAGGTTAATGTTATTGACCCTTTGCACGTGACGTCACCCTGTTCAGAAAGCGACCCGCTCCACCATGACGGACGTCAAACAACCAATGAGCTTGTTAATTCCTGTAAAGATTGTCAAAAACAGACAGTTGGTAGCCTGATAATATAGACTAGTAATAGATAGCAACCATCAATCATAAGGACTGGCAGCCCTTGTTTTATCTGTGGATTTGTAGTGAACACTTTTTATGAGGTAAGAAGATTAACATTTATACACTTAATAAAGATGAGGTAATGTTAGTAAGATGTCATCTAATATTGCATTTTGAAGAAGGTATGTGTCTAACCATTAGTAAGTGTGAAGAGAATGCCTCACCATCAGGTAGCCTACCATGTCCAAAAAACCTTGTTAGCATCTAGACTTTTTGTACAATCTGGGAAATGCAGTTTATGACATAGTGGTATGGGGCGTGAATTCAGGCAAAGTCTGCGTTTTTATCAAATCAATAAACACGTCAGGAGGGAGAAGATATGGGTCGGTTTCTAAGCTAGATATTCAACTTTTGTAAATAACACTCTATGAGGCCCAAGTAGGTGTGATACTTCTACAGACAAATTAACTTAAGAGAAAACAATCAGTTCAATACTCCCATCCTCACTTCCGCTTTTCTTCATTCTCCTCAATGTGATACGTTGACGAAGTTGCAAAAGGTCAATAGTTGCTGAGACTTATTTTGAAAAAAAAAGGAAGTAGTCCTCATGTTGCTCTACTGTGTTAACACAGAATTCTTGTCAGGCTAGCTGACAACCCTTGCTTCATTAAACAGAGCAATTCCCTCCACATTTAGAGTTTATGTTAGAACGTTCTGGATACAAAGTCAAGAAAAGAATTGGCGAAAAAGTGACAGACCACATACAAGTGATTTCTTAGAACTATGAGAAAATAACTGGTGAAACATTAGCCATTAGCATGTGCCAAGTCTAGTATCAACTTCTGGGATGGCTAATGGTGCTGAACTGCCCAGTTTTTAATTAATTTGAAGAGAAAACCTGAAACTGCAGTGTATGGACTTAGCAAGCAGCCAAAAGGTAGAATCTGTAGAGGTACACAGTCAAAAATGAACAGCAATTATTTTGGTTATTTAGCCTGTCATGAGAGGCAAAAAATGGGGGTTTCATATTTTTGAAGTCATATTTTCACCATGTTATTTGTTCATTTAAAAATATCAGCATTTCAACCTAAGTATTTAATTAGCAAATCGGCAAGTGAATTTGTATATTAGCTCTAAGCTATGTATTTAGCTACAAATTAAATATTTTGCTCACTAACAAAGAATTTAGTCTGTAGCTGAATATTTAGCTTGCTAGCTTGAAATTAAATAGTTTGGAGCTAAATATTTAGTTTTAAGCTGAATATTTGGCTTTGAGCTAAAGATTTTTGCTTGTATGCATTTAGCTTGCTAACTACAGTAGATATTTAGTTTAAAAGTTTATCTTATGATAGGCTAAATAACCAAAGTTACTGCTGTTCATTTTTGACTGTGTTACCTTTACAACCAGTTCCCCATAAGCAGGGAATGGAATATTCTACACAAATTACAGATTCTTTAAAGCATACTTGTGATTTGTGAAAACTTTCACTTTGTATGTAAAAATAGGGTGCATGCTCAAGAACATTAGGCTCCAAAATAAAGTAAGTGGTATCTAGAGATGCAAAATGAGGAAAAAAGCAGCATACAGATGTTGACCACACCTCTCGACCCACCATGTAAAATGGTGCCAAAGCAGGCAAACCACCGTAACCGAGACGTGTGTTCTGCAAAGCAACATTGAAGGGGTTTGTATTTCACATACCAAACCTTTCATTTGTCTCTTTCAACAAGGCATCATTCATCTGTCTTTGTCTGGGGGGAATAAATAACCAACAAGAGAATCCAGTGAGCCTCTACCATGTGTTGAAGCAAACACAGCAAACTCTGCATGAGACGAAAACAAACGCACACCGAAAGCCTGCGACCGGACCCGAGCCCACACACAGCAGTACCGCACACGCAATCGTCTTCTTCTAGCCAGTGTTTGCATATTGTACTGTACATTGAATAATGGCGCATTCGGCTGGTCGTTGTAAACTGGCAAACTCGTATACTTACTTATGTACAAGGTAGAAATATTCAGGGTTTGCGTGCTTGAGGTGAAAACAAAAAAGTAAAGAGCAATAAAATCTGAGGTAGCAAATTCAACAATGATAAACTAGAATTCCTCTATGCATGAGCTTTTAACCGGGCATCAGAAATCGCTGCTGACTTCGTCACTTCTCGTACAGTGATGATCAGGTGACCTTGTTAAGGCCACAGCTCATACTGAAGTTCATGGAGTTGCTTGATGAAGTCTTTAGGGAGCTGTTTTGGTATACTGCTCTTATGGAAACCGCGTAAGTTTGCTAGTTTACCTGTTGCTGACACAACCCAAGCATGCCACGCGTGTTCAGCTCTCTAGCAAATGGGTACAATGTTTACGATAGGGCAGCTGATATGTTCTTCAAGAGAATTCATGGCTTGTAACCCTCCAGTTCCCACCCCCTGAGGTGTGGACCAGCCAATCCAGTGTGCTCTCGATCAGAGTATAAATTAGAACATTAGCTCCACCTCTTGGGGGGCAGAGGGCGGGACATCAAGGGGACGGAACCAATGACAGAATGGGACAGCAGGATTCCTGTTAGGCCAGCTAACACTACAATTCAACAACCAGTCAGTGAGTTTATCGGAAGCGCCTTGGACATATATAGAAAGAATAATCATTGTATCAAGGTTTTCAGTGCAAGAAATGGCTACTTTTTTGTTTGTCATTATTTTGTCCGATGTTGTCTTGTTCTCTTCAGTGATCCAACACTGGACACAGCTGTAAAGGGATTCTTCTATAACTTAGTTGTCTTTTCAGAATGACTGAGAAGAAGCGTTATCCTTAGCGACTGACTGAGGGTTTCCAGACCGGACTGATTGGGTTAGAGACAGAGGTCGCCTCTCTTCGGCTTGTGGTTTTGGTTAAAGGTTGTACCGCTTTGAAGCTCAGAAAGCTCAGGATGTTTCTTGAGAAGAGACTCAAAGACAAAGACTGTGGCAGAGGGAAAGGTTCAATACTTCCCTTGGCCCCTATCATGGCTTTACTCTGTCCGAAAAGGTGAGTAGTGAGCGCCTGAAAGGGTTTAGGTGGTAGATCCAGCTGGTGTCTCAGTATGGAACAATGGATACTTCTCTTCTTCCCTTTTCCTCCCCATTCTCTTAGCTTCCCCCCGGGTCAGAGCCATGTCTTTGTGGTATCCGTGAATCCAGAGGTGTCTGTGGTTCTTGAAGTGAAAGCCTTCTTTGGGTCTCAGCGTCCATAGGCGACGCCTCTGTCCCTGCAGCCGGCTTCGGTTCCACTGACACAAAATCCAATCCTCCTGCTATACTATTCTCCGCATCTGCAGCAGTCCCTGCAGCCATGGCTCCAGCCCCGCTATCAAGCTGGAGCTCCAGCTCCACATGCTGCCCCAGGCTGCCCAGGGCAGAGGATTCAGGCTGATCCTGGTTGGCGGGGATCAGAGAGGAGTCCTGGGGCGCCATAGAGTCAAGAGGCTTGGCTGAAAAGTCTTCAAAGTTCTGCGAGTCCAAGATCTGAAAGGAAAAAACTCTGAATGTCATAACAATACTGCAAAGTGTAAGGCTTTGGGATCAATTAGGATACACGTACATGCACCAATGTCAAACAAGACAGTCTTTCAAGTTCACCAGGAAATAGCTATGGTCTAATTTGTGACATTGTGTCTTATATACCATAAACTTTTGACTTGCAGCTGTAGTATGCTCCTTGACCAACTCCTAGCTCTAGATCAGAAACGTTCTTAAAAATCCAAGTATTAAGAATGAGGAAATCAGCATCAAAGCAAAGGGTCTAATAGAAGGGTTTAGACTTACTATATTGTCATTGAACAAAGATACGATAGTGAATTTGGCAACAAAATGTCTTTGAGTAGCCAAGCAATGACCAGTAACTTGCACCAGTAACATTTTTATATATCTATATGTATTTATAGTGACACCTGTGGTTTTTCAGTATTTTTTCTGTGTACTCCAGTAGCCAAGAAACATCATTTCATTGCCAAATTCACTGTTGTATCTTTGTGCAATGACAATGAACTAAGTTCAAGTCTAAGTCCAAGTCTGAACCAGTCTTGTGGACCCTTTGCTTGAATGCTTGGCTCCTTGTTTATTAGACCTTCCTTTAAAATTGACTTTTTGTTTCAGAACACGAGATGCAAGTCGGATAAGCAGTTTAGCCAACATGTACAGTACTGGTGCTTCCACCCTAACCTTTCAATCAAAAGCTCACATAAAATCATCTCAGCCCAGACTTTAGATCATCCGATATTTGACGCTCCCTCTACTTGTAACTGATGCTTGATCTAAGGCTCTGTTCACACAAAAGGTCAATTCAGATTTTTTTTTTCTTGTTTTGCTGGAATCTTTTTGTGGTTATTCATACTACAACATTAATGCACTGCGATCAGACCTGTGTGTGAATGGTTTAGGACCACTGTATTGGTCAGAGCTGGTGAACCCTTTGAACACCTGTATATGCTCTGTTGAGGATCACCAAAGTTCTGAAATAGTCATTCAGAGAACAAACTTTTCACTCGTGTTCACTGACTTTTTGGGACAGTCATCAAAACATTATTGTCAATAATCTGTGATTATTTTAGAAATAATTAAAAAAGAGCCTCACCTGTGATAGAGAAGCCATTGTATCAGGAGCGGCTCTGTCTCCTGGTCCAGAACCGGGGTACGGAGAGGGCTGCGGAGCACAAACATCTTGTATGATTTCTCTCTTTACAAAACTGAAAGAACTGAAATTCCTTTGTGGACCAGCCACGTGTTGACATGGCGACAGTGTGGTTACCTGAGGAGGTGATGAAACAGCACTGTAGGCAGGAGGAACCAGGGCCATCTGCCTCTGCAGGAGCTGCATGATCACACCAATGTCCGCTGACATGCGGCTCTCCAACCTGTCCACAGAGAGGGACACATTTCCACTACATTGTCAATTCTATAACATAACTGGACTTCCATGGGTGACAAAATGTTACTGGCAATATAGTGATGAAGTGATGGGGGTCTTTATTTAAAGTCAAAAATGAACTTCAAATATTTGGGGTTTATTTTTCAGTCATATTGCAATCATATTATTTACCCATTTATAAATGTCACAGTTTCAAACTAAATATGTAGCTAGTAAACTAAATATTTGGCCTGAAACTATATATTTAGCTCCAAAATATAAAGATAGCTCCAACAAGCTATAAATATAACTGAACTAAATATTTAGTTAGCAAGTTAATTATATAGCTTCTAGTTACATATTTAGTTAGCAACTTAAATATTTAGCCTGTAACTAAATACTTAGCTCCAAGCTAATTATTTATGAAGTAAAATATTTAGCTTACAAACTAAAGGTTTAGCTCCAAACTGACAAAAAAGAAAACACAAACTACTTTAGTTTGTGTTTTCTTTTTTGTTCTGTGAAAGACTAATTAACCCAAATAATTGCTGGTAATTTTTCACTGTGCAACTTCACAAATGGAATCCAATAGAAATAACAACTTGAAACAGGACGACTAACACTCTGTGAGGCTGAAACTGGGAAGTTTGGAAACAGCAGATCAGAGAAGGAGCTTTGTCCTCGAAAGTGGAGCTAGGTCCACCCAGGCGTTGTGCACAGCTCAGTGGTTGCCATGGACATTAAAGGATTTCTCAAACATGCATGAAAGAATTGGTACAACTCCAGATACATCATGTAAAGCTCAAAATAGTCCATTTTACACAATACTGCCCCTTTAAGGATGAACTTGGTTATTTGTGGTCTTGCAAAGATTTTTGGACAAAGCCAAAGCAAACTGACCTGTTGAGCTGTTTCTGCAGCAGGTCCAGACGTGCGTCCAGCTGGCTGCGCTGCTGGCGGCTCAGGCTGTGCAGCGGCGTGTTGAGAGGCGGGGGGGAGGCCAGGCTGCAGCTGGGCACCTCCTGGTACTGACCGCCTCCTCGGCTCTCTCCCCAGAAGCTGAAGATGTTGGACACGCCTGAGAAAGCACCTGATTTAACGGAGTTAACGGACGTTGTCAGAAGGATAACAGGGGTGTGTGTGTGTGTGTGCGTGTGTGAGGGGGGGTGCGTGGTTTACCTGAAAGGGCGTTGCAGGTGTTTCCAGTCTTAGGGTCCCCCTCTGGCTCTGTGGTCTCACTGAAGCTCCGGGGCGGGGCCTGAGCCTTCGGGGGCTCCAGCAGTGCGGGCGGGGGGGCGAGGCCAGTCAGAACAGGCTCCTCCCCCTTTCAGAAAAGAACCACAACAGCTCACAGTCTGCCCATAGCACACGCTCTATCCAAAACCACCACCAACACAGAGTGGAGTGATACCTCGTCACCACTGGAGTGAGAAGACACGGAGCTGCGATGCCCCTCCCACTGCCTCTTGGCTGCCTCCTCCTTCTCCCTCTGGCTGCTGACCGCATCCCTCTGTCTTCGCCGTGATGATTTGTGGGATTTTTTATATTCTCCGGCGTCAGCGTCGTCTGCACAGAGGAGTTCCAACAGTCGCTTAAGTCCCTACGTCATTTCTCCACGTGCATTCTGTTAAGTCGTTCATTTTATTTGGGCTGTTTGTGTCGTCCATCATTCAAGCTGCTTTTTGTTCAGTTTGCTTCATTAAAGGCCTTCAAACGACAGCTGAGTTTCTGTTTATTTACATATTAATCAGTCATATTCAATAAATTTGAATGTGTGTCTTGATGAGTCTCGTTTGTCAGATTAAAAGAACCTTTTGGAAAAAACCTATAAGCAGGTATTATACAAACTTTTCATTAAGGCTACATTTATGTTTTAAACATGTTTTATTAATGGTCAGTACAAATCTATGCCACACTATTCAGATTTCAATCTTTTTTAATATTAACATTTTTGTTTTACATTTTACAATAGCTCATGAGCTTTTGGCGGCTCATCACATGAAATCCCAATAAAATCCATCACTGTTCACAAGGGGAAAAAAACAAGTAGTGCAAGTAGTTTTGCAAATAACTGCGTCAAAAGTGAAGGTTGTAATTTTATTTTTTTTTTTAAATTGTCAGTTATGAGTCTGATTTTCATCATTTTTATTTGGTTTTGACTTATTTGAACCTGCATGTTTCCTCTTTACCTTAAAAAATGGAGAGGAGTGCAGAGGGAACTTCAGGCTGCATGTTTTGAGCTCTTTTTTTTTTTTTTTTACATTTTACATCAAAAAGAGAATTAGAAATAAAAGTTTACATAAAGCCTCAGATTTTCTGTGTTTGGAAATTTGTTCACCAGCAGAGAAAAGCAGGGAGGTTGAGAGCAAAGCACCTTTTTCTGTGCGTCTTCGAAATGACAGCTTCCGTCTCCGCAGTTTGTTGAACCCCCCGCCGGCGGAGTCGTCGCTGCTGGGAGAGCCCGGGATCATGTTGGTCTGGAACCGGTGCCAAACACCAAACATCAGCTCTGAGCCCAACACAGAACCCAGACAGGCGGCACTTATGTTTAGCAAAGGCTCCAGCAATACTCACGTCTCTGAGGTTGAAGGTGATTTCCAGGTTGTTCCAGAAATGCTCGGCAAACTCCGGATACATGTCCAGCACCTCCAGAACGTCTTCCCTCAGGATCTTATGGAGGTCGCAGTACGTCAGCGCTCTCACGTCAGCGTTGGATTTCCCCGGGCGGGGGTACAGGTTGATGGGCTCGCCGAATATGTCGTTCTTCCCTGCAGAGAGACAGAAAAATGATTTTTGAAAAAATACTTTCTTTGATGGAGAAAGTGTTCATTGTAATGGAGTTACTGCATCTCTGCCCAGGATAAATTCAGACATCATCTCTTTCCTAAAATAATGTCATAAGTTTTTTTTTTTTCTACCAAAAGTCTTTTTTTTTTTTTTTTGATTAGAACATGTTGTGAAAAGAAAGAGGTGGTGACTCCCCTCCTACCCCATTTTCACTTTTGGGGAAAAAATGACTAGGAAGGTTAATCAAGTGTTTGCCAGTAGATGGCACTGCAGCTTAAGGTTTATTCTACAGGATTTGTGAGGGTGGGTGTGTGTGTGTGTGTGGGGGGGGGGGGGGGGGTGTGTTTGTGTGTGTAGAGTAAACACCTGGAAGACTTTAAAGAGATAAATATGTTTGAGTTCAGAAAAAAAGCTGATTATGTCCCAGATTTACAACACAGTTTACGTAAAAAGAGGATTTCTTCTTCAGTTATTTTTTACAACAAGGATACAAATTCTTTGTAGAATGAATCGTAAAAATGAACCTTAAATGTATTTTTTAAATTTTTTACATGTTTTAAATTTGTTTTCAACCAGCTGATGTTCTCGACTAAAGAAATGGAGGGAACTTAACTAAAGCTAACGAAATAACAAAAACTTAAATT
The DNA here is from genome assembly GCF_003331165.1 of Xiphophorus hellerii. Lineage (NCBI taxonomy): Eukaryota > Metazoa > Chordata > Actinopteri > Cyprinodontiformes > Poeciliidae > Xiphophorus > Xiphophorus hellerii. The sequence goes on from NC_045692.1 coordinate 3,017,806, forward strand.
GAGAAAACATTTTTGTTACCTGCAATAAATAAAATTTATAACTAACTGGAACTTAATTGTATAAAACTAACTAAAGCCCCACCAAAGCAACAAAACCACAGTTACTCTGATTCTCTTCTTAGTCCTCAAAACTCCTAATCAGTTTTTCTATCTCCCTGAAGTTTTTGAAGTGATTAATTTAATGGAACTTGGAATAAGGCTGGAACATAACTAAATATGGAGGCGCTGTGAAAACTTTCCAGATGTATTGTACATATACTGGCAAATATCCATGCATTTTAAAACAGTCTGCTGATTCTGTCGTATTTTATCTGACTCTGCTTTTCATTGTAACATTTATTGTTTATAGTCATAAATAAACTGCAATAATGTTGGTGATCTACATGTGCATGTAACCGAAATGACAAAACAAAGACAAAAAAAAATACCATTACTGTAATATTTCATATTACAGGAATATGTGATTCTATGTAATCAGTAATAAAATGTTACATTTATACATTTGTACGTTTTCACTTTTAACTGTAATCTTTTAAATTGATAACATTCACAATGTGAAACCATTGTGTTATTTGCTCAAAGTTATCAGCACCATGCAATACTGACCCCACCTACATAACAAAAAAAAAATTCAACATAGTACAAATGTAACTTAAGACAGAATAAAACTATTAAGAAAATAATTGGTGTCTTACCCAAGATGGCTACCACCACGTCTCCTCTCAGTATCTCTATGGACCCCCTGGATATGAAGTAGATGGCAGTGAGGACGTCCCCGGCGTGGACCAGCGTGTCGCCGGGCGGGGCGTGGGTGGTCTTAAACTTCATGGCCAGCGCCCGGAGGCAGCCCTTAGTGGAGCCTTTAAAGGCCTTGCAGTTCTGCAGCAGCGTTCGGTTCAGGTGGAGGCAGATGTCTGCCTGAAGACACTCTGGGAACCCTTTGAGGACCTGGAGAGGAGGCCGGGGCGAGTTAATGATGGAACTGACAGAAAATATTTACTCAGTTGTAGCAGAAGCTAACAGTAATGACTGAAGTGTTAGTTCTATATAAAGTATAAACCGGTAATAAAAAGATATTTAACCTTTTTTTTTCTAACTAGCTAAGTTTCTGTTATCATATAGTTGAGCAATTTGACATTTCATAAATAAATTCTCATAATGGAAACATGACAATTTCAAAAAAATGAATTTTTCGCTGAAACGCTTTGCCACTGGGATGATTTTTTTTCTTCTTTTTTTTTGGCCAAATCAAAATTGGTTTATTTGGCAAAACCGCAATGTTAACCTTTTTTTTTTTTTTTTCCATCATATGAGTTGCTGGCAACAACAACCCGATGTTGCCACTGGCGCAAACCACAAAGAAGAACAGGAAGAGGCAGGAGGATGACGGCGCCACATGTTTTTTAATAACTTATGTGGACAAACTTATTCACAGGTGATTTTGATTGTGTTTCTTATTTAATGAAAACATTGCAATTGTTGAATTGTGTGTTTACGACATTAGCCGAGTACTGACATTGTGGTAAATGGAAACGCAGCTGTATCGTGTTTGAGGTGCTGCTTAAATATGCATCAACTGGTGAGTCTCCATTTAACCAACGATGTGGATCAAATCTGAAGCTTACAAAGTTATGACATTATTAATCTGAGCTTTCCAAAATGGCTGAAAGGCAAAAAGAAGGTAATAAAAACAATTTCTTATTTTTATGGCATTTAGTAAACAAAACTAAAAGTGAACATAGACTAAATATCACAACTAGGACAAAGAAGGATATGACATTTATTGATGTAATGATACAAGTCTGATTTTAATAAATAAGCAGAAAATATGCTTTAAAAAAACAGTCTATGAGCTGATTTTTGTAGCTTTGTTGCAAACTGAAGTCAAACGGTATTGCAGTGGGTGAGTCAGCGGGCCTGGAGAGTGATTAATATAAAGAATTGGTGCAACTTTAATGAGCTCACTGCCAGGCTTTTAAAGCAGCAGGCGCCGGGCTTCCATTCTGACTCTCACACTGACTTCACAGAGCCGAAAAGCTTTGCTGCTATAACTCCCACTCTGAGTCTCTCCCTCTCCATTTTCCTTGTTCCTATCCATTTCAACATACGTTCTTGATTCCAGCTTCTCCTAGCTCCCACTTCATCGCTCAGAGTTCCTGAGCTAACGTTGCTATGGACAGATAGAGACTGGGAACCTGAGAGATACTGATAAGGTGTCTGATAAGATAAATATCCCAAGCGCTGTCCATTTGTAAGTACTCATTAATTACACATCGGGAAGGTTTGATTAATAGCAGAGATGCGGTAAAGGACACATCAGTTTATCTGCATGAAATAAAATAATAAGAGCAGCCTTGGAAATCAGCAGCTGGATGCTCCATTAACCTGGAGTCAGGAGAACACCGTTAAGAACTCGTCTCGAAAATCTGACTTTAGACGGTTTATTTGGTGACTCTACAGAACAGTGGTGGGAACCGCTAGCTAAAAAGGTGCGGTAACCCTAAAGACTTAATTTTAATCGTTAGCTCTGCTAACGTTACAGAGCTACACCAAATCGGTATTTAGCAAAAGCTAATGTTAAAGTGCTAACTTCAATTCAAATTAGATCTGCCCTTGAAAGACAAGCACTAATTTAATTTTGAGACATTCCAATTCATATGTTCTATAATACTCTTAGATATTGTATTAAGTTCATATCTTATTCTCTACTGTTTGTTTTATTTTGTCCCTGTATGTCTCTTGTTTACTGGAAGGAGAGGAAATAGGACAAGTCTTCACCTGCTAAGTAGGAGTAAGAATATCAATGGCTGACTTCAAGAATTTTTCACAGTCGGTAACCAAAACTTCAATGCAAAAGACGAACTTTATTCAACTGAAAGTTTACAACACAGCCAAGTAAGTTAGCGTTTTAGAATTTTCAGAAAAAATAAGCTAGTAAGCTTAGCCTAAGCTATTTATGTTTATTCTGTCTTGTTTATTATGGAACATCAAGTAGAATTCCAACATGCCGTGTCCACACCAGGTATTCTGTTGGACATTTCTTTAAAAAAATCACACATTTGAACAGGCATAGAAGTGTGACTGTCCACCTATTTCTAAAATATCTTCTCCTTACCATTGCTTTTCAGTAATTCTCCAACTTGCTCTTTTTTAAGCAGGAAGGGAGAAATAATTGCAAAAGAAATATAATAAGTGCCATTATTACTAACGGCTATATAGGGAAAAATAAGTGCTTACACAACACACCTCATATATCAAGTCCAGCTCATATGGGATTAAATCAATTCCATATTGAAAACCGTGAGGGTAATACGCAGCAGAGGAATAACAGAATGCCTGGTGAAACATGGGCCCCATCCGCAGCTCATCCATCAGTGAAGCTCCTGAGTTAAATATGCTGAAGTCATAAATAAACTAATAGAGCTCTGAGTGCAGCAGAGCTTTATTGAGGGTCCATGGCTGTGTACAAAGGAACAAGTCAATGTGATGATTCTCTAATTGTCTTCCACTGAGGGGCTGAATGAGAGAGGCATGGCGCGCCGCCTCAGCGCTTCTCCAGGCAAACTGCGGGTCACGGCGCCGCACAAAGAACAGAATCCTTCCTCTGTGTCTGTAGAGGACCGGTGCAATCTAACAAGCTCCCTTACGGTAGATTTAAGACTTCCTCTCTGCCTTCCCCATTACAGCCGCGTTATTTTTCCCTCCCGTCTCCACGACTGCGAGAGGTCAGAGACGGAGACGAGGCGTAAACAGCATGCTGTCCAAAAGCCTAGCCACGTCTCTGACTGCGTTTTCAATACAAAAGTGCCCAAATCTTTCTCTGTTTTCTGCTAATGTTGAAAAAACACAATTTCACAATTGCGCTGTTTCCATTAAATAAAAAACTGAAATTAAAATCACACATGAATAAGCATGTTCTGGTCAAAAGTCATTAAAAATCATGGCAGCAACAGATGTAAACAGTTACATGAGATATTGATTATCTACCAGAGGAGAAGTCGGCGTCGTATTCAGGAGTTGGAGCGACAAGTCCCGCCTACTTGGGAGCGGCTACGTGGATGACATTTTGGGGAAATTGTAGTTGGTGATTTTACTGAAAAGCGATGGATTCAACATGTTGAAATGACACAAAACTTTTTATGAGCTGTGATGCTGTGAAACCAAAAACAAACCATCATCCTACTACCACTTCCTGTTGACTTTTTCATCCATTTTGCCAGTAGTAACATCGGGTTGTCGATCACATGACTCGTGATGCAAAAAAACAAGAGATCTTCCATTGCAGGCCTTATGTACCTTCCTGGCTGTCCTGAACAGGATAAACGTCCGATTATATGTACGAAAAGCTAGGAAATTACACAATGCATTCAGGAAGCCTCGGCATTCCGTACTCTGATATTCCACACTCTGCCTGAAAACCTGAGCAGGTTTGAGTTGCACCATCCAGGACACTGCTTCACAGCATCCAGAAAGAGGTCAACTGCACACGAAATTTATGTAAAAACACTCCATGGTGTGTTTGAGTCCATTAACAGGTGTGAGTCACTGTGCAGGTGGGTGTCTGAGTTGCAGCTTTAGCAAAGCACAAGTGGTTCTACATGCATTTAGTAATTCTGGACGACTGATTTTCTTTTCATTTGATTGCTATGCTTGCATTGTTGACCACTCTTTAAATGAAAATATCTTTTATGATAGCTATTTAACTTCACTGTGAAATATTATACAAGTACCAATAATTTCCTAAGGTGAATAAACTGATAACAGATTTGAACAACATCTGTGTATTACAATTATTGGCACTGCTTAACAATTTCTTAATAACAATTGTAACTTAAACATTTCTTTTATTTACAATTTTCTTGTTAAAATTGACCAGAAATTATGCTAAAGATGAATATGAAGATAAACATCTGATATTTTAAGACGTTTTTCATCATATCTTTATCTGGGGTAAAGATAAATAGCCAGTGTACAGCGATGGGAACAGCAAACTAAAAAGCTAGTTATGCTAACCCTAAAGCACTAATCATAAACATTAGTTCCACTAACACTAAAGAACTACACCAACAAGGTATTTAGTGGAAGCTATTGCTAAAGCACTCACTTGAGTTCAAATCATAGCTGTCCTTGAAAACTACAACCCTCAGGCACCAATTTCATTTTGACAATATTATTGACAAGCTTTAAAATAGCCAGAGAGATATTTGTGTTTAATTTTGTTCCTGCCTGGTCCTTGTTTGTTTGAAATAAAGTTACTGAGAAAAACAAAACAGAGAACGTGAGGAGAGGAAACAGAACTTCTGTGTAAACAGTTGTCAGCCAAATAAAAAAAAAAGAGCGTGGATGTAAATGTCTACTTGCAGAATTTTGAACAGTCGATAACCAAAGCTTCAATCGAACTGAAAGTTCACACAACAGCCAAGTCAATTAGCGCTTCAGAATTTATCCAGAAAAATTCACTTAGCAGAAGCTAAATGCGCTAAACTTTCTCAAAGTTAGCAAAAACAGTAAACAAAAAATTAGCGAGAGCTCAGAGTTGGCAAAAGTGCGAAACAAAATAAATTTGCAAATGTTCAGTTAGTGAAAGCACAGGATGAAAAGTTAGAAAGAGCTTAAAGTTAGCAAAAGCGCTAAACCAAAAGTTAGCTCTGTTATTAGCGCCTTAGCAGAAAGTGTGCCCACCTTTGCTAGCTTACATTAAAACATATAAACACATCACATATGGTGAGAATGTACTGAAAGTCAACATGATGTTCATGCATACAAGTGGATCTCAGATCAGTGGATTCCCAGAAAAGCCCTGAATTGGGAAAAAGTCAAGATGGTGTGAGCCACACCCTGACGACAGAGATACGGTGAGCCTGGGAACTCACGGCGTTCATGTCGATGCCGTTGGTGTAGGACCAGGCGTGCTGAAAGTACTCCTCCAGCCTCTGCCGGAGAGGGTTGGGGATTTGGTGAAAGCGGATGAACTCCCTGACTCTCAGCATCTGGGTGTGGTAGCGGGCCGTCCCTGAGTAGAGCCGCTGGATGATGGCTGACACATTCCCAAAGATGCTGGCGTACATCAGGGCTGGAGAACAGAGACATGAGCAGAGGCTGTAGGAAAGTAGTGTAGGTTATTAAAAGAAGGAAAACGACCGTGAAAAAAGTCAGGACCGTCCTGAACAGGAGAAAAACATCGAGAAGTTCGATGTGAAAGACTTTGTCTGTAGAGGACAGACTGTTATTTGAGTTCTCCTTGATGAACCTCAGTGTCTTGCTGTCATGTTGGATCCTGCTGACCTCCAAGCCTCTGTCAGCTCCCATCACTCTCTGTGTAACACTCCGCAAAGCCTCCGTTAACAGTCTAAACACACGTTTGGCAGGGGAACCGAAAACACACTCCGTCTGAAAAGTTTTTTACCTGCAAATTCAAATTACACTCAAGTATTAAAGCTGCAAAAGATTGGCTTTTACTTACGGTCAGGTTATCTAAACAAAGAAGGCAGCCACAAATCAAACTTGTACACAAATCATCACAACATGGTTTCAGCTTGGTTTAAGATGGAAGAAAATTAAGAATAATTCAAATTTACACAAGTTACTTTTCTTTCTTTTTTTTAGAGTGTGCATGTTATTTCTTTGGGACAAAATGTTGTTCCACTGGACAACAGTGTTCAGGACTGGAGTAATAATGCAGGTGAAACAACAAGTTGATCATTGGTGCTTCGCTTTATGATCAGTGAAATGACACTGTTAGAGCTGGAGCAATAGCATCAGGACAGGATATTACAGTGTCTTCACTTCATTTACAAGTTTTAATAATATCTTTAATGAATGATAAGTGTAGAAAATGAAAAAGGTAATCAATTTATTCTGCAATGATGAATAAATGAGGTGAAAGACCAAACTAATTAAAAGATTTCCTTCTGCATAAGTTTAAAACATGACAAAACACCCAGCATGAGAGTACCAAGAAATACGCACCTCTTTGATGTCAGTTATTATTTAAATGGATTCATTACATTATGAGGGGTAAATGGATTTGTGATTGTTTTATTTTCAAAATAAGAATTTATGTTCACGAATGAAACTTATTTGATTTATGTGTTCATAAGTTTGACTCCGATGACGTCAAAAAATGATCCTTTTCTGTCCAGTGAACACACCATGCTAACAGCTACTGGCTCACGCTAACAATGACGCCAACAGTTAACTACTTTTTTCCATAATCTGTTTAAATGACAAACTTTTATCATGTCTAAAGATTCAACGTCGTTTTAAAACTAATTGCAAACCTCCATGTTGCAAACCTCCTATTTGCATTCAACATACTCATGAGAAAATTACAAAAATAGAAAGAGTGAACGGCTTTCAGCAGATAACAGGAAAGCTATAAAATGCAGCATGTTTTATCCTTTGAGGTTTCGACCTCTTTCTGTCAGGGAACATGCTGGATTTGGAAATGTTGGGAGCCTTTGAAAAATAACACGAGTTCAGCTAATTTTTCTAGGGAACACACACCAAGCCTGATGATTCGGCAATGAATACTAACTGTAAATTGGTACAGAGCAATCATTAACACTGTTACAGTTTTTCTATTTGGACTTTGGTTATAATATGTTGTGGTCAAATAGTCCTCGCTCAAAAATATACGTGGCAAAGCCATTTTTTTGGTCATATAGCAAAACATTTTACATCAGATGAAGGACATTTTTAATCTGAATAAAATAAAAGTTACCACTTTGCAATTAGGCTCACGTTACAGATGGCTAATAAACAGCTAATAGATATGACATTAATCTATGTCTAACCACTATATAAATCATTAATAACTGTTTATTATGCATTAATTAAAGGTGAGAAATAGGAAGAAAATCTGGCGTTTTTTTTTTTGGAAATTGGGACCCAAGTCCAACCTGTATGTTTTATCATGTTATATTAAACATTTCAGTCTACCTTAGAAGAAAAAGTAGCAATTGCAAATGTTGTTTGTAGCACAGTCTCCTTCTCACTCTTTATTGATGAATAATAAGCAGCTATTAATGATTTATTAAGTGTTTATAGATGAATGGATAACATATCTGTGAACTATTTATTAGTCATCTATAAGGGGAGCCTCATTGCAAAAAAATATTGGTTTTATGAGTCTAAACTTTCTGTAAGAAAAGACGATTCATGCCAGTTAAATGAGCTGTTCTCCATCCATCCATCCATCCTTGCATCCCCCCATCCATCCATCCATCCATCCATCCTTGCATCCCCCCATCCATCCATCCATCCATCCATCCTTACATCCCTCCATCCATACTTACATCCGATGAGCATAACACAGATGGAGAAGATCTTCTCAGAGTTGGTGTTGGGTGACACATTTCCAAAACCCACACTGGTCAGACTGCTGAATGTGAAGTAAAGAGCTGTGACATACTTGTCTTTGATAGAGGGTCCTGAACCTGATGGAGGAGGAAAGAGGGGATGGGGGGAAACGGGGTAACAAGAACAGATTGCACATAAGATATCATGCTCTTTTATGCAACAGACTGAAATCTGTGAAAAGAGCTATTTGTCTCCATTTGCGTTAGAAGCGGGATATGAGAGAGACAAGGATCTGTTGTTGCTTTGAGGTCATCAGCTCAGTCTCTCATGCAGCTGTACAGTTTCCATGTTTCAATTTAAAACTAATCTGTGAAGTTTTACTGCTTTATTTGATGTTTTATTTTATCACCAGTAACAGAACATTGAATTACCATTTGTGAAATTATTTTTCCAGTTGAACATTGGCTACTAACCATTGGTAATCAATTCCCCAACTTTGGTAATTTGAATTTGTATTTAATGGATTAATTATTCTTTCAAATGACCAAATTAAACTGTGGAAATGAACATTTTTGAGAAGAGCTTAACACAGAAGTGTCCAAAATGTGGCCCTGGGGCCATTTCCGGCCCACAACATGATTTTTTGTGGCCTCAGACTGTAATGCATGAATGATGCAAAAATTGGCCTCAAAATGAACACCAACAAGTTTACTGCTTTATTTTCACCAATATCTGTATTTAATATTTAATTAAAAACTCTGTAACTCTATCTTAGACAACAGTTAATTTTTCAAAGTCTGAAATTTGGTTCCAAACAACCCACGTTTCAGCCTCAGGCAAACTGTGTTTTCTAGAATAACTGACTTATTACAACACCGGTTCCTACCAGGCAGGTATCTTATTCTGGTGCCTGTTAGTACCTGGGACGGATTCATTGAAGTGTTTTCCCAGCTGGTCCCCCAGGGTGTGGAGCCAACCGATAGAACCGTTCCGCTCCACACTACCAATTGCATACCTGGGAAAAAAGCACACACAATATGAATGTTCTGTTTTTCATTGATCACTTTATTAATCAAATTTAATTCATCAAAAAAGAAAAGAAAATAAAGCCATGTATGACAAAGATTTTGTAACTAGATAAATCTATATTAAAGGGGCAGTATTATGCATTTTCCAGGCACATAGTGCCATTTCATAGCACAATCAAGTAACTATGTGAACTTAAGTTGTTATAAACAGGCTACATATGTCAAATATGACTTAAAAGAAATTTGATTTTGTAAGTTAATATCTTGAAATTGGGCCTGCTCTGAAAAGTAGCTTGTATACTGTAGTGACTTCAACTGATATTCCACCAGGTGTTTGCTAACTGCTGCTGGCTAGTCTGAAGGGACTGAGTGGGGAAATCGCCAGGGAGGATTTCTCTGGGAGGCAGGAGTTTGGAAGCTTGGATATTTCGGCTCAGAGAAGGAGCTTTGTCCTCTAAGGCGGAGCTACGTCCATTCAGATGTTTTGCATGGTTGAATGGTTGCCATGGAGATTAAAGAATTTCTCAAATATGCATGAAAGAATCAAGACAACCCTCCAGGTATGTTTTAGATGAGGGAATAACATTAGAACATGGTGTAAAGCTAAAAAAGAGTTCATTTTACTTAATCCTGCCCTTTTAAAAGTTTAACTCAAACGTAAATAAAGTATTCCAACATTATTCCTGCTTCTTCTCTGCACTATCAGAAAGTCTATCTGCGTACCAGATGCAGGCCAGCCAGTGAGCGATGAGGGCGAAGGTGCACATGAGGAGGAAGAGGACAGCCGCTCCGTACTCTGAGTAGCGGTCCAACTTCCTGGCTACGCGAACCAATCGCAGGAGCCGAGCGGTTTTCAGCAGGCCAATCAGGGTGGTGGTCTGAGGTCGGACACAAAAACAATCACACAGGAGTGAAGTAACAGAACAGAGACTATATATCTGCTACTGTCATCCTGTCACTAACACACATACACACATACAGCGTCGGTGTGACTGCGGTCTTGTACCACAGTGATTCAGTGCAGAGGAGGTGCTAAATCTTGATTGCCATTCATTACTGTGGGGTGTCAACTCCCTCGCCTCTCTGCTTGTACTCAGCAAGCCCTCATGGTGTCCATACAACAGATAAATAACAAGCTGATTACTGAGCTGGCAGAGCGCCCACCTCTGGTCTCTCTCTCCCTGTGTGTGTGTGTGTGAGCGTGTGTGTGTCTGTGCCTTCAAAGTAAATACGACATTTGTGGTCAGGACAGCATCAGTGAAAGGGATGTTAAGCTAAGTTTTCTGGGGGAAACCATGTTTTCCATTTTCCAAATGTAACTTCTGTGCAACTGAATTGTTTTGATTCTTTTAAATATGAACTGCATGATTGGTAACATTTCCCACCTGATTCAATAAATTCACATATTTTATGTCTCCCAAAGATCTTTTTATCTCTTTGGTGGCTCAGAGATCCACTCAACACAAACTACTGTCTCTCTAATTGGTATCACTTTACAACAAGGCTTCCCTTATAGATCCCTAATAAATAGTTTATAGATATGTTATTCATTCATTTATAAACACTTTATAACTCTTAAACTGTTTATTATGTATTAATTAAGAGTGAGAAGGAGATTACCTGGTTAAAATTATGTTTAACAACTCTAGATAAAATATATAAGTGAATAGACTTGGTTCATTATTTAGCAAGAAACCAGAAGAATTTTTTTCTCCTTCTTGCCCTTAATTAATTAAATAATAAACACTTATTTATTATTTATAAAGTGTTTAGAGATTAATAGCATATCTATGAAATATTTATTAGACATCTGTAAGAGCAGGCTTACAGATGTAAGCCTGCTCATTAATTATGATATCATTAATTATGATATGTGGTGGCAACACTTATGCTAATCTGCTAATGTGCTAATAGTGGAGCTAATTTATCTTTTTGCTAACTTTGAAAACATTTATCACACTTAGCTTCCCCTAAATTAAATTTCTTAAATAAATTATAAATTGCTCATTTACTTGGCTGTTTTGTAAACGTTTTGTTTGACATCGTATTTTATATTTATGCTCTGTCTCTCTTTTTCAACACTAACTTAATTTCAAACAACATACAGGAACAAACTAAAGCACGGACAGAAGGGAACAAGATGCAAACATAAATACAACATCTAAAACTATTAAAAACACAAGTAAATTATTTTGTCAAAATTAAACTGGTGCTCAAGGGTTGTAGCCTTTCAAAGGTAGATATAGTCAGAGTTGAAATTAGCGAGTTAGTATTAGCTATAGCATGTTGTCAAAGTGCTCCAGCGTTAGCTGAACGGATGTTTGTAGTTAGTGTTTTAAGGTTAGCACCTTTCACAACTAACTTTTTAGTTTTCAGTGCCAAATGTTTATTTGTATTAACAGCGAATTTTAAAATGAAGCCTATGAGACAAAATGAAATATTAAATGGAGCAAAAAATATTACACTGCACATAAAAGCTCAGACCTCCATGTTGTAGCCTATTGCTTTGGTAATGGTGGATGTTTTAAAGCAAGTTGAGGGCATGGATGTCCTCTGGGTAAGAACCACAGTTTTCATTTAAAGTAGCCCCAAATTAATAAGGCACAACTTTCACCCCAACACAGTTTAAATGGGTGAGTTCTGAAAAGGTTCAACCAGTGTAAAGGACTATTACACACACACACACACACACCCACCCCGACACACACACACACACAAAACGTAGAGAAAACTGCCACCTGAAGAAGGAGTTATGAAGAGGAGCGCCTGGATTCAGATCTGGACTGTGTTTACTGCAAGAGCAGAATCTACTTTAATTGAGATGCAACATTTCCTTAAACACACTTGAAGTTTTATTTCAGGTGTGTGTTGATGTTACCAGATTGTTTCTGAATGAGTGTTAACAGAACCAAAGCAGGACTTTGTTTTTATGTTTTAGCAGAGTTGCAACTTAAATGGAATAGTAAAAAGACAAGACGGCTCGCTCTTGTGAAAGGCAGATGAAGTTCACTCAGTGCGATTATCGGCTGATCTTAACCAAAATCCTTCACCCTGAGAGAAAATCTGTGGTCGTTGAGTGTGACAGCTGTACCCGACATCCGAAGATGATCTGCGATAAATATCCAGCAGATTTTTCTAGGAGAATCATGCAGTGGGTCAAGCTGCTGCCACAGACTGATGCTTAGCCTCTCCTTCCCTGACATGAGCGTCCGCGTCTCCCTCCTCTGTTCCTTCTCACCCTCTTCTCAGCAGTCGACTCGTGTAACAACAACAATCACAACTTGCTGTTCAGTTATTGTTGGACTGATATTTTTGTGGGATCTGCCTGAAGTAACCGTGCTAAAGCAATCTACAATAATGAATCAGGAAAGTACTCTGGTTGGTTTGTTTGGCCCAACCTAGGAATATAATTTTTTTGTTTGTTTTGTTTTTATTCATGCAACCAACAGCATGCTGGCAGCAGCACTGCTAAGCAGAAAACAGAACCAGCACATTTTCAGTTCAATCAGTACTTGCAGTGGACAGTGGATATATTGGTACATGATAAAAACAAACACACTCGCTTAATTATAAGGAAAAAGAAAAAAAAAAGTGGATTTGTATTCATGTCTCATTTACTAGTTTCATGTATTTTCTAGGCATAGCGCCATTTTAAAGCACAATCAAGTAACAATGTTACCTGTAGTTGTTATAAAAATGCAAAAATGACTTTAAAAAAATGTGACTTTGTAATTTAACACCTTGAAATTGGGCCTCTGTTTCTTTAAGAAGCTCCTGCTCTTTCTGAAACTCCGCCTTCAGGAAGTCATCACAATATGGCTCCTGTATAAATCCTCTGATGCTTTTACCAGCGTTTTACTGACAAACAGCTTCTATAATGAGCAACACTGAGAGGCTCATTTTGGCCATAGTGCCGAGCAAAGGTGGCTCGTTAAGTACAAAAAGATGAATATATCCTGCATTTAGCTCAGACCATGTTCACACCACAGTTTGTTTTTAGATCAGCTCAAAAAGTGGGTCTCAGTCCGATTGTTTGGTCCATACCAGAGTTTGTTTCACTGTATTCACACCTGCACAAAAGGTCCGGACCAATGTGAAGAAATTAAAGCTGTCTGCTTAAAGTAGTCCGAAGGTGTCGGGTGTGAATACACCGTATGGCTGATCTGATGATGGAAATCCTATTTCCTTCTGGAGATTATTTATTATTCTCTCCCAAAAGCTGAAGTGGAGTTCTGCTCAAGTATACATTTATACTTCCAATGAACATTTAAATATTTCTGAAAAACGTTCACTTTTACCTCTGCCATTCTAGATGTCAGCAAATCATTTAGATATTGATTAGGTGTCTTTTCAAAGTGATATTTAAGCCTAGTCTATATGGAGCCAGATATCTGAGACAACAAATACATTTTTATGCATTTTTACAAAAACTCTCTTTAATGTCACTGAAAACAATTATTTATGTAAACTCTGCCCAAAGTGGAGATTTGAGAAAACCATGTATTAGTGCTTGAAGAGATTTAGGCTCCCCTGCATCACAGTCTGTATTATATCTACATAATATATTAATAGCATAATATCCTATTTAAATGTAGCTCAACATCTATATCCGTGCACACAAACAGACCATGTCTCATTCTTAACAGGAAGTCATTGTTGTTTTGAAGTAATCTGATTGGTTGACATTGGTTGACATAGGTTTTAGCTTAGTGCTACGCTGCCCCTTAAGAGGAGGGAAAGGTAGAAAATGTGGAGTTGATTCTGTTTTGTCTTGATAAATTGAGTTGATTGTATGTTTAGTTTAGTTTTTTATTGTTCCATTTGAGACATCACTAGGTCAGGCATGTTTCAAACAACACTCGGGGGATTTGTGACGCTCATGTTGATAAAAACTTTTCTGGAACCGACTCTGTGTGTATGATATTGTTTTTGAACGATGTGGAGGATATATTTATTTTTATAAGGACATGTGTGCAAGGCTCTAGTTTCCATAACTGTCTGGGTTTTTCACAACTGGAAATGTTTCCAAACAGCCTTTCGTTTACCAGCTGACCAACAGTGCACAGCAGCAGCTCATTAAAAGAAGTTTAAATCGTAGAAACACCGTGACTGTAAGGTTTTGGAATCGGAACTTCCTAAACCCCGTTGCGTATCTTGACACTGCTAACCTGCTTGTGCCTTTTATTGTCGTTTTATGCAGCTGTGAGCCTAAAATTCTTCCGATTCATTGTGTACATGACTCGGCATCTCTAATTCCTACGTGTGTTTACCTCCTCTCCGTTGCGGTAGATGAGCAGGTCAAAGGGAATAGCAGCAACCATGTCGATGAGGAACCAGCCTTTGAAGTAGTGAACAGCGATACGTACCGGGTGACTCACCACTTCATCATTAGTGTTCACATATGTTGTCCTAAAAGAAAAAGCGCCGATCAAACCTAATAGTTGGTGTCAGTAATATTTAGCGTACCTGGCACAAACTCTAAAACAACAAATCTCTATTTTTTAGTCACAATGGGTTCCAGTTAAACATTCATCACATCAGCAGAGATTCAGACCTGAAGTTGATCAGGATGTCAATGATGAACATGATGTCGACTATGAGGTCCACCACATTGAGAGGAGAGCAGGAGTAACCGCAGTTCTGCTTGGCTACCTCTTCCTGAGAGGAGAGAGGGACAGAGGGAAACATGTGGAAACAGAGGAGGAGAATTAGGAGCTAAAGCACTAAAAATAGAATGCATCTTTCAGATGGATTAACATTAAGGGCTTTAGGTGAATTTGCATATGTATGACGACAAAGCATACAGAAGTTGCGCAGTAATGGGACGCTCTGCACGATCCAAGACTTGGAAAAGGTACAAAGCTTCGACGACACAGTCAGTGTGTGATAAAAAGCAGCACAGATCAGTTTCTGCATTTAGCTGTTTTGGTAAAACACGGACACAACGTGTGATACTGTATCCACTGGGACGATTTACACCCCTACAACTCTTTCACATTTTGTCACATTAAAACCTTAAACGTCAACTTGTTTATTGAGATTTGACGACACATTTGTAAAGATTGTTTCATTTGAAGCAGTCGTGTTAGACACCAGCCCTGCAATGGACTGTCCACCCCTTGACCACTAGAGATGGTTTCCAGCACCCCTCCCTACCTCACTAAGGACAAGGGTATGATAATGGATGGATAGATGTTAGACACCACAGGTCCAACAGAGGTAAGAGGCGGCACAAAATTAACAGAAGTAGACATGAATAGAGATTCAACCCCAACCTCACCCTGACGTATCCATTTCAGAAACCCACACAACCCAAACCCCGTCCTACAAAGGAGCCATTTCATCGTTCCGCCTTCTTGTCGCTCAACCTTAGGAAGCCTCCAGGGGTAAGTTAGGTAGGTTTGCACTCATTAATTTCCTGCTGTCTTTCTTGGTCTTCATGTGACCTCAGATCTATATATAGCGCTTTTCAACCCTCAAGGTGGGTGAAGAGTCTTGCCCAAGGACACAACGACAGAGGCTGACAGAGCAGGACTCTACTGATTATGTGACGCCAGTTGGTTGCACTTACTTATTTTTCATTAAACCTCAATAAAACACGTTCAAGTTTGTGGTTGTAACATGATAAAAAAATGTAAAAAAAACAGTGTGAACTGAGCTCCGGGTGAGGCCCTACGTGGTCGTTGAGGAGGAAGGCGGCTGAGTAGGGGGTCAGGATGGCGGTGTAGATGACCAGCAGCAGGATGAGCCAGTCCCACACCGCCTTGAAGGGACTGTAGTGCAACACGGTCCACTTGTGGATGCGAGGAGCTTGAAGCTTGTACTCTGGCAACACATCTGCACCCAGAGACAACACCTGGGTAGACAGAGGAGGGGAGAAGGGCGGAGAGGAGAAAAGGAGCAATCAGATGTGGAATAATGTAGACAGAGAAGGAGAGGGGAAAAAAAAGAATGACCCAAAAAATGACAGTAAAAAGAATATAATTAGGAAACTTCTGCTTACAGATATTTCTGCATAGAGCAGGAGCGCATACAAAGATTTCATTAACTATACATGGATCCCTGCAGTGTGCATTTAGGGGAGACAACAACAGTGCTTTGCAATTACAGCGATGGCGTCCGTGCCCACCGAAGATGACGAGAACCGTTCTGAAGGCACTGGCTCTCTTTAGGTTATCCTCCTGGGCAGCCAGCTTCACACACACACACACACGCACACACACACCCAAACACACACACGCACACACACCCCCACACACACGCACACATTGAGCCACAGCACATGCGCAAATACACACAAAAGCAAGAACTTGGGCAAGAACACACAGTAATCCTGTACAAATACAGCAGTGATGTTTTGACATGACTCCGACCAAACGGAGAGGAACATGCAGAAACATCTTTTTTCCCCACTGTCCTCCCGTTGACATACACCCACGCACGCACACCCCCTCACACTCCAGAAAAGAAATCTGAGGTTTCATGCCGCAGTTCTAAGTAGCTTGACTTGCAGTAATGTACGCCACTGTCTGCATTTCACTTGCATGGATGAAAGTAGGAATAATCCCGTATGTGAAGAACGAGGCGCTGTGAGCTGAATGTACAGCAGTCGCTTCAGGTGGAGGCATCAGGAACCTTGAGACAGGCTGAATGTAGGAACGCATTATGATTAAGGAGACGTTTAATTTGCTGTTACACATTCTACGCACAGATCTGGGACAGTAAAAACAATGATTATCACTACAACGGCTGCTGGCGGCATGCGGGCTCTGACAGCCAGCGAGTCAATCTTCTGTTCTGGAAGCTAATCTATAACGTAAGGAACAAACAGCCACAGTTTGAGAAGCATAGGCTTCCACATTTTGTCGCTACAAACTCAGATTTTATGAAACATTTTTCTGACCCTGGTAGAGAAGCTGTCTGGGTTTCCCTTCTGGGCCTGTTAAAGTCCTGACCCAACCATAGAAGACAGAGACAAGAAAGACAGTGGATATATTGGTACAAGATAAAAACAAACACACTCGCTTAATTATAAGGAAAAAGAAAAAAAAAAGTGGATTTGTATTCATGTCTCATTTACTAGTTTCATGTATTTTCTAGGCATAGCGCCATTTTAAAGCACAATCAAGTAACAATGTTACCTGTAGTTGTTATAAAAATGCAAAAATGACTTTAAAAAAATGTGACTTTGTAACACCTTGAAATTGGGCCTCTGTTTCTTTAAGAAGCTCCTGCTCTTTCTGAAACTCCGCCTTCAGGAAGTCATCACAATATGGCTCCTGTATAAATCCTCTGATGCTTTTACCAGCGTTTTACTGACAAACAGCTTCTGTGATGAGCTCAGCAGATACAGTTCCACCAGGTTTGCTGATTGCTGTAGTAAGAAACTATATGTGCAATTTGTTTCCCACAAGCGATGTTGAAGACAGGCGGTGGATGTGTTCTGGTCAGATGAGACCAAGAATATCAACTTTTGGCCCACATGCAAAATGCAAAAGCCTGAAACGTGTATAAAAAATGGCGGAGGCAGAATAACGCAGATGCTGTCCATCTGATCTGACAGTTTGAGTAGTTTTATAAAGAATAAGTTGCCATATTTGAATAAACTATTGAAAATTAACAGTTAAACATTAAAGAAAGTATTATACAGTAGAAACAAAGTTTTTACCCAAAATTCTGGCAATCACAGTTGGCATACTTTTTTATTTATAAAAATTCTGTAATCCATGTATCGTTTTCCTTTCATCAAATACAACTTCATGTTTGTCTGTCACATAAACTCCCACTAAAACCTGAGGTTTGTGGTTGCAAACTGTCAAAATGTGAAAAGTTCAAGCGTTGTGAACATTTTGCAAGTCATTTTGAAAAAGTACACCTCTTCCTGGAAGCCGTTTTATATTTGACAGAATATGATTCAGGTGCAACAATGTCCAGATGCATTTTAAATACGGTCGGACAAGAGTGACAACAGTAGCAGGCGTGTGCTGTGTTTGACCTGAGAAACATTGTGCAGAATGTGAACCCATCAAAGAAAGTATGAATCTTAACAGAACACGAGCCAAAGCGTCAGATTTAGAGTGCTCTATAAAACATGAAAGCTCATGATCAGCCGTTCCCTCTTCAACACTGTTTTTCTCCACATTTAGCTTTCATTCCACTTCACCGTGCTTGTTACTGCACCTGCTCCTCCCTGTCCTCACCCTGACCTGCTACAGGTTTTTTTTTTTTTTTTTTTTTTCCTGCCATTTTCTTGTCTGCTTCACATTTTCCATACATCTGGTAGCAGTTCAAACTATTTTCTGAACTGCTTCACTGCCCGTTGCTTCTTTACCAGGAGGCCCTGTGTCTCAATTTATTGATGCAATGATGAGAAAAATCACATCTGGCTTCGCAGGAGGCGACATTTCCAGTTCCGTTTGTACTTTCTTTAAGATTTAGTTTAATATAAATGAAAAAAGAACCCAACTGCTGTTTGATTTATTAAAAATAAGAGAGAAATATTTGAGTGTTTAACGTGTCTGAAATGAAGCCATCTGTTTCGTGTCCTAGCCAGCTCATTGGGAGTCGGCCTCCTTCAAATGCTTTATTTACCAGCATTTACATTATTCCCTAAGCTAAAGCTCAGCTGTTGAAATTTAGAAATCTTTTGGCATTTGTTAAAGGGATGAAATCTTTTGAAAGAAAAGAACAAAAACAGAGGATAAATACAAAATACTTGATCAGATTTACATTAATAAATCAGTTGAAAAGCAAAGTACAGTAATATGACAAAATAAGGAGATTCTGATTTCAACAATATTTTTTAAGGAAACTGAGAATTTTTATGTATTTATAATTTTTTATTTAACTGTCACTACCGGTTTCCCCAGTCACACTTTTTCATAATATCTGTAGTCTGTGCAGAGGAGAGTTTTCACCCTCGTTTCATTCTAAGATGTTATTAATGCAGAAAAGTATTGAAAATGTCAGAATAATTAAGTTTTAAAAAATAGTTGTTTTCAAAAAAAAAAACATCTGCACAATGACTTTTCATCCATCAATAATTTGCAAACCAGATGTACATTTAATAATGTTTTTTAAGGTCTCGACCAAAACCAAGACTGAGACCAGAGCTTCCGAGATCAGGACCAAAACTGAGGCTGAATTTTTAGAGTTCAATCATAATTTCATGACTTTCTGCTCACCACAAAATGCAAACATTAATGAAAAAATGGTTAACCACTCAACAAACACCACCATTAGATATTATAATATTTATCATTATAAACTAATAGGTAAGTTGCTAAATACAACCACGTGGTGATACATAGTCTCTAAGCTGAATTCACTAGTTTACATTAGACAATAGTTAAATAAAAAGAAAAACAGTAAGAGAGTAATAAAGATTTGTCATAGCAGGCCTGGAGTCGAGGCTGATTCTTCTGAGACAAAGACTAAGACAAAACGCTCCAAAGCCGAGACTGAGACCAAGACCAGGAGAAAACATCTGGAGCGCTCTGACCCTGGTCAGATACAAGCCAATGTGTTCTCCACAGTTAGCATCAACTGCATGTGTTCAACATTTTCAACTTTGCTACAGCACTGTGTGACCCCAAAAGATTTTATTTCTAAAGGAAAAACTTTACCATAGATGCAAAGAATAAACCAAAAATGCATTTTTTTTTTCCAATTCCACTTAACCTTAGTCATTAATGAACATTTTTTTCCTACCATTTCCCAGGCATAATTGTGAAAGTCACATTATTATGAAAAGCCTGTCAGGTATGAATATTATGAGGCTTTTTATAGTCTTCATGCGTCAGTGGTAGTTAATAAACCAAATATCTGAGGGGCTGAGCGGTGTTAGCAGCTGCCAGAACCTTCCGGAGAAGAGCCGGCAGTACACCCTGCCAGCTGTGTTTACCCCGAAATCTCGTTAGAAGGTCTTAAAGCAGGCACAGCTTTTACCAATGTTAACATAGAAGATGAAGACTGTTATCAGCTGATCAAGTGATCATCAATACTGATCTTAGTGGAACAAAACAGTAACCTCATCAAGTATTACTGTACCAAATATCCGTACCCTACCCTGGTGTCCAAAACACACTAGCACACACCCCTTCACCCTGCCGGTCAGTCAAATGCCCCTCCCAGTTACTGCTGGCCATCTGTATTAAACTACAAATCACAGCCATGAGGGCCGTTAAAAGTGCAGATGTCAAGACACATTTAAGATCAAATAGGGCAAAGTTATATTTGAGAACAGGACTGGAGGGAAAAGACCTGAGGCGATGGGGGAGCAGCCTACAGAGCCTGCTTCACAGAGAGTCAACACAATATGTTTCTCTCACTCCACCAACAGCATGCTGTTTGTTCCTGTCACCGAGCAGAAAGTGGTATCCCTGCTCAAGCTGACTGCAGAGAACGCCGCTCTAGTGCAGGTTTAACATTTATCCCTCAAAAGTGAAAGGATTTGCTGGAAATGCTCCTGACACGCTGGCTTTGGGTCGGAGCGACGGCGCTAAAACGTCCCACTAAGCCTCTTGGCTTAAAACTCCTTTAACAGATAATTATGAAGGACAGTTGGAGCCTTTGTGAGGTTTTGGCCGACGGATGTTACACCAAGGGGTTCGATCAGAAGCCAAACTCAGATGCAAGCCCCAAAGTCTGTCTGCCCACCGTTACCCTGCTTCAGTGTCACAGCTGATTCACGTAACTCAGCTGACGGACACAAGAAGGAAGACGGAATGAAAAATCTTACTGGTGACAGGACAAGTGAAATGTAAATCCAAAAATACCAGACAGAGTGTACCTCTGCTCAAAAGTAGAAAATGTTTTATTCTCATTATTTACTGAAACAGGCTTTGCATCAGAGGGTTGAGCAACAAAACTATTTAATATTTTTATGAGAGCTGAAAAGATGATAACATCCATCCATATATATACATATCGGCAGGACCAATCTATTTGCTTTGTTGCAGTCTGGTCAGTATTTTCTGCAACACACAACACACGTAGAGGGCAGCATGGTTTTTCTCAGACTACGGTGAAGACGGAGAGATAGGTACAGTGAAGTTGGTCGGCACTTGGCGAATGAAGACGATGTAATGCCAGATTTCTATTTTCTTTCTTGTAGCCGAAGTTCTCATAATGATAATCATAGCAGCTTGTGTCTGTAGCTCAAACCAGAGAAGGTTCCAGAAGAATCGCAGAAGGTTTCCTTATCTGATGATGGAAAACATCAGCTGACTCCTTTGGACATCTCTACTCTATTTAGTCAAAGGGTTTCTCACCTTCTATCACAGAACATAGAATTAGTTCAACTTATCTGATTTTGGCCACTTACATCCAGAATCATCATTTTTCAGTTATGATTTCATAATGTGAGCCATCATGATATCACTCAAGAACATTAGCCCAGGATGGTCTAAGCTCCACCTCTCTTGGCAGACTCACCTCCACCCTGGGAAATCTCTCTCTTTTCTAGTTGATAACCGTGACTTCGCTCTTTTATCCTGCCAGACTGTTTCACTGAACGTAGATGGTGATTCTTTAAAGACGCCAATCAGACTGCGAGGTTTCTAAATCAGACAACAACCTCTTCCACTCAAAGTTCCTGTTCATGAACAACACAAACACGTTAAGTGAGAAGGAGCGACCAGATTCTCAGGGCATACAGTCTCTGGATCCACAAAGCGCTCGTCGATCAGATGATAAAACTCTCACAATCACAAAACTGAAGTTACTATCTTTGAATCAAAAGAGGAATGATCCAGATGTAATAACGGTTACAGTTATTACAGCTATAATTAGCTATGGACTCTGACCTGAACATTCAGAGTCACATAAAGACGGTTACAAATTCTGCCTTCTATCACCTGAAGAACATTTCCAGGATCAGAGGACTAATGTCCCAGCAAGATCTAGAGAAACTCATCCATGTGTTTATCTTTAGATGTATTAAGTACTGCAAAAGCGTCTTCACGGATCTGCCTAAAAAAATACATCAGACAGCTGCAGCTGATCCAGAATGATCGCTGCTGCTGGACCATTCTGGATCGCTTCCTGGTTTTATCTTCACTAAAACCAGGAAGATAGAGCACATCACACCAGTTCCACAGTGCTTCCACTGAGAGAATAGACTTTAAAATACTGCTGTTAGTTTATAAATCACTGAACGGCTTAGCACCAAAATACATTAAAGATCTCCTGTTGTTGTATCAACCTTCCAGACCTCTCAGGTCTTCTGACTCTGGTTCTGCTCTGCATCAACAGAACCAGAACCGACCATGGAGAAGTGCCTTGTTGCTGAAATGTGTTATTCAAATAACTTGAGAGATTAATCCTCTCGACAATCCATCGAGGGTAATGATCTGATCCAGTCATCTACAACCTGCCTGAAAGCCACACTGTCGTTCCAGACTTTAGCAATCTGACAGAAAGATGTAAAGACAAGAGAAAAGGTTCCTGTGCATGAAAAAGATAGTTGGAGGTCTTGAGGACTCTGATAAGAATAACTCTCACTGTTCAACATTCAAATAACTTAATATCAAACAATCAGCACCCTCCGATCTGGTCTGTTGTTTCAGTATTTAACTCAAAGGCTTAGAGATTGTTCAGAAGTGGAGCTGCACCTAAAAATGGAGATAAAGCGTCATTCTACGCAATGATCGAGATTAAAGCCAACGCACAGGTGCAGGGTCATTCTGGTCAGACGTCGTTTAATCAAGACAGGCAGCAGAGAAAATTACATCTGATTTTTATCATGTCGTCTCAGAGCGGGAGTTCAGCTTCTGTACTCTCACGGTTGCTTTTTATTAAACTTGATACCCTGCCTGTTGAAAACTTTGCAGGCGTCTGAGATAGCAGCAAACAAAAGAAGAATTGCACGACCTGTGTGAACGGCAGCAAAAGGCACTAAAGCAGCATGAGGCATCCATCGGCCCGGCAGGGGAGTGGATGGTCCTGGAGAGCTTCTATTTCTCTCTGAATTTGGCAGAGGAAGCATTTGGGAGAAAAATATGTATGAAAAAATACTAAATAAATGTTAAATCGGATAAATATTGTAGCTTTTCAGCCATGACATCGAAACTGGGAAACTCCCATTCACCCAAAACCAGCAGACTGTGCTCTGTATGTCCTAAACAACAAACTGTGGGCAAACAGCTTATGGCCTCAGATGGAGAAAGAAAACCATTTTCTAAGATTTTGGCACTAAGAAACAAACAAGAGTTTGTGTATCGGTCTGAAAACAGCCACTAATTCCTGTTATTCTTACAATATATCACAATTTAAAGAGGCACAGTCAAAGCTTCTTTATGAAGCATATGCTATCATATTTAAGAGCTAGGAACATAATTGAATCACAATGGACATTTTTATTGCTCCTCAAAACCAAATAGCAACATTATGATGTAAAGAAAAGCAATGTAAGGTATGCACACTAAAAACAGGAAGCACATCCTTACATGGATGAAGATATTACATCATTCTTTATACTTGTAGACTGAATATATTGGTTTCTTAAGAACAAACATAACTTTTTTGGAAGGAAGACATCTAGTGGATGTGTAAGCTGCTTATTGGCACCACAGTAAAAGAATAAAGTGAGCGTTTTTACCTTCTGATATCGGTTTTGCAAGAATCTCAGATATGGATTGTGCCTTACTCATCAAAAACAGTCTCTCACTTTAAACAGTTTTTTTTTAAACTGAAAACTTGAATTTATAGGAAGGGATGAGTCAGAGAGATGGAGGTGAAAAAAACATTTTCACTTCCTGAATGGTCAGCCACAATCATAAATATCCCCATAGCCAAATGGAAGCTGTGCATTAAATGCCACAATTTAGAAAGTTGCTTGACAAGTGTTTGTTGATGACTTACCACGATGTTCATCAAATTTTGATTGTTTCTACATAGTTTATTCAGAACAAGTGGCTTAGCTCACACTTCTACTCTGCTGTGTTATTACTGCTGTTTGCTTTGTGAATAACATGCTCTGATTTTATTGACTACTCTATTTACCTGGTTCACTGAATGAGGTGTCTCAAAATTAAGTGGACACTCAACTTCATGTTACGTATGTGTGTTTGTCTGTGTGGTTTTAAATTCATGGCAAAACAAACACTCTGGAACAAAGACAACAACTGTGAGCTTATGACAGAAAAATAAATAAATATAACCAAGGGAGTTAAAAAGAAAAGAGAAAGACAAAATGAAAAAAAACAACAACAACCTGAAAATAACTAAAGGGGAATCAGGGACAAAGCTGGAAGATATGTTATGATGAAGCTAAGCTAATACAGCATGTTATGCTAACCTAGCATAGCTGTTTTAAGTCAGTGTACACTCTGGGTTCTTTCCATTCTATTTCTTCAATTTATTCCAGCTTTTAGGCTTTGAAAGCTTCAGCAAACATGATCCATATTTCACTATGAGAAACTGGTCAATATTTTATACACAGTCAATGCTGCTCATGCCCAGACTCTACATATCTACAGCAAAGCTTTTTAACAGCAGCATAAAAATGCTGATGAAAATTTAAGAGCCTTCAAATTCAAGTTTTTGTTGTTGTTGTTATTGTTGCTTCACAAATATTTTATGAGCAAAACCAAATCACGCTGGCTTGTCAAAAGAGCATATGGGCCAAGTCTTGGTTGGCGTACCACTCTACAGAATAGCAATTAGCAGAGACTCAATTTAGACGACACAACAAAAACCCAACATGCTGGTAGCCCAGTTCCTTTTTTAACCATCTCAGAGGGACCGCAGTACCAACATCTGGTGCATTACATCATAAGTCTATATTTATACAAAAAAGCTTTTGTGCGGAAATTATGCATATTAGCAGTCAGCCTAAAGCTTTGCCTAAAAGTTTTGGCACCGATAAACACATCGTCTTCGCAAACTTTTGAGCTTCATTTTTTTTTCTTATTGACAATTCACACTGTTTGCAATTAATTTGCAGAATAATCAGATTGAATATCAATTTATATCAATTTATAGCAAAATGAAAACAAAAACAAAACAACCTTTGTATAATTACTGAGGCAGAAAGTTATCAAGTAACTATAAATGTGTCTTATTATCATAGAATGCTATTAACAACATTTGAAAACTGCTACAAAGGAGGGAAATGTTTGAAACAACTACGTCTTTTACAAAGTATTTCCATCGTATCCTTTAAAAAAGATATTTACTCTAAACAGTCACGTTCTCGTAGAAACCCAAGAAAAAATCCAAAACCTTTGTGTAAATGTGATTGTGACACATTTTCTCCTTCCCACTCCCTCTTGTCGTAAGAAGTTCCAGCTAAATAAGATGAGCGGTAACCTTTTCTTAGCCTCATTACAGCAAATACATTTCAAAAGAAGTTCTGAGTGAGTTATTTTCATTTGCAACAGTCACTAACACACACGTTAAGCTTTGACCCGGGTCAACGGCTGCGTGATGCTACTGGACAGCATCTGTGGAAAAGTTTGCGGTCAGCGGACAAACTCGTCACAAGTTTTCAGATAGAACACGCTCTGCGGTTTGTTTCAGTAAAATATAGATGGTTTTTATGTCCTAAATGCGATTACATATACAAAACATTAATACAACAGAGTGTTCCAACTCTGACTTGAGTGTTTTTAAACCTACAGAGAGCCAGCAGCTTGTAAAATTGATGATAACAGCTCTCGCTAAAAGGTTCCTGTTGTAAAAATGAGGAAAGGATGAGGTAAAATGGCTGCTCAACAAGACCGGTCCAGATCCTCAACGTGATTTTCATTTATTTGATTTATGGTTTTCAGGCTTTATGAAGGTCGTTAAACTTTTCTTAATTCTTTGCTGTAATTTTATCAGTTTTCTGTCCTGACTTGGAGGCGTGGCCAACACGGATTAAATAACTTCGCTCACTTCCTCTATACCATTGTTACAACTACAGGCAGACTACAATTCTAAAACACCGCAGAAAATCAATAACATCGTTCAGAACTTCTCCTTCGCTGATTGTAGAAATTCTACCGGAGAAATCCAAGTGAATGGGAGAAAACCCAGACTGAGAAAACAAAGAGAGATTTGAATGAAATCTGTGGATCTGCATAGCAAGGCAACCGCCAGGCTACATCCATGTCAGAGACGTAGTAAAATTAGCTAACTGCTGTTCTCAACGACCGAGCTTTCAACTTTAACAACATATTGATCTCCACTTCAAGCATTTCAAACACTGCAGCTCCATGTTCAGTAACAGAATGAAGACAGTAACGTGTTTGCTACTTGTATAATCGTGCACATTATATCAGTGACAGCCATATGGGAGTTTTTAAACACAGAATTGGTCACACAGAGGAAAAAAATCTTAATTTTCCGAGCCAGTGGTCCACTGGATTTATATGACTTTGAATTTGAAAATGGAATATGCCTAATGAGCTCCTCGTTCAAAATGGGAAAGAATCACCTACAGCAAAAAAAACCAAACAGGAATGCTCATCCCAGAACATGGTTAAAGAAAACTTATCATTGAAGTTGGAAATAGTTTATGTAACATTAAAAACCATGTAGCAAAAATCACCATTCAAGATAATTACAAAGATTTAACATACAGTTAAATGTAGTTTTTAACTTGAACTATGTTTTTCTGTTAACTATTTGTGGAAGTGGGCGGATCTCAAATATCGATATTATCGATAATATCAAGTCTTTGTCAGTATCGGATCGATATTAGTGTATCAATATTTTCAGATTCCTCTCTTGAAGTTTTACTTCATTTTTATATTCTAGTTTTTCAACTATTCCTCAAAACTTCATTTTGGAAAAAAAAAATTCACAAAGGTTTGTTCTGTTTTTTCTGTTCTTTCTGCTTACAATGTTAACATTATAAAATTATTCTGTAGAAACAAATTTTGTCAAAATAAAGAAAAAACTACAAAGATCCGAAGTTATCGGTATCAATATTGGTATCAGCGATACTAGCTCTGTATTTACTTGGTATTGGATCGATACCAAAATATCCAGCCTCTAATAGAAAGCAAAGAATAATGAGTTTCAGGGGAAATGGGAATCTTCAAGTTGGTGTTTTACTTGTACTAGGGCATTTATAATAAAACTCCATCTTGATCTGTATGGTCCTGTTTTCCTGCTAAGTAGAGGTAAAAATCCTCATCTGCTGATTCAATCATCAATATTTATTTGTACTGAAGAAGTCGGAGGACAGCATTTGGCATATTTCAGAGATAATGTGTGTGTCTTTGTGTGTTTGTCACTGTGATATCCGTGTGCCACTGTGTTGGGCCTCCTGGCTGACCTTTTTTCTTCAGCTTTGACAGTTCCCATTAAGACACAACAAAGGATCTGATTTCCTGGACCCCCACTCCCTCCCTCCTGCATTCTGCCTCTCCACCTCTCACCTCAGCCTTCTCCTCCAATATTCATCACCACCGTCAGCTGCTCAGGAAAACTGTTCCCTCTATTGCAGTGCATCCCCCCCTTCTCAGTGTCCTTATGTCTCATCCTGCGCTCTTATCTCGGCCCGTCTCCGTCTCTTTAACTGCGGTCTGGATCATTCCCAGCATCCATGTCTCCATACCTGCTCCATCCATCTCTGCCTCCTTCCAGTATGTTGGAGACTTGGAATATAAATGTGGCAGCCAAAAGGAGAGTGCCTGCGGGCTTCTGAGATGCGCACACACACAAATGCTCAAGAATTTGTTCGTCTGCAGCACAAAGAGGCTTCTAAGACTCATAAATCGACTCTACGGCTAATTTTGAAATCTCTTTCCTTTGTGTGTGAATCTACGTGGAAATCGGCATCCATTTACTGGTATCCAAACTAAGAAACAGAGCTGCTGTTTAATAACTTGCTGAGGGATTTTATCTTTACTGATGGGGAAATCCTTTCTCTATGTCTTTCTGCTGTCAACAAATGATCAAGTTTACTAATTTAACGTTTATAACCAGCTTCAATATGATTAAAAAAACTGTCAAACACAGCATTATACCCTCACCTAACGTTTCTTTTTATTGTCATGTTTTTAATTTCTTTGCTTTATGTATGATTTTGCATATGTTGTCAACATGTTTTATTATTTTACATTATTATTATTTTTACCATTTCACTTCTTAATAGTTTTTTTAAAATATTCTGGTTAGAAAAGCCCATCTGGGGACAAACTGGCCTATCACCATAACAAATTTACCTGGACGATAAATTGTCCCAGAAGTTATTGCCATAAATGACAATATTGCTGTTTGAGACCGTTTTTAAGTTGAATAATGATAATGGCATAATAATGCAAGAACACATTCTCTAAGATAAATAAACTTTAAATTCTAATCAACATTTAACACAGAAACTAGAAGACATTTTCAATATCCAAAATAAATTAACAAAACAACAGAAACAGCAAATAGATTTAATTATGAAGCACCAAACTGAAGACCTATCATCCAGATTTTGGTAAAACAAGAGAAAAGAGAAAAACAATAAATCTTCCAAATGGAAATGATTGAGTTAGTCTTCATTGATCATGCGATTAATTAATTTATTGCTTATTGCGACAGGTCTTGCATAGTGCTGCAAATTAGCTTATGCTATAAGAACAATGATACATACTGCTGTTCTATACAGTTTGCCTATATCATTGTGTGTCTGTCCCTATCAAATGAACCTAATAAATAAAATTTAAAGTTAACAAAAACACTGTGGATAAAAACTTTCCCATTTGGACAGCATTAAACCACCCTGCGCTGATAACAGTGTTTGCTTTGTGTAAAACTGACTAGATTTCATGTGACTTTAAAGGGAGCTGCATGTGATCAGAGCATGCCACCATGCATTAAGTTCAAACTACGGAACAAGGCCACATGGAAGCAAGACGATGATGTGTGAAGCCACACAGGGACAGAATTACACTCAGTGGAAGATTTATGCAATGCTTTGTTTCATGTTTAACGTATGACAGGGCCCTGTTAGGTCCGCAACCTAACAGGGCAGCTACCTGCTAAAACCATGCATCCATTTATATTTTTTAAAACAATCATTATTCAGCGCTCCTTTTGAACTTGGTTCTATTCAGGAGAGTCAACACATCTACAGCTGAAGTCTAGTTCAGCTGACACCTAACGATTCACCAACTTTATTGTGGAATGTAACACCAAATCACTGGGGGGAATCCAGTCAATTCACTCATTCTTTGTGGAGTTTATATAAAATATTCAAAAAGAAATTGACACTGTTAAAATATCTATACCCAATGCTAGCTAATACATGTTAGCTTCTGCGGTAGTGCTAAAACGATTTCCCCTTGGCGTATTTATGCATATTAAGGTATACTGGGACTTAAATATACAGTATAAATACAATACAAAATAGACAGTTTTAAGTAATTTTAGAAGGAGTGAATAATTTGTGGATTATTGCTGTTTAAAGCACAGAGATGGCTGTGGCCTTTGACCACCACGAATACCAGCAGGCTATTATACAGTATGTCTACTGTCTCTATGCCGACCGACACTATTACTGTGCTGTTCCCAGCGTAAATGTAAATCACTTTGAAATGCCTTGCTGCTAAAATGTGCTATACAAATATAATTTGATTGATTGATCTTAATGTCTACAATTGTTCCTATTGCGGCTTTGCTGAGAGAATTGTGAGTTGCAGTGGTAAAGACAGAGGAAGGCAAGGTGAAATAATTGCAGCTCAGTGCTCTTCATGCGTGGAAGGGCTCAATATCTATATGAGAGCTGCTTGAATTAACATTACAACTTATTGTTGAACTCTATCCGATCTGCACATAAGCACCTAATCACCAAATCACTGAGGTTTGTTTGAGGATAAAAGTGGATCGTGCAAAGCATCATCTGTGGCTTTTAAAGCCGGTGTGGAAAGATGCTCTGTATGTGAATATCCAGCTAATCATCTGTAGCACAAAGCATCACAAAGACATAAGCCTCGCCACATACAGACACAGGCTTTGGGACCGTATGTGTTGTAGTTATTATTGGATTGTGATACGGCCTATTTAAATCACAGCATCAATGAGCAAGGATGGAAGCCAGAGATTAAAGTCTGGGGATGCCTCTGAAACCAGACTGAAGATGGAGCAGCTGCGCTCTCGTTTAAATGTGGCTGAATGATCTAATAAAACCTGCCTTAATCAGTGAAACAGCACAATGGCCCCAATCAACGTTGTTTGTCCCAAATTATCAGTAGAGCATCCGACAAGCAACACAGCAAGCCTGGAATCCTTCCCTCCTCCACAGGTTTGCAGACGTTCTACGTCCACTGCAAGCAAAAAACCAACAGGCTATTGGTCCATAGCCAACAGGCCAACAAACTAGCAGCAACCTGGCAGCAGCCACTGCACTGAACTGCTTCATAACCACAGAGAAACAGAGCAAGCAACAAACTCCCACAGCCAGGAGGTTATGGGAACCTTCCAAGATAAAAGATGTTCAAACAAAAGTTTTTTTTTTTTAGCCAAACCAAACTAGTTAAATAATGGAAACCACTGAGATAAATCAGGGTGTGTTATAAGCCTGGCGGGCCACCAGGCTTTGCATGCGCCCCCACAAGACTAGGTGTTGCTTGTTAACAAATGTTATTTTTTTAATGTTTCTGACTAAATTATCCATACGTGAGAAAATGTGAAGTTTTCACTTTACAAAAAAAAAAACTTGGGCTGCAACGATCGCAGTTTTCAGTGGGATCGCCTATCTTTAAAAAGCCTTACCTGCCGATTCCGATTTTGGTCGATATCAACTTTTTTGTGTGAAATGTTATTAAATATAGCAAGAAAGTCACTGACTTGGCAACGATTGTTAACTGCAAGGATGCAGATGTGACCTGGGCTCACAGTCAAACTTCTCTAGAAGCAGAGCAATGGAGGACAGTGGTTGATTTTTAAACCCTTATTGATGTAGATAAGATCGGTGGATAAGATCAGCTTCACATGTAAGGATCGGCCAATTAATGATCTCCCAAAATTAAGAAAATCAGTGCTGATTTATCAGCTGGGAAATTTTTCGGTGCACTCACAAAATAAACAGACAGCAACCAATTTATGAAGGATAAGGAAGGAAGAGGTCAAAGTCATTACCTCCTCGTTTTATGGCTCTGAAAATGAACCTTTTCCAAGTGACATTACAACAAAACCCTCCGGCTTCCTAAAATCCCTTCTTTATAATTCCCCCAGTTCCTTTCCAGCTGTTTGTGTTACCAGCCACTGCTGCCCAGGGAAGGTGCTCTCCAGCTTAGCCAGCCCAATAAAACACAGGATATTACCTTACATTACTTCAGGGCACAGATCTGGGCAACATTCGAGCAATATGTCCTAGTGGGGGAATTTGATAATCCCAGCAGCAATCACTTTCTCTCCATGCTTCCTCTCTGCCTCCTGTCACCAGGAAATGCGCCTCACAGCTGGGCGACGGAGGCAGGGTGCGTATTAAGTCGTCTCCAGGGTTTCTTAATCCTAGCCAAGCTGAGCCGAGTGAGGAAAAACACACACGAGGCATATTAGTGTGAATTTTCTCTGACGTCGGGCTCATAAGTATCAACACCTCTACATTAGCAAAAAGCTAAGCTCCTGTTGAAGTGTGCGCACAGACATACACGCACTGCTGGAACATATAAGGGAATTAGTGCATCTAAAGCAGCAGAAAACATTTTTTATGTTTGCCTGTTTAGCCAAAACCAGCTCTGGGACTTCTAAAGTGGCTACTGACTAAACATATTTCAAGAGCTCTCAGTGACTCTGCAAACTGCTTCGGGCGTGTTGTTCAGAACATGTGTAGGAGGCTGGGATTGCCGGAGTAATCGTTATCTCCTCCATGATCGGCCCATCCCAAACCCGTTGTCCTGTTACTCCGTCTCCTTTGGTTTCTCGCTTCTTCTTTTTCTCCATTTCCTTTGTGGATCAAATGATTAAAGGAAAAAAAGTATTTCTACAGTAGAAGTGTATTTATTATTTTTTTTGGCATGTTGGAGAAATTTGGCAGCACCAGTGCTCTCAAAAGTTGCATAAAACATTTAAGCACAGTTTCTTATATTTTACCTTCATACAGCTAGCTTAGAGAAAACTGCCTTTACAAAAGAAAGACCAGCTTTAAAATTGTGAAAGATTTTGATAGATTTTTCTACGCAGGCTTGCTGGGATTCCCAAACAGGCTTCTTCTGAATAGATTGAGTTTCCTCTGCCTGTAGCTCAATAAGTGAACATTCTGGGCCCACCCTGCGAGTAGAAACTCTTCTGACTGGTCTCAACAACAGGTGTCAATCTGACTCTTCTTATCAACGTCTCAGGAATCTTAACAGTATAGCGCAGGTGTCAGGAATATCAAATCAGCTGTGCTTTCCAGAGCTAGTGTTAGTCAATTTGAGGAACCATCAAAAATATTTTCACAAAAATGCAGGACGTAAACCTGAGATTTGTTTCAAAAGGTGACTCAACATGTTGTAAAAGACTACATTCATTAATAATCTGTGGTTAATCACAAACTTCTGTTAAACAAAACCTGCCTGATGACAAAGTCGAGTAAAAAGATCTCAGGCAAGGAGAAATAAACTCGCTGACTTCTATAAATGCAAAAAGGGAGCAAAGCTATCTGTTAGGCCAAAGTAAGAGTTGTCATTTAACAAACAGAGAAAACATGTAAGTGTGGGGAACACACCCTGGACCAGCTGATTGACCAAAATTACCCAGGAGCCAACTAATGCTAATGCTAAACTAGCACTAGCTTAGCACTGGAACCAGTTAGTTGAAAACCCAACAAGATGGCTGGCAGCAGGATGATTAAATCCAACATGTTTACCAGTGTGTACAAAATTCAGCAGCTGAAAAAAATTTAATAAAATGTAGACTTCCTTGTTAATTGCTTTCTCAAAATTAAACAAACCAAGCTATGAAGAAAAAATAGATCCAAATAAAAAAATTAAAAAAAGAACTCATGTACCGTATCCTATTTCTGAGCTTGCCAAACTCTTGCATAACTTTCAGTAGGTACGCTTAAAACTAAAGGGTGCTTTCAGGTGTCAAACAGGGCCCATTTGAAAGCTGTGTAGGAGGAAGAGAGAAAGTGAGAAAGAGAGGACGACTGAGCCAAAGCTGGAAATGTGGCTGCCAGTCTGTATCACGACTATATGCCCTGCAGAGTAGGTGAAAATGTGCTGCCTATTAGACCATTGATCTGTTACGACTGGATGAATGTACAATCATCTAACCTCCATTTGTCGCTTGTGCTTGGGAGAGTGTGTGTGTGTGTGTGGGGGGTGGGTGGGCGTGGGGGTGGATGTGTGTGTGTGTGCGTGGTCAGCTGGTTTCTGGTCAGTGAGCTTCACAGCATAGATGGCAAACGAAGCAAACAGTAGTCTGCCACTTTGATTATTGGGCTTTAAAGAATCACTTGCAGTTCAATTGAACTCTGGCTTTAGCTTGATGTAGCCCAGTGCTTGATCACGACAGAGAGGAAGCAGGAAGTGTAGCGGCAACATGCTAACAGATCAAATCAGAGACTGAGCTTCATTCCATCAAGGAGGAAACCCTTCAGATGAAGGACTTATTTATACTGCTGTAAGAACGCCTGACTTTATTGGGTTGCATTGGTAATTTGTATGTGCATTGACTGGGTGCACATAGGTCTACG
Source organism: Xiphophorus hellerii (assembly GCF_003331165.1). Lineage (NCBI taxonomy): Eukaryota > Metazoa > Chordata > Actinopteri > Cyprinodontiformes > Poeciliidae > Xiphophorus > Xiphophorus hellerii. The sequence continues at coordinate 3,051,739 of NC_045692.1, forward strand.
AATAAATTCAGTATGTAAAATTAAACATCTGAGTTTCTGTTTGCTGTTTCCAAGACTATAAAGCTCCATGTCTATTTCATCCTGGGGAGTGTGCAGCAGAATTATGTTGCCACCAGTGCAGAGCTTGCTCAACACTGACATTGGATGGAGCAACAGGGGAAAAATGGATTGTTTTCACAAGTGTTGTGTTATGTCAGCAGTTACATTCATATTATTGAACAGTGGTTAGTTTTAATATTGCAAAAATGAATGATGGTGTTTAATCTGTATACGGTGCAGTCTGGAATGGGGCAACAATATGCGTAGCTCTTGATTGGCTCTGGATCCTATGAGGAAAATCAAAATCCATGTTCAGTTATTCTTTTATTACACAAAAATGATGAAACTCCTTTTTGGCAATAGTGGTGATGAGATGGCTTCTTGGAAACACAGATTTTGATCCTTATGAAAACAGTGAGGGAAGTGAGGGGTTCAAGCAAATTTAATAAACTGGTTGAATGAACTGACTGATGCTCAGTCAGATGGATGGTTCTGTTTCAAATGAACCTTGTGGAAGCTGCAACACAGCTTGTTTAGGGGACTTTACACTACTTATATTCATGCATGTCTGAAATTGTTTTAACTATAGTTTTTATTGCAAAACTTAAGATTACAACAAATTTTTAATAGAAGCACTGGATGTAGAGCGGTGGCTTCCTGTTTTATTTGGTCCTCGACGTTCAGCTGGTTAAGCTGACATGATGGAGAGTGACTCTGTTTAGCCTGAAGACAATGCAGGCCAAAGAACAAACCAACAGCGGCACGAAAAGACCGATATCAATGCTTGAGCAAAAACAGAACTGTCAAATGTTCCTATTAAGCCATTGACTTACCTAAAGGAATGTTGAGCTGATCTACCACTTTGCGAAGAACTTAAGATCACATATTCCTTTTGTTCTGACAAATCTACTGTATTGTTGAAAGAAACTGGACAGATGGCCTGCCTCCACTCTAATGTGTGAGCTCTTATAAAAAATACACCACCGGATAGAATGGAGAAAGGTTATTCCTGCCTTGTTGTCTGATGAAAAGTAGTAGAACATGTTTCTTTGAAGAACAGAAACATTGCCATTTAAACAATGCTGTGGAAGTTCAGATATTACACTGTGCTGTGGTTCTGTCTCACCTCTCTTCCTTCACCTGACAGCTGTCGAGGCTGTTCTTTCGCCTCCCACCCTTGGTGGCAAGAGAGCGGCAGGCCGGGCGGTCGAGGCATCAGAGCAGGCGGGCGGCGAGATGGGCGGCAGCGGAGCTGACCGGCGACGGCGGTTTTTGTAAAGGTCGACTGGCGCAGGAAGACGTTAAGGAGCTTGAGGAGTGAAGGCAGGACCATGGTCCTCAGCGGCGGCTCACCGCAGAGGGGTAAGGGTCAGGGAGGTCCCTCAGGCTGGGGAGACCACCAGCCACGTGGACCCGTTCAGAGAGCTCACTGCGCGGCGTTTTGGCGACAAAGAGGCTGTCGCGCAAAGTTGACAAAGAAGCCGTAGAGCGCCGCAGACTGAGCCTCATCTCTGGTGATGCAGTCACATGTCACACAAGAGGAGGATGGTCATTCCAATCTTCTGCTTCTTGTCTTCTAGAAAACGACTCCCACTCTGATCCAGCTGTACCTACATCCGTCTTCAGCCTCAGCTCTGATCTCTTCTTGGAATGTTCAGATCAGCCCTCAGCTGTCCCGTGGTTCCTTCTTAAACCACCAACAGCGTCACTTTCATTTTCTTCCACTCAATGTGTTTCTTCAACTGCCCCCTCCACTGCAACAGCCCTCTGGCGGATTGCTTCTTGGCTGCTAATGGCTTTGAATCACTCAAGACCCAAAGAACGCAACAGAGGAGATGAAGAGAAGAAAAGAGACTGAGGATGCAGGCAACAGGAGAGTGGGTTTCCGTTAGACGGAGAAGGAGCCACGATGGCGTTCGGCTGCTGAAGGTATTACTTGTACAACTGCGAATGAGAGAGTGGCAGAGCAAAAAGGAGCGAGAGAAGGGAAGTGTTTCGATGAGAGGAAAAAAAATATAAGCCTGTGCACAAAAGAGATGAGATGCTGTGTTGAGGGTAATCAGAAAAGAAGGAGTTCTGAGAGAGAGAGAAAGAAAAAGAGAGAGATACAGAAAAAGTGGTGAGAGGGGGACAGAGTGAAGGATGAGATAACAGTGTGCATGTATCTACAGTATGTGAATGCAGTGTTTTGGTGCTGGTTTGTTGTGATTAGAATATCTTGATCATCCTCTGTAAAGCACAACCCAGAAAGAAATATTACATAACCAAGTCAAAGAATTGTGCCGACTGTGGCCAAAATAATCCTGCAGCTGAATCAACATTTCTACTGAGGTTTGACTGGCAATTTATATTTTTACTTGCCAAGAAATGCACCTCTGAGTGAGGCAACACACTGACAGGTTTGAGTAATAAAAGTCCTCTCGACATAATATCATCCATGCCTCTATTCTCCTTTACTTATCTGATATTGGGTTAATGGGGGCATTAGGTCTGGCTGGGAAACCCTTACATTCCTCTTCCCAGCAACACTCTGAAGCTAATTCCAAAGCATCCAAATAAATTGGAAGGGATACAGTCTCTGGAGGGAGTTCTGATTTGCTCCCAATGGGACATTCCTGGGAATCCTCTAAAGTAGGGGTGGGCAACTCAAGTCCTCAAGAGCCTCTGTCCTGCAACTTTTAGAAGTGTCTCTGCTTCAGCACACCTCAGTCAAATGACCCCCCAAATGGTCCAAACTTTCTCCAGATATATTCTACCTCATTCACTCTAAGCTTTGAAATTATGTCAAACACATTGAGATGAAGAATAAATAAAGACAATATGGCCATTTGAACATCGGCTCTCTGCACAAAAGACTAGTGAGGAAACAGGCCTCGAAGTTTCAAAGAATACATCAATGAGCAAAATGAGGGTGTCAACAAAGACTGTTCATTAACATTACTTTGCACTAACCCCACTTACCCAGCATCAGCTGTGAATAGGTAGGCAATACCTAGGACACTCCCATAAGACAAGTTTTGTCTGGCTAAAGAAATACATTTTATGTTTTCTTTAAAGCAACATGGCTTTCTACTAATATCCCTTCCAAAAAAATATACGTATTTTTGGTCTTCTACTACTTACATACTGGTAATCTTGAACGTATTTCTTCTCCCTGTAGAATGATGGAGTACAAATTGTTTATTAATGGCTTTATAACCCCTTCAAGATTAATAGTGAACAACCATTGGCCTCTTATGTCATCGTTAACACACCTGTATGCTCCACAAAAGTTTTACTGAGGTTAGAGAAGACTTAGCTGCTCCAGAAAGCTCACTGTTCTTCTCTCATATCCTATAAATAGGCCCAGGGAACTCTTTTGTCCAGGCTCTTTTGCCACACAGCCAGACCTTTAAGTGCTGTGAACAAAACCTCTCTGCTTTAGATTCGCTGTGCTGGCCGTCTCTTTAGCCACAGGCTTTTATTAACCGAATTATTCATACAGTGGAGCCGTTCTTAATGACGAAAACTCTGGCAGGTAGAGAAAAATGTAGCTTTTTAAACAAACCGGTTGGGTTTTGTATCATCATGTGAGGAAGATCCTGAGTGGTAGAGAGAAACAGAGTGGGAGTGTGTGACAGCAGCTTCATAATTAGGACCCAGCTGGCCTGGTGATAAATTGAACTAGCTGTGGATTTGATGGGTTGCTATTGCCACTTATAGGAACTGCACCTGTCCTAATGGTATCACAACAAACAGGCAAACACACACACAGAGGTGTGCACTTCTCTCAAGTCTCTAATTAATGTCTAGTTAGAAGTCGGGCTACACACACACCCCTGCACGCCCCCACTCACATTACTAGTCAATGATTTTAAGCTCTTCATCAGTCTTCTACAAACAGACCTGTGCTGTCTTTCTGAGTGGTTCTCACAAGTCTGGGGTAAATACCCGCAAGTATTCCCAAAAGAATTCATTCTCAGTGAAATTTTAAATATTTTGTCAAATTATGATTCCAAATTTCAAACTATGACCACCTAAATGTTATGTGATACATCTCATAGCTAATCAAATTGATTGTTCAATTTCAATTTTGGCTCCAACAGTTGTAATTGTCAAAAAATTTAAATTTTCGTTATCATTTTTCACTTTAAAGGATTAAAGTATTGAAGGATTATTGCTTCTACTTTTGATTTGTGGCCACTTGTTGTGATGAACGGCTTAGGAATGAGGCAGTTGTTTCCATAAGGGAGCAGAGGCTCAAATAACATCCAAATTGTCACTTCAATTTCCAAATGAGCAAACATCAAGCTTGCTAGCATCCATTCAGGTTGTGGGAAATGAAAGAATTTGTCAGGAGAAATTTAGGCTGTTGGAACGGTTGACTATGAAATCTCAACCATCCGCAGAATGAGTCTTAAAATCTCACAGACAAAACAAACGAGCTTCAAGGACGGATTCAGCTCTGGATCCAGCCAGAGTAGTAAGAATGCAGAATCATGTAGAATGTTTCAATACTACCGCAGAAGTGAATGGCCCTCTTCCTCTAGTGTACTAGTGTGGCTCATCTTGGCTTTATGTGGTCATATGGGGTTTCCTTTAGTAACGGTTACATGGTACCAACCCCTTTTTTGGAACCTATTTGTGGAGTCGGGCTAACGACAGAAGATTGTTGGCCATCGATTGGCTATGGGGTGGAGTCGCTGGTTGTGTGTCAAGACCGATAGCCATACAATATCCAACGCGCCATTTGTACAAACTCACAACAGAGTCTGTCAGAAAGTCAAAGACTGAGCAGATCATTTAACACTGCTTCCACGTCCTCCATTATTGCTTTAGGTTTTGTGGCATACACATTGCTTTTCAGACTGAGGCTAGTTGACAATGTGACAACCCCAACCACACGAGCTGTAACTCAATTATACTGCAAAATGTACAGACATTTACATTTCCACATCTTGGGGATATAGTCATTTAGCGCCAAGTGAAATAAATGGCGCTCCTGGATTATCTGCTTTGCAAACATTAAGAGCATGTGAAGTTGCATTAGGTTTGGGTATTTCTGTCACGGGGTGCGGGTGGTGAGAGTGGTGAGGCAGAATGCAGCGGACCCAGGAATGATGAATATGAGGATTTAATGATGAAAAACCAGTCAAAACAACGAACAGCAGGAACAAGGACACACTGACGACAAAGAAGCTAACATTGACGAGGACCCGACCAGGAACAAGGAACACAGGTGGAGTTAAATACACGGGAGGGTAATCACAGAAACGAGACACACCTGGGAACAATCAAGGGGAGGACAGGACAACGAAGAGACTAAGGACACAGAAAACTCTAAATAAACACAGAAAAACACAGATCCTGACAGTACCCCCCCCTCAAGGGCGGCTACCAGATGCCCAAAAAACAAAAACACAACAAGGGTGGGCGGAGGGGCGCTGGACGGGGGGCCAGAGTTCAGAAAAAACAACCCACCGTTGTGGGCGGAAACACAGGGAGGGCCAAGAGTCCATAAACAAACAAAAAACTACCCACAGGGTGGGCGGAGGCAAAGGAGGCGGGAACCACGGAGGTGGTCTGGCGGTCGTCCGCGGCGGCGGGAACCACGGAGGCGGTCCGGCGGTCGTCCGCGGCGCTGGAGGCGGGAACCACGGAGGCGGTCTGGCGGCCGTCCGCGGCGCTGGAGGCGGGAACCACGGAGGCGGGAACCACGGAGGCGGGAACCACGGAGGCGGTCCGGCGGTCGTCCGCGGCGCTGGAGGCGGGAACCACGGAGGCGGGAACCACGGAGGCGGGAACCACGGAGGCGGGAACCACGGAGGCAGTCCGGCGGCCGTCCGCGGCGCTGGAGGCGGGAACCACGGAGGCGGTCCGGCGGCCGTCCGCGGCGCTGGAGGCGGGAACCCCGGAGGCGGTCCGGCGGCCGTCCCCGGCGCTGGAGGTGGCGATGAGTCCCGGGGGCCGCCCACAGACGGCGACGACGAGCCCCCCGAGGCAGGGTCTCTGGTGGAGCACAGGGGGTCTCGGTCGGAGCACAAGGGGTCTCGGTCGGAACGCTGGGGGTCTCGGGTGGAACGCTGGGGGTCTCGGGTGGAACGCTGGCGGTCTCGGTCTCGGGTGGAACGCTGGCGGTCAGGGTCTCGGGTGGAACGCTGGCGGTCAGGGTCTCGGGTGGAACGCTGGCGGTCAGGGTCTCGGGTGGAACGCTGGTGGTCAGGGTCTCGGGTGGAACGCTGGCGGTCAGGGTCTCGGGTGGAACGCAGGAGGTCAGGGTCTCGGGAGGAACGCTGGAGGTCAGGGTCTCTGGAGGAACGCTGGAGGTCAGGGTCTCTGGAGGAACGCTGGAGGTCAGGGTCTCTGGAGGAACGCTGGAGGTCAGGGTCTCTGGAGGAACGCTGGAGGTCAGGGTCTCTGGAGGAACGCTGGAGGTCAGGGTCTCTGGAGGAACGCTGGGAGTCTCGGTAGGAACGCTGGGAGTCTCGGTAGGAACGCTGGGAGTCTCGGTAGGAACGCTGGGAGTCTCGGTAGGAACGCTGGGAGTCTCAGTCTCTGGTGCGCCGGCTGCTACGGCCTCCGGTGCGCCGGCAGGAACGCCGGCTGATTCGGCCTCCGGTGCGCCGGCAGGAACGCCGGCTGAAACGGCCTCCGGTGCGCCGGCAGGAACGCCGGCTGAAACGCCGGCTGAAACGGCCTCGGGTGCGCCGGCAGGAACGCCGGCTGAAACGGCCTCGGGTGCGCCGGCTGGAACGCCGGCTGATTCGGCCTCGGGTGCGCCGTCTGCGCCGGTTGGGGGTGCTGGTCCCGGAGCTGGAGCTGGATCTGGGCTGGCGGAGAAACTGTGCGGATTGGGAGGCAGAGGGTTACCTCTCAGCACGGCAGCCGCCGTCAGGCACTCCCTCTCTGCCTCCTGTTGCAACTCCGCCAGCCCCAGATGCGGAAGTCGCGGGATCCATTCGTCCAGCATGATCACCAGGCGTGTGGCTATGTTCAGGCGGTGACGGGCGGAGTATGGCCTTGCCACCTCTTCGACATAGTCTTTTATGGTTTTCCGCAAGCCCCCTGGGTCCATGATGTAATAGCGTGCCTCACCGTACTTTTGGTCGGGTCCTTCTGTCACGGGGTGCGGGTGGTGAGAGTGGTGAGGCAGAATGCAGCGGACCCAGGAATGATGAATATGAGGATTTAATGATGAAAAACCAGTCAAAACAACGAACAGCAGGAACAAGGACACACTGACGACAAAGAAGCTAACATTGACGAGGACCCGACCAGGAACAAGGAACACAGGTGGAGTTAAATACACGGGAGGGTAATCACAGAAACGAGACACACCTGGGAACAATCAAGGGGAGGACAGGACAACGAAGAGACTAAGGACACAGAAAACTCTAAATAAACACAGAAAAACACAGATCCTGACAATTTCAGCTTCCCAAGCTGTATTTTCTTTTGAATATTTTGAATATATTAGACATGCTCTTCAAAAGATCCACGAACAAAGCCTGTTCCAGTGATCCACGTTATACCACGCAAGTTTTCCTCAAATAATTAAGCGTGAAAAATTCACAAATAGGTGGGAGTCCACTGTATTTAAACAAGGTTTCCTTTTCTTCCACTACACCATCACGCAAAATGTTGTACTGTAATTCTTTTAAAATCTGGTAAACAGTATGGTTGTGCCATGTCAAAGTGTTCAAAAGTTCAAGAGGGATGGAAACTCGTGCACGTCTTTGTACATGTAAGTTAAATAAGTGGCTTAATGAAATCCTGGACACCTGACCAACTGTCTGATGGTGTAATTACTTCTCTAACTGCTGTAGTGACGATCTCTGAGGTCTGGGAACTGGCTGGGTGCAAAGATTTCTCCGCTTGCCCTTTCTCTCCCAGGACAGCTCGTAACTCCGGGGGTAAATAATGCTCTCAGTTTTCTGGGCCAGAGCTACACACGCCCACACACACACACACGCACACACCACATGACTACTTAACCATAGTGCATAAACAAAAACAACACAGTTGCATAAGGGGAAAAGAGACGCAAAAAAGGTAGAAAAATAAGACATTGGGTATACAAGCTAGAAGGAGATCAGGCCAGGAGGAGGATTTGAACACTACTGGCACTTTACATATGGGGAACAAGTTGCCTGGATACAGCGAAGAGACACTCCCATCTAAATTTAAACCTGGAGTGGAGGAGAGAAAGAGAGAGGTTGGAGCGTGGTGCAGAGAGGAGGTGAAAGAAATGGGCAGAGGAAAACAGATGAGGGTGGAGTGTGATAAAAGAGGCCAGAGGAGGACAGCGAACATGGGAGGATACACAATCACAGGACACGTTAGTACGCAAAAGAATAAAGGAAAGGAATGAAGGAAATAGGCTGGGGGTTAAGAAGTAAACCTCTTATAGCGTAAGCTGCTCAGCTGCGGTTTGCCATCACAGCCAGCAGATATGAAGACCTGGGGGGGGGGGAAGTGTGTGTCAATGATGGATGTGGGGAAAACAAAAAGAAATCTTGTTTGATGACTGCTTAGTCTCAGATTCACACAGATGGCTGCAAATTCTGGAAGGAGTCACAGCCAACATAATCACCCAAAGACGCTGACTTTTACAGTGTGCTGGGCTAGATGTTAGTTTAAGTGCAGGACAACACATCAATATCGGTTATGGGGGCATTGATAAGGAGCTTTAGTCTCCAGATGAAGCGCTGTGTGATGCTGCCGGATCGGAACGGAGAACTCTGCTGGGATTGTTTCTATCTGGGAGCCAGCAGCTCCCCTCCCTGGTCGGGAAATCACAACGCACCATGAGAAGACATCGCCGAGGGAGCCGATGTCATTCCGTCATTAACTTTCTCCTCTATCCCCATCTTGGCTTTCTGCTCCTTCTCTTTCTTTGTGGCTCTATTTTTCCACAGGGAGTCCATTTGTTCGTCATTAAGTGGACTACCTGATAATACTCTACGCCTGCAGAGTTGCAGCAGCCTTTATGCAACTTCAACTTACATAAACCAGCCACTGATGGCTTTGTTAATGACTGTGGGTTCTTATTGCACACATTCATCTGCTGGAATTTGAAAAAGTATTCACACCTTAAGGTTTCATATTTTGACATACTACAAACTTTGGAAACTTTGCCCATTTTTATTCCCCAAAACAGCTCAGCAAAATTTATCCGCATCAGCATCGGTATCGGCTAATATTTATCGGTCCGATAAAGAAACCTGGCCCAATATTAATCCTTAAAATGTATGGAGAGCAAATGTAGGTGGCTGGTCATGTGACATGGAAAGTGATGCAGTGCAGGATTGTGGATTGCTTGGAAAATACTGTATATACAATATACAAAATATCAGTAAATATCTGTTATAAGCCACAACAGCAAAGATAACGTCAGATATCTATAACGGCCCATATTTTCATATCAGCATAGAGATTCTTCAACAGATTAATCTCTATTTTGTACCAGGTCAAGTTTCTGTCTATCTATCCATCTATGAAATTGACCGGCTACCATTCTAAAGGTAAATATAAATATGAGAAGGACTCCACTGGTCAACACACCATTCACCTCATAAAAGTATAAACTCATTCTGAGATCTTAACCAATACAATTTATTTTAGTGTCACAAAACATTTTATGCATTATATATTACTACATATTGTTTTAAAAAAAATAATTTTATTTTTTGAAAATTCTAAGATGATTCTATGGTTCTAAACAAACAGCTTTGGGCTAAAATGCTCTTTGGACTTAAGAGATTGCTGACCTCTGACCCTAAATCATTCTATTATGTGATATGCTGAATATTTACAGTAGAAATTTGACAATATGTAATGTTTGGTTATTGTGTCATATTTGTATCATATAAAGTACTTGGAACTGCCTTGTTGCTGAAATGTGCTATAGAAACAAACTTGACTTGTATTAAGCTCCGCCTTAACTCTGACAAGATTCCTTGTCCCCCAGCATGTTGCTGCCACCACCATGTTTCAGGAACAGATTCCTGAACAAATTTATGCCTCTCTGCCCTGAAAGACAAGCTTCAGGGGGGAAAAAAAAAATAGAAATTTTGCTTAAATTAGAGTGTATGCCGATCACATGAAATCCTAATAATAAGGATTCAATTCTGTGAGTGAATTCTCTAATTAGACACTGCATGGATTAGCTACCTACCAGCCTGGGGACTGCGAGCCATCTCTGTGGTTATCAGACAAATGGAACAGAACTTCAGATGGATTCTACTTTGGGATTCAGATCTGAAGTGGTGACGGCTTGTTAAAATGACTAATGGAAACAGAGGAACCATTAAAGATGCTGGGAGTTCTTCCCAGCTTGGACAGAATGATCGGAACGAGACGGAAAAAGCCGATCCATCACGCAACAAAGACCGTGGCAGATGTTAGACAGCGATACGTAAAGGATAACTGTCTTATGATAGACACTTAGAGTGCAATCTGTTCAGTCTGGTACACAACAAAGTGCAAATTGGATTGCTAAGCAACTCATCCAAGACAAAAGGTTCAAATGAAGAAAAATGAGTGTATACAGCGAGATTTTACACTGAGGTTTTAGGAATGTTTCGTACTTCTACAAATCTCCAAGGCAGGGGGAAGATAAGCTTTTAAATATGTCAACAAAGCTTTCTCTGTCATCCTTAAACATGGAATTAAGTATAATTAGCAAATCTCTCTCTGGGATTCCCTGACATCTTTACACAGTTACTTCTCTACAAGCTGCTTCTTTCAAGTAAAACTAGAATAAACTGGCTTGTGTATTTGAGTATAAAACTCCTGTAGTTTTTGTGCCAAGTGTGGTGACAGTGTAAATGAATAAAAAAAGTGCATTAAAACTTTTGCCATTGCTTATGAAAGACATAAATATAACATGACGGGGCCTAAAAGCTGAAACATCTTTCCACAGATCCGTTCAGCCACAAGGGCAGCCCAAGAGAGTCATTATTAATATGGCGGCAACAAGAACTCCTCCTTGTAAGTAACTGCATGACTGCATGTTGATGCATGCAGGCATGCAGTTGTCAGAGGTAGAGATTCACATTAATTTGATGGACGAACTGTGAAGTAGCCGGGCAAAATCATCCATCAGGGGTGTGATGAGACTTATTCATGTTTAGCGTCTCTAAAGCGGGTACAGTAAGTGAAGGGCAACAGGCTCTTCAAACAGACGCAGGCTTCACTTTTAGCCCCAGTGTGAATAAAACAGGAGTTAGCTGCAGGTGGAATTTGTTTATGGAAGCCCATTAGGACATCAGCACCTCAAAAATTCCGCTTTCAGTTTCTTATTAAAATGTAGTGGCAAAAACTAAAGCTTAGCTTGCATATTTTCAGAGTTAACAATGTTAATAAAATGCTACATTTATCAAATATGATTTTTTTAAAAACTTTGCCATTTAACCCCTTAAAATCAGGCCTCTGTCTCTTTAAAAGCCCCTGTTCTTCCTGAAACTCCACCTTCAGGAAATCATCACAACATGGTTCCTCTATTAACCCTTTAACAATGCTTTTACCAGCATTGAGCTGAGAAGTAGCTCCTGCAACGAGCTCAGCAGGTGCAGCTCCACTAGGTGTTTGCTAATTGTAGTTGGCTAGTCTGAAGGAGCAGAGGAGGAAGTTGTGGAAGTTATTTGTACATGTAATCTACAAATAATGCTCTGTGAGACGGGAGCTTGGAAAGTGCAGCTCTGAGGAGGATCTGCGTCTCCAAAGGCGTTGCTATGTCTACCCAGGCGTTTGGCACAGCTGAATAGTTACCATGGAGATGACAGGATTGCTCAAACATGCATGAAAGAGTCAAAGCAACACTCCACGAATGTTTTAAATGAGGAAATAACATGATGAAAAATTTGGAAAAGTCCATTTTACTTAATCCTGCCCCAATAAGCTGAACAATGGGAGAATCAATATTGTGCAGTCACACATGAAGCAGATGGATACATGTTACTTTTTCTCTGCAGTGATAAAAACCTGACTGTTCTCCCAGTAACTACACAGAAGCAATGAAATTAAATGCTCACACTTTAATTATGAACAGTTCAGCTGCTCTGACCTGAACACACTTCTTACTGGTCTGCATGTTATTAACAGATAATACTCTGTAAAAGTAAAACGAGTTTGTGTCCAGCATGTGTGGGGTCTGCAGAGATGTTCGCTGACCTCTCTGAGTTCTGATTATAGGGAAGGTCGGACCTGATTGGTCGTTGCGGTCTGTCGTTTTGTGGGTTACTTTTAGATTTTTGAACATTAGCACTGCATCTCTAGCTTGCTTTGAAGGGTATCCTAAGCAACGGCTAACATATTCCTGATCCCTTGTGTAGTTTAAATATTAAAGTTAAACTTCTTTAAAACAAATATTTATCAATGGCATCTATTGACGTGCACAAGTTTTAAACAGTGCAGCGTTTAGAAAAACATGCAACAAGTCTTTTTTTTTTGACCACCACATCGTTCTAAACATCGAGCAGCCGCAACATTTTCTCACCAAGATTCCATAAAATATTAAATATCTCTGCCAGCATCCTGCATGTATTCAGAGGAGAGTTCTCTCTTAGCGATGTTTCAGATTCACACTAACCAGCTTCATGCGGAATGAACACACACAAACAAACAAATAAATCTGTACACATTATCAGACGGCCTCTGAAAAGTGATGATTCATTCCAATTTATATTCCCGTGTAGTGGCCCGAGAGAAAAACCGGGCCTCTTTTATCCCCGGCAACAAAAACACGCATGACGCATAATTCATACGAGGTCTGCTCGTCGTTTATTCTAATGACCTGCACAGAGCCAGAGAGAGCGCAGAGAGGGTCACACCGCTGTAGCGCCAATCAGGGGAGGACATTGCTGTGGTATGACACATTTCTCCTGTTAGGCAATGGAAGCTTGTGGGTGGATGGCTTTTCACCAGAGTGTTTGTCCATGTTCTTTATCACCACGATGCAACATGTTGGGCAACAAAAACACGATTAAGTAGCATAAAGTGAAGCTAAACTACATGGTGAAATTCATCCATATACTTATCAATGTAACGAAAATATAATTCACTTCTTAATTGGAGTAGACTGCATTTCAAACTTGCTAGCAAGGTTTATGGAAAACCTGTAGTCTTACGGTGTATTACGGTATTCTTTAGAGATGAACCGATCCATTTTTTTCACATCCGATACAGATATCTGAAGTGTAGTATAGGCCGATAACAATGCGATACAGAAAATTTACTGAACTGACTTTAAACGTTTCTTTTTTAAAACACAGACAGAAATGTACTGAATTACAAATTTATTTGATAACTCTGCACCAACGTAGCACACTTAAATACACAAATAGCGTCACAAGCTGGGCCAAACATGTAAAAACAACTTTAATTTGTTCAGTCAATGCAATTAGGAGTATAAGAGCCGAAGTAGAATAAGTAATTAAGAAACTGACAAAATAAAACTGCAACAAACATTCTTTCAAATGGATCAGAAATGCAAATTGGAAATTCTAAATGTAATGTAAAATAAATAAAGCATGATGTCGCTCAAAGAACAAAATTTGGAACTAGATAGAATAGTCTCTATGGATCGAGAACATTGTCACCAATACCCATTACTGCTGCCTCTCGCATTCCTAATTAAATCAAAATGACTTCTCTAATTAATGTCAACTTTAACCCCAGCTGCCCATTTAGGTGGAAGGTCAGGTCTTGTGTCAATTTTTTTATTTTCAGACAATAGAAGCTCTAAACTTATCCAGAACTTTCTCCCATCTCAAAATCAATAAACACCATGTACACAGAGATTTAACTGCACACATGGAATTTAGCAGTAAGGTGCCTTTAAAAGACATCTGGTTTCACCAGATGTATCAGAGTCAAAGGGTGGTTCCACAAAGTTATGCTACAGTTTTTAAATTTTTATTTGCAAACAAAGTTCTAAAAACTATGTCTCTTTCCTTCCACTTCACAAATATGCATTATTTTGTGTTAAGTTGTTACAAATTCTAATAAAAAACTTCAGTGTGTGTTTGTAATCTGTGAATAGTCTTAGAAGACTGTATCATGCTCACTGACAAACTGAAGCCACATTTTCAGCTATTTTGCCCTCCATGTAATATTTTTTATTTTAAAATGCTTTTGATTTAGGAGTAACATCTACTTCAGGTGAGCTTCACGACACCCAATATAATGCCAAGGTGCATATCACTTTGATGGATGGCTCCGCCCACCCGCGAGTCGTTTGTCGTCTTGATGAACGAGGGTGGGACAGCTGACACAACGGCAAATCGCTACGGCCCGTCTCTGGGGCTCATGGACGGCAACAGTTTGATTTGACTGGAATCCTTGGGCTGTAATGTATCCAGAAGAGAAACAGCTCGGAAATTTTCATCAGATTTTAAGAGCGTGAAGCTTGTTAAGAGCGTGAAGCTTGTTTTGGTCTGGGGACAAACATCTCTGGATGCCTAACATGAGTTCACAGCTTCAGAGTGTCAGGGTGTTTTCACAGCTGATATCCGGTAGACCCGGCTTGATTGGGGACCAAAATTGCAACTTTTATTCCATTTCTGGTGCTGTTCACACTGCAGTGTGTCAAACCAAAAAAAAAAGTTTAAAAATCTGTTCCCCTCTTTGCCTGTGGTGGTGCTGTACCAAAAACCACTGAAGGAAACAACATGAAGAAGACGCTGAGCGCAACTTCCTTCTTCACTGTACGATTTCTTTTTGTCTTTGGCAAAAGACCACAAGTCATTTCTTCCACTAACGCTAGACTAGCGCGTTTGTTTTGGTTGTATTTACCCAGAATGCCCGTGCTATAGTAAACTTCCTGTTTTTGAAGGTCTCAGTACCCTTGGCGTTCACATTTGAACTGCACCGGAGTTCACTTCAACCAAGTCAAGACTTGGGTCGGTCCCAGAGTCTGCTGTTTTGGTCCGCTTCAGAGTTCACACCTGCCCAACCGAACTGGACTTTCTGGGCAGACGGACTAAACAGGGCTAGTGTGAATGTGTCCTAAATCAGCTCTTAAAGCTGCGGTATATAACTTTTACAAAACAATATTTTTTTTATAAATGTGTTCAAACTGTCACTATGTTGTGGCAGTATGGTATGAGACAGATAATCTGTGAAAAACTTTGAGCTCCTCTGCCTTCTACCAGTGGTATCTAAAAACAACCAATCAGTCAGGGGGAGGGTCTTAGCGTTATCAATAACCCCTCCTTCTGGAGCTGCTCATCCCTCTCTCTTCTCCTTGCTCTGTGCTACGCTGAAGCTAACAGGCCTGGTTGTGAATGCTAAGGCTAGTTAACATGGCCACCGATGACTGCGGATAAACAATTTTCCTGTAGCGTGAAGTTGTTTTTCCGCCATTAGCACAATAAGGAGCGAGTAAATGAGGTTGATTGACAGCACTAAGCCCCTCCACCCGGCTCTGATTGGATGTTTTTAGGTAATAGCGGTTCATTTCTTCAAACTGCAACAGTAGCTCAGGAAGGTGGAGGAGATCAATCTTTTCACAGATTATGTCTCATGGCATAATTGTTATGACGTGGCTACGGTTTTAACAAATGTGTAAAAAATATTTTTTATATAAGTTACATAATGCAGCTTCAATGGCAAAATGTTTAATCGGTTTAAACATTGTTATTAGGTATTGGAGTCTACACTTTTAAACATTGCTCCAACTGGAACTGGACTCTATAACTTATAAATAATTATTACCCAAGGCTAGTTGTGAAAAGGAAAATTTATCATCGTGTGGCTCTTTAGAATCGCTGCTCTGGCTGAGTTCTCAAAGAAGAGGAATGACAGCAAGTTGCTGGAGTTTAGAGCTACAGGGGAACACTAATTAGGTTTTTGTGCCTCTCCTTTGGGAACACTTTAGTCTTTATTTGTGTGACACAGTAAAAAGGTACCATGAATGCATACAGATGGCTTGTCTTGAAAAAGAAATACCTCATAATGCTGACTATCACTTTGCAGCACACACCTTTTGGAAAGAAACCCCCAGAGAAGAGTCAAACGAAGGGGGAATAAAAGTTCTGTCACATTATCGACTGAGCTGGAATGAATCAGGCTCCAAAAGCAGAGAAATTGGACTGGTTTTTTCCATTTATCATCTCTGTGTCACTAATGCTGCAGGGTATAAAAAAATGAATGGGGGGCCCACACACACACAGAGAGAGAGAGAGAGGTGTCATCTCCACAAAGGAGTAGAGTCGGTCAGGCTGGCTCCGGTGGAAAAATACAGAGCGGTAGGGAAGGAGACTGAAACTGAGGAAAAACCAACAAAATTACCTTCAGAGTCAGAAAGTTCAGAACTTTATAACACGCCATTCATCTACTGCTGGAATATTTCTGTTATTGGGGGAGAGAAGGTTGTAGTTTTACCAACTTAATTTGAGCTAACGCTATTATAGAAACATACACTATTACATCCTTCAATGTCAGGATATTTATCCCTGAGTCTTTTTTTTTATTTCACCTCCTGTGACTCAGTTTTCTCATAACTTTAATGCTGATGCAATTTTGTGGTTACAGGCCTTATGAGATAGAAATGGTTAAGAAGATTACATGGAGGATAAAAACTGAAAAGATGGCAACATAACCACACTTTCCATAACTCTACAATTACATTATTTACCTGTCTGATTTCTTGTAGAAACTAAACTAATCCAGATTTTTATATTAATATATTTGAAAAAAATATATTTATACAGTATATTGTTCTTCACTTGTCTGAGGGAATATTAGTCAAAAGTGTTGTAATATAAATTATGCACCAGCAGATGGAGATGACAACATTAACTACATTCAAATAAATCATTTAAAAAAAATAGGTTGATTGGCTAAAACGTACTGAAGTACAGATTCAGCTGTAGCTCAAGTTTTCTTTACCACTGTTTCCCCTTTTCTGTCAGTCATTACTCCATTAACCTCCACAGTTTGGATTTAGGCTTTAATTGGACCAAAGTTTCTACCATAGTCAAAGTTAGAATGTGCAAAATAAGCCTCACTGTGTTTAAATCAACCATTCAACATAGTTTTTAAAATTCTCTCACTTTAAACCATTACTAGAAATCACAGTTGTTTCTTACATTTAACATTTAAAATGTATCCATTTGATTTTACTCCACAATTATATTTTCTGGCTCTCTGGTTTCTTCCAGAAATGCTTTGAGTTCTCATATTTTTCACTTCCACTGAAATTTGGTGTGATGCAAAATGTTGCTAATTGTAGCTATGATAAGGTCTGCAGTTGGTGTGCTAGAAAATGCAAGATATTACAGAATAATAATAATAATAAAACCAGAGGTGTGACCAAGTCACTGTGTTGCAAGTCTCAAGTCTCTGTCCTCAAGTCCGAGTCAAGTCTCAAGTAAAGACAGGCAAAAGTCGAGTCAAGTCTCAAGTCAGGAACCTTTAATTTCAAGTCATTTCGAGTCGTTTTTATTTATTTTTTTTAATAATTTGCAATTATACATAAAATTCAAATATTAGACCATTTGTTCTTTTTAAAATATGTATTTGAGGTTCATTTGTGATCCTCTTATTCATCTGGTATTCTTCAAATCTGTCAGAAGTAAACAGATGTCAGAAAATAAATTACAGCCTTTCATGAATTACATTTGACTTCAGTTTACTCCTTCTATTCATAAATAAACATCAACACTACAACAATCATAGTTTTCAAAAAATGAAATAAGTATAAATGAAGTTATCACAAGTAAACTCAGGAAGGTCTGGTGCATTTATTTTTCTGCTTTTATTTCTAAGTATGTTAGTTTCAGTCCTCCGTAAATATGGGACAGATATTCTAAACACAAAATTTATTTGGGACAGTCACTGTATTTGGTCTTTTTTTTTTTTTTTCCCAGCAAAGCTGTACTACTTGGAAATGGGTTCTGTGCGACATGTGACAGTCACGCCGGTCAGTGCATTAAGTCAAAAACAGTTGACTTAATGCACTGACTGCAGTAAACAATATATTGTCAATATAATTTTCCAACGTAGATGTCTTCAAATACACCAACCATCCTTAGATGATACTAGACCCGGCTCATCGTCATGATGGGACAGAGAGACTCTGTTCCCTGTGTTCAGGTCCAGAATCTGCTTTCTGTTCCGGAGCCCCGCTCACTATCCACCGGCTTCCTGAGCTAACACGGTGCACATTATTTGTGGAGGCATTTGAAGGACCGGATTTATGGTAAATAATCACCAATTTAACCCGGAGTACACAAGCTAACACGAAGTTAGCTAAAGTCAACTATCTTACAGCAAAAGAAAAGTGCCACCTACCGATCTCTGTGAAGCTTCAAATGCCGGACAAAGTTGGACGTCGTGGCATCTCCAGCCGATATTCTCTTCTTGCATGTTTTACAAGTTGCAGTTCGTTTTTTAGTCGAAAGTTCATAACCTATGTAGCCAAAAGAAATTACTCGCGGAAGCATATTCGAGCGGTTATTTCATATTTCGTTCCCTGAGCTCTGTAGCTTTGCCGCGTTTTTTTAAACGTCCAAATCCTGTTAATTTGATTGGTTGTGCTGCAGCTACGTACACATACATACATAAGGAGAGAGGAAAAACATAGTGACTGTCTGCGCATATTGATACGGAATGAGTGAAATTAATTAATGACGCCACTTTATAAATAATGCGTTTTAAATTTTAAGACTTTGAGTAAAAAATATCAAGTCTTTTCAAGTAAACAGCTTCAAGTCGAGTCAAGTCCCAAGTCAATGGCATGAAAGTCAAAGTCAAGTCCGAGTCTTTGAGCATTTTTTCAAGTCAAGTCTCAAGTCATGATTTTAACGACTCGAGTCTGACTCGAGTCCAAGTCATGTGACTCGAGTCCCCACCTCTGAATAAAACCATTAAGATGCTCATACTACTAGAAGCTGTCTTGGAGACATCAGTCCAATAATGAATGCTAACTGTTAGCTAGCCTTAGTGCTCAGCAGAGTGAATTCCAACTCATCACTGAGAAGAGCATAATAATCAGGCTATAGTCACAGCAACAGTCTTTTACAAAGAAATTTAATATCTAACATTTAGCCCAAAGCTGCAAAGTATAAACCCAGACAAAAGAATACAGTGATAAGTAGACAGCATTAGCATAGCTGGCTGCCTCTGAAAGTTAGGAAAATTAGCAGTTTAAGATGTGTTTTTTGCTATGTAATGTGGTCATCTTGTAAGAAAGCCAATGCTAACCTTTCTGTTTCAAAGCTAGGAATGTTTGAGACATCGGTCATAAAGTATACGAAGGCCTTTAAGTCATTCAAAACCATTTGTCCTATTGTTCATTCAGAAGTGTGTAGATTTGCGCAACACTCCTGCTGCTGACTGAAAGAAGACTACTAATAATTTCACTTGATGACAAGAGTCAAATTCTGCACCTGAATAGCTTCTGACAATAATTAAAAACTGTCATTGAAAATTGGAACTTATTTTGTCCAAGTTACAAAGACTAACTAGGCAACAGACTGCATTCTAAAAGGCATTCTCAGCTGCGTATGTCTCCTAGGAAGCCTAAGAGGTTATAAAAAATGCTAGTCTTACTTCAAACATGAGCAATCTATGTCCAGCACTGCTGCCTTGCAGCAAGAAGGTCCTGGGTTCGATTCCCAGCCCGGGGTCTTTCTGCATGGAGTTTGCATGTTCTCCCTGTGCATGGTGGGTTCTCTCCGGGTACTCCGGCTTCCTCCCGCAGTCCAAAAACATGACTGCCAGGTTAATTAGTCTCTCTAAATTCTCCCTAGGTGTGAGTGTGTGTTTGCATGGTTGTTTGTCCTGTGACAGACTGGCGACCTGTCCAGGGTGTACCCCGCCTCTCGCCCAGAATGTTTGCTGGAGATAGGCACCAGCACCTCTCCCGACACCACCAGGGACAGATGTGTACAGAAATGGATGGATGGATGTTTATGTGCAATATTAGCAATATAAACAATATTAGCTGCTAACATAAAAACTGCTGCGACGCAGTGTTTTGGTTTGCTTTCATTGCTTGACTTGACCTCTGCGTTAGCTGCAGACAGCTGTGTTCAACAACCGTTAGATTCTGCAGGTATGCCAGCAGCGGTGCACTGATCCATACAAAACTTCCCAAACAAGATGCTGGGTTTCTCAAAAAGATAATGATTTTTACTCTGTACAGCAGCATGCTGCCATGTTGAAAAGAGCAACCTATGACTCAACATGAACAACAATAAAGTTTTGCAGGTACTAGTCAACAAAGTGCTGAATGTCGCCAATGTTGAAAAATTAGAAGGCAAATTCAGAAAAGGGTGTCAGAGCAGCATTCTCACCTGAATATAAAATTCTCTTTAATCATCCATAGGGTTCATTCTTGAACTCTATGGAGCAGGGGACGGTTTTCCCTTCTGACATGTTTTATTGACTACAGCTATCGTTCCAACGTCTATAGTCTGATGTTAAAGTAAAGAAATGCGCAGAATCTTGAAGCAGAATCAGAAAATACAACAACTCATAACAAAAAATAACTGTGGATTATCAGCTCAGATGACCCTTCGTATTATCTCTGTTCTCTCTCTCACACACACACCCCTTCTTGCTTCATACACTTCCTCAACTAGAACGGAGCAGAAGCAATAGCATTTCTCTGCTTTAAAGCAGCACCATGAAAATGATGACCCCGAATCTAGAAGCAAATGTCTAATTTATTATGTTTTATTAATATTAATAGCTAATAAAATGGGTTCTGGTTCACGACGGGTCTATAATGAAACTGAATAAAAAATGTGCTACAATAAACCCTAATAACCTGCCAAGCATTCACATTGGGATTTGCATTAGCATGTTACTGGCAAGAAAAGGGGTTCTGTCCCTTTAAGTTCGCCTTGGAAACCCTGTAGAAAACATTTCAAATCACCGTCCAGACGGAGAGCTCGCCCTACTTGGCTGAAGCCTCCCAAAAGGTCACAGAACAAGCGTCCTTAGCGGTTGTTAGGCGTTGAAGCGTCTGTCTACAGGCTTCCCCGTCACCCGCCGTCCCCGGAGCGAGCCGGCTCAGCCAACAGGGAACACAACAGGCCTGCAGTCACCTTCCACAGGAAAACACACAGAGTGGAGGGAACGTGGGCTGGATGTGGGCAGTGGGGTGGAAGCACACAGAGAGGGGGTGAGGAGCAACAATATCTGGGGACTCACATACCTGGACTGGTAAAAAAGGGGCCTGCTAGCTTTGTATTAGAAAAGATCTGCAGCAGAGTAGTGAATAATTGTGAAATGGAAGGAAAATGATGCATGGTTTGGAATCTGATGTGTGGTGAGAATTTGTTTTAGAACATGTCGCAGAAAACCGTTCAATCCGTGATCGAAAAGTGGCAAAGTGAAGCCACTGTAGACACACTGTAACCTGGATGACAGAATAAAAACAATAATTATCTTTGTTATTAAGATCATATGTCTGCCCATTCAATAATTTGGCATTAAAAATGAATTTTGAATGGAAATTCTTGCTTATTTTACAGATATATAGTTTTTAATTGAAATACAATTAATTAATTACAGACCTTGCAATTAATTAACTCTGCATGTAGACTAAAGAGTGGTCCAAATGGATTAGAAACGTCCGGAAAACTGACCTTCACGTTCAGTCTAACGCTGGTAGAGACATACGGTGTAAGACTGTCAGTGCACAGTAAAGTTCTTACATGTGACTGACTCATTAGGGGCAGATTAACACCACAGTTTTCAGATTCAGCAAAGAAAGGGTGAGAGGAGAAAAACTATATAGTGAAGCTGAGCACAAAACCCTTTTAAACCCTTGGGTTTTCAGTTTATGCAAAGTACTAACATTTACGCATAAACTGTATTTATTATCGTGACTCAGTTAATTATGGCTCCCCTTCAACATAAATACCCAAAAGAGTTATGGGATTTCCAGAAGCTTGGAAACTGTTACCTTTCCTTAAACTTATCGATTAATGAGATCATCTAAAGTCTTATCAATTAACTAAAGTTTATTTGATAAACAATAATTTTCTTAACTGAGTTTTCTCTTATAAAAAGTCTTTCCATAAAAAACATTATATTTGGAAATTTTTTGTGAAAGTTGTGTTAAATACTGAGTAAATAATGTGGTTTTCTCACATCACTAAACATAAACATAGTTATAAAATACAACAAAACAGGTATTATCTCTTAGGTTGCTGAATAGAAAAATAAAAGATGAAACAAATAAGACATAAGAATAAAACTGCGGAAGTCACTTTTGGTCAGAAGTGGTTGAAAAAACAAAACTCTTTCTTGCTCAAAGATGATTTGGGCAAAACAAAAAAAAATTAGGTGGACCATTTTTAGAAAGGTGACAATATTAAACACTAATATGGCATGAACAGAGACGTTAATAAGTACCTTCAGTGAGGAGGACCGCAGACTTTGTCTCCTTCGTAGCACATCAATAATTTTTGTGAGAACATGACGCTCCGCCAAGGAGCTCGGCTCGGCTGACTGCGTGCTATTGAAGTGAAATTTAAGGAGCTTGTTGAGTGTTTATATTTCAAAACAGAACCGCATAAAGTGCATTATGCCACACCTGACTGATTGGACCGTCACTTTAATCCGGTATCACCAGCATGGCTGCGCTTAAGGTTGACTAGCGGAGCCCTCTGCTGGATGGCGGCCTAACTACAACCCTGAACGAAGGGCTACAGCGGACGTGTAATTCGATTGGAACTAATTTTAATCTATTAAACTGTAAATCAAAAATTAATTGTAAGAAATAGAAGTAATCAAAAGCCTGTTCATTTATTATAGTTCAAACGATAGTAGTGGCTTCTTTTGTCCATCTTTTTGTTCTAGTTTTGAATGCAGTCGAAGTTATCGTCCATATTCTTGCTCTCGCCGTGGCTTTGAAACCTCTCGCATCGCTCACAATAAACAGCTTGGCATTTGCACTAAGCACTGCCTTTGACAGCCTTTCAGTACACAGCCAGTCCCATTTCCACCACAACATACCAGAGACTGACACAGAACGCAGGACAAAAAGAAGGCAAAAGAAAGCTGGAGACTCACTCATGGCCAGCAGCAACACTTTATCATTTACCAGCTGAAGCATTTGAGAAATCGCTACTCTGTGTGTGTGTGTGGGTGTGCGTGTGTGTGGTTGGTGAGCGGTTACAATTGAAAGCTGAAGGAAAAGAGTTTTGATTTATTTGTCCAGACCTAGTGATTGCTACATTCAAGGGCATTGCTGGTAATGGTGATGGATGGAGATTGCTTGGGCTCAATTTCTTCCCCTCTCCAGATCTCTGATCGGAGATTTATGGAGACCAGCAAGAAGACAAGCAGACCAAACAACCAACACACCCAGCTGTCCCAAAACACTCATTCAGTCAGCAAATCATACGCCAAACAACGGCATGGCACAATGGTGAACAATAGATATTTGTGATGCTGCAACTTTGAGAAAGAAAAATGAATGTGGAAAATACTTGAAACATTTTATTGAACAATGTTGATACCTGCTGCTGCTGGATCAGCCGCACAGTGTCAGGTTCAGACAGAAACACAAAGCTCTCCTTTATGAAAGGACTGAACTCTGACAGGCAGGTAGATGGACTTGACTCTTTGAATAGCACAGTGGATATATTTTAGAAGAAGACTTCCTTTTCATTGCTATAGAAACAGTAAATTTTAAGGGATTATCTAAAAATCTAACAGCTCACTGTGTAGCATCTTAAAATCCTCAGAAAGTACAAAAATGAAAATGATCATCATTATTTATTTTAAGCAGATCGGAGCAACATGTATACATAAAAGAGAGATAGTTTAATGAATATTTAAACGTTTTTTTTTTTCTGATGGTGGAAGTTACATAGTGCTGTAGTTCTGGGAAAAGTATGAACCCTTTTGCAGATTATTTCTGGTTTTGATTTTTGCACAAAAGATGACTTGAGATAATGAGTAAAATCAAGACAGTTTTCCAAATTCTAATGTAATTTTTTTTTCAAGGAAGACAAAAAGTATCTAAACAAACCCTGTGTGAAAAGGCTATTTCACCCAATTGTAAATCATAAAATACCTGTGATTAACCTTTTTTGCCTCCTCATTTTCAGGATGCAAAAAAGGTCTGAGTAATAAAATGAGGATTTGGGTCACTTTCTGGACCTAATTTTGGTATAAGTAGCTATATTTAATAAATGAATCAAAAGCAGACTTTAGTGCATCTACTGCAGTTCATTTGCCTAGAATGTCCGGTTTGTTTGGAGGAGATGTGAATGTGTAATCAAACCAAAGAAAGCAAACCTCGGTCTCAGTTCGGTTGAAGTGTACTCTGGTGTGGTTCGAATGAATATGTGATCGCCAAAAGCAGGAAGTGGACTGTAGCACAGGGCATTCTGGGTAAATACAAGCAAAACAAACATGCTAGTCTAGCACTAGAAGGAGAAACGACTGGTGGTCTTTTACCGAAAACAAAAGAGAAATCCTCCAATCACTAAAATCTGACACCACTCCATTTTTGTTTACATTTTGTGAAGAAGAAAGTTGCGCTCAGTGTCTTCTTCAGAGGTTTTTCCTTCAGTGGTTCTTCCTGCAGAGCCACCACAGGTGAGAGGGGGAAACGGGTTTCTCAAAGGATTTGGTTCGTTTGACTCAGTGCAGAGTGAAAGAGAACGACAGCAGCTGAAAATGGAACAAATGTTGCAATCTAGGCCTTGTGTGACCTGGATGGATGAAACTGTTAAATTACTGGTGCTGAATGGGCCAAAAATGTTTTCTCAATCCGTTTTGAGTGCGTTCCCATCAGCTCACCAAGTCTGAATGCCAAGCAACGCCAGTGCGTATTGACAGTGGAAAATCAGTTTGGCCTCGCTGTCCACATCTTCTAATTACACTGTCACTGTTGTGTATCACCATGACGACATCACCGCGAAGATCTTTATAAAATAACATCAAGCTGAAAAAGAAACAATTCAGCTTGGAAATAAATAGCATTATTTGCTTGTTTCTTGGTCAATAAATCTATGACGCCTGATTCCCTCATTAAATGAACTTTTAATAGCATAAATCTCAAATTATATAAAGATGAAGCCACAGCAACCAGCCGTCGTTTTACCAGGAACTCATCTAACGGCGCCTAAATTCAAGCTGGTCAATCGACTCGTATGGAGCAGAAGCACGCAGTCAGGAAGGCTAATGTTCTTTGCTTGTGCCTTATGTAAACAAAGTCGTTTGTATTGATGGCGCCCAGCTCGCCTCACGCTGCTGCCGCACGCTCACACACTGTCAATACGCTCTGTGCCATGTGTGTGTGTTAACGTCTTGTTTTTCTGTCAGGAGAAATGACATTTTCCTGACATTTAGCATGCACTTGTGATGCATCAGATACAGAGGATTTTGGTGATAAAAACTGGGACTATTTTATTCCACTTGTGCTTTTTTTGCTCTCTGTAAACAGCAGCACTTCTCCAACAAATGAACAGAGCACCTAGACGCAACATTGTGAAGCAGCCCAGTGCTAACGCCAGGCTGTCCTGCTAAAACTGGAGTGTCTTACTCCACCATGTTCCGTTAGAATCATTTTGGAGCGCGTCTACAGCTGCCGTGGTGATAAAGGAGAGAACGTACTGTGGTGAATGAGGGAATGGGGATGGGAGGGCAGACTTGAGAAAAGAGGAAGCGGTAAGAAAGGAATCAGAGTTGGGTTCACTGCACTTTTGGCCCCGATGTTCCCAGATGCGTTCGTGCAGATGTGTTTTCTTTTTCATGACGAGGGTCATGGTGCCAAACACATGGAGGCACGAGTTGCCCCGGGAGCAAAAGAGAACACTGAAACACACACACACACACACACACACAAAGGTAGGGGTGGAGGACAGTCACTTCACTGTGAGGAAAGGAGCCTGAAACAAGAATGTGATGTCAGAATGTCTTCGTGACTTCTGGAAATGATAATTACATAAAAATGTGACTCAAAAGTGATATAATGGAATAGAAAAAAAATCAATAACATTATCTTACCTCTGAGCTAATATGAGACTCTCTCGAGGTGTAATAATCTCAAATAGAAATATCACAGTTTCATAGTTGAATGGTTTTTTACAAAGAATGTATTAAAGCGAATAAAACGAGAATGGTTCCTTTGGTTGCTAATGTTGACAAAAAAACCCAAAAAACTATACAACTATTTTCTATAATATTTTGATTTTAATACACATACTTGAGCACCAAAACCCCAGGAAAGAACAAATGACGACATTTAGCAGCTCTTTACTCTTCCACTGTTCTGAAGCAGAACCATTTGCTGGTTAATTAGCTGGGCAGCCTGGAGTCATGCTGGGTTCAGCTGTCCATTACGGTTTTACAGTGTATGAGCATAACTATTGGTTAAATAGACAACATGTCCACTAGGGAGGTATGGTGGTGGAAGTGTCATGGTTTGGGCCAACTGTGATGGATTGGTGACAACCATGATCTCATGGATGGATGGATGAATGAACAGGTGGATGGACTGAATGGATGTATAAATGGAAGGAAGGAAGGTATTCATGGATGGACGACAGGACGAATTGATGGATGGATGAATGGAAGGAAGGAAGGAAAAATACACGGATGGATGGCAGGATGAATGAGCCAGCTGAATGGCAGTGTACAGCAACAAGTTGGGGAGGAGCAGCGCCTCATTATTCATTAAAAGTACTTCGATTCTTAGCAGCAGTCTGATGGAAACGTTGGAGGCCGTCAATCAGTGACTAGTCAAAGTCTTGGTGAGTGGTAACTGGTCCATGCCTAGACTGTCTGCAAACATTAAGAACCACCAGTATGTACTGGCCTTTGAAGGAGAGCCAAGCAGAACTGTGAGGATGTGTGTGTGTGTGTGTGAGTGTTCAGAAGCTTCATCCAGTTACCATAAGGAGGAAAGTTATTCTGCTGCTTCTCCTGACTGAGGAAAGTTTCTGTTTTGGGCTGATAGCATGTAGGATTCAGTCAATTAACAGTAAAATATTCAGCTAACATGTGTTACACATTAGTGATGAACTCACCATGAACTGCTTTATCCTTAATAACAGACAAAATTCAAAAAGATAATTTTAAGGAAGCAATTTGTAAGTCCCATTCCAGGAAAAGTGACTCTGTCCCTTAACAACCTGTAGTAAATGAAATGTGGAAGAAAGTGACTCTGGATGGAGTTGAACAAAAAGCAGAGCTGATTATTGTCTGATTTCTTCACATGTACAGGACAAGAATCCTTCAGAGATGAGGTCAAAGGTCACCAGTACCAGAGCCCAGTCCTCTGATGACAGTGAATTCAAACACATGTCGGCATTACGGAGCACATGTACCTCGCTGATTGCTTACCCCATTCCAAGGCATTCACACATTCCATTCCCTCTATTTCACACTGTCATGTTCTCATCAAGTAATCGGCCCCTGGAGCAGAGTCTGCGGCCCCCCACTCACCTCCTGAGCCACGAGGGACGAGATGCGGACCGCCCTCCGGACCCTGGCGTTCCTCCCCCCCTCCTGGGGGAGGCTGTCTCGCCCGCTCAGCGACATCTCGCTCATCTGATCGGCCCAGGAGTTCCGGCCGAGGGGAACGGCCGCATCCCGCCGGGCGTCCCCCATCCCTCCCCAGCTGCCCCCCCGTGCCCGGCCGCCATCCAAGCTTCTCCGTCCTGCCACTCCGTCGGTCGTCCTCCCCCCTCCGTTCTCGCCCGGAGACGGAAAGGGTGAAGGCGGCACCACGATCGGCACCGCCGGCACCGTCACTTTTCCCACCTCTGCCTCTTCCCGGACCTCGTTGCTACTTCTCAGTCTCCAGTTCTTCCTGCAGAGTTTCGGCTCCCCAAGTCTTGTTCCTTTGCTTCTTCTGCTTCAGATGTTGCTCACCTTTACCGGTCTGTCATTCTGGACTTCTCTTCCTCCGTTTCTCGTCCATCATTCATTGTCCTGTCAGACTCGGTCTGGGCTTTGGCGAGGTCTCCAGAGAAAGCCGGTTCCCATCAGATCCACAGCTGTAGCCGGTCTGACGGAGCGCTCAGGCAAACTGCTGCTGCTGCTTCCCTCCGCTCAGCTCTTTCCCTCCCTCCGTTCCTCTCTGCTTCTCTGGCTGAGCTCTCTCACTCTTCGTCTACTCACAATCTCTCTCTTGTTTTGCAACACCTCTCCCTCTCTCCGTCTCGCTCTCTCTCTCACATCTGACTCAGACTCTGAAGGATTCCCTTTAGTTCTGTTTCAACATCCCTCTGTTCTTTCTTTCCTTTTTTACATTTTTTTTTATAGTTTTCTGCAAACTTCACAGCTGGTCTGCGGTACACGGCTATTGCCCCAACGTGAAATAATACAAGCAATGCACAATATATCGGTGTTTATATTGGTGCCAACATTTTTGAAGATATAGATGTCAGTCCAATAAGTAAAACTGGGCCAATATTAATGACCGATGTCTATGTCTGTCTTGTTGCTGTTTCTGATCCAGCAGGACAGGCGGTTGACCATGTGTTATTTGTTCAGTGATGAGACAGTGGCAGTGATGCCGTACAGGATCATGTAGGTGTTGGACTAGGCAGTGTCCCTATATTCTTACGCAGTGTTGAAAGTACAAGGAAATAGATGTAATATATACTGGTAAATATCGGATATTGGCTCATCCTTTTAAACGTTGATTGCGTATTTTGAACTAAGCTGGATTTTGATGTTTTATTAACGTTTTGGAAACACCTGCCTGAAGGTAAGGCTCTAGGTGATTCTGGCTTAACCTGATCTTCTGATAGAGCGTTTTCTGGTTCTGTAAAAAAAAAAAAGCTTTGATTTTCCACAACTCCAGATCCAACTGCGACCCTTTTTTGGGGGGCATAGTTTTGCAGGGAAACCGTGAACCATCACAAGTCATACAAACTTATCCCAGCCTCCCAGTGGACAAATGCCCTCATGTTACCAACTTAAATTATTAATGCAGTTTTGAATAAGTGGCAGTGCTTGTGAATGCTTTCCAGCCCCTATCCAACAGGATCTCTGCTCTGCAGAGCACCTGTAAAACAGGTGTTGAATGTTTACAACAGCCTTTATTAGCTACACCCAGTGAGACTAAAACAGAGTTATTAAGATCTTATAATTTTCAGCCATTGTTTGTGTCCGGATTTAACGCGTCTGAAAATCATAAAAATGAAATATTTTGTTCAGACGGCAGACAATTTGAAAACTATCAGATATCTAATTTAGCACAGATGTGGAAGTGGCACAAATCATCTTTTTTTGTTAAAAATACTGAAACTGAGCTGTTCAGATTCCACGAGGAAGTTGAACATGGGTCACATTCTGTTAAAAGTAGCACTGACAATGATGATTAATATCAAAATAAACAGAGGTTAACATAAGCGAGCTCATGCTGATTTGACATTTGATTTTTTAGTCTTAAGTTAGACAGATGTA
Organism: Xiphophorus hellerii; assembly: GCF_003331165.1. Taxonomy (NCBI): domain Eukaryota; kingdom Metazoa; phylum Chordata; class Actinopteri; order Cyprinodontiformes; family Poeciliidae; genus Xiphophorus; species Xiphophorus hellerii. Next base: position 3,081,151 of record NC_045692.1, read on the forward strand.
GAACTAGATGGACTCCATGGTTCTACATATGATGCCCACCATGCAGCCATACTGACTGCTCTCTATCACAGCAGTGTTTTACTATCTTTGCTCCAAACAAACCTATTTTAATGTCTTGTAGCTCTCAAAGGAAATTTGGACTGGGCTATTATTGTCATAAAAATTGGCATATTTTAAAAGTGGAGGTCGGAAACTGGTGGCAAAATTCCGATTGTTGCATTTCTTTATCGTCACATTTTTTGCTAAAAGTTATTTTTTCTTTTGCCTAAAAAATCTTTTTGAAAGAAAGAATGGGCCAGACTTAGGCCATAATCTTAGGAGGGTGACGATATGCACCATAATATATCTCTATTTTACTTCCTACACGTACCGTACTGGTTCTGCCTCCTGTTGCAGCAGCAATAAATAGTAGCAACGACATTTAGCGAGCTGATTCGCTCCAACAGCTGACAAAAGGATTTAGCGAGCAAGTCCCGAAAACCAAGAAAAGTTGTCTGTTCCTACTTTAAGCGACTCGCCTCCTCTGCTCCCCCCGCCCGTCCTCTGTAGTTTAAATCTCAGTGTGTGCCAGCGCTAATTGCTGCACTGCATAACAAACGTCACTCCTTGCACCGTCCGTCCGTCCAGCCTCCTAATATGTCACCATCCTCTCATCCCCTTCTGTTCGCCTCTCATTACTAAACACGCAGCTGGATTAGAGCGCCTGTAGGAGGGAATGTTTTACGCTCTCCTTTCTGCCTCTGAATGTCGCTCTCCCTGGGTTTCACTTTCGCACTTCAAGCTTCCCAAATATCAGTTTTAGAAACTACACCTTTATCAATCGTTACTTAGAGATATCAGTCTTTCATGTTGATTCCTGAACTACGGGAGCCATTTTGATTGGTGTAACTCAACTCCTCATGACGTTCTCCAACAAGACAATGTCCACTAAAGAGCAGCTGATCGATCGAAAATATTGATATTGGTACCAATCCGGTATCATTGTTGGATTGATACTTCAGTTTCAGAGTCCTTCTTGAAATCTATTTTATTTTTTATCGTAGTTTCTCAACTATACCTAAAAAAAGATGTTTGATTTGCTCTCAAATTACAATTTTTTTGCACTTTATACTGTAATAAATGTACAGAAATTTATTTATTTTTCTATCGCTTCTGTTTCTCATGTTTTTTAAAGTATTTTGTACACACCTATAAAAGTTTTTGAAAAAAATCATTCTATTTTTTTTAATTATTCAAAGGGGAAAAAAACACCTAATGGTCAGATATTTGATGAAATAGCAAGCATAATAATAAAACGATCGGTATTGGTATTGGTATCAGTACCGTTGGGTTTCTCCCTGGGTTTCTCTTTCCCATTCCAAGCTTCAGTGTTTCAGAAACTATAAATTTATCAATAATTATTTAGGAATAAGTGTTTCATGTTGATTTTCAAAAGACAGATAACACTTCGGTTTAATTCAAGTCCTCATGATGTTCTACAACAAGACAATATCCAGTAAAGAGTACAAGATTGACCTAGAATATCAGAATTAATATCAAATAGTATCCTTTTTTAAATAGATTTTATTTTTTAAGAAAAATTACTTTATCTAAAAAATAAAAAGTTCTTTGATTTGCTCTCAACGTACAATTTTTTTGCACTTTATTTAGGGAAAATTGTACACAAATTGTTTTTGTTTTTCTACTGGTTCTGTTTATCGTGTTGTTTTTCACAAGAATTTTGTAGAGACATAACTGTCTCAAAATCCTCTACAAGGTTTTATCAAAAACAATGCAAAAGAAAAATCGGACATGATCAAAGATTTGAAGAAATAACCAACGTAAATTGTAAAAAGTATCGGTATCTGTATTGGTATCGGTATCGGTATCGCAGATACCAATACAAAGTACCTTTACTTGGTATCAAATCAAAACCAAGGCAAACACACCTCTACTAAAGGAATTATATTGTGTGTTTTCAAGTATTGAAAAAAAAATCACTTTTGGCAAAAAAAATAAATAAATTACCTAGGCCATTACTTTATTAAAGTGACGGACGATATTATTTCTGAAATTTATACACAATGTAATCCAGATTCTTGAACTGGATTACAGCCACACTTTTTTAGTTCTTTTCTGAAAAATCAGCCAGAAGGATAAAAAAAAAAAAAAAAGCTGCAATGACCTGCAAATATTCCTTGATGAATCTCTGAGAGGAATGAGTCTCATTACCAGAGCCAAACTGTTTCAGGCAGAGCAGAGTCTGAGACACTGACAAGTTCTGGTAATTATCTGCAGTGAGCGATTCATAACGCACTGACCAGGCTGGATGAGGAGACCACAGTGCAGTTACTGTAGCTTAAAGCACTGCAGACTCACTTACAGCGTAAATAAAGGCAGCAAACTCTTTTTATATGACAGAGTTTTTAACTTATATTCCCCTTCCCACATGATTACTGAACACTATAGACCAGAGAAAGATCAATAACAGAGCAGAATCTCTAACACAGCCACGTCTCTATTTCCTCTGTGAGAGAAAGATGGAAAACATAAAGACATTTATAGGGAGAATAGTCATACATCAGCCTGGATACTGAAGACGTACGAAAAATTAAAAAGAACTGAATTGAATTTTCTTGCCTTCAAATATGAAAAGTAGTACTGGGGCTGCTGAGTTATTGAATAGACATATGAGCTCAAACATTTATTGATTTTAATCTGTTATTTAGCTTTTCCAACCATCATCTTCCAGCCTTTCATGAATTCCTGATCATTTGTGGAACTTCTTTAGAAGTGTGTACCGTGAACTCTGACATTAGCGTTAGCTGCTACATGTTTAGCACTGAGATGTTATTTTAGGCTTGAGTAGCTTGAGTAGCTTCGCTTCACATTATAACTCCTTTTAGCACAACTTGAACACAACAGGGCAGAAATGAACCCAGTGGGCCACGAGGTACAACTTTACCATCCGTCACTGTTAGCGGGCGTAGCCTGTCCGTCAGATTTATGGTCGTACCAGAAACAAATGAACAAATGTTCAGACTGGAACCTTCCTATGTGAAAAAAGAGCAAATAATTGAGTTAACATTTTTAACTTATTAAAAATCTCTGTAAATATTTAACTGAAATTAATGTGGAAAAAATCCAGGAACTAATGAAAATACAGTGCATGATGTATTATACAGTCATTAATTACTCAGTAAAACTAGACAAAAACTGAGTTCTTTTGTGTTAAAAGGTAAGAAATGCAGAAAGGAGAATAGTAGTAATCAGACTGGCTTAATGATCAGCAGCAGTGTGAGCATTTATATAAAAGTAGCAGTTCAGACAATCTAATTGTGTCAAAAAGGCTTTTATAAAATTTCAAACGAAAATTAAATGTTGTCGTAACTCATATCATCCAAGTATTGTCAGAGTTATTGTAAATGGTGATGCCGGTTGTAAGAAAAACGACAAAAAAAGCTTCTTTTTTTGACATAGTTCCACATCATAACAACTGTTCCAAAGTGAAAGAGTAAGAGCAAAAATACATCAAGCTGCACACCATCTGAAATCAGAGGGAATAATTATCCAAAAAAGTTATGCTTCAACCAAAAAAAGCAAAAATCTAGAAGAAGAGCAAATCTTCTGATTTGCCAGCATGTTAGTAAATCCGACATGCTGGCACCATGAGCGGCACAATTCCATTTGTTCAACTTTCTATTTAAAGCCCATGACGTACTTTCTGAAGAAACTCGTGTTTTTCTCAGTATAAAGATATAAATATGATTATTGTGCTGATGGGTTTATCCTCAGACACACTAGAGATCGCTACGATTAAGACAAAGAGGTCAGAACTGTTCTTTGAAACCCGTCCATCACATGATGTTTTTAATTAACTAAGACCATCATTCAGCCAATAAGCTGCCACTGAGAATAACATTTATTGAGCTTTCCATGGTCACACACACTGATACACACCCACAGATACAAAGTTAGTGAAAGCAAGTGACTGCTTTTAATTTAGTTTCAATATATTTTATATTTTCAGGGTTGTTTTCACATTATAGTGTATACAAAAATCATTTGGAGAAAGCCAAACACCAGATAACAAATCCTCTCACACAATTTCAGGCACAGCAGTGGATGAGTAATGATTTTGGCTGTTTTGCACTCAGCACATAGGACTGCTCACAATAAACTTATCTGCATCGTAATGTGTCCTTAGCATCAGTTTGAGGCCATTTGTTGACAGCACTCACAAGGAGCAGCACATTTACACGTCACTGGCCCAGTTTTGCTAATTTTGTTGAAGAGCAGAGGTTTCAGTTTGAATTGTTGAACTGTTCCAAAACCTGCCTTAGACTGAATGTTGAAAAGTCATTCTTTTATTTTCTTGTATTTCATAATTTTGCACTACTATATGTTGGTCTGTCACATAATTTTCTATGAAACACACTGTAATGTGACAAACTCTGACAACGTTAAACTGGTACAAAACATTTTTGCAAGGCAACATGTAGAAATGAACAATCTAGAGAGCTGTGTGTTCGTCTCAGCAGACAACAGTAGATCTAACACCTCACACTGAGGCGGCTCCAAAGCTTCCTTTACCCCCGTTTAGTCATCATCATTGGCTCACAGCCATAATTAATCATCTGAATTATGCACTTCTTTTCACTTCCATCCTGCCGTCTCTTTCTCTCTTCCTTCTCCTCCACAAAACCCGGGGCAAAAGCAGCTCTTTTGTTCTCATCCAGGTTGCCGAGCAGAATAAATTCGTCTTTAATCACCCAGATTATTGTGGTGGCCTGCCCTCCGTTGCCACCATGCTCAGATGCCTCCCGGTCATCACTCTCGTGTGGGACACAGACCCAGAGCAGACTTATATACCATCAGAGCGCCATCTTGGCAGAATTCGAATGAAGCGAGGAGACTGCAGGAACCAAATCAGAGCCGCAGTTAAAAGTAGATCAGCTTTGACGTGAGAGGAAAATTCAGATTTTATACATGTTCATTTTGCACATGGAGCAAAAATAGCCCATCTACAGGTACCGAATAAAAATTGTGCTCAACTTGTATTATCCAAAGCTGGCTCCAATGAGAAAATGAGCTGAAATGGCCCTTTAAATCATTTGCTCTGTATTTCAGATGAATAAAGCAATGACTCCTACATTCAAACAAAAGAAAAATGCTATCTTGTTCCAACATGGCTCAGACTCCTGCCTTATCCTGCATCACAGCAAGGAGGACATGTTTTTAAATCATTAGCTGTATCACAATATGTAAACACTTGGATGCTTCCTTCACAATTCGTACTAAATAAGGGCTTCTGAAAAGCACTGGTTTATAATAACTTCAGGAGAAGAGGGACACGCGAACCCAAGCTGCCTTTTAAAGGTCGTCTTAGTTTGGTTCCAGTCCACTCTTGGCTTCAGTGGAAGCATTCAGAAAAGACCGAGATTGGAGTCAGAGTCAGATCTCAGGCCTCGTCGACACGGGAACGTTTTCTTCAAAAACACAAACATCGACCATTTGCACAATGTTTTGATCCACAGAGAATGGCCAATCAGCGAGCAGAAGGAGAAGTTGTGAACGATGACGTCATCTTTCTGCGCTGTTCTAGAATTGTAGTCGTCCAGTAGTTTTAGCGATGGCAGTAGAGAAAGTGAAGGAAGCCGTTCAGTCCGTGTTTCCACGCCTATAAATATTGAATTAGCATCCAGCAGCCATCTTGTTTGGCTTGGCACTTCAGTCTTCGCAGTCAATTTCCGGTAAGCAACTACATTCTTTGGAGGAAGATGTTATACACTGGCAGAGAAAATGCTTGCCTTTTTTTGTCCAGTGGTTGCCATGGCAAATCAATGCCATGCCATTGATTGTGGCTTTTAGTTCTCATGCACTCTTTTAACTCAAGGCAGTGTAATCACAATTTACACACCAGGGTTTCCCTGCTTGGAGTAAGTTGAGGGCGAGTGCAGACTGCACTGAATAAATGTGACGGAAACACAAACCATCAGATTCTGCAGATGCAAGCAAACAATTTGCACCTCTTTGTTAGAAATGATAACGAAAACTGTGGTAGGATGGTTTAAGAGCGCTTAAGCTAATATCTAACCATCCAATAGGCTGGTCTGTTGAGGCCTGTTATGTTTCCCACTCACCAGTATGACAGATAGTTCTTTTTTATATAAATTAGATTTAATCAACTCAGTTTACTTGTATACTGTCTCCAGAAAATAGTTAGTTCAGTCCAATCGAGTCAAGTACATTCAACCCAAACTGATCCTAGTTAATAAACAACATCGTCAAAAGTTCAGTTTATTATTCAAACTGGTTAAAAAATGTTCTAAGGAAACTCAGCAGACTATATCAAATCACCGACTTGCAGCGTTCACATCTGAGCCCACTGTTGACACAAAATGCTTTTTGGAAGGAACATTCCTGCTCATCTGACATCAAAGTGTGCACTATTTGTGGTAAATTGGATTTTGGCTTCAGAAGGAGCGAACCTCGCTCACGCTTGGCAGTTTGTTCGGACCAGATTCAGCCAGGATGAGTTGCTGCAGTCTGCATGGAGGAGCACGTCCCCTTCCAACTCCAACATCCTGCTACACACGGAAGCAGGGCTGCCATATTTAATTAGCTCGGAGTGTTGATTTCAACAAACACAATGGACAGATCAGTGACGGCCTTGTTGGCTTGTCATTGGCCTCCCGGGTGGAAACTGCTGGGGGTTGGGTGGGGGGGTGATCATGAAAAATGAGATCCAAATACTGCTGTAATATCATGCCACCAGACAGGTATGGTGAGTGTGTGTTGGTGGAACAGTGAGGAGGAAACGGTGTGTAGCGTGCATTCACAGGAGTCATGGAAGTGTGATCCATGGATGGTGGCTCTCTGCCTGTGTGTGCTTTTCGGTGATATGAGCACATGAGCGGGGACGGAAAGGACAGGCAGGTGTTGGATCGGTGCGCTCCACACCTGGTCCTCACACCGCGGCTGAGCCAGGAGTCAACGGACCTGGCATTAGCTGCACTCATGTTCCTCTAAATCAGCTGACCTGTAAACCAGTTAGTATCTATAACAAGGTTAGCAGTGTTTCTGTTGACGATATAATGGTGCGTTCAGACCAAATGCGCTACGTGCGTCAACAATGCGTCCGATGCTTCAAGCTAGATGTGTGTTTACTGTGAATTCAGCATTTCAAAAGTAGATTTGCTTAATGGAAATAATTTTGAAAAAAACCTCTTTTTGATGAAAAGATTTGGCGTTAGCATTAGATGGATTTTCGGCTGTATCGAAATTAGTGTGTTCCTCAAAATTGAAACACTTTTTGAGCATCACATGACTCACATGAATCACATGATGTGGTTGATCACATGATCAACCACAAGCAAAAACCACAAAGAAGACGACGACAGGAAGTAGTTGGACGATCATGGTGTGGGTTTGTTTACTATGGCGTAAACAAAGTTATTATTTATGATTTTAATTTAATGGAAACACCGCAATTGACAAATCATGTTTTTTTGACATCGGTGGAATACTGACAAAGTTTTGCACATTTGTAATGGAGTCGCAGAGAATGCCATCCGTGCTGCATTCTGTCCATAATAAGTTCTGACTTTTATGTCTAAATTAAATTTCTGCGGCGTAGAAATCGACCACGATGGCTCCGGCAGAGCTGATAAACCCCACTAATTAGTACTGGGAGGGATTTTTTTCTTTTCATTTTTTATTTTCAAATAACATGGAAGGACTTTGTGAGGTTAAACCTGCTGGAGGATGGACTCCCAAGCTTAATTAAGTGCGTAAAAGAAATGACTTGAAGTAGGATTTATATCAGAGTGTCATCAAAGTTTTATGGTGCAATTTTCTTTATGGTGTCAAAAGGCCCGGCTTGTATCGATTAAATGGGAATCTTGTCCTCAAACAAATTGGGACATTCCTAAATTAGATTTTGTCAGTGAAGAATTGAGGCCGGGGGCAAACGTTTCATCTGGAAGGTTAAGAAAATATATCAGGCTGGGTTTGGTAGAGATATTTACAGTGCTTACTGCGGAAGGCGCGCTTTTATTTTAGCTCCCATGTTAATATTTTTAAAGACATACTAACTGGTTGCCATGACATCATGGCTGTGGCTCCAATAAGGACAGAGCTGTGTATGTTTTAGCACTGAAGTAAGGGACACTAATCAAGAGCTAGTTTTAAATTTAGAATTGGAAGTATAGTTATCAGGACTTGGTAAGTTACATGTTCAATTCATGCAAAAGCAGTTCAAAAAAGCGAAATATTTAAAATGTTAGATAATCTGATTAATTAATTAGCATTATTTGAGTCATGAGGCAGCTTCAGACCAAATGCATCCTTCCAGTTAACTCACATCTAATTAATTCTCAAAGCTTCTTAGTTTTTTACTCCCAAAAACTACTTCACGTGTGACGGAATTTTAGAAAGATTTTCTCTTATTTGTAAAATTTTTCAGATCTTTTTTTTTCTTTATTGTTCAAAAATAGTTAAATGACTATTAATAATTGCTGAAAATGAGTCATTTAGTATTAAATCACCAAGGTAAGGTACCACCTGATGATCAAGGAATAATAACCAAACAATTTTCACTCTCAGCTTTTGCTTATGAATACCTGCCTAGTAAGGTTTAGCTATTAAAGGTGACATATTTATGCTTCCTTGAACATATTGGGATGATTTTATGGCCTATACAAAACATGTCCATTACATTTATTGCACAAAAAAATTCTAGGATTATGAGATTATAGTCACGGAATTCTGACTATTTTGAGCTCCTTTCAGAATGAACTGTTTTAGAGCGCTGCCAATTTAAATCTGGCTAAGTTGCTGCTGGCCACGCCCCCCAACTTAATGTTTAAACTCGCACATGAAAATGGCTGCAAACAATTATACAACTGTACATCTTGGAAAAAACAGAAGTGGAGCCTCCTCCACAACCAACAAGAATGCAGCAAGTGGTCTCTGGTTGGTAAGTCAACAAGAAAACACTTGTCTTTTCCAGCAGCCGTTGTACGGCGCATACAGTGGTGAACCCAGCTGACCAGATGTGGTGGAGCTCAACGTGGGTTGCTAGGTAACGTGCTGAGTTTCGCTGGAGTTGCGAGGCAACGGTCAGTTTCTGCTGATTTGTAATGTTAAGTTTTGAAACGGCTCGTTATCCAGACACCAAAAAATATTTCCAAAAACTGGATGAGTGTTTTATTCTTTGAGTACTTGGGCTCATTTTAGAAACAGTAGAAACACAAATGGAAGAACAAAACTGTTATTTAAATAACAAGAGATTTCCTTATAGAATCTTTTGTCTTGTTGGCACATCAGTGCTTTGAAAAATGGCAGCTTTCAGCATCATTTATTCTTCTTGAAAAAAGGTCTGAAAATACAATTTTATGTGATCTGGCCAACTTCCCTGCATTGGCTCAGATCAGTAAACTTCAGTGCAAATACAGAATAATTTATAAGTGATGCAGGTGTGAGTGCTGTTGGTTATTGACAGTGAGAACTTCAAAATCTTCTGCAACACTTTGAATCAGCTCCTGCACACCGAGCAGAATGAGCAATCTGCCCTCCAAACAGCCAACATTTCTCATAAAAAAACACATTTCTGTTATCAAAAAGAAGATGTCTTCTTAAAATCAAAAGTATTCACAGTATTCTGCTGTAATATGAAATGCGAGGCCGTCATAAGCGTGTAAGCTAATCGTATAAATGTTTTCATCTCCAAGGCTGAGAGGGGATAACGTATGGATTATGGTGAAGTAAGAATGCTGTAAACAATTTAAAATCCTGCAAGGCAGAGTGTTATAGGGGTGTGCGTGTGTGTGTGTGTGTGTGTGAGGATGCTTCTTCAGCAGCCGGAGCAGACCGTGATGAGTAAATCGAGCAGAGCCCTGCGGACAGAGACGCTGAACGCTCTGAATATTCCTACCTGTGTGTCTGAAGAGAAACTCTCTCATTACATTTTCCTTATCAGGGCGATGCAGCGGTGTCAATACGTATAAAACAGGGGAGGATATAAAAAAAAATAACATGCTGCAGAGTGATGAGCCTCATATATCCAGTTCACTGAGCCGAGGAAACAGAAAGGTCTGTGTGATGCAGATTACATTAAAAGGCAGGATTAACTCCTGTTAGTGCAAACCACACATACAGATGTAGAAATGTCATCCATGCAGCTGAGTGAAAATGACACACGGCTCTGTTTGTTTTTATTTTTCAATTATCTCAAATACCGAATGACACCATGGCCTCCGCTCTCCAAGGCAGGTGTCACTAGCTGCGTTTCCATTCGTCGTATAACCGCACACACTGGAATTACAAAAATAAATTTGCTTAATGGAAACATGTCAATTTAGAAGAAAACTCACATTAAAAAACTTTTTGTGCTCGGGTGAGGTGGTTTTTCAGATGAATTAAACAGTGTATTTCAAGAAAGCTGCAGTGGAAGGAGTTTTTTTTCGCATCACACAAGTCACATAATGGACAGCCGGATGTTACAACCAGCGGAAAAGATGCAGCAAATAACAGGAAGTGGTTGGAGGATGATGGCGTGGCATATTTCTTAATGAACAAACATATTTACGTGTGACTATATTTGTGTTCCTTATTTATTCCGCAATTGCAAAAGTGTGTTTTTTTGACATTGGCAGAATATCGACAAGTTTTGAAAACATTTGTGATGGAAACGCAGCTTTTATCCCACGTGGGTGGTGTTTAGCTGAGGTAGGCGGGTTTCTGTCCCAGGTGAGAAGAGAGACGGTAGACCCCAGACCTGCCACACCGTCCCATGAAGGTCAATCGTCAACTCCCTGCCACCTGTCCACATTGGGTACAATGCCTCGCAAAAGTATTCACACCCCTTCACTTTCCACATACTGAAACATCATAACCAAAACCTTCAATGTACTGAAATGGGATTGTATGTGACAGATAGAAGTGACAAGACAATGTATTTAGCACAGATAAAGTCAATACTTTGTACCTCACAACTGCATGTTTTTGGGGTGTGTCAGCCTAGGGGTGTCAAACTCATTGTCATTTTCAGTCAAATGAAGATCATGGATTTCCTTGTAGAATAGCTCAAGATCACCCCCTCATGTGAGCATGAGTGTTTCAATTTTGCAATAGATTTTTAATTGTCTGAGTTTTAATGTCACGGGACATTCTAGTTCTGCTGACTGTAACAAGTTTAAAAAAATCTAAATTAGATTTTTGAGAAACCACAAACGTTTATGCCTTTAACTGTGGAAAATTATAATGTTTTTTACTTTCAGATATATATGTGCGTGTGGGTGTGTGTGTGTGGGTGTGCGTGCGTGTAGGGGTGTGCGCGCGTGTGCGTGTGTTTGTGTTAGGTATGTACTGGTAATGGATAGGTTTAGGGTAAACGTCAGGTTGTAGAAATGAATGCAAGTCGATGGAAAGTCCCAGCAAAGTTAGAGAAAAAAGCTGAAAAGTGAGCTGTCCTGTATCTATGCATGCATGAACGGAGACTGTTAATTTGACAGCCGGGTTCTGATGATGTTTCACATGATGCATGACATTGTGACACCAAGCTCTGGATGATCAAATTACACTGTCTTGTATGAGTGGATTCATGAGTCTTAGCGCTCTTTACAAAAACACAACGTACAAAATTTGGTATCATCTTTATCCGGTCACAAGGGAGCAGCAGAAAGTGTGTGTGTGTGTTTTTCTTATTACTTTCAGGAAAGACCTCTGAATCTCTTATGTGCCTGAGGAGGACGGGGGCCGGTCTTTAACGACACGGTGTAAGCGTACATAGATAGTGTGGGACTCTTTGAAGAGGTGACACATGCAAAGATGACACTTGACAACAACCATAGATCAGTCCCCTGGCAGTACGGTGAAAGCTACAGTCTGGCCTCTTTGCTCTGACTCAGTGTTGTAGTCTGGTGTTTCACTCAGCCTTGGGAAATGTCCAGCGACCCTAAACCGTCCCCCATTACTCACCTCCTCTATCACCACACAAGAGCTAATACATAAATAGACAGTCAGACCTCCTGAAGTTGTCAGCCTGTGTCTGACAGGAGGGAATTACCGAGACTCGAGTGTGATGCTCTGCATAGCATACCCAAAGGATAGGCGAAGGACGAGGCCAACAATTACAGAAGGAGAACTAAAGGAGGGCACAATAACAAGAGAATCTGCTATCTCTGGGGAGCAAGGAGCGGCAGAAGGAGGATGCCTTGGTTTGGGAGAAAGCTCCAGGGAGAGAGGGAGGAGAGGTGGAGGTCAGAGGTTGGGCTGCTGGCAATGGAGTACTGGAAAATGACGCAGGAAGAAAAACCTTGGAGCAGGATGGTACAGACTGAAAATCAGGATAAAAGTAATCAAGAAAATGTCTTCAACTCTCCCCTTTATTAGTCATGTTCCTGCACGAGGCAATGAGTCCAAAAACCGGAAATCAGAGGGCAGCTCCCAAAGGACAGAGGGGACACGACTGGAAACCTATAAGCCGAGTTTTCCTACAGTGGAGAAGAATAAGTTGCAGAAATAACGAGCAATGCAGAAATGACTAATGAGGCAGGAGCAGAGAAACTGCTGACTGTAACAAGTTAAAAAAAAACTAAATTTGATTTTTGAGAAACCACAAACGTTCAAGAGGCAGCAAAACGAGACGGCTCGAATAAATCACACAGAAACATTTCCAAGATGAATAACATAACAAATACAGCAGAGCAGAGACAGGACAGGGAAGTGGGTGAACCAAAGAGGGAAATCAAAGCAGATGAGGGAAACGAACCTGAGCTGATATGGTTCAGATTAAGAAATCACTTTTACCAAACTGCTTTCTGTCAACAAAACATATTTTCATATACATAGAGAGTTATAAGGCCAGCTTTAGAAACAGAAACATTATTAGTAAACCAAAAACAACCCTCTGTGTGTGTATGTGTGTACTTGTTTAGCTATCATTGTGAGGGTGTTGACAAACAATCAACGTTGTAAGGACATCATCGATTACCTACATTTGAAAAGCCTGACCTGCCGATTCTGATTTTGGCCAATACCAAATTTTTTTATCTGAAATGTTAAATAATGCAAGAAAGTCGGCAAGTTGGCAACAGTGGGGTGAGACATGACTTGGTATGTCAGTCAAACCTCTCCCAGAGGAGAGCAGAAGAGGACAGCGACTAAGTTTAGACCTTTGCTGAGGTAGATAAGATCGTGGAATAAGATTGGCTTCACATGAAAGTATCGGCCAATCATAGATCTCTCACAATTAAGAAAATCCGGGCTGATAAATCAGCTGGCTGATAAATCGGTATAGCCATAATTTTGCCCTGTCCGCACAATATAAAAAATACATTTTGAGGTTAGGTTTAGAACTAAGCTGCGACTTGAGTTCAGATTACGGTTAGGAAAATGTGTCAGTGATCACCCTCTCCACTCTGGTTTCACCTTTTACCCTCAGGATCGCACTTTAGATTCCCTTCTGCTTGGAGGAAAATGTATAAACATTCATTTATTCCTAGAGCTGTTTCCCTCAGTTTATTCAGGGGGAGGAGTTGTTAGTAAGTCTTATAGTTGATGGAAATGGTTATGCTTTGTTAGTTTTAACAGTTGAGTTTAAACAGTGTGTTGACTCTTCTTGAGTGACTTTAATTTTTTTGAGCATTATGCTTTATTGGTTTATTTATTGTTCACCTTTTTGTGTCACAGCAGCACCTATATGTTTTTGTTTTGCGTTTTTAACCTCCTTTGGTTGAAACGGTGGAAATTAGTGCCACATCCTCTAGTTAGATATTAATTGTTGTAGTTTTTATTGTGACTTGCTGTAAGATGAATTGTCCTTTGGGACAAACACAGTTCTGAGTTTGAATCTGAGGTCAGATTCAAATTGAGCTCAGTTTGAATCTGAGGTCATAAAAATGACCTGAAATTGATGCAAGTCTATGAAAGTATAGTGAGACAGGCGGGGGTGGGTGTGTGCGTGTGTGTGTGTGTGTGTGTCCCACATCCTGAGAACATGGATGCTTTGATTAATGAGTATCTTTGTGGTGCGACAGGATATTATGAGAGACATGGAACCTTCTGTTTAAGGAAGAACAAGAGGCCAGTGGACACCTTGGAATACTCTAAAAGTTGAAAAATCTCATTTAAAAATGTCACACTGCTGTAATTTCAGCTCAGACCTCCATCTCCAGAGAGAAATGGGGCCATTTCATAAGCTAAACTCCAGGTCTTTGCAATATTAAATACCGGCAGAATAATGAGGTCTACTTTAGGTAATTAAAGATATTAGTTGAGGTAATTGTATCATAATTACGGGTGCTTATGATGTCATATTTTAGCTTCAGGGTTTTGTAAAATGGATAAACAGTTTCAAGAAAAAGAGTTAATGAAAGCTATGTTAATGGAATTGGATTGGAAAGGAAAAACTGATAAATGGTTAGGTGAACATGAGTAGAGTCAACAACTAAGTGAGCCATAACAGACAGAACACGTGTTTTCACGTTGGAAGAATTAAAGATAGTGTGACACACACCAAAATCCAGCATTGCTCGATATGAAACCATTTGGATTTTTGTGTAGCTGCCTTAGAAGTTAAGACTCCCACATAGTCGGACATACTTCATTGCACGATGCTGCATGTGGACTTGAAACGGACTTGACGCGAACTCAGACATCTGTTGAACTCGTCTGTTCAAACTGTTTTGAATGAGACACTGAGTAGAGTTAACATTAACAGCCGTCTTGTTTGGCTTTGTATGGTTGCTTTTGGCAGGCGCAAGTTACGGTAAGCTTCATAGCATCGAACTGACACATTAACTACTTCACTGCCAAATGTTAGCACCTCCAGCAAGCAATGGTCAGTTGAGAGTTGTCAACCAGTCATAAGGACCCACAGTGTGACTGCCACTCTGTGCAAACCCTGACAGGTATGCGGTTGGAGAGGAAACGGGGCTAAGTGTCAAACCAGTTCATTGAACTTGCTAGCATTCATTCGGATAGTGGGAAATGAGGGAATTTGTCACAAGAATTGTAGGAAAACGGGACCTTTGACTAATTCTAAAGTCCACTGACTGTCCACACAGTTTACAGAATAAAAAAGTATGTCTCAGTATTTTTGAGCCTTGTGAGTAATTTTTTGATCCTTTAGTCCTCCATACCTGTCCATGAAGGAATACTTTCTTGAACACTGACAAAAATTGGTGCTGATTCTTTAAAAAGATTATTAATTAAAGTGGACTTTAGGGATATAATGAGACCTCAGTGTATGTTAAAGCACAATATGGTGGAGTGCCGTCTATTCACAAGAAACAAGAAAAAACTAAAGCTTAGAACAACACCAACTAAAACCACATTTTTTTTACTTGTGATGAGCCGCGTGAGAGTGACAACTCTGCTGTGATCTGCAAAAGTTGCGATCAAACAAACTGTTGTCACACATGCCAGAGTACTGTTGATGGCGCAGAGGCAGCATCCCTCATGCTTCCATTTTCCTCTCTCAGCAACATGTCCTCCTCTGACAGTCAATGATGCAGCGGCGCCGTCTTTCCACCTCAGCCGTCACACTTCAGATTCTGACAAACACGGCTTTATTGTTGTTGTTTTCTATGTGCTGCTGTGATGTAGTGGACAACACAGTAGAGTGATTCGTCCTCTCTGAGCATTTAATGAAGTGACCAGCTGAGAACCGTAAAAGGTGTTGCTCTTGTTGTCCATTCTGGTCAACAAAGTGACTTTCAGACGCACCACAGTAAATCAAACGCAGCTCATGACATGCTTCACAACCCCGATGCTTGACAAGTATTTGTACTTCCTGCTGAATTTGCAACCATCAAGGCTTTGCCATGTAATGCAGTGTGGCAACTCTTAGAAAGTCTCCAGTCAGACATTCATATCCCTAACAGGAGGAATTCACCACATTGTTCTTTAGTATTCTAACTGCTCTCTACTCAAATCTAAGACAACTCTTAATTAGGAACAAGGTATGTTGATTAACCTCTGGATGTTCAGTCCAATCTGCTACGCGAACCTCTCATCATAGGTTTGGAATTTTATATCTGAAGAAAGTAACATTATTCTTTTTTGTTTTGCATTTTACACAAATGATTTTGACTAAAGGGAGAAGAAATTATACCAACTATGATGTCATGAACATGCTTTTGAAAAGCAAGGAGTGTCACAAACAGGCTGGTCTTTGAGAAGCTTTCAGAATTATGAAGGTATTTATATAACTACACATCTCCATTTTAGCACCTTAACCCTTTCTTCGAAAAGTCAAAACCCCCCCAGTTATTTTCTGTTTCTTATAGAAAACACAAGAGTACTTCTTATTTTTCTATACAGTCCTCAACTAAATAAAAGTTGACGTAAAAGAATAGGATCTTTTCAAATGTGTATTTTTCGCTTTATTGCATTTCATTCAATTTGCAGTAAGAAAGTATAAAAGTAAATGAAACTAAAAATATAACAAATTTGTGTTTTTATTATAAGATATTATTACTCTTAATTATACTTAATATAAAAACCCCATCAAGACAAGTTGATTTGGAAAGTTTAACCTGCACTTCAAAGTAAAAAAAAGAAAAGAAAAGATGGCATAAAATTAATTTTAAAGGTTAGATTTAGTTCATTAGTCAAACTAAATTCATCAGTTTACATGTTGTCCTCACAGTGTGCTCTACTGTATTTGTATTTGTATTGTCTCACCAAAGTGCACAAAGACAACCAATGTTAAACTAAAAGACAGATGGGATTTGACAGTTGGCTTCGTGTGCCGCGCCAGGTGGGGGTGACCTTTTAAGACGACTGGCAACACAGCGAACGAGCGCCAGACAGAGAGAGGAGGTGGGGGGGTGCGTATGAAAAGAGTGAAGAGAAAGGAAGAATAGAGGGAGACCCCCACTGAGGGCGGCAAAGGCTGTGAGGGATTTGCTCTTTTGAACAGTTAAAGCGTGATTCTCTGAAAATACCACAGGATGCTAAAGTGCTGGTCCTCACAGCCAATTTAGCGCCACAAAGAGATTTAGCTTCATTCCTCTGCCTCCCGTTTCCAGAGCAGACATATTCGGGTCACTTTTACTCTCTTTTCGTTCACGATGCGGCTTGTGGTGGTGGGCGGAGACAGGAACGTCGGTGTTCTTTTAAATGTAGCATGAAAACGCTCAAACAATCAAATGAAGAGGATTTTAGAAATGAAACCATATACACCATTCAGCTGTTTAACTAATGTATGATATTCATTATGTGCAAGGAAAACTGACACTGGTTACTCGGTAGCAGCAGAATCAAGTTTTAGTGAGTTGTTTGAGCATTTTTTCTTACTTTCAAAATGAGAATAAACATCTTGTAGAATGAGAGAAGAGCAGTTGGAACATCTAAATAATCAGACTGTAGCGGACTCACGACCACAAGAAATTGAAATATCTTTCTGTTCTTTTCTTTTTTTAAATAAACATTCTGATTTTGACAAGGTTAGTTAGCTTGTTACAGTTCAACTTCTGCACCTTGCTTTCTTTTTTTCCCCTCACCAGGGTGAACTACCTCATCCTCTATTTAGACTAGAATAAGTAAATTAACATCTTTATATTATGCATTCTCATTTAGTTTTTTTGGTTGTTTTTTTCACTATCAGAGCCTGACCTGACCACCAAGCATATCTCTTTGGCCTGACCTGGCTCAAATTTCAGGTCGGGCAATAGATCTAAACTGTACTTGTGGGAAGGATGTTGTCCCAGAATGTCCTGATGTGTCCCGGTGCAGTAAGGGGGAATTCGTCTGGCAACTGTAACATTGAAGCCAAGTGTCCTCTGTGTATTACCATGGTCTATAACATGTAACATACTAACTGAAGCCTGTGGAATCTGAGCTGTAGCTCTTGGGGAATTTGGAGTTTCTCTCTAACCTGAAGGGGACGCTGTTACCAGACTCCCACTTGTTCCACTTGTTAATAATCTTCTCTCCCAGCAAAATGACGGACTACAAATTGTTTTGAAATGGCCTTCGTATAGCAATAGGTCATTCCTAACGCATTTTCTCCTTGGCACTGTGCTAACACACACCTGTATTCTCCAGAGCAGCAAACCCTGCTTTCATACCGGTGGCCACACTAATGACTATCAGTAAATCAACTGCCTTTAATTAGAAGCACTCTATTATTTCTATGACTATGGTGCACAGCAGTTGTGTTTACGCAGTGGGGCATTACAGTATTATGTTATATAATCTGACACTAGGTTTTACAAAGGAGCAGACTTATAGAAAACTGAAAAACTGAGTAATCCCTTCAGAGGAGGAGCTACATACAGTGTGCTTTTTGCTTCTGTCTTTATGTTTGTGAAATATTTGTACTAAGCACTTACAGGTCAAGTAAGTACTTAGAGGAAGTTTTCAGAGCTGAAACGGCTGAGTTATGCCAAAACTTTATTGAACTGTCTCTGTTAGTCAAGAATACAGCGGGAGCTACAGCAGACACCACAACAAACACCCCTCCAGAACTTCGCTCTGAGCTGCAGAAGCGCAGGCTCAGCAGTTTCTGGTGAGTTCTACTTTGCATCTGCATAATGAGTCTGTCGGTGACGTCCAGCAAAACCTGTCAACATCAATTCATGGAAGCTTCTTTCGACATAAGCACCGAAAAAGTGTTTAGAAAAGTGACACGGAGAACTACAGAGCGGCTTAAATTGGATGTAATGGTAGCAGTGAGAGGGAAGGCCTGACGCCTCCAATAAACCGGGGCTGTCACTGCCATGACACCGGCTCTCGGATTATATTCACACACCGTTTTACATTTTAACCTACATTTGTCTGGGTGCTTCGCCTAAACCCAAACACAGACTCGGCTCAGAAGCACTTTGTTAAGGTGTCAGAATGTGTCAGGACTCTGATGAAGCTACAAAAGGTGCTACGGCGCCGCAGGAGAAACTGATTTCATCTAAACCGCAATAAGGCTGTGCTCTCTGGGTTTCTCACTTCTTTTTTTTTATTCGATTCACGCTTTTTTTTTTTTGCTTTTCTTTTTCTCGGTGCGGTGTTGCTCGTTTTATTGTGACACTGCAGTAAAGGATGACAGATGACCAGATGGAAAGTGTAAACGTACAACATGAGACAAACAGCCAGGAAGTTGCAGCGATGCTTTAAAGCTGGACGGGTTGCAGGAGAAGACAGAGATAATACCTCAACTTCCAGACTGACTGGCTTCTTTCAGCTGGCGGCCATCTTTTATTTCATACATTTATTGTTACAGTTTAATGGCAAACACCTCAATGATCCATCCTCTTCATCTTCATGAAGAGCTGTCTGGTTAGATGACGTTGTGGGGAAGCACATAAATAATGGAGTGTTATTCTGTTTATAGCTGATGTAAAAATACATTAACAGTTAGCGTCTAACACCAAGGGATTTACCAGAGATCTTCCTGCTCTGCCTCTGTGATAAATAGTCCAACAAGATGTTTGCTTCACATGAGGTAAACAGAAACATCTTCACTCAGACAGACATGGTCCACTGATTTCATGCTCACTGGTTCTACATGAGGACAAGAAAAAAAGGAACTGGTCTTTACAGCTGGTTTCAAAATGATTTAAAAGTACAAACACATTAAAACGATTCAAACTTTCCCCAATGTTAGCCAAGCTTAAGCTGTTCTACAAACTTGAATATAAAGTGTTTTCCAGTCACAAGGTGCAATTTTACAGCACAATCATGTTACTATATCACCACTGAATAATTAAAACAGACCAGTGGACAGGTATGAAGCTCTATTTGGATTCCATTTTTTTTTTAAACAAGTCAGTCTGAGCAGGTAGGTTGACAATAACCCCCCTGACACCATCTGATCTCCCAGGATGCACTGCAGGAGTGTGTAACAGGACATAGTTGGCAGCACACACACTTACTGGGGTGTTAAAGTGTTGCATTAAAGCTGCAAGGAGCTTCTGGAATCACTAGGATACATAGATTAGCTTTTGCTAAACTAGCTCAATGGAGGATAGTCCTTCACACACACACACCCACCCCCACACACACACTGGTGAAGTTGTGTGCTAAGCAGTTCTCCAACCTGAATAAAATGCAGCAGGAGCTCATTTCTCACCATGGCACACCAAACTGGGGAAACCTGGTTTTCACACTTGTTGGGGTGTGTGTGTGTGTGTGCGTGTATTTGTCAATGGGGCTACAGCTGTGTTACCTTCACACACGAGTGGGTGTGTGTGTGATGTGCGCATTCATTCATCTGCTAATACAGAGATGAACCAGAAAGCAAAAGTATGTATATGTGCCTTACCGGCAAAGACAGAAAAAGACACACACACACACACCCCCACACATTTCTGCTTCTATATACGGAAAGAAAAAATTGTAGGGAACTGTGTTTTCAACCACAAAATAGATTAAAATATGTTGGAATGTTTTTCACAGATCTGAAGGCTAAAAAAGAAATGCTAAGTTTGCCTTCCAATAAAAACTGGGAGTCCTCCAGAAGCTAAAAAACACTCAGCTTTCTGTTTCACACGGCAACAGCCAATCACTCCTCACCGAGGAATCAATTAAAACTGACAAGCGAGTAAATTGCAGAACTAGCTTAACGCCTGTGTTAGGACGAGGTGAGCCAGGTAGACACAGCCTGCGCTCAGGATCTCCGACTGGCAAAGAGAGAAAAATTGATGGTCTTGTTCCGGTGTCATGTTCAGCTGGGAAACCAATTAGTTCCTGTCTCTACAGTATCTGTTGTCCACACTGCAAAGTGTGTTCATCTGCTTGCTGTCCTGTTGGTATTTACCGTGGTGTTTGCGCAGGGCTCAGGGTCAGGACAGAGGTCACGGATAATGACTGGGTTTAAATGGCACACTCTGATTTATTCCCCTTGTGGTTGGTAAGGAGGCGACACTGCCAGGCTCTCTGGAGAGGTTTTGTAGTCTCAACTGAAGGAACTGAAGGAGTTGTCCCGATGTAGCGGCGGTTTAGCAGGCTGAGGTGTCTGTAGGGCCCGTTAGGTGGATGAGTCTTTGTGTGACGGATATCGATTTCCTTTGGGGCGTTTTTAGCGTTGACCTTAGGGATGATATAAAAAGCTCACATCTGTGGTTGTAACAGAAACACATTTTCACGTGTCCTAGATTTGAGTAACAGTGAAATACAACGTCCAACTGCTAAGTATATGTTTCTTCTGGGAATGCAAATGTTGAGCTGGAAAAATGATATGAAGTCGAGGTTTAAAACCGGCACCTTGTTCTATACTTTGCGTCGTCCAGAGGGTCTGAAGAAACACGATTTTTTGCTGGAGACGTGACGTAAGTTTGAAAATATTGGATCTGATTTTACCAAATTGCTAACATTTGGTTGTGACATATGCAATGTGTGTAGGAAGCCATGCTAGGAAGCTTACCCGAAATTGTATGCTTTGTATCGACCATCCCAAGCTGATCAACAACTTTACCAGCAATCAAATGTCTTAAAGATTCCTCTTGCTCCGACTTTAATTACTTTAATTCACTCACTTCTTCCGCTGCCATTGCTAAACCACAACCATAGGCATACTGAAATCTATAACAGTGCAGAAGATTGTCCAGGATGAAACAGATCCTGAGAAATCCAAGCTCAATAGGACAAATCACAGAGATGAGAAATGGAATGGCGTAAGAAGGTGATGGCAAGGCTAGCCCTTCTGACAAACGAGCCCCAATAGGATGTATGTTGTGATTTGTACCTATAGAAGAGTCCAGCCTTAACAGAAATACTCTGCTTTGAACACAGTTTGGGATTTGTAAAGCTTGGCATCTATTTGTGAAAAAAAATAAATAAATCTTTGTCACTTGTTCTCAGTAGCCTAACACTGAGTGTCATCTCAGGACCTATAAGGTCAGAACCTGAATCACGCCGTTTTAACCTGAGCGGTATATCTGGTGAGGTACCTCTGAGCTGTGGGTTCAACAGATCTAAAACTGCTTCCGTGTCTTATGAGCTGTTGTGGAGTTGACACTCAGTAATACTGCCCAGTCCAAAAGAAGCAGGAGCAGCCTCCAGCTGCACTGTGAGACATGAATAACACGAGCTGCCTGTGTTTGTCAGAGATAGAGCACATTGGTGGCTCCTTTGGTTCACTCCAGCGCTTCCTGTTATGAGCCCATTCCTCCGCCGCCCGGACCCCGCCTGCTCCGTGATGGATCGGCCTGAGGTGGGTCCCTAGCTGCCTCACTAGCTCGGGACTGGATCCTATCCTCTCACACACTGGTCTACCAGCAGATTTAATTATAGCAGGCATTAATGCTGAATGAAAAAATGCTGGGCTGTCCCCCTTGTGTCACAACCTGGCTCATGGGTTCTGAAAAAAGTGACAAAACATCCAGGAACAGCAATCTCTGTTTTATTGTTAGACCACAAAATTAAATCAGAACTACAGCGAATCGCATCTATTTGCAGTTCAGTATTTGACTTTTTTGTGGAATGAGATAATTTTTATTTTTATTTTTATGGCAGTGCATACTTGAAATGCAAAAGAAAATGCAGCTTGATATGCTGCTGGCTGGTGTTTGGAAAGCAGCCCTACGACAGAAGTTAACTGTCGTAGGGCTAAAACAATTTACACTGTGTGTATTAATGCAAATATGGAATAGGGATACACGACATATCGGCACTAATATCAGTATCGGCTTTTAGTAATTTTTTTAACATATTGGTACCGGTACAATAAATAAAACTGGGCTGATATAAATTTTTAATTTTTTTTAAAATTTCCTTTATTTAACCAGGTAAACCCCATTGAGATCTAGATCTCATTTTCAAGAGAGACCTGGGCAAAAGTCTGCAATACACAGCAACCTGGTTACAAAATAAAACTAATTAATACATATGCACAAGTGTAAAACAATAGAAAACAATTTAAAAGCAGTGACACTGTTTAATAGAATCTTGTTGCCTGTTTTTAAGAACCGCTCAAAATAAATCCAATGAAATCAGTTCTGACATCTTGAGTTCAGACTGGAGATGATTCCAGGCTGGAGGAGCCTTAACAGATATTTGTCTAATTTTGTTACGGGACTGGGAACGGAGTAGATTGGTCATGTGGCAGTAATAGTGATGCAGCACAGCATTGTGGGTAGTTTAACTGAAACTGAGAAGTGGTGGTGAATTCAACAGTGTGGTCATTTTTTTCCAAGGTGTCAAAACAGTTATGAAACATATAGAATATTGATAAATATTGGTTATCGGACAAAAAAGCAATATCAGAACTCAATGTAGGCCGAAATTTTCATATCAGTACATCCTTAATATTAGAGTATGTTTGGTGTTTGGACTAATAAATTAGGCAGTTATAAGAATCTCTAGAGGAGAACTCGAGTAATCACAGATTTTAGCTATTTGTCGGCGGCGAATTCTGGGTATGAAGATGAGATGTTTGGTTGGTTGTGCAAATGCAATATTTTAAAAAATTAATCGAACATGGCACAAGGAAATCCCAAAAAAACCAAAAAACTAATCTTGGATTATCTTACAGTCAGTTGACAATAGTTACTATCAGCTGATTCAGATCTCCATTCTGTTACCATACTCGCTTCTGTTTACCTGAGAACCAAACTGAGAAGAGTGTTTTCTTGTCAGGCAGCTAATTGGCCTGTCAACACAAACAGGCTTTCACATCATATCCAGCCACAGAGTCCAAAAAGCAACTGGGTCAGACTTGTACAGGGTAAGGGACAGGCCAATCAATGGCTGCTTATTGTCCAGACCTTCAGCCCTCTTCTTATTCAATTACCTGTTATGATGAGGAAAGGCAAGGAGGCAGGCAGGCCATGCCCACAACACTGTGATTAATGGGGCCAAGACCAAAGAAATGGGTCACACAAGCACAGAGGAAAGGGGGGAGGGTGGAGGAGGAGAAAAAAGAGAGATAATGTACAGACATGGGGGTCAAAAGAGAAGGAAAGAGCAAAAGAGAGAAAAGAAGGCGTGAAATGAAGATGGAACAGAAGAAAATTAGCTGCAACGTATTGGGGCTGCAGAAGCTGCGTTTCCATTACAAACTTTGTCAGCTGATGCCAGAGAAACACTTTCGCAATTACTGTGTTTCCATTATATAAGCAAAAAATCACATGTTAAAAGTGAAAATGTTTGTTTATGTGAACCAACACATCATGCCATCATCCTGCTACCGCTTTCTGTCATCGTTTTTGCAAGTTGTAACGTCTGGTTGTCATTCATGTGACTTGTGTGAAGCCAAACATTTTTTACATTACCTTTTTGCAAAATACACCAATTTTCATATGGCTTAAAAAAAACCCCAATAAAACAACTCAATCTAGCACAAAAACTTTTTATAAAACAATTAAGTTTTTTTCAAAACTGGTGTGTTTTCATTAAGTGAGTTCCTATTTGTGCAATATTATGGTGAGTGGACAGGCTAAAGTAGCTTGTTGGAGTCATATTTTTTATATGCATGGTACAACAGCAAAGATGGAAAAATGTTTAACACTAGGTTTTGTTATAGGCACAGTCAAACTGATTTGGAGGACCCTGATGTAATTGATACATCATTTACTAGAGGTTATTTAAATATGGACCCAAAAATCAGCTGGTTAATCAAAATGATCTGCTTTCAGCAATCTAAGGACAGACAGTGATGTGAGAAACGATGCAGAAGAAGCTACTTTCTACACCATCTGTGGTTCAATCAGCCACAAAAGCGATCAGAGCTGAAACCACTATTTGATTAATTGTGGTTAATCAAATAGATTAATTGAAATAATTGTCAACTAATTTAATAATCGATTCATCGTTCATTAGAATATACAGACTTAAAAAAGACTATCTTTATTTGCACATTTTAACTGATTCTGACACCATAACATAAGTTTAAGTGGTTCAATGAAAAATCTGCAAGAACGCCCGTTTTTAAAGTCCAGTTAATCGTCTGAAGAATCAGGAAAATAATCGTCCAAATAATCAAAGACAATAAAATAACAATGAGTTGCTGCCCTAGATTGGTGCATCATCTGCTTCAGCATTGTATGGCTGGATGCAGGAAGATTCTTGCATTTGTTACGTTTTTACTTTGAGCTGTCATCCTCTGTCTTTGAGAACATTCTCGCTGCTTCGCTGTCCATCCCGTCTTCCTCGCCCTTCTCCGCCTGTCTGCGTCCTCCTCTCCAGGATGCTCCCTCTGACCCTCCTGTCCCGCTTCCGCGGTGATGCCACCTGCCTCTCAGTCTGCCGTCGATCATATCTGCGTGTGTGTGTGTGTGTGAGTGATGAAGTCAGAGGCAGGCTGCCAGTGGAGGTGAGGAGCTTTCAGTCAGACTGCAAACAGATTTCCTGCTTGGGTGTGAATTACAGCCGGACGCGTTCTGTTAGTCAGTCCCTGCTGAGTGGAACTGCGCAAAAAAAACCACACACACAAAAAAAGCAAAAATCGCGTGATGTAGCCTTAATGAATAAACGTCCTAGATTTGGTTTAAGGACACAGCAGATATTACTTGAAATCGTCTCTGGTTTTATAGAGCGTTACAAATACCCAAATCGATGTCCCTAACGTTACAGGAATGGGCCGGCTTCCGGCAGCAGGAGCAACAGATAGATCCGTCTGAAATGGATTATCTGCCTGGGTATGAGTGCGTTTGTTCAACAGGTACAACATTTTCAAAGTTATGTTGTGTCTCAAAACTAGAATGGGTCGCTACTTACAAGAGAAAGAAGCCACCATACACCAGAACACTAGATATCCAAAGATGTCTGAGAACAACCTGGAAGTTCTCACGAATCCAGAGCCGGTTGAAGAAATGACACAAGGATCAAATTATGCAGTGCAATTTAATAAATGATGTAGAATTAATTGGAAATATCCCTTTCACCTCATTTGGGATGTCGATACTGTCTGTCTGAGCAAGATGGAGAATCAAACTCTCCATCGATTTCCCATTGCGAGACGATGAGCAGATCCAAATGGTACAGTAGTGGGTCTTTAGAAGTCATCAGAACACAAAGATCCTTGTGTTCTGATCTGGACTAACAGATTTCATATTCAACCTTATATTTGTCACAGGACATTTCTGGAAATTAATGGAAATGTCCTGCAATAAAAATAAACATCGAAAGCGTCAACGTTTTTCTTAGCAAACATATTTGTAATATTTCTGTTAACATGAAATGTATACCAGATGTCGATAGCAACCAGCGTAATCCACACATAAAAAAAGAAAACTAAGATAATTGGCCAGTATATTAAATGATGCGTAATGAAATGGGATGTTTCAGGAAACACTGGACAAATTGAGAGAAGGGTGTGTTAAAGTCAAGAAGCCAGCTGAATTTGGTCAGCATTAGAAAACTGTTTCCATGTGCAGATCAGTATCAGCTGGTTTAGTATTAACTGAACCAAAGTACTGACCAGAGTGGTACCAGTGGTAAAAGCAACGATAGCTTCACAACAAACACTCACCATGTCAAAACCTAATGACAAATTGTTACTGTTGTGTTTCTAAACTTCTGAATATTCCAGTGAGTGTTATTAAAGTGACAAAACCACTGAGGCTTTGTAGGATGTCTGACAGGAGAGTCAAAAAAAAAAAATCAATAATCTGTTCAAAAGAAAACATGGCAATGTTGATGAGATCTTATAAGAATCAACGGCCAGATGAGAAGTAATTGAGTGAAGAGATGCACTGATCTGACATTACTATCTGTAATGGTTCCAATATTGAAAAAAAACTCTAGATCGGATATCAGTGGCAATGTGCCCAATCCATAAGGACGGATCTATTCAGTCTAATTCTATGCTTTAAGCTCTGAGCAACGTCATGCTTTATTATTTATTTTACATAAGGTAGTTAAGCTATTGATTTTGTCCGTTTCAGTATTAATTATTTTATGTGTCTGTGTTGTTTTTACATGTTTAGCAAAGCCTGTGTGAAGCTATTGGAGTATTTAAGTGCTGGTGCAGAGGTATCAAGTACATTTGTATTTCAGTAAATTAGATATCAACTCAGCACTGTGTTCCTGTGTCAGATCGGAATCGGCCTATACCAAACCTCAGCTATCTGCATCGGTATCGGAAGTGAAAAAAGTGGATCGGTGCATCCCTGATTATTTATTTTACCCACCAAATATGTGAAAGATTTTGAAGGAACAACATAGGCTAATTATATAAAGGTGCACACATTTGTGACAGGAAGACAGTCAGAACATGACTCTGTGCTTCTTTGAGGGTCATTGGGAGAATAACACTCCCAGTATGTTTTTTTTATTTAGATAATATTCTTTTTGTCATATGATAACACCATGAGCTAGAAAAGGCAAAAAATAACTGCTGATAAAGACTACACCGGTGGTTGTGTGAGGAAAAAAACTTGGAACACATACAGCTTAAGGCTAAATTCCCAAGTTGTGCCAAGTATTGGAAAACATTCAAATATCACAAACAGGACGGGTCTTCAGGTAATCTTTTTGCTGATAAAATTCCAGAGCGAGAGGTTTGGTGTTGTGATTGTGGTGAAACACGCACTGACATGGCTGCGCTGAAAATATACCACGACTTAAAAGCTGCTTAATCAGCCGTTCCTGGGCCCATCTGAGATGGCCTGGAGCCTGGTTTACATCATGCTCACAGATGCAGAACATATGGTATGTTTTGGATCTTCTGACGAGCAGATAAAAGGAAAACGTGGGAGTAGGTGGGGGGGGGGGGGGGGGGGGGGGGGGTTAGAAGTCACAAAAGCTCACTGCAGTGCATGGGAGAAACTGAGCTTTGTTGTTCAATCATGAAGAAGAGCGGCTGGTAGTTACTTTATACTAATGCTAATACAAGAAAATATGACTTCAAAGTTAAATTTCTTCTATTGCTGCCCATTGGCACAGGCTGCATTAGAAGAAATTTAACTTCATAATTTAAGGCCTTGAAATTGGAACTTTGTCCCTTTAAAAACTCCTGCTCTTTCTGAATCTCTGTCTTCAGGAAGTCGTCACATCATCCTTCATCTATTAACGCCTAAACACTGGTTTTTATCAGCATTTCACTGAAAAGTAACTATTATAATGAGCTGAGCTGATGGACAGTTCCACTAGGTATTTGCTAATTGCTGCTGGCTAGTCTGAAGGAGCTGAGTGAGGGACGGCTGCTATGTGAGTTGGGAGATTGGAAATTGCAGCTCTGAGGAGGAACTTTGTCCTTGAAGGTGGGGCAAGGTCCACACAGGTGTTTTACAGTTGAGTGGTCGCCAGGAAGATTGAAGGATTTCTCAAACATGCATGAAAGAATCAAGGCAACACTCCAGGTATGTTCTTGATGAGGGAATATCAATATAGCACGATTTCTTTGAGCAAGCTCAAAAAAATTAATTTTTTTAAATTGCACTTCCCCTTTAATGTCGTGTGTCTCCTTTTTTTGTCGTAACAATACACACATTCACACATTGCTTTTGGGTGGCCACAGTTACCCCGGGAGTGGGGAAGTGACACGGAGTAACAGAGTAACAGAGACGGAGGGAGCGACGTTCGAACCAGTTACAGGACGAACAAAGTGCTAATCCTTCTCCAGACAAACCGCCATGCTCCTTTCAGCAGCGCTCTGAGGGCAGCTTCCTGTAATAGTAACCTGCCGCTGCTTAATACTGCTCTCCTTTATGCCCAGAACCACTCAGGAACTTCCACATGACACATGTGAGGAGAAAGCCCATGAGCCAAAAGGCCCAAAGAATCTAACGCCTCCGTCACAAAGCCAGAGCGCGCAGGTCGCTTCCTGTCAGTGTGGAACTTTTAATGCTTCCCAATCTACACAGGGCTGAATAAAGCCTTCTCCTCCAGGTGGAACACTCCTTATTGGGGTAACTATGGTACTCATTTCTGCTAATTTATGTCCTATTTATCAGCCACTGACATGCCGGAGAACTTTACCACAGGTGGCGCTAAGAAAAAACGACTTTGGTGTCAGATTAGAGCCAGGCCCTGCTGGCGCGTTGTAAGAAGGGGAAAAAAACAACAGCAAAAAAAAGCAAAACATGTGGCACTGCTAAAAATACCTGCTTTTGAATCATTCACATCACAAACCACTTAGAGAACTCATGACTTTATGCAGATATTTATCATCAGATTTGGGCGAGGCGGGAACACACTTCATGAAATAATGCGGCCTGGCGGCTCTCCTGCACCGCAACAAACTAATAAACATGAGAAGGAGAAGCGGCTGGAAGGGAGGACGACCCCCGACTGGCGGCTCAGGGACGTTTCAGTCAACTCACACTACATAGTTTAAAGTTTTCGGCAGCTTACTTGAATGCACAATTCAAGTGTCACTGAGTGAAGATTTTAATAGCACACACACAGAGGAACTGAACTACAGTAATTGCTGCTAAGTTGAACCAAAGCATCAACAGTAATATTCTATTCAAAGGTTAAAACTCTTAACGGCTACCACGGCGCAATAAGGACATTGTGGACAAAAGAAGAAAAGGAAGAGTAAAAAGTTTTCTAGAAAAACATGGAAATGTCTGAGTTTGAAAAGTCAGAAATTTGAGATTAATGTCAGAAATTTTCAAGAAAAAAAACGTGGACATTTCTCAGTCAAAAAGTTTCAATAATTTCTTGAACAAAATTGCAAGTATTCGACTTTCTTCTATTAAGGCAAACATCATCTCTTTTCAGACCTATAATAATTTATCTCTGACTCTGCTTTGTTAAAATATTGCATTTTAAATGTATGGCTAAGCCATGGAAAAGAACAAAAAAACTTGACAAATATTTCCTTATTTAATTGGGGAAAAAGTTTTTGTCTCTAAGTACTTCCACCTGTGCTGACTTTGGCAGTTTCAACAGCTCTGCTTCAAGCTGTCCCTCTGATGGTGGAAATGTTTGGTGTGAGATTTGACTAGTAACTTTGATTATTTGGAGTTGATCAACAAAATGACTATTTCATTTGTTTATTTTCTATTTCCTCCCCAGTTTGTATGGTACTTTAATTATACTTGGTACCTGTCAAATTACAGATGGAAAAAAACCTATTGATATTGATTTGATCATTTTAATATGACAAACATCTGGCAGGGTGTGTAGAGTTTTATGTTGACTGTACAGCTGATATTTATTGTCTCTTTTAAGCCATTAGCGGAGACATCTTCTGATGCATGTGGTCCTTTGGCCTAATGAAATACATTCCATTATAATGCTGTAATGAATCAACAAGAGAAAATCAACTCAATAAAATTGAGGCAATAAATCCTTACGATTCTTTTAATCCATATTACGACTATGTGACAGATGTGAAGGGCTGCAGAAATGGAAAAATACACAGACACTGTTTTTACGCTGTACGTGGTGAAAATGTCATCACATACTTCATCTCTGTCTTTGTTTTTTATTTTTTTGCAGCGTATCATACATTCTAAAAGATTGCCAAAATGAATGATAGTTCATAATGAGCAGATTTTGTGTTTATGTGATCTGACTTTACAGTCAGTGACAGAAAAGCTGTATTTTGCCAACTGTGCAGCTTCAGTTTTAGTGCTGACAGTTTGGGTTGGTGTTGGATTATTGCAGAGTTATGATATGAATATTAATTCATCGTTAAAAAGCTTAAATCATCAGCTTAAAAAGTTTACTTTGTGATGAAAACCTATTGGCACAAAATAAAACTTTACTGCAGCACAGTCCTGTCACCAGCACAGCAGAGGCTGTAAAACCGCTTCAAAAAATCTATTGCTAGAAAACCGAGGTGGGTGATCTGACATCCAAAAAGAAATCAAACAAAATTTTTGAAGGGGAGTATTATGTCTTCTCCAGGTACATGGTGTCCCTTTACCTCATAATCAAGTAACTATATTAACTTCAGTTGTTATAAAAATGTTATTTAAATCAAATATGACTTAAAATAATTTTTTATTTCCTGATTTAATGCCTTGAAATTGTGCCTCTGTCTCTTTAAAAACTCACACTCTTTCTGTAACTCTGTCTTCAGGAAGCCATCTCAACATGGCTCCTCTATTAACACTTTAAAAAAAAAACTTTTTTACCAGAGCTGGACAGAGAAATAACTCATTTAATATTGAGCTCAGTAGATATGTAGGCGTACATATGTTTGCTAATTGCTGCTGGCTAGTCTAAAGGAGCTGAGTGGGAGAATCTTGAGAGAGGGCTACTCTGTGAGGCGGTAGCTCAGAAGCTCGAAAGTTACAGCTCTGCGGAGGAAGTTTGTCCTCGAAGGCGGAGCGAGGTCCACCCAGGTGTTTAATAGGAGCTGAGTGGTTGCCATGGGAGATTAAAGGGTTTCTCAAACATGTATCAAAGAATTAAGGCAGGACTCCAGGTATGTTTTTGATAACATGATGTAAAGCTCAAAAAAGGCAATTTTACATAATACTTACACTTTTAAAGCCAAACTAGAATATGTATAAAGATTAATCATTCATAAGAAACTCCGTAAAACTCAGTAGCTAGAAACAGAAACAACGTCTCAATAAGGTAAAAAAAAAAAAAAAAAAAGGCCTTTCCAATCCCAAAACCATGCAGCAATGGATGCGTCAATCCTCAAACTTACACCACCAACAGTCTAATCTTCAGGTCCCCATTGTACCAGAGGTGAGTAATAGTTACATTTACTCAATCATACTTACTTGAGTATCGTTTTGGGGAAAAAAATACTTTTAGGAGTAGTTTTATTACACTATACCTTTTACTTTTACTTGAGTACAATTTTTATAAAGTATTGCCACATTTACTTCAAAAGAATGTCTGAATATTTTACATACTGTGAGTGCCTTAACTGACTGAAGAAAAAACAAAAAATACAGAGTTTAAGCTAAAGTAAGCCTTTTAGTTTGTGAAAAAGCTTTGTTTTTTAATATTTATTCTCTGTGTCTTTTGGCACTGTTAGAATTTCACAGTTCTAACATACATTAGTATTCACATTTTTTTTATGACATCAAACAGTGCTGCCTAAATCTTTGTAATCATGTTTTTTTTGTTGTTGTATACATATTTTCCTTTTAGTTTAGGCTTTCAATGTAAAGCTGTATCCAACTTCTGGTATTTAGGCCTCTGATGGCATCACTTTTTAGTATTACATCAGATTCTGATCAGTTACTTTAGTGAACTTTTAACCAGATACTATTTTACTCTTATTTGAGATTTTTTTGACAGTTACTTTTTACTTTAACTTCAGTAAAAAAATAAATAAATAAATAAATGTTGAAGTAGTGCTACTCTTACATGAGTACAATTTTTGGGTACTCTACCCACTTCTGCTTTAACTGGGTTGGTCAAAGTTTGGTAAGGTAACGTCGCTCTCACTGCACGTGCCTTCTGTGAATAAACAATCACATTGAAAGGCAGCTGTTCCTCTCAGATCCCAGAAATTTCCTCCAAGCGGCACTTTGGAGCCAGACTGAGCGCGTGCAGCCTCAGTCACGAAGCCTCACATGCAGCAGGAGGAAAACTAACTCCGTGTTCAGAGGAGGGGAAGGGGGACAGCGCCAGGAGTCACTCTAAAATGAGAAAAAAAAATCTGCACGTGTTCCTGTCTCCCCCTCTCAAACGGTTTATGAAACACGTAAATTATTCAACCTTATTTGCAAAACAACATCATTTTCTCAGCTCTGCTGAGGGATTGCTGCGGCGTCAGTGTGACGGTGCTGCCCTCTGCAGGGCGGAAGTGGTAATGCAGGGGCATAATCTCTATTGAAATATCTGAACTGATTAAAAAAAAAATCTTTTTTTAAACAGGACCATTCAAAGAGTACATCTTTGAAGTGAAAACAAGCAGAAAACCGAGGGAGACCAAAATATCTCTGTGTTTGATTATAGGTTCATACATGCATGTGATTTATTTGGCAAGCTAATAAATTCATCAGCATAAATATATATAAATCATAGCTGCAACTTCTTTATCGTTTTCCTCCATTCTTCCTATTAGCCTGCTATAAATAGAAGTCCATTTGGAGTCACAGCTGGTGCTGTTTCCTCCCATCTGCACTGTATAACAACTACAGTACACAGCATCAGTTAACGCACATTTATGCATACACACACACACGCACACACACACTGAGGGCTATGCTTTAACCTTGCCAGCTGAACCTCATTCTATATGGCACGACTGCATTCAGTGATCCACGATTAACTCTGGAGATACTAGAAAGTCCATGTCTGACTCAGATAAGACATAAAAACTGATTATTTACTGATACCAGTAATACCAGGTATAGGCTACAGGGAGTCTTTGCTCCAATGACTTATGAATAAATGCTTCTAATATTGAGAGCTGGGTGAAGAGACTTGAGAATGTTTTTGTGATTTAATTTCTGCAAAATTAATAATAATAAAACAACTTTGATAAAAGCACTTAGAGTCTCCTTTTCAAAGGATATCAACTAGTCACAAAGTTAGGATTGTAGAAGTTACTGGTTTAGGCAAGAGTGACATGCTGGTTTTTTATTTTCTTACTTTATAGAAAAATTGGAATTGGCTAAAATTGGTATCAACAGGTCAAAGTTTTTGAAAGACCAGAGATCAGAAAACAGTCACAAAACCCTCATCAGTGCACCTCTACCTGAAATCCCAATGTACCAATCCATTCTAATGCCTAAGCACTCAGAGACAAAGTGCTAGAGTGAGTGAGATCATGAGGGTGATAAAATGCTCAACAGCAGAACGATTGCATACAAAAGCGAGCCTTCTTGTGCCTAACACTGACCACATCTCATGACTGGCCTTACGAGAGTTTTAGGTACCCAGTGTCAGATTTAATAAGCTGTGACAAAGTTGGAAAGGCCGTAATCGTGGTGAAGGTTTCACTAATGATAAAGCGTTGTGAACATGTGTAGAATTTCCAATAACAGTAAGCAGGAAGATAAAGTTACTGTAGGAAAAAAAAACACATTTCTCCACATAATCCATCCATATAAGAGTCCTTTCTTTGTTACCGGACATTAAACCTTGTTTTCACCCCAGTTCTCAAACTGTTTTGATCAACAGTTTCAAAACTCTACATTAAAAAGCTTCATACTTTAAGATGTTAATGCAGAACAATTATATTAACTTTGAGTAGTTAGTTGAAATATGCATGCAAAAACCTTCATGAAGGTGTGCTGCAGATTTGAGTTTTTATCACTACCAAGACAAAGGCATCACGTTTGTCATGCCATACTCCGGATTCCGTCATTCATGTCCACACAGGATAATGGTTGAAAGAGAGATAGATTGCAGACAAATGAGAAATAAATCCTCAAACATCTTACTTGGACTTTATCAGCTCTGGAAACAGAGTGAACCAGCTCTTCTTTGGTTTTTACCGAACTAAAGCACACCAAATTCCGCAGCACATGTCGATATTAAGGTTGTCAAAGTCAGGCTAGCATAGCTGACCTGCTTTCCTGTTAACATGCTTTTTTTTTTTCAATTACAGCTTTTTCCTCACATGCAAAATGTGACTCCTGGAAATTGTTATCTAGTTGTCATAATGTTGACAACTGGTAGTTCCATGAAAGTTTTTACAGATATCCTCCTGTGCTCAGTCTAAGTGACTGTAACCCTACTGAGATGCCTTTGATTATTTCATCAAGGGTCAAGCAATCACAACAATTTATGCTAGTAGGTGAAACATGCACTCTGTCTGTTTGCTCTGGTAGCAAGTGGATACAGCTGGCAGGCGCAAAATGGAAACACACAAACACATTTTCACCATACATGGAATGTGAAGTTTGCATCCAAACGCACTAAAACTATTTGGTAACACCGCAGTGGTCAGTCCATATCAAAACGCCTGATTCAAACCAGCAATGTGCCCTTGTGACATCCTACCTGTGTGACCTTCTCGGTGACGTTGTGAGTCCTGTCAATGAGCTTGCAGGGGGCTATGATGTCCATCTCTCCAGAGGGAAGGGCGATGAGGGGGTCCGGTTTGAAATCCACAAAGTTGAGGGTGATGTGGGGGATTTTGGATATCGTACGGTACCGCATGAGGTCCGAGTCCGAAGTGGAGTTCAGTATGTTAGACTTACTATTTACTGCGCCTGTAGAGAAGCACACCAGGTCAGGATTAAAGCTTCAGGAGGTAACTTTTATAGAAATGTATTTTTTTGATAGTGCTGTCAATCGAATGAAAAAAATTAAACAGATTAATCACATACTAAAGCAATGATTAATCATGACTAATCACTAGATTAATTTTGGAAGACTGAAGTATAAAAATCCACTTTTCCAAAAAAACTCCTAAGAAAATGTTTTTTTTGTCTCAATTTTCCAGGTATTCATATGAGACAGAAAATGTGAAAAAATTTCAAGCTCCTCCGGCCCCATTTAGTAGTCCTATTGCCATGTGCAGAAATACAACCAATCAGAGCCAAGAGGAACATCTTAGCAGTGTCAATCACACTTGTGTACATGCTGCTCACACCCTTCACCAATCAGCAGGTAACGCTGTTCAACTTCAACATTGCTGCTGACTGCAGCTGTGCTAATGGTGGAGAAACAGTCGGAGTTCTCAATGGTGGAGTTCTCGGCAGGTTCCACTGTAGGGAGGAGCTGTGGATGCTTGGCTGTAGCAGAGAGCAAGTGGGAGGGGCCTGCTTGTTCAAATTTTCAGGCTAAGCCCTTTCTCAAAACTCATGACTCCAGACAGTAGGAAAGAGCACTGCGATGTCGCACCACCTCTGTACTCACCAGTGCTGCTGCTGGACGGCCGGACGCTGGCCCTCCGGTTCTTCCGGTCCCACTCGGACCTCAGGGCCTCAATCTCGTCCACGGAGGAGGCGCGCCGCATGCTGTGGAAGCTTTCCCGCGAGCGGCTGTGCGTCAGGGAGCAATTGGAGCACGAGGCGTCCGGGTTAAGGCTGAGGCGGTGGCGGGCCACGACGCAGGGGGTCGACTGGTTGAGGGGCCCGACCAGGTGGGCTACTTGGGGAGGCAGCCTGGGGAAGGGAATAGGGGTTTCCGAACACAGGAGGGTGCGTTGGTCCTCCTGGTGATCCTCCGGCCACTTCTGTAGAGCCGACCTAGAATCAACCAAACAAGATTAAACATCAGACCTCATGCTTGCAGAAAGTGTACATAAAACATTTCTTCATGCCCCACATATGTGCTTCTACAGTAATCCTGAGGACTGTACCTGCTTCCACTCAGCTGCTCCTGGTGGTCTGGGGGTAAGAGAGGCAGGGGCAGGAATTCGCCCAGACCAAGACACTCGGGACTGTGGTCCGGATGCAGTGGCAGGGGCGTGGCTGTGGGGATGTGGCCGGCCTCCGCGTCGTCCAGCGATGCCTTGCTGTTGGACAGGGAGCGGAGCTGGGGGAAACGCAGCTTGAAGCCTCGTGGGCGACCTGGGCAGAGGGAGGATAAAACTGGCTGCTGACCTGCTGCGTGGCAAGTGGATTTAAAACCAGAGGTGGAGTTCAAGCAGGAGAGAGGGAGGATTGGAGATGGATCACATGTGGGACGGCGACATTGATGGGATTGCCGTTTCAGTCAGAAATAATCTGAAAGATTATTTGGTGGACTCATAATACAAGCTCTGTGTTGCAAGCCAATAAACATCAATACTTAGAATTCAGAAGAATAAAAGTCTAAATCTAATGTCTGCTTCATGTTCATAAATTGTGTATGAACATGAGCAGACATGCTGGAGGTCATAAGGCCTACTGAATGTTAAAACCAAGCCTCATTTGCAGTGTTTCTGCACCAATGCGAACATATTCAGTGTTTGAGGGTGATGATACACCCGATATGTCTAGTATGACATATTAGGATTAAATTCACAAAATTGAAGGACTTTGGTTTTGATGGACCATAAGCCTCTTCTCCATTGTCAAGTCTCGGTGGTTAATGTCTGGTTCGGTTCTGTTGTGTAAGTTGTGTACATGGCTAGGAACTTTGGGACATCTTAGAAACACCTGAAGTTATGGATGGCGGTTTGATGACATCAGTCAGTTTGCCTGAAATGTCTTGGTATAGTTGTTCGTTGCGGGTTGCCTCGTCTAGTTGACATTATCTGCGCTCTTCCGCCACAAATGATAAAAAGTTTGAACCTCAGAGTTTGACCATGGAATTATTAAATTGCAGCTTGCTGTCTCACACACTAGAAACAGTCTCATCATAGATTGATTGAGATGTTGTTGTTCGAGACGGAATCCATGATCCAATCAACTAATGCAATTTGCTGCCAATCAAACAGGCTGGTCACTGGTCACGGTCCACCTTGTAGAACACCTGAGGAGGACCTGTGATGCATCTGGAAATGGAGATGAATCTGACAAGCTAATTAGCTGTAAACTATTGTTACATTAACTGTAACATATTACAACCTTTCAGTTCAAATGTTAATATTTCATTTTCCAATAGTTTTATAAATTTCATGAATCATAAATCTCTGAAGAACTGAGATTGTTTCTTTGAAAATATGGAAACTTATAGTCATCTGTCAGAGCCAAGGAAAACATGGCTTTATGCTCAGGATAGAGTCCAAATGTAAGTAAGTAAGGAAAGTGAAGGGTCAACTTGTCTGACCAATCCAGAAGTCTGATAGTGGAAGTGTTGGCAGCGCTACGCCTGAAAAACATCCTATAGCAGCAGCTATAAGAACGGCAAAAGGGCCCAGTGTGAAAAGAAACGAGTGAACGGGAACCTTATAGAAAAAGACTGAAACTGTATGAGGTCCCTGCTTTTTGTTCCTGGTCTAAAAGAATACAATGAGAACATGCATGAGAACACTGACCTGTAACAAGCCAGGTGGGCAGGCGGTGGTTCAGCTCCCGTTTATGGTCCTTCAGTGCGTCTTCAGTCATGACCTCGAAGTTCAGGATGAACATGATCACCACACCATCCTCGTTCTTCACCGGCACCACGTCCACCATGCACAGGAAGCACTGGCCTGCAGAGACAGTGCCAACACGCAGACCCATTTGGTTGGTCAACTCGATTTGACCAACCAAATGGTCAAATTGACTATGGGGTTGATTGATCAAGAAAAACAACTTTTAGGTAATCCATGCATCTTAAATACCAACAAATTAGACTTGGAGAGACACAAATTCTCTGCTCACAATTTAAAATATATATATATATTTTTTATTTACATATATTTTTAAAAGATTGTCACTATGACAGATAATCTGTGAAAAGATCAACCTCTTCTGCCTCCTTCCAGTGGCAACTAAAATCAACCAATCACAGCTAAGGGTCTTAGTGTTGTCAATCACCACCTGGCATGCACTGCTCACAGTTTGGTGCAAGTTTTAACAAATATGTGAAAAACACACATACAGTATATATATATATATTTAGAAAGTTAGTACAAGTTACCTGGCTTATTAACTTATAATAAGCATGAAATTAGACTGAGGGTGGGAATAAGTAGCTGAGATCAACACACCACACAAAAGAGCTTAATTGAAAGTCAAACGATGGTTTTATTATTGTCTTATCTTTAAGATAAAAACCATAAAATCATCACAATGCACATAAACATGCCAATCGATGATATAAAACTGAAAAAGTCACAACCAAGCAAAGTCAATCGTAGGAAGATTTCAAATGGAACAACCGTCTCCAACTAATTCTCTCAAATTTCTCCTGGATGCATACTGAGTTTGTGAAGAGAAAAGCCTTTGTTGTGTTCTGGTCCAGTTCTCTACAGTCCCAAGAACTCCATCAGAAAAAAAACAGAACTTGTTTCTCACTGTAATCCTCATCCTTGTTTCTGTTATCTCATCCCATCCCCCTGTACCCGTCCAGCCTCTTACCTGGACAGACAAACGCCACCACAGTAGTTATGGCAACGCTTCAAGCCAGTCCCGTGTGCCGTACCGGCCAACACAGAGCGTATCTACGGCAACCCTGCTTCGCCCACCGTCCTGCCTGCCACGCATCTCGCATCATCACCGCAGAGTGGGACGAAATCCGATTGGACAGGAGCTCTAATCCCGACACAGTGGGGGGAAAAATATGAAATGCTGGGAAAACTAGAGGATTAAACCATCTGGCCTCCATCAGCAGCAGTTGTGCATGTCTGTCCGCATGCATCCATGTTTTAATAAACGTGTGGGCATCAGACAAAGCTGAAGCCCATTCATCATCCTGGATCATGTTCATTCATGCCCGGATTTTGCAGCTGTGAAAAAGCATTTGCAGACTTGTTTTAATCACTGGATGTGATGCTGAGTCAGGCTGAGAGCTGCAGACACCTGACTGAGGATCATCCACACAGGCTGATGTTTCTTCAGAAGAAGACATCAGCACATCGGCCAGACCAGTTCTGTGGCTGTTAACTTTGTCCTATAAGTTTCAAACTCAACTTCGGTTTTACTGTCTTCTGGTGTTTCATCTGTTTTTAATCTGTACTGTTTATATTTGTCATGATTCCTTGTAACTGTTCAGCATTGATTATTATTGCAAAACTTTGATTACACACAAATATGACCAGTGAGCTGGCAGTTATACAACACTGTGCAGAAATGGCTGGAAATGAGTAAACCCACCCTACTTCCTCCTTCATCCATCTAGAACGCTTTAAAAAACTAAGAAAAAAGTGTGAGACTAAGATACACTGACCTGGTTTATTGTAATTGTCATGTCTGAAATTGTCATGTTTTCATTATTTCTTCATGAAAAATCGTAATTACCAGAAAATAAAGCCTTAGAAACATATGCATGTGAGTAACTAATCTTCTAATTGTGTTAAATTAAGGGATAAAGTTTGTGAAGTAAATGGGCTCGTCAATGATATTACAATATATTGAATGGATCTGTTTAGATGTAGGAAAGGTGATTTTTAAACGTTGGAGCAGTAAAACAAATGCATCTTTAAAGACAGTTCAGTATTAAATAAAACTCTATAACAAACTAACTTGTAATTTACGCTCCCTTTGTTTTGATGTCCTTTTCTCTTTCTGCAGGAGCATTGTCACTATTGTCAGCAGTAAAACAATAACTGGTGATTCTCTCACTGATTACATTACAGCTGATGTAACTGAAACTCACTTTTCAGGACTTGAATGGCAAAGCAAGCAGGTGAGAACTTGTGACCATTAGCTAATGTGGCTAAGTGTTAGCAGTATAAAATTGAATTAAAATAATTTCTTAGAGAAGGTTTGTAAGATTCATAAATATTGAATAAAAAGATTAAACGCGTTGGACAGACAATGCAGTAAGATCCGACACTCACAAACTGTATCAGTTTAATTGTTTCAGGATTTTGTATCTCTTACTATTTTTTTTTTCTGCGACATCGCCCCAATCAGAACACAGTTTCCCACCACACACACCAGCTGTACCAGTCCTCCCACTACCAAAACCAGGGATTCACAAACATTCACTCGAATTGGACAAAGATGGCGGGGTGAGACTTTTGAGAACAACAGATGTGGTTTGTACAGAAGCACACGTAACATGTGCACACCGCAACACCACAATGTCAGGTCAAAGGTCAAGAAACGAGGATTTGAGTAGATTTAGAAGGAATAGGATACGTTCTAAATCTGGAGCATCCTGTCAGTTCTGTTCTGCTTGTGTGTGTGTGTGGGCAATTCTCCAAATAAATATATTCATGCCAAGTTGCATTCATCAATGCATCAAATGCATGCGCTTATACACAGATTTATCTGCTGTGTGTGAGGGCATGTGCTTGGGTGTGTGTGTGTTTGTCCTGGATTTTGTGGAGTGGTGAAAAGCTGCGATTAAGCCCACATATTTTCTGACCTATTTGTTGCTGACCGTCATGCCAGCGCTCCGCGGCGTGAAAGATTTCCTCCAAGTGCATCTGGAGTGACTGAGCTCCACCGAGGGGCGGAGGACTAGAAAGCCATTTCGTTTAAAAGCCCTGCAGGGAGGTATTCCAATTCTGCATGTTCTAGTTGATAATCTGATTCGGCGTTACCGATTTACAAAGCTGGAGGAGATTATAGCAGCACACACAAAGCGCAGAGAACACACAGAGCAACAACAACAAAATGCTATTATAGAAATAAACCCAGAAGTTTTTATAGAGGAGCTGAAAGTTCAGAATCTGGGAAAAGGTGAGAGAACGGTGAGGATTTATTCCATGTGCAACAACGAATGTCAAACGTTTACAGAGCTCTGTAAGCCTTTCTCTTGAACTACTTTTTATCACAAATAAAATGATACATTGCTTCCTATTGATTTTTTTTACCAATAGAAATCTAAAATGTGGAGCATGCATTTTTTATTCAGCCCTGAGTCAATAATTGATTAAATGTCTGAACCAGGTTTCTGCCTGCAGAGACCAGAGATGTGAATCTTTCATTGTCTAAAGATTCGATTTGATTCTGATTTTTAGGCTCACGATTTGACTCAGAAATAATTTTCAAATCAGAAACTGATTTTTCTATTCAAACATTTTAGAGATTCTGTTTAAATTACATGACTGAGAAAAGGAAAAGCCAGTGTAAACATAATGAACATTTATTTAAAACATATTTCAGCATTTACATTTAAACAAAAATAGGTTTGTGCAGAATGAGTTTAGCTTAGCTGCCTGGCTTTTTCAATGAATTATTCAAAAATATAATTTGACCAAAAAAGAAAACTGAAATCAATTTCTGAGCCGTTTGAATCAATTCATTAATGTCACAACTAGGAATTACAGTATGAGTCTTTGTGGAATAGATTTGTTTCTGCATCTCTACTAGAGATCAATATTTTTTTTTATCCATTTGTCTTTTCAAATGAGCTCAGCTCAGTCAGATTAGCTGAAGAGGATTTATCATTTTCACATTTTACCAAAAATTCTCAATGGGATTCGTGTCTGGACTTTAACTAGACCATTAGAAGACATGATTGTGCTTTTATCTGAACCACTCTGGTTAAGATCATGGCTGTCTTTTTTTTGTTGAAGTTTTTCCTGAGTTTCACTGTATGAAAGGTAATCAGTAGTTCCAAATCAACCTGAGGAAGGAGAAACTTTGTGGAATTAAAAAAGAAAATATGGACGCCTAAATTAAATTTTTAAACAAGTGTGTTCATAAATCAGAGTTTGACTATCTCTTGCATAAAATTATTTTCTGCTTGACATAAATAAGAACTAAAGGAAAGTGGATGTTTTCTCCCGTTCTGCCACTTTGTGACCTCCTTGTCAAGCCGTGCAGTTACTCCATCTAGTGGATAGCCGCCGCCTCTACACATTTAGTGCGTTATATAATAAAGTGGGTAATATGAAGACTGATATAAACAAGAGTTATCTCGGTTATTACAAAGACAGAAGGAGCTTTTCTTTTTTCGAGTCATTCAGAAATTCAACACTAGCAGGTTTTAATCTCTTCAATTAATCTGTTCAACTTCCTTTTATAAATGTCTATTTAATTATACATCAAACTTTTCTATATTTGAAAACATTTTGATCAAAAATAGAAACAAAACAATTAAATGAATTGCTAAATCACCACAAGATAACTGTTCACAAATATTAACAAAAAGCAACGGTTTAGAAACCTACAGCAGTGACAGACTGGACTCGAACCTCAGACTGTCTTTTCCAAGTTGTCTTGGAAAAGATGTCAACATTTCAACAGCTTGTAACTTTGTTGATTTCGTGCAAGTTTTTCTTCCTTGTTACTTTTTGAACAATGGTTTACCAAAATAAACTGCTAATAATTTAATAAAGTCAGTAACAGGTTAAACGTCTACGGCAGGGGTCTCAAACTCCAGGCCTCGAGGGCTGCAGTCCTGCAGTTTTTAGATGTGCCACAGGTACAAAACACTGGAATGAAATGACTTAATGACCTCCTCCTTGTGTAGATCAGTTCTCCAGAGCCTTAATGACCTAATTATTCTGTTCAGGTGTGGTGCAGCAGAGGCACATCTAGAAGTTGCAGGACTGCGGCCCTCAAGTACTGGAGTTTGAGACCCCTGGTCTACGGTAATTCCTTTTGAGTTCCAGAGCAGAACTCCAACATGGCCACACAGACCGGACCCGCTCCAGGTGCTGGGGCTAGAAATGACTTGTTAATGGAGGCCTGAGTCCCAGACATGCCTGCTGGGGGATCAGAGTGTGTGTCAGTGTGTGTGTCAGGGCCCTTGGGGAAACCGCGTGCCTGGTGGGGTATTGCTGTCAAGTGGACAGACCATGGTCAGCTCTCTACTAATTCTTGCTCAAGAATTCATTAAGAATACTTCAGAGACTTAATCTCCTTCAGTGTTTGGCATGGGGGGGAGGTAATATGGAAACAATTATTATTATTACTATTATTATTATTATAGGGATATTACTACTCAAATGCTATATTTGAGTAGCACTTGAATGGATTACATAACAGTGACATATAGGCACACATGGTGTATACTACATTGTGAAATATGAAGGACACACAGATATAAAAAATTTGGGCCAATAA
This sequence comes from Xiphophorus hellerii, assembly GCF_003331165.1. Taxonomy (NCBI): domain Eukaryota; kingdom Metazoa; phylum Chordata; class Actinopteri; order Cyprinodontiformes; family Poeciliidae; genus Xiphophorus; species Xiphophorus hellerii. The sequence goes on from NC_045692.1 coordinate 3,124,431, forward strand.
TGATAACTGTTATCAGTACTGGTGATACCAAATATCACCAATACTATATTTATCAATATATCAACCAATATTTTTGATAAACATTGGTCAGTGGCCAATGTTTATCAAAATAGTGCATATACATTATATCTTTCTCTAACATGTAGAAACAACCACACTATTGTTTCTGTGCGTCAATTAAAGACCTCCTAATCTTGTGCTGCATCAATGTCATGTGACCAAACAAATACCCCGTATCTACCCCCCCCCCTCCTGAAACACAAACTGCAACAAGACAGAAGTACCCATCAGTTGTTAATATTGGTCCAGTTTTACTATTTGGACCCAAATTAATATGTTAGTATGACTCTAGATGGGAGTCACTGTTAGTTTTAGAACCAATCCATATCTACCAGTTCCCTCTGTAAAAGTGCTTCCAGAGTATTTATTACTGCATCAAGATGTAAATATGACATCAGAAAGCTCAGGGGAAGTTGGGGCGGAGCAAATCTTTAAATGAACCCACATTTTAAAATATTTCAGAGTTGTAATTTGGTAAGACATGAGCTGTGTTTGTGTGTAGTTCCTCTAAGGAAAGCGGGTCACCTCTCCTTTGCCTTGTCACACTTTAGCAGGATGAAAGAAAACACAAAAAATCCAAATTTCTTTTACATCAGACCTGCTGGCAGCAGAACAAACAGGACAACCTGACATAATCTGCGCCACAAAACTTCACCTGCACAAATGACGGATCATGTTTCCAGCTGCAACAACCCTGTGTGTTTGGGTGTGGTGTCAGAGTGGGAAACAGAGCAAGTGTCTTTATGTTACATCAGCTTTCAGTCACACAGTGGAGCATCAGACATTGGCTAAGGAGGAGAGGAATCTTATCGGATCCTCTGAACTGCTGCCAGCAGCATAACTACCATTTCCTCTCACCAACTTGTGAAATTGTGAAAAGATCAATTAAATATTCGGTTGAAGAAAGAGATTGGATTTGAATCCCACTACAATAGATTGCTAAAGAGAACTCATGCTGTAATCACTTAATGATACTATTAACACTTAGTGATTCTCATCAGGATATGATAAACTCAAAGCAAACCACTAGATGGCAGAGAAAAACTACTTCTCCTTTGGAGGTCATCAATGGTGGTGAACACAAGGAGCAAAACACACAAACAAACACACCCCAACACACTTGTTGCGAGTATCAGCTTTACAAATAGGTAGACATGAAATTAATCAGGCTATACTACACCGCCGTACGGAGCCTCATACAGGTGTGATGTTCTCAGAGGACCGGGCAGCGACTGGGATGACAGAATGGAAAACCAAATTGGTGTGTGATATGCCTCTGTGTGTGTGTGTGTGTTAATGTCAAGCAGCTTGATGCTGCAGCCCCTTCCCCTCCCTCCCTCTTTGGTCACGGCCACCAGCTGTTCACCGATAAGTGATCCAACATCACTCCATCAACACTGACGACACACACCAGTGCGTGGTTGCCTTCCTGTTGACCCCTTCCCATTTTCCTCCATGGTTTCACAATGTGAAGCAGTAGGGGGGGTGAAGGGGGTGGACTAATCCAGATTCACCACCTCGCCTCACCTGTAACGGGGATAAATCACCTGATGGAGAGCTCTCTCTGTCAAAGAGTTAGCTGTACAGTAACGGCTTGTCCTGATACCTGCTCCAGTCACAAGTGTGTATTCCTGTCCCATATTTTACACACGGTGACTAATGCTGCCCTCTTTTGGCGAGAAATGATGGTGATATAGTTGATCACATGATTGATTGTGGCCAAGGGGCAAGGATGGAGGTGGCTGGCATGTTGACAAAGTGGAAGACGGTTAGAGAATCCAATAAACGAGCCGTCCCTCACAGAGGGCCCCTGTCCTGGCTGGAGAGACAGGGAAGAGATGTGAAATGGCCCGTTCCTTCTGGCTTTGAGACCTTAAACAAAATCAATTGAGTACATCTTTAGTTGGACAGTGCCCCGTAAACTATTCATATCTTTAAAATGTTTCCATTTTTTTCTCTTGTTACAGAAACAAACTTCAAAGTATTTGATTGAGAATTTCTGACAGATCAGCAAACAGACCTGTATCTGTAGGGATCCGTCCTGCTCCATGCTATACCTTCTCTTTACCTGCTGCAACGCTCTACTGTCACATATGGTTATTGTTTACAGATAGTCTATTGGTTGAAAGCCTGGCAGGAAACTAAAGGAATACTGCCCATTGCTGTTACAGTAGACCACGCGGGGGTTAAGAAACAACTTGTGAACAACTAAAATCTGCAAGTTCTTGAGATCCCTACAAGAACGAATATAACTGCCTATTTTATTAGTTGAAACACCAAATATGCATATGCATTAATAAACACAGTGGAAATTGTGGCACTATCACAGAAGCTAACATCCATGATCTCCCCTATCTTCACTTTTTGAGTTAAATGGTAAATGGTCTGTACTTGTACAGTGTTTTAACGAATCTGGAGGACCCCAATGAACCTGAAAAATTCCGTCATTCACGCGTACGTTCACACACTGATGGCGGTACGCTACGTTGTAGCCACAGCTGTCCTGGGTCAGTCTGACGTGCACCAGCATCACTAGATCCTTTGACCTCCACCAGCATGCAAGACGTGAAGTGACACAATAACTGACACAGACAACGACTGGCAAACGGTTAGAATGGTTGCCAGATGAACTGCTACCACTGTCGTCATCATCACCCCCACAGATTATTTGGCACAGCCAATCAGTGTGAAGGAAAACTAATGGTGTCCCGACATTGGTTGCTTTGCAATGTCAATTAGCATTGCGGCTTTGTATTTTAGCTACCCAAGCTGCAATTTCTTTCCAATATTTTAGATGTCGTTACTTTACTAATATAATAGCCCAAGTAATTTTTTTTGTGCCTTTTTTAAGATAATTTTATGTACAAGTTGTATATTGGCTTAAAGACTTCAACTAAATTCACCTAAGTTTATTCCATATTCTAGTCTAGTGTTTGATTTGCATTAGTTTCAGCTAACAAAAATTAAATACATCTCAGTACTAGTCACTGAACAACTAAATCCTTGATTTATGTGAATTGCTTTAACTTTATCAGTGCTATGTTCACACCAAACAACTGTAAAGTAATCTCTAAATGTGCACTGCAGATACAAAAAGGGGGCAAAGAATGACCACTTTCCTTTTAGCAAAGGGTGGCTGCACAAAAACGTAAAGTTTTGATGTAGAAGGATGTATTCATTCATCCCACATTCTTCAGATTCTGTGATTGCCAGTGTCCTCTTCTACACCGTGGTGTGCTGGGGAGGCAGCATATCCAAGAAGGACACGTCCAGACTGGACAAACTGACCAGGCGTGCCGGCTCTGTGGTCGGCATGAAGCTGGACTCTCTGGTGACGGTGGCAGAGGCGAGGACACTGAACAAACTGCTGGACATCATGAACGATAGCAGCCACCCTCTACACGTCGTCATCAGCAGCCAGAGGAGCCGGTTCAGTAACATACTGCTGCTTCCCAAGTGCCGGACCAATAGATTTAAGAACTCTTTTGTCCCCCATGCCTTCAGACTGTACAATTCCTCATTGGGGGGGGAGGTGACACAGGACAGAGGGTGGAAGGAGTAGTGACCCCTTGTATTTTTCTCCATACTTATCAGGTCAAACCACATAGTGCAATACGATATCACTGGTCAATCTATCCGTCAAATTCTTATATTTTTTTTTTCTGTTGTATTTATATTTACTTATATTCTTATATTCTATATTCTTATTCCTTGTTTCTTGCATAATTTAAGGTTTTTCTTGCATAATTTAAGGTTTTGGTTACTCACATTTGGTGTGTACCTTAGTATTTAATTTGTATTTTGTATTCTTTTGCACTTTTGCTTACTGTGTGTTAACTTTGTGTTTTCCCTGGGAGCTGCTGGTAACTTCAATTTCCTGAGGGAGTCTTCCCAAAGGATCAATAAAGTACAAGTCTAAGTCTAAGTCTAGTCTAAGTCTAGCATGAGATCTCTTCTTTGCAAGGCACTCTACTAAATAAATGATAGTGCTATTAAAAAATGAAGAGCCCAGACTGAGGATTCTGCACTTGAGGGAGGTGAGGATATTACTTACTGCTGCCAAGCCTCCTACATTTTTCTTCAATCCATCTACCTTCTAGTGTGTACGGCTGGAAATGAATGAGTAAGCACAGATGTGTGACGGGTTTTAAATATTTCAACTGCAATCTGATAAACTGAAAAGAAGATAAAAGCAATAACTGACTTTCTCACCCAACTGGTATTGGTTCTCTGGGCAAGGCACGCTATATCCAAGCTCATGTTCTTTAATGTTCACTTTATGAAGAAATCAATAAAAACTGGCACATTAATGACAAAAGAGCGCTCTTGTCTTTCTTGGAAGAAAGAGAAGCTTTCTCCCATTTAGGACCACCATGTAGGACACATTTCATTAACTCTCCCTCTATCCATCATTGTCTGTTGATGAGGTAGAAGCTAGAGTAAATGAGATACTCACCTGCTCCCAGATTCACCTGTTGACACTGAAGCCCAATGAACACATCAGAGACGAGGCTGAAGGACAAACACTCATGTAAGCAGTTGTGGCTAAACTTCAGCTATTCCGCTAAAGCGCTAATAGCAGAGCGAATCTTTTGTTTAGCTGTTTCATCGCTAACTTTGAAAACATTTAGCAAATATATAGACTAAATTTATTTTTCAAATAAATTCTAAAGCTCTAATTTGCTTGGCTGTGTTTCAAACTTTCAGTTTCATCAATAAACTTCGGCGTGTTAAAGTTTTGATTATGGACTTTAAAAAATTCTCCAAGTAGCCGTTTATATTCATGCTCTTATTTTGACTGTTTCCGTCTTCAACCTCTCTTCACGTTTTCCACAAGTAATAACAGTTTAAAAACTCAGCAGTTTTAAATTTCCTCATATCCTGAATGCTTTCAGAACAAAACCCTTTTGTGGTCGATTAGGTCAAATTAGCAACAAAGCTATTTTCAACAATGCAATATTCATCAACTATAAAACTGAAACAAAGTGACATTTCCAGAAGCACAACCATGCAGGTAGGTTTGTAATAACAAATTTGACCCTGTTGAGAGTGATGTACTATGCTGTAACATGTTGCAGGTGTATCAACACGGTTGAATTTAGTGTTTTAGAACTTTAGCATTAGCTTTTCTTAAATGCCATGTTGGTTAAGCGCATTAGCTTAACCAACCAACGTTTTATTGCAGCTAACTTTTAGCTAGCAGTGCCCACCATTGCATCTACGTATGTTTATGTTTCTGAGGCTGTTATACCTTCTGTGTCTGATGCTTCAAATCATTTTCTGTAAGAAACCACTGCTGCCAAGTTTGTAAATGTTTCGCTATATTTAATGCTTTCAGACCACTCCAATGACCAATATTTGGTAAAGCTGCAATCAACTAATATTGCAACTTTTTCTTGTGCTAATATACCCCGTTCAACGGACAGGCCTGGGTTGTTCATCCACGAGACATAATCACTCTGCAGTATTCCTCTCTGCATTCAGGCTGCTAATGAAGGTCCAATATGTGAAGTCACTGCTTGTTGATGTGAATGTAAAAATGTTCTTTGTTTAAAATAAATCTCTGTCACTTGGAAAAATAAATAAAATTCCCCAGTTACTTACCCACCTTGTCCACTAATCATGCCCATCACATGCTATTTGTTTCTGCTTTTCTAGTTTTTCAGTTTATTTTTTTATACTGGAGATGTTTTTCTACATATTCAACTCAAAGACCACAGTGTTGAGCTGTAAAAAGGTAGAGTACCTTCTCAGGGTGTTAGCAACATAATTACAGTGAAAATCCATGTGTGTTGTTTAGCATCTGTGTTCATCAGTAATGCAGACTACTTCACATCATATAATTACTAGAACCAAGGAATATAATGAGCACAATACATTCCATGTAGTAAAACTAAAACATAGAAATTTTTCATATGCTTGTTTTAAGAGTTTCTCCGTATGTTTGAGGATTGTGGTCTTTCAAAATGGGATATTATTTGAATTGATGCTAGCACCTTAGCATTAGCTACTGTTAAATATTATGTCGGTGTAGCGCTTTAGTGGAACACGTCTATGATTAGTCCTTTAGCAAAACTGATATTTATGATTAGTGCTTTACTGTTGGCACATAAAATTTTTGGTTAGCTATGCCAAACGCAGGTTGTCTTTATGTTTTTTGTTTTAGCAAATGGTAACATGTAAATTTTAAAAAGAACTTGCAAAAAATATTACAGGCTACAACTCTCCTTGATTTGTGAAATACTGTTTACGGTTTTAATACAAATGTCATATATTTGTACATATTTCTGAGGATTGTTTGCAGAGATCATGTCTGACCAGTTGTGGTAAAGAATAAAGGGAAGTGCCAAAGAAGTATTTCCCATAAACCTAGCGTATCATTTAAGAGTCTGTAAAGGTAGATACTGCTGAAAATTGATTTTATACAGCAAAAGGAAACCAGCTCAACTTGAAACATGGTGCAATTACAGCAACCCCGTTGAACACCTGACCCCGTGCTCTGTTTCCAGAGTTACACTCTTTAAGAGTTGACGGTTGTGCCGTTCCGCAACTAATGTCAGTTTCTGTCCTCCATATAGAAGTTCAATAAAGACTTTAACCTTCTATACAGGATCTTCCTCACGCCGACAGGTGAGAGAGATGTAGGAAGAATGAACAAGAGAGATAAAGACTAAAGTCTCATTTCCTGTCCAGGACTGCACTTATTCAACACAATGATGATTCCCATTCTCTCTTCTCCCGGTCCGTCGGAAATTCCTGTTCCCGCCGTTCAGACACAAAGATAGGAATATACAAGTTGCTGGGACAGGAATGTATATCAAGTTTCTCTGAGGATTAACCCCAGCAGGGATCTCTGAATGTCACAACAACTTCTCAAAAATTGAACTGACGTAGTTTAAGCATTAGATGTAAAACTTTCAGATGCACAACCTATGATTAAACCACTCTGTATAACACAGAGACTTTGACTTTGTGTTGTTTTTTGAAAAAAAATTAATTATAATTTTTTTTTTTAAATTAATTGAGAGCCTGCACCTTAACATGTTCACATTTCCAAAACATGATTTGTCATATTTGTACATTTTAGGAATAATTATAGTATTTCGGGGGGGGGGGGGGGGGGGAATCTGAACCCATTTTGATCCTCATCTCCAGAACCACTGATAATTAAGCGAGGAGCTGTGCTGAAGTGTGCATAGGGGCCAGAACACCGGCGGGACACAGGTGGTGGAAACAGGGCACTCGGAGGTCACTTCTAATGCTTTGCATAGATGAGTGGAGAGCATTTGAAAGGGAAATTCTGTGGATCTTCATGTCTTTCCTGCTTCTGGATCAAGATCAGAGCTCTGACTGAGCAGCTGGAAAACTTGACCCGGGTTATTTGGGTGCGATCCAAGAAACCCGGCGACTTTACAGTCGTGCTTGTCTGGTTAAATACGCACCGCGAAAGGGGGATATTTCAAACCGACTCATATGCAGGATCTGTGTAAACAGCCCTTTTCATCTGGAGATGAATGTCTCAATTTTCTTTGTTGTTATTCCTTGGTGTGCACTTCTCCGCCGTTGTATTGCTCTCTCCATCTCTCCTGCTGCTCTCCGTCTCCAAATGTGTTTATGTAAGAGCTGAACACTCTGTGAGTCTCTGCACAGAAAGCTGCAGGAGAGAAAGTCTCCCTCAGCTCGGAAGAATATGTGATACACTGCCTTTGCTAAAGTATTCACAACCATTTTCTAAAACTAATTTTATGTCACAACCACAAACTGATAGATAAACACCAAGTGCTCCATCATTCCCAGAACAGCGTACTGGAGTAGATTTGATCCTTTAGATCTTATTTATTCTTTTTTGCAGAGTTTTCATCATATTTTCTCTGTTGTTTTTGGATGCTGTGCGGCTGGACGGATGTTTGCTCTTCATTTTTCACGTTTGTACACTTGTTATGATGAGTAACCGTGGCAACTAGGTATTGTTTTTCCACCTGGCAGCAGCTGAAGCCATCTCTTCCATCGATCATGATAGGCAAAGATCATCAAAGATAGCTAACCCTAACTACCAGCTAACCCTCTAGCAATACTCACAAACATTGGTTGATAATACTAAAGTGCTACGCCAACACGGTATTTAGCAGAAGCTAATGCTAAAGCTCTAACTTCAATTTAATTTATATCTGCCCTTGAAAGACTACCACCCAAAGCAATTTAATTTCAACGTAATAATTATATTGTATTTATGTTTATATCTTATTCTCTACTGTCCATATTTTATTTTATTCAGGTATGTATTGTGTATGAAATAAAGATATTGGGGGGGGGGAAAGACAGAAAGAACATGAGGAGAGGAAACTGTAGTCTTCACCCGCTGCAAAATGAGAGCATTAATGTAAACGTTCAGCTACTTGAAGAATTCTTAACATCCAGCACAGATGTTGAAATTTATTTACTGGATGTTTACAAGCCAAGTAAATTAATGCTGTAGAATTTATCTGGAAAATTAAATTTAGGGTAAGCTAAACATTTTCAAAGTAAACAGACCTGCTAAGGGTGAAACCAAAAATTAGGTCCGCTATTAGCGTAATAGCAGGTTAGCCGAAGTGTACCCAACACCAGGGGTTATAAACTATTTCCCTCTCCCTTCAAAATAATTCATAATTGTTTTATTTGTACATAGTCGAAACATTTTGTGTTATTTTACAACCTTTGGAATGTGAAGCCAATCCGCTACTGGTGTTAGCTGTTAGCTAGAAGCACATGAATGACCAAATGTAAACAGCCGTGTCTGTGTGTGTATTCTACACAACATTCTTTACTGTGAGGCTAAAACATGTTAGTATTAATTATAAGGATTTATATATTTGTGTACTTTGTTGTAACGTGCTGCATCTTATGCTGTCTTGTGCCCTTGACACTCCTGAATCTGAAGAAGCTTTTCCTGGTTACATAAAACTGAGAAAACATAAAGCCCTACTTTATCACTGAGATCTACAAAACACTGAAAATATTTCTAACCATGTTTCATGACAAATGAAGAAAAAAAAGAGCAACTTGGCTGTAATACAGTGGGAAAATTAAGTATTTGATGCATAGGCAATTATTTAGGTTCTCCCGCTTCCAAAGAATGAAGAGGTCTGTGATTTTCATCAAAGCTACACTGCAACTGTGAAACAAATAATAAAACCCAAGTCACATTGTATGATTTTGAAATTATTAAAGTTTAAAGAAGTCCTTCTGCCACATATTAATTGCACCTGTTTGAACTCGTTCATCCAGTTTGAAAATATGTCAACTGGGACAGTGAGGCAAAAATCAGGAAAGAAAAACGTGTTTTGGGCAGAAACCGCTCAGTGGAGCTCGTGGTCGGGGAGCTGCTGACCTACAAGCGGAGCATTCAGCGCCGTGTGAGACACTTCATCGCTCACAGTCACCAGTCATCAGTTTATAAGCTCTGTGAGAGAAACCAGAGCGTAAAACAGAGCCGGAGGATCGTCTGTTGCAGCTGTTACCTTCTGCAGACAAACATTGTCTGTGTGTGTGTTTGACGCACAGCAACCCCCCCCCCTCCCCCCACACACACACACACACAGAGCCAGCACATCCATAACGTCCCCTCAGAGCAGAGCCTGCGTCTTTGCTCCTTCCTTTCTCGTGTTTCTGATTATCTGAACTCATGAGCTGTCTCATCTAAAAATATAGAAAATTACATGTTTAAATGGAACATATTCTTACATTCTCATATACGTATATTCCAGTACTGATTATTAGCTTTTTGATACATGTTTTGGTGAAACACAAAAATACATCACAGCTCTAATCATTTTAAGCAAACAATCTCAAAGACAACATAAATAAAGCTTTTCTGTAAAGCCAGTAGAAATTATAACTTTGTGCTAATTTGTTTCAAGAGAGAGAGAAAAAACAATGTTATTTTTAATACCTTCTATGTTATGTCTGTAACAATAACCAGCAAGAAAATTAATCACACATGAACATGTGAACATGTTGCATCATATACTGTAATTAAAAGGGATAGATCATTCAAATTCAGTTAGAAAATATTCTAAGGAAAATTAAATATTCGTTGAAGAGGGACTGTGGAGCAGTTAGCAGTAGTCAATATTTTACCTGCAAATGACAGAGTGGTTTCACAAAAGGGACTTTGCAGAGAAAGAGAATTTAGATAGCTTAAGGCTAATGGCTAGTCAGGTAGGTTTTAATGGTAGGGTGGAGAGAAACTGAAAGAAACTCAAACTGGCTTTTTCTACCCAAAACTGTTAGGAAGAGTGTAAAAATATCATGATGACAAGAGAGAAACATGAATTAGGAGATGGATTATAGTGGCAATGCAGGGGCTTAAGGGCAACACTCAAATACTTGAGACCCCCTCTGTTTTCTTTTCTCCAATGTTGGGGCTTCCGTCAATCAGGAAGATAAATGCTGCACTGTTATTGGCTGTACGGACATCTACAGAGCAGCAGAGGGTAACTCAGTAGGGATCTACCTGGTGCTCCTGATTGGCTAAGTGCATTCTGCTGCCATCTCTTAGCGACATTTATTGGTTCTCGGGTGGAACATGACAAGGAAAGGGCTTTATGGTGCACTGAGCCCAGTTGGCATCACTTCATATTCAGCCAGCAAGACAACTCAGCGTGTGTTAATAAGTGTGGGCGCGAGAGCGCGAATGGGAGTGGAGGTGAATTAGCTTCTGAATGACAATGTGTGTGCTGGGGAGAGATGAAAGGAGCACCGGCTGCAGAGTGGCAGGCGGGAGGCTTAAAGCTGCAGTCAGTGAGGGAGAAACTGGGGTCGAGGAGGAGCAGAAAGAGAGGAAATCTGCTGGGAGGGGTCTCAGTTTTCATCACAACCTGTCAGACGGACATCACTGTACTCCAGTCTATTTCCACAAATACCACAGCAATCTAATATGGATTTTTTAGCAGGACTTTATGCTTCCATTCTGCTCATCTGTGTGTGTGTGTGTGTTTTGATTTTTTAATGAACTGATTCTGTGCCATGTGGTGGAAATTACCTCACCTCACTCCAGCTCATCACAAAAAAACAGAAAATGTTGCTGTGTTCCTGAACCTCTAAGTGTTACAGAACAAAACCAAATCTGTGATGTCATGGTTTCAAACTGAGATCTGCTGAAACATCTAGAATACGTAGTTCCCACAAGGCTGAACCAGAGGCGATCCACTGAACTGCCATCTTGGTAGGCAACTGCAGTGCAAAGCGCAGATGAGCCATGGATTCAGGACCAACAAAACCAAAATAAACACTCAAACAATGTACGAGAGAAAGATACATGAACAAAATCACTGCTGTGAGATGAAATAGAGAATGGGGCTTGTTTATTGCTGTCGTAGCAACTCCATAGATACTATTATGACAGATAGCTACGGATGCCTGCCAGGATGGCTGTCAGCTACCTCCTTGGAGTTCAGTCCTCAGCCAAGTTCCCACAACCCTCCCCCACGCCTCTCGCACAAAGTTCCTTCAGACTAGCGGCAGCAGCAGTAATTAGCAAACATCTGGTGGAACTGTGGGTCTGCAAAGATCATCAATGAACTACAACACTTTAAAGAACAGCTTCAAACAGCATCATGGAGGAGCATTATGATGATGTGCCGAAAGGCAGACTGTTGGAAAGGGTATGAGCTTCTTAAAGAGAATTTTCAAGTCATCAGATGATGCCAAGTCAATTTTTTAAGCCATTGAAGGTATTTTTATAATCACTAATAACATACAGTAGTCACTGGATTGTGGTATAAAATCACACTTTGTGCCTGGAAAATACAAGATATCTCCCTCATTCCTCCTTTAAAGTCATGAAATGTTAAATAACTAACACGTTCTTCAAACGTCAACGATCCTCTTCTATAAACAACATTAAGAAATTGACAGCAGAATAACTTAACATGCCTTTGATGAAAACAACCCACAAATAAATTTTCCTCACACATGCAGAGCCATTTACTCTAATATGATAATCGGGTTTTCCACTGATGTATGATTTATTATTCAGAAGTATTATTTTGCTTGTTTGAGTCAAGTTGGGTTCAGCTGAATCTCGTTCTCAGACTGAAATATTCTGTTTATTTTCTTTCCATCTAGGTTTTTCTTCCTCTAAACACTGAATGTTTTCCCCTGTAGTATTAATGCTATGTTCAGCTTTTTTATGCAAGGAAAAAAAAAATCATTTGAGTTACTGAATTCACTGGTTTTTAGAACATATTTTATTATTAATGAACCATTTTTGGGAGATGGTGGGAATCTTTCCAGGCTCTGTTTAGTATTTGATACCTGAACCACTATGTCTATGTACGTGATGGCGGCACAAGAACTGTTTGAGGTCTAATCCTCGGCTGGCAGCAATACTGTCATCCCATGTCCTGGGAGAACAAGACAATATTTATAGAAACAGAAAGAAAAAAACATACGAGCCAACTTTGAAGGACAGGTTTACACAGTCTGAGGCTGCTGCCTTCACCCAGCTTCAGGAACGGCCCAGGGAATCCACTTTATGAAATAATACAATATGCATCTAATTACCTGTCATGCTTAAAGAACTTTATACCATCTGTTTATCAAAACTTTAAGCCATTTGCCAAATCTAAATGGAAATAGCTAGATTTTTTCAGTGTGTAAATGTTATTTTACCGACTGCATAATTATCCAACACCGAGCGTTCTGGACTGGTAGCCTGGTTTTATCTCTGAAAGAGGATCTACAATATGGAAAAAAAGGGAATAAAAGGAATGCTGGACCCAGGCGTGGAACATAAAATGATCAGGAGTTCGGAACCATGACAGGAAACAGTAGAACCTGACAAGGAGTGAATGAAAAGCCTCTTTCATAAAAACATTTTTAGCAAAAACCCGAGAAACCGAGCCGCCTCTTCCTCTGGTCACAAATGGATGAAGTGATAGCCCACAAAGCTGTGAGTTTACAAAAACAGTACTGTTCGGTGCAGCGCGGTATGGTGTCCTGTTGAATTGACTTCAGCACAGTGCCTTAAATCACAGAATATGTGAGCCATGTGGACTCTGTCCACGGACAGTTGAGATTTCAGACTCAATTGTACCAAAATTACAAAGTTTTTTCCATTTTTAGCTGGAGTGGTTCTCTTTCACACTGCACTATGTCAAAAAATCCAAGCTAATTGAAAAACCCATTCCCTCCCTCGTCTGTGGGAGCACCGTTCCAAGGACTACTGAAGGAAATGACCCAAGAAGACATGAGTGCAACTTCCTTTTTGGAATGAAGTAGCAATTGCAGGATTGCTCTTTTGTCTTGGGTAAAAGACCAGGAGCCATTTCTCCCTCTAGTACCAGACCAACGTGTTTGTTTGGGTTGTATTGACCCAGAATGCCCTGCGCAGTAGTTCACTTCCTGCTTTTGGAGCGGTGTCTGGTCAGCTTACGTCCACATAGCATTTGAACCGCATTTGGTTCCATCTACAAACCATCCATTTGTAGATGGACCAGAGTTTGCTTTTTTGAGTTTGATTGTATATTTTAACTTCACCAAACAAAAAAGACTTTCTAGAGAAATGGACTAGAGTTCGATTAAAGCAAACTCAACAGAGCTGGTATGAATGCAGCCATAAAGTCTCCCCTTAAAATAGCTTATAAAACAATAATGGTGGAGCAATGTGGAGATGCTGTGGTTGGAGAGGAAATGATTTTAAGTGTAAATTAAACATCTCTCCCTTATATTCTTCCTCTCAGAAAGGATTTAAGGGTCTGCACTGATGGTGAATGTTCTAAGGTTAGAGTTAGGGTTAGCCTGCTTTGACTTCTATACACAACTATATAATCCAAGAGGGGAACCTGATTCAGACTTTGTGTTATAGGAAAGAGTTTTAGGGAAATTATGAAAAAAACGATTTCACACCTCAGGACCAGACGTCATCTGTTGCTAATTTGCAGCTGTTCTAAGGTTTTCACAAGCAAGACTCACTAATTAGTTTTCTTTACACTACAAATTATATGTTGATGGTCAATTTGTAGTTGAACAGCTGCATCATTGGCTTTTCACCCTTTCAGCCAGGCTGCAAGCCTAGAAATTCCCTCACACAGAGTTCTATCCTGAGGCTAGACTGAGCAACTATCTACCCGAAACAAACCGATGATGATGATGATGATGATGATGATGATGAAGATGCCGGTGGGAGATCATTTTCCTCACATCACTATGAAAAAGAGATCTGCTCTCTGACAAAATCAGAGGCCCATTAAGAGGTGAAAGGTTGACGTCTTTATGGAGTCCAGACCCGTAGCGATTAAACCGTTATTATGATGTCAATGATTTTGATCCAGGCTATCATGCTCACACCGTCCCAGGATATTTGGTGAGGCAGCAGTTTGATCTGAGCAAATAAGAAGCTGAGATGGAGTCCGCCTGCACCCGCTGCTCCTTTTGTCCTGGTTTTAATTCTGCTCAGGCAATCCCTCTCCAGAGTCCAGCCGTCACGATCGCTCATCTGCCCGTTTACCAGCGTTCCCCGCGTCTCCCTCATGCCTGGGTCCTCTCTCTCCTTGCTCGCCCCTGTCTTTTTTAATTCCTGTCTCTGCCTACTTAGGACATTTTCAAAATGATATTACATCTGCTGTGCCTGAAACAATCAAATCATCGTATTCAGACCCATTTCCTTCCCTGTCATTTCCTGTCTGAAACTAATAGAGTTTGACTCTATTATGTTATGAAAAATGGATACAATATACTGCATGTGCAACCACAGTTTAGATTTAGGGTTTCTTCTATGGTGGCCTGTCTACTTGATATATTAAAGTTCTACTAGCTGTTAAAGGATGTGACCTTTAACCTGAGATCTCTTGTTGTCTACACTCACACATAGCCCACGCAAATTGCACAATTTGGAAAAAATGTCTTAATTGTAGAATTTCAAGCTGCATTTAAATTAACCATATAATTGCACAAATTGGAATTACAAAAATAAATTTGCTAAATGGACACACGTCAATTTTGAAACCAACTCATATTTGTTGATAAAAAGTTTTTGCTTTAGGATGAGATGGTTCTTCATCCATATTGAAATTGATGTATTCCTCAAAACTGCAATGGAAACAAATCACATCATCAGCAGCCGGATGTTACCACTGGTGGAAAAGGAAGTGGTAGAAGGATTCTTATTCTTATTCTTATTATTTAATGGAAACACCACAATTACGAAATTCTGTTGTTTTTTTGTTTTTTTTCAACACTAGCGGAATATCAACAAAGTTTTGCGGACATTTGTAATGGAAACGCACATTCAGTTTCAGACGACATGCCCCGACACCTTTTTGAGCCCTTATACTAAAGCTTCAAGGCCTTGTGCAAAGATTTGTGTTGGAAATTGTAAAAATGTGAACAAAACTCTTCACTGGTGTAAACAAATGCATTTAGAAGGAAACTGAAAGTCAGAAATCAGAGATTATTCTTTAAGTCTAGAGATGGCCCTGATTGTCACGACTCCACTACTAAGGCAGGTTCTAATATTTCTCTCGCCTTTCAGCCTCCGCTTGCCACCTCATGGGAGACTGATACATGTGTGTATGCATGCCATGCATCAGCAGTAGTCATGTGAGCCATCTCTGTGTCATCTCTCACCACAGTAAGTGTGCCGCTAACACAGACTCAGTGTCCTCTTGACAAAGGAAGTCGGCTGGCAGCTGTCGGTCAGTGGGCAGCCAAGTGTAAAGCCCTCCATTACACTGGCTGACAGGGGTGGACCAGAGCCATCACTCACTCCTTTGCCTCATTGACTTTAGGCTGCTTGACTGTAGCTATATGACCTCACATACCTGAGCATGTGGGTGGAAACACAACCCAACCTGTTAGGAACAATTTACCTTGGAGTCTGCTTGGTGACCTGGAGTCACGGATCAGGCATCTCGTCACAGTGATCGACTCAGACATCTGGTCCCGATTGCCACGCCTTCCTTGTCAGTTTTCTCTTCCTTTTCTTTGATCTTGCTTCTCTCATTCTCTACCTCCACCTCAATCCCCGTTGCCTCTTTCTGACATCCATGTTTAATTCATATACTCTTAGCTCAGGGCCTGACTCAACATACCCAATCATTTCAAGGATGTACCTGGACAAGAAGGTCAAACAAACCACACTTTTACTTGCATCTCAAGGACTGCACGGTTTTTGTTAAACTCTATCAGTCCTCAACAATCACTCTAAGAACCATAAGCGGTTTGTAAAACCCCAAAAAGTCTTGCTTGTGTTTGCCAAAATCATCCTGTGTCAACTTTTAACTACAAAGGTTGTTTTGGATCAATATTGGGCTTTTCAAAATTCAAAGCACCGCCGAGCAGCAGCTGACTGCTGCCATACCTTAAATCCCTCTTCTGTCTGTGGATCGATAATGTTCATCAGCCAGTAAACGTGTCTGACCATGAAGACATGTTGTTCACAATGCTTCAACAGCTATGTTATAGTCTGGTTCCATACCTGAGAACTGGGGATTGCTGGCGTGAATAGAAAAAAAAATTCTTATCAAAGTCTATAGATGTTGTGATCAAGTTGAGATGTTAAATTGGTTTAATAATTGGTCTGGCTTGAACAACAGATTAAAAACGAATCCTCTATGAGTGGCCATAATTACCAGTAATTACAGTGTCTTAATAAATGATTCATACCCCTTGCTAGAGGTGTGTTCTGAATATTTTGGTGTTGACATGATACCAAGTAAATACAACAACAGTATTGCTGATACTAATGCCGATATCGATACAGATAACTTTTGATCGCTGAGTGTTTTTGTGGTTTTTCCATTTGAATTATTTTGCTAAAATCTTAGAGCGAATTTGGACAATGTCTATAAGTGTCAACAGAATACCTTAACAAACAAAAACAGTCGAGAAACAACACAATTTTGGGAAATATCTTTTGAGAGAAAATTAAAGCACTATCAAGAAACAAAAAATAAAATAAAATGCATTTTTAACAGGAAATCGGAAACTAAAGTATTGATCTTACTTCTCTAGTATTGATTCAATACTGACACTGACTTGGTATTGATATTGTTGATATTTATCTTTTACCACATTCAAAAATCATTTTATTGTGATTTTATGTCATGGACAAACAAAACGTGCGGCATAATTATAGGAACTGGAAGGCATGAGCCAAGGTTTTCAACAGGTTTATTATCTACAAAGCGTAGAGTAGAAATCCCCTTTGCTCTGGTACAGTTAAACAAAATCCTCTTAAGCTCCATGCCTTTACAGGTCTCCTAGTTAGCGACCAGGGTCAAGCTGTGTATGATTTATTATCAATAGTCACAGAGTTTTAACACTAGAGTAATAGTGACATGTATGTGAAGCAGCTGACTGCATGCTAGGAAACTGAGCTAATGGCCTAGCTGGTTAACCAGCTAGCTTATAAGACTGACAGTATGACTTTAATTAGGATGAAACAACTTCAGTGCAATTTTTAAGATATTCTAGTTGCATTTTTTTATGTCTGCCTTTGAAAATGTATAGTTGGTGTTTAGGTGTTGTTAATAATGTCTTCCAATAACATAATTATCTAGTCATCTTTTCAAATTTCCTGTCAACTTTCAACAGCTTTTAGCTCAACAACACGGCGGGCTACTGGATGACCACCAGGATTAGCATGTTTTCTCAGGGAAACCCTGGTTATTGTGTTAGAGGTAAGTTGGCGATAATTTGATGGCCGATGAGTTATTGCTGTGCAAGGAGTGTGTGAGGCCTGTCTTGTCTGATCCCTGGGAATGTGTGTTAATGAGTGTTTACTTCATGGCTGACCGGACCATCAGGATCCAGGGCTAACCTTTCCTGTCTGCTGCCATTACTGAGCCACTGCATCCCTCCAACATGTTTAACATGTTCTCACACACTCACACACAGTCTTATTTAGGAACTTTATCACTGATTAATGGAGTCAGTTAGGTAAGCAACAAAGAATGTCAGAGTCACTGATCAAATGATCTTGATCAGAAGAACAATACAACGACCGAAAGAAAGGCCAAAATGAAACAATAAACAAGGAGGGAATCACGATGAGGACAGGCCAGGAAGAAAAGAGGTTGCATTACAGCTTTGTAGATCAAATCTTGAGGTTAAAGTATGCTATAACAGAAACCACACTGTTATATTTGCACTAGACCAACTGAGAAGCAACAAGAAAGTTTGAAACTAAAATAAGAAGCAAGAAAGCAGCAGGTGTAGAAGGATTGTTGTGTGTGTTGGTTCTCTATATTTACCAGCTGGCTGTCCAAAGGTTACTGTGGGACATTAGCATTTAGCTCCACTGTGGCCTGCCCATCGATACCCAACGGCACAGTGCAAATGTCAAAATATGGATGACTGAGTGGCTGTCCTGGCGATGAAAACCAGGAGCCGCTCACACACGTCTGCTGGAGAGCAGAGAGGATGACAATATGAAAATCAGACACTAGAAATACCATTGATTTCTCTGTCTAATATTTCATTTTATTTCCCCCCCTTTAGAAATAATGAATTATTTCTAAAGGGGGGGAAATACCAGTTCAATTTAAACGTAAGGTAAAAATATGCATGTATTTAAATGTACAGGTAGGGCCTTTGTACAACAGAGTATTTTTTATTTATGAGGAAAGTCAAATTATTAGTAGAATAAAGTCATAACATAGGCAGAATAAATACGTAATATTTTCATAAAAAGTCATAAAATTACAAGAAAAAAGTATTTTTAATGAGAAAAAAAAACTTTGATAGTTACTAATATGTGATGAGACCAGCTCAGCAGGTCTGTGTGCTTCTTTCTTCAAAACAAACTCAGACGTTTGGACAATTGTTTCAAAGTCCTGCTACTTATAATAATTTGATCCTGACGTATGAAAAATATTTAGCATTTCCCATTTGCGTGGCTTGTTAATTGTCATGCCACTCAATCAGATTTAGTTCCAGACTTTGACTAGACCAATCCAAAAACATATTCAGAGCCAAATAGAGATGAACTTCCTGGTGTGCTTCAGTAGGCCTGTGACAATAAGAAATTTTGCTGGACAATAAATTGACCCAGAAATTATTGTGCTAAACGATAATATTGTCATTTTAAGACCATTTTAAACAAATAAAATAATGCATATTATTGTATTATTTTCTCAAAGGTAAAAAAGAAGCCTTTAATGTCTAAAAATCATTTTACACTAGAAATGGAAATTATTTTAAACATCCAAAACAAACAAGACAACAACAGTAGATATTTGGATCATAAAATCTCAGTAACTGAAATTGTACTTCAAAAAACAATCATTCAGCTTAGACAAGCTGTTTATTTCATGTGTGTTGAGCCAGAGATGCCCGGCTCCCTCACACACACCCGGGTCTGGAGTTTAAATAGTTTGGAACCAGGGAGCCACAAGGAAAATCATTCGAATGAGTAAACAAAAACACTGACAGGCGATGGAGTAGGATACAGGATACTACCAAGTGATCCGCCACTATATTTGTTTGCGTGATAAAGCCTAGTGCCAATATTCCCCACGTTTGTTTAAGAAAACAAATGCCATGCAAACATTTGCTTTATTGCCAGACGTCAAGCGAATGTTTGAGGACAGGACACTGATTTAACCCGCTGATACATGCCTCGCTTCCACCAACCAACCAGAAAGCAATATTTCAGGTTTGATATCAGAGGGCAGAAGGGAGCCAGACACCAGAGGCTGATTGCTTTTTTTCACCTGCTGTGACCATTTCACCTTTAGTTCACCAAAACCCCCTGCAGCCCCCTGAGTTCTCACAACGCTTCATATCAACCTCGACTGATGGAAACTCTGTGTTTCTGAATTACCAGAACTCTGCTGATATCTTTTAATGTCAGGAACTTTAGTGTACTTCTACACATCCATGAAAGATACCATGAAGGCTTTTAGGTAAAGCCTTCATGGTTATTGAGGAGTCTGACCCACACTCAG
Organism: Xiphophorus hellerii; assembly: GCF_003331165.1. Taxonomy (NCBI): domain Eukaryota; kingdom Metazoa; phylum Chordata; class Actinopteri; order Cyprinodontiformes; family Poeciliidae; genus Xiphophorus; species Xiphophorus hellerii. The sequence goes on from NC_045692.1 coordinate 3,144,422, forward strand.
GTTTCAGTGCACACCAAATGCAATCTAGGATACATGTCAGTTACCACATGTATGTTGACATTTTATCCATTTATCATGTCCATTTGCTCATTGGTTGTGTTTCAATATTTTTTTATACCTGGAAGATTCTGATGTAATGACCTTACAGACAATACCTGTGTCTCTTCTACAAAAGTGTGCAAAACTTGGTTGATATCAACCAATTTATATATATGAAAAATGCATTTTTGCAATTGCAGTGTTTCCATTAAATAAGAAACACAATTAAAATCACACATGAATAAGTTTGTTCATTTGATAAGTCATTGAATACGTGCTGCACCCTCATTATCCATCTACTTCCTGTTGTCTTCTTCTTTGTGGTTTGCAGCATCTGGTTGTTGATCATGTGACTAATGTGACGCAAATACGTTTTAAAGACTTTGCAGTTTTGTGAAATAAACCAATTTCGATACGGTTAAAACTTTTCATGGAAGCACAAGTTTTTAAAAAATGTTTTAACTTTCCGTGTTTCCATTAAGGTGAGAACGTACATTTCCATGGTAACACACACAGAGAGAAGCTACTGTGTTAGCAATGCTAACCAGGCTAATCCCAACCGCAATAATATACAGTACAGACCAAAAGTTTGGACTGTATTGAATTCAATGAGAAAGTGTGTCCAAACTTTTGGTCTGTACTGTATATATAAGAAACTAAAGATTTTTTAGAGATGTTGTCTTGTTTTAAAATAGTACATTTTGTCTCTGACTATAAACTCTTCGAATAAATATTTCACTGCTCACAGCAGGAAGATTAGACAAATATATATTCAATATCTTTTTTTTCCCATTTTGTAGATTTGGAAGATGCATCACAATTAGCTCAAATATTTATCAGCAGATTACAAAAATGAAACTTCAAAAGTAAGTCCAGAAAGTTTGGTTTCTACTGACAACAGAATTGCTTTCTTCTCTGGAAACAAGTTCATCACCTAATGTATTCATTAGCAGATGTTTTAATTATATTCAAACATCTACTGCACTTTACAAAGACAGCCAGCCCTAATTGTTTTCATTTTTATTATCGCTTCAGGCTCTCAGAAATTTCCCATTCCACTGTTTTCAGCTCAGTGTTGGAAACTTTTTTTCCTCTCTTTATTTTCCGTTGTGGTTCAGGCTGCTTTGCCAATAATTGCACCCCTAATTACTAAGAAATGTATTTACAACAAAGCAAGATAGTGTGAATTACTCTCATTTGCATAATAATGAAAGGAGTCTCTGGGGGATTGGCTTTAAATCGTTTGTTGAGGGGAGAAATTAACTAAAAGGAGAAGCGGTCAGCAGCAGAACAACAGCCTGTTCAAAATGGGCCTGATGCAAATTAGTGTCCTCCGTAAAAGTAATAAAAGCTTTTTCCAAAAACAAATCAAGATACAGAGTCTAAACTTGTTCTGGAGTAATCACCTGCTTGCTATTATAAATTACTGAATAATCCTTGTCACACAGAAGTTTTGACACATTGGCACAAAAAAGGATGTCTTTGTGGAACTGGCAGGGCACTAGAAGGGCGGAAGGTTGTCCACGTAGACAACACTCATATTCAGGCTAGAGATGGCCAAATGGCCTAAGTACCCTTAAGTACCTTGGTAATGGCCTCAACGCATATCACAATTGCACAATTGGCTGAAGGTTGTCCATTGTGACATATACCTATTCAGTCTGGAGATAGTCCAACTGGCCTGAAGGATTTAAGCTATCATCCTATTAGCTGTTTTCAACAGGCGCTTTTGTTCTGTAAATAAGGCCATTACTGGCGCACCCAAGCACAATGAATTCATTATAATATTTTAAATGGAGAATTAGACATTTTACAGCCAGGTACAGCTGTGAGCAATGACCAGAAGTATTTGTGTCTAAGTCAAGAGGACTGAAATTCTAGCATGAGAAATATACAAAAGAACAACTGTTATTTGGTTAAATGCGTTTTATTCTTGTCATTAAAAACGACACAAAAAATACAAGAAATAAAACAATTCCACACATATTTACACTAGGCACATGGGGGGCTGAGTGGCATGTCCTTGTGTGACTGGCATTTCAGCACTCACAGTCCGTCTGCACTGTCAGAACATACCTGGCACTGCTAGGGTATGACCCTGGTGCATTTGCCACACGTGTACCTGTAGCAGTCAACGCATCTCACAGTCGCATTATTGGTCTTGCATCGATGGTTGACCTGACACTTCGCCCTTTTGCCTGGGCTGGGTGTGGAAGGTTGTTCCCGAAGCAGTTTTTCCTTGTGTGCCTTCTTCTCATTCACATGAAAGTTACCCAACTCTTTAGCAAGTTCAACAAGGAAGTCTACCCGTCTCTCCTTCACCCCAAAGCATGCCTGATACAGCACATGTGCATTCAGTGCTGCCATGTCAATCATATTGTAGAACACCGCAACTGGCCATCTCCGTGTTCCTGCACGCACGCTGTACTCCCGCACCATTTGGTCCATCACATCCACACCACACTTTGTTTTGTTGTAATCCGTGACCGTGTTTGGCTTCCTTTTGGTGGTATCCTCAGTCTCAACCACGCTGTGCATGCTGCTGAGAATGTAAACGGCCTTCTTCCTTTTGGGCGCATACACCGTCAGCGTGGCACCAGTGGTTGAAAACACCTGAGTGGTGAATGCAGTGCGATCCGTCTGTGAAGTGGATTGAGGAATTTCCCGGCGTCTCTTGTTGACTGTGCCGAGGATAGTGGTTTTCCGGCTAAGCAGTCGTTGTGCAAGTGACAGTGATGTGAAGAAATTGTCCATGGTTACAGTTCTGCCCTTGTCCATGAACGGTTCCATCAGCCTCATCACTACAGACTCGGACAGTCTCTCCCCGCTGGGACGACTGGGGTCCTTGCCGAGATATGGGAAGACATTGCAGATATACTTTGACTTCAAGTCGCAAGCCACCCAAAACTTGATGCCAAACTTGTCCGGTTTTGTTGCTATGTATTGCAGGAAACAGCAGCGAGTCTTTGATGGATAAAGCTGTTCATCAATAGTGATGTGTCGACCAGGGTTGAAGGATGCGATGCAGTTGGTGACAAACGATCCCCAAACATCGGCGATTGCAGCAAACTTATCGGTCTCCGCTCGCTCTCTGCGTGTAAGCATGTCATCAAAACGTAGGTGTCGCATGATGTTTTTGAAGCGGCTTCGGGCCATAGTTGCAATGATCCTTGGGTTTCCCAGGTTTGCTGACCAGCTGTCACCTAGTGATGGTACTTTGTTCACCCCCCGCAAGATGACGACGGAAATAAATGCCATTAGTTCCGGGAGACCCATGAACCAATCCTGCTGCTCAGTGTGACGTGCATGTTGAGTAGTCCATTCTTGAATGCTACGAAGCATGCCAATGGTGATGAAACAGAGGAAGCTCTGAAGGCGACTCCGGATACTTCGTCTGGCCTTAGCGCTTGGCTCTCCATCTGTGGCGTATGGCTCTATAGGAGTGACATGGAGATGTGTCCCCACTTGCTGTTCACGCCACACTGTGCCATCTTTCGCTGTCTCTGACGGCTCACTCCCCAAACGAGCTCTCTTTTGTGGTGGAGGTGGAGGGAGAGTCTCCTCATCTGCAAGATAAACAATTTCAAATTAACTTTTTGTTTTGTTCTAAATAAGAAATAGTCAGGAAAATATATTAGGTAGGTTGAGAAATCTAACCTGAAGACAGCTCAGAGTCCGAATCCAGTTGAAGGTTGATGTCTTCTCCATCTGAATCCCAAGGGCTGGCACTGCTCTGAATCAGTTCCAATGCCTGCTGAGCGGAGAGCCTCTTCTGCATTTTGTTTCTTGTGGACTACAGTGATGTGGACTACATTGAAGCAGTCCCCTATTTATACTCCACAGCATTTTCCACTCCCACCTTCTGGCCCGACGGTCAATGGCTCTTTTGCTTACACTTTTTTCATGTTTTTTTGAGGTTGATTTGGTTAGTTTATTTCTGAACTGTCATTTTATACCCTCTTAGCTTTATTTCAAAGAAAAACATTACTAATTTCTTTTAGAAAAACCTTTGCACATTTCTTGAAACAGATTGAATTTTTTCAAACTCTATGTACATTTGGCAAAAGGTCACATCTCTCCAAAAACACTTCATGTATGCTTCAAAACTAAAACTAAACTGACTAGTTGTAGGTATCATAGATGCCCACCCCCAACATGGACTATTCACACTCCCACCTTCTGGCCCGACGGTCAACGACCACATTCACAATTGAAGAAGGGATGCTAATCTCAGTTTTTGTAATCAGGGTCTTTTGACCCTGAGATTGTCCAGGGTCGAAAGACCCTTTTATTTTTTTGAGGTTGATTTGGTTAGTTTATTTCTGAAATAGCTTTATTTCAAAGAAAAACATTACTAATTTCTTTTAGAAAAACCTTTGCACATTTCTTGAAACAGATTGTATGTTTTGCAAACTCTATGTACATTTGGCAAAAGGTCACATCTCTCCAAAAACACTTCATGTATGCTTCAAAACTAAAACTAAACTGACTAGTTGTAGGTATCATAGATGCCCACCCCCAACATGGACTATTCACACTCCCACCTTCTGGCCCGACGGTCAACGACCACATTCACAATTGAAGAAGGGATGCTAATCTCAGTTTTTGTAATCAGGGTCTTTTGACCCTGAGATTGTCCAGGGTCGAAAGACCCTTTTATTTTTTTGAGGTTGATTTGGTTAGTTTATTTCTGAAATAGCTTTATTTCAAAGAAAAACATTACTAATTTCTTTTAGAAAAACCTTTGCACATTTCTTGAAACAGATTGTATGTTTTGCAAACTCTATGTACATTTGGCAAAAGGTCACATCTCTCCAAAAACACTTCATGTATGCTTCAAAACTAAACTGACGAGTTGTAGGTATCATAGATGCCCACTCCCAACATGGACTATTCACACTCCCACCTTCTGGCCCGACGGTCAATGGCCACATTCACAATTGAAGAAGGGATGCTAATCTCAGTTTTTGTAATCAGGGTCTTTTGACTCTCTATCAGGACTTTCAGGGGGGAGGTCGGTAATTACCCCGGTAATGACCAGATAAGGGTAGTTTTACATTTGACCTGAAGAACTTTAGCCTGCATCCTATAATCTGGTTTCATCAAGCACTATTGTTCTGTAAATTACTGGCGCACAAAGGTCAGTTTGGACAGGGTCTTGTGGCCTTGTTTTGGCCCATCCAGCGAGAAATCGAAAACCTGGCCCTCCTAGTGTTAAGACAGACCCAGAGTCTGGAGGCCTCTACTGTGGAAACATGTGACAACAAAAACAATGATGGTAAGGCAAGTGTTTCCTAATGCTGCATGTCCGTCAGGCACAGACCCCTCTTGTGGATGTCGGTATGCTCTGAGCAGTAGTTAGGCTGCTGACTAACTACTGTAGAGGCATTGAGCAGCCTCTGTCTGGTCTCTATGAGTTAATGGTGGGGAACAGACAAGGCTTCATAAGAGAGGCTTTACAAAACAGTTGCATCATAAAGCTGCAAAGCAAGCCTGTCTCTGAGAGGCATCAGCTTTCAAACATTGGCTTCGTGAAATCCAAAGGAGGTGTGGAGTGTTGAGGCTTCTGCGTACGTCACTCCGCCGAGGTCCACGCGTTCTCAAGGCAGACTCAAAGTGGACATCCGCCGGACTCAAAGGACCGTACTTGGTGTGGTGCAGAAAACTGCTCAGCAGGAAACAGAGTTCACATCTAACTGTTTTCTATGCAATACCAAACTGAGTGTTGGTTCAACCGGGCACAGGGACGCGTAGAGTGACTGACCTACTGAAAGAGATGCAGGGATAAGCACCAAACTAGCTAACCAAACTTGCTAGTATCCATTAGAATTGTGGAAAATGAAGGAGTTTGTCATAATGTAGGCAATGGGCAACCTTTACTGTGTGATCTAAACCGTCTGAGAACGGTGAGCGCGGAGTCGGCATGGTTCTCAGACCAAGTACAGTACGCTTGAGTATGTGGGAGACTTTACCCATAAAATGTGTGGACGACACATTGTGAAGGACGAAACACATCTGTGGCATGTATCACTGTATTAGTTTTGTTTTTTAAATGTTGCCTCGACTGACGGAACAGCTCTGGGCTGAAGTCCAGAGATGTATTCTAACTTCCAAACACTTCATCACTCCCTGTCCAGTATGTGTTGATCAAAGAGTCTCTACAGTGGTCATCGGGTCTTTTAGCCTTAAATCTGTCACAAAAACAAGCACACACCACACAGCATCAGTCTTGAGCTGAGAAGTCAGCTAACCTTTACATTCTGTTAGCTAAGCGTTACAGGGATGGAACTATTTCACTTTCTGGTGAACAGGGCAGGTTGCTTCAACCCCGGAGAGCAATAAAAGGTATAGCAGGAGAAATCTATCACTTCCTAAAGCAGAAATTATAACCTAGAAGTCAGATATTCCTGCAGCTAAACATAAACGGGTGCAATGTTATTTCTGCTTCCTACTTTAATAATTTTTTTGAGAGTTGGACAAGCAGTTTGGAATACAAGTACTACTCTGCTAAAGTAGAAATAAGACAGGGGAAGGCGGCAATGAGGAAGAAGGAAAAAAATTAATAGTCCCTCAAATTATTAGGAACATGTCAGTGAATGGGTGAAGTGCATGTTAAATATGTAGAGAGCAAAAACAACCCAGACACCTGAAACCTGCTACAAAAATACAAAGAAACATCGAGGCAGGAGGTGACGAGGTTCACTTCCACAGAAAAGACTCCTGCTTTGTGTTCAGACAAAACAAATGAGAATGCTTTTGGCAAGTTTCCAAAGTGGATGACAAAAAGCAGGTGGCAACCTCTCGATGTGTGTCAAACGGAGAAGGAGAAGGACTTCAGTAGCTGTCATGTTTGGGATGATTAAGCCGGGGAAGCTAACGGCTCGGGGCTCCACTCGCTGCTAGCCAGCGGGCTGGTTTGGTCGATGCTGGGAGCAATTAAGCAGCAACAAGGAATTCTCCAAGACAAGACTCGTGACTTTTCCTTCCTGCTTCTTTCTGCTCAGGGTGACATTTTGAAAGCACGCTGAATAATGAGGATTTGGGAAGGAGTACATTCTTCCACTCCTCCTGTCTGGGTCTGTTTCGTTCTGCCGTCTCGGCTCTTATTTAGTGCAAAATCTTCTGTGTGCATTTCTCAGTGTGGAGGTGAGCACGGGTTCATTTGGGAGGTAATTAACTTTTTCTACTTCCGTTGCTCTCCTCATCCACACATCCCCAATCATTTCCACCTGTTTTTGTTTTTCACACTGCAAAAACAAACACAAGTATTTTTTGCCTAGTTTATCTTAGGACACTGGAAATAATACAAAACTAAATTGCAAGTAACTTTCAGCAAGATATAGAGGCTTGTTTAGGTCAACAATTCCTTCATATTGATGAAAAATAACAAGACAGGAAAAATGTCTCATTATAAGTGAAAATCTGTCAGTGGAACTAGAACCTTTTTCATCAATTTACCTTCAGACATGTTTGGTTTGATATAATAAAACAGTTTTTGAAAACGATCAAACAGTGGTGGTTTTGGATATGGGCTAAATGGGCAGTTGTCCAGGGCGGCATCAGAAAAGGGTGGAGCAGAAAAGAACTACAATATTTCTCATCTGACAGTGGTTTTCTGAACAAGTTTGTTACTACTTGTACGAATGTGTAGTGGACTAAGGTTCCCTTAGTTAGTGTTGAGTACTGGGAATCTACCTGCTTTCTGCTACAAAAAAAATAAAAAAAAATAAAACAATATAATAAAAAAAAAACCCAGATAATTTCTTTTTTTTACCCCTCCAGGGGGTCTTTTTGTGGGCTCTAGTGTCCCTTATATGACAGTGGGCTGACAGGAAACGGGGAAGGAGAGGGGGGAAGACATGCGGCAAATGTCGTCAGGTCCGGGAGTCGAACCCGCGACGGCCGCGTCGAGGACTCAAGGCCTCCAAATACGGGTCGCGCTAACCACTATGCCACCACGGCACGCCCCATAATTTCTTATTTTGTAATTGATTAGAGTGCAGCAGAAGGAGCCCAGGGGAACATTTCTCCAAGAACCACAACTGCATAAATATTCATATTTCAAGCTTGCAATGTTAGGTAAAGTGATTAGTCATGATTAATCACAGAGCCACAGTGTGCTTAATCTGATTACATTTCTTAATCGATTGACAGGACTAATTTTTATACAACTTCCCTCTGCCTGTCTGTGTCTCTATTCTCACATTATTTCCCCCCTTCAAGCAAAGCCAAAAATATTACAAAGCAATAAAAGCCCATGAGCCGCACTTCTGTGACCTCCTGCCTCCCTCATCCAGGTAAAGGAGAGAGCTGAATGGAGATGGGATGTGCTGCGTGTGGAAGGTGAAAGTCAGTCATCCTGAACTGTACAATTAAATCAGAGAGAGGCCGAGTGAATGGGCGCTCCTCTGGAGGGCAGGAGATAAAAGAGGGGTGGCCACCCAGCTCAGGGAGGAAGACTGAAGTTCACAGAGGTCTGACTGAAGCGCCGGCTGTCAGCCTGTCTGCTAGGCCTTTCCTCTGCTTCAGTTTTCACACTCCAACTGTTCTTTCATGTGTCGCAAAAAAACCCAAAAACATGTTGCAATCCAACACGCTTCCACGAAGGTGTTCTCACTTCCGGATCACTTCGGAGCAAAAAACAACCGGTGCAAACAGCCTCAAGCTTGTCCATGCAAGTACAAAGTGAGATGGAGTGTGATTTATGATCCATTACAAGTCTTTGGAGTAAAGTAGAATAAGAAAGACAAGTAGGCTGCTGCCTAATTGAGGTAATGGGAGAGAAAAAATACTTAAAAAAAAAAAAAAAAATCGGAAAAGTGTGGCATACATGTCTATCCAGCCCCCTGCTATCAGTACTTTATGGAACCATCTTTCACTGCTGGCACAACTGCTTATTTTTTTGCAAAAAAAACTCAAATTTAGTCTTGCAACACATTCTTAGTTTGATTTTGGTGTGGACTTTGACAAGGCCATTCTATTGTGGATCCAGTGTATTTGTCAAAATTTCAGCATCTATATTCCATCTAGGTTTAAACAAGATAACTGCCTAAAAGTGGTTAACCTTCTAACGGAAATAAAAAAATCATGAGATCCTAAAGGCTTTACGAACAATTCAAAACCACCAGAAAGAATCAACTGAGTCCTATTGATTTGATTTGGTACACTAAACTAATCTTATCTTTTTTTTTCTGTTGTTACATTATGTTTTCACAATTTCTGCATGTGGAAAGTGCTTTTTACTTTTATTTGCGGGTTAATAATTTAGGGACTATTGGTGAAGTCAATTAGATGCTGACACATTAACATGTTTAAATCTCAGTGGTTCATTCAGAATGTTAGGATGTTTTCACACTTGATAGTCCAGTAGACTCAGTTACACTGGAAACCAAAATTTCAACATTTGTTACATTTTCAGCCATTCACTTTCACACTGCACAGATAAACCAAAGCCTTCTAAAGACCTGTTCCTCCTGGCCTGTTGTGGCGCTGCACCAAGAACCACTGGAGGAAATGACACTAAAACTTCTGAACAAGACATGAGCGCAACTTCCTTCTTTACAAAACATGAATGAGAATGGAGTGGCGTCAGATTTTAGTGGTTGTAAGATTTCTCTTTTGTCTTTAGCAAATGACCAGGAGCCATTTCTCCCTGTAGTGCTAGACTGTCGCTTGTTTTTGTCGTATTTTACCCAGAATGCCCTGCGCTATAGACAGCTTCCTGCTTTTGTAGTGGTCTCCGCTTGGCATTCATATATGCATTCAAACCGCACCATAGTTCACTTCAACCGAACCGAGACCTAGTTTTGTAGGTGGATCAGAGCATTCACACCATTCACAAACCGGCAAACAAGAAGCCGACTAAGGTGGACCAAACATGGCTGGTGTGAATCGTCCAACCATAACATCAACTCCAAGCTTTCCCTCAACAGAGTCAACAACACAAGGGAAACTCGGAATCCTCAATAGGACAGATGGATTGATATATTTATGCATTAAGCTGTCAGAAAAAGCTTTGTTTTGTTTTCTCATTCAGACCTTTCAGGATTAGTCGTCTCTTCATCTCATCCTTTGCCTTTTCCCACGTGTCAGCCCTCCACCTCGGTTGATGGAGAACCCGCTGTGGTTTCCCAGCGGACAAAGTCAAATCCATCCGATTCAAACAGCTGTGAAATTGAGTTGGAAATGAGCCTGCAGTGGTAAACGAGGTGAAATAAAAATCAGAGCGGCCTGTTCGATGGGGCTGAACGATAACCCGCTCATTTGGAACCCATAACCTGGGAGAGAGCCTCTAAACGGACACTCCTATCCGGGAGAAAACGGATCTAGCTATGGAAAAAGTTAAAGATAATCTCCTTTGACAATAATAACAATACGGGCCTGGTACTTTTTAAAGGGAGAGAAATTGGATGGGATCCTCTCATGCATGAATTATGTGAAGAGACCCATGAAAGCCTTTAAAGGAGCCGCACATGGAGCCCTAGTTCTACATCAAGGTTTAAAATGACAAGGTGCCGTTTTTGAAAACATGGAGTTTTAGTTAGCATTTCCAGACAAGCATCCACTTTCTTCTCCCCTCTACAGTTTTCATCACATAAATGAGTCAACACATCCTACAATCCTGTCGCATTTAGCCATATCAGCCATCTCTGCTTCATGTTCCCTGTAACTTTGTCTTTGCGTTCCCAGAATGCTCCTGGAGGTTTCCATTACCCCATTAAGCCTTAGTGGAGAGATAAGGCCGTGAGCGCGCTGTCCTGAGCCAGCGCTCCTCTCTGGAGGCCTCGCCTGTTGTCAAGAGGAGCATAAACATACACATCCAGCCTGCCCTGCCTGCTTCCTTCAGTGAGTGTTGGCTCATCCAGGGCCAGAGTGCATCATCCTGTGTGGTCTCCCTCTCTGTGATCTTAAGAGTTGCTGTTTATCTTTTATTATTGCTGATGGCGTTGTCATACCCTTAAATCATACTCCAAAGAGATGAAGGCGTCATGCGTCTGGCCCTGAAAAGCAGCAGCGGCCACTGGATCGTCTAAACAACACTGGTGTAAAGTGGCTTCTATGGAGAAACTTGTGAAAAGTTTATAAAACTCTTAAGGAACTAGTATAAATACTGACTTGAGCTACTTTCATTTTGATTCCCATCTTTTCCGATTACTGGGATTTATGGGTAATATTATTTTTATTTTCAAATAAAGTCAAAGGAAAAGAAGTCTAAAAAAACCAAACACGTACATTGGAGTCTGCGGGGAGTTAGTCCTTAATTTTGGCTAATTCGACAAGACTTTGAAAGTGAAGTGTGGTGTTCAGCCGAAAGGGAAAAACATCACGACACACAGACAGATTTCACTCACCAACATTCAGATGTCAGACGGGAAGTCTCAAGAAAAACCTCTCAAGATCAAACAGGAGTTTAGAATAAACAAACATGGCTGACCAGAAAGAAGCAAAAGTGAGTTTATGGACTATTTTTAACATCCACCGGACCTACTGGTTTAGTCTTCTGTGCACATTCCTGATTTTAAGCCCACTTGAAAAATGACAAGAATTCACATTTTGCATGGTAGGGTATTAAAAAGAGCCTAAAAACATGGGAAGAAATGTAAGTGAGACAAAAGAGAATTCAGGATGTAATTTGTTGCAAACAACCATTAAACTGAAATAGGCTGTTTATCAACTGATCAAAAATTTAAGTCGGATTATTGAGTAATGTAAGCAAGACCTCTTGCAGCGTGCCATTGCTGCTGAGGTTGGAGAGAGTAACATAATCACAAAAAGTCAAGTGGCAGACCTCGACAAATTTCTCCAGCCTTAAGCCAAAGGATCTGACTGATTGTCTGTCAAGACACGGAACAATCAAAACCAAATTCAGCTCGTCACTGGTGCCAACTGCAGTCCCAAAACCATCAGACAGCATCTGTGAGAGAAGAGTCTTACAAACAAAAGATCACGTCTCTTTCAGCGGCTCAAAAATGGCCGTTTGAATTTTGCACGAGAACACCAAACATGAGGAGATGAAAGGTACAGTTAAATCTCGGATGGAAAAAAAATGTAACCTTGACTGTCCTGATGGCTTCCAACGTTACTGGCATGACAAGTGATCCCATCTGATCTCAGAGGGAGAAAGCTGGAACCCAACTCCAGCAGTCATTGGACAAGAGGAAGGGTTCACCTTGGGCAGGTCACAAGTTCACCACAGGGAAACAGAGACACACAACCATGCATGGACTCACACCTAGAGACAATCTAGAGAGACCAATTAACTTTGTCACATTTCTGTGAGAGAAACTGGAGTATCAAAAATAATCAAATACATATGAGATTACCAAAGCATTGTCTCATATTTTTGAGCATAAAAAGATGAGGGAACTAATTAAACAAGTAAATATCTCAAGATGACACCAAAGCTCAGACAGTGAGGCAAATGGGTTTATTTTGAGAAAGCACACTCCAACTGTTCATAGACAAATTTGACAGCATGACATTTCTTTAGGCGGTTTCCTTGCTGGTGTGTGTGCGCCTGACGGAGTGGGGGCCCCTGTGGCTGCGTAGACGGTGTGTGTATGTGTGTGTGCATCTCCATCAGCGGGATCCCCATGATGACTCATGGGGATAAGTGGCAGTGGGCCGCTCCGGGGCAGAAACGGAAGGCTCACAGAGGAGAGAAGTCGCGGAGACAGATAGCGGTAATTGCCAGTGTGCGGAGGAAAATGGACATTAAGAAAAGCAGGCCTCATCATTAAGCCTTTCAATGTGCAGGCGTGGGAGCTTTTAAGGAACCAACTGAGAAGGGAAGATGGGGAACAGAGTGGAGGGCTCAGAGAGGTTATTAAACAACATCAAAAGTTTGTTGGAATGAGAGGAAAAAAGAAATTGCTGGCCATGATGAGAAAAACCAACAGAGCAGTGTCATTAAGGACAGAGTGCCACGGGGAGAAGAGAGAGGACGGGGTAAGTACACTTGGTGAGCCACCCAGAGGAGTCAATATATACAGTATTCCACCAAATGCCCAGCTGATTCAATTATGGGGAGTCATTACTGGGATAAGTCAGGCCTGGGGTGGGCTTCGTAAATCTGAGATGAAGGCAGGCCTTCTGGTGAGGTGAGTGGGAACTGAAAGTGCCCTCAGGTTGGCAGCTGAGATCTACGGCAGCAGACACACAGTTCCATTTACAATGGAGGGTGGAAATATAGCACTGGGACGAGGACATTTTGTCTTCCTGCCTGAGTTGTGTCCTTGTGTAAATCAGAGTGAGGAGAACTACAGGCTGCCAAGGTTGAGCATTCAATTCCAGAGAGAGGCCATGTTTTGGTAGAAAACACACAGCCGCTGTTGCAGCACTCTACTCAAATCATTTTAGAGGGTTTTCCTCCCTGAAACCTGTACATTAAAATCGATAAGCGCAAAACAATAATTCAGCATGCTCTGGTGTCCCGTATAAGAAAACAATATTAGCATTGAAAAACTCAGGAAGTTAGAGGCTTATAGTCAGCCACCAAAGCCATGATTCTCATGTTGATTTTTTTTCCCAATTAAAAATAGATTTTATTTGTATAGTAATGATACAACTCATCTTCAAGAAGAACAAAAAGTTACTTTTTTGGGAGTGGAGAAGGTTTTTAAATTCACACATTTCAAAGGAATACATCCCAACTCAAATATTTACATTCAGAACATTCTACAGCTCGATATAGTTGGGTAAGTTTCGGGCTGGGGTTTTAACTCATTACTTTCAATTAATTCATTGCATAGATTATGACACAATTAAAAACATTTTTCATGCAATTAGTCTTGTTTTTTCATATACAAAATCCCCCAGCCGGAACCTTTATATTTGTGCGTTTCTGGTACACTCGTAAAATCTGACGCACAAGCGACATCTGCAAGCAACAGCGATGGATGCTTTTCTTGTCCCTCTTGGGGTTAATTCCTGCTTCAAAATCCAATCGAATTGGATGCTTGAGAAGACTAGTGCTGTGTTCCAGTTGTGCTAAATGAAGTTAGCTGAGCATCAAAGCTATTCAAGCCTAAAATATCATCTCAATTCTAAACATGTAGCAGCAGCACAGACGTCCCCAGCGCTAACGTCAGCGTCCACAGTCCACACTTCTGAAGAAGCTCCATGAATGATCAGGAGTTCCTGAAACACTGGAAAGATGAATGGATAGAATAGAACTTTGATGCAACTTGATGGTTGAATACCTTGAAAAACAGATTAAAAGTAGTAAATATCTCTATTTTTGAGCTCGTGGGTCTATTTAATCAATAATTTAGCAACAAAAAGTGTTTTTGAATTGAATTGGTGGAGATGATTTTACAGGAGGTTCCCAGGATTGCAGTAGGTTAACCTGAACAGGATTCCGACTCCGGAGTTCTTTGACACCTGAAGCTGCAACACTGATTAACTGATGGATGACTGAGACGACGGAGCTGACTGATACAGATTAGAGGGGGAATGGCTCTGACAGAGAGCCACAGGAGGCAGCAGAAAGAAAAAAAAGAACATATTTGTGGTGGCTGGAGTTCATGGGATTGCATTCTGATGCTCTTTTGCAATAAACTGCCCTGGATTATGACCCAGAAAACCCATTAAGGAACAGAAATTCATTCTGCAATATAAATAAGATAGTACAGATCTACACAGACTCTGTCTTTCCGGTAAGGCAAATGAGTAAATCATGATGAATCTCATACATTTCCTGTGCAACCATCACACACCAAAACATGGTGAGTTGGCTTATTGAAGCTTACAATTGGCATTAAACTACGGAGGATGAATCCTGCCAAAAATGCCATCAAAAAATAGAATTAAATGGCTTGATGATGTGATTAATGTCCCAAATATTGCATCCAAAAAATAAAAATAACTTTTCCAACTTATTTGCTCGTACAGTATGACATAAATTAATATCATTTGTTTTAATTTAACTCTATTATTATTGTTTATTTTTATTTCCAGCCTTATTGTTTTATTAATTAGTTTCCATTTTCTTTCCTCCTCTGAGCTGCAGTTCCTAAGCTTCAGAGCTTCTGCCTCACCGAGGACCACTCCCCCACTCAGCTCCTTCAGACTAGCCAGCAGCAATTAGCAAACACCTGCTTTAACTGCACATCAGCTGAGCTCATTATAGGAGATCCTACTCAGAGCAGTGCTGGTAAAAACATTGTTAGAGGGTTAATAGTGGAGCCATGTTGTGATGACTTCCTGAAGGTGGAGTTTCAGAAAGCGCAAGAGCTCGAAGGCGGGGCTAGGTCCACCCAGATGTTTTGCTCAGCTGAATGGTTGGCATGGAGATTAAAGGATTTCTCAAACATGCCTGAAAGAATCAAGGCTACACTACTGGTATAGTAGTGTAGCTCATAACATTCATAACTGAATGTTATGAGGGAATAACATTCAGATAAATCTAAAAATCTAAAAAAATAAATAAATAAAAATATTTGACATGTTACTGCCCCTTTAACATTCTAAGATACAGTCCAGGGTTATTTGGGAATGGGTGCTTGACAACAGGTTGTTTAGATTTGTTGGGTAGCTAAACTGGTTCTGTAAAGGAACCGTTCACCTGGACCACAGTGAGTGCCCAACACCCACAGGAGCTGAATGGAAGATTTCCACCCTGCTCTGGCTGCTACAATTATCCATCATAGGTCCCCAGAGGTCACCGGGGGGTTACCTCTACAGACAGTACGCACAGCAAATGGAGTGTACAGGCAAAACTCACATTTAAAAACAGATCTTCAACAGAACTGCAATGATAAGCACACACCGTCCTGTCTGCGGTAAAGGAAGACTGATTTATGACCTAAAAGTAAGAGTCATGAGGAAAACCCATGAAAACGTAGGTTTAGGAAGACCTTGAAACTCAGGCACATGATGACCTTTGTATATGCAGGTACGTATGTCTAAATCTGCAAAGAAGACAAGAAGTTTAGTGTTAGAATAACATTTTTCCTATTTGGTGAAAATAACTAAACATGTGCCCAACACCAGAGCCCTAAGTGTCTGTAGAGTCATATGGAAATGCAGGATGGGGTCAAACATACAGCAGGAGGGCTTCCCACACTCCAAGACTGTATTGAAGTGTTGCATATTTTTATCAGGTCCTCATTGTCAAACTTGGTTATGTGTCAGCTGAAGGACTGACATGTAACTTCAAACATTGTCATTCTCAGGATTGAACCAGGTGATAGAATCTCTGCTGCATGTTTCAAAATGTTTGAGTACTGGGAACCTTTAGTTTGTATGAATTATATCTACAGTTCAGTTACTGTACTATACTATAATTAGTGATTGGACTTGAATAATTTTTTTTAATCGACTTAATTACAAAAATCAAAAACTGTACATTAAGAAAATTAACATTTTCAATTCAAAAACCATTTTTGCTGCTAAAACATTGAATAAATAGACATCAGATTGGTGCAAAGTGTTATTCTAACCAATCGTATTTCTAGTGTTTCAGGAAGTCCTGTTCATGGAACGTCTTTAGATGCTGACATTAGCGTTAGCCGCTACATGTTTAGCACTGAGATGCTATTTTAGGCTTTAGTAGCTTTGATGCTAAATTACCTTCTTTTAGCACAAGTCGAATGCAGCGGTCTTTTCCAGCGTCCCATCAGATCGTTCTTTGAAGCAGAAGTTAACCCTCCGGGGGCCAAGAGAAGCTGCTTTTTGGCCATCGCTGTTGTGTCAAGAAGTCGCTAGTGCATAAGATTTAAGGGTGTATCAGAAACACGCAAAATACAATGGTTCCACCTAATGTCTTTGGTTTATTTAAAAAAAAATGTATAGGAAAGACACAACTTGGGTTAAAAAACACTAACAAACATGAATGTGAACTAATTCTGCTCATGTTTCTTGTTTCTTCCTCTGACAACCAGAACAAAGAGTACTCTGCTGAAAAAGATGGAAAAGGAGCATTGATTTCAATCACTCTACCTCCTCTATCTCTTTTTTTTTCAAATAGTAGATATGCATTCTGTTTTTCAATAGAGCTTTTAAAGATGCAAGCAAAAACAGTCAGTGGAGAAAGAAGCTATAATTAGACTTACAAGATTAATCAAGGCCCAAAGGAGAAACAAGAGAGGAAGACACAGGCAGAGTCACGAAGCCAATTTAATCAGCATTCAGCGAAGAGATTAAACGTCTTTGATCCAACAACAAGTCAATCTCTCCCAACCCAACATGTAAGCCAAATGAGTCTGCGGAGAATTCACACATTTTATCTGCCCATTTTCTTCTCCTGATTTCACCCCAGATTTTAAATGAAAAACTTAAGTCTTGCATTTACCAAACAACTCTTTAAAGAGACGACTTGCAGGCCCCAAGGCCTGTTGCCAGCAATGTGTACAAGCAAACTATAAAGACTCTGAAAATAATTAAATAACAGGAAGAAGAAAATAACGCTGCAGATAGCAGGTCTCTTTAGTCAGGACGTGATTGTGCATGCTTACTGATCAGTTTGTTGCTTTAACTTTTGTCAGGAAAAGAAGCAATTTAATGTTGCCGTTACAACATGCAGGGGTGTGCATAGACATTCTGGGTGCAGGGAGAGTGGAAAATGAGGACCTTGTGCAAATAAATGCAACGGTCGGCGTAGAGGGGAGTCTTGTTTGACAAAATTACAAAAATGTGAAGAGCTGGAAATATAGGCTTATAATCCAGAATGCTAGATTGGATTATACATGATACATGATGCAAAAAAAACCAAAACACACACACACATTTCAAAAGGGCATTTTTTCCAAAGAGGGAAAAGTGCAGGTGCTTCAGCACCACTTAGTGGCTGTCTGTGCAACATCCCTAACAGTACGCATGTATCATAGTTAATAAGGGAATGTGTAAATATTGTTATAATTACAATAAATGAGTTTGTGTAAATACTGTTATAATTACAATAAATGAGTTTCTGTGCAGAAAAGTATGGAATTTTATTGAACTACTTTCCAGGTACAGAACGTTTTATCAGAGCTTCACTTCTTACACATTCTGCTGTTACAACTTTATTCCAAATGTACTAAACTAACCTCTTTCCTTAAGATTCTGCACACAAATGCGCCATTATTAAAACGTTTTGCAAATTAATAAAAATTCAAAAAAAATCACAATTACATACTTTTTAAAATTTTTGTCTATTTTCTAAAGACTGACTCAGTTGGGCCCAAACACAACTTCTTATGATATTTATGACAGTGAAATCTCTTAGTGGATCCTGATCATTTCTTTTTGAACAATGTTTATTCAAGAATAACTCAATGAGGGGCGTGCCGTGGTGGCAGAGGGGTTAGTGCGACCCACATTCAGGGAAACGTAGCCTCGACGCGGCTGTCGCGGGTTCGACTCCCGGACCCGACGACGTTTACAGCATGTCTTTCCCCCTCTCCTTCCCCCTTTCCTGTCAGCCTACTTTGAAAAAAAGGGACACTAGAGCCCACAAAAAGACCCCTTGCGGGGCGATAAAAAAAAAGAATAACTCAATGTGCAATTGCAACTAAATGGACTAAGAAGAAATGAACAAATAACGACTCTGCAAGAAATGCAGTCAAAACAGTTTTTCAGCCAAAGTGTACACCTTCCCACAATGTTGTGTCTCAATTCCAAAAATAAATGGTAATCAAATATAAACTACTCATTTTACTAGTCATTTTACATCCAAAGGAAAAGAGGCAAACTGTTCATTTTTTACTTCAGTCAGTCGTCTGAATAAGTGCTCTGCCGTTTTGTCAGCCTGATTTCAACACAGATTCTCAGGCCATGCAACAGACAAGAATAACAAAAGGATCATCTTTCTGGGTATCGGCATGGTTACGGTTGCCATACCACCATATAGCATGTGTCATGCTGTCTCTCTGGTCATCATTTTGGCCCTGTGCAGGTGTGTGTCAGTCTTCAACAGTTAGTGCTTGTCTGCGTGTGACTGTTTGTGTTTACAGTGACTTGCAGAAAGCTGACTTTATTTTTTTTATGGTCTCTTAAGAGTTCTGAACTCTGACTGTAAGTCTGGGTCCATTAGTACTGAACAGGGATACGTGCCAAAAAAAAAACAAACTCCAAGTGGTTTCCTGCCAGAGAAGCCCAGATCTGTGTTCAGAGAAGTGGAAAGTGAGACAGATTTATTTGGCCAGTTCAACAGTTCTTGCCAGTGAATCTTAAATGAAATGTATGTATGAGTGTGGCTGGTAGGTGTTCTCCCCTTGTTAGGCCCGGACCACACAGTGGGACCTGCCAAAGCCACTTTCAGGCCCAACAGCTGTAAGCACTTCAAGTGTATTATGGTAACTGGTGGCCTCTCCAAACGACTACATGCTCCTGTTAGCAGAGAGGAAGATGAAATGATGTAACTGCCGGCAAGCACTCGCTGGACGAGCTCAAAATAATCTTTAATTTCTCCACTGACTACAAGCCTGCTAAAATCTGGATTTTACCAGCAGACTGTGTTAAAGATGGGAGAAGATGATTTTCATTAGAGAAGCACCATTATTCTATAAGAGCTGTTGTCTGAACCGAATCGATCATGGTGCTAGCGCTCATCACCATGACATCAGCGTTTTATTTAGTCGCCGTTTTGGCAAAATTGTCATCGGCAATTTTACAGAAAATTTCTGGATTCAACACGTCAGAATGACGCACATCTTTTTCTGAACGGTGTGATGCTGAAAGCTCTGCTGGAACCAGCTGCACATTGAAAGAAAGGAAAAAAAAAAACGGTGAACGTTGATGGGATTTTAAAGCAGTGATGTGGTTGGTCAGTCTGTCTTCATACACAACCAACAGGGCTGTGGTGACAATTTTCTGTAAAACATAACGCGTCCCTTTAGACCCAAGCTAAAAATAAGTGACCTTAAGTTAGGTAGTACATAGCCGGCACCCAGTGTGCATTTTATTTCAGCTTCCTTCACACCCTCACACTAACCACAGTCAGCTGTACCAGTTCAGATTTTTACCTTTGACCTTCATGAGTTTCTGCTCTCTCTCTGAGAAGTTTGATCATGTGCCAAGATGCCATTTTCCAAGCTGCCAGACATACTTCCAGGGGCCCACCATCACCGGCTGCCCTTGGGTCAGAGTGACGGACAGATACAAGACCTTGACGTGTGTGTGCGTGTGTGTAGGTGCATGGGGGTGCGTGTGTGTGTGTTACTGGGGTGAATTTGTGAGTTTCGGCGGAGTCGTGGTCCATTAGGAGAGTTCAGAGTTAGGGACACTTCAAGGCCACAGAAACATCAAATCAGCAGTCTTTACAGGAAATGGAAACATACCAAATATACCCACATTCACAAATACACAGTAACCTTTACAGAATGCCAGCCTCCCTTTTACTCATCAAAAGTTGTCAAGGTGTCTCGGTTAGTGTAAGGAGAGTTGAGGTGAGGTGAAGGAAATACAGAGGAGGGAAAATTAATAACATGACACAATGATGAAGGAGATGAAGCCAGGTGTCAGACAGAGATGCACAGCTTATGATCTGGCTTGAAAAATGTAAGACAAAACGTAAAGAGACTTTTAGGCATAAAGAAATTATACAAAAATGCTGAAAGTTCAAAAGTGCTACAACAAATGAAACATTTATATATATATATATATGGCCATCATAACAGGAACAGGAATCATAATTTAGTCCAGGTCATTTTAGTCCTTTATGTAGCCTTACATATGAAATTCACCATAAATATACAAAGTAGTGAATTTCTAAACATCTTGCATTACAAAATTTTTGTTTATTATTAAAGTAGTAATTACAGACTCGTCAGCTGACAAAATTGCTGGTAAGATTGAATTACCAGTACCCTCACTGACAGAACTTATGGGAAGGAATGCTTTGAATCGGATGTAATTTGGTGCACATACAGAGCAGTGGTGGGAGTGTAAATAACTGGATTTTTTGGTAGTTGGTGATTCTAAAACAGGCACCAAATGGAACATGCAGTGGCACCCTAAGGGTAGTGACAGTGATAAAGGCGTATCCAACAATCTGTTAAAGTCATTAGACACAGAAGATACAAATGCTGTTTTACACAGCATTTCCAGCTCTTGGCTGTGAACTGAGGTATTGTGGGTGAACATAAGGGCTCACACAGGTGTGAATGTTTTGGTTTATGCCACGGTTCCCTGAGACGAAAACATAGCAGCCGAAACTGTGGCAGAGATGAACCTATTATCAGCCTTTGTAGGTATTTTGTGAAGAGTCATACAAATGTACGCAATTCCTCACCATGTCTGATCGGCTTTCCTCAAAAGGCTTCATCTCAGGTGAAGCTACCGCTATCCGCTAGTCCGCTACCGGACAGTGGTAGCAGACTAGTTGCTGCATTTTTAGAGAGCATTTCTGCATAAAACACACCACAAACTTCTGGCCAATCACACAACACTTGGAGTTGAG
Source organism: Xiphophorus hellerii (assembly GCF_003331165.1). NCBI lineage: Eukaryota > Metazoa > Chordata > Actinopteri > Cyprinodontiformes > Poeciliidae > Xiphophorus > Xiphophorus hellerii. The sequence continues at coordinate 3,165,843 of NC_045692.1, forward strand.
AATGATGCCTCCATGCAAACGAGGTGAAACAATTTTTGTGAAGCCACTACGTCAACAAGAGCCGATGCTGACACTTTGGATTAAGTTTGTAAGAACCTTTAGTCACCATGACTTTGCCCTATTCTTCTGGGGGAGGAATCCTTGGAATATTTCAATCAGCTATGACCTCATTCATCTACCTCTACTTTTCTGACCACTCCATGCCTTGATACAGTGAAGGAATTTGTCAACTTGTTGAAAGTCTAAGAGGAGCAATTAAAATTCACCAATGATCTAAACTGGTAAGAATGGGGAAACCCTGGGGTTGAAATGTCTGTTACATTAATACCGTTTCCTGCTAAAAGTTATAAAATATCTCTTCAAACCGTCCCTATGGCATTACCATCTATTGCTACCTCAACTCACCAAACACACACACACACACACACACACACACAACTTAAGCTTAATCAAGTCAGTGAGGTCAAATGCTGTCTAATTAAACTTTATTGTACAACACAGACTCTCCTTCCAATTCTTTTGTCTCCTTTTCCTCCCTCTCCCTCATCCAACTCTTTCTCTGCCCGTCAGCTGGCGTCTACTTAGTATAGAGCGGCTAATAACAGGCAGTGGAAACAATGGCTCTTTGAAACCGTAGACCGCTCTGCAATACGAATCGTGCCCTCTCACACGCGCACGCACCCTAAGGGCAGGAGCTATGTGTCGCAGCGTGTTTGACCTTCAGCTGCTTCCATGTAAAAGCATAATGAGAACCACCAGCACTGCATCGGTCTGAGAAGAAGGAGGGAAAAAAAGAAAGGATAACCGATGACGAGAGGATCGTAAACTTTCCTCTTTAAGTGACAGCGCTACGATTTGCTGATGAAGTGGTCGTGTTGAACAAAGCTGACTTGACGTTTGAAAAGAGGAAAAGTCCCCAGTGAGAGAAGTAAGCACCAAGGACAGAGGCAGAGTCAGAAACGGGACGTTATATACTGGCAACAGTCAGCAGCCGGCGCTGAGAGCGGACAGTTTACACACCATCACCAATCAGCCAATTAGGACTGTCAGGACAGGATTCTGAGCTCTTCCGACAGAAAGCTGTGACAAGGCTTTAACTGGACAGGAGCACTTCCACCTGTCCTGAACACCACAGCGTCTACAGTTCTCACTGGCTGTGTGTCCATTAACCAGAAAATTACAGAAATAAATGTGCTTGGGAAAAAAAATGCAAATGTTTTTTGGCGAAAAGTTTTTGAGCTAGAATGAGACGATTTTTCAGTCGAAACACTTTCGCATCACATGAGTCACGTGACCAACAGCCGGATGTCACTGCTGGTGGAAATGCTGAAGAAGACGACAGGAAGTGGTAGATTGATGATGGTTTGTTTTAGTTTTTTCAGACAGTGTGCAGCTGGCTCCAGCAGAGCTCTCATGGCATCACAGTTCATAAAAAGTTGTGTCATTACAACGTGTTGAATCCATAACTGTTCTGGAATACAGTCTACAATTTCCTCATAACACTGCATATGTAGCCCAAGTATTCGGGGCTTGTTGATCCAATGGATAAATAAGACGTCGACCTCTCCTCTGATTGGCTATTAGATGATGAGCGCTAGAGCCATCACTGAATTATGAATAAATCTCATGTAACTGCTTACATCTGTTACTGCCATGATTTTTAATGACTTAACAAATGAAAAAGTTTATTCACGTATTTCTTATTTAACAGAAACACTGCAATTCCAACATTTCATTTTTCAACATTAGCACAATAAACAAACATTGTACACATTTGTATTAAAAACACAGTTGTGTGTGTCAGTGTTAGAACGTGGCCAGACAAAGGACTGTTTGTCTACAGTCCTTTTACTGTAGACAAACAGTCAAAGGACTGTTTGTCTACAGTAAAAAAAAACCAATAAGACATGAAATTCAGAAATGTTCCCCCTGGTTTGATTCTGAGTAACAAATTACTCTGCTGTAGAAAGAATCTGCTTTCATTTCCATTCATTTCCTCCAGAATTGGAATCTTGTTAGACACAAAAGTTCAGGCCTTCAGCAACATTCAGTACACTGTGCAGCCATACAGAGCAACATTTGGTAATTCAAGTACTGTAACACAACAGTAACACTTTTACACTTTTAATTAAACACTTTTAATTTAATCCACATTTACATTTATATCTAGTTTAAAGCCGACAAAATTAAAGTCATTGACATATTACTGTGGGTTTCCTATTCTGCTAATAAAATAAGATGAAGAGCAGGTGTGTTAATATGACATTAATTTGCTTTTAATAATACGTCACCTCGTTTGCATGGAGGCATCATTCTCAACTCCAATACGGTAGTGCAGGTTCTGGGTTCAGTTCCCAGCTTTGCGTCTCCAAACAGCAGATTTTTCTGCTCAGGCTGTTAGTAAAGACTTCTCACTCTGTTTCCTTCTGCTCTCCTAAACAAAGGCTCAAACTGTTCCTGGATCAGGGCCATAGCAGCATATTGGTTCTGAAACTAATACAGAACCGAGGTTCACTCATTTAGAAATCCGTCTCTGACTCTACTTACTGGAGCCACTGCCGGCCATGATTTATTTACACAGACTATTTGTAATGAAGCAAATTCAATTATGTGCGCCCTGGACAAACAGTGCTCGGGTAATGGATGGCCATGCAGCCTCCGACAAAAACTCAGTTCAGTTTAACAGAGAGGTGAGGGCCAATAAGACAACTTTATACAAAATTATCACAGTCATATGTTCCGATGCAAGTAAAAATAGTGTGTCCGCCAGTGTTTTGCTCTTTAGGAAACCTGCAGGACATTCCAACAAAGACAGACTATGCTCAGTATGTAACAACAATTTTCTGTTTTCTCTATTTGTCAAGACTAAAAAGAGGAATCTCCAGACTTTTCTAAGAAACCCCCCGCTGAGTCAGGGTTTGATGAAATGAAAGTCGGGGTGCACCAATTGCAGTTTTCTGGCCCATTATTATCTGAAAAGCCTGACCTGACAGTTACGATTCTGGCCGATACAATATATATATTTTTTTGTCTGAAATGTCGTAAAAAGTCACTAAGTTGGCAGCACTTATTTAGTCCAGATGTGGTCCGGTGGGTGGAGTCTGTCTGTCAGGCATGTTGCCATGACTTCCTGAAGGCGGAGTGGCAGAAAGAGCAAGAGTTTTTAAAGCGATAGAGACCCAATTTCAAGGCATAAAATTACAAAGTCAAATTTCTTTTAAGCCATACGTCATATATATAGTACTGTTATAACATCTGAAGGTAACATAGTTACATGATTGTGCCTGGACCATACATAATACTACTATAATACTTACTTATTACTTACTGTATTTTTTGTGGCAAATGCTTTTCTGCTGGATGCCACACAAACTGATGGGTGGATAAAATCGGTTTCTCACATGTCAGTCGATCGGCGATGACTCAAAGTTAAAGAAATTGTGGGCCAACTCATAAAACAAACTTTAACATTTTAGGCCATAATTTCAAAAGGTTAGTTAGTTTGGTGCTTTGGGGTTCATTAAACCTGCTGTAAGCACTGCCGTTCAGTTGATGACATTGCGAACCGTTCCAAATACTGTAGCTGTCAGCTGCCACCACAAGCACACATCCAACAAAGGAATGAGTCTGTGAGGAGAACTGAAGTTTGGATTGGCTTCGCTTGGATTGGCTGACTGAAAAACAGCTGTGGACTAGAGGTGCTGGAGAAAATAGTTGGGCTGAATGTAACTAAATGATGTGGTGAACTGAAAGGTGGCTCAACAAGCTAGTTTTCAGGATATGCCAACTTAGCCGACCTGGTTATTGCACATTTTTCTCTTCTCCATTTCTCCAGACAGATGTCTCTGGGTCTCATTTTTCATATTGCACTAACCTGATTTTGAAAGCCACTGCAGACGATCATTACTTCTTTAATAAAAAGCAGCCCACTGGCCATGTCCCGGTGTTGTTATAGAGATCCAGAGTAGAAACTGGGGGCAGTGCATCTGCTGAGCTCATTATAGGAGCTACTTCTCATTGCAACACTGGTAAAAACGTTGTTAAAGGGCTAATAGAGGAGCCATGTTGTGATGATTTCCTCAAGGCAGCATTTCATAAAGAGCAGGAGTTTTTAAGGAGACAGAAATCCAGTTTCAATGTATTAAATTATGAAGTAAAATTTCTGCTAAGTCATATTTGACATATATGACATATATAGCAACAGAAGGTAACATGGTTACTTGACTATGCTATGAACTGGCACTATGTGCCTGGAAAATACATGATACTTCCCCTTTAAGATCACATTTGATCTGATTCTACTAGAAAGCTGCTTTATTGATAAGCAACAATCCGCTAACAGAACAGGCTTTGAATATGAAGTCATATCTGCCACAATCAGGATGATAAAACCCTCTGAGACTTTCATCAGCTGTGACAGAGGAACAGACTTGTAACCTTAACTAAGCTGATACATCCTGGGCTAATTAGGAGCAGGTACAGAGAAACAGAAAGAAAGAAAGAAAGGAAGAAAGAGAGAAAGAAAGAGACGAGGAGATGGGGGAGAGATTCACCCACAGGAGAAAAAAAGAAAAAAAAACACAATGAGGAAATGGCAAGACAGGAGCAGCTGACATTTCAGCTGAAAAAAATAGAGATTAAAAAAATGGATGCACTGACAATCCCCAATCGACCGACAGCGATCTGTAAACGGAGACACAGAAGACGACTAATGGTGTGTCTACAGTTAGAGATGTTAAAGCGGTCACTCCAAACCCACTCAGACCCCACCGAGACTGAGATCAGCGTTTCAAATGCCACACACTCAACGTGAGGAACAAATAATCCTGTGGTGCAGAATTTCCCAACTGTGGGACAATAAAGGAGATTTCTATTCTATTCTACACTCCAATTAATAGTGGCACTTTCTGATATGGGCCAGGAAAGCCACTGATCTGGTCTGCATTAGGAAGTAATAGACAAACAAAAACAACAAAAAAACATACATCAGTTGCACCTTAAAAAGTTTTTGCTGCTTGTATGCATATGAAAGTGTTTTATGAGCCATTATAAGTCCTTATAGATCCAAAAAGAATTTTCTTTTCTCCAAAAAATGACTAAACCCATTATTTTAGAAAAAACATGATATTGCACACCCTGGTATTGCGATGATATATTGATATATTGATATATTGTGTAGCCTAAGCTCCCACTGCCTATTTTTATTTTTTATTTTTTGCTAATAGAAGGACATCTCATTGGTAGAATAATATTTTTATAACTAATACAAAAGTTGTTTTTTCACTTCTGATACCGATATTTGAGATTTGGTGTTGGCCAATACCGATCCGACACAGAAAAACAGTACTGAAGGCTTATTTTTGAAAAAAACACAGACATAGGTTAATAATGAAGAAACTGAAACAGACAAAAACAATAGGTTAACTACTTTGATCAAACATGTAAAAAAAATAAACAGCAATAAACCTTTCAAATGATTCAGAAAGAGCAATTAGGAATTCTACATATAATGTAAAATAAATAATATGATGTTGCTCAGAGCACAAAGCGTAGAATTAGACTGAATAAATCTGCCCTTATGGATCAGGCACATTGTCATGATACCCGATCTTGAAATTGTTTCTCCATATTGGGACCGATAGAGACATTAATATCGGATCAGTGCTCTCCCTTTGGGCCGATTTCGCAAAAGCAAATGTATGTGTGCAAAATGTGGATTAACTCAGCAACACGTCACCAAAAACAACATCATAATTTGGTAATGCAGCAGAAAGGGAGTCTTTCTGAGCAGTTATCGTTTCCAGTCAGCCGAGTGCTGGAGTTCCTGCTGCTCGTCTTCCACCGCAGTTCTGAGCTCCTTCGCACATTACTGGCTGATCAACTGAACCACCTGCTTCTTCTACACTACCTTCATCTGGATAAGGGCTTCATGCTAAGCTTTGCTTCCCAGACGCCGGAGTGAAAGGACATTGGCTTAGGAAGTTTAGGACACAACGCGGAGGGAGGGAATGTTGTGATAATTTCGTGTGTCAAAGTCAAAAAGAAGTATTCCTGTTGCCAAGTTGTTGATGGATGAGACCTTCAGTCGAACCTCTGCTCTGTTGGCCTCCGTAATGAATCATTACTCAGACATCTATTGGAAAGCTGGCAATGAGAATGAATGAAACGTCTCTGTATGCTATTAATTAGGCAATGTCTATTAGGCTGTGGTGGCAGCTTTATTAAATGCAAGTCTGATATAATCAGTCAGAACTCAGTCTCACAGGACTGCACAGGCCTCCACCAAGCTGGCTCTGTAGACTCTGTCTGTTCTGAACAACAGCTCAGGTTAGAATGCTAATGTCTGCATCTAAGGTTACTTAAAGTTCAAATGTCAAATTACAACCACAAACTGCTATTACTTTTGAGATTCTAATGTGATGTTGAGTGATGATCATCTGAACCACTGAAGCTCTGGTTGTACGTTTGGGGTTACAGTGCAGTCAGCAGGGTGAACATCCAACACTTGTCCAGCCTGTGGCACAGCGGTGTGCAGCCTCTCCCCACATTCGAGCTGAATAAAACTCCTCCAGAGGTGCTAATGTTAACGTTGCTCGGTAACCATGTAGTTTCTGTCGACTGATACTCACCAATCGGGAGTTGTGGGTTTTTTTTAATAGCTCATTTTCCAGACACCAAAAAACTAACTTACTGCAAAAAAAACAAAAAAAAAAAACAGCGTGGTGATTTATTTTATTTTTTTAAGTGTTTTGGCTGTTTTTATAAACAGTAAAAAAAATGGAGGTACAAAAACATATAAGATGTGAATTTTGCACAGTTGGTCTCCTTTAAAACCAAACAGCTAAATATCATAATACATAATTAAATATAGAGGATTAAATATATCTCACAAATATTTGCGATAACAGCTTCCTCTTCCCTTAGTGTATTTCTCATTACATGCAGGACAGTTTGGCGTATTTTAGTGCTAAACATTCACACCCAACAGTCATGTTGAACAGCCCTGCAGCATAATCAAATCATTCATAATGGTTTAGAATCGCTACTGAAAGATGCTTCCGGCCCTCACCATGCCTTCCTTCAGAGGCCCGTGAATCACACAGTGCAGATTAAACCTTCAGCATGCAGTCTCATTTCCCTGTTTCCACTATATAGCAGACAGCATCGTCATCACGCTTTCAACCATCCAAATAAAGCTGCCACAGTGAAAGACGGCCATTTATTTACTGAACTCACACATCATTTATAGGCTGACTCCTGCTGGTGAGCCTATTAGAGCCTCTGATTAAGGAGAGCCAGGGTTGCAAGATTTAGTGAATCTCAGTGTTAGAGTAGAGAGTCATGAATTAAACGTAGAAATCTTCTACCCATGAGTAGATTATTGTGTTTATTGTTTGTTTAATCCTAATTACCAGCTGCTCCAGAACGACAGCAGAGGGGAAAAACTAATTGTTGCTAAGGAATTTTTCAGTCAGACAACAGGCATCCAAAAATAGTCAAACAATCTGTTTACGGTACTTAGTTTTAAAGTTTAATAATGTGAACATAAAGAGCAACAGTAGGGGAAATAAACATCAGTTGAAAATATCAACCCAGTTTTACTTACTGGACCGATATCAACGTTGGTGCCAACGTGTCGAGCTTTCCCAATTTATAAAAAGAGTAGAAATCGAGCAACCTTGGAAGTGAGGAAGACGGTAAGAAATAATAATGATTAGCTGAATTTGTTTATCTGTCACAGAAGAACTGAGCTGGTGGGCAATACAGGTGAGCATTTATCGTACAGTTTATTGTCTCTCATTTATCATTTACTGTGATAAATTCCTTATAAGAATTCTGATTTATTGTTGAATTGTAAAATTCCAATTGACGATGTCTAAAAACCCTAAAAACTGTCTACATTGCTGCAATTGTTAGCTGTACTATTTTTCTACGTAATTTCTTCACTCAGATTATCAATAAATATCAATACATTTGAAAATATTATTAAATGCAGTTACTGTGAGCAGTCTGGTGATATAATTTGCACTTTTTTATGTGACTGGTGTCCTGAAGAAGTGGATTACAAATATTTTCAAGAGCAGATTTGTGTGTTTGTGGAGCTATGATTGCTGGGTCATCATAGATATACCTAATAAAGTAGTAATAAACAGTTCTTATCATTATCACACTAATACCACAAAGCATCGTGATATTTCCACCTCTAATCGACAGTCACGAGGGTGATGATGGACAGAAGTCTGTGACAGCAAACAGAAATAGTAAAAAGAAAGAAACAATAACTGAAAGAAAAGCTGCAGAAAAGGCTCTTTTCAAATCTTTTGTATGCAGGAGCCCCGTTTCCTCTCCTATTCATCCCTCCCAGGTTGTATAAGTACTGTATGTCTGTATTTTCCAGCGTCAGCCTCCTTTGCGTCTATAGGTTGGCCTCAGTTGTTTGCTGACGTGTGCAAAAGCAAACCACAGAGCTAACATTCAGCAGGCAAACACAAGAGAAGGACGATTAGGCAGCGCGTGACAGGGAGGAGGAGACGGAGAAAATCTCAAATCAATTGAGTAATGAAGGCGTAGTAATGGCCTTCCTGATTATAACCAGGCCACCATTAGTAGACGCTGGCTGACAGCTGGATGAATGGCTGGCTCCTCCAGCATGCAGCCACATAATAACACAACAAACTCTCTGAAATATTCGGCTTATGGGCTCAACACGGCGCAGTCGATTCGAAAAGGAATGCCATTATCAGAAAATGGAAGTCATCCTGCATAAAGTACATATTCTGATGTGTGTGGGTGGGTGTGTGTGTGCGTGTTGCTGTGTTTGCTTGCATTATCCCATTTTAGCTGAGTCCATGCATCAGGTGTCCTAAAATGCACCATTTTCTATCATAAAAACATCATACTACCATGTAAAACATATTGCTAAAATAAGATGACTCATCTTCCCACAAGATTCTGAAAAATTAGTTCATGCCTTCGTTTTTAGTAGACTAGATTACTGCAATGCTATTTTTACTGGATTATCAAAAAAAGCAGCTTTTAGTTTCTATGCTCCAACACTCTGGAATAAGCTTCCTGCTCATTGTAAGGCTGCTCCTACCTTGAGTTTATTTAAAACAAGGTTGAAAACCTTCTTATTTGAAGTGGCCTATTCTTAATTTTTTTATTCTATTCATTCACTATATTTAAAATTTTTAATGTTTACTGTGTCTGTTTTTAATCTGCTTGATTATTATTATTTTTTATTACTATCTTCTAGTATGTTGTTTTTAACTTTCTTGTACAAGCACTTTGAATTGTCTTTGGCTGAAAGGTGCTATATAAATAAACTTGCTTTGCCTTGCCTAAAACTGCCGACAGTAGCAGCATGCCGGTGTGGCAGTTAGCAAAGGTCAAGAGCGGGTCAGCAGGAACATCCACACCGTGTCATCGCCTCTCTCTGTTCACATCTTTTGTTTTCTTACTTGTTCGACACTCAGAAACAAGGATGGATTACAAACCGCCATTGGCTGGACACCGCATACCGAGGCAATGGTCATGTTGGCCTCTGTTCCTCACCGAGCGAGCTTAAGGTGTCCTGCCCTTTGACCCCGACTGCTGTCACCTTCACGGTCAAATGATGTTGAAAGCTGGTCAGTGTCCTGCCCTGCGGTCAAACCACACACCACCACAAGACGATGTCGGAAAGATAATAGCGTAGCTGATTCGCACATGTCTGGATGTTCGTGTTTGTCCCTGTTAGCATCAGCAGCATGCCGCATCAGCTGTTCTTCATGGAGGTGAGTTAGCATAAAAAAGACAGATTACATTTACAAAAACAATCATATCACAGATGAGGTATTAAAATAACGTATTGCATTTTCCTTCACTTTTAAAGGGGCAGTATTAGGTGTTTTCCAAGCAACACCTAATAGTTATAAAAATGCTATATATATCAAACATGACTTGAAAGAAATTTCACTTCATGATTTAGTGCCTGTCTCTTTAAGAAGCTCCTGCTCTTCCTGAAACTCCGCCATAAGGCAGTCATCACAACACAGCTCCTCTATTAACAGTTTAACAATGTTTGTACCAGCGTTTCCCTGAGAAGTAGCTCCTATAATGAGCTCAGTAGGTGCACAGTTTCAGCAGCTGTTTGCTAGCTGCTGCTGGCTAGTCTGAAGGAGCTGAGTGGAGGAGGAGGGAGGCTCTGTAAACTTGGAAACTCTGCAGAGCAGCTTCATCCTTGAAGGAGGAGCATTTTGTCCGACTGGTTGCCATGGGAGATTAAAGGATTTCTCAAACATGGATGAATGAATCAAAGCAACACTCCAGGTTTGTTTTGAATGAGGGAAAAACATTGTAACACAAATTAAAACTCAAACAAGTCAATTTTACAAATACGGACAGACACAGTTTTTAGTTTAAGACGGAAATATTTTAGTTTTCCCTTATATAATAATAATCTATACCTTCATTTAAAGTGTAGTCTACTTTGTCTGGTGTGCTACATATAAAGCACATAAATGTAGGATAACATTTCTACAATACATCTATTAAAAATCTAGATGATTTTTATTGATATTTTCAGTTGCCCCTTCAAACTGTGAGCAATGTTTTGTTTAATGTTCAGTGGTAGTGAGTTCTAAACGTCTCTGTGTTGATTTAAACTAGTTTTCCATCCTGGCAGTGAAACACAGCCTTGTAGAGTCATCATGTTTTTTAGTTTGTTTGTATAAAAGGTAGTTTTTGGTAAAACATTGATAGTGTTTTTATTGTAATAATGCGATTCAGTTTAGCAACATTTGTCCTGATGTTACATTTTAGAACGACACACACTGCTTTATTTTGCACCAGTTGTAGTTTTTAAATATTGCTTAATGATGAATTGTACCAAACAACAGAGCAGTAATCCAAATGAAACCATGCCTGAGTTTAAATGACCTATCAGTTTGTTTAGTGCATTCTTTGCATTGACTGTCCGACATTAAAATAGAATGATTGCAGCAGATACATTCATACTTTATCCTATAGCTTGCCAACGTTCATTCTCTAGATAAGTGATTGCTTGGACAATGTAAAATCTTAGCCATAAAGTACATTTAACATTGTAATAAAAAAAGATGGACATTAAATGTTGTTATAGAAAAGTAAAACAGCCCAAACTGTCTTACTAAGTGAAGCGAATGCCCTATAAAGATGACATTTAATCACACTAATGGTTTATTTACTCTAAGCGGTAAGAGGAAGTCCATTTTTCATGGATGGGTTTTAGAGAAAAAGAAATAAGTTCATGAATAATATTAAACGGAAGCTCATGTTTGGCAGGATGATGTGCTGACAAAAAGACGTTTCTGTAAAAATATGATCATCTTTTCAGCCCTTGCTTTGAAGATCTATTACAGGAGAATGAAGTGTTTCCAAAACAAAATGAATATTTAATCCCCACTTTTAGGCTGTCGCTATGCCATTAAAACTGGATTAATATTAAACTCAATCCAAACGAATACCTTATTTATCCCAAAGGAAAACTAAATGTCACTACTTATATCTTTTTTAAAATCATATTCACTGTACTTATTGTTGGTGAATGATTGTTCTGCTGGCTAAAATACTATTTTGGGATTGTAGTTCAGGTTTTGTAATTTGACTTTTTGAAATGCTAATCGGATGCTTCCAGTTGTAAAAGAAACAACCTTGTAACTATGGCTACGACTCATAACTGTTCACCCAGAACCAGAGACAACAATTGTCCAACCAAGGAATCCCTCAACCAGGGGAATTTTGAACAAATATTTACAAAAACAACCAATCAGAAGCTATTCCAACACGCTGCCACCAGAGGCGCTACTCTAGATTTGAAATCGGAATGAGAAAAAAAAAACCAAAAACATAGTGATAATAATAAAAACAGGGATATTAAACATCACTACATCTAATACCAGAGCAATCAGTTAGCTCCAGCTTATAATGTGAATGGAAGTTCAGCATGCTGGTTCATGGCTGAAAGCTGCATTAACATAAGAACACAGCTGCAGTTTATGGCGATAATTACTACAAAGAGCAAAACCATCAAACTCCATCGCCTCTCTCATTGCTCTCAGTCCTCAGCACTTATTGTTTGATTAAGTTTGTCATAATTAAAATGTGAGCATGTGTCTAGTTACAAGCCATCACCTTATCCCTCCAACCACATCAGACTCCCAGTGAAAGGTTCCTTTAGTGGCTTCACTGCAGCGCTGGGACAAGACTTTAGATCGTTGACGCGGATGTTTGTCATCAACGTTGTGCAAAATTTAAAACGAGCATCATCAATAAAAACCATGAATGAATCTTTGGAGGGCATCACTGGTCCGAGTGGTGGAAGGACTGCACAGTTGTGTGTCACTCCAACATGTTGAATCCATCGCTCTTTTGTAAAATCCCCGACTGCAATTTCCTCAGAACGCCTCGTATGCAGTCGCTCCCAAGTACTCGGGGCTTGACGCCTGAATAAGACGCCGACGTCTCCTGATTGATGAAATATGAAGATGCTTCTTGAAACTGTTTGCATTTGTCGCTGCCATGATTTTCAGTGAAGCATCGCATGAACAAGCTCATTCATGTGTAATTTTAATTTAATTTCTTATTTAGTAGAAACAACACAATTGTGAAATTGTGGGGTTTTTACATTAGCAGAGAAAATATATGGACACTTTTATAATGGAAAATATAGCTGGTGGTTTAGTTGAACAGGTTATCTTTAATAGGACACAAACTAAGGGGTAAAAACTCAAAATACTTTGATCAGCGAGTTTGTCTCTCTGTTTCCATGGAGACAACTGAAACGAAAGTCTGTGCCTCATTTATTTCAACCGAGATTGGTCAGTGTACTCGAATGCAGACCCAGTGAAAGAGACGACGCTCTACCAATAAGAAAAGATCTGATCCTTGTCCTACAGAGTTCCACCTTTAGTTCAGATAGTGGTGATGTGGGCTTGGTTATGGCAGTGGGAATGAATTTGGGAGAAAAAATGCTTCTTAAAGCCATTCCTGCAGTAGAAACACATTTTTTATGTCCACTTTTGAAAAGTCCTTCAGTATTTAGGTCAGGAGTGTGGAGGTAGAGGAACACCTAAAACATTCAGGGCAGCAGGGCTGAAAACCACTCTGCTAACTGGAAGACAGATTAATCAACTACAGATACTGATGGCCCAACAAAGTGTTCTTCAGACAGAAATAAACCAAGTGATGGGTAAATAAAAAGTACCACACTTCCAATTAACTTGAGTGCAGAGCAGAATGCTTGCAAAGCACGTGCCGTCCATTCCTTCAAGCCTTGAAGGAATGGAGGTACGAGAGGTTTTGCACTTCTCGTACCTCTAAAAAGGTACGAGAAGAATCAAGCTGACAGGACGAATTAGATGAGGGAGTCAAGACGCCATGTGCAGCAGAACGAGGTGGTTCAGACCATCGACTATCACTTAGAAAGATGCTAACTATTCATTGACAATCAGAAAAAACACATGCAACACTAAAGCTGTCCCTGTGGCCAATGAAGGACATATTGGACAATATTTTGTTTCTATTAGAAAATAATTAAAGTGCTGGTATCACAAGCTCCATATGACGTGGGATTGACTGTTATTAGTTGTCAGCTTTCAAAACCTGTTGGGGCTTCTGCAAACATAACTATATAGTTTGAGATATTTGATATGTATACTGTTACTTTCATAAATAAAAAAATTGATCTCAACATGTTGCTTTCACTTGATCAACAACATAATCAAATGTTATATTTTATATAAATAAAATGTTCCATGCTGGAACCTTTGTATTTGCTCGTTTCTAGTATGCCCATAAATCTGATGCGCAAGCGACATCCGCTAACAGCAGCAGCGGACGACAAAGCAGCTTCTCTTGACCCACAGGGGATTCTGCTGCTAAAGCCGAGTTGTGCTAAAAGGAGTTAGCCTGTTAGAGAAGCTATTCAAGCCTAATATAGCATCCCAGTGCTAAACATGTAGCAGCAGCTCAGACGTCCCCAATGCACATTTCCAAAAAAGCTCCTGAAACACTGGAAGGATGAACTTTGGACCAATCTGATGGTTGAAGAACCTAAACAACAGAATAAAAACAAATATTTGTGCTGTTGTGCTAACATGTCTAATTATTCAATAATTTAGCAGCAAATCGGATTTTTGAATTAAAAATATTTCTCATTTTGTCGATATGTAGTTGTTGATTAAAACTCTTTTAATTACAGATCCTGCAATTAACTCGTTTCAAAAATTTGAACGGAGTCCCACCACTAATTAAAACTATTCAGTCACACACATTAATATGACTGACATTCATCTATCACAGTTGTTGCATACCTTTACAGTCCCTGTGCAGACACACACACACTCTGCTCCTCTGTGTCAGCTGAACACGTCAACACTGACTAGCTTAACTCACAGAGGTGCTGCTGTCAGCGACATCAAACCACCGTATTGTTGAACCTTCTGATCCTCACCACGGCTCACAGCCTGTGACCAATTAGTTGTATCTTTTAGCCAAGTTTAGAACCCAGAGTGAAGGATGAACACCCTGATATTTGTTGTTGTCTCCTTGTGCCATCATTTCTTACCATCATAGCATATTTAGTCACTTAAAGCAACAAACTATATTCTAAAAACACAAACTGGATTGCGTTTCTAGAGTCTGATTGTTTCTTTCATGTTAGAATAATATCCCAATAATATAACAATAATATCCCTCTGCAGCAACAGGGATCACATTGCCTACTGTTGTAATATCATAAAAGGACTGAGTGTGTTTTGTGTTTTGCACTGTGGGATCTGGTATTTACTGGAAAAACAGAGAACAGCTCCAGAGATAAAACTAGAGATGCTTTGATCCGATGCTAATATCTGTATCGGTCCCAATATTGAAAAAAATTCTAGATCGGGTATCGGTGATTCAAAAGAATGTTTGTTGTGGTTTATCTTTTACATGTTTGACCAAAGTAGTCAACCTGTTGTTTCGGTCAGTTTCAGTTTATTATTTATTTTAAATCAGCTGTTATACATCTAATTGCTGGGACTGAATAACTTAAAGTTGTGTTGCTTTTACATGTTTGACCCAGCTTGTGAAGCTGTTGGTATATTAAAGTGTGCTGTACTGGTGCAGAATTACCACATACATTTGTATTTCGGTACATTTATGATTGTTTTGAAAAAAGACAGATATTTTAAGTCAATTCAGCTGTTTTTCTGTATCACATCGGTGTTGGGCGAAACTAAACCTCAGATATCGGTATCGGAAGTGAAAAAAAGTGGATTGGTGCATCTCCAGATGTAACGCAGCTGTCGCCTGCTGGGTCAGGAGGGAATCACCGTCATCCATCTTTACATTATATACTTTATACAAAAGACTGAATTTCCTCAAATGTCTTATGTCTGAGATACAGACAGCATTCAGTGACGAGTACTTGATGTATCATCAGTGCTGAGTGTAAAACGTTAGTACTGACTCAATAGCATTTCACAAACCACTGGCTGACATCACATTGTTTTCTTTTAGACATATTCTGTAGTTTACAAAAGATTTGTGTCTGATGACTTTGTGAGAACTACACATTGGGAAAAAAAAGAATACATTTATTAAACTTTTAAATACTTCATTTCACAAACGTTCACTAGCTTTCACTGCCTGCCAGTCGGCACACCTCGGATGAGAGTTTATGAGTCGGTTTATGATTCTGCTCTCAAAAGGAGAAAAGGCGATTTGCACGACTAATCTATTCAAAAGCTGAGTCAACTTAGTTGTGCTTCAGCATTTCAGGTGCCAGCTGACAGTATTTCAGCCAGAAGACCTTAGAAAAAAAACATTAAGGAGACATAAATGTGATTGTTAAAAGTTTTCCCTGCGACAGTCTGGTGACCTGTCCAAGGTGACCCCACCTCTCACCCAAAACATTCGCTGGAGACAGGTACCAGGACCCCTCATGACCCCACTAGGGACAAGGGTGTACAGAAAATGGATGGATGGATATATAGCATAAAGCATAACTTTTGTATAGACTTATCAAAAATCCCACTACTTAACCACCTGCATAATCTTTTATTACATGTATAATCCATACATACAAGAATTAAATCCATTAATAGTGAGCCCATCGGTATAGTGTCTATTTCATTTCAACTACATTGGATTATCAATTATCACTTAAAATTTCACCAGAAAACAAAGGCAGCATCAATAACAAACAAACAACAACTGACTACAAATATATTTTATATCCAGCAGTAATAATACGTTTCTATGATAAGTTGAACAGTTTTATGTTTGGAGTTTGTCTAAGATCAATAGTCAAATGATTCCACAGTTCAACTCATCTTACTGGTACACTAAAGTTTTTGCTAGTTTTTCCTGAATTGGCATATTTGTTGATTTAAGACGTTTTCTGAATAGATGTAAGTGATTTATGATACAGATATTATGAAAACTGCATAACTGGATTGTTTAAGAGTTTGGCTCTTTGGCGCCTTTCTAATTTATTTCGCTGCCGTCAGAGAGGCTGAGTAATGTCTGCTGCTGCTGCTGGCGCTGATTTAAAGGGTCCAACTCTGAGGCGTCCATTATCGCCGTCCCCCAGGCTGGTGAGGTTGTCACGGTGACAGAACAGCCGGGCACCCACACCTCCATGCTGCCTGCGCTCACTCTGTCTTAACATGTCACTCCTCTGACACTCGTAGACACTGAAGACAGATAATGCTCTCAGCACTATTCAAATCATATGGCTTGTACTCTCTCCAGAAAGGCATTCACACACACACACCCACACGCCCACACACATGCACATTAGGTGTTCAAAATGAGATCAAAATGTCTGACAGTTTCTTTAAAAGGCCAGTGTGGCAGACACCTGCACGGTTACGCTGCATATTTTAGTCACCCGACTCCAGTGCCTTTAGGTTACAGTGGAAAAAAGTTGACTTGCAATTATTTATTTGCTTCTTCCAGCAACAGCTAAATCAGGATCACAATAGCTTAGTTTTATTTTTGCTATAACATGTTGCTTGTCTAACTCAGTTAGTTTTAATTTATTTTTAGAATGTGTTTGCTGAGGGGTTTTTTAATAATACTGTCCTTTTAAGAATTCTTCTTTATAGTGATTTGCAGATTCACCATTAGTAGAACAGATAAAAAAAGTTGCAACATAAAGACGTCTGAATTAGACAGAACATTAAAGGATCTCATTTCACACACAATTAGAGACTGAAGGTTTTCACTTTCTGACCCTGCAAACACACACCAGGACTGACAATGCACCCATATAAATCATGTTAAACCAACAGAAAGGAGACCGATATGAGTGTGTATGCACATGGATATGAACATATTACAAATGTTAAATTGATTGCCTAGAAGAGATCCAAGCCTCAGTTCGGTGCAATACAAACTAAATGCAAAAAGCAGCCCAGAAACTAAGTAAGGATTAAAAAAGAGAGAAAACAACTGATTGAAAAACCTGAGAGAGAGAGCGATACATCAACTAGACAAATTACCATAGAATTTTAATTAAACTGAAATAATAATAGTTACCAAATAATGAGTAAATATTGTCAAAACCTGGAACCGCTAAGAAAAAGTGCAATCAAAATCAAACATTTTTTTAAAAAAATCCTCTCAGTCTTTCTGTTGGTAAAGTCTCCAAATGTCTTGGAGAGGGTTTGGTTTCAGTTTGTTTTGAGAGATACTCGTCTCATTTTCTTATCTAAAGCAATTTTCTCAGAAAGTTAGCATTAATAAATCTAACTCTGCTTTGGACATAAATCATTTGAACATATAATCTACAATTTATTAATTAAAATCCATGTAGCCAATTCAAAACAACAATTATTCACGTTTGGAGGTACAATAACACACTTCAAAAAAAAAAAAAAAAAGAAAGAAAACTAGACATGTTTGAGGTTGTGTTTCAGTAAAAAAATAAAATAAAAATAGTTGTGTTGTTTATCAACACAGCTTACTAGTTGGAGACTTTTTCTTGACCTCTTCCTTTCCATTAAGTCCTAATAATACTGAAGGAGGAGTCGGTTGCTTTCTGCTCGGTTCCTGCCTCTGAATTGCTCAGATAAATGTCACCGCAACGACATCAGATGTGATTGCTTGTAGTCAAAGCCTGAGCGAGGGGAAACGGTTGCTCAGCATGTCCTCACTCTCAGTAGTTGGTTTTATGGAGTCGGATGGCTTCCCAGCCGGAATGGTTTACACCGTTTTGCGGGAAGCATTAGAGCTTCTGTAAAACGATATCAGCGTAAACGCGGTGGTTTCTGAGATGAGCTCACAAACATACAGAAAACCAACCCGGCAAAACAAACATAAAGCACAACGACATGGCCAGGTACGCGGCAAGTAACTAATAATAATAAAAATAACAACAAAATAGCACAACGTTCATCTTTTATGTCTATCAATGCGTACTGTATTGATACATACATACACACATACATATTAATGTTTGTATTTTCCAGGCACACAGTGCAATGTTATAGCACAATTAAGTAACTATGTTATGTTATTATTTTAAAAATGCTTTATATATTAAATATGACTTGAAAGAAATATGACTTTGTAATTTAACATGTTGAAATTGGGTCTCTGTCTCTTTAAAAACTCCTGCTCTTTATGAAACTCCTCCTTCAGGAAGTCATCATCACATGGTTCCTCTATTAACACAATGTTTTTACCAGCAGTAGCTCCTATAATGACCTCAGCTGATGTACAGTTCCTCCAGGTGTTTGCTAATTGCAGCTGGCTAGTCTGAAGGAGCTGATAGAGGGTTGTAGGGGTGGGCTGCTCTGTGAGGCAGAAGCTTAGAGGCTGAAAAATTCACATGGGAAAAATGTCTTTCTACAAGACATTCATTAATGGTAAGTAATTTAATTAAGAAGACAGTGTTTGTAAAGAGCTGTTTTGAAATATATATATATATATAGCATGATTTGTAAATATTCACATTTTGCTGATTAACTGGAAAACATGAAATAGGAATGGAATATTGGTAATAAGAACACATTTAATCCCACTGGCAACAATTGTTGCCAGACATTTTTTCTAACTTCTGGAAGCTCTAAAGGTATTGCTTTGACTTTTGGCAGCTATTTCAAGTTTTAAAATAAAGGCTTTTGGTACATCTTTGGTACAACATTTGCCAGGGAGATTAAAGGTTTTCTCAAACATGAGTGAAAGAATCAGGGATACATTTGAGGTATGTTTGTGACGGGGGAATTTTACATAAAACTTCCTCTTTAAATTGAATACTAAGAATAGGTTTTTCTGTTTTTGTAATAAACCTTCTGTTGGGGCATTAAGGAAGTTGTAACGATTTGATTGGCACTTTTTCAAGCAGCAGGCTTCTAAAGTATACCTTCAAGGTACAAAACAATAAAGTATTTTATTATTTTGTAGACTTCTAGGATTTCAAACCACTCCTAGAAGACATGTTTAAAACATATTTACCTCAAATTATTGATGTAGGAACTGGGATCATTCCTGACTCAAGAGCCACTTCCTACTGTTCCCCTTTAAAACACATAAAGGCCTACAGATCCCCCAAAGAAGTCAACTACAACTGAATTGAAACTACAGCAGTCTAATTATTTCAATGTGTCACACACAAGAAACAACTGAGTACTGCTAAAGAGGCTGAGCAGACCTCTATGGGTACAGAGTGCCAATAATGCCCTCTCTCAACATCCTGAAAATAAAGGCTTTCATAAAGTGCAGTCACTTTGAACAGCCGCATTAAATGTGAATTCTGCCAGAGCAAAACAGTAAGATTGACCCCAGGGAGCACGCAGACCGATAAATGACTCAATGTGGACGACAGTTACAAACTCATTGGAAAAACTAATCTCACACTGTGCTGAGGTAGAGCCATTCAACGTCTGGACCGACTCAAAGACTCTAAAGTCGGCTGTTTAGAGGCTACAAAGGAAGGCTAACGGTTCACCCTTTCAATTCTAAACAGTGCAATAAAATAATTGGAAGAATTTGAGCAACAAAAAGAGGAAGACAAAACCGTTTTTTTCTTTTTTTTTGTGAAAGAGACCCAAACTGAATTAAAGCCCAGGACTGATTGGAAAATCTATACAGAGTTAGAGACTTCCTGTGCTTTGAATTTCCTTCAGACGTGGGAATGTTGTGAGACTTTCTGAGACCTTTTACTCAATAACTCATTTTGTCTGATGGGTTTTATTTAAAAGATTTGTTGATTCTGCAGGTCTGACATCAATCAGGCAGAAATGTGACCAGTGAATTGAACTCGGCTTTCACAAAAATGTATCCAGTTATAATAAAGGGTGGTTTCCTACTCATTACTAGACTGGTAATGAGTCCATTATTTGTTAATGGAGTTTTTCTCCATTAACAAATAAAATCATGGAGAAGCTCCAAGCTTTCAGTTTGTAGGAAAAGCTCAACAGTCACGCACTAATATGCATCCTATGCTATTGACTTCATTAATATTTCGGGTGTAACCATAATCACCATTGGCAGCTCTGCCTCATTCATCTGTTGAGCTGAAATTCATTTAGCTTCAACATAAACATGAACTGAAACTGAAAAGAGCCTGAAAACCTCAATTAGAAAACTAATAAAGTGAAAAACAGGCCGAGGCTCTGAAGTGCCACATAGCCGAGTCTCTTCCTCCCTCCGACTTTCTCGTGTGCCAACGTTCACACATGGAAAAAAAAAAGGGAGGAAAAAAAATTTACATATTTTCCAAATGCAGATTCAAGTGGTGAGAAATGGGTGAAGAAGACAAAAAAAAGGGATAAAAGGCGAGGCTTTGAACCTCTGTGGTTTGTCAGAGAAGCTGCAGCCTCAAGCCCAGAAACGTCTTCAGAAAAAATACACAAAGACTGCACAGGAAGGAAGACTGAAAACTTTCATAAAACATAAACAATATGATAAAACCAGTTAAAGATGAGAGAGGAGCAGTACAGACTACTATTACTGTCAGTCATAAGTAGTCCTTATGACTGACAGTTATTGATGATAGCTTGTGAACAACCACAACTGTTATTAATATTATAAATAATGTAAAGCTATCTGTTAACTAAGCAATTGTAACATTAAATTTCATGAGTAAGCCTGTGTTGGTGTAGTTATGTTTGAGCTAAACCTGTAGGAACAATGTAATTATTTATTCATTATTAAAGATGTCAAAATTCTACAATTAAAAAATCAAAAAAAATAAAATAAAATAAAAACAGATGCCCCATGCACATCTGTGATGATATTATGACCACATGCCAGTTATGATCCAGCTGAAGCAGACCTGATACACGTCCTGGAAAACAGCATACAGTATTCAGCTGTTATGCATACAGTAGTTCACCCATTAATCTATGAGGGGCCGTTTAGGACAAAATTTACGTTTTGTCTCTCACACACTACCAAAAACTCTCGCATACTCCAAAAAAGTAGCCACGCACACTCCAAAAAATTACGTTTTGTCTCTCACACACTACCAAAAACTCTCGCATACTCCAAAAAAATAGCCTCGCATACTCCAAAAAATTACGTTTTGTCCCTCACACACTACCAAAAACTCACGCATACTCCAAAAAAATAGCCTCGCATACTCAAAAAAATTACGCTTTGTCTCTCACACACTACCAAAAACTCTCGCATACTCAAAAAAATTACATTTTGTCTCTCACACACTACCAAAAACTCACGCATACTCAAAAAAATAGCCACGCACACTCAAAAATTACTCACGCACATTCAAAAAATACTCAAATTGCGTATACACACACTACTAAAATGTCACACACACACACACAAACGTTAACTTTCTCGCTCACATACACTACTATCAGCTCGCTCACATACACTGTACTAACAGCTCGCACATTCACAAACGTTAACTTTCTCGCTCACATACACTACTACCAGCTCGCGCACATACACACAAACGTTAACTTTCTCGCTCACATACACTGCTAACAGCTCGCACACACACAGACGTTTATCTCTCACATACACA
This sequence comes from Xiphophorus hellerii, assembly GCF_003331165.1. Lineage (NCBI taxonomy): Eukaryota > Metazoa > Chordata > Actinopteri > Cyprinodontiformes > Poeciliidae > Xiphophorus > Xiphophorus hellerii. Next base: position 3,187,846 of record NC_045692.1, read on the forward strand.
AGACTAAAGTTGAACACACACACAGTACTAAGACTCGTTTTATGTATGTGTGAGAGCGAGACTTTTTATGAATGTGTGAGAGCGACACTCTTTATGAATGTGTGAGAGCCAGACTCTTTTTGAATGTGTGAGAGCGACACTCTTTTTGAATGTGTGAGAGTTGTCACGGAAGAGGCGGGGCATAATTTTTGGATCAAACTGCGCATGCGTAGATCCTAAACTATAAGTTTCGATTGTTGACTCACTGTATGTTCTATTACTTAGTATATTTGTGCTTTTAAATATATATAGAACGTTTAACTTTCTTGTAGATTAAATGTGCTATAGAAATAAATGAATCTGATTGATTGATTAAAAATAGCAAAATTGCTGTAGTACAATCTGTCCACTGGGTGCCAGATTGTAGCACTGCGGGCAGTCGTTGAATCGTTTAATGCGCCTGTCAAAGTGCTGGTTGCCTCCGGAGAAGATAGAATGGTGTTTAAAATGGCAGCTGCCTGACCAATTCTCTCTCGTTTCGAATTAGAGTTAGCCATGTTCGGTATAGCAAACTCTTTCTTCTTCGGCACTAGTTGGCGCCGGTTAATAATTCCTGTAATACTGGCACCCAGTGGACAGATTGTACTACAGCAATTTTGCTATTTTTAATCAATCAATCAGATTCATTTATTTCTATAGCACATTTAATCTACAAGAAAGTTAAACGTTCTATATATATTTAAAAGCACAAATATACTAAGTAATAGAACATACAGTGAGTCAACAATCGAAACTTATAGTTTAGGATCTACGCATGCGCAGTTTGATCCAAAAATTATGCCCCGCCTCTTCCGTGACAACTCTCACACATTCAAAAAGAGTGTCGCTCTCACACATTCAAAAAGAGTCTGGCTCTCACACATTCATAAAGAGTGTCGCTCTCACACATTCATAAAAAGTCTCGCTCTCACACATACATAAAACGAGTCTTAGTACTGTGTGTGTGTTCAACTTTAGTCTTGTGTATGTGAGAGATAAACGTCTGTGTGTGTGCGAGCTGTTAGCAGTGTATGTGAGCGAGAAAGTTAACGTTTGTGTGTATGTGCGCGAGCTGGTAGTAGTGTATGTGAGCGAGAAAGTTAACGTTTGTGTGTGTGTGTGTGACATTTTAGTAGTGTGTGTATACGCAATTTGAGTATTTTTTGAATGTGCGTGAGTAATTTTTGAGTGTGCGTGGCTATTTTTTTGAGTATGCGTGAGTTTTTGGTAGTGTGTGAGAGACAAAATGTAATTTTTTTGAGTATGCGAGAGTTTTTGGTAGTGTGTGAGAGACAAAATGTAATTTTTTTGAGTATGCGAGAGTTTTTGGTAGTGTGTGAGAGACAAAACGTAATTTTTTTGAGTATGCGAGGCTATTTTTTTGGAGTATGCGTGAGTTTTTGGTAGTGTGTGAGGGACAAAACGTAATTTTTTGGAGTGTGCGAGGCTATTTTTTTGGAGTATGCGAGAGTTTTTGGTAGTGTGTGAGAGACAAAACGTAATTTTTTGGAGTGTGCGTGGCTACTTTTTTGGAGTATGCGAGAGTTTTTGGTAGTGTGTGAGAGACAAAACGTAATTTTTTGGAGTGTGCGTGGCTACTTTTTTGGAGTATGCGAGAGTTTTTGGTAGTGTGTGAGAGACAAAACGTAATTTTTTGGAGTGTGCGTGGCTACTTTTTTGGAGTATGCGAGAGTTTTTGGTAGTGTGTGAGAGACAAAACGTAATTTTTTGGAGTGTGCGTGGCTACTTTTTTGGAGTATGCGAGAGTTTTTGGTAGTGTGTGAGAGACAAAACGTAAATTTTGTCCTAAACGGCCCCTCATATTAATCACTGACCTCCCTGATTATTGGCAGTTTAAACTGATTCTGTCAACTGTATAGTTTAGGAGGGCATATGAACCGAACCTGACACTGGAGATGATCAGGATGCTACACATATTTAGCGCTGGGTGGAATTCCTTTTAAATGCATTGAAAGCCTGTTTGACCCTGTTGGCAGCAGGGAAGAAAAGTGGGGAATAAAATAGCTTTTAGTCGTTCCTCTGTAAATCTTAACATAATCCTGTCACCTTTAGGTGTTATAGTGTAGGCTGAGCGCCAGCAAATAACTGCAACACATCCTTTTAAAGGGGAAGTAGAGTTTTGTGAGCTTTGCATCATGTTATAAAGTTATTTCCTCATCACAAACAAACCTGGAGTGTTGCCTTCATTCTTTCATGAATGTTTGAGAAATCCCTTAAACTCCCTTGGCAACAATTCAGCTGTGCAAAAACGCCTGGGTAGACTTAGCCCCGCCTTCGAGGACGAAGCTCCTCCTCACAGCTGCAGTTTCCAAGCTTCTCCTGTGACTCCCTCACTCAGCTCCTTCAAACTAGCCAGCAGAAATTAGCAAAAACGCATCGCTCTATGGGCTACTGCTCAGTGAAAAAAATGTTGTTAAAAGGTTTATAGAGGATTCATGTTGTGATGACTTCCTGAAGGTGGAATTTCAGAAAGAGCAGGAGCTTCTTAAAGAAACAGAGGCCCAATTCCAAGGCGTTAAAGTAAAATTCTTTTGTAATCATGTTTGATATATGTAGCTGTTTCATAACAAATGAAAGTAACAGTTACATTGTGAACCAACCAGTACTCTATTTTATTAATTACGTTAATATGCATAAAAGATGACATCCGCTCCCAATCATCACTAAACTAAAAAACTATTTCAAAGTATTTGGGGAAATGTGGCCAGCATTTGATCATGTGATCATTTCTGCTCTAAAATCTAACATATTTAAAATAATAAATTCTGTATTTCTATAGGCAACAGAAATCCCAAGAAGTTTGAGTTAAGGAAAAACCTCCAATGGATTTGTGGAAATGCAAAATAGTATTTTCACTATTTTGTGAAAATACCTCACAAAGTAGTCATATGTGTAGTATTTTCCTAATGCAGGTGCTTCACCTAGATTGGGTGAAGCACTTAATGTAGGTGTAGGCGCTTCATGTACTTTATGATGAGCTTGGAATTCGACAAGAACAACGCAACACGAAATAGTCAGACGTGGACGGGATTATTCCACATTGCTCATGGATTTGTGATTTTTTTAGTTTTCCTCTAATTATTGCTTCATGTCATGAGCAATAAATGTAAACAGCACCATATAGAAGCACAGAAGATGCCCATCCTGCCTGGCCTGAGTGGAATTTCACAACACTATTCACTTTTTTTCCCCCACTAAAACAAATCAACAGCTTTCCATCAGCAGCATGAAAACGGGGAAAAGATTTGCTTTTAGCTCCAAAGCCCGGTGTCACTTGTTGTTGTTGTTGTTGTTGTTGTTGTTGTTGTGTGGGCGACAACTGTCTGCTTGTGTTCCACGTGCTTGTGTGCACATTATGTGCTCTTAGGTGGAGGTGGGCTCATTCACGGCGCAGAGCGCTAGTCTCTCCTGAGAGCCTCCTGCTCTCTTAAGTGCTTTGCTTAGCTACAGCTGCTAAGCAATCCACCCCCCCCCCCCCCCCCCCCCCCACACACACACACACACACACACACCACCCCTCATGTCACACAGGACTCTCTGCTCCTCTGGGTGCTGAATTATCGAAGGACGGGGCTATTAGGACACCCACGCAGTCTGACTGACAGACATCTCCTAATATTGTTGCTTCATGACGGCGCCCAGCAGAGCAATCAGGTGAGCAGACTGAAAAGCCTGGTGCGTTAAGATTGCAGCTGCGGTTGTGATGTCCCGGATAAGCCCCCGTTTCGCAGCGCTGTGCTTGTGGAGCAGGTCGCCAGCTTGGTGCAACTGAATTAATGGTCATAAATTGATCAAATTGTTTCAGTTCAAGCTGGCATTAATACCGTTTTTCATATGATTGTGGGTAAGTCAAAACACAACGGCATCCAGTACGTTCATCTCCTGAACGTCTCCCAAAGGACTTGTGTAGATAGTGTCAATCGATAATGGAGAAAAAGGGCAAGGAAACCAAACATGTTAACACAGCACCACCAACATCCTGAAACATTCGTTTTTTTACAAATTCACCACATGCTAAACTGATAAACACATCCCTGTTGCTGGTGGATTTTCCTTTTGCCTTTTGTTTAAAGGGGCAATGTTGTGTTTTCCTTTAACATAGTATTGTTTTATAGCACGATCAAGTAAGTATGTTACAGTCAGTTGTTATAACAATGATATACATATTTCAACATGACTCAAAAGAAATTTGACTTTGTAATTTAACACATTGAAATGGAGTCTCTGTCTCTTTAAGAAGCTCCTGTTCTTTCTGAAACTCTGGTTTCAGAAAGTCAGATCAGGAGAAAAAAACTGGGACAATGAGAACACAAATGGACATTCTGTCTCCTTCCTGTCAGGAGGCAGACCTGCACAACCAACTGTTACATCTGGAAGAGTTAAATACCAATAATGACGTCAGCTACATTTAAACCCGGAGAGCAACAGAACCCCACCAACTGTAACCAGTACCAAGCTATTGTTGAGCAGCAGCTTTGTTCTAATTCTTGGTGTGTGTGGGGGGGTGGGTGCGTTGGCGTGTGTGTGTGTGTGTGTGAGAGAGCATCCTCCCTGCTGCATTTAGCTTGGATAGCTTGACTGATGAACACGGTGAGCAACAGGACTTGGACAGCTGAGCGCAGCAGCAGGAAAGAAGATCCATCAGCACCAAGGCCCAGGGCCAGACGTGGCACCAGATGAATGAGTTCAGATCAACGTCCCTGTGGGCGGGGTGTGTGACTTCTAATGTTTTTTTTTTTCATTGTTTTTATGAATCTGCTGGACCTGTTGGTCGTGGCAACGTAGTATCGATCTTTACTCAAAACACACTTCCCTAATATTCAGGCGGCCTGGCGTGGGTAAAGAGATATTCTCAGTTCTCTTTCTCTTGACTTCTCCTCCCATGTTTGGCTGCAGCGAACAGAGGCTGGAGACGTGAAGGCAGAGGAGACAGGAGGAGGCAGCGTAGTGTTTCTGCTCAGTGTGCATTATGGATGAGGCGTATCCACAACGTTCCATCAGCTGCTCTCTGAGGGCCTGAAGGTGGCCTGCCAGGGTTAACTGGGTGTGTGTGTGTGTGTGTGTGTGTGTGTGTGTGTGTGTGTGTGTTATAGATGACTGGGACAGAGGATTCACTGGGGTCACAGTGAGTAAGCACTGAGAGGTATAGAACTGGCAGTTTGTAACATTTGAGGCAGTAAAAGTTTTTATATACGGCCCTACATAACAGAGCTGTTTTAACAGATCAAAGGTTTGTAATATTTCTGACCATATTATGAACTTCTAACAAACTCAGTGTGTTCAACAACTAACAATAGTGTTTCCATTACAAACATGCACAAAATATTGTCAATATTTCATAATAATGAAAAAAACACTATTTTGCAATTGTGATTAAAATCACACATGAATAAGTTTGTTTACGTAATAAAATAATTTAAAAAATGTTCCGCCACCATCCTCCAACTACTTCCTGTCGTCTTCTTCTTTGTGGGTTGCAGCAGTGGCAACATCTGGTTGTTGATAATGTGACATGTGATGCAGAAAAGTGATTCCATTGCAATTTTGCGAAATAAAACCAATTTTAATATGAGCAAAAAACATCCTCACTCTAACACCAAAACCTTTTCACAAAAAATTTGAGTTTTTTCGAGCTTGGCATGTTTCCGTTAGGCAAATTTGTATTCATAATTCCAATTTGTGCAATTTTATGGTCAGTGGAATCATAGCTAGTGGGTGGTCCTTCCCAAACCAAACCAAATTACTCTTACACAGAAAATAAAATGTTAAAAATACTTGTGTGAACATCAACTTTTACAATTTTAATGGCATAAGATCGTCATGCCGACCCCTTCATCTCTGAAGGACAACCTGAAAAAAATTGACTTGCTACCAGCAGAGTCATCAACCGCGTCAACTCCACGGTTGAAGAGAAGAACAGGGATGAAAACAGAATTGGATTTATGATTAATACTCCATCACCGTCCAACATGTATGAAAGGAATGCACAACTTGTTTACTCCTCACTGTGTAAACTTTATCCACCTGTCAGAAATGTCGACTCCCATTCATGTTGCTTGCCAGTGCGGCAAAAATGACCCCACATCTGTTTTCTAAAGGATTTCTGTTGTACGACTCCCATCTCACCTCTTCAGTGAAACACTGGAAGACTAGATTCTCCAAGGTCAGACCTGAACAGGCAGAAAATCTCCCCATAAGCAGAGCTACTACAACTGGCTGCATGTCCTCTGCCCTCTTTGTTTCTAATCTACACTTCATGGTTTACCTTTAATTTCCTTCCTCTCTGCTGCTTTGGTGTCTGTGTGCAGGTGGAAAACATTGAGCAGACTCTCTGGCCTTTAAACAGAGACTTGGTGGCTCAAGCAGCAGGGAGGCACCTTGTCTCCATGACAGCCACTCATCGTTCTGTCATCTGGTTCTGATCCAGTTGCTACGTTCCCAGAAATACAAGACTTCGTTGAAGTTTTCTTTCTTCCTTGTTTCTTTTTTTTTTTTACATTATTTACACACAAACATATCACAGCATATTAGGGACAGAAAAAAATTGAGTAAATTTCCACCAAAAAACTCAAAAAGTTCTGATCTTGAAAAGTTAAAGAAAAAAATCAGAAAATTTGATAATTTCAGAAGTTTTCACTTTTGAAACAGAAACATTTCCAAACTGAGTTTCAAGTTTTTGACCTTTGAAATTTCCAAGCTTTTTTCCAGGCATTTTATTTTTACTTTCACAGCTCAGAACTCCTTTTTCAGTCCATCTACAACAGCCCTAACATATCGTCAAACAAACAAGGTAAAGAAAAGGTGGGATTTTGTTTAAAAACTTCTAATGGAACAGAAAAAGTAGTTTACACACCAAGAAAAATGGTGTCACACAAAACTATTACTACTTTAAAGTAACCATCCTCACCAAAAGCTTTAAACTAAAACCAAATCTGTCAAAAATTCAACTTTGAAAACTCAAACTTCATCCCCAGATTCAACTTTTCTAGGTAATGAGACCCAAAGAACTCCCAGCAAAAACAAACTGCAGTCCCGACTGACACAAAGCCGAGAGCTTCTCCTTCTCCTACCGTCTTTCCTGTACAGGTTGATCTCCACTTTCCTCTCCTCGGAGCCCAGCAGGGCCTGCGCCATCTGGGCGATGGCCAGCCTCTTGGTGTCCGGCCCGTACAGGAAGTTACACGTGCAAGGCTTCTGCATGATCTCGGCTCGGCTGTAGCCACACAGGTGGCAGAAGCCGTCATTGCAGAAGATGATGGCGCAGTTCTCCACTCTGGCGTTGGCGATGACGAACTTCCGACCTGAGGCAGAGGAGAGAGGAACCTTTACTACGAACTCTTAATGAGGAGTTGATATTTAAACCAAACAGCTGCTACGGTTTGTTCATGTAGTTCAAGAGAAGAGTAAACACATGAATCAGAAAAAGTTACCCGGCTGTACCTGTCCTGTAAACTTTAGAAGAAGTTGAGTGGAACTTTTGAAATCCACTTATTACCATCTATTTATACTAAACAGGAAAAACACTACTGCTTTAATAGATGAGAACAATGTATTTATATCCTGAGAAAAAAAACAGTTGCATGGTGTTAATAGTGGTAGCATGAGTTGAGCTGCTCAACCTTCAGGTTATCACGCTTGAAAGGTTTCACTATATTAATCCTTTGAAATGTCATAAGATATTAATCATAAATGTTTTAACAGAATAATCATATATCTAGATCTATCTAAATGTTTTCTCTCTCAATTTATTTAATTATTCTTTTTACTTGACAGTTTTTTGAATAAATCAATTGAGTCCTTAGGGGTGAGTGACATGGACTTCCAGTTTTGTCACTACATTTTTTGGTACTATTGTGACAACAATAAAAACTATTTATTTCTTCTCTTTTTAGGGCCACAGCTATTACAAAGTCCACAAAAACACAAATACTGCTGTTGAGAAACATTCCCATGTTTTTCAACAGCAAGACAACGGTCACAAAAGAAGTGTGTCACTAAACTGCATGCAGAAACTGAATTAAACATATTTTCAAATGGGCTGATATTTATTGATGCTCCATTGAACAAACAGTAAAGGATAATAAAAAAACCTGACAGCACAGACAATTATGGGGTGGTTTTAATCATTAATTTTGATTTATTGTGAAAACGATAAATCAAAATTCTTACCATGATAAGAAATTTATCATGATAAATAATAAATGATACGATAAATGCCCACCCATAGCTCATCTCACAAAGGAATGGTGTTGAAGATGTTGAGCCAAAAATTAAAAAAAACAAAAAAAACAAAGTTCAGAATGTCTTGGATCATAAAAAGAAAACGAGATCCCTGATGCAAGTGACTGAAACCTGCAGCAGTCGGCTTCAGGCTCAGACTGAAGGTAAAGAACATTATTTTACTTATAAGACATTTTTTACCCAGTTAGAAGAAAAAGGCAGCAATTGAAGTAGAAATAAAAAGTTACTTGTAAATTAGTTTTGCCTTTTTTCAAGTGTGACAGGATATTTGCTCTAGGATACTTGGTAAGGTTTTGTGTTTTTTTCGCAGCGTTAAACTGTCCATTGTCGGGTGTGTTCTGCATCAACGATGCGCTGGAGTTTCACACATTCTCCTTTTGGCAGGAACGTACTGTGCCAGATGTCGTCACAAGGAACGATTCTGAAGATGGCCTGAAGGCTGAGGTCGTTTCCTGGGTAAGTGTTTTCATTTAAGCTGCATCACAGAGTCCTCAGGACAACAGCTAAACTTTCACAGCCAGGTGGGAGGCAAGACTCTGTTCTCAGTCAGGATGTCAGTTCAGTATTCATGGATTCATCCTTTAACAGCAGTTTATTCACACCTGTTCAGATTTACGTCCGGCCATTTATCAAGAATTCAACAGTCTCACTAGAGCGTTTTATAATTTTTTTTAAAGAGTTATTCTGCGTTTGTTTCAGGTGTCATGTCATACATTTGTAAACTCCTACATGTAAAAGCCCTTTGTGTCTGCGTCAGCTGTTAATCAGCCAGTTGGATATGCACGATCATACTGTCCTCACCGAGTGTGTGTGGGTGTGTTTACAGTCTCATCAGCATGCAACACAAAGCAAAAATATAAAAACATCGATGGATGATGGATGAAAACTGCTTTTTTTATCTGGGATTTCAGATAGTTTTGCCAAAAAAAGAGGGAAAAAAAATTACCACAAAACAATAAGATGTTTGCAATACAAAGACAGGTAACATAGGGCTTCAGGACAAATAAAAAAGGCTTATTTTTCATTTTTATTTTTTGGTAAAATTTTTACCCTCATAGTTTGGCCATCCTTATGAACATTTTCTGGGGGCACCACTGATTTTCAGCACTTTCTTTAAATTTCTTCTCTTTTTTTTTGTCATACTTAAATGTTACAGATCGTCTAATTTTTACACAGATAACCAGAGTTGGCACAAAACATTTTAAAATTATGATTTCAATTATTGAGATCAGAGAAGCTACCCAGAGCAATCTGTCCCTGACTGATGATGTGAAAACATTAATGAACAACATTAAAAAGATTTGCAGTTAATCACAAACACTGATTTTAGTTCCAGTAGCTGCGTTTCCATTACAAATGTGCATAAGACTTAGTGAATTTTCCACTAAAGTTGAAGAACAACTCAATTTGGCAATTATGTTTCCATTAAATAAGAAACACAATTAAAAATAATACATGAATAAGTTTGTTTACGCGATAAGTCATTAAAAACCATTTCACACCATCCTCATACCACTTTTTGGTTTCTTTTTTGTCATTTCCATCAGTGGTAACATCCAGTTGTTGGATGTTACTTTACTACTAAAAATGTTTCCATTGCAGTTTTGCGAAAATCACTAATTTTGAAACGGCCGGAAGACCACTCAATCCTACAGCCGACACATTTTATTAAAAAACTTGAGTTTTTTTCCGAAATTGCCATTTTCACGACAACTCTGAATGTTGTCGTGAAAACATCCCAGCATATCAAAGTTACCTGAACGGCTCTGGTTCTTTCATCCTGATGGTGAAAACCTCAGCAGATTTAACCAAAGTGTTTCTTTGTTTCATCAGAAGATTTTCTCTAAGCAGTAAATCTTTTGAGGCAAAGGCCTTCTTATCTCAGGCCATTGCCTGAGATAAGAACGTACTCATACACACCAGCTCTTTGTTGACAGGAAGGTTCATAAAAACAGACTTTTGTATTTGCTTTCTCCTGAACATTTGTACTTTGCTGATTTCAAAGATTAAGTTGTCTTGCATCTTAACTCCAATCATGTTCACGGCCCATTCCGGTCCTGTGAGTTTATTTTTCATCTTTGAGCTTTTTGAATGTTTCAACTGAGGGTAGGTGTGTGTGGGTGTGTGTGTGCGTGTGTGTGTGTAGGCGTGGGGGTGGGGGTGTGTGTGTGTATGTGTGCGTGCCTTGGCTCTGCCTCCACGGTGACGTTCTGATGATTTATTGCAGCTCCAACATAACTAAACTGCAGTGTACGTCAAACATGAAATTTGACTTTGTGATTTTCCGCCTTAAAATTGGGCCTCTGTCTCTTTAAAAAGCTTCCGCTCTTTCTGAAACTTCCCTTCAGGAAGTCATCACAACATGGCTCCTCTATTAGCCCTTTAATAACGTTTGTTTTTGAACACGGAATAACATGATAGCATTTTATATGACACTGCAGCCCACCGAGCATCAATCAATCAGTCTCTTGCTGCTTCAATCAAACTCGTCTCTGCTCGTCTTCCCAGCACAAAGTGGAGGTCAGGCGGAGCAGGACTGCTGGAGGAAACTGTCCGTGTCCATCTCTCCCACAACATCATCACAGCCTCCGCCTCTTTCCTTCAGAAGGGAAAGAGATCATCTATCAACTCCGCCTGCTCCAGGTTCAACAGGCTGTTCTCACAGGAGACGTAAACCAGCGGCGGGAGATGTTCACATATTCATGGAAACACTGGAGAGCGCGGTGTGGATGTGCCTGATAGGCTGGCTCTGTGAATTAGTGGCAGCAGCAGGCCTCAGAGGCTCATAAAGCCTGATGGCTTTGTCTGGCCTAACTGAAGAATAGATAATATTAAAGGGGAAACGTGTTTGTGTGCAAGTGTACTTCTTATGTTTCATTTTCCAGTCAGTGAACTAATGGTTTTGAGTGAGTATTTATGGTCAAAATAACTAAAGATTTTTTTTTTTCCCAAATGAAGCTCTTAAGACCGATGTGTAAAGGTAGCCATTACTCAGACTGTATCTATGAAAGGAGATAAAACACAAGCTGGATGCATTCGTGCCTCACATGCTGAATGTAAACACTCAGTCAGAAGAAATGCACCTGGTCAGAGAGGGAAGCAGGAGTTCATAAAAGCCCCAAAAGCTGAAAAATAATGGAGAACACAAAGCTTACAGTCTGGAATTATTGTTCACACATGCACACATCACTGGAGGGCAAAGAGTCGATTCTTTTACTTGCTGTATTAGAACAATTTCATCAACAAAATGAAACCTGGAGATTAAGGTGTTATTAAAGACAAAGAGAAATAATTTAGAAAAGTTGTTGAAGAATAACTCAAAGCCACTACAATTTTTTCCCACTCTCTGTCTTGGCTATGTTACTCACAGACCCATTGCCATAGAAACTGACTGACAACAGCTTCACTAGTATATCAGGACTCAACACCAAAGAAAAATGCAAACGTTTCCCACACAAAAAAAGAACATTCAGTCCATTACACTGTAATGTTTTCTGGCTTTTTTTGTTTTAGATTATTAAGTGATCATATGATCACTGCAGTGGTTAATTAGCTAATGTAAACACCTGCTATACAGATGAGCTGTCAGACAGCAGGCCTTTTGGTTTTTTACTGAACTGAAACATGCAGAATTCTACGACGGTGTATTCAGGCCATTTTAGGAAAAAAAAAAAAAAAAAACAGGAGTGAATATATCCCCAAAAAACTTTAATTTGAGAGATAAAACCCAGGAATTTTTTTGAATAATCTCATAAATGTTTTCAAAAAAAAAAACCCAACTAAATTTATGATTTTTTTCTAAAAAAAAATAAGAAAAAAAGTTGACTGTTGAAACTCAGAAATGTCCAAGATTTTTCTACAAACTTTCTTGAATTAATCTCAAAATTTCTGATATTTTGAGGGGAAAAATTACTCCTTTTTTTCTGTCCGCAGCACATCTACATGTTAAGGTTTTCAAAGTCAAGCTAGCATAACTGATCTACTACCCTCTTCTTTCCTTATTTCCCAATGAAAACTTTTCACTAACCTGTGAAATGTGACACCCTTGGACCTTGTTATCTAATAATAGACATAGTGTTGACAATTAGTAGCAAAGCACTGCGTCCCATTTAAATGTACAACACGTACATTTAAGATTTAGCCTATTATGTTGACAACATGACAGTTAAATCCCATGGCAGCCATTGTGAGAAGTTTTTTATTTTTTGAGGTGAAGGCGGGGTTTTGCGCATGTGATGTCACATTGCGATGTGTCTGTATAAGTGGAGATGATGAAGTTATTTAGAGCACAGAAAAGACGGCAGGTATAATGTCAAAACCTGCTGCATGAGAGTTCACACTCCTTGGGGTTCAGGACGCAGTTGGATGTACAGGAACATTATCATTATTTCACCAGGAAGACGCGTCCCATGGTACCGTTTCTCCTCAGGTATTCACGGACATGAAATTCAATATTTGAAAGCAGCAGGTAGGGAGCTGAAATCAAGCCAGGAGAATGGGAGGAAACCAAGCACAGGAAGTAGATTTCCTATTTTAACATGCCTCCTGCAGGAATGTTTGCTGCTTTTGACAAGTGCTGACCTTCATGAGTGAACAGCTTTTCGTTTTCTATTATAATCATGAATGTTACAAATATGTAAAAAAAAAAAAAAAAAAAAAAAAAGCATTTCGTAACAAACCCGGTTGGTGTAAATTTAGTATTAACCTAATGTAGGCAAATTAATATTATTAAAATGATCTAAAGTATCCATTCTTCATTATTCAGGAAAACGTATAATTTCTTCAAAACAAATTATTTACAGTCTATCAGTCCATGTCCAATTTAGGGAAGGATGGTCAGAAAAATACAGCACATGCATTAATTCCTGACTTCTCTTTGCCATAGTGAGGACACATCCCTCTGTTTGGGACCAAAACATTTGAGTTTACTTTAACTATGCGGTTTAGACATAACAGAAAGACTGATTAGGAGGGAAAAAAATAAACATAAAAGACAATTAGGATTCTGTCACTGACACCAAAAGACTTTAACGTTTACCTAAAATGACTGAATTGTTTCAGTTGTTTCATTACAAATTTGACAATTGTCAGACATCATTCTACTCTCTTCCAGCAGGAACTTGTGTGCAGTCCAATCAGCATTTAAGCCTGCTGAGTCCTGGCCCCCATCTTTTGTCTGACAACTCCAAGGCAGGTAAGTACTGGCAGGAGTTAATTTTAAGCAAACAAAAATAACTTTAAGTTGATTTAAATACATCTGTTCACTAAACGTGCGCACTAACAAATAGAACAAACGTATCCAAATCAACAATAAATGTTTTATTGAAACTAAAGTGTTGTTGTGTTTGTGTGAAAAAACAAATTGTGCATAAACACAGTTACTGACATAGGAGTGTGGCCATGGGTTTGACCATCACATCCATTAAAGAACAATGTTTCGGTTTGTGTCATCAAAATGTCAAAAAAGAAATAGCATGGCATTCTCTAAAACACGTCTTTGAATGTTTGTTGTTTAAGAAATGCATGCACGTGTTGTTGTCGGTGAATAAGATTTACTGACAGAATATTAGGCCACCATATTGTATTTATGTGATATTCACAATTTTCTATGATTTCTCAATATCTGCACCAATTTAGATTTCATTCATTCATGGTTCATTACATAGTTTGTTACTAAAGTCATGGCTCAGTCCACTTGGATCAAGTAAACAATTTTTTATTTTGTTTTGTTTGACTTGAACATGTATTAGAACTTAACAGAGAGTCTAGCAAAGAACTGACTACAACTTTTGTTTGATTATTTTGAATTAATTGCATTCTGTAAAGACAAGATGAAAATGTATTCATAGTGATTTAAATCAAGGTTATCATACAGTGACAAAGCCATGTCTGTGTTACACAATCTGCGTTTCCATTACAAATGTGCGCAAAACTGTCGACATGCCGCCAACACTGAAGACACACAATTTCACAATTGCTGTGTTTCCATTAAATAAGAAAAGCAAATAAAATTGCACATGGACGAGTTTGTTCAAGTCATTCAAAAATGTCACGCCATCATCCTTCTACCACTTCCTGTTTTCTTCATCTTCTGGATGTTGGTGCCAGTGCTAACATCTAGTTGCTTGATAATGTGTCTGGTGTGATGTGAAAAAAGTGTTTCCATTGCAGTTTTGTGAATAAAACAAACCAAAAAAACCTCATCTCATCCTACCACCAAAACCTTTAACGGAAAACTATTTTTTTCAAAATTGCTGTGTTTCCATTAAGCAAATTTATTGCTGAAATGTCAAGAAATTGTGCGAGGGGATTTAATGTTCAATTACTAGGTAAGATCTTCTTTAAAAGAATTTTCTGAATTGTTACTTTGCATAGAGATCAATCAATCTGATTGATTGATTAAAAATAGCAAAATTGCTGTAGTACAATCTGTCCACTGGGTGCCAGATTGTAGCACTGCGGGCAGTCGTTGAATCGTTTAATGCGCCTGTCAAAGTGCTGGTTGCCTCCGGAGAAGATAGAATGGTGTTTAAAATGGCAGCTGCCTGACCAATTCTCTCTCGTTTCGAATTAGAGTTAGCCATGTTCGGTATAGCAAACTCTTTCTTCTTCGGCACTAGTTGGCGCCGGTTAATAATTCCTGTAATACTGGCACCCAGTGGACAGATTGTACTACAGCAATTTTGCTATTTTTAATCAATCAATCAGATTCATTTATTTCTATAGCACATTTAATCTACAAGAAAGTTAAACGTTCTATATATATTTAAAAGCACAAATATACTAAGTAATAGAACATACAGTGAGTCAACAATCGAAACTTATAGTTTAGGATCTACGCATGCGCAGTTTGATCCAAAAATTATGCCCCGCCTCTTCCGTGACAACTCTCACACATTAAAAAAGAGTGTCGCTCTCACACATTCAAAAAGAGTCTCGCTCTCACACATTCATAAAGAGTGTCGCTCTCACACATTCATAAAAAGTCTCGCTCTCACACATACATAAAACGAGTCTTAGTACTGTGTGTGTGTTCAACTTTAGTCTTGTGTATGTGAGAGATAAACGTCTGTGTGTGTGCGAGCTGTTAGCAGTGTATGTGAGCGAGAAAGTTAACGTTTGTGTGTATGTGCGCGAGCTGGTAGTAGTGTATGTGTGCGAGAAAGTTAACGTTTGTGAATGTGCGAGCTGTTAGTACAGTGTATGTGAGCGAGCTGATAGTAGTGTATGTGAGCGAGAAAGTTAACGTTTGTGTGTGTGTGTGTGACATTTTAGTAGTGTGTGTATACGCAATTTGAGTATTTTTTGAATGTGCGTGAGTAATTTTTGAGTGTGCGTGGCTATTTTTTTGAGTATGCGTGAGTTTTTGGTAGTGTGTGAGAGACAAAATGTAATTTTTTTGAGTATGCGAGAGTTTTTGGTAGTGTGTGAGAGACAAAACGTAATTTTTTTGAGTGTGCGAGGCTATTTTTTTGGAGTATGCGTGAGTTTTTGGTAGTGTGTGAGGGACAAAACGTAATTTTTTGGAGTGTGCGAGGCTATTTTTTTGAGTATGCGAGAGTTTTTGGTAGTGTGTGAGAGACAAAACGTAATTTTTTTGAGTGTGCGAGGCTATTTTTTTGGAGTATGCGAGAGTTTTTGGTAGTGTGTGAGGGACAAAACGTAATTTTTTGGAGTGTGCGTGGCTACTTTTTTGGAGTATGCGAGAGTTTTTGGTAGTGTGTGAGAGACAAAACGTAATTTTTTGGAGTGTGCGTGGCTACTTTTTTGGAGTATGCGAGAGTTTTTGGTAGTGTGTGAGAGACAAAACGTAATTTTTTGGAGTGTGCGTGGCTACTTTTTTGGAGTATGCGAGAGTTTTTGGTAGTGTGTGAGAGACAAAACGTAAATTTTGTCCTAAACGGCCCCTCATATAAAACTCCCCAACCCTCACTCACCATCATTCCTCTTCAATGAGCATTGAAGAGGAATGCTCAAGGAAGAGGAACTGTTGGGAACGCTGATTAACTGCTGCTGCTCCGCATCAAAACATGATTCTACATTTTCAGTGATAACATGTGAATCAACAGTTTCTGAAGCATTCCTATGAGCCTTAAGACACCTTTGATGCATGTGCAGACCCACCAACGCACGCTGAATAATTCACAAAGACCAGACCTTGGGCGGTCCGTCGGCTGTTAGACGGCGTGTGTGTGCGTGTGTGTGTGTGTGTGCGCGCGTGTGGGTGTGTGTGTGTGTGCGTGTATGGCTGGAATCTCCCAAAGAAAGCTGTGTGGGCGGATGAGGAGGGAAGCCTGTGTGTTAGCGCCGCTTCAGATACAGGGACAGGAAGAGAGGATGCGAGGGACAGCAGAGAGACGTGATGGAGGAAAACACAGGTAGGGAGGATAGAGGTGGAAAACATGGCAGGTTGTTCATGGTGGTCTATGTGACTGGGTTTGGTAGTTTTTGCTTCAGGCTGAAGATTTTCTGTCTTCGTTCACCCAGTTTCTGTGCAATTGCCATGGAAACCGAAGAGTTGACACATGAAAATCTATGTAACACAGTAAACGCCGGAGCACTTATAGCTTGCTATGTTAAAGCTGCAGTATGGAACTTTTATTAAAAATATGGTTTTTATATATTTGTTAAAATTATCATGTTGTGACAGTTTTAAAAAAAATCTAGCTACTCTGCCTTCTCCCAGTGCTCAAAGTACTGACAGCAGAAATACACCAGCCACAAACAGCCAATCAGAGCCAGGAGGAGGGTCTTAGCGCCGTCAATCACTCTAGTGCTCAAATCCTGAAACTTGCTCGCTGCTGCACTACAGCTGGTTCTCCACAACACAGCTGACTGTGTTAACTGAGGCTAATGATATTATGCTAACTAATGCTAATAAGGCTAGTCTTAGTTATCCATGCTAACAAGCCATGCTAACTAAGGCTTGTTAGCATGGCCACCGATGAAGGCGAATAAACAGTTTTCCTTGTCATCTCTGCCATTAGCACATTTGCCAGCACTGATTGACAACACTAAGACCCGCCTCCCTGCTCTGATTGGTTGTTCCAGACCGGGAGTGTTACTTCACCAGACAGCAATAGTAGCTAAGGGAGGAACAGAAGGAGCTCGACATTTAAGCAGATGATCCGTCTTGACATGGTGAGAGTTATAACAAATACAGGAAGATCAATCTTATAAAAGTTACATACTGCAGCTTTAAGGAGATTTATTTTGCATTTTACAGGATTTATTTATGTGTTGGAGTAGCTGGACAGCCGCCATGCCTTTGTGATGAGGAGAACCCAGGAAAGAGCAGGAGAGGCTCTAGATGCCAATAAATGATGAAAATGAATAACTTTAATCAAATGGAGCCAGAGCACCACGGTGTCCATGGCAACACAAAACCTGCCGTGGCCAGGACAAAACATGGAAAAGACAAAAACACAGGTCTGTTCAAACGGATTAATGTTTTGTTTTAAATAGGAAATAAAATAACCTGGAAGGGTTGACGTGGTTGCCAAGGTGACCGGAAAAGTATCCAGAATAGCAAAGGTAACACAATCTGGCAAAGCGAAACAAGGGAAATTACGACTAGGGGGGGTGATTCTCAAAGAGCTACTGGACAACAAGATGAATGTAGAGCTCATTAACTGTAAACAGTTTTCTATCATTTAGAAGAACCCACTGTTTACCGTCTTGTCTAAAAATAAATCAACATATGGAGAAGGTGTAAATTAAACTGTTCTGTTGCATTAGCTGTCACACAATACCTGGAGGCATGTGGTGGCTGTGTAAGTAAGCCAGGGTCTGTGAATTCTCAGTGTGCCGCACGGAAACATCAAACTGTCGGATTGCTTGTTATAGGCATGCTTCAGCTCATCCAGAAATTTTACATCAGAGAAAAGTAACCTTAGTTATACAAGGGGAAGTGGAACAAACTCATCCATACCAATCTAACCTTATTTGGTAAAAAGGGCTGTTGGATCGAGAATTACCTAACTAACTATTTTTGAAAAACTGATTCTAATTTCACTATTCACACACACGACCAGTTATTAACAGACCCAAAGAATCAAATAAATCTGTTTAAAGGAACCTTTTCAACCAAGTAAGACGTAGGATTAAGATAAATATGTGTATTATATGTATGTAACTTTCATAAAAAATATGTTTCTTACATGCTTTTTAAAACTGTCACTATGTCCTGATAATATAACACGAGACAGATTGAAGTCAAATATACTGCAGCAGCATAATGATCTTTAATTTTGACTTTTGTCCTTTGAAAAATAAAAATGGATATATGATCTGAAAATGGCAGGGCTGCACAGTGGCGCAGTTGGTAGAACTGCTGCCTTGCAGCAAGAAGGTCAATGTTCTCCCTGTGCATGCGTGGGTTCTCTCTGGGTTCTCCGGCTTCCTCCCACAGTCCAAAAACATGACTGTTAAGTAAGTTGGTCTCTCTAAATTCTCCCCAGGTGGGTGTGTGTGTGTGTGTGTGGGGGGGGGGGGGTGTTCTGTCTGTCTCTGTGCTGCCCTGCGACAGACTGGCGACCTGTACAGAGTGAACCCCGCCTCTCGCCCGGAACGTTAGCTGGAGATAGGCACTTGACCCCACTATGTAGGGACAAGGGTGTAAGGAAGTGAATGGATCTGAAAATGCACATCTTTTGAAACCCTTTTACAGATCCAAAAAGTCATAAAAGCTGAAAGCCAATACAAATTTCTACAATTGCCCTAATACTACACTGTATCACATTCATCCTCCCACTGGTTTCCTTAGCTTTTGATAACGTGTTGCATTTCTGCACAGTGAAAATAAAATCAGCTCAACGCAGTGTTATTCTGAGATGTAGTTATTTTTTTCTTCTGTCTGAGAACCTGGCTGGACACTATGAAGAAGTGCTGATGTCATCATTATCTCACTGCTGATGGGAGGGAAAAAATAAAAATAAAAAATGAAGTCCTGTCATATTCTGACAGTCCAATATTTGTTTCTGCGCTCAGGCATTTTAGAAAAGTTTTTTTTTTTTAAAGCCCTTTTATAAATGATGAATTTCAGCTGCTGTGACTTCACAGTGGAGTGGCGACAAAAATACCTGCTGGCAGGTAGCTTTCTGTGTCAGCTCCTTATCAGGGGAGACGTGCCGCACTTCATCTGGAGAGCTGAGGCTTCAGCAAAACAAAGACGCCGAGGCTGCAGAGCTTAGCTGTATTTTTATCCTGAGAAATTACAGTCAGGGACCTCTGATGCAGAACATGTCAAAGAAGTATGTGTTATTGTTTCGTTTCTTTTTTTCAAATCGACATAAGGTCTGCTGTTGTTTTTTTTTTGTTGTTGCTTTTTGCTGGATTGGAATAAAACAAAATTTTTTATTACAACTGTAGATAGAACTCATGTGAACCAGCATCGTCCAAATTACATTACATTACAAAATCCTGTCTGTTTCCATAAAAACCTTTGAACCTATAACAGGTGACTAAGTTATAGCAATGTGTAAAAAAGAAATCCTCTAGATGTGCAGAGGTGTCAGATAAAAACATTAAAAAAATGTTTTTTTAAATCCAAATGTTATGTTATATAGGAGAAGTATAATATTAAATTAACGACAATTAATAGAGGTATTTTTAGAACAAATAAGAGGAAATAAAAAAGCAGTGTTGAAAAATGTATGAAAATCAAGATGAGATGCTTCAACACAATAAATAACGTCACATTTATGATATATATATACAGTATATATATATAAGTTTATATTTCTTTACATGTTTTGTAGCATTGTCTGTGACTTTTCAAAAGAGGCCGAGGTCCAGAGGTCAATGTTCTTTGGGAGACCATGGCATAGAAAAGACTGGGACCCCCTGCCCTACTCTACCTAAACACAGCCAAAAAAAAAAGACTGTTTTTTTTCCTACTTTTTCTTGGACACTGAAAATACCGACAGGCAAAATGATGTCGATGATCATCATAAATTTCGGTGTCTGTTATTTTCAGTTTGTCGCCCAAGCCAACTATCCACTCTTTGTTCTTGGTCCCATCAGGTGTGAGGCCCTAAATTAATTCCGGAAAAGTCTGTTTCCGGAAGAATGCCCCCCCACATACACACACACACACACACACACACACACCCCGTCAGCCCATCGTCACACCCAGTCCAGTCTATCCTTCAACAAATTTTTAAACTCACATCTTTGTGATGTCGTCTTTGCCGGTGAAATGTGCTGCAAATATTCAATTAGACCCTAAACCTCCCAAACTGGTCATAATGTGTACACATAAAGAACTTAATTTATTCTCCACTTATTAATTACATGCCTAAATACCCATCATCTCTGCCGTGTCTTTGTTGAAGGAGTCCTTGCAGAAAAAGATAATAACTGAGAACAAATCCATTGCAAAACCAATCTGAAGGTCAGCTGGCTCCAATCACAAGTCTTCCTCCTCAAGGCTCCAGACTCAGTGAGGCAATGGGGTGCCGTTCTGAGAACACAAACCAGTTCAGTCCACAACAGTCGTTAAGAGTGATAATCCCATAATCACTGCAATCCTTAATGGGCCGTTTCGCTCTGAAGTGTCCCAGGCTACAGTGTGCACAGTGTCTTCCTCTGCCTTAACGAGGTTATGCAGATTTATGTAAATGAGGTCTAATCCTCAGGACGCTCGGGGACTGGTGGGGCCTCCAGTCCATTAGCCATAGCTTTCCTGGGCCCTCACTGTGGAGCTGGGTGACGGGAGCCACAGAATACAGTAGAGAAAGAGAAAAAGTGAGAGTAAATGAGGGAGGTGATGAAGTTTGAGTGGAGGCCTTTTGATGGATGATGGGATGAGAAGAAAACGGCAGCTGTCTGGAGATAAAACAGTGACAAATAGAGGCACAGGCAAAGGCTGAGCGCAGACTGACAGGATAATACGGGGAGATGCCAGAAACTTCTGAGATTCCACCGACTTCACTGTTTTGGAAGCATGAAAACTTTATACCTCAGTGATAGCAGTCATTTTACCTGCAGAAGAAATTCATTCTTCATAACTCAAACGTCTTATATCTTAATCATACTTCAACTCACTGTCCTTTAGAGCTGTTCCTTCATTGTCCCTCAGTGGCTGATAAATACTGTGGGAGGTTTTGCATCAAATAATCAGATAACGTTCTTTCAGTACAGTCCTGACCAGTTCAGGTGAAGATATGAAAAATTATCAAATTATCTCTATCAATCTAATTGAACAACAGCTGACTGTAAAAGTGGGACAGATATCCTCAAAATTATTACTTTCCAGTGTTACCATGAAGTCTGCCATAAAAAAGGGCTGGATATTCAAGAGTCTCCAACAAAAAAGAGCATTTCCTCCTTCAGAGAGCTACTTCATTTTGTCGCCACCAGGCCAGCGCATGCAGCAGCAGGGTATGAATGGATCTATGCAGAGCTTGAGACTTTTGGACAATAACTATGTAGCAAAAAGATTAGCACAGATGTGAAAAATACCAAGGACAGATGTCAAATTTCAGAAGATTTGTGTTGTGAAGCTGAAGTATTTCACAAAATAAAAAAAAATTTAAAAAATCCTACCACAATCAATAGTCAGAGTTGCATTCACACCAGTCTTGATTAGTCCACTTTAATTGAACTTTAGTTCGTTTATCTAGAAAATTTGGTTCATTTAGGGAGGAGTGAATGCACAATTGAATCTTGATGCAGACTACAAACCCCGGTTCAGTTGAAGTGAACTCTGGTGCGGTTCGAATGTATATGTGAACGCCAAGCGAATCACAGACCGCTCCAAAAGCAGGAAGCAGCCTGGCTGCAGGGATTCTCGTAAAATACAACAAAAAGAAAGGCGCAAATCGAGCACTAGCGTTTTTACTAGAGACAAGAAATCCTTCGACTGCTCAAATTTGACGCCACTCCATATCTGTTCACATTTTGTGACAAAGGAAGCTGCACTCAGTGCCTTCTTCAGAGGTTTTCATGATATTTTCTTCAGAAGTTCTGAAGGGCGAGGGGGTAAATAGGTTTTTCAAAGGGTTTGGTTTGTTTGACACAGTGAGGTGCGAAGGCGAACCGCAGCAGCTGAAAATGGAACAAATGTTGCAGCTTTGGTCACCAGTCAAACAGAGTCTACCGGACTATCAGGTGTATAAACACCTGATAGTGCAGCCCCTAACAGTGTGATGTTACGGGCTGCATTGCTGCTTCAGCAGCTGGACGACTTGTTGTAATTGATGGAAACATAAATTCTGCCCTCTAGAAGAAAATGGTAAAGGAAAATGTCTGGCCATCAGCTGGTGGACTTCAGCACAAACACACCTGGATTATGCACAAGGATGAAGATCCAAGGAGCAATAGCGAATCAACCTCTGAATGGCTCAGATATACGGAAGGTTTTGGAGTGGACAAGTCAAAGTTTGGAGATGAAAACTTTTACTATGATAGCCTATTTATCTAGGTTATCTTTGATATTAAAAATAGTTTGATGATCTCACACATGGAGCTAGACGGTGATGGGTCCTGGGTTGAAATTTTGGGCTAGGGTCTTTCCCAGAAAGCTGGTTGGTTTTCTTTGGTTTTACCATCATCCAGGTTTTCTCTTTGTACTCCAGCTTCCCTCCACACTCTGAAAACATAATTAGTATTTTAGTTACTGGTTGTGTATCTCTGTGGTGCTGTACCCTACCTCTTGTCCGACGATCACTGGAGATCGGCACTGGCTTTCCCAAGCAACCCTTTAAGTAGAAGTGGATACAGACAATGGATGACTTGATGGATCTGAAACATTTAAGTTTATCAGAATAGTTCTGCATAGAATAGCGAGCCTCATTTTAAATACTATACACCTTAGAGACTAGAAAAGATATAATGCAGAAAGCCAGACTCAGAAGCAAACAACCCATTAGCAGGATATTCTCAAAGATCTTCTGTGATTTTGTTGGGAATTAAAATCTTTGTATCTTCTTGTCTTCTGATCTGAGAAAGAATCTGATCTTCTTCTCTTTTCTATACAACCCAGCAGCCTTCCAGTCCCTCAGTGTTACCCGACATCGTGCTGCTGATGCCGTCAGTCTTCCCTCTCCGGTTAATCTTAACATGGAATCAACAGAGCACAGAGGCAGTGTTTGATGCTTTCATCATCGCAGCTCGTCTTTTTCTTCTTCCAAAGGAACAGCCAATTAAAAACGGATGATGTGACGGGAGATAAAACTCTCACTGAGTGGGCATCAACACGTGACATTAGCAGCAAACAAATTGGGAGCCCCCTCCCCACCCACTCCCCCAGTTACTGCGCAGCCACAAATATTCAGCTCTCGAGTTTAAGACGACGAATTTCACAAAGGCCCATTTGTAGAAAGTGCTGTCGGGTCATCGGCAGCTTTTTTTAGACATATTTCTCATAACATGGGACTAGAATGCTCTCAGCTTTACTCAGTAGACCGAGCGCTCAGGCTGATGAGCTTAATCAGAAATCAAAGTGCACCACATCAGTTGAAAGAAAGATATAACAACACTAGTATATTTGTTCTGCATCTTTCTTTGAACTGCCAATAGAGGAATGATTCTGCTTGATTGCCATCATAGAGAATCTTATACATGCAGTATAAGATTCACATTCACACAATACATAATCCAGAAGGGCAAAGGTCACACCAGCACAGGTTCACGTTTCAATGAGCAACGTGTCTAATTTGACGCCAGGGGCAACCTTCATTTACTGAAGTCAATCACGCTATTAGGACACCATCAATGATATCCAGCCTGGAATCTTGAGGTTTTGTCGTTAAAAGCTTCTGCCCTGAACACGTCTCTGCACTTTGGTCCTCCATAAAAACTCCATATATGACAGAAAGAAAATGACACATGGGTGGACTTGGACCTCTGAAGGCAAATGGCTGCCCTGGTGTTTACTTACAGAGATCAGAGTTTTCATCATAAAAAAAAAAAAAAATTCTTTCCACTTTAAGACCAGTCTCCACTGCGTGTCAACGTATCACACAAGACTCCAGTAAAAAGTTGTACGTAAAGAGAGTGTAGCTGTAGTGTCACTAAATGTAAAGACAGTTCAAAGCATATGGATATTTTTGCAAGGCACTGTAGGTTTAGGCTTGATGTACTAAAATAATGACATCAACGATCCATCATAGAAAGATTTCAGCAGCTGCAGCTTCAGGGTTTGAAAGTGTGACGGTGTGATGGCGCTTAGTCTCCTCTCCTTTGGAGACCAAAAGATTTTTATTAAGGCTTTTCTGCTTTTATATTTGCTGTATAGTGGATGTGCAACGTCTGAATTTCTGTCGTTCAAATGAAAAGAAGTTTGAAAATAAAGCAGCCACAGTGGAGGCAGAGAATGGGAATGGCAGGGGATCAAAGGAAGGTACAAAAAGGACAAAGGTTAGGTCCAGCGAAGAAGAAGAATATAAATCTGAAGAATAGTTAACTCTCTCATATAAACGTTTTAGATGCAGCTTGATTAAAAATGTCAAAAATAACATTTCAGTAGTTGTGAACAACTAATGAATGATTATAATATACAGTATATATATATATATATATATATATATATATATATATATATATATATATATACACACACACACACACACACACACATTTACTTGTCTACATGTTTCAGTTTTATCTTACAGTAAATGAAAGGTTACCACAGCAATCATGATTCTCCCTGAATCAGAAGCTCTTAGTAATGTCTTATAAGAATCTGATGAGGCCTCTTTCTGTTAAAGACTTTATGTTCAGTCAAATCACTGACCGTCTTCCACCCACTGATCTTCTGAAGCAAATATCCTCATGTTTATTAGATGATCATACCGTCTCAGCCCAGTGTGAGCTACATTAAAGACCTTTGGTTTAGCTCTTGTTAAAGTTGGAGTTGTATATAGCTTTGGTGTCCTGGAGAACAAGGTATCTTCAGCCTTTTTTTTTTTACACACTGTGGTTCTTGTCTCCGAACACTAAGGGAGTAGCGTGTTCAATAAGACCATGGAAACATACAGGAGAATCTGTGGGATGAGCAGAGTAGTGCCATAAAAACGGTAAAAACCAGGAAGTTTATATGGTGAGAGTAGACGTGACCTAACCATAATACAACATAGAGATATGAACTGATGAGGAAAACCCAGAAGGGACTAAAAAAAACAATGAGAAAACAAACACAAATGAAAAACCAAACACCACCACCGGTGGATCACTAGTAAGCTGTGGTTTGAAGATGCTGTGATGGGTGTAGAATATTGCTGCTCAGGTTAGACGAGTATTTATGTTGGAGTTCAGTTGCTATTTATTACTTATGCCAAATCAGTATAGAATATTCCAAAAGGAAAGTCAAATGCAGACTAGAATCATAAAAAAAACTGTGAAATAGCCCTTTAGATAAACTTTGACAGAGAGCATGGAAGCAGTTGCCTTCATTAGCAAGTAACCACCAGTCAGTGGCAATGTTCTCACAGTGTTCCCAAATCAGTCATATTGTGTCTGTCACTCTTTCCTCCCAAACTGCTGCAACATGCAGTAAATGGTGTAAATGTTCTGGAAGCTTCTTGAGAGTCTGAGATGTGTTGTTGGCTAGAACCACCGAGAAGTCTGCACTGATCGCTTCTGTCAAAACGAGATGGCAACTCAAGAACCAGTTTCTTACTTCATCACACATGTACTCACTCAGCTTCATAACAGAGGTTAATAAAAACAGATTACACTTTATTAACCTGATGAAGAATGGCTGACAGCAGATGGAAGATCCTCAAAGAGACTTCATTTATGTTCCATTTTAGATCATAGTCCCTCAGTGATCGCCATACAAACCTGTAAGCTGAATTGCGGAGCCGATGTGTGATGTCGGGTCATGCAGCTGGGTTTGCAAGCCCATATTAACTCTTTCAATTCTACTGGTGGACAGAGCAAAGCTCTCTATTCTATGTCGGGACCTTACAGATGACCTGGAAATGGCTAGAGACGAGAAATGCTGTTGTACTAATATGACAAGATCTTGTGATGTCTCTAATCAAAATTCCTAAACAGTTTAGTTTGTACCTAGAATTTTATGTTTTCAGTTACCCAGATTTTCCCCTTGGCCTTTCTCAGATGTTTAGTGATCTTTTAACCAAAAAAAAAAAAAATCTTTCTGGCCTCGCCAATTAGGGTTCCAAGCCTATGGAGAGGGCAGAAGAGGCAGTGCAAGATCTGTTTGTCTGCTCCAGCAGAGCAGGGAACACTATTGTAATTGTTTGGACATTAAACTTTTATCATTATTATCATTCTCCACTAAAGGGTTTTGGCAAAAGAACCAGAAAATGCTGGAAAAAATCTGACATTGCAGTTCGGTAGAGAAACTTGACAGCTACTTTGACAACAATAAAACAATAAATAAAAAATGTATACCCCTCAATACCTAGAGGGTGCTATTGCAAAGGAAAATGTGTTTTGGCTAATAATTCCTAAACCATACAGTACAGACCAAAAGTTTGGACACACCTTTTAATTCAATGAGTTTCCTTTATTTTCATGACTATTGACATTGTAGATTCACACTGAAGGCATCAAAACTATGAATAACACATGTGGAAATATGCACTAAACAAAAAAGTATAAAACAACTGAAAATACCCCTTATATTCTAGTTTCTTCAAAGTAGCAACCTTTTGCTGTGATTACTGCTTTGCACACACTCTGCATTTTCTTGATGAGCTTCAAGAGGTAGTCACCTGAAATGGTTTTCACTTCATAGGTGTGCCCTGTCAGGTTAATAAGTGGGATTTCTTGCCTTATAAATAGTCATAAAAATAAAGAAAACCCATTGAATTAGAAGGTGTGTCCAAACTTTTGGTCTGTACTGTAAGTCGGACTCTCTTGGTCAGACTAGGAACCCGTTGATAACTGCTTTCTGTTCTAGTTTAATAAATGAATGACTTGAAAATTACATAACTATACAAATGAGAAATAGATAAAATTGCTTTTTAAGTATTAAGTAAAAAAAGCACCTGGTTCCAAAGCAGTCGCTCAGCGGGGCTGAATTGCCAATTATGGAGACCAGGTTGGAAGAGTCACTTGGTCTCTTTCCAACAATCTGCCAGATCTCTGATAACAAGAAATGGTTCTAACAAGCTTGCTGAGGGTCTAAACCTTAACCCTAAATGAGTCTCTAGGGTTCCCCAACAGTTACATGGTGCTCATTTTCTTCTTTTTTTTTTCTTCTCCTTCAAATTACAGCAGAAAGTTCCTTAAAAACTTCTTTGGAGATCAAAGTTTTTTTCTGCCACAGTATGGTCTACAGATTGTCTCTTTGGAGAATAGAAGTTATAAAGATAGAAAAAGTTTCGAGCCGACAGTGGCTGCCAGCCAGAAGGCTCAAGAAAGCTGTCCAATGTTAGGCTGGCAAAGAAACATTTGTTCAATTTAAAGCTCGTTTCAGTGCAATGAATCCTGACGTGTCTATGTACATCTGAACTCCAATTTAATGAGCTGACGACAGAAAGGGAAAATATGCTGGTTGACTTTTTTGTTTTGTTGTTGTTTTAGAATAAGGAAATATTCTTCTCTTTCTTGGTTACAGAAGCGCTAACTCACACCTTACCCTGCCTCCGTTCATGCCAACGGAGGCTCAGAAGGCAGCCTGGCATGGCAGCTCGGTGGGCATCTGCTGGGCTCTGGGAGCACGGAGAAGTGAGAGATGAGGGCCAGACAGAAAGCATGTTGTCAGATGAGACAAAGAGCAGCCAAAGAGTGTTTACAGGCTCCATGAGTTTACAAGTACACCAGCGTGCTCGGGTACGGTGCGCGTGTTCTCCAGAGTGGCCCTTCCATGGCACGCGTGGGCGTGAGTGTATGAACAGGAGAGGAGGGAAGAAGACAAGGCGGTGAGAGGAACCGATTTCACACCAGCAAAGTGCAATCTTGAGGCACTGACTCACTCCTGACTCCAGCAGCAGAGTGGCTATATTACTGTGTTTACACCCTCTGGATGAAACAGATGGAGCGGAGAAATAAAGCTAACCACCAGACAGGACCCTCTTACCGGAGTTCACTCCACAGTAGTGAGATGCTACTTCTGACGTCTTTCGGCCAAAGGTTTTGCTCTATCATTTGACTTGTGGGATGGTCATGTTGTGATAATTTGGTCTGTGTCAGAGTTGTTAAACCTCTAGTGCCTCATCAGAACCTCATCCATGCATGCAAACCGTATGTTGCTGTGGATGTGTGGAGCATCTGCAGGCACTGGGCAGCAGTTCCAGAAGCAAAGAGAGGATTTTTATCTCACCACTGAGAACATCAGGGCTCTTTTCCTATTAATGTATGAACCAGCCTCCAACAAGTGGAGGATTGCCTGTCTGACACGCATGATCGGCAGAGGGAATGATGAAACTATGATAAATTGATTGAGTCCGTACACCAATAGGCTTATCATGGTGTTCTCTGTTGATGTTAGTTTTTTTTCCCCTGAAACATTAGAATTCAGATCTTGTTCAAACTGCAAGATGGGAAACCAATGGGATTCTCTTGTTGTTGTGCTCAGTAACCAGCCAATGGTCTCCAGGATCTCAATCACAATTCAAACGTCTCTGGAAAGACAACAACTGACATTCTTTGTACTTTGTACCTTGGATTCTAGATCAACTCATCACCATGAGTCCTCTACTGGAATGATGACAGCAAAATTAAGATTTCTAACAATCCTTGCAGGTTTTCTATTCATCTGCTCTCTACCATCAGTTTAAACCAGACAGTAGTGGGTGTAGGAGATACAACTTTTTATTCTTTGTAAATTTGTAACTTGATATGTATGTTTCAGATTTTTTTTAAAAAAGCTATTTGTTCATTCTTACGATTATTCTCCTTTTTTGGAAGAAGATTGTATTGCACTGTAATATATTGTATTTCTATTGATTGTACTTTGAGGAACTAGCCTTTATGGATTAGTGTCATATTATGTCTATTGTTCCTTTTGAAATAAGCAAACAATAGGAACAACAGGGTGCTGCGTACTGAAAAACATGCCACTGCCATCATCAGTGAATTGGTATAATGGAATATTTGGACCCGACCAAAAATAAATAAATAGATAAATCAATAAATAAGAATAATTTCAAGAACAGTCATAATATTACAAGAAAAAATCATAATGTGAGAATAAAATCATACAACATTGAGCCACAATATTAGGAGAATTTAGTAGTATTTTCAAAAGAACTCCGACACAAAAATAATTAAATAAAATTAGGAATGTTGAGCATCTTTTAAAGTTATACTTCTGCATCAGTTTTCCAAACGATTGTATATTTTGAGAAACAGCACAGTCTTCCTGAGATGGTCGTGTCAGATCGGGTGAAGGACAACAACAGAGGGAATCAAACCGGCAACCCACTGGGTGCAGGGAAACATCTACCACCATCACCCCCATCCATAGTCATGTATTCATAATTTCACAGCATAATCACTACCAAGCTGGAGAATTATGAATACTTCCTTTCAAGAAAGAACTCAAATCTGAGTTTAGATGAGCTGGATTAACTTTTCAAGAACTAAACAACATCAACAAGATGTACGTCATTCCAGCCACCATGATTACTTTTTCAAATCAGACTCCATGTACGTGGCTCTTCCTTTTTAACTTTGTCTGTCGGTGCAGCAGCTGAACCAGACTTTAAAAGATTGCACAGTCTTGCTCACTGTCGTGGCTAATGGGTGTTTCTAATGGAGCTGAGCCATTGTTAACTAAATTTGCTTCACCTTTGCCTCCCCAGCAGTGACAGGCCAATATTTGCGCTGTGAAAAAGGTCGCTCAGCTGCAGCCCAGGGACACGGGTTTGCAGGGAGACTATTCAATACAGAGATGGATCTCTAAAGAAAGTCAAATCACCTGGAGCTGCCGAAGAAACATTACACCTCTACCTTTTCCTACTGTTTCCTGTGCATGTATGCGTGTGTGTGCGTGTGCGTGCGCAGGTGGGTGGGCGGGTGCGTCGGTGGAGAAGCAGCGGGGCAGTTGCTATGGCGATAAAGTATTTGCACTTCAGCTGCAGAATGATAGCATCGTCTCTAGAGGAAGGCGACTTCGAGGCTTGTAATTGGGCAAAGGCTTTCTCTGAGGAGCAGCGAACAAGGCAACAAGACACAACCCCGAAAGATCCTTGCATCTCCCCCCCTGAGGACGGACGAGTTGCTAAATCCGGCGCAGAGACGGCCTAATCAGTATAGAGTGGCATAGGTTTCAGACTTCAGGATTGCAGTACAGTGAGCAGAGAGGGAGGGATACCTGCACAGAGGATCGGTGGACAGTAAACAGAGACGCTCTCAGGTCAGTCTATAGAACATATACAATGCTGAGCTGGAAACGTGCAAGGCTATTCCTGTCCTTCTCCAGCCAGTTTTGGCTTTCAAGCAGTGATCTCTAATTACATCCATTGTTGTTTTCATCGCGGAGAACCCGGACCAAACCAAAAACTACCAGAAGTAAACACGTACAACCCACATGCATTATGCATTCTGCGTCAGGCCTGCTTTCAAACGAGCACGCGTTCAAACAAATGGCACACCCTCGGCGAGCGACGCCCCAGAATACAGCAGCACCGGGGAGCAACACAGAGCCTGGCCTCTGGTCACAGCGGAGCAGGAGGTTAGTCAATGAAATCTGATCAGGAGTGTTTGGGCCGTGTTGGGCCTGAGGACCGGCACCGTGGTCATCACACAACGACAAGCAGGAGAAGTATGAGAGAGATTCACACACTAACCTGTCACCACTTAAACACATACTCTAAAAAAAAAAAAACTCTCATCTGTGTATTCCAGCAGGAGATCTTCATCCACCCCAAAGGAAAAAACACTAAGCCTCATCTAGTCTAGTTGGCTGGTTAGTTTCCTGCCAGGGACCATAGAGCCTAGTCCATACATTTTAAATAGGGTTGAGAATTGAGCAGATCACAAGTATTAATTAATTCAACCTGTTGGGCTGAATTAATTGCTGAGTCATTTTGTTGCGCAATTTAACATTTCTAAAATAAATTTGCTGAATGGAAACAGGCCAGTTTTTAAAAAGCTCATATTTCCATAGAAAGTTTTGGCACTAGGATGATGTGTTTCCTTTTTTTGGGGGGCGTATCAGAATTGGTTCACAAAACTGCAATAAAAACTTTTTCTTTGCCTCACATGAATCTGTCGCAACTGTGGCAGCTGGATGTTGCCACTGGCGGAAACCACGAAGAAGATGATGACAGGAAGTAGTGGGAGGATGATGGCACTGCATAGTTTTAATAACTTATCACATGAACAAACTTAATTATGTGTGATTTTAATTGCGTTTCTTATATAATGGGTGCAGCACCTCAACTCCGAAATTGTGTTTTTCAACATTATTGGGATATTAACAACGTTTTGCACACATTTGTAATGGAAACACAACTGTTGACTGCAACTTATGTAAAGAAGTCTGTTTGGATGTGAAGTCAAAACCGACAGTGGTAGGATTGTGTTGTAATGCGCTTCACCAACACATTCCTCTTTCATAATTTCTTTATTATTATTTTGAGCCGTCCATTCGTCCGGATTTACTGCATCAGAATTATGACACGCCTCACATCAGTGCTGTAAAAGTTGGATAAATGCTACATGACCGTTTGGACCACAGATGTTTTCTGAACTATCACATTAACTTTTTAGTTGGTGATGTGCTGTGGGTTTTTTGTTATTGCCACGATCATTTTTCCTCTAAGGAGGCACTTCCTCATTTCCTGTGCTCCCCTTTCACACCGAGGGTCTCATTGGGAGTGGAATCCATTCGATAAAGGAAATATGGTGGCAGGTTGACCAACTCATCACAGAGCCAACAAAAAGACACACTAACAACACCCCCAAAATCAATTTAACTGGTTGCCAATCAATTTTACCAATCAACCTTAAGCGTACGATCTACACAGAGACATCTGTAGAGGTTTAGGGTTAAAGCAGTGAGCGTCTCTCTGTGTGCGCCGACAGACTTCACCACAGCATCAACACATAGTCCAACATGTAGAGGCTGTAGTGCAATGCATTAAAAATACATTTGTTGGAAAGTCTTGTTACCTGAACCATGACTAGATCCACAACATTGATATGGGAATCAATAAATAAGCTTCAGTCTGGAAGCTCTACTTCCTGACTTTTTTTTTTTCCTTTTAGTTAGAAATAGATACGATTCAGACCAGGGGATAGTTGTGCTTCTTGTTTATTTCTGTGCAGCTCATTGCTCCTCGATGAGCCATCTGCCTGGAAAGTGAGTGATCACTGAGAGAAAGGACCTTTAAAGTCCATCGTATATCTCTTCCTGAGAGGAATTGAATCGGCACACGTTCAGCAGCACAGCCTCCTGTTAAAACACTCAGCCGGCTTTACACTCTAACCATGCTCTAATTAAAAACTTGACATTTAAGTTACTTTTTTTTTGTCTCATTTGGAAACGATGAAAAACTCCACTGGACCTTTAAGTAACATTAAGCTATGGTTTGAGTGATGAAAATATTTTCCTTGAGAAGGTTACACAAAATGACGTGATAATTTTGGCAGCAGATTTTAATCTAGTTTTAAATGTCATTTAAGTCGTTTCTAGCCAGGTTAGTTTATGTCTTCTTCTAGTCTCCATGGCTCAGTTCTTTGTCCGTTACAGAGCGAACACCTGCACTACAGCAGATGAAGCCTGTTGGTGTTTCACTCCGTTCTGCCATAACTCAAGAGCAACTAAATACTTGACCTTCTCAGACATTGCCTGTTGATAGAACAGTCCATCTTTTTGTGGTTGAGAACAATGACCTCAGAATTGCAGGACCTCCACCTTGACACTGTGAAGAGATTTGAATACCCAGATATGTGTATTCAAATCTCTTCATAGAGATTTGACCCATGGAGCAACGGCAAGCGATGGTCGCCTCATCACACAAGTTTCTTAGGAACTGAATGGGGAGAGAGTGTTGTTGCCTGCTGTGGGTCAAGCCCTGAACGACGGACATTGAGGTGACATTTAGGCAACAGTGACGACCGGGGCTAGGCTGGTGAAAACCAGAAAATTGTTCTACACTTCTCTTCATACAGAGGGTCTCGACTATTGCGAAACGATTGCTTCCTGGAGGAGTGGGCTATGTTGAAGTTTTAAACTTTCCCCAATCGCTAATGTTTGTCTGTGACGTATTTAATGTGCTAGTTCAACTCAACGCTATGAAGCTAATCAGAAGTCACCCGCACTGTAAACAACCATCCTCCACTGCGAAGAGAGAAGAGCCAATCAGAACGAGGCGACTGTTAATGTTAATTCCATATTTGGAGGCGTAGCCAACACGGACAGAACAGCTTTGTTCACTTCCTCCACTGCCATTGTTAAAACTACAGGCAGACAACAACTCTAAAGCAGCGCAGAAAATCTGTGTCATCATTCACAACTTCTCCTTCTGGCTGTTGATTGGCCTGGTAGAAAATCTACAGGAGGAATTCAAGCCAATGGGAAAACTCCCAAACAGAGCAATGAAGGGAGGCTAAAATCAGGTTGAATGAAGCAAGAAGGCAATGACCAGGCTAGACCTGGGATACTGACTGGGGTGTCATAACTTGCCTCAAGTCACATCGATTAGTTTTGTCTATTTTTCCCCAAAATATTCTTTCTGGGGCCAGGATGTATTAAATGTGGCGCTCTCAATAAGCAATAACCTGTTACAGAGAAACCTTCTTGCTGAAAATCTGATCACAGTTCAGTGGCTCCGCAGTGTTCCGGTGAGCAGCAGAAAATGTTCACCTTTGCAGAGCTATCCACGCTCAGTATGAAGGAAATATTAACACAGCAGGATTAATGTGAATTATTCAACTTGACTGCACTCATGCAGCAGCTCTGAAGGAACGCTCGACACTTGTGACGCCTTGTTGAAAGCTTTTCGGCAGCCGAGTCTTTGATTAACGCAGGGAGACGTCACCTTATTGCTTCCGAATCTAAACAGCTCAACCACTGAGCTGCTAGAGTACAGCCACAGTCACAAAAGAGGCTCCTTCTAGAGATGTCCCAGTCAAATCACGCACATTTAATCCAAGGACCCTGACACCGTTGACCCTGCCCATGAAAACTTGTATTAGATGTGCTTTTATTGATGCGCACGCTTCACTTTCTCCTCCCTCACGCCGCCGCCCTCATTGACCTCATCTTCTGCATGAGCTGAGCTAATGGAGGAATCGTGCCTTTGGGGCCCGCTCCGGCACGTTCACAGTCCGCTCACACGTCCAGAGATGGAAACAACATGAATGATTTGCATCCACGCCGCAGGAACGTGAGGAGGGGCAACACCTGTGTACGCCGAAACGGAGACGACCTTTAACTCCACACCTCCAGGGACGTTCTGCAAAGTAAGCAGCTCGGAAAAACAGCTTCCCCCAATCCTGATTGTCTCCAACTGGAGCTTACAGATCTTTTTGTCAGGGCAAAGAAAAAAAATACGTAAAAAAAAAAAAAAGTCTTTTACTTAAACGCGTTTCATCCAATTAATGAGGCAGAAATAATTGAATCTGTGCCCGGTAGCATTTTAATGTTCAGCAGATTGCTTCTTTAACTATCAGTAAAGACAGTAACATGACACGCAGCCGCAGCTTCGGGTCAAAACTGATACTAAACACTGAACATCATCATCTGAATACTGTCTGAAAAATGGCTTCTTAGGATATTTGGACTCATTCAACATTTTTTCCTTTGCGTTTTTTTTACATAAGAATTAAACTAAGACAAAACAAAATATCAAAGTGTTATATTTTTGTGTAATTTCTCAGCTCAAATACAGTAAATCAAGTTAAATTACCATATTCTTTGTCTTTCTCAGGCATATGCAGCAATAGTGTTTTATGCATTCATTGTTACATGAATTTTCTATTAATTTAGATCTTTTAAATTAATAACATTTTAAAATGTGCACCTTCCAGACACATTGTGCGATAAAATGATGCTATCAAGCAAATATGTTACCTTCAGTTGTTATAAAAATGCCCTATACATCAAATATGACTTAACAGAAATGTAACTTCAGAATTTAATGCCTTAAAATTGGGCCACTGTCTCTTTAAGAAACTCCTGCTCTTTCTGAAACTCCACCTTCAGGAAGTGATCACAACACGGCTCCTCTATTAGCCCTTTAGCGGCATTTTTTAACAGCTTTTTACTGTCAAGTAGCTCCTACAAAGAGCTCAGCTGATGCAAAGTTCCACCAGGTGTTTGCTAATTGCTGCTGGCTAGTCTGAAGGGGGGAACAGAAGCTCAGAGGCTCAGAAGCTTGGAAGCTGCAGCTCTGAGGAGCTGCGCCTCACTCCAAGAGTTTAACGTTTGCCTGCTGCTGTCCCAATGGAAAACCAAACTTTTTTAAGGTTTCAGCCACCTGACCCAAACAGTGACCATCAGGGTAAAAAAAATAATGCTGGAAACACCAGTGTCACTTTATCTAATTGAGAAACATTATCAACGTGAAAAGAAAGTAAAATCAACTCTTTAAGGTCAAATGTGCTGATGTGGACTAGTCAAAGTCAGTGCAATAAATATTGAGCTGTTTGGACAGCAGTCAAACCTAAAAGCCATGTTTCTGCTATCAAACATGGTAGTGGTAGCATCATGATGTGGGGATGTTTTGCCACCAGTAAAAATTAGTCATTGATTCTATTGGTTGGAACAATGGAGAGAGAATTTCAACTTCATATCATGAGATCCAGATGGATGTTCCTACAGAACGATGATCTCAGACACATCAAATCTCGATTCTGGAACACAATAAATGTCTTGGCAACTTGGGGACATTTACCCAAATATACGATGGTGGAATGTATATATATTCGGCAATTATGTGTAATTTTGACCCTAAGTAAATTCAAGAAAATTCACAATAAATGCAACCTTGCTGAGCCAATTCAAGATGTTTCTTGCTTTTCATTTTGCCCTGATAAAAAACTGTTGAGATGAATGTAGGACAAGCGGCTCCATCCAGTCAAACTGATCTGTGATCTGCAATGAAAGAATAATGGAACCCGAGAGAAGAATATTACTCATTAAGTATTAAAGTATTCCAGTTGCAAACTATTAATTTTGATAACTTTAACCTTAAATTGAATTTTGTTGTCATAGTGTCTCATAAGCATTTTAAAAGTGCTTTACTTGTTTTTAACATATTAGTTATTGCAAGGGAGTCAAAGCAACACAGTAACAAATTTTAAAGTAAGTAAATATAAATAACTTATCAGAGTCAGTAAAATTAGGTTGAAATTGAAATAAGTTCTTTAAGTGTCTTCTGTCTTTTTAACTCTCTGTTAAATATTACATGAATTTAAAATTCTAAAAGTTTATTTTTATCAGTCCAAGAACCACAAAAAAGATTAAACTAAGTAGTAGAAAGTTTTTTTTTTTAATAACGAGTGCAGGGAAATATATGCAACATGTCATTCTGAAACATTTCCATGAACAAATCCAAATTTGCAGACGAGTCTGCAGTTAAAAGTTGGCTGATTGAAACAAACTAAACAAGGTCACATATATGTTGCCACAATAGAAAAGATTATTAAGCAGCACAACAAAGACAGTTACTCAACTGATGCTTTACATGAGCTGCAGCTAAAACTGTGGAGCAAAGTGGGAATGTTGAGGAAGGGAAACCCGCAGGCAGTCCAGAAGACTTCAACGCGTCAGGGCGGAAAACTGAAAGCAATAAAGTTTACCAAGTGAGCTGGAATAAATCAGTTACCGGAAATGAGCTTTTCATCCAGAGAAGCCGAACGTAAACTACTGGGATCAAGTAAACACGAGACAACAAGGGTCCAGAGGGCTGAAGAGAAGCAGCCACGCACCCAGAGGATTTCTGCTTAAGCTCAGACAGACACACACGTACACCCCTGCGCATCCCCCCCCACACACACACACCTGTTTTAATCCATTGTAAAGTTGGCTGTGGGGAAAGAGCTCAACATGAGGCTCTATCAGCCACTGAACAGCAAAAGGAACCTGATCAACACATCAACTGAATAGATCTGTTTGGAATTCAAGGTGCAATTATTGTGAAAACCGTTTTACATATAAAAATCAGGATTTTTCTGTTCTTATTCATGAATTCACTTACTTTATTTACTATTAATTAAATGTATTTGCGCTACAATCATTTTAAATAGTTATCAGCTCTAAAGGAAAAGTGATTTTTATGTTGTTTATTACTTTTTTTAACACGTTAATATCAATCTTTATATTCATCAGTGATTTCTCTCCAGTGGAGCCTCATCAGAGCCGCTATCAGACAACAGCATGTTGAAACAAATAAATTATTAGCTCTGTGTTTTCGTGAAGGAATAAAAAGAAGAAGGAAACATAAACTCTGCTCTTACTTTGACTGTCAAATTTCCTGATGATAGTATCCAGGAAGGTGTTCTGCGGGGCCACATGGCCCCTCCGGACCGGCATCTTCGCAGCGGTGGCCGCCGGGACTTTTAAAGACTTTCCGGGTTCTTTGGATAAGATCACACCGAGTTTGGCTCTTCAAGCCCCGCTGAGCGCACGATGCTCACTGCGCTCCCCTCCACACCGGCAGCCGATCTGGATGGGAGGAGAAGGGAGGCAAAGTTTCCCGGGTGTTCAGGTGGGCACTGACTCCTGAATGTTTTGGGAGTAAAAAAAAATAAATATATATATAATTTTAAAAAAATCTGAGAGTTCTGGAAAGAAGGCGCGCTGTGACGCGCGGAGGATCGAGCGGCTTCCAGCCTCCAGGCCGGGAGCGGGGCGGCTGTCCGTCTCTGGTCCGCCGATGCTTCTCTCACACCCGGAGGAGCGCAGCGCGGCGCTCATCCTGCGCGTCAGCCCGCTGCTTGGAGGCGGACTGGGCGAGTTCTCTGATGATCACCGTTGGAGCCATAGTTGGAGGCGCTGGGCTGCGCGTTTCTATTTATTTCTCTCTCACTCCCTCACTCACTCCACCTCCTATTTCTTCTCTTTGTTTTACCTCTGAAGCTCCTGGTGTTTGGCAGCAGAGGGGGGGGAAAAGAGCGGAGTGATCATTAAAGGAAAACAGCTGCGAGCAGGTCGACAGCTTGAATCGTCCTGCATGTGTGTGTGTGGGGGTGTGTGTGGGGGTGTGTGTATATATGTGTGTGTGTGTGTGTTTTAGAAGGTGTTCAGTGGATCTCTCCTCCTCCTCGCTGTGCGCGCTGCCGGATGACTTCAACTCCCCTGGTGTCTAGCTGCGCCTCTTTTTTTAACCCTTTGCGCATCGAAGCGGAGCCACCACACACCTATGGTGATGGACAGGAAGCCACGCGCGCGCTCAGCTGTCCTGGTAACATCTTAGGCCCCAAAACAACACAACAGGAATTCATTTGAATAGTTTAAAAATAACCTCCTTCGCGTGTCATTATGCAGCTTTGGAATGATAGAAAAGAGGCCGGATCTGAAGCCCGCTCAGGTGGGACTGAAGGCCCGGGTTGGCGCAGCTGCCAGGCAGATCAGATAGGACGGATTCCTCCTCCACCACCCGCAGCAGCAGGTTGGAGACGGACGCCTGACGTTACCAGGTGTTCCGCAGCGCCACCTGCCTTCATTCTTAAAGCCGCAAAACGTGCAGTTTACGCACAAGCCACCTCCCCGGTTTCTCCCCTCTATTGTACTGCCCTGCTCCGCTCTGTGCCATGCATGCTCTCAAATGTAGAGGGGGAAAAAACAACAAAAAGGTTTTTATCTTTCACGAAAATGAGAGAAAAGGATAAAGCACCTGCGCAAAAACGAAGCGTCTCCTTCTCCGTTGCGCCAGATTTTTTTTTTTTTTTTGTGGTTTTATTGCGGGTTTTGTGCGGCGCGGCTTTCACCTGCTTTCATCGGGGGCTGGACGGGGATTCACCACTCAGCCTGCTGAGCTACGTCACACCGCCGGGGTTCCCCCCTTCCGTCACGCTGGAGATGATGCGTTCAAGTAAAGTGGGAAATTATTGCTGTGCGTTTAGATGAGGCGCATTGACAGAATGAAACGGTTCTGCTTTCCCTTCAGTGCATCCTGAATCTGACTGAGATGTTAACTCCCACACAGACCGTATCTTAGTCTATTCCTTTTGTTTGTTCCGTTTTCACTCCTGTGATCGGACTCGGAAGGACTGGCGGGACGTGACGAACTGCTGCCAGGCAGAAAGACCATCCATCAAAGTGTGACATTTTGGTGCGTATTAAAAATGCATCAGTCGGTGATCCTGTTACAGCGAGCGGCGAAAAACCAGCGGGAGTCGGCTGGACAGCTTCCCCTCCTTCCAACTGCCTTATTTAGTCAGGAAAGGAGAAAAGCAGGGAGGGAAGGATGGAGGAGGAGAGAGAAAACGAGGAGGAAAAGAAAAAATATGGTTTATTTTCAAAGAATGGACGGATCCAAGGTTGTAACGCTTGTTTTTTGTTCACACCGTCTGCACACATGAGTAACGGTCCCCACAGATCCTTGATGTGCTCTTGCTACTTTTCACTATCCACATAAAAATTCTTAAAGCTGCCAACTTTCATAAGTGGAGAACAAAAACAGCAGATTGTGTTGAACCTGAATGGACAAAAAAAGTGGGACTCAGACAGGCGACTGGTGTATTTTGTTCTTGGCCTTTTAAAGACTATAAAAAAAAAACAATGACACAGAAAGAGAAATTATGGGTTTTGTTTTTATTTATTGCTAAAGTCTCTCTTTGAACCTAGATCTTCTAAAACAGATCTAGGTTCAAACCAGGGACATGACGGCCATTTTGTCAAATATCAGGTGGTGACAACTTTGAAGCACACAGTATGTCGTCACTGTTTCTATAATGTGTGTATACTGGGATCAACAGTGTGAAATTTACTTTTTTCCCCCCATTTACATTTGTCATGAAGACACTGTCATTGACTTTTTTTTCTTACTCATCACTCAATGAATTAAGGGATGAAATTTTCTACGCACAGAATATCAGTGCTCAATAATTATCTGAATTAATCAGAAAGTTGGTTGAGCTTCCACTGCTTGCGATGAGGTTGGAGTTAAAGTCCGAAATAAAATAAAGAATTAAGTTTGGTGATGGATATTAAATAATAAACTAAAAAGCAACTTGCAATGATGCTACAACAACACAGGACTGTGATGTCCAAACTTTGTCATGTGGGCCAAAAGAAATTCAAAAGTATCCACGGGCCAAAAAAAAAAATACATCTAAAAATTACAAAAAAAGTTTGTTTGTTTTCACACTTCTCAACAACATGCTAGGCAAACAATTTCAATTGAAGAAGTAATCTTTTTGTAATAAAGAAAAGTTGAAATCATTGTCCATTCAAAATCTAGAGTTTTTCCCATTACTAAAGAAAATGTGTCCAGTTTGTAAAATTCATTCTAACGCAGATGAAAAAGAAATAAAGAAAAATATTGAAACAATTCTGAGAAATAACAGGATTTGGCTCACCAGCTCTTTAAAAATGCTTTCTAGCTCAAGGGAGGTTTAATAATTTACATCAGAGTAGATTTGGGTTCTCCAAATTTTGTTTCTCACTAAAAGTCAGTTGAGAAATGTGGTTCTATTTACTACGAAACTAAAGAGAAAGCTAAAAGTGTGATTATTAAAAGACAAATACCTTGTGTTGTGATAAAAATGTTCAATTTTAATTGTCAGTAATAAGTTTGCTTTAATCAAAGGAAGAAAAAAAAAAACATCTTCATCTGCATCACCCAACTGTTCAGCCTGGCCATACAGAAACAGCCAAGGGGCAACGGATGGCCCTCGTGCCGCACTTTGGACACCCTGCACGAGATGAAAAGAACAGGAGCACCAAAACGAAAGACCAGGAAGAGCGTAGCAGACTGATGGATCTAGTGAGTGAAGAAAGATAAAAGAGAGCTTAAACGCTGACAAAAGGAACCAGAAGAGCTGATTACAGGTGAGTGGATGCAGCTGGGGAAGGGAGCAGGTAGAGGCAAATGATTAACAGCTGAGAGGGAGAGGAGAATAACAAGCTGAGGGGGCAGAAAAGCAAAGACAATGAGAAATAAACCTATAGAAACAGTAAACAGAAAGAAACACAAATTTAATGAAACAAATCAAAAACACAAACAGCAAGAATGAACTGAACCAGTAAGATATGAGGAAATAAACAATGACATGATGATAATAAAAGTCTAAACGTGAACATATCTCCTTGCATGGAGCCGCTCAGATCATGTTTTATTAATTCCATCTGTATGCTGATGACACCATGGTTTATGTTCAGGCTCTTGGTTGGGTTCACACTGCTATCAGTCAGCTTCAAATGTCACTCTGTTACATTACGTTGCTCCTGAATCCAAAGATGACCAAAGTTATGATCATCTCAGAAGGAAAATAACAGGAAAATTATTTAATGGGCGTCAGCAGCTCTGCACAGCTTCTGTTACCTCAGAACACCAGCAGACTGGAGGTGAAGCGCAGGTACTGTGCTGCGTGAGGGATAGGTGCACTTCACTTTATAGATAGAAAAAAAAACATACGTAGAAATGTTGAAGTAGAATATCAAGACATTCGCCAGAAAGTTGAAGGTTGGGGGAAACAGGAGGCTTTCAAAATGTAGAAAGATTCCAACCAAGTACATCAACAAATTAGTTACAAAGTGGCTAAAGAACAAAAAAAGTGAATGTTTTGCAGCGGTCACCATGAAGCCCTGATCTCAGTTCAATGGAAAATTTGTAGTTGGAGCTTAAAGGTCTGTGTGTGAGCAAGGCAGCCTGTGAACTCAGTTAAACCAGTTCAGTTAGGATGAATGGAGTAATTCAAATTTATGAAAAGCAGGAAAAGTTTAGACTCACTTAATGCAAGACGGTAAGAAAAAAAGGCTGTTTTGTTACGAACATGTCTGGCTTCTCATTGGTCAGATCCTCCTATTACTTCCTGCTCTCCTCCCTGTTACCACCATCATGATGGTTTCCTCTTGTTCTATTTTGCTTTTATGTTGTTCTTATTGGGGGGGTTTTTTCTTGAAATTTTCACTTTTGTCTTTAAATTCTGCCTGCTTCCTGTCTGTCTGTGTTCTTCACCTCTAAAATCCATCACAGCTCCATGACACACTACCTACTAGTAAATGAGAAAATGCTGAGTCACTCAATATTTCGAATTTCCTCATGTCAGTGACTAGTCATGACAATCAATGAAAAACGGAGGACAAGGAGAATAACTTCCAGAAT
Organism: Xiphophorus hellerii; assembly: GCF_003331165.1. Taxonomy (NCBI): domain Eukaryota; kingdom Metazoa; phylum Chordata; class Actinopteri; order Cyprinodontiformes; family Poeciliidae; genus Xiphophorus; species Xiphophorus hellerii. The sequence goes on from NC_045692.1 coordinate 3,230,268, forward strand.
AAAATTTTTTTATTGATAAGCTCAACAGTTGGAAACAAGAAGACTGAAGGCAGACATAAGGCACTCATGAAACATCTCTTAATGTGTAAACAGGTCATACTTGGATCAAACTATAAACACACAGTAGAAAGAGACTGTACAGGCAGAAGAAGCTGCAAAGCAAGAACTTGAAACTACGACTGAAACTACGTGGCGCAGTGTGTCCTTCAAGAACCGCTTTCACTCGTCTGTCCATCCATCTGCTCATCCTGGAAACATCCATTTATCACAGAGCTGGCTGTCAGAATGCTGCTTCGCTCGGCATGGGGTTCAGACTGTTCCCACTCTACCTGACACACACTCATCCACACACGCGCACACACTTGAGCCACAAACTCAGCTCAGCGTCTGGATACGTCGCCTCCTGTGAAGAGAGGAAACAGGGAAGTGATGCAGGCTGGCTTTGCTGCTTCACACACACACAAAAAAACATTTCCATCCTACAGATTATAACATGATTTCCTACAGTTTCTGTTTTGTAGAGCTGAAGGACTTGAAGGACACATTGAGGTTAAGGTTAGGATTAAGAATGTACTGGTACTGGGTGTGATTAGTGGGGGTTTTGGGAGCAGGCATAAGTCAATATGAAGTCCTAATATGAGTAGGAATACACACACGTGCTTCTATAGGAAATGAGACATAAAGTGTTTTATTTGTCATTATGTTTCCAGAAAATAACAAAACTGCAGTAGTACCCTCATTGATAAAGAAATTAATAAAACAATAATGCTGCAGTGGTAAGGGCAAAATATGGCCTAAAACTGGTGATGCTTGGACCTTTTGGTGACAGAAAAACATAAATTATGGTTTGGGTTAGGTTTACACTCAAAGGTGGTTAGATTTGAGTTTCAGATCAAGGTTAGGCTGGAGAAATTAAAGGAAGTCAATACAAGTCCACACAAATAGAGTGATACAAGTCTGTGTGTGTGTGCGTGCGTTTGTGTGTGAGCAATAACAGCTCTGGAAAAAGTTAAGAGCCCACTGCCCACTGCACTGAACCTCATTGAAAACCTCCTGGTTTTCCCACCAAATATTGATTTCTGAACTCTTCCTGAGTTCAAACATTAGTATTGTTGTTTCTAAATGAACATGAACTTGTTTTCTTTGCATTATTTGAGGTCTGAAAACACTGCATCTTTTGTTGTTATTTTGACCATTTCTCATTTACTGCAAATAAATACTAAATTTCTGCTTAAAATCAGAGACACTGATCATTTTCACTGGTCTCTTCATTTTTTCCAGAGCTGTACATGTGCTCTCATTTTTGCGCATGTGTGTGTGTGTGTGTGTGTGCGTGTGTGGGGGGGCGTGTGTGTGTGTGTGTGTGCATTAGAGACGGATTGTCCCTAAAAGTGAAGCCGTCAGGCGTAATGTGTGCAGCAGAGTCGCTGTGGGAGATGGAGAGTGATGCTTTCCAATTAACTAACGCAATTAACCAGGTTGATTAATGGATTAACATGCAACTCCTTCAGAGGTCAGAGCTCTGCTTTCACTATTCAGGAGCATCAAAGGTTAACGCCTGTTTAACCGAGACTTTAGTGGATGTGCTTCTACTACATATGTGAAAATACTAGTGACTGTATGTTTCTGTTTGAGCCCAGAGTCACTGACTGGATAATTGGACTGAAACATGAGTGGAGTTATATAATTATTGAGTAGTAATTAAGTCTTTGAAAAGTTTCAAAAAGAAAAATCAATATTGTAGTTTTTTTATTTCAAATGACATTTTACCTAGCTTCTTCGTGTGGCAATCTGACACACCTCTACTAAACAGTTCGTTTTACATTTTTCTTAGATATTTTCTGTATTAGTCTAAATGGGTTTTTATTAACAAATACATCAAATTTATGCACAAAAAATTAAAACTTAATACTTCAGTTACATTATTATCTAGGAAATTATTTTGTCACCAGTTTCTTTGTAACCTCCCATGACAAGATTTTTTTTTTTTTTTAACTCAGCTTTAATTTCTCTTTCTTCAAAAAAATGAGGAAAAGGCATAATTAATGTGGCTTTATGAAGAACAATGGTCTGCAAGAGAACATCTCTGACCTTTCCCTTTTGTTTGAAAAGCATGTTGTTGGCTAGAAGTCAGCACTGTGAACTCATCTGTCTTTTTGTGTACAGTCTTAGCATATGCCTCATTTTCATACCGACATGAGAGACAGATATGCAAATCCCCCCGGCCCAGTGTTCCTCACCATGGCAGCTGGTGCACTCGCAGCTGGTAATGACTGGTAGGAAGACCTGCTCACTTTCTCCGCTCGCACACTGCAGGTTGAGGAAGCGGACCGGTTCCACCAGGTCCAGCTTGTAGCTGCAGCACTCGCACTCTGAGCGGAGGTGGGGCTCCTGCATGTGGAGAGGAGGGAGAAAAGCAGCAGAAAAGAGAGAGAAAGAAGGTAGTAAAATGAGAACCAGACTGAAACAGAGGACCCTTGTTTTGTAGCTAAAAGTGATGTCACGCTAGCTTTTCTTGCTATGAATGGTGGCACAAGTGAAAATGTGTTTTACTATTCTCTAAACATTAAGAAATAGAGCAAATTTAGATAGATATAGATAGATAGAAAGATAGATAAGCTAGACCACTAGCTAGTTAGAAAGAGATAGTTAGCTGGATAGATAAGCTACATACTGTAGCTGCCCACGTAGCAGACCGACCTGGCCCGGATCTGGCATTCTGCTGGCACATCTGGCAAACCTCTGGCACGGCAAACTGGATGTCAACTACACCCGGGCCAGGTCTGGCAATGATGGCACAGTTCACACAAGGCATGCAAGACGTGGGCCAGATCTGTCCATGCCAAATACAGGCCAGTTCTGGAAGTAGTTATGTCACCCATGTGGCAGACAATTCATTTTCTCATAAGGCTAAAAGTGGTGAAAATATTAAGAAACATTTGTACATTTACCAGATGAAAGGACTTTTAACTAAGAGAATAACAGTTAAATAACAACTATTATTAACTATTGTTATTATTATTATTAGTAACTATTATTAACTATAATAATAGTTATATATATATATTAAGTGTTGGAACTGCGCTAGCTGGAAGCTCTGGGACTAGCTGAAGGCTAAGGGACCTTGTCGCCGGAATCGGATGCAGCATGTGGACTCTTCTTGGGGCTGAGATTGATGGAGGCGCAGAGAGGCATGACACTATTGGCCCTCATTTACTGAAATTGCGTGCCAAGGTTTTGCCAGCATCAGAAAAAAGCCTTGTAATAAAGCTGCCTCTTTTTTTCTGGTGCTTCTTCAGCTAACTTTCAAGACATGACACGATTACATTGTCGACTAACTGATGTTCCATGAAAGCCAGCGTCCATCCAGCAGAACAGCCCAAGGTTTTAGTCACGTCATTGAAAACCTTTTTGCTCAGACTTGGAAGCCATTTCAAATAGTTGTCCCTCAACTTTTGCCCAGATTTGGTCGACAACCCGTTCTTGTGTCTCTTTCAGGTAGTTAAGACAGCAACATGTCTTAGACTCTCTGATGCCTCTACACATCAATGACTTCACAAAAAGCCGTATTGTGTCTTTTCTCTCTTTTTATATGACTTTCTCAAATCTTTAATTTCATGCCTCATCGTTATAAGTTCCTGGATGATACTGATAACAGGTTGCAACAAAGAGCTGAATCCTAAACCCATCCTGAGCAACTCTATGAGGTCTTCCTCATCCAAGGAAGATGCAACCACCGATATCAGATTTTACAAAAACAAAAACATTTTAAATATTTCTGCACACTCAGCCTGAATGTTCTCTTTAATCCCCATAGCCTGGGGAAAGGCCTGAGAAACCATGTTTCCAAATATGGCTTTTAAGTCTCCATATTTGTACTGCCGGTTCTTAATTAAGTCCAAAACGAGATCTGACAAGACCTCCGTTAGATAGTGGAGCAGATATTTTGTCCTCTCTCTGATGCTCTCATCTAGGTGTCCCCATGTCGAATCCAAATCTTCCTCTGGGATTTGGTGGATAAATTCTTCAATCGCAGGAATTACATAGTCTTCGACTAAAACCTGGATATCTCCCCTTAGTAAATCTATGACAGCCATTTTGTTACATTGGACTCAGATCTACCACTCGAACTGACTTGGAACGTGTAGAATTTTACCAAAAGGAGTTATAGAAACCCCGCCCACGTGTTACACAACAAAGCGGTACGTGACACGTAATAAGACGCAGATGATGTCCGACATCCAGGTAGTTTTAGTCAGGCTCTCCCTGTCCATTGTCAAGAAAACTGGCATAGGGTGTGAGATCTTTTCGGGTGCATGCAGAAAAGGTGTATAGAAGCCTGAGAGAAAAATACAGCAATCCTGTGATTTGATTATAATAAGAATTAATTGTATATGTATGATATAGGATATAAGTAATCACTGAATAACATTCTGAAATGTATGTCTGAGTAATGATCTGTAACAACAACAATTTATGTCTGATGATTTATAATAAGTGAAAGATGTGATTTATTGTTAATGAATATCAAAAGCTGTGATGATTTGAAATCAATTTCATAGTAATACAGGATAGATGTGTTTAATGAATAGTAACAGATAATATAGTGAGTTAGAGAAAGAAGAGGAATTTATGGGTGAGGTCCTGATAACAGGAAATGTCGCAAGCGGTTCTGAACAGATGGCCAGAGCACACAGGAAGGGTGGTACGGTGAAGTTGGCTAAGATCGACAAGGGTTGGGGAAGAACGGGACTTTCCACACTAGTCAGCAGACAGGAGGGGCCATCGGGGCTTTGCAGCAGATGTTCAGGAAGTCACGTAAACCGAACACTCTACATACACACATATGGTAGAGAAGTGTATAAAAACGGGCTGAAAAGAGGAACCAACCGTTCCTAGTCCAGCGGCGATGAAAAAGAGACAACACGAAGGAGCAGATTGCAACGGACCGCACTTCAGAACCACGGGGGAGCTCGGACTTCACACCGCTAAGAAAGGACTGGATCCCACCGCCTCAGCTCCGGTTCTTTATTCGACCGTCGGTCCCGTCTCAACCCAACAATTTCAAACTCTGCAACAAGACTTGGAGGAAGGACAAAGATCCCTAAGGGACAAGGAACTGGGTTCTGCAAAAGGATTCGGACCCGTTCTGCTTTGTTTCCTTTCTAAGGAGGACTTTTCCACACAAGGCAAAGGCCTCGACCAAGGATGCTAGAAACTCCTGTTGCCAAAAGATCCACCATCGTCTGGGTATGAGTTGAATCTGCTTCCTAAAATTCCACCTTAGAACGTGCGACATAAGATAGGGAAAAGAGACAGGGTAGTATGATTGTACATGTAAATTTTATTACACTGTTTTTGAATTATATACAATTGATTGTTGATTTGTATGTCGCATATCCCTGCTTAAGCGTGCTTAATAAATTCATACTATAAAATTCTAATGAGGTTGGTGGACATTGGAATTAATCGAGTCATTTGACTATTTTTCAGTTCTTTTAATTAAGGTAAAACTAATGTACATGATTCCAGAAATTAGGAGGCTTCATAATTTCCTTTGGTGAGTGTAAATAATGACCCTGGGACTTATATCCAAGTCACTAAATCTAATCTAGCCGGTTCCAAGAGCGAGTTATAATTTAGAAAGTGAGCTACCGTTAACAGAAGTGGTTATTGGAATTATGCAGCTGCAAAGGCTACTCAGCTGATTGTTTCTTAACTGCAAAGGGTCGTAACTTCTGGATTGGAGGTAGTTAGAGCTAGACGAATCGCTTTCGCCACCAGTTTAAACAGATTATCTCTCATAAAGCACTTTTAGGGTAATACCCGGGTCTCAGAGATTTTCCGGACCTGTTAGACGGAGAACTGGTCAGTAGTCAGCCCAAGGGAGTTGTGATGAAGAGGGCGGGGCTGGCTACTGCGCGATAACAGACACCATCATTTCCCAGATGAACATGTTCATCTGTCTCTATGTTAATGTCAAGGTAATATAAGTATATTTATAAATATAAATACATTTATATTACCTGGGAATGACGTCGAGCTTCGCATTGCAGAGAACTGCAAACACTGAGACAAGCTAGTTAGATTGAAAGAGGGCTAAGCTAGACAGCTACATGGATAGTTAAGCCAGCTAAATAGAAACAGCTTTATTCATGTCCCAATGGGCATTTAATTTTACAGCAAGACACAATAAAAACAACAACCTCAAGTCCTGTCATATGTTAAAAGTGTGTTAACAGCTTTCAATGCTCACCCATACTGAATAGTGCATATATACTGGGATCAATGGTGTGAAAAGCAGTGTTTAACTGTCAGGATGGGGTATTTTAGTTTATGCCAGTTTAAGCACCAGGTTATTGTGGCTGACTCAATAAACAGGGGTGGATACTAAATCTCAGATGTAATAAGGATGGAACATAACAATTATCAAAAGCTGGCGTCTAATATGAGTCAGTGGGAAAGGGCAAAATTAATGTCAAACTTAATTGTTTAAAATGAACAATAACCGCTCAATGTTTTAGTAAAAGACAAACTCTAACAACACGTTCTTTTATTTATGTTGTCCATTTAATGGTCCAATTAAAACATCCTCAAACCAGACAACAGTTCAGCTCTTGGTGAATGAAAATAAAACTTTTCTGTGCTGCCTAGTCACCGTTTCAAATTCCTGGTTGCCACGGTAAGGAGAAATTATGATACATTTGGCAGAGCTGATGTTTATTTTTATAAAAATAAACATTAGCTACTCCCCGGAGAACTGACGCTCCCCCCCCCCCCCCCAACAATGAATGTGTGGATGCCAAGAAAGATTCGTGTCACCATAGTGATGAGTTTGCCATTTTAAAAGGATGAAAAGACAAAAACAAGAAGAAAGGAAAAACAAGATAAGTACATGCGTTTCCCATGGCTCATCTATCCATTAATGAATCATGAACCTTTGTTGGGAAGACATGTGTAAGTTCCAAGTCGATCAGATAACTTAGTTTGAACTTGGGAGAGTGCTTAAAAAAATCTGTGTTAAACTTTGTTTTATTTTATAAAAGCACACTAAAGAACCCTGAGGTGATCAAGCTTTATAGACCAAATGGAGAAATTTGAGGTTATAGCAGGTTTCACCACATTATAACATTTAAATAATATCAAATTTCATAGTCGTGAGTATGACAGTCATTTGTTCACACAGAATGATTGTCAATATACAGTACGTGTGTGTGTATTCGTCTCATCTGCCTATACCTCCATGATGACATCAGTCCAGGACAGACAGCGTCCCCTGCAGAAGCTGACCTCCACGTTGTCAAGCCAACAGTTTCCCTTGGTGATGTTCCGAACCTCGACGTAGCGCCTGCACTCCGCCCCAGGCTCACCTGGTGGAAACAGAGATGAGGACGAGAACAGCGGAGAAGGAGACACAGAGAGACGAGGAAACGCAGCAAAAGCACAGAATCATGTAGTTTCTGCATAGAAAGAAGAAACAGAGGGATGATATGAGAAGAAGGAAGAGCAGAGAGCACAGTGACATTGCCTTGCCCTCACAGCATGTGACATTTCTTCCGCAGGGAGACAGATTAAAGCCCCAGTGTAGGCTAAGTAAAGTAATCTCTCACTAATTGGGGACTGCAGCACTCGGTTTTTACCCTTTCAGAAAATGAAGAATGGAGCATTCACGTCCACTGAAGTGCTTTGGAGGCCATCACCATTAAGGCTGTTTCAATATGTGCTTGTCAGAACAGTTTGCTTCACATTAGCATCATCTGCTTTGTTCTGTGTCGCAATCCATATAAACTCCCAAAGAGTTGAAAGATGAGACGGAGCATTAGACGTGCCGATTAAGAGACAGATTAACATGACAATGAAAGCATCAGGAAGAGAATGATCCACGTGTCCAGACACAGCGCTGACTTCCTGCATGTTGCACTGACCTGGGAACTGTTTTCTGCAGACTGGACAGCAGTTGCCTGGTTCCTCCACTTTCACTTCCCCCTGAGAAGGAGATGATGATTACTTTAGCATAGTTTTCAAATTGTCTACTGAAGATTTGATTTTATTTTTTACAGTGTAACTTTTAAAAACTGCAAATTGAGGTCAATCCAGTGGGCCACGGAACCACAGGAAGACCAATATTCCGTATCATAAATGTTGAAGTCATAGAATATTATTAGGCCTGTCACAAAAATCAATATATCAAATAATCACATGATAAATTAAAACAAACTCAATAATTTCCATTGACATGATTTATCATTTATGTCTTTTTTGTCTCTTTCTAGCAAAAACTGTATGGTAAAAGTCTCGAGTTTTATGCTTTAGTCTCAACTAGCCCTTATTTTGAAGGACAATTTTGTTAACAAAGACTTCAAAATTCATTTGATTTGTTTTGTTCATTTGTATTGTATATTTAAAAAGTCTTGCAGTTCCAATGTTAGATGTTCATTAGAATTTAAAATGTAGTGATCTGTCAGCATGTGCTCTTGCATTATTATTTTGCCATTACCATCATATTACTTAAATATAGTCTCAAAACAAAAATATTTTCATTTATCGCAATAACTTCTGGAACAATTTATCCAGAAATTTGTTATCGTGACAGGCCTAAATATCATGCAGCTACATACAAATAAATAGATATATTAAAAGCAAAATGTGGGAGACACTGATGTTGGAATTGGGTTTTTTTTATGTTGTATGCATATTTAATAATAATCAGAAGGGTAAAGAAAATCCAGTTGATAGAATAGGATTCATCAAGGCTTCAACAAACGTCCCATTATTTGTTCTGTTCAGAGTGACAGTACCACATTTGGACCACATCACTGATGTCAATTACTTTGGAAGTTATTTGTATTTTCTATTTTTAATTAATAGGATGAAAGCTTTACCTAACTTCCCTCCAATCTGTTAATAATTTTTCATTTGATCAATTTTAGATCATTTTATTCAAATCTATAACTCTACCACCAACTTAAAAAAAAGCCTACTTTAGGTTTTTCTTAGTTGTGTCTTAAACGTAATCATCTCATCAAAATTAAAGTAATAAAAATATTGAGCCTCTGCTTGTATTTTAGAGAACTATCGTCATACAACATTGGTTTTCTTCTTGCGGCAACAGCATACTGTACGTGTTTGGATGTTTTGATGTCAGCGTTCTTCCTGTTGTGGGATTTTTCAACCATAATTTCAGTCCCATGTGTCTTAGATGTTTTAGTGGACTGAAAACTGTTGAAGACTTTGCCTGATTTGGAAAGGTGAACTTGTTGACCTTCAGCTAGGAAGATCCCAGAGATTCCCTCTGCTTGCATAAGTTTGTATCTGAGTGTTCAGTGTTTTCTCAAACTTTCCAAACATATTAGATTATATTTCATTAGTTTGGTTGGATTAGATTAACTGTTCATTTTTGATCCGTTGTAAAGTCAGGGTGCATGGCTGTCTGTTTCTGTGTGAGGCAGACAGTAGCTGCATTTCCATTACAAATGTGCGCAAAGTGAAAAAACACAATTTCACAATTGCTATGTTTCCATCAAGAAACGCAATTAGAATCACACAGGAAGAAGTTGTGCACATGATAAGTCATTAAAAAACATGCTGTACCATCATCCTCCTACAACTACTTCCTGTAATCATCTGGTTGTTGATCATGTGACTCGTATGATGTGAAAAAAGTACTTCTGTTAACATTTTTAAAAAACAACCAATGTCGATATGGCCAAATTACATGTTTTTGTTCAAAATGAAGTAATTTTAATACTTCTAAACATGGATTGGAACCTAAAATAATGGAAATTGTCAGTTTTTGACAACTTCATCCAAACTTTTTATCAAAGAAAGAAGTTTTTTCAAAAGCAGCTCATTTCCATTATGAGAATTTATTTTCAAAATGTCAACCGCAGTTACTGTTGAATGAACAAAGCTGGTAGAATATTTCCATAGTCAAATGCCCAATTGGTCTTGGGTCACACTACACAAAAGATTTTTTTAAAAATTGTTGACTTTTCTCAGAAAAATTCTAGGACATATCTTAGAATTACAAGACAATATTGTTTTCATCTTTTTCTAAGCTGGGGCCAATAGCAGGACAGTTATGTTAGAGAAACCAGGGTAGAAAATGGCAAAAGGGACAAAAACAAGACACAAATGAGGAGACTAAAAATAGTCCGGAGGAGACAGGGCTGTAGGAACACGCAGGAGGGAGTGTGAAGGAATGACACTGCAAAGGAGAAGATATGCAGGACAGTCACCATGCAGACAATGAAATGTGTGGTGCTGTGTGATACCCAGGGCTGACAAAAGCTGCTGAGGAAGTCTAAGAGTAGACTTTGGCATTGTGGCTGCCACATCCCAAAGTCACCTCAGCATCCTTCACTGCTCTGTGGCACCTAAAAATACACATACATCCAAAAACCCTTTTATCCTGTCGCTGTGCTACAAGACCACTTCAGGTTCTGGAGTTTTTAATATGGGAAAATGTGGGGAAAAATGGAATAATAGTAGAGTCTAAGCTGGGGCCAATAGCAGGACAGTATTTATGTAAAATACTTACAATGCCAGTCATGACTTTACATGGACTCATCATTATTCACTTTTGGCCTTCATAAAAATGCATTGGAGCTGTTCCTTTTCATGGGTTAAAGGTTTATGCAACACATAATGTCTTGTTAAGACAAGAATAATATGATAAACATTAATGCAAATTTTCAGTAAATAATATGTTCATAATCTTAGAGCCATAAACAGTTTCACCAATATGGGCAACCAAGCATGCATCATCAACAGATTGTAAACAAAGCAGTTTACCTTCTGTTTGATTTAACAAGCTACAGCTCTTTCAACCACTTACTAACTAACAATGAGACTGATGCAACAAAAGAACAAAGTTAAGAACTTCGTACGGTGGCTCCCTTCCAGGCCAGAGCAGATAGGAAAGAATGTATCTGCTTTTCAACGCTCCAGTCAGGCCAAAATAAAATCAGCTGCTGGATTTCCCAAACAAAACACTTCACATTCTTCTCTGCCTGCTTGTTTGTTGTTTCTTTGTTCAGTTGACAAGATGGTCAGTGCAGTTGATAATGGTACCTTACACAAAGAAGAAGGAATATTAAAAAGAAATGGAGAGTATCTCCAAATTCTGTATGTCTACCACAAATTGCCAAGTAGCAAGATAAAACTTGGATAGAATAGGATGTTCCGCTAAGGCAATGATCCCAAACACACATCAGCACTGGCTTTGGAACATTAACACACTGGAATGGCCTTAACTATATTGAAAATGTGTGCAATTAGTTCTTTTAGCTTCTGGATTTCAACAAAAGAATTTGTAGTTTTTCTGCATCTTGCTAAGAAACATTTAAATATTAAAGTATCCAAATATTCTTTAGGTTGTATGTTTACATTTGAGTCTTTTGACCTTCTATTTTGAAAACTCATCGAATGCGTTTGTTGTATAATCATCCGTGTCTGGATCTAACGGATAACAAAGAGTCGGTTGTTTGAGAGGAAAACCTCCTGACAGGTTTTCTCACCAGCTTTGACAACACGTTCAGTAAACTACCCAGAACAAGGAGCTCAAAGCTGACTCATAAATCACTGCATGCTGACAGAAAGCAGTGTTGAGACGGAAACCAGCAGGCATTAAATGACCTTTCCGTACCGACTGAGGTGTAACTTCACGGAGGCATAGCTCAGAGAAAACAGGAAGGAATTTGAGAGTGTCAGATGGAATCATTGCATTGACCCATTTACTTTCATCACCGCCTACGTACAGCAACCATGAGCTAAAAATACCTATTCAGGTCACAGTGTCAAGAATGAGACAGCAGATTTTGCCTGCTGTGGCTTATTTTGAACTTGCTCTCCAAGGGGAAATTTTTTTATGAGGCCTGAGAAGTTACATTTTCTCCTCGTTTCATCTCAACTTCCAGCTAGGTGTGCAATGACAAATTTGATTCTGTTGAGGTTGATATACCATGTTGTAGCCTAACACGTGCACCATGGTTATATTTTACCAAGCTAATGCTTCAGTGTTTTAGCATTAGCGCAGTATTTTGCTAAATACTGTGTGCTTTAGTGTTAGCAGAACTAATGTTTATGATCAGTATTTAAGGGTTAGCACAACTAACTTTTTAGCTAGCTGTCCCATGTTGCTCCTGAGTATTTTTGAGCACAGCTAGCTGCTAAAGCTCTACACTGTGTTTGTATAGTGCTTTAGCCTTAGTGTTAGCGGGACAAAGGTTTATTATTAGTGCTTTAGAGTTAGCGCAACTAACTTTTAGCTAGCTGTCCCATGTTGGTTGGGACATTGTTGTGGGAAATTTGATGTAATGTTTGATTCTGGCCTGACTCACAGTGTCATAGTGTATCTGACAAAAAACTGAACAAGCTAAGACAAATCTAGCATCAAATGATAACATTAATAGCTCTGTTAAAGAAGTGGAGTTTATCTGGAGTAAACCAATACAAAATAATTGCTCAAAAAAGAATTTGAGTTTTTTTGTTTTTTTTTAAAGACTAAGTAACAGGGAAGAAAATCTAACTATATTGTCACTGATACAAGACAATCAGTTCCAGTTCCTGGTGGGATGATCGTCATTGTTGGATAGGAGAATAAAACTGTATTTAATCAAATACAGGTTGAATTAGCCTGAAACTGAACTAATCTTATGAAGTAAAGACGGTGCTTTACAGCAACCGAGACAGTAAGGAAAACCGTTAAGTCTGGTATTGATCTGCTTCAGCCAGTGAATCTTAGAGAACATCTTCCTTCCCTTTCAGGGGAGACGGGTCATTTTAGCCAATTTAGCCATTTTAGCCATGCAGTTCTTTAGTTACTCTAAAGAACTGCAAATTCATCTGAATGCCATTACTCAAAGCATTTTATCCTCAATAACAAAACAGAGGTCGCCATGACAGCGCTTTCTTTAACTGCTGAGTCATCAAACTTCCTGACTAATCTCGACTCGCACCACCTGCTGTTAGTGTAGTCTGTGATTTTTTTGTCAGCTGCTCTCTAACTGTAATGACAACCAGTTGTTATAAAATCATGGCCTGTTTTGGGTGTGTTGATCCTTAACAAGAAAATCATGTTTACTGTTCAACACCCAAGCATTCTGCATTAAATTTACATCAACATGAATTAGTTCTGCTTCATTTATCATATTTTGTCTGAAATAGAGTGAAAGTCCATATATACATCAGAGCATCTTTAGCAGATTAGCGCATAGATTATGCCATTGCGACGGCTTTATTCTCTGCTGTTGTCTTTGCCCATATAAAAAGTACTTTATAATGGCTGAATTACTAAAACATCTGCTCTCGTTTACAGTTTTGAATAATTTCCTAGTCTTAAAGCAAAAACGAGCCTGAAATTCTGAGACGCAACTTGATTTTTGCTTGATTTTACCTCCCATTCCCAGTTGGGAAAAACCTGCAGTAGTTGTGGTCAGTTGGTGGGGGCGAGTTGGCTTCAAAATCTGTCAGTGTGAGATGCACTGTCATGGTTCCTGCGTGATTTAGATTTAGAACAAGACTTTATTGTAGAAAAATGTTGGAACAAAATATCCGCTGCTGTGGGGTAAAACAGAGACCACAGCCTGGTGAGTGACATTCAGCTCAGTGAATGGCAGCATGTAGTTTGCTATTTCACTGCTGTTTGAGCCAATTAGTGTTCAAATATATATAAATGATCTAGTATTGACAAATTATTCATGTTGTTTCTGCTCCATTATGACTGAATGGTTTCAGTAAGGTTGTTGAAAGGATGTTTTTTGAAATATTTGGCATAAGACCAGTGTTGTACCTGATATAAAGGAAAATCTAAGGTTCTAACTGTGAACATTTTGGAGAAACAATATTAGCATTGGCAGCACATTATCTGGTTATGTAAATCTTTTATTCATTTCTGGCTCTCACCTCTTCGCAGGAAAGTGGAGGACACCTCGCCTGACACAGCGTCCTCCCGTTCACACAGCTGCATGAAAGACAGCCGTCTTCCCACTCTGATCCCGCCTGCCTCACACATACACACACACGCAAACGCACACACAGCAAAAAACACACACATTATTACATTCACTAGTAAAATCTACGTTTTTATATGACATTTTTATAAGGATAGAAAACAAACAACATTTCTGCCACTCATGGTTAATGTTTGTGTGGAGTCATTAATTATCAAAAAACAGTGTGAAAATCATAACAGAAGTATGACCCTGAACATAACTTGCAAAACCTAATACTGTGGATTGGCCTACTTAACATCTATTGGAGCCTGGAGTCTTTTGTGGCCGTCCGGTTGAGGCGTTTGATTTTCTCAGACGGTGAAGCGGCCTTGAATTTCCTGACAAAACGATTTTCTAAGGCTGTTTCATGTAAATAGGAATCTACAAAATTCATTCTCATTCCCAAACGCAGCTTTTCTGCTTTCATTTTTCTGGAGCCCACTTTTTTCATTCTAACCACCGTCAATGAAAATAAAGAGTTCTATATTTAACTCGTGTTATTCAACTTTACAAACATAACAAAGGGCTGTGGTTCAGTAGATCCCTGAGGGATTTTGTAAGACATTTAATAGCACTGACCTGACATTTTTTGAAAAGACAAAACAGACCCATAATATTATAATATAATAAGTTCTTTACCACTTTTAGCATTTTTTTCTGCTATTTTATAGCACACTCAAGTAACTATGTTACCTTCAGCTTTTTATAGCAAATAAAAATAACTTGACTTCGCAATTAGATGCCTTGAAATTGGCCTCAGCGGGAATCTCTTGTTTTATCTGACACTCCATCAGCATGAAACACAACAATGCTCCTCCATTGTGTTGTTTACAGTCGTTCTTATGAGTGTATAAACTTGGCACATGATGAATTCAGCAGATGTGTGTTTACTAATGTGCTGCTGCGGCTTGTGAGATAAAAAAAAAAAAATAACGATGGCGCTCCTTCACCTCCTCGCAGCGCTCCTACTGCCATCTGCAGGAATCCACCACTCCTGGTCATAAACAACCAATTAGCACATTGACCATACACTAGCATGATTGACTGCACTAAGAAACCTCCTTATTTCACAGAATATGTGTCTCATACTACACTGTCACCACATGGTGATAGTTTTAACAAATGTGTAAAAAGAAAAACAACAACAACATTGTTTCTAAAAGTTCCATACACCATGAGAAACTGATCCAGTTTTATGGATTATGTTAAATCTAATCAGGTCTTAATAGAATAATCAAATTCACTTCAATACAAACCAGTTATATACTCAAAATCAGAGCCAGTTCCATTCATTTCAATCTGGTCAATAAAACAGTGGTCAATAAAAATTAAAAAAAACTTCATAAGGACATGAGTCAACCCTATGTGACAGAAAGACAGACTGAAAGACAGAAAGCACAGAGGGAAAGAATCAGAGAGAAATAAAGCTGACTTGTGAGAAAAGAGAGAGGGGAAAAAAAGAAGAAAGACTGATCAAGGTGAGGGTAGCAGAACTCTTGTCAGTGTGTGATTAATTCAGCGACGCTCTAATATCCCTTCCTTCATGAATAATTTCTGGCAGGCTTGCCCGGTTGCGGCCGGAGAACAGGCTTTCCAAGGGGCCCCGCTGCATAATGGATGAGGCTGCAGGGACGGAGAGGCCTTGTGGTGTAATGTGGCCCCTGAGCCTGATCGCTCATCTTCCAATAGGCTCTTCTTCTGCTTCATGAGAAAACGCCACAATGTGGCCGAAATGCACACACTGCACAGTCACACTGTTAAAACGGGAACAAGCTGCCAGCTTCACTGGCCATCAGGCCTTCACTGGTCTGGTTACCTCCAGTGTGAGCACAGATAGGGGTGGGGGCGCGTGTGTATGTGTGTGCGTGCGGTGCGGGGGTGTAGGCGGCCGTGTGTGGGGGTGTGTGTACCTCTCGCAGGACGCCCTGGTCGTGGCAGGGGCAGAGGGCGGGGATGACGCAGGCGCCCGCCGGGTTTCGGTACAGCCCCTCCAGACACACGCAGCCCCCGGCCGAGCGGCTGCAGCTGGCAGGGGGTGCGGAGTAAATGTCTCTGCAGCTCCTCTCACACAGTGGGGCTTCCTCCTCCTCCGGGTGGCTCCGCCTCCACCGCTCCCCGTTGGGACACGCTGCACAGGGTGACAGGGAGGAAAAGGGAGGTGAAGTAAAATCCCCCCAGCTGTTCCACTTCTGGATGCATCTCTACCAGCTTTGGACATGGAGAGACTGAAATCGTTGTGTTCTTTTTTCTAAAAAGCTCAAACAGAGAGATGGATAAGATCAGCTTCACATGTAAGTATCAGCTGATCACCCAAAATTTGGGACATTGGGGCAGATTTATTGAACCCCCAGTTTTTAAGCCTTGCTTCCAATTCTGAGTTAGATTTCAGTCTGGCCTTTGACTGAGCCAGTATTCGGCTACAGCCATGTCTGCATGTTTAGCTGCATGTTTGCTGGAAGATGAAACGCCACCAAGTCTCAGGTCAAGATATTTTTCCAGGGTTTTTGCCTGTTGGAACAAACAATTATCACATGATAAATTAAAACGAGCTCAATAATTTCCATTTGCACGATTTATCATTGTTTTTGTTTCTCTCTCCCTTTCTACCAAAAACTGAAAGATAAAACTCTTCAGTCTGCTGCTTTGGTCTCAACTAACCCTTTTTTTAAACTGATCCATTGAACTCTACAGTAGTGTGCACAAAGTCTTTTTATACTGTGGGAGGAAGCCGGAGCACCCGGAGAGAACCCATTAATGCACATGGAGAATGGAGAATTTGAGGCAAATGATTAATCATGACGGATGTCGGAAGTGTATATTTCAGGAGGCTGGGGATTAAAACAGGGATTTTAATAGTTAAATATTAAGTTTAGATTGACAATAGTAAATTAAAACCATTAATTTAAGTAGGTTTCTTTATCATTCTATCAGGTTTAAAATTTTGAATCATACTTGACTTAAAAATATCTTAAAAGTAAATTAAATGTCACTTACAGACATTTGCTGCTGCTGTTGTTGTAAAATGTGACAAGAAATTTTGCGTGCTTGGAGAAGAGCTACAAAGAAATAATTTTGGTTTAATAATTTTACACGTTAGCATAAATATAGAATAAAGAACGATCCCAAAGAAATGATGCTGCCGCTCAATATTTGATGGGTTGTAAACAACCCACTCGAACACATTTGTTCTGTATGGTGCGGAAATGTAAGTAATAGACAGAATACAATGTCTCCCAGCTTTTTCTGTGTAATTGAGAGCTTGACACCAACAGCAGCCCACATTGCTGAAAGCAGGGAAGGAGATAAATGAGTCCATTTCTATGCTCCCCTGTAAACTGGTTATGAGTCTGTTGGTTTTTCACTTTTCTTGTATTTTGACTATTAAACAAACTGGCAAACAAATGTTTATATCTGTTTTTAAAAGAACAGTAGTCTTCTCTGTCAAAACATTCTCTCAGAGGCACCAGAACCATGTGATTCACCAAAGAAGGTAATTTCACAAGCTATTCCTGGACAACAAGAAGCAGCCTGTATGGCATGTGTCATACAAGTGACAGGGAAGCACTTGATGAATCATCAGCCCTGTTAGACAAACAGTCTTTCAGCAGTTTCAGTCAGAGTTCGTCAGAATACAATCTTTTCTAATTGTTGTTAACAAAAATGCCATGGTTGTGTTTTGCAATGTCTTGCCGCTTCTGTCTTTGTCTTGAGTGTGGTCCATGCATTTATTTGCTTTTGCAAAGGAAGTGGCTGACAGTGAACAATGAGACCAATTCTAATTTTGATTGCCAGTGAACCAACGGCCCAAAGTATTTATGAGTTTTGACCAGAGGGACAGAGGAGAAGGCTTTAAGCATGAGAGTGTTTTCCTTATCACAGTTTTGAAAACGTGCCATAACATGACTGGAACCCCTTTGAAGTTAGATTAGTAGGTTTGTTGGAGATGAACCAAACCTTTGAACAATGAAAACAGAATAGGCAAAATGAAATTAGTTAACAGAGCCAAAGGTGATACTTTTTTCTCTCTCTTTTTACTATGAAAATAGCCTTGTGCAATGTTTTGACATATTTTTTTTATGTGATCAACACTGCAAATATTGACTTGCTGCATTAACTCATTCTAACTGTCATTAAAAGCTTTTGTTACTCATAATATGATTGCAATTGTATTTCTGTATGTGATGACAACATCTGACATACACACATGAAAACCAGAGGGCAGCAGATCATGTAAAAATATAATATTTGTGTCATTCTCAATACTTTTGGCCATGACTGTAGTGACCATCTGTTGAACATCACTCCTCTGAGCTCTGTTCACTCACCACAGTCAGGAGCTACGCAGGCCGCACTCCTGATGTTCAGTCCATCACACGGGGCTCCGCCGTACAGGCTGGGCTGCAGAACCCGTCTGGTGGAGCTTTGCTGGCCGGTACCACAGCTGGCCGAGCACGGACTCCATGGCGACCAGCTGGACCACTGGCAGGCCACTGGACGAGGGCAGAGCAAGGCGGGTCAGAACAACTTCACGCAGTATGTTTAGGTCATATATTGACAAATATTTAAACGCAAGATGAAGCAGTTGATCTACAGATTTCCTCCATATTTGTTGAAACTTTCCGCATATCGTGACATTATGGTATGTGACAGAAAATCTGTGAAAAAAAAAATCCAAGCTCCTCTGCGTTCACCCAGTACTAATGAGAAACAACCAATCAGAGTGCAGGAGGCGGTACTTAACACTGTCAATCATGCTTGTCTATGCGCTGATCATCCCTCCCCTGTTCTCTGCTTTGCTACAGCTTCTTCTAGATCAGGGGGGCCCAAAGTTGGTCCTGGAGGGCCGGCATCCAGCATGTTTTAGTTCTCTCCCTGGTTTAACGCAGCTGGATCCAATGATGGCTTGTCAGAAGGCCTAAGAAGAAAACATGCTGAAAAGGTTTTTACTACCACCAGGGAGAGAACTAAAACATGCAGGATGCCGGCCCTCCAGGA
Source organism: Xiphophorus hellerii (assembly GCF_003331165.1). Classification (NCBI taxonomy): domain Eukaryota; kingdom Metazoa; phylum Chordata; class Actinopteri; order Cyprinodontiformes; family Poeciliidae; genus Xiphophorus; species Xiphophorus hellerii. The sequence goes on from NC_045692.1 coordinate 3,249,257, forward strand.
CCGACTTTGGGCCTCCCTGTTCTAGACAGAGTCTGGCATGAATGCTAAATCAAGTTAGCATAGCCTGTGATGACGGCAGATAAAATGTTTCCCTGGTGGGTTGTTTCTGCCATTAGCATATTTAGCAGCACGTCCATTAATATAATTGACAGCACTAAGCCCCTTCTCCTGGCTCTGATTGGCTGTTTCTGACCAGGAGCGGTGAATTTATTCAGATGGCTATGGCAGCTCAGGGAGGAGGTGGAGGAGATCCCTCTTTTAACAGTTTGTATACTTCATATTATACTGTTTAAACAAATTTGCAAAAAACATTTTTTTTTCTCATAAAAGTTACATATTTTGTTGTTTAGCAAACAACAAAGCCTGGATTTAATAACCCAGGGGTTTCAAAGCATCTTTAAATGCTGTCAAACCTTTCAATGTCAGTATTTAACTTTTCGCAACTGTGTCTTTAAAAACAAGTAAAAAAAATGTTTTAAAGTCCCTGAATGAGCCACGTACACCTTTAAAACCCCCAAAAGTCATGTTTTACAATTAATATAAAAATGTGCTAATTTTCTTCATCCCATCTTGTACAAGAAAAAGAGATAAAAAGAGATAAATAACCACTTTTTCTTTATGCTACTTTCCTTTTCCCTGATGTAACACTGCTGAGTCTGTCAAGGCATTCGCCTGCTGTGGATCCCTCAGCCCCCCATCCCATCACTCTGAACTTTCTTCTCCCTACCAATTCATTATCACTCCACAGACTTCTGATCCTGTCCTCATCTTCATCCTTTTTCCTCCTTAATTTTAATCCCACCAGTAAACTCGCATTGATGCAAAGTGAAACGCGTCACGGTGATCGTTCGGCACCACATCTTTATGAAGCGTGACAAACGGAGACCCTCTGCTTCACTCAGACTTTAATTTACCCGCTGCAGCAAACGAATGAAAACTGTCATCTGAGCAAATTTACTTGCATGAAAAATAAAGCTCCGGTACAATTACACTGAAAAATCTGCGGCCGCCTAAAATTAAAGTCATTCTTCAACTTCAACACCAGCTGGGAAAAACGGTGAAGTAGGAACTCAAATCAATGAAAATGTCAGGTGTTGTAGAGGAACAGGAATCATGTTTGATCCTTTCTGTCCGTTTCACGTTGCACGACTCCAGCAACTGTTTGTCATCTCTGACTTTATTGTTACGTTTCCTTCTGTTTGTTAGTCACCAAATACGATTTGCATAAAAACCAGCTGGAACAAAATGAACAGCTGGTTTTATTACACATTCTCAACAGTTACCTTCCTGCAACAAGTTAAACATAAAAGCTGTTGGACGTTACATAAATATGGGTAAAAAGTTGTTGTGGTTTTATGCCGTCCTAAAACTTCATAACATCAATAGAGCCGTCACGATCCGTTTCCAAAACCAAAACGCCAGTAATGGCTCTCATAAGCTGTGATTGATACGGCTGCAGCTCACTTATTGTGCCCAACTGTTCTAACAGCTGGCAGTAATTATCCATACAGTAAAATATCTAATCCATCATGGTGCTGAGAGTTCAGCCAGACATGGTTATTGTTTTTATTAGTGGAAAGGTTCTGGCAGCTGTTGAAGAGCTTCGCTCACCGTCGCAGCTTTCTGAGGTGCAGTTGAACGCTCCGCTTCGACAAACGCTGGAAGGAGGAGAAACTCGTCAGTGACTCGATAAACAGGAAGAGTAGATCTCACTAATTATTGCTTTTTAAAATAAAGAACACTGAAACACCACGTAAAGCATCTGTTCACACGCCGAAGACTAGAAATGATCTCAGTAAAGCCCTTAGATTTGTTTAATCTTCATAAATTAATCGAGAAGTTGGTTGTTTTTTTTGCATTTATCATAATAATAATAATCCTTGCAAGGTCTGCTCTAAGCTGCTTTTTATATTGACAGCATGTCATATTTTATTCTTATTTATCTTGACTACATTGCTACTCAGTGGTGGACGTTGTGTGTCTTGTCTCTATGCTGCTGTAACTGCAAAATAATTTCCCTGCTAGGATGAATAAAGTAATTCTACTCTATTCTATTTTATTCTATTCTATAATAAATATTGGCTGTGACTGCAGCCCTGGTCCTTAAACAAAAAAGTCAGCCTGGTAATAAGTTTGTGGTGTAAGAAAATGGTGACATAGGATGAATAGATTACATCATTTGTTTAATCAAAACTTGGAGATTTTCACAAGCGGACATAAAAGCACCACGCTCCTCAGAATCCTGGATTCTGTTCATTTTTACTCATCTTACACAATGTAAAGCAGACAGAACAATGTCAAATAAAATATAAGATCGAGGTGACTAGGTTGTATTGTAAATATAAATTGTTTCTTAAGTCACCTGGTTAAATAAAGGTTAAATATTTTTTTAAAAAAGATGTTAAAAGAGTTTACTCTTTTTCCAAGACTTTAGTCTTTTGATTATTTCATTGTTTTATTAACATCCATGCCATTATTAACAATTCATAATTGTTTCAGTAAACCATCCCTGTGTCATCTTTATGTACTCACACAAAGTGAGTCAAATGTTTGTTTGCTTTTTTAAATTTGAACAATGAAAAGATTATTTTAAAGGAACATAGTCACTTTTTAGCTATTTTAGCTGAAATAGCTAAAGCAACTAGTAGCTAAACTAGCTTAATTTTAGCAAGCTAAAATATTTTAGCTATTTTAGCTAAAGCAACTAAAGGTGACAAGACCAGCTTTTAAAGACGTGGCTGTAAAGACCCTCAGGTTAAAATCTCATTTTAGTCATTTTTTAAATAATGAGTAAAACAGCTATTTTTTAAGTTTAAATCACTATCTTTTTAAAATAAAAACATTAGTCATTAAGGTATCCTAATTTTCATTTTTTGGACCAATATCCTCAAAAGACCCTGAATTAGCATAATTTTAATCAACACCTCTGCCTGTCTCTTACCATGTGTTGCAGCGGTGCTGAATAACTGTTCCAGGCTGCAGCAGAACCTCCGTAAAGCCCTCGCCGCTCGTGTTCCAGCTTTGGTATTCAGGTGGCAAAGAGAGTGACGAACAGGGACAGTCTGCGTGAGGAACACAGGAGCCCTCATACAACACCTAGCAGAGACACAATGAGATGGTTACAGACAGCGATAGAGGAGCTGGATAAAACACACAAACACTTGGAGACAAAGGGATGTCCAGACCTGTCCAGGAGGACAAGAACAGCCGGAGGTACAGGGTACAGGTAAACACTGGGTGTGTGGCCACAGGTCCTCACATGTGAAAGGACAAGAAGCTGAACAGTTGCTGTAAACCTGCCTGGTGGGACACTCTGCAACACACAAGATGGGAAATGTCAACAGCCGGAAATAAAAACGGAGACATACAGTGAGTGTGTTTTCACTAGCCTCAGTTCAATTGGGGACCAAAACTGCAACATTTGTTACATGTTCAGCTGCTGTGGTTCACTTCCACACTGCACTGAGTCAAACGAACCAAACCCTTTGAAAAACCTGTTCACCTCCTCACCTGCGGGGGCGCTGCACCAAGACCCACTGAAGAAAACGACATCAAAACCTCTGAAGGAGACACTGAGCGCAGCTTCCTTTTTCACCAAGTGAAAACAAAAATGAACTGGCATCAGATTTTAATCCTAGGATTAAAATCTGATGCCAGTTCATTTTTATAATTTCTCTATTATCTTCAGCAGAAGAACGCAAAACATTTCTCCATTTACGCTTTAGTTACCCAGAATGCCCTGTGCTATAATCTGCTTCCTGCTATTGGAGCGGTCTCAGGTCTGCTTGGCATTCACATATACATTCAAACGGCAACAGAGTTGCTAAACTAAACAGCGGAGGTGTGAATGCCCCTTTCATGTATTTGTCTTTAACATCAAAGCAAATTTTACAGTGTCACAAGCAGAGCTGGATAATGTGCCTTGCAGAACTATTCATCATTCCTTTTCATTTAACGACCTGTGTACAGCTATACGTATGGAATTAGAAGCAACCCAAAGAAATGCATAATCTGAAAAGTGGGGTTCATTTGTACTGAACTCCTCTGAGGCAATATTTCTGGACCTTCTTTGCACATCGATAGACTTAAATTCTTGTCTGTTCTTCATTGCAAGATATTTCTAACTCAGTCAGACTGCATAGAGTGTGTCAGTGAGTATCCTGCACTTAGCTTCTCCTTCCATCTTTAACTCTGACACTGTTTCTCTGTCTCTGTCATACAATGAGGTTTTGAGTGACCAGAATTTAAAAAGTTCGACAGGTATGAAGACCTGTGCAAAGCAGTTAATAGACAATTACTTTCTGCATCTCTCTCTCTCTGTGTGTGTGTGTGTGTGTTTGCTTTACCAGGTAAGCAGCTGTTGGTGTTACAGACAGTCTGCTGTTTGAGTGGTCCAACACACGCCGCCCCACCAGGCTCTGCTTCTTGAAGGATCGTCTTGTTCCGCGTTGACACCCCTCCGCCACACGTGCTGCTGCATTCGCTCCAGGATGACCACTTGCTTAACAAACAACCTTCTGAGGGAATGAAGGAGTCGGATCGATAAACCTTTAACTCCAAAGGGAATGGAGGTGGAGTATCATGAGAGCTTGAGATTGCTGCAGACCTGGACAGGATGGCAGATTGCAGCTCTCAGTCTGGGTGGTGGCAGCACATGGGGGACCGTCCTGTGTGTCCTGGCAGCTCCGTGTCCTGGTTCTTTGTCCGGGTCCACAGGACACCGAGCAGGAGCTCCACGGGCCCCAAGGTTCATAAACTGGACAGGGAATCGTGGTGCACACCAGAGTGCCGTTCTCACACACACTGCCCACAGAGAGGGACGGGAGAGGCTGAGGACGTTTTCTTACACAGAAAATATACAAACACAACGTACGAATCTAGGTTCTTCAAATGAATTCGGTTCAGTAGTCATCTCGTTGTTACAAGTTTGACCTTTGAAGATCAAGAATCCTCGTCACAGGGAGCGGTTCTCACCAAGTGTTACATTCAATGACAAGCTCCTCTTTAGGGCTGAACTCCGCAGTCCCATTGCCTGATGGGATTCCACAGCGACACTGGCTCACCGGGACGCAGCGGCCGTCCTGCAGCAACTGGCCATCAGGACATCGACAGCCTGACGATACGGAAAAGATTGAACAGGAAAGAAAGAATCAAGAAACAATGAAGCATGTTATTGTAGCCTGATATTAAGGTAAAGTTAGCTTTGATGTTCACCTGAGTGACAGCTTCCTTGCAGACACTGCACATGCTCCCACAAGTCTGCACAGCTGCGAGGACACCGATTAGCACAGCTGTCCTGGTAGATCCGCTGCCTGTCCTCACAGCGCTCACCTGAAACACAGGTGAGGATGTTATGTTTTAGATGTTATGTTATGTTTACATACGAGTGATCATCCAGAGATCCTGATCATCCATTGGAACAAGGTTCTCTTACCATTCCAGAAAAAAAAGTAGATAAAACATATTAGTCCTATAAGTATTGAATAGCAGAAGCTATTCTGAATGCTTCTCTTGTACTTCCTTGTATTATAGTTTTTAAAAGACATCAAAATCCCTCAGATAGTTTGAATTATCCAGAGAACTTCCACTACAACATAAGCCAAATTAAATTCAGACTTGATTTGTAAGCTGCTCACGTCCTGCAATATGTACAGAAACCATCTCATGATTTAATTCTGTTCTCCCTTTTGATCAGTACATCTCTGATTAAACCTCTCGATTGAGGATTCTGTTAAAAATTAAACTAATGAGGATTGTCCCTGCTGGAGAAGAGTTGCGCCGAAGCTAACAGCTGCCTCACAGTCTGACAGAAACTGTTCACCACCAGACCTCCGTCTGCTAGCTCCAAAGCGACTCAGTGACGAACAAAACCCACCAAATGTTCTGCCTGTTGGCTAAAAGTGCTGCTCTTCATGCTGCTCCAATGTCGGACAAACCAAAAAGCAACTGGTATTACTTTATGTTGTGGTATTTATCTTTTTGCGTGGCTTAAACTTAAGCGTGCACAGTGCAGAAATGCTAATTGGGAGTAGTGGAAATGGTCCGGAGCCACCATTCATCTCCCTGAACGTTACTTCAAAGCAGACTGCTAAGCTTCTGACAGAGGCTGGTGTGTAGGATGAAGAATCTCTCAGGTTCTCCATCAGCTTTTTAGCTAATTGTAATTCCTAACAAGACAAGATTTATTTCTTCAACGCCTGTAACCAGCAAAAGACATTTTAATTTTGATCACCGTTATCAAAAACATAGTTCAAACAAAAAAAAGCTTTGCACAGTGCAAACATATATCTAGCAAATATATTCAAAATTACATGCTTGCTGTCCAGTGTTGTTCTGCAATTTTATGTTGTTTTTTGAGTAGTAGAAGCTGCTTCTAGGCATTAATACAAGCAAAAATGTGAGAACTGTTTCAAAATGGAAAAAAAAAACATTTCCATTATAAACATTAGATCCCAATAGGATGAATCCATGAGTTACAAAGACTGCACATACTGTGTAATGAACTATGAAACCACAAGGCTTATTATGCTGTGAGCTAATGTGTCGCATGGTGACTCTGCTCTGTTATTTCATTTATGACTAAACTGCTGTCATTTTGTTACAGGCCATATTGGGCTCTGTGCCTCATTTTCATGAGGGTATCCATGACAACTGCAGGATTGTCAATTTCTTCTAGAAGGCAAATATATGTAATTCAACACTTTATCAGTTTTGTTTGTTTTTTTTTTAAAAAGAGACTAAAACTCAAACTTAAAGTCAAAGGAGAGAAATGTTTACTCTGGAATATTTTAAAGATGAACAATAGTGAATAACTTAATTATTCCTTGTTGCTAAATGAGATTCAGAGGCAGAAAATGTCCCAGTCTTGTTTTAATTTTGTTACAACAGATTAAAATGAATGCTGCTTGTTAAAAACTGAATTAAAATGTCCTATCACATTAAGAACAGTAGTGATGTGGGTGCTGCTTGTAAAAGGTTTCTTTATGCAACAGAAACTTTGTAGGAGGAACTACAGATTTATAGGATTTGCACTGCAGCTGAAGTGCAGATGCTCACATTCATTCTGGTAAACTTTGATTTTCACCCAGTTTATTCAAAATCTTTCACTTTTCCTCCTCAGTGATTTCCTCCTCTAATTGCACCAATCCCAGCTGTTAACATGTTCATTTACAGTTACTAATTTTGCAGTTGAGATGTCCTTTTTTTAACCAAGGGATGCACAAGTTTCCCAGAGTTAAAATTATCCATAATACACATAATCATTATATTGCAGATGGTGTTGATTTTGGTTGTCAAAATGTCTAATTCATGTCATTGTTAATATGGCTTCTCTGTGGACAGAGTCACTGGTACTTGAGGAGTTTTCAGTGCATGACGGCGTCCTTAGTAACTCCTGGTCATCCTAACCAATGTCTTCTCCTCTGAGGTTCCCAGTTTTGGTCAAATGTTTGGAACTTGGACACTGCTGGACGTGCCAAAACAGACTGGCACATTCGAGCTGACTTTGGAATGGGTGAGTTATGGGCTAACATTACACTTCTCAAATTCCTCCGACTTCAGCATTATTGAAAGTTTAAAACTATGTAAGACCATAATCAACAACAAGACCAGACCTTTAACAGCTCAAGCCAAGAGGAAATTGAAAGGCTAGAGCTTTGGCAGAAGTTAGTTAATGGCTGCCAAAGTGTGCTTTTTCTGTGTAGCTTGCTAAATAACAGGTATCCATCAGCAATGTGTGGATTAAAGAAAATCCACAATTAATTCAAACTTGTGCACCCAATTACTGTTCTTAAAAATCTACATATTTGATTGTTGTTTCACTTAAAACAACAATGGGACAGATTCACAGTTTCAAGTTTCAGCATCAGCTGTACACTTTTCAATCTGACCAATAAGCTGCGATTAAAAGGAAACTAAACTTAAAGTAAGTTTTGATCATCTGATTTTAGAACGCAACTAGACAAATAACTGACAACAATGGAGACATAAAAAACAGCGTTCATGTCATTTTCTTAATTTTCATCTACTTTATGTTGCTGAAATGAAAAAAAAAACTTTCAAACAGTTCAAAGAAATATTTCTCCTACTTTTTGCACTTTATTCTAATGTATTAATTTCAAGTGACTGAATATTTGCTCTATATTCTTTTCCGTTCTGTGTAGTTGGTCATCACTTTAGTTTGGCAAGTTGTCATATAAATATGAAGCAAATATAGAAAAATATGCTAACATTTCTCCTGAAATACAATCAGTCACAAGCATTAGTGTCTAAACTGGCAGACACTGGGAAGTCTGGCTGGACCCTTTTTATTTTTGGACCTTTTATGGAGTCTTTAGAGAACATTTTCAGTTTGTTTGGGAACAGCAGGAATAAAGTGGCTGTACCTGGACAGAGTCCAGTGTTGCAGCTCTGGCTCTGCGTCTGCCGGCTCCTGCAGCGGGGCCCCGCCGGGGAGGCCAGGGGTCGCCTGTAGCGCTGCCTGACTCCGCCGCTGCACGGTTGTGCGCACGCTGTCCAAACACTCCACACACTCCAGTGGCACAGATCTGGAACAGCACAGCCGTTAACACAACCACCACGAACTCTGCCGGGAGTCTCATCACAGCCTCTGTGATAATCACAATAACTGCGGTGGAAGTGATGGAATGCTCGTCCTCTGCTGCAGCAACACGTGTTCGTTTTAATGGCTGTTCTCCTGACTGTTCAGACAGAGAACACATTTATATACAAGTCATGTGTTTTTTGTTTATTAGACGCATCCGGCATAAAGAAAGCCACTAATCAAGGCCGAGTCATTTTAAATACTTCAACAACAAGACGGGTGATTTTCATTCTAATAACTCAGACATAAAACTTGTTTATGTAAATTGAAGGGAAGTTGACTTTGCTGAAATATTTACACGCCAAACTCTGTTAATCTGTCTTTATCACATTGAATCACAAACATCAGTGTGTTTAGTGACCAACACAACCCAGAGAATAACTGTGAATCAGAAGCTGTGTGTTTCATCGTACGGTGTGTGTTCCTAACAGAGGTGACCGACCCTGAGCGACCTTCCCAAGGCGTGTCGTTAAGTGACGGCGCCATCAGTAACCTGGCTATACGTTTTCTTATGAAAGCAACACACCAGGTGGGTTTCATCACCACACCGACTGGATGAAATGGGCTTTTTCTGCTTGTCAGACTCTGACATGTCTCCTGAGTCTGCTGCTTTAGAAGTGAGCTCAGTGTCAGCAAAACCAAACATTCCCTCACTGTGGAGTAAAACAAACAAAAAAAATACTCTTGGAAGAATAAAATAAATTAAAAAATAAAACCACATGTGGCTGTGATGTGCGACGTCCTCCTGAATGAACGGCATCACCTCTGCAGACGGCTGCATCTGGACAGAGCCTGTCCTCCACCAGCGGCCCCGGACATCGGCTCTCCTCCTCTCTCTTGACAGGGAGACCCGAATCGATGTCCAGGCAGGCCCGGAAACGTCTCTGGACGGACGCCAGGTTGGTGCCATTGACGAGCGCCTCCAGGGACGGAGCGAGCTGCTGAGAGGCCAGGGGCGCGCAGGGAGAGCAGGGGGTCCACTGGGACCACTCACTGAGGATCACTGGAAGAGGAACGATCCGGACGGAGCACCGGGTGGGTAGATGGGAGGGGGATCGTTCAGACATTCGGTTTTCTTACCTTCACACTCTCTCATGTCACAATGTAAAGTTCCATCATGGCACAGGCTGGAAAAAACATGATGAAAAGATAATAAAAGATAAACTGATTTAGTAGGAACTGCAGGGTGATAATAGTTTTGGGTTTTTCATTATTTCGTTTTGACTTTTGTGTAATTCAGTTATTTTAGTTAGTTTTAATGGTGTTTGCCACTTTTAGATAAATATTGTTTAGTTTCACTTTAGTTTTTATTAGTTATAGTAGCAGTTTTAGTTTTTTTCATACTTTGTTTATTTTTTTTGGTGCAGAATTCAAAAAGGTCATAGGATTGTATTGTTATTATGCATACACTGATTTGGTAATTTTCAAAAAAATCTATTCAATTATTGCTAAATAAGCAACAGTCTGGTGTTTCCTCCTAACTTCTGCTGTTATGCAGATTCATGTAAGTACCATTAGTGGAAGTAAACTGCATGTGTGGGAAAAATAAATAAATTTCACAAAAAATTCAAACAGCAAGAAATTCAGAAATACAAAACAAAAAATATTATATATATAATTTCAGTATGATTTAGTTAATTTTATAAACACACAGTATAGTTTCAGTTAGTTAAAGTTTTCCCTGTTAATTCTAATTTTTATTTAGTTCAGTAAATGAAAAAATGCTTTCAGTTTTTGTTATTTCTTTAGTTTTAGTTAACTATAACAACTTTGGTACAAGGTGGTTAATGAAATCATTAGTGGTGCATATTAGGTTTCAGTCTTCGCTTCGCTCTTTGAGCACAGCAAATAATGCAAAACAAAATGTGGCTCTAACCAGGTGCTGCAGTCTATAGTGACCGTGGCCCCCTGAGGGACGATGGTGGGTGTGGGAGGTTCCTCTGAAGCCTGGGGCCACAGGTACATGCAGCCACACTGCTGCAGAGGAACACAGCTGCCGTTCTGCTGCAGGAGGCCCTGGAAGGAAAAGGACAACGTGACTCCGTGAACCATTCGTTTTCTTTCAGGTGGCTTCATACAAAAAGGGTAAAACTACAATTCCAAATGGGTCATTTTTATTTTTGTAAGTTTTCTAAAATGTCAAAAACCTTAAAATGTTTTTTTTTTATATCTCAAAATTAAAAAAAAAAATTCTAGCAAATTTTTGACTTTTCAAACAAAAAATTTCTGATTTTTTGCAGAAATGTACTGATATTTTTTTCCCCTCTATCTACAATAAAGTTTGTTGTAAAGTTGTTTCCTTTGTTCAAGGCTAATTCATTTTACGGTCAAATTAATTCAACATCATTTAAATGATGTGAATTTAATGATTCACATCATTTAAATTCACGTAAATGATGTGAATTTTTAAAAACAGTTTTATATGTTTTTCTTCATACAGTATTATATTTTGTATATAAAATAAAATGAAATCAGATTATTGAGTAGAAGTTGACCTGAGCGCAGTAGCAGCCAGGTGTGCACTCCCTGACCCCCAGACAAAGATCTTCTCTGCCCATCAGAGCACACTGCTTCTCACAAGGCGCTCCGCATGCCGAGTAAACAAACGGGGCTTCGCAGCCTGCAAGCAGGGAGACACAACAATTCATATGAGTCTTTGATTTTATTATCGTGCACAAACTTCACAGCACAGAAAGTGCCACACAAACAGAATCACTCAATCAGACACAGCGGGGAAGAAACGGAAAGGGAAGAGCCCAGTAAGCAGGAGAACCTGCAGAAAACCTAACTTACCGTCACACTGACTGAGGCTGCACGCCTGGCTCTGGGTTTCTACAGGAGTGCACTGCTGCCCCCCGGTGGCCGAGGTGAGCGCTACGCGATATCGCTGCTGCCTCTGAGACTCGCACGAGCAGTGAGACCAAACGCTCCACGCGGACATGGGACATTCTGGAAAAACAAAACAGTTCAGGAGTTCTTCTATACACATTTATTTCAGTGTCTTGTAACGTGGCAAAAAATAACAAATTGCAAGCCAAAAGCTAAATAACATTTGGAATATTTGAAAATAATACTAATTAATATTTCCTTGCAGCTTAACGACATCACAATACGTCTTATTGTGGGTTTTTGTGGCTCTGTACCGGGACACGGTCGCTGGTAACACAGCTGGGTCTCCTCTCTGTTCCTCACTGCCTCGGCCTCAGGGGGGCACGCCGCGTCCCCTCCCTCCTCACACACACACGCCCTGCGTCGCGACACAGACCCGGCGCCGCAGCTCCGGGAGCACGGTGACCATGGCGACCATGGGCAAAGGTCATCTGGAAGGGAATAAAGAAATCAAAGAGATAAAAGGGGGAGCTGATATTTGAAGTTATCCAAACAGGAAGCAGCAGCAGGTTGAGAGGTTCAGCCTGGTGTGTTTTAGTAAGCTGCTCACGGGGAAGGTGTCAAACTTGAGGCCCGCGGCCCAGGACCAGCCCACTATATCCATTTTTATGGCCCTCTAAACTTCAGAAAGCCACATAAACACAAGCTCAAGATAACTGCTGTCTGCTTAAATATTATTTTATCAATCAAATCAGTGACTATTTGTACGAGGCCAAATGACTTAGATGTGAAAAGATGTAAAATATTATTTATTAAGAATTGCAAACAGAGAAAGCTGTATTTTAATCATTTTTAATATTAATCTACACATTATGACCCAAACCTTTAAGATCTTTAAGGACTTTCATGATCTACATATGGCCTAAAATGAAAATGATTTTGACGCCCCCCAGTGTATACCAACCCAGACACGGCGGCGTCTGGCAGTGCTGCGTTTCTCTGGCCGCTCCGCTGCAGTGAGAGCCGTTGTTTCGTGGCGGGGGGTTGATGCAGGCTCGGGTTCTGACCCGCGTCCCCTGGCTGCAGGTCGCTGAGCAGTCAGACCACACTGACCAGGGCGTCCAGGCACCGTCAACTGCAAACACAAAGCGTCCGGGCTGCCACCATTTCCTGAGGTATCAGAGTTTTAGACATGGGGGAGAGGATTCCCTCCAATTCCATCTGGAGGCGTCACACTCACCTAAAAAAAGAACTATTGTAGAGAAACGTATGTATATGGGAAGGAAAATGCAACAAATGGAGGAAAAAAGCTGACTTAAGTTGCTTTGACAGAAACAAAACTCCTCTTCTCCAAAGTCCAAAAGCTCCTCCTATTGTACCTGAAGCATGTTTTCTATTGCTTGGCTATCATAACTATTGAGCGTGCCGAAATATAAGCCTCACCCACCAACTTTGAAAAAGTAAAACATAAAACTGGACTGTACTTGTCTTCCCGCAGATGTCAATGTTGCGACATGAGATTTTTTTACTTTTAATGAAACATGTACTGTTTACCACAAAACTGAGTTTTACCGAACAAAAAAACTGCATATTAAACACATGAATCATGAATGACTTTTACCACTTCACAAGTTCGCAGCAGATAGAAAGAAAACTTTGCTGTCCGAGAGCTTTTCCTTCTAGACACACATTCACAAAATTCTGACCAATCACAATAGTTTAACAAGCAGAAAGAGTTGACAAGTTCACCAGCAGGGTTAAGACAAGACGAGGTGGACGACAAGCAGCTGAGAACAAAATAATGTGATTTTCTTCATGCGATTGCATTTAGTCAGTTCTACCCGACCAAACTGGGCTCCTTAGCTTAAGATTTATGAGAGTCTGGTTCTATTAATGAGCTCACAAAGTTTGGATTTTCTTTACTTTTTCTGGCACAGTTAGAGCAAAGCCTGAGAAGCACAATATGGTGTTTGTAAAACCTTAACTGGTCATAGTGCAGCATGAATGCAATTCAATGACTAACCAAGTTACAAATTATTATTTGTCGCCGTTCCCCGACCTTCAGGTCATCATTAGAGTGAATCTAGTGTCTACCTCTGCAGTCGATGTCTTGGCAGTAGATTCCCTCTGGGGTACAAATGCTGAGAAAGAAAACAGAGCATGGAAAAATGTGAACAAATGTTGATGCCTGGGCAGAAACGCCCTCTGCTGATCCCGGCTCTGAACTTTCCTCCTCTTCTATCTCACCATTGCTGACACTCTCCCTGCAGCCAGGTGTCTCCCACTCTCAGTTCCTCTTCACCATGAAGGCAGAGAGGGGGGCAGGGTCCAGGGTTGCACGGTTTGTGCTGAACTTCCTCAAAGTTGCAGTCTGCTCCTTCGGTCTCCGGGACCCGGGATCTGACACAACGTACGACACGGACTCAGCAAAGAAACTGTTTCTTGCTTCTCTGCCTAACAGAAAAATGGTAATAAGTAACTACAATGCAAAGTAGCTGCTTACTACTTTGCATTGTAGTAATGCAAAGTAGTAAGTATTGCATTGCAACGTGTCAATGCAATGACACGTTGCATTGAACTTATACTACAATAATAACAGAAGGCTGCAGATGCATGTTATTTCAACTTTCAGTCAACATATTGAACCATCATTGCTGGAAGAGTTTATTCTGCAAGTGAGCCCCTAAAGGATGAATCCTTCTTTACCCCTACAGACACAACACTGTTCAGTAAAAGACTAAAGTGGTTTACTGGCACGTAAGGCAAAATGCCAACCCAACTCAGAGTGTCCACTACCTCACCTGTATCTGGTTCTCAGGCCCCGCCCACAGGAAGTGCTGCAGGCTGCCCAGCTGGACCACGAGCTCCACGCGCAGGCAGGCAGGCAGCTGTGATTGGTGCAGAGCAGCCGGCCGTCGGAGCAGCTGCAGTTGTTGCAGTTCACCCGGTGCAAGCTGCCGGCCGCCCACACGTCGCCCAGCGAGTCCACGCAGTCGCACTGCCACAGCTCCACACACACACCGTCCTGCTGCAACCGACCTGAACAGACACACACGGCAAAACCTGCTCTAAAACTCAGCAGGTTTCAGGGCGTTTCAACACGCTGGAGATCCTGATCTGCATCTAGTCAAAATACAAAATATTAGTAAATAGACCATAATACTGTATAATAACTAAGTATAATCCTGGATTACATGCAGTTATTTTATCTAACAAAAAATATTAGTTTTGATGAGATTAAAAAAATATTTGTTTCCTGATATTAGTCATTTAAATAAAATCCCTGGGGAAGAAAAATGATTCATCTTCCAGAACAGATTTTAGACAGAGCTTTGACAATTCATGATACAAAAATCAATGTGAATCAAAGAAGCCATAAAATATCCTACAAAATATTTTAATAAACCAGCTTTCATCTAGTTATACATGCTTCACGTGAACCTTTAAAGACGTGTTTAAATCTGATCCAAGTGAACAGCAGCAGGAATAATTCATGCCTGTCCAACACCTCGAGGAAACATCACCTATGATACAAAACAAACACAAACAAAGACACGCGGCCGAGCTGACCGAGTTGACCGAGCTGACCGAGCTGACCGAGCGTGGAGCTGATTCAGTACCTTGAGGGCAGCGGCAGCCGGGCTGACATTCGGCGTTGCCCTGGCACTCGATGCCCTGCTGGAGATCTGAGCAGCGCTGAGGACACTGGTTGGCACACGACACAAACTCCTGGCCCGTCGAACAGCCTCCATCATCTGACGGCACACACACACACACGCACACACACGAGCACCCCCACACACAGAAGGTCATGAATGTCCTGGGGATGCTGCCGGCTCCGTTTCTGCATCTCATGCCTCCCCAAGAATGCTGACTTTTCCAACATGGCCATATGCTGACTTAATGAGGCTTTGTCCGTGTGCAGGATGAGGACGTGGAAAGGTCGCAGTGATCTACACATGGTGTGTTCCGCTCAGCCTCACCACAAGGTTTGGTGTTGCACGGCTTGACCTGGTTCTTCTCCCCCACGCACTTCTTTCCCCCGTTCTTGGGCGGGGGGCTGGAGCAGGAGCGGGTGCGGATGGACCGACCACCGCCGCAGCGCTGGTCACAGCGGGACCAGGGACTCCACCTGGACCAGCCTCCGTCCACTGTTTCACAGCGACACGTCAGGCAGTTGGCTCAAACTTCACCGTGAAGCGCACTGGTTGAGCGAGGCGCCGCACTGACCTCTGCAGGGCCGAATGTTACAGAAGCGATGCTCCAGGTTCCCTCCAACAATGTCCTCACACCAGGAACCGTTACCAGCAGGCTGGAGGAAGGTTCGGATCCTCTGCTGGTGACCCACCCCACAGGACCGAGAGCAGGACCCCCACGACCCCCACTCCATCCAGGAGCAGTTTCTTGGAGGGCAGGTGGCTCCTACACACACCTCACCTGCAGTTTAGAACAGAGTGTGGTGCAAACGGTACAAATCTTTGCAGCTCATTCCCATTGTCTGATAATTAAACGATGCTTTTTCTTCTGCTCGTTTATTCAGATTATGTTGACAGAGAAAAAATGAAGACTACTGCAGTATACCGCAGACTACTGGAGCACCGATTGCAGTTTACTGGCCAATTACTGATCGATGATCTCTAAAAAAAATCAATTCCAATTTGCCCGATGACAATTTTTTAAATTTTATAACAGTTTTGTCAGCTTGATAAGATCAATTTCACATGTAAGTCTTGGGCGATCACACAAAACCTGAGTGCACCCTTACTACACGTTATATGATGTCTTTCCTGGTATATAGTTCAATGCCAAATGTAGCTTAAATTTATACTCATCTCGTCACAGTACAAACTTAAATGCCAACGGATTTTTGGGGATTTTCTTTTGGGAGGTCAACTCCAAGGTCATCATAAACTTTGACCAGCTGAAGAAATCCATGTTTCACTGAGGATAATGACCAGAGTCAGTCTTCTGACAAAAAGCTCACAAATATGAACTACAGTACTCTGTTGGTCTGTAGCATAAATCTCCCAAAGATATATTAAAGTTTGTGGTTCTAACTTCAGAAAGAGTGAAAAGGACCTCTGTAACTGTTTTACCAAACAGGTTGGTTTTCTTTGGAACTAACCACGCCCGCTGTTCCTTAATTATTGCTACATTTAAAAATCACAATACATTAAAAAAAATCGAAGGTAGGGTTTGTTCTGAGAGAAACCTGCCAGGATTGACCCGGAGAGGGAACTGTTACAGTCAGACCTGGACACTGGGGCAGGTTGCACGCCTTCTCCTGGTGAGCGCTTCCAGAGCAGAGAGGTTTGGCACACAGTCGATGACGAGACTTTACAGCAGGGGTCTGGACGTCGGTGCAGGTTTTGGTGCAGGAGCTCCACAGCGACCATGAAGAGAAGCCAGAATCCTCCTCTAAAGGAGACGGAAAGAAAGGCGCTGAAGTAACTTTGGTTCTTGAGATCAGGTGATCCTCCAAATTAACTTTTTTTTTTACTGACGAATATAAACAGGTTGCCAAGGTTTCTACTTGTGGCTCTCTGTGACTTTCGACATTTTTGTGTTAACTTGTTTAGTTAATTACCTTCGATACTGTTAGTTTAGGAATCTAGATCAAACTTAGAAAGTACCATCTACTTTATAGAACCAACAACTAATTTTAGCAGAACAAGAATCCAGAGAAACCTTTACTAGTTTATAAATTATGGACTACTTATTCTCCTTCTTATTAAACATGGGGAACCAATATGTAGTTCTATACTTTTACTTTTTTGTTGTTTTTTTGGTTTGTTGTTTTGTTTGTATTAAGTTCTAAGTGGTGTGAAGAACTTTGAACTGCCTTTTGAGAATGAGTATAAACTACAAAAATAAGATCAGACCATCTCTAGAGAAATCGACCAGCACGTACAGTAAAATGAAGAAGAAGAAGATAAATGTTTAAATTAAAGCAAAGATGCTACCTGGAATAGTTGGTTCCACTGTTGGAACAACAGGAGCTGAAAAAAGCAAAAGCAATTAAGTCTTGTAACCATAGAACAAATCATTTCATCAACAAGCTTTCTCTCAGGTTAACCCCCACCTGGACAGTCAGGGGCCTGGCAATAGGTGGTCTCCTGGCGGGGCCCCTGACAGTCTCTCCCACCGTGGGCTGGGGCCGGCTTTGTGCAGGTCCTGGACCGAGTCTTCACTCCCAGACCTCCACAGGAAAGCGAGCAGGGGCTCCAGGGGCCCCAGGGTGACAACCCGCCGTCGATGGGGCAGAGCTCCAGGGAACAGTTCCACCTGCCATGCTCACAGCCGCTACAGGAAACAGAACCCGATCCCAGGGTAAATCGTAGAGCTGTTCAGCAGAACAGACTGATTTAAACAACACGTTGGACTCACCAGGTGCTGCAGTCATGCATCAGTGCATCTCCAGACATGAGCTCCATCCCTTCTGAGACGTTGTTGGAGAGCAGAGATGATACGGGTGTGACAGACACGCTCTGCAGGTGGGCCAGGAACTCTCCATCCACCAGACAAGGACACTCCTGAAACACACAAACCACCTGGGGTCAGTTTGTTCCGTCTCAACCCATCCTCAACTGCCCAGCCTGAAGTTGCTCAGGACCCACCGGTGTACACGTTCTACGGTGCTGGTAGGTGTGCGGGGGGCAGTGACAGCCTTCCTCACAGCTGTCAGAGTAGCAGCCCTCTCTGCCACTGACCTGAGCGCAGCTGAAGGGACAGCCCTCTCCACGCTCACACTCCCTGTACAGCTTACCGGGGGGGCAGCCCACATCTTCGCAACGGCGTGCAAAAAACACACACAAGTCATTTTATTTGTGTAGCAGCATTTTTCAAAGGATGACAAAGTACTGCAAAAACGAGGAGGAACACAGCATGATAAAATGTGTAAAAACATCTAAGTGAATACATTTTTTTAAAAGCTGCAGTGTTTAACTTTTACAAAAATCAGTTTTTCCCATATTTTTTAAAACTGTCACCATAACAGTGACACATTCTGACCATAACAGTGTGCTGCTACGACATTATGAGACATAATCTGTGAAAAGATCAAGTCCTCCACCTTCTCTCAGTGCTACTGTAGCGGTTCGAAAGAAAACAACCAATCAGAGCCAGGAGGAGGGTCTTGGCGCTGGTAATCAACCTCGTGAACACAAAGCTAAATGTGCTAATGGCAGAAAAACAACTTACAGTTACAGAGCTTTGCTAACTAGCCTTAGCATTCCTGGTGGGCTGTGTTGGTTTGCCAGCTGTAGTGTAGCACAGAGCAAGTGGGACGATGTGAGCAGCTCACACGCGAGACTGATTGAGCACCAAAACCTTCCTCCTTTCTCTGATTGGTTGTTTCTGACTGAGTGGTGTGTTTCTGCAGTTAGTACTGGGAGCACTGGGACAAGGAGCTAAAGGTTTTCACAGGTAAAACAGGAAAAATCACTTTCAGGATCAAAAAGTTAGATCAGAATCGGTTTGGTCAGCTTTATGGAATGATGCTCCAGGAATATGAAGCTGTCAAAGCAACACACCACATTTCACAAGTTTAACTGAACAGACTGATCTTTGATACCTGGGTATCACTTATAACACAAGTAATGTTTTCAGAAGTAAATAAATTATTTCTGTCTCCCAGTCAAGGTGGACAGAATACAAAATGCAAAAGCCCCAAAACAAAAATACAATTGCATATCATCAGCACACAGTGACATAATCTATTGAGACTATATTGAGTTGGAATAGAGTAGAGCCCAAAATGGGATCTTGAGGAACTTCACAAAACAATCCGTGCCATTCCCCGTGACTTTACTCCTGCAGACATAGAAATCTGACTGAATGTCACGTTGGAAATCACACATAAGGTTCAGAAAGTCAGACCCACCGAGGCAGACTTGTGTGTTGCACATTTTGCTTTGGCGACTGACGCCATGGCAAGGTGGAGAGGTGCAGGTACGAG
This sequence comes from Xiphophorus hellerii, assembly GCF_003331165.1. Taxonomy (NCBI): domain Eukaryota; kingdom Metazoa; phylum Chordata; class Actinopteri; order Cyprinodontiformes; family Poeciliidae; genus Xiphophorus; species Xiphophorus hellerii. The sequence goes on from NC_045692.1 coordinate 3,268,645, forward strand.
AACGGGACTGCTGCCCTCCGCCACAGCTCACCGAGCAAGAAGACCACTGAGACCAGAGCAGCCAAGGGCCCACCGAGTCTGGACACAAAATAGACCACAACTCGCAGGATGAATTAACAAAAAAAAAGACAAAAACTCTAAATATTCTTTGTAAAGTTTGCAGTTAAACTGAAGGTAGAATAAATTTTGAAATGCTAGCTTGTATTAGACGACTACCTGTGCACATTTGGATGTTGCAGTCCTTCTTCTGCTCCGCTGCACCCAGGCAGCCTCTGCCGCCGGCCTGAGGGGCCGGGTTGTCGCAGAGACGCCTCCTGAACGTCACGCCTCCGCCACAAGGAAGGGAGCACTCGGTCCAGGCTCCCCATTGGCCCCAGCCCCCATCCACATGGCAACCAGGGACAGACTGGCACTGCAAAACGCCACCCTCACACGAGCTGAGGATTAAAGAAGCATAAAAAGATGAGGACTCGATACTGAACTGTTCAAAGTTCTGAACAGATTGTCATCGTTGGAGAGACAGGTTTACCAGTTTTTACAGTCACTGATGATGATATCCCCTGGATTTGCAAACTGCCAGTCATATCCACCAGGCCACACCCATGACGCATTCCTGAAACCCAAACCATCTTGGCAGAGAAATACACAGTTTTATGTTTCTGACATGAACAACAGATCTCCGTTTTTGATTCTTTCAAGCTAGTAAATGGAAGACGTGTCGAACCGGCAGCTGAGCCATTGTGGTATTTGCAGCGGCACTCCTGTCTGGCCACGCACACTTCGTCCTGCAGCAGCATGTCGCCTGGACAACCGCAGGTCCGCATGCACCGGGGGGAGTCCAAGCAGTCCGTGTCATCGTGGAGATCTGAACAGGAGCGAGCGCAAGGCTTCCCACACGGCCATTCCTCCTGACCACCACCACAGTCTGAGAAACACAAATGAATCTCACTTTTAACAAAGACGCTCTACGGCGTGTGAAGAGGCAGCTTCTCAGACTTGGTGAGCATCTCTGTGTTTAAACACAGTTACAGTCAGAATGACACCTCTCAGTGGGCTGACCTGAGCAGACAGTGGCGTTGTCGTGACATCTGCGGCTCTGCCGGCTCTCGCCCAGACAGGGGAGGCCACCAAACCTGGCAGGGGGACTGTTACACTGTCTGGTACGAATGGACGAGCCAGTGCACTCATCACATTCTGACCAGGCAGACCAGGAACTCCAGGAACCGTGAACTATCAGTGGAACACACACAAAACAAAACTGTAAAACAGGCATCTGAGTGAATAAATAACTGACATGAATGATCCTATCAGCATATCTGTCAGAGAGGACTAAAAGTGAAAGAATACACAGTGGAATCAAAAGTAAGTGTTAGCAAAGCAGCCCAGCTAACCCGGAGTAAAATTGGAAAACCCAAAGGTTTTTGGGTTTTTACTGAAAGTCTTTCTTACAATGGGAATCATACTTTCTGCTATAATAAAAGCTTTTCCATGTATGTAAATATCTGGTTTGTGAGATATCTGAAGTTTTATATGTTTTTCTTGAGAACAGAAATGTACCACAAACCTCTGTGCAAAATGCAAAAGCAAAACAAGTCAAACATGGACTTTCTTTCTCCTTCCATCATTTCTAAGATGTAAACAAATTTTTCGCAAGAAGAAAGAGAAAATACATCCAAATTATTTGGACTATTTCTGAGTTATTTTCATGGGGTACTAAAGTCATATCTGACAGTTTTGACTGTGTCTTTTCTGTGATGGTAATCTGAATGATTAATGAAGGGCCGTTTTCATATGCAGTTCAATCTCTAAGATTGCAGTAAGAAATATTTGCTTATTGCGAGGTAGCGCAAAAGTTTTGCAAGGGAACGCAAATGTTTTGTGAGGTAATGCAAGAGAAAAAAGAAAAATTCCCATGTCCCCATGGGGACTCCGTGAGAAAAAACCCTGAATATGTCAAACATTATAATATAAAAATACATATTTTTTAAAGTCACAGTTTTAACCTTCTTGTTTTATCCTCTCAACAGTGGCAGACCGTTTCTACTGGGTCACGTGATCAAACAGCTAACTTTTTTACCCAAACTATTTTCATATGAACAGTTTCTTAAAATGTCCGTCTCCACTCTGTTTTTGTCAGGATCTTACTTGGGCAGAACGTGACGACAGGGCAGGGCCGTCTCTGTATTTGCGCTCCGATCCTGTTGTGCGTTTCCTGTTGTCCAGGACAGGGGTCTCCCCCAGCTTTAGGCTCAGGACAGCTGCAGCTCCTGTAACGGGACACCGACTCCGCCCCACAGGTTCTGGAGCAGGGAGTCCACTCTGACCACTCACACCACCTGCCCGACACTAGGAAACAGAGACATACCAATTAGTTCCAGCTAGTTTAGAAGTGAAAATTCATGACATGAGGAACGATCGAGAGTCAGTACACAGCTTCATTTATTACAGCTGGAAACTAGTGAAGAGGCCCGAAATCTGGGTGTAGTAATGAACTCTGACCTGAACCTTAAGAGACACATAAAGAAAGTCAGCCTTCTATCACCTGAAGAACATTTCCAGGATTAAAGAACTAATGACTCAGCAAGATGTAGAGAAACTCATCTATAGGTTTATCTTTAGTCCTCTTGCTGCAGTTGATCCAAAATGCTGCTGCTGGTGTTCTGACTAAAACCAGCATTCATCTACTATGCAACACAAATCTGGAACAAACCTCTGGAAAATCGCAAAACAACCAAAACACTGAGTTCCTTTAAATCTAGACTAAAACCCACCTGTTTAGAGTTGCCTTTGAGCCACAATAAATGAAACACTCACCAACATTTATTGACGGCAATGTTTCAATTGTAGTTTTATTGTGTTTTTATGGTGTAAAGCACATTGAACTGACTTGTTTCTGAAATGTGCTATAAAAATAAACCTGACTGACTGACTGACTGACTCGCGCAGACCTTTAAGGTGACCTTACCCACCTGGACACAGCTCTCTGGTGCAGTTGAACTTGCCACCCTGACATGTGCTGCAACACAGAGAAACAGAGCTGACGCTTCTCTGCAGATTTATGATCAACAAAGCATCAGAAACTCAATGTGTTCCTTCAGTCTCCATCGTTCTGACCAGTTGTTGCAGCCATCAGTGGCCTCAGTGGACTCTTCTGGCTCCACACGACGCCCAGTGTTTATGTCCAAGCAGGGACAGCTGTTCCTCGCTACGCAGACCGTCCCATTGGCTGAGAGGACCTTCCCCTCGGTGCAGTAGCACCCCGGCTCACAGTGCCACTCACAGTGCTGGGAGATGAGTCAGAATATCGGTTTATGTCAACAGGATGAAAGTACAGACTACAGTGCTTTTAAAACTACACTTTAAACTTTTTCGCATTTTGTCACGTCACACCCACCCAACTTTAATGTTCAATGAAAATGTTGGAAGTGTGACATGGCTTTTTATTCAAACACAGAAGAAAACATGTTAAAGATGAGCAGTCTGCGGGGCTACACTTACTGACAGGTCGTCACAGGATCGAGGGCAGGACGGCCCACAGCTGCTGAAAACCGTTCCTGGGACCTTGGAGCAAGGCAGCACTAGAGCAAACAGATGGAAAAACTGGGAGGAAATTCTTTACAGTATGTTACACACTGGAGACAAATGAATCACAGGCGTCTGGAAGTGTGAACATTTACCCTGGCTGACTGTTTCATATCGGATAGATTTGAAGATTCTTTTAAAAACTTATTATTCTAAATGGGCTGGCCTCTTTTCATCTTTAGGATCTTTTCAAACTTCAATCTGTATCCAGAACTTTGAGATCAAATAATAAGTTGCTACTGAATCTCCCTCGGAGGAGACCAGGCTTTCTTTGTGCTGCTGCTGCTCTCTGGAATAAGTTTCCTTTCCAGATTAGATCTGCCCACAGTCTGGATCATTTTAAATTGCTTCTTAAAACATATTTTTATTTGCTGGTATGTAATTGAGGCGCGATACTGTAACTTCTCTGTTGTGACTTTTCAGTTTTATTTTCTCTTCGTTAATTGATCCTATTGTTTTATTGTATTAGGTACGGCACTTTGGAGCAGTTCTAAGCTGTTTCTAAAAGTGCTGTATGAATAAACTTGACGTTGACTTGACAAATGAAATTTACGTCACGAGCCGAGGTCCTCCAGACTACCTGGACAGTGGTCGGTGTTACAGGCTCTGACTTCTGTTCCTAGCCCCTCGCAGTAGTTCCCAGCCCCCTCAGGACTGGGGGAGTCACAGAGTCTCCTCCGGCTCTGGATGCCTCCACCGCACGACTTGGAACAGTCCGTCCAGTCACTCCACCGACTCCAAGCCCCGTCAACTACAGATGAGCCATTACAACAACAAAAAAATTACTAAAAGGAGCACGTTTGGTTTACTGCAACTGTAAATGCATTAAACTGGTTCATTCAGTGCAACAGAACATTGTATGCTGTTGGTAACGTTCATGAACCAAAACTCAACACGTGGTTTGCTCACGGTCACACGGGGGGACGATGCAGACTTGATCCTCGCGGTGAGGACCAAGACACGGGAGTCCACTGCCTGACCGTTGTGGACTGGAGCAGAACCGGTACCGAGACTGGAGACCCGCTCCACACGACACTGAGCACCGACTCCAGGGAGTCCATGATGACCACTGGCCGTCCACTGGACACGCGTCACACAACGATGGCGTGTAAACATTAGAAGGTTCTACATATTAGAGATTTTTCCACCTCCAAGTTTTGTGTCTTACCATTGCAGCTGACCCGAGAGCAGTTTACGAGTCTTCCTCTTTCACAGGTACTGGAATGTTAGAAACATGTCTGTCACTTTTACTCTCCCTTAACGCACTTAGAGTTAGCTTGTGCTGTATTTTCCTACCAGTTCTTGCATTTGTTGGGCACAGTGTCTCCAGGTTTGTATGGCTCTCTATCGGCATCACAGGGACAGTCTGACTGAAGCACACACTTACCGTCCTGAAAATAGAAAAGCTTCATAGCTTTCAGAGTAACATCGAAAGTGCATGTATAAATGGATGTCTGCTTCCAGCAGCCATTCACTTCTAACTCGGCGGTGTTTGATCACCTTGACTCTGTGTCCCTTCCTTTCCTGGCTCAACGTTTTAATGATGCTGTGGTGGAGTTTGTTGCTACAAAGCATAACCTTCACCCAACAGTTTTATCTCATTTTAGACCTGTTTTTTTTATTTCCTAGTTCTTTAGCTGACTTGAGGAAAAGAAGTAAACCAGAAAAAGTGACTGCAGACATTTAGCCAACTTCCCCAAACCTACGGCAGAGACAAAATGGAGAGACTTCTTTTTGTAGTTTATCTTTATGTTCAAGTGCTCTCTAACCTCTGCATGCTCCCTTTGAGTTCTAGGAAGCATAGCATACACACAGAAGTCACACACCAATAAAGCATTTAGTCAGAACTCGTTTCAGTGTTTGGCATGGATGGCACAAAATTTAAAAAAAGAAATAAAGAAAAAACACCAACTTACATTTCTGAACTTTTTGACCAGCTGGATTTTGATTCTTTAAGACCTTGACCTTGACCATAAATCTGAGGATTATTCTGAATAACTCTTTGAACTTCAGCAGACGGATGCTGTAATGGGAGCTGACTTTTTCCAGTTAAAAATGATTGCAAGGGTGAAGCAGTCCCTGAATTTTGGTGACCTTGACAAGGTCAGATAGGCCTTCATTACACTGGATTAGCACAGGTCATCAGCCTGCAGCTTGTCCAGCAAGACCACATCACTCCTGTCCCAAAGCAGCAGCAGCTGCTTTTGTTTTAGGATTAATTCTGAGACAACTTCTTTCCTGCTTATTTTTATATCTTAAAATGAACTGATACCCCATTACCTGAATGATCTGCTGAACAATATGGTTTTAATATTTCCAGACTAATGTTGAAAAATGGAGGACACTGGGCTTTTGCAGTTGCTGCTCCAAAACTTTGTGACAAATTCCTCTTGCGTCTACATCACTGAAATATTTTTATTCATGATCCTAAACCTGTCTGAATTGATGCTGCTTCTTTATGCGACTTCATTCGATTGTCTCATGATGAGTTGTAGAGCACTTTGGTCAACTGTTGTTGGTTTGACATGAGCTCTATTACCGACCTGCAGGACAGCCCCATGTGGACACTGGCAGCCTGGAGTGCAGTTCCTGCTCAGGTTCAGAGTGAGGTCAGTACAGGTCACAGGTCCCACCACACACTGTGTCCACTGCTGGCCTGCAGGACAAGTCCTGCCCCCACCTGACAGCATAAGAGTCAAATAAAAACAAGAAATACAACTCACAATAGATTACTAATATGTATTGTTTTATGTATTGTTTTAGATCCAATTTAACTAAATGTATTAGTTAAAGTGTAAGGATTAGTAGCGAATCAAATTGGTTCCTCATTTCTTTCTGGTGCAAAAATAAAATTTTTAAGTAGTAACTGCAGCTACATATGTATGAGGAGAGCCCACTTATTGAAGGAACAATAACTGATCAGATCAGTATTACCACACGACTGCAGGTTACAGGCGCTGAACTGCTGGGCTGTGCCGTGGGTCCTGATTGGCCCGCGGGTCCGGGTCCGGTAACCTCCTCCGCACGTCACAGAGCACTCCGACCACGAGCTCCACGGTTCTCTGATACCTTCAAACACATCGTGACACCTGTATCCATCACCTTTCCCACGCATCCATTCCACATCGCTTTGACACCATCAGTGATCTGACTGTTCTCACCCAGGCAGGGCTCGACGCTGCAGGTATCGACTCCGACTCGCTCTCCTTTGCAGGGACGACCTCCAAAGGCTGGAGGAGGATCGGTTCCTGAGCGGTACCGCCGTCTGATACCCACATCGCACGTCCGAGTGCATGCGCTCCACTGCGTCCAGCTGCTCCAACCACAGTCCACTTTGACACAAAATAACAAAACCAAAAAAATATATATATTAATAAGCAGAACAAAACAAAAAAAACAAACCCCAAAGAGAACAGGAAAATACCAGTCCATCACACAGTACTCACCTGGGCATGGAGTTGTCCCACACTCCATTTCTCCATCTGTGCAGGTGCTGTTTACAAGACAAAAGGAGTTAAAGCTGCAGTATGTAACCTTTATAAAAATATTTCTTTCACATATTTGTTGAAACTCTCATTATGTGACTCGTGACAGTACGGTATGAACCAACCTGTGAAAAAAAATGTAGCTCCTCCATTTTCTCCCAGTACTAACTAGAAACAACAAATCAAAGCTAGGAGGCGGGTCTTATCGCTGTCAATCATCCTCCATGTGGCGCTGCTCATCCCACTCTCTGCTGTGCTACAGTTAGCAGAGCCTATTGTAAATGTTAAGGCTAGTTAGCATGGCCACCGATGACAGCTTTACCGTTTTCCTGTAACAGTAAAGCTGTTACCATTTAGCATCGAGTACATGAGGGTGACTGACAGCGCTAAGACCTTTCCCCTAGCTCTGATTGGTTGTTTAAGGTTGGGAGCAGTTCCTTTCGTCTTCCAGCAACAGCAGCTCAGGGATATGGGAGGAGATCGATTTTTTTCATAGCTTATCTGTCTCATAACAAACTGTCATGACATGGTGACAGTTTTAACAAATAAATAAAAAACATTTTTTTAAATAAAAGTTACACACTTCAGCTTTAATGAAAAGCGTTAAAACAGAAACAGGACTTGTGGTCTGAAGTGAAAGAATTGCTAAAGAGGGGTACCAGTTGTTACAGGCATCAGCAGGCAGGGTGGCTCCCGCTGGGTGCATCTCCCCCTGGTGGTAACAGGGGCACTGCGCCAGAGGAACACAGCTGCTGTTGAACAGGTAGAACCCCGGGGCGCAGTAGCAGCCGTGGAAACAGGAGGTGGCGCACTGAACTTCTGCTGAGGTCATGTCCATGCACACCCTTGGACATGCCCCGCCCTGAGCCTCACACTCCGCTTCTGTCATGTACGTCATGCCCTCTGGACACACACCTAAAGGGAAACAAACACACACTCAGTACAGCGAGTCTGCTGACACAGAAAACAAACCAAAGAGTGTGAGGACAATGTTTTCTGCATGTGTAGGCAGAGTACCTGAACAGGGATGGGAGTTACAGTCTTTTGTTTGTATGTGAGGCCCAGAGCAGTTACTGCCCCCGTGCTGTGGCGACGGTGAACTGCAGAGCCTTTCCCTCGTCTGGACGCCAGAGTCACAATCAGACGAACACGGAGACCAGTGGGACCAGAGCGACCAGCCTCCATGCACTGGAAGAACACGGCTAAAGTTAGCATGTTAAAGGAGTAGTTCACAATTTTTGAAGTGATATCCTTTCAAAAGGTTATAAGCATTTTAAATTTTACCTGCACTGGAAGACTCTCTGTATCTTCATTTAATAAAAATACAGACTAGTCGGTGCCGGAGGCAAAGACTAGGCTAGAATGAGAAGGACCAACGCCAAAGTGAACTGTTACCGTTAGCAACTCACACCTCTAAAGGATTTTTGTGGTTTATTTAAATTTTTAAAAAATCCTTTTTACCAGCTTCGCAATAAATTGTTAAAATAAAAATACATTTAAATGAAAAAAATATAGAAAAAATATTGTAGGTCAAAAGAAAAAAAGTTATCCGGTGTTTGTGTTAATAAATGTTTTTGGGTCGAATGTTTTCTGTTTTATTGGTGTACAAGATGTTTTGGTTTTGTTCCCAAAATGAGAACGTTCTTCAAAAAGCTTTGCTTTATTTAACTGAGCTGAATGAATCGATGTTCCTTAGTCTGTTCTATTTCTTTTTTTGGCATTTATTGAACAGTAAATTAACAGGGTGGAGAGAGAGGGGGAAGAAATGCAGCAAATGCTTCGAGACCAGGAATTGAATACAGGATAACGTCATCTATCATGAGACATAAGTGCAATAAATCAAACTTTCAAAACGCACCTAGATAGAATGTCATAATAAAACACAGATTTATAAGTTAGGATGCCGTAAAACACAGCTTTTTGTGTGTTTTACACACAAAATATGTGTTTACAAAACACACATTTTGTGTTTGTGTAAACAAACACAAAATGTGTGTTGTGTAAACACATTTTGTTTACACAAAACTTTGTCAACAAACAAAGTTTGTTGACAAACTCTGGTCAACTTTGGCAAACTTTGCCAAAATTTGGCAAGTTTGGTTCATGCCATTATAAACCAAACTTCTGAACATATAAAAATGGCTTATTCAGGTCTTGAACTTTGCCATGCGTCTTTGAACAAAATCATGTGCAAGAAGTTATGTAAAAAGTAATCGTTTGCTGGGATTTTCACCATATTTTCCAGCATCTTTTGAACCAGATGTTTGGTAAAAGTGATTATTGGTGGCAGTTTTGGCTCGCGATAAGCCTCTGCTCATGGTGTGAGTGATCTATCAGCTGAGTCACCCCAAGAATCTGTTTTTGAGTAAAAAGTCCTTCTATAATATTAAAACCAAAGCACAAAAACAAGGCTAATAAAAGAAAAATACTTGGTGTTGTAGTTAGCATTTTCATTTTACAAGATATAAACTGACCATTTAAAACAATTCCACCTAAACAATTTCAAAAGTAGCCGTCTGCATGAGGTCTATTTGCTGGAGGGCCACATTTGTATGCCAAATAGGAGCATCATCCAGGTCAGCTGAAACATGAACTGCTCATATTCTTCTAAACTGACCTCAAACATCATGAACTATCTCTTTAAGGACAAAAGTGTACAATTATTTGATTGGTGCAAAAGGCATATTCTGTTTATGTGCATAAAGGATGAAGGGTTCTGCACCTGGACAGTGCTCAGTGTTGCAGGGCTCATGCTCCTCATCGTCTCCATCACACACAGGTCGTGTGTGTGTGCGGTTGAAAGCTGAGAGTGTTTGGCTGCAGCTGCGAAATCGGCGTCTGATTCCCACATCATCCACGTCACTGAAACATGTCTTAGTGCACTCTGACCAGCTGGTCCATTTACTCCATGTGCCACCTGGTAGTACTGTGCAACATGGAGAAGACTGTGAAATATGGCTCATACATAAGGTGAAACTGTTAGACTACAAACAATTAAGTTGTTTAAAAAAAAAAGAGCCACAAAACAATTCAGTGGAGCTCAGATACCAGGGAGACATGGGATGGAACAGCGTCGGGACTCAGAGGCGTCTCCCGAACAGGGCTGTGCTCTGATTGGTCCAGCTGCTGTCAGCACAGACCTGAGAAGAGAGAAATTAGCTTTGATAAGAACTCGTTCATCTTTTTTTTTTTTTTTAGATTTTTTTGGCTCTAGTGGCCTTTAGTTGATAGTTAATTGACAGGAAAGTGGGTAATGAGAGAAGGGAAGGTTGTGCTTAACCCCTGCGCCACCACAGCAAACCCAGAACTCATTCATCTTTATCTTCAAAATTTTCTGCTATTAACTTTAGAGAGGAAAGTGCTGCTGCCCAACAGTCTGGTTAAGGTAAGGGGTCATTTCTTCAATACTTTAAGTCCATTATTCACAGGTGGAAGACAGCAAGGACAGCTGGAAATCTTTCAAGCAGTGAACATCTCACCGATTTCACCCCAAGGTTAGACTAGATCAGTGCTTCTCAATTCCGTTCCTCAGGCCCCCCTACCCTGCATGTTTTAGGTGTTTCCCTGCTGCCACACACCTGGATTGAATCTATGAGTGATTAACAGGCTTCTGCAATACTTGATGGCTGCAGAACAGGTAATGCAATCATTTGGATCAGCTGTTCTGAAATAGGGGTACAGCTAAAACATGCAGAGCAGGGGGGCCTGAGGACTGGAATTGAGAAGCACTGGACTAGATAAAATAATGCTGAAACCCAGTAGCTGTATTTCGGACTTCATATGGGTCACTTAGCATTATTATATTATAGTTCTTAACACAACAGGAAAAGACTGAATGAGTACGGATTGCTCGAAAGGGTTGTTAAAGTTGTATCTGAAACCACAAGATTTCTACATCAATGTTTGTTGGACAGATGTAGAGATGTTTAGCCGAGATACACAGAAAGACAAAACCAGCCCGAACACCTTGTACCAAATATCAAGCATGACGGTGGAGAGGTGGTAATTTGGGATTGTCATACAGCCATTGAATTTGGCTCAGTCTACCATTTCCACATAGAGAACTTCTCCATTGTGGCTTCAATGTGTTTTTGTACTCAGGTTAGAAATAAACTCTTTGGGAACCTGCTGAAAACCAGATCGTTATCTCCTGCAGTTTGGGATCAGTTTGTTAGCATCTGCTCGTTAGGTGGGCAAATGAAAAGTAATGGGAACAGAGTGCTTTGAGTAACCAAACCAAAGAACAATTTTCTTAAAATGAGTCACGACAGTGAAATGCTTGATACTCTAAGGGCCTATCGTTGCCTTATACCCTGAACTACACAGAAACAAACATGCTCACCTGTAGCGTTGCTGCAACCCCACACCACACGTCACATCACATGGAGACCATGCAGACCAGGCGGACCACTGACAGGTCTCCAGACATCTAGAAGTGTCACAGGTGACCTGCCCTTCTCGGCACATGCTGGGGTCAAATAAGCATTCCAAAAAGCCATTCATTGTTTTTCACAAAAAAAAAAAATTCTCTTTTTACACGTATTTTTCAAGTTAATATTTGAAGATGTGTCTGCATCTCTCACCACGTGGTGCACTGATCTCTGCTGATCACCTGGCCAGGCTGCAGGGTTTCGTCATCCCAGTGACAGACGCACTGGCTGGAGTTCACACATCGGCCGTCCTGAAGGTACAGCCCATAGGGACAGCGGCAGCCTGGGGAAAGACACCATTTATAGCAAAAATTTGCTCTGATCCAAAACCCCCTGGAGGGAATACATTTCCCTCCTGTCCTGGGAATCACCAAAACGTAAGATGGAAGGTGTTGATGAGGGATCGGATGCACGTTTTTCCTTCTTTGTCCTGTTAACCCTTGAAAAAATCTGGCAAAAAAAGAATCCAATGGGAGAATGGTAACTGCTGGAAGAAAAACTCAGCTTTTGTTGTAAAAGCCATGTTTTTTCTACCTACACGTCAAAGACACGTGCAGCTTATATTAAATGTAAACACCATGCTTCTGAGTCTTACCGATGATACATGTTGCAGAGCAGTTGCTGGTCATGCTCAGATCTGAGCAGGTAGGAGGACAGGGATCAACCCGTCCAGGATGGCAATCTTCCTCTTTCACCAGCACCATGCCGCTGACGCAGCCTGTTGGTCAGGTTGTTAGTGGAGTTACAACAAACTCTGGTCAATTAAAGGAACAATCAAACCAATCTGGTTGGAAGCATCTGAATAGTCTTAAGTTTGGAGGAAAAGTTTCACCTTTGAGAACGGGTGGTTGCGTTTGACCCTTACCTGTCTGTGTGCCTGTCTCGTTGGTGCAGGGCTGGATGTTGCAGGTCTGGCTCTGTCGGGTCATGCCCTCACATTCCCGCCCTCCATTTTTAGGAGGAGGAGCTGAGCAGGTTCTGCTCCTCTGTCTAACTCCTCCTCCACACAGAGCATCACACTCTGACCACTCTGTCCATGCCGACCAGTGACCATGAACTGGGAGAAGGAACACAGTATCAAGCAAACAGCTCCCCTAATAGATGATGGATGTAGGTCCTGCATACAGACCTGGACATGCTCGAGGAAAGCAGGCTCGACTGTCAAACTGAGCTCCACCACAGGATCCTCCAGGCAGGGCGTCTCTTAGAATGTCCCTCTGCCGAAACAAGGAGCCGAGACCACACGTTACACTGCAGCCACTCCAGGCTGTCCATGGGGACATTATGCAGTCCACTGCAGGAGAGCAAAGTAACAGATAAGAAATACACAAGCCCTTTGATCACATGACCACTTTGGAAGAGCCTATGTAACACCTACCACAGTCTTTTTCATCCGATCCATCGATACAGTCCCTCTGCAGGTCACACCTGCGATCCTTGTGAACACACTCGCCGGTGTCACAAGAGAACTGCTTTGGAGAGCAGGGTCTGGGCACCAGGGGGCGCCATGGAGTTACTGCTGGGCTGGTGGTTGTGCCTGAAGGGGCATGGTGAGGGACGACTGGCATTCAACATGTACTGAAAACTTTGGAGCAGGGTTTACTCAAAACAAGGCCTAAAGGGCCGGTGTCCTGCAACTTTTAGATGTCTCCCTGGTCCAACCAGCCTGGAATCAAACCATTCAGTCTGTGTTAGCCACGCTTTCAATTTCTATACTTTGTTTAAAACAGAAACTGGCGACATGTCCATGGTGACCCCGCCTCTCGCCCGTTGACCACTGGACACTGGAAAGAGGCACTAGCACCACTCATGACTCCACTAGGAATAAGCGTGTATGATAATGGATGGATGAATAAATGAATGGACGGACGGATGGATGTTTGAAGCAGAGTATAGAACAAGCGGCTGGTTTTCACCAGGCTAACGTCCAACACACATGAACCAAATGGCTGAATTACCCCCTCAGTATGCAGATAGGTTCTCCAGAATCCTTCTAATGGCCTCAATATCTCACTCTGGTGTGTTGAAGCAGAGACTTGTCAAAGTTGCAGGACACCGGCCCTCGAGGCCTGGGCATGAAGACCCCTGGTTTTGGCGGATAAAAAAATATCGAGCAATCTTTCATACCACAACGTTCTTCATCTGAACCATCTAAGCAATCCTTCCTTCCGTCACACACTCGTGCAGAGTCCACACAGCCAAATGACCAGCATGTGAACTGGCCCTCCATGCAAAGCACTCTGGGCAAACCGGTATCTGGTGTGCTTGTGATGACTGATGGCGCTGTGAATCAACAGAACCTGCTGGTTATACTCCAACTGTGCTGCAAAGAGATGATTCCAGAGACATCACATGGGAAAATCATGTCCCACCTTCTGTGGTTTGAAGACCGGGTCTGCCAGGCTGCACTGAGGAAGTAAGATGGAGTCCAGGTTGGCCTGTTGTGACTCCTGGTAATAAGATGGTCTTGATTGTTTAGAAACAAACGTACACACAAGTAATTCAGCCGACACAAGAGAATCAGACAATCACAGTAACCTGAACTCGGTGGCTGAGATCTGGGAGTGACTGCAGGTGATGCCACACCAGGAAGGCCTTCTTCAGACTTGGTAGTGTGTAGCCCAGGGCCGCCTGTTGTGTTGTCACCATGGATACCAGGTCTTCCAGTGTAGGTGGTCTGATTGCGGAGGCCTGGAAAGCCTCTGGTGGGAGCAGTTCCTGGAGAGGACAAAGGGAAAATTTTAAGACAAAGAACCGATCTGTTGTTAAATGCTAAATTTTGCGTAACTCTCACCACAGTTTGTCTCATCAGAGTAGTCCTTACAGTTTGGCTGACCGTCACAAAGCAAAGACACAGGGATGCACTCCTCACTGCGGTGGCATAGAAACTGGCCTGGCTTGCAGCGCTGCACTGTCACTGTGCCAACCGCAGAGGGCGATGTGGTCACATACTCATCTGCACATGTCAGGGAGACATTGTTTTAATGAATCTATAAGGAACGTCTAAAGCAGTTTTACACTTAGACCCCTTTACTAAGCTGTATAAATTACACATATTAATAGAAACTTTTCATATTTGTATTCATCCCCTTTACTCCAACAATACTAAATACATTCCAATTGTATTTATGAATCCTCTTCCTGTTTGCAAAGCAAGGTATTATCTCAGGAGAGTTGAATAGAAATGGACATCACCCTTTTCAGATTATTGTTTTAAAAAATATATTAAAAAGTGATGTATCATTTCCGCTTCATACTTATGGGCTAGTTTGTGTTGGTCTGATAAAATCTCAGTAAAACCACTGAACATTGTGGCTTAAATGTGACAAAATATCTTAAGGTTCAAATGTTTTTTTTTAATACTTTTTCTCTTTAAATATTTTGTTCATCATGCTTTCACAGAGGTGTATGCTTGTTAAAGTCCTTTACCTCCTCTGCAGCCAAGAATCTCCACACGAAGGTAGAATGTTTGCCTGAACTCCACAGGGATGATTCTGATGTACCGAGCTCTTACCAACCGACCCAACCAGCGGGTCACGGGGGTCCTGCCCACCATCCGAACCTCAAACACCTAAAGGACAAAAATCATATGTAGTACTACACAAAACTTAGTCTTGAGTTTTATCTCATTGATTTATAGGTTACATAGTATTAAACAACCAACACCTTGGCAGGGCCGTCAAACTTTCCATTTGCTGTGAAATCTGAGAAGAGGGCGCTCTGGGGGGCAAAGGCCAGGCGATATTTGGTGAGGTAACCCCACATGCGCTCATTTCCCTGTGTCACCACTCCTGACACCCAAGTGGGCTCCAGGAAATCCACCTGAAAATATGGCTGGGGGTCCCCAGGTAGGGGGCTCCAGCCAGGCTCCATAACTGGACTGCAGGAAAGAGATAATAATACGCAATTTTGATCACTTGAATCCTTGTTTTCAAATGATCATTTAAATAGGTATCCATCAATCAATCTGCCCCGATTTCCTTCATCTGACGACCAAAAGGTCGTCAGATTGGCGACCGGCCAATACACAAACATCCGATTGTCTCCATTTATCTACGTACACAGAGGTCTGAAAATCAGTCACTGTCCCCTTCTGCTCGGCAGTGACAGAAAGCTGACTGACACAAGGTCATATCTGCATGTAGCAATAGTCACCCCACTGTTGGCAATCGACCAAATCGGAATCAGCAAGACAGACGTTCTAAAGGTCAGTGACTGGCCAGAAAACTACAATTGGTGCACCCCCAATATTAATTGTCAACAACACCAGGAAACTATTAGCAAAGGTGAATGCCATCACCCACATGTTGGGGACGATGTTTAGTCTCCCGGCGTCAGCGGGGTTGTTCTCACGCTGTGAGGATGAGGACAGCTGGCCGTAGTGAATCCTGCCATCCTCCAGTCCAAGAGCAGAGGAGCAAAGGCCTGTAAAATGTGACGTTTATTAATGGAAACACTGAAAAATTCAAGGTATTTAAATAAGTTCTTCAGAAAGAACAGAAACTTACTGTGGTATCCTGGACCGCCGTCCTTTCCATAAATACATCCAGATTAGAACACGTTAGTTTGAGCAACAAGGAACGAATAATAAACTAAAACAGCAGCAACATCTGTAATCTTTTGTCTTTTAAAGTTTGAAGCAGTGGCCGCATGATTGCCACAATGATGTAAGTTTAATACTGAGGAGAAAATGTCACTTTTTTTAAAGCTTATTCAATTTCAAGACAGAACTGTTAACTGTGGGTTTTGATATTTGGTTTACATTGTACAGGGAATATAATACAATTAGGTTGGAACAGATGTTCATCAAACATTTTCCTTACTGTCGGTGTTGCAGTAGAGAGAGAAACAGCAGCCATTGATGGGGTCTTCAGAGGAGAAGGGGTGGGTGTGTGTGGCCTGCAAGTGGGAAAATAAAATTGTAAAAAGGAACAAGAGCGATTTTGGTGAACATATATAAGCATCCGATTAAGAGTACGCTCCTTACCTGTCTGACTGTGTAGTGATGTCATGTCGGTGGCATCCATTTTCATCTTCTCCTTTAGGACAGTCAGGGATACCATCACAACGCCTGTCTGCCTCAATGCAACCCCCTGGTGGTGGGCAAGAGAAGTGACCAATGGGACAGCTGCGTGGAGTGGTGGTTGTGGAGGAAGGTTGGGTGCCTGCAAAAGATGTTTTACACACATAACAGGAAACTGTCCAATAAATGTAACGCTCATTTGTTTTAACTTACAAAAGGCATTTTGCAAAACTGAGTTAGACAAATAATAACATAATGTGAATTAAACCCAAAACGAACAATAAAAATATTCATTCACTGTCTTCCACTTATTGGAGATTGGGCTTTAGAGATAAAGTTCATAACAAAACCCAAAACATTTACTTCCTTGAATTTGCTTGAGAATGTCTTAAGATCCCCTGGATAGGTCTGAAAACCTCCAAAGGATTTTATTTTAGTGTAGAAAAATCACTAATTCTACTCCAAGCTGCCAGAAGACAACTGATCTCCTCACCTTGTTTCTAAGGGCGTTTTCACACCAGACAGTCCGGTACTCGGTTCAATTAGGGACCAAAATCACCACATTTGTTACATTTTTACTTTCACACTGCACTGTGGTGCCGCTACGCTAAGAACCATTGAAGCAACAATGGAATAGCGTGAGATTTCAGCAGTTGTAGGATTTCTCTTTTGTCTCTAGCAAAAGACAATTTCTCAAGCTACGCGTGTAAAGAATACACCTCCAGCTTTCCCCAATACGAACGGAACACTCCACCTTTTTCTGGTTCAGAGTGCACTATGGGAAATTATTTACACAGACCAATCAGAGCAGATAACTCACCGCAGTACTTCTCATCTGATCCGTCCCCACAGTCATTGACTCCGTCACAGACAACTCCCAGAGAGCCGGCCGGCACACAGCGACCGTTGTCACACTGGAATTCTCTCTCTCTGCAGCCTTCACCCAGAGTGACCGGTGAAGGAGGGGTTGGGAAAGTTAACCTGGGGTAACCTGGAGAGGAGATAAAGAGGAATGTTCTACAAAAATGTGTCCATTTTATTCAAGATCAGCAAAACACCATTGTCATCAATCTGCTGACCATCACCACAGCCCATGATCTCCAGCCGAAGGTAGATGCTGTTCTGGAAGTCATGAGGGAACAGTCGAACAAACCGAGCCGACACTATCCTTTCCAGTCTACTCTCCATCACGCCTCGATCATCATGGTTACCCAGAAAAACCTGCAGTAAGAGCAGAGAAACACTGATTTGATGACGTGGAAACTGTGGAAGCTGTTTGAACGTTTTGAGTTGTTTGATCTTTGACCTTGGCTCTAGGTGGCGCATCAGAAGGAAGCTCCTTGTAAGTGTACCAACGTTTTCCATCATGGCTGAACTCGAGATAGAAGCTGGACACGAAGGTGCCGAACACCCCACCTCCCTGGGTCAGCACACCTAGAATCAGATCAATCATCACATATTTTAATAAATGAACGAGGAATAATCACACAACAAAGCTACTGGTTCACAGAATTAAACACAAGACACTGAATTAGCAGTTTCCATTTCAGTTGTTTGAAAGCACCTGTGGGAATCTTTACCAGTGATGTTGTATGGTTTGAGTAAGTCGATCTGTATGTAGGGGCTTTGGGTGTTGACACTCTGTCCTTCGCGTCTCTTTTGTGGCAGGTCTTTATACTCCTCTGGCTCTGGACTCCAGCCCTGTATGTGAACGGCAAACAGAAAATAACCGGTGTCGGTTTTATGACTTGATCTGATTGTGAATAAAATGCCTACCATTTATGTTTTGTTACTCCAGGAGAGCTTAAGACTTAAAGGATTAAGTTAAATACAGACTGGATTGATGATCCTGATCAGGTTAGGTGTGAGAAAGCTAAGAATGTGTGAAGTACCTGGAGATCTCTACGGGGGTCCCACCCATGAAGACGTGCTGCTTCGGGTGGGTGGCCATCCTGGTGCGACGAGGCAGTGAAACTAGACACTGGGAGGGTCTGGACACCCAGAGGAACCCAACACTCATCTTAACAGGAAGAATGAATTATTTAAATATACTGAATGGTAATGTGCTGTAACATTTGCTGTGTATAAAATAAGACACCAACCTCCAGGTGGAAATGGATATGTAGGTACTACAGGAGTAACATCCCTGGGTTTGGATGTCATAATGCCAGGGGTTTCTGTTACCATTGCTGTCCCATTTTCCCCTACAGATCGTTAAAAACAAATTATGTTCAAGGGTCTAAAATCAAACAGTAAATGATGTAACATTTGTTCTTCTCTCACACTGTTCATTATCTTGACAAAGATGTTACATTTAAAAGTGGATTATCTGTGAAGGACATTTTGTGAAACATCGTGTCTGTGAAGAACGCATGCTGCCTGTGATGATTCATTTATAGTCCATGTGTGTTGGGATGAAAGGTTTATGTCTTAAAGTGTGTCACTGCATAAGGACAGAAATTAAGATCTAATGTCATTGTCCCTTTTCTTTCTTATTCCGTTCCTAATAATTGTCTGGTCGTCTTAGGTTGACAGTTCATTTCTCAATAGATAGTGTATGAGTATATGCTTTGCTTTCTTTGTACCACCAGGTTTCCTGGGTTGTTGCAGAAATCCTATGTGTGCGTTTTATGTCAGTGAAACCATAAGAAATATTAAAAAATGAGAAAAATATATATGTTCAATACTTATTTAACCACTGTAAATAAACTGAATATAAATTAATAAAAAAGAGACAGAACCATGTACTGACCAATGAAAATATCCATATTCTCCATTTAATATATGTGTATATGTATACACAACATGTATGTATATATATATTGATAAACTACCTTGGCAGTAGCAGCACCTGTTCCCCTCTCCATTGATGAGCTTTAGACCCTTAAAAATCAAAAAGATACACAGCTTTATGAGGTGCTGTGAAAACGTGTTCGTCCCCATTCAGAGTTCTTTGATTTTTTATTTTTAAATTTATTTTTTTTTATGTCTAAATGTGATAATCAAACAATTCTTAATATTAAAGATAGACGTCAATGGCTCGGTCCTAGCAGGATGTGTTGCAAATGTGTGACACCACCAAGTAGGCAAAAAGTCTCAGACAGGTTCTTTTATTGATTCTACAGGAGTCAGTTAAGTAAATCAAGTCACAGCTATTCCATGATTTTACATGTGGTTTGTATAAAGGCTTTTGTGAAATCACCAATTTTGGCATTTGCTTAACTCACAGCTGTCAAACTCCAGTCCTCAAGGGCCGCTGTCCTGCAGTTTTTAGATGTGCCACAGGTACAAAACACTGGAATGAAACGGCTTCATTACCTCCTCTTTGTGTAGATCAGTTCTCCAGAGCCTTAATGACCTAATTATTCTGTTCAGGTGGTGCAGCAGAGGCACATCTAAAAGTTGCAGGGCAATGGCCCTCCAGGACTGGAGTTTGAGACCCCTGGTTTAGTTGGTCTTTGGATGATGTTAAGATATATTTCATGGTCTAAAATATTTAAATGAAACAACAAACCAAAACCAGAGGAACTCTGTAAGAGGGAAAATAATTTTTCACAGCACTGTGAAAAAGTATTTTGTTTTTCACTTTGGCTTAAGCGAGAAGCTTCAGTAGAAAGAAACATCCTGTAATCACAGTGTCAGTGACTCAGGTTCACATAAAGGTTAATAAAAAAGAAAAAGAAATAATATTCACTTAAGTGAATGTGTTTGAATGTAGAAGAAATATAAGTACTATTTCTGAGCCAATGGTGAAAATGTTCAATGTACAATTTTGCTTAAAACTAAGATTCTCAGCTCAGTCTCACAATGAACACAGTGTAGCTCTGACACATATTCTCTCACCATAGGGCACCCAGTGACTGCGTATGGACAGTAGAGGGCGCACTGCACAGTGAGGTTGGGAAGACAGTGGCATAACTGACAGGGCTCCACCTTCCATCTTTCTCCAACTATATGGGATCGACTCTGATGGCGACACTGATCACATGGTTCTGTCTGACACCTGCACACAGACACGGTACACAAAGTGTCGTTGTGGCAACGGATTAATGCCCAGCTGGACAGCAAGAAGCAGCTAGCAGAGGTGTCGGTGATTGAAGGTGATCTCCAAGAACAGTTTGTTTTCACTCGACTTTATTTGCCCTAAAGTGATGGCTCTGATATTGATGAATTATTCATACAAACATCATGCAAAGGATATAAAATAACAGAAAGTGAAATGGATGATTCCTACCGGCGAGCCTTTTTGTAAATCCCTCTGCACACTCTCCCATCCCCATGCTTGGTTGGATTATTGGGGCTCCGGAATGACCACTGGACACTCTGGACCCCACAGGGGCCCAAACACTCTCCCCACTCAGACCATGATGACCAGCCGCAGTGCACTAAGGAGGTCAGAAACAGACGTGTGGGATCAGAACAGAATGGATCATGTGTTTACACACTTTCCTAACTCATATTACATTGTGGGGACCAGACTTTGGTACCACTAGAGGAAGTGCTGGTTTTGGGTCAGGGGTCAGGTTTAGGACTAAAGTGTGAACTGACTTTTGGTTAGGTTTATGGTTAGGCATGTACTGGTAAGGGTTCGGGTTAAGGTTAGGGTAAGATGAAGAAGGAAGTGAATGGAAGTCAATTGGAAATCTCTGCAAACAGAGAAACAAACGCGTGTGGGGGCGTGTATCCCACCTGAGCAGTCTGGGTTGGGCCGACACCTCTGAGGCCTTCCCTTCTCACACACACAGAGATCACAGTCCACTTTCATCTGCTGACCCGGCCAGTAGCGAACACCGGCCACCTCACACACACACTCTCCGGGTGACACACACTGCTGTGTGTGGCTCATCACTTGGCCTTCGGGGCACCAGCAGCCTAAAGGCGAAGAGGGAAATGTGACGATTCACAGCGACAGTTTCCAAGTTGGCTGAAGGCGTGACTACTTCAAATCACAATTTAAAGTCTTCCTGTGCTGTAAAGTGTCAACCGACCAGAGAAGCAGGGCGTCGCAGGGTCACAGGTCGACCCACTGCTGATGTGAGCGCAGGAGAAGGGACATGGAGCACAGCGGCGCCTCACCAGGCCAGGAGGACAGCTGGTGTTAGCGCAGCCATCATCAGGACATGGTTCTGGAGAACAAGAAGTGGAACTAATGTTATGATCCCATGATTGTAGGACCATAAAACCAACCGTCAGGGTTTTTTTTGTTGCAATACTAATACTAGACACTTTCTGCAAAACCTTGAATGTTTTTATGTTACACAGAAATACATGGAAAATGCATTTTAGGAGTCAAATGCTCCCTTGGGTTGAGTAGGTGATGTCTTTTGAATAGTGTGACCCAAACAGATCAAGAACTGCACATACTGTATATATAATACAGCACATTCTAAAAGCATACTAAACATATAATAATATAACTCATTTTAAAAGTTACTCTAAATCTTTTTCTTTTTTTCTTTTTGGGGGCTTGGCATTTTTATCTGTTCTACCAGCGAGTGCTTTGCTTTCATTTTCCCAGGAAAAATAAAGCTTTAATGTGATAAATGCAGATGCCACTTTGTGGAAATGGTTCATTGTTGTAAATCTGCAGACATTAATTAAGTCACCTGCACAGACTTTCACAGCTCAACCAGACACTTTGAAGACAAGCTGGTAACGTCTACATTTCTTAAAATGATCTTGGCATTTGATGTCATGAATAAACAAATGTGATTTTCATCAGGATAATAGAGGAAATCTAAATCACATCCACAAATATAAGTCCTGTGAGCTGTATGTTGATAGCTGAGTCCTTACTGATCTCCGTGGAGATGTTAGAAGGTCCGGGGAGCTGGGAACAGCGCCGACCTCCATAGCGAGGAGGACTGCAGTCTCTGAGCCTCACCTGAACCCCACCGCAACCACTGGAACAGCTGGACCAGCTGCTCCATGGCAACCACTGACCGTCCACTGAGGACAAGCAAAACAACGACCATATAACATCTCACTCTCAATCTAATTAATAAAAACAAATATCTAAAGTATAGTTGTTCTCCATCTGCTTACCGGGGCAGGTGGTGTTGAAGCATTGCTGCTTCTGCGTGTGTTGGCCCAGGCAGCGGTGAAGTGGTTCACCAGGGGAGCAGGATCTCCGCCGGCTCATGGTACCTGAGCCACAGGAGGCGCTGCAGGAGCTCCAGGGGCCCCAAGAGCCCCAAGTCCTACATCCGTGCTCATCTGTGGGCCCTCCCGATGGGGTTAGTGAAGAGTCAAGACACTCCACTACACCATTACACACCTGTTGAAGAACAATGTCGAACATCATCAAGACACTCTCAATAATTTTTTGACATAATCCAAAAAGTTTCATTTTGAAACGTCTAAAAATGTTTAATTTTTAACAGATGTTTAACTCTTATACATGGTTCTTTTCTGATTTTGCTCATCAAATCACCAACTTTATAAAAGAAGTTTGTGTGCCAGTGCTGGTTAACATGGTGGTTAGATACACACCCTGTTAAATGGTAAACAGCTTCCATCCATACAGGTGAACTCAGAGCAGGGCGCAGAGACGTTTCGACTGCTAGGGGGCGCTGCTGAAACGGTTTGATCTTGGAACAAGAACATGTTCAACGTTTTAGCAAACAGATGTTTCAATTGACAACCGTCATATTTCTTCCTCCTGATAAACATAGGGTTAGGTTAACCCTAACCATATACCCCTAAAAAAAAATCAAGCCATAAGAGCTTCCTTCGGAAGTCCTAGAATTGATATTTAGAGTACAGCTGGCTGCAATAATCCCAGTATTAATAAAAATGTTTTGTAAAAGTCTATAGGTTTGTTAGAGAACATCAGGGAACAAAGAGCCTCATAAGGATTAAGGAACAGAGAACCTAGATCAGAGAGAAAGCTGAGGAGATATTTACTGCAAGACAAATTATTGCAAATTATAAACCTTCCACCTTACTGCTTCCATTTTCAGATGATGTGATCCACAGTCACTTCTTTATTTGATAATGGAGGATGGTACACTGAAGACCAACCAAATGGCTGTTCATCTAAACTGACAAGCAGAATAAGAGGAGCATTAACCTGAGAAGCAGCCAAAAGATCAGCGGAAACTCTAGAGTCACTGCAGAATTGTTAACTCCACACATTTGGTCTTTATGGAAGAATGGCAAGAAGGAAGAAAATAAGTTTTAAACAAAAAAAGTCCTGGTCTAGGAAGTAGAAATTGTGGCCTAAGGTTTAGACCTAAGTTAAGAAACTGTGAATGAGGCTGTGGTAAGAAATCTGACTGAACTTAAGCAAGTTTGAAAAGAGAAACGTGTAAAAAATTACAGTTCAAAGATGTACAACGATGGTAAACATAACTGTAGAGACGTTTAGCTGTGATCAGAGCGAATGTTGGCTCTACCAAGTCCTGACTAGGAGGGCTGAATAGAAATGCATGCCAGACTTTAGATTTTTAATCTTAGTTTCTTCCTAAACTAAATCATTAGGCATTTCTTCATCAGTATAATCTAACTTTGTGTTAGTCGTTGCATAAAACCCCAATAAAATACAGTGGAGTTTGTGGTTGTAAGGTGACAGGATATGGAAAAGAAACAATAGTATTACTTTTGCAAGACACTGTATTTTAAATTCTTTAAATTCTCGCCATCTTTCTTCCTTCTACCTCCCACCCCCTTTTTTCTTCTTGAAATTTATTGGCGGTTGGCAAAAACGTTAGGTGAGCATTACTGCCACCAACCGGTATAGAGTGTGGACCACATGACACAAAACAAAACAAAAAAAGAAAGAAAAAAACTAGATCCTACTATACAACTTGCACTGCTTAAAAAAAAAATCAAATATAGCCTGATATCCTCCGCTTCCTGAATCCTTTTGCAATGAATCAACAATGTCAAATTTCATTTTCAAATTACTAAGGTTCCAAACTAACTTGTTTCTCCGAATCCGGTAGTTCCTACAATGCAAAATAACATGTTCTATTGTCTCATCTTCCCCACTTTCTTCACTTTATCGCCCTCTTCTCCTCATGTAATGTGAACTCACCACACACCAACTCATCTTCGCCATGTGGGCAGTCTGGGACGCCATTGCAGACTTGGGTCACGTTCACACAGGTGCGGTTGTCACACGGGAAGCTTCCAGGACAGGATGGTATCCGAACGGAGCCTGGGAGACGGATGGTTTGTTTCCAATTAATCAAAACGTTAAAACATTTCCTCTGTGGAACCGATGCGCTCACACTAGCATCACTAGAAACTCACCGCAGGTGTTGATGCTCTCATCAGATGAGTCTCTGCAGTGGGGGGTTCCGTCACAGAACTGCTGGTAATCCACGCACTGGTCCCCACTGAGGCAGAGCGCCTGGCCCGGTCCACAGGCAGCAGCACACTGCTGCTCGTCACTGCCGTCCACGCAGTCCGTTTCCCCGTCACAACGCCACGCCTGAGGCACACACTGCCCCCCGCTGGCACAACCCAACTCATAGGACCTACAAACTGCACCAAGGGAGCTTTCAATGACAAAACTTGACATTTATCTTGGAAGATGTCAATAAGGTCCCTTTAGAGATGCACAGAAGTCTGATTCTTTGCAGATATATCACTTTCTGTCAGATTAGGATTCAGTAAACATTTGGAAAGAGCCAGGACTCGTTGAATGAACTTTCAAAAAGTATTTCAGGGCATGTCTCAGACCGTCACTCCTGCCTACAACCTGTAGTATTTTGGTTTTGGAACTCTCTACTCTGAAAATTTAAAGAAGAAGGTGTGAAAGAATAACAGAGATTGTTTTTTCTGTGTTGGTATGATCGACATTCAGGCCAGTGCCAGGAGAGAGATCAACAGCCGGTCTGTGGAAGACCTTCACAGTCAAACAACAGCTGTAAACATATGAGGGAAAAAAGAATTACAATTGTAACAATTATTGGCTGTAACAAACAAGAACCCACTGTTTATCAGGTATTGTCCATTTTCTACAAACTGGATGATGACATGAGGAGAACTTTAAAAACTTAAAGATGAGTATGGCTGCACATCCAGAACTGTTGCCTTGCAGCAAGAAGGTCCTGGGTTCGATTCCCGGCCGGGGTCTTTCTGCATGGAGTTTGCATGTTCTCCCTGTGCATGCGTGGGTACTCTTCGGGTACTCCGGCTTCCTCCCACAGTCCAAAAACATGACTGTCAGGTTAATTGGTCTCTCTCTCTAAATTCTCCCTAGATGTGAGTGTGTGGGTGAATGGTTGTTTGTCCTGTATGTCTCTGTGTTGCCCTGCGACAGACTGGCAACCTGTCCAGGGTGCACCCCGCCTCTCGCCCGGAACGTAGCTGGAGATAGGCACCAGCAACCCTCCCGACCCCATTAGAGACAAAGGGTGAACAGAAAATGGATGGATGGATGGATAGAAGATGAGTACCACCTTAAAGAGTAATAATACTTAATTGATTTCTTTAGCCATTATTTCTAACAGTTATTTATTTAAGATCATTTATTACCTGAAGATGGCGTGACAGGTGACGGAGTGATTCCAGAGTAGCAGCTGGTTCTGTTCTCATCGTCTCGGTCCGGACAGTCCGCTGTTCCATCGCACAGCTTCGTTTTGGCAACGCATGAGCCATCGCTGCAGGCAAACTGATGGGGAGCACAGGTCACTGCAATGCCAAGAAAACACACGACATGTTGGGTCACTTAAATTTAAGAGACCAGAATATATAGTTTAAAAGGACATGAGGTAAGAACAGAGAAAAATGAAGCTTTTTTTCAACGCTTTTAAAGGGGTATGCACATTAGCAGTGTCAGCCATGTGTCATACTTTTGATCAAACAAGCCAAACCAGCTGTGTCCGGTTGGTGGCTGATGCACTAAGACAGAGTTTGAGGTTCCTTTTCTGTTTTATTCAGACTTGTTGATGCTTCCAAAAAGGTTACCCAAAAGTTAGCTTAAGAATTAAAGAAGTTAAAAACTGAAGTATATGAACTAATCAAGCATTGACTGCATTGTTCTGCATCTATTCCAGGTCTTTTTTCTTGTGCAAGCTAATTGCCACACAGCCAGCGTTGAGCATTGTCTTGTCTGTAGACTAGACATTAGAATGTTGCTGTTCACCTTTCCTTGGGCAGACAGCTTCATCTGTTCCTGAAGGACAGTCTCTGTGTCCATCACAGAGTGTGTGTGCAGGGACACACCGATCGTCGGGACACTGAAACTCTCCTGGTGAGCACACACACCTGCAAATCAGAGATTCTGGATGAGATCCTTAAAAGACCAGAATAAACAGTTTAAAAGGACACGGCCGTAATATGAGGTCACAGAAAGAATAAGGAAAAAGTTAGCTGCGTAGCGTCATGATGTTTTTCAGTAAATCTGAAAAAACACTGCAAGTTGTTTGAAATATTAGCATTATTGGCATTAATTTAACACTAGCAGAAAAACTATACAAATAAAAAAAATTTTAGTCTCTTGGATGCTTAAAAATTTATTTAAAATCTCAAAAATTTAAATAATAACAGGAAAACACACCCCCTTTCATCACTGAGGTCTCCACAGTCATCATGGCCGTCACAGCGGTGGATGTAGAGGATGCAGCGTCCTTCTGGACACAGGAACTCCCCTTCATCACAGACCACACCGCAGTCTGAACAGGTGATAGATCACAGCACACAGCAATAGAAGAGCAGTTTATAAAAACACATCAGCAAACAGAGAAAAAGAAACAAGATGAACACGGATAAAATGTACCATGAAATTAATTTATTAACCAGCTAAAAATTAAATTCTCTGCGTACGTTTACCTTGCTCATCAGACCCATCAGCGAAGCCACAGTCCAGGCGTCCGTCACACACACGGCTGGCTGGAAGACACTTTCCGTTGGCACACTGAAACTCTCCGGGAGGACACAGAGGCTCCGGGGTGGGGGGTCCGCAGAACTCCTCATCCGATTGGTCAGCACAGTCTGGGTGGCCATCACAACGCAGAGCCAGGTTCAAACATGGTCCACTGCAAGGTCGAGGTTATCTCACTTAATTCACTTTAAGAGTTTTAGTCCTGCAGAAAGACTGACTGTAAAACTGACTCTGCAGTTGACTCATGACAGCAAATATTTTATTTATTTGAAACCATTAATCGGATTAATCGTGATGAGTCGATTACTGAAATACTTGTTGACTAATTTGGTAATCGATTCATCACTAACTGGAGCAGACAGACTCAAAAAAAGGAGCAACAACTCAGTCAGAGCAATAATTAAGTATAAAAATATATAAGTTTTTCAATTGAGGTAATAAAAAAAATCTATCTGTAACTATGTTGCACCTAGGCCTGTCACAATTATAAATAAATTATTGATTTATTAATTTACTGAGAGAAAATTAAAACAAAGTCAATAATTTCTATTGGCATCATTTATTATTTATCTCTTTTTTTCTCTCTTTCTACCAAAGGCTGGAAGATAAAAGTCTTCAGTTTGCTGCTTTAGTCTCAACTAGCCCTTATTTTGAAGGACAACTTTGTCCTTCAAAGAGTTCATAATTCATTTTATTTGTCGTGTTGTTTATTTTGGATATTTAAAAAGTCTTCCAGTTCCATTAAAACATTAATTTTACTGATCTTTCAGAATGTGCTCTTGCATTTTTATTTTGCCATTACTGTTACATTACTTAAAAATAGTCTCAAAAGAAACAATATTATTGTTTATCACAATAACTTCTGGAGCAATTTATCGTCCAGCAAAATTTGTCATTGTGACAGGCCTAGTTGCACCCAGAACTCTTAATATGGCAGTTTTAACTTGATCTGGTTCAAATTGTGAACAAAAAAAAAAATCTCCCATTAAGCAACCTTTTCTATCCAGTTATTAATCAGCTGGGCTGCGTTTTCACATGTTGATGTCAGAAGGACTGTTTTAGCGGGGGGTCAGGAATCACCTCGGGCTGCTGGCACATCTGAACTGCTCCGGGGAGCAGGTGGATGGACAGACCTCATCCGAACCGTCTCCACAGTCGTCCTCGTTGTCGCACACCCACTGAGAGGAGATGCAGCGTCCACTGTCACAGGAAAACTCTGACTCCAGGCAAGGAGGCGGGGGAGGAGGGCAAGACACGCCCTCACAGCGCCACACGCCCTCTTCACAGGAACTGGACAAAACGACAACAGGTGTCAGATTTGCAGGCCGACTGTTTCTCTAACATTAAAATAGATTGTTGTTGTTGTTTTCCACATGGTTTTAGACAGACGGACCAGTTCTGACAGTGGTTGGTGATGGCACTTCCAGGTGGAAACATGGAGCCTTCCCATTCACAGGGACACTGGGTGGGTTCTATACAGCTGTCACCTACGGAGCGATAGGAAGCATATTGTTCTGAAATTTAAGCTTTGCGAACCTTATCTGAGCAAAATTGTAAAGATTTTCCTTGGTTATTTTACATAGTTTTATAGGGTGCTTTTTGAAAAGTTACAGTAAAACATTAACAGCAATATTTTGTTTTTTTTAGCTTGTCATAAGAAAAAAAAAGAAGAGTAAAATGTTCTCATTCATTTCTAAATGTCACAGTTCAAAACTAAGTCTTTATCTCCAAATTAAACAAGCTAATTATTTAGTTAGCTATTTATTTAGGTTACCAACGCAAAATACTTAGTTAAGAAGCTATATATGCAATTTCACATGCAGATAACCAGAATCAGACTGTCAAAATAAAAGCTGGGTCTTTTTTGAATATCTGCATACACTACTGCTATGTAGTTTGTATGTCCCTTTTGGACCTATTGTAAATAATTACACCTTAAGTAGCACATCTTTTTGTTACCGTGTCTGACTGAGCCAGCAGGGCAGAAGCAGCCCTCCACACAGGACAGCACCCCACACTGAGAGTGTGGACTCTGCTGGACACCGGGGCAGGACGGAGTGCAGGCTGGACCGCACGGATCGTAGAGCTGCCCTTTATCACACTGAAGAGCTGCAGGGAATGGAAGCAGAGGCTCCTTAAATACAGGCTCACCAGAGGACATGAAAAGTTAACCAAACAGTGGTTTGTGAAGTACAAAAAATGAGACCATCAGAAATCATTTTAAAACTTTTTCTACCTTTAACATGACATTTATCCTGTACAGAATTACTCTCGGTTAACCCAAAAATGTTAATAAGCCTCAAATATGAGCGTGTAAGAAAGTAAAAGTGAGGTTGTGGCTTTCTTAGGAGAATATCTATATTTGCACAATTATTGGGCAACTGCACTGGGTTACAAAAAGATATTTTATGGAAGTTGTCTATGTTTTTCAACATAGACAAACATATGTTGTCTATGTTTGTCTATAGACAATTTGTGTAATTTTAAGATGTGTTATTTGACATTCAGGGAGTGTTTGGTGTGTGAATGTGACGTACGGCAGAGATCCTGAGACCTCCAGCGGAGGTAGACTCCTCTCCGGTTGCATTCCTCTGCATATGAAGCAACAGCTGTGCAGAGACATTCACAGTCCCCACCGGAGTCACAGCTGAACACGCCAGCAGAGCAAACAAAACACATGCTCAACCTTGAAGGTATTACAAAATATGTACCGCAAAACAAAATGCTCTCCAAATAATAAAAAAGACGAGGAATGCAAACCCAGTTGTTGTTGTTTTTTGCATTCAAGGCAGCAGAACTACTAGATGCACAATGCAGATCTCAAAGCCATAACGCTGTGATTAGTCGTGTCACTCACCCACAAGCATCAAAGACACACCAGTCATAATACTGCTGGAAGGAAACCTCAGCATGGCAGCGTGAAAACAGCTCCTGAGTCAGCACTGCACACCTCTTCCTGGCCCAGGTCACTCTGTGGGGATTCAGCTGAAAAGGCAACAACTGTCATCAGCGGTAGTTTGTGCCGCTGGGAGAACGAACACACGAACGGATGTCCATGGTGAGCTTACAGTGCAGGGATCTCTGAGGTCCTGGTTTTCCACGTCGGGGCAGGAAGGGCTGACCTTCCACGAATTTCCAAACAGCTCCGGCGTGGACTCCGTGAT
This sequence comes from Xiphophorus hellerii, assembly GCF_003331165.1. Taxonomy (NCBI): domain Eukaryota; kingdom Metazoa; phylum Chordata; class Actinopteri; order Cyprinodontiformes; family Poeciliidae; genus Xiphophorus; species Xiphophorus hellerii. The sequence goes on from NC_045692.1 coordinate 3,299,163, forward strand.
TCCTTGCCGTGTTGTGAAGTCGTTCTCCGTGTCTCCGTCAAAGTTCCCACACAACCCTTCCACCTGACCCCGCAGGTGGGGCGCCAAGCGCACATACACACGCATCCCTGGTGGAAAAAAACAACAACAACAACAACACAGGATTAGCTTCAATAGCAAACACCAAGAACTATTACGGGAAACATGCTGAATGTGAGAAAGAAACCCTGATCTGGAAGTCGGCCTACCTCCATCCCAGAGCAAGGTGATTCCTAGCTGGGAAGAGAGAGCGACAAATATGCCTGCTCTCTCCAGAGCCAGACCACTGCCGCTGTAGGACTTTGGTAAGGAAACAGGCATTCCGTTCACCGTCACTGCTTTACCTGAACGCCACAGACGAGACAAATTAAGTCACCAAACTACCTTCCTGCTTCCTAGGAAACACATGCTGATGAAAAATATGCATATTCTGTACATTTCCCTCTAAAATAATCTTAAATGTGATGGAAAAAGTTGTCCACTGAAGGTTACAAGCTGGTTTCTTTAAGAAATCCTTGAATTCAAGTTTAAAAGTTAGAATCAAACAAACAAAGGCGCTCTTATTGGCCATTTCACCAATGTATGAACACAGACATTACCAGTCCTGAAAAGGCTGCTGTGATGCCTTTTGAGAACGGTAATATGAGTTATTGCTAGAGGTGCACCAAATTATAGGCCAGTCAATTTATTGGCACCAATTTCCTTAATATTGGGAGATCAGTGATTGGTCGATACTTACAGAGGGGGCCAATCTGATCCCTGGATCTACTTTACCTCAGCAAATGTCTAAAAATCTTCTGCTCTCCCATTAGCGATTTGGGAACAGTTTGACTGATAGACCAGCCAACCAGGTCATGACCCCATTTATAGTTAACAATACTCACTCTACTGATGCCAACTCAGCAACTTTCTTGCTATTTTTAGCAACATTCCAGGCAAAATAAAAATCAGTATTGGCCAAAATCGGAATCGGCAGGTCCAGCATTTTATAAATTGGTAATTGGCAATCAGCCAGAAAACTGCAATGATGCAGCTCTAGTCTTTACCCAGGGTGGCATAAGAAAAAGGAGAAAAATAGAAGTGTTGTGTAAGTTGTGGCCCAAACTAGTTTTCTATTGCTTGTTTAGCCAAGCAATAGTCAGTCATTTAAAGTCATTTTCTTACTTTAATTGTTTGCCTGCTGTGCAAGAATCACCACTGGTTGTCTGTTACGTCAATCTTTCAATCTTCCATCAAGTTTTTCCCCAACAGCATATGTGTGTGTGTGTGTGTGTGCTACCTCTCAGCAGGTGTATGATCGTGTTTCCGAGGCTGAGGGTGACAGACTTGGTGCAGGTGACGCCGGTGCTGCCACACGGCACGTTCTCTGCCGTCACGCTGAACAAGCCGCTGTTTTCCCGGGCCAGCACGTACTGGCAGTCACCCAGGAACGAGTAGCAGCGGCCGTCAAACGTCACGTAGTGTGGATCTCCGGTGGCAACGCACACACCGGCACAGACGGTCTGGGTGCAGTGCCAGCGCCGCTCCTTACACACACTGCAGGGGGGGAAAAAAGAAAAAAAAAAAAAATTTGTTTGGTGGAGTTACAGGGTGGGGATGCCAACCCACAGCTGTGGATGTTACCATGTGTTGCAGTCTTTAGTGATGGTGTCATTGGCATAATAGAGTTGACCATTATGGTGACATGGACACTCCTCTGGCGGAACACAGCGATCCTCCTGAAACATGAAGATGCAGAGTTAGGAGCACAGATCATGGTTTTCTGCTGCTGCCATGTCTCCAGGCCATCCTACCATCTACATATGCTTTATACATTACAAGTTTTTATTGTGTCAACTTCAGTAGCTTCATCTTTATTCAAATTTGCCTCAAGCTAAATTTGGACTATTCCATGTTAGGAGTTAATGGACGGATTACAGTAGTCTGCCTGAGTGAAGAGAAGACTTAGCAACTTATTTATTCCATTCTGGTTAAAAGGAATAGAAATGATACATAAGAAGAAAAAAACTGATGTTTTCAGGTTGAAGTGGAGCCATATGCAGAGAGACAGAAACATCAAGTGGATGGCGAGGCTTTTAATCAAAAATTATGATGATGAGGCAAAACTTACAAGCAACCAGACGAACAAAACTAGGAACTGGGATAAAGAGGAACATAACAGATGGAGTTACAGAAGGAACCAGCGAGGAGAGAGAGGAGAAGAGGTGTTTTTACTGGGAGAGTGAATGCTGGAACAATGGACCTGGGCTAATTAGCTAACGGTTTGCAGATGTGAGAGGAGAGAGAGAGAAAGTTGTACAATGGGGGCAAAGGAGAGTACACTGGAACTAGGAAATGAATTTACCTACAAAGAATGACTAAAAATAAGAAACATGAGTAGCAACTAAGACAGTACTGAACCAAAAGAAAACAGAAACAGGCTGATCTGAACCAAAATAAGAACAGATACCAAATCAGAACTGAAGAACCAAAAGCAAAACTAAAACACCCCGATACCCTGGCAGAAAATGTATACCAGAACAAAACCAGCTTTAAAAACTTTCGCCTGCTTTAACTGTCTTATTCTGAACTATTTAACTGGGTTCTACTTGCTGAGTTTTTGCAATTCACCAAATGACTCCCTCTCTCAAAAACAAGCACATGTGAACATGTGTTTACATGTACATGGTCACATTTCCACAGGTAAATGTGTGTTTTATGTGTTTAAAAAAAAAAAAAACCCATAAGAAGTCCCAGTTCCAGTTTTCCTCCAGCCAAGTTGTGAATGGCACACAGGTGATCTTGTGAGGTGAAATTAATCGTTTTGTTCAGACATGCAATATCCTGAATGTGAGGAAAAAAGTGAAACTGCAATGATCCCTACAACATCCATCAAATAGAACACGGCGGTGGCAGCATCATACTGCTGGAATGGCCTTCTTTCATACTTTTGCAAGGGGATAGAGGAGCAGCTGCTTCTCTCTACCCCATTTAGCCCTCAGAAAGGGCTAATGTGAATTTTCACCTACTAGAGAGACAGTTCCCTGAGGACAGACGCAGCCAGACAGCGGCTCCCTGCAGCTGGACTGTGAGACGCTGGACACAGGCTGATGGCCAGGAGGCTCCAGACTAGAGCAGGTCAGGAGGCAGGAGCGTGGAGAGTAGACCAGAGAGCGGGGGCACTGTTGTACCTCCTCACAGAGCTCCTGGGTGCAGTTAAACACTCCCTGCTCACACACGCTGGAAAGCGAGGGAGAATAATGTTAGCTGCTCACGAAGGTTTTAAAGGTTATCTGAAAACTGTAACTCCTGCATGCGACACAGAAAATTTTTTCCAGATAAACCTGCTGAGTGGACTGAAATGCATTCCTGATCTTTCATGCTTGCTACATTTCTGTTCTCTCAGGCAGGTTTACGACACATCCATAAACGTTCATGTCAACAAAACGTGCTCAGCTTTTATCATAATCCTTTTGCTGCCTTTTGACTGTCGCTCAAAGCACTATAAGCAGTATATGGTTTTGTTTATCTGTATAATCATTAGCCATTTCGCAGTACAGTGCGTCAGCTCAACAGACAGATTGCTGTCGGTAGTAGAAAGACAATGTCGACTGCACATAAAGCTTAGAGTAGATATCAGATCAGGCGGCTCCGCTACAGGCTTTAAGAGGGCAGGTTGAGGAAACTGCATGCGGTGAGATGTGGTGAGGAAATGCAATGAAATCAACCTATCCTGGATCAGGGAGCAGGATCATAGAGTGATTTCATCAGAGCTCTCTCACCACAGGGTCTCCTCTTCAGACAGAACGTGTCTTCATACTCTCTGAAAGAGAGCGATGCTCTAATGGCAGCATTTCACACATTTGCATAATTTCGTTTTACTTTTATCGACACATTAGTTTGAAAACATCTTTTCAGTGTCACATTCTAGTTCCATGTTTAATTCTAGTAACTTTGAGCAGCTAAATTTCCACACCTCATCTCCACCATCAGATGGTGAAAGCGGCACATATAAACTCAGCATATCAGAAAGTTGTTAATTTTCTGATATGCTCTTACATATCAGACATAGAACCACGTCAGACAGTGATCAGGCCATCTATAGTGTCTTTCTCTTTCTTTGATATATTGATATTGTTATTGAGCCAGTCTACTATGTTTATTGGTCATCATACATAGGGTGCTAAATAATACCCGTATTAGATTTAATGTAAATGTGATGTTCAACTAGAGTCACTTCATTTAATCCATTCAAATGGATTAAATGTACATTTAGCATTTATTCACTTTTGTAAAAAATTACACTAAATGATGGATCTGAGAATCAGAATGATTGATAAATGGCCCAATCGTTTCAGTTGACTGCAGGTTTGGGGACTATGATGACACTGGAATAAATATATTGTGTCTGGTGAACCATCCCCATGTTGATTTGGCCTTATTTTTCTTGGATCATGACTCTTTCCCAATAACCTTCGGTTTTCTGGCGGAGGCTTTCCAAATCTCTACTAAAGATGTCCTGACCATTTGAAGAGAAAGAGAACCACAGTGTGAAAGATCTTACTTAACATCGAGCAGGAGGCACTTTTCCATAACTGTATCCCATGTGTAATAATGACAAACCTCCCTAGAGAATTTTTGCTGAAAAACTAAATCTTAGTATCATCTGACCAAAGCACATAATTCCACCTGAAGACCCAGTAGAGTTTTCAAACTCTGGAAACTCTATCTTTATGTGTCATTCATTTAAAAAAAATAAATAAATAAATAAAACACAAGATAAGTTCATCTTGGAGAATTTGTGTGAATACCCTACAATATGTAAAGATTAAGCACTGCTGTTCTGGCTTAGACTTAAATTAAGAAATATCCGACTTGACATAATTTGTGTCATTTCCTTCACCTCTCTACATACCAAGTGTTGCAGCCTTTCTGGACCACAGCGCCTGCTGGATACACCTTGTCTCCTTCCATGCAGGGGCACAGAGAGACAGGCACACACTGGCCTTGCTGGTCCTGCACAAGTCCCCCTGGACACTGACAACCTGGAACACACACGCTGCGTCCCGATTCAGAGCTGAACTCGTCACAGCTCCAGCCCTGACGCTGGTCTGAGCAGGAGCCACCGCAGGCACGACCGCACTCCTGGTACGCCTGGCCCCCTGTGCACTGGACCGCTGGGTAGGAAGAGATCTACTGTTAACATACGTGCATTTGGGAGGCAAACAATTATTTTTAACGATGAGTGGGCAACTTAGTTAGAGGTACCAATTGTGTGTAATTTTGTCCAGACAAGTTGAACTGTAAATAAAAAAGTGATCTTTTATAAGAGGGCCGGGGACCATCTTACGGCAGAGTGTTTGGTTGCGCCACTGGACTGTGACGCCCTCCTGAGCGCAGTGTCGGCCGTAGGCAGTGAGGACGGTGCAGTGACATGATGTCCTCTGTGGAACACAACCACACACCTCTGACAGGCAGAGACGGAAATATGGCTCCCTGTCCACTACGTCATGACACACCTGCAGGGTAGAGGTGTGACTATTGTTTGATCAAGTAGAGAGAGGTAGGAAGACAAAACTCTCTTCGTACACACTTACCTGAAAGACCGGACTATGTATGACGGCACACACTGTTTGGGCGTAGATTCTGCTCTGGGTGTATGTGGAGCAGGGATCAGCTGGAGTTCCTCCAGGCAGGGTGCAGGGCTCACTTGTGAATTTCTCTGCGAAGGATAAAACATTGTTCTCCACATCTCCCTCTGGCGTGGTAAAGTCATCATGCTGGCTCCAAGTCAGAGTTCCACATAGACCACGCACCTTAAACACAACACGTGCATCCATTCACCACTGCTAAAGAACATTCACATAGAAATGACTGCGTACAAAGCAACTTGTTTCTTCAAGCAGGTAACCAAATAAGCATTCAGGATTCTGTTTTTCTAGAAGTGGACGTCTGAGAAAAGAACCACATGTGGTCTCAGTATCACCTTGTTGGCAAAACCAGGCTGTAGGCTGAGGAGGGTAAAGGATCCATCTAAGTACCATAGAAGTTGGGCTCCAAAGGTCTGGATGACGATGAATGAAGAGGAGGCCTTGCGCAACACCAGGTCTCCAGTCACCACAGGCATCATCTCCCGTTGGCCATTCAGAGTCACGGTGCCTAAAAAGAACAACACTGTCCTAAAGCATAGATTTTGGGAGGATCAGATAGTAGCAGTCCATTCTGTAACCGGTGGGCTACAGGTTCAAACCCCAGCTCCGTCTGTCAAAGACATTGTGTCCTCGAGTAAGACACATCACCCACCTTGCCAGCTGGTCAGAGATGGGTCTGATTCATGGCAGCCTTGCTTCTGTCACACTGCCCCAAGCCAGCTGTGGCTAAAATGTAGCTTACCACCATCAGCGTGTGAATGGATGACTTACTGAATATAGTGTGAAGAGCTTTCGGTTTCTCTGGACTTGATGAAATGCTATACAAATACAGGCCATTTACTATTTGCATCTCCAAGTGAATGTGTGTTTACTTCAGGTACCTGTTTTCTCCAACAAGTAAAAAATATATGCTAGGATAATTGATCTATCTAAATTGTCCCTAAGTGTGTGTGAATGGTTGTGTTTCCCGGTAATGAACTGGCAACCTATCACACTCTCCAAGCCGTCCATACTCACCACTATTGGGTCTCTGCAATGGGCTCCAATTATTGACCTGCTAATAGACACATCAATGCAAGGGGCAGTCACAAGGCTTTGGATGTGTAACTGGAAGCAAACCAAAGGCAAATAGACTTCTCACACACACATCAGAAGCATTTGTTTTCCATCTGACAGCAGGATTACTCATTTGGCCTCTCACACATTCCACAGAGAGAACAGATCCAAGAGAATGAGTTTTGTGAGCAAGAGGAGCAGAAACTGGCAAAGAACATTTGTTAGAGTAGCATCAAATATAGCTTGTTTAGTCAGTAATATTTGAGAATGAAACTATGTGAATGGTGAAAGTGAATGTGTCTAGATATGAAAAGACTAAATAAGAATCTACTCTGGTACTATTAGTAAAGTTCATCAGTGAAACATCTTATCACACCCCACAATTGTTGTGTGTTTCTCTATGGCCGCCTTATCCAGTGAACAAACAGTATTGAGTAAAGTTCTTTATCCAGCCCTATTTCTGCACATTTTCTTTCCAAGAAGCCAGATGTTCTGCTTATTTCCTAACGTCAACTTGAACATTAGTTTCCTGTGTTGACTAACATCTAGTTTTACTACAGATAGTTGTTTCCCCTCCTTTTCAGTCTAGTCTGAAAGGATGAACATGAACCTTAATGTAGGAGCCATTGCAAAGAATTTTGGAAAGCACCATTGTCACATCAATACATTGTTTTCCTTGGTATTCCCACTTTAAAGATATTTTAAAAAATTAATAAGTACACACCAAATTTGACTGAAATATAAAACACTGAATAATTCTGTTATTCATATTTATTCCTTAGAGTTACTCAGTTAGTTGACATTTTCAACACCATGTCATACTTATGCCAACTCCTGACAACTTTTTAGCCAACTCACCAGTGTGTGTAACGGTGACTGTTGTGTGCAGAGCCGTCACTGTTATCTCCTTTAAACACCCTGTTTCTTCTCCCCCTGCCCCATCCCCAGCTGCACACTCTCCACAACGCACTGCCACCGCCAACTTCCTGTCCACAAAGTCCTGGACACAAAAATAGGAGCAGACAGCAGTCAGCATCCACCCAAACGTCTTAGCATGCGTCACTGTGTGCACTGTCGTTTGTGTCTTACCTCCACAACGATGAAAGCACAGTCTCCACCAGGCAGTGCATACCGTTTTTTGTCGAATGTGGTGACCTGCAATGCCCCCATCAGGGTGCACTGGCCAGCACACTTCTCTCCTGTACACGCCCACTGACCTGCCCTGCACACACTGGGGGAATAGGGAGACATTATGGAGGATCAGAATGAAAAACATCCAAAAGGCTTCCTGGGATGCTGTTGCAGGACAAGTAGAGTCGTTTCTCACCAGGTGTTGCATCTCATCTGTATCCTGTCCCCAGGCTGGTAGATGCGCCTGCGGTGGAAACAGGGACAGTCTTCTCTGTTCAAGCAGAGACCCTGGTAAAGGTAGCGATCAGGAGGACACTCGCAGCCCCCCACACACTCCTCTCTGCACTGACCCACGGCTGCAGCAGGCCCCGGGGGGCGAAGTGAAGAGCAGCTCGGAGGACAGGAGGACACGCAGTCTGAAAAGACCTGTCCTCTGGGGCAGACACGACCTGGTGGGACAAGGGACATTTTGAAAAAAACACAGTCAAACCAAACTGCTGTTTTTGCATGACTTAATGGAGGAGGATAATAACATTCACAGTTTTTGTCTCTAAGTCAAATATTAAAATCCTATATTTCTGCACCACATAGTGCTGCGGTCCTCCACATTATGATGACGTGTTGTTCAGCACACTCCCTGCTGTAGCTGGCCAGCGTGTCACACACTGCATCCTGCCTCTCTTTGGGTGGGAGGCTGCAGTACAGATACTGACAGGTGTCCATGTAGGCTCCTGGATCCACCTGTGAGTTAAAGACACAGCCTTTTGTCATTTAACTATAAACCACTATGGTTTGAATAAAACAGGTTCATAGTAGTCTATTAATTTCACCAAAATGTTTCTTCTAACTAGCCCCAGTGAGTGACCCAGACAGAGCAAAGGATTAGGGCATTAGGGTAGGTGTGGGCAATTCAGGTCCTCGAGGGTCGGTGACCTGCAACTCTTAGATGTCTCTCAGGTTCAACAAGCTTCAATCAAATAGTTGAATCATCTCCTAAGTGCAGTCAAGTTCTCCAGAGTCGTGCTAATGACCTCATTATTTGGGCCTCAGACCATGAGAACCCATTTTTAAACAAAGTTTCCCTTGTACATGTACAAGGGATTTGTATCTACCACTACCCATTTAATACATTTGAAGAGTTTTGACATTATATATAGATTTATTAGACAAAAACTGATGTTTAAACACGTTTATTTCTCTTAATCATGATGAGCATGTAGGATTGGAAATGTTGACAGCTTTTTAGAAGTAGAAGTTTTTAGGTGATCAACACCAACAATGAGTTTCCTCTCTATGGAGACCGATAGATTTATTTTAATTTTTTTTTAAACGTTTACGTCTGTTTCCAGGTTCTTTTAGGTAATGATCTAAAACAGTTGATCAGGTGATGAAAAGACTGTTTCAGGTTAGAATCCAGCAGCAACCAGGATAACAAAATACAAGATCTGTGTGAAGTGTGTATTGTTATTAAAGATAACTCTAAACTGGTTAAACACAACATCACCAGGCCAAAGCTTTGCGAAACCTGGAGATTAGAAGTAGCTCACAACGTTCTGATGAGTGTGTGTCTTCACTTCATTTCCCGAGTTTCTGACCTGGCTGTGGCAGTGTGTGAACGGTTTCTCCAGCAGCTGACGACACACTGCTTCTGCCTGCAGGCGTAGAGCGGGATCTCCTGTGACATCACAGCTGTGGCCGAGCTCAGCTGCGTCACTGCAGTCCTGATGGACCAATAACCAGCCTCAGTCAGTAAGGCCCCTCATGTGAAGGGCATTTAGGCAACTACAGCTGTATTTGCACAACTTTAGAAGTTAACAAAAAGCCTCATAATTTAGGAGAAAGAACCAAACACTAAACTGAAAAATGAAAGTGGTGAAGAAATTTCTCTCAAAAGAAATGTTTGAATCACAGAACCTCGTTGTGCTGGTCGGGAATTTTCCACGAGTTGCCAAAACTGGCAGCATATGAAGAAACGACTCCAGCCATCGTGGTGAAATCATCTGTGATCATTTACACAGACAGCAAGTCAAACGTAGCTTAGCGAAACCAAACAACGTGGAAAGCTGCAGCACACCGTAGTGAACATGCATGTGGTTACTCTTACCATCAGCGTTGTTGTTAAAGACTCCACAGAGTCCCCTGGTGGTTCCCAGCTGCTCAGAGGTCACCGTCACATACACCGTGTTGACCATGTCGAACTTCACCCTGACCCCCACCCCACTCTCCACAAACACATAGTCCCCAAGCCAATAGACGCTCACTCCTGAAGGCACAGAGAAAAACACTTTATGCAAGCAAAATGCATGACTTTTGATGAACAGTAAAAATTATTTTTTTTAAAAAGCAATTTCACAAATACCAATACTCAGGGTTGAATGGTGGGAAACCAGGCCAAGGAGTAGACTGACCACATGATACAACTCAGGGATTTTATAAAATATATCTCTTAGTGCAAATCAGGATAAACTTTAGATTTTATAAAGCTTGTTTTGGACATAAATGTTATCATGCTGCACCAAAGGAAGCAGGTAACAGTCAAACTGACCAAGTGAGGACGCACAGAAAGAATAGAAATCAGTTAGCCTGTCATGACTCACAGCTGACCTGCATGAAGCAGGAGCAACAGGATGGAGTATTTAGAGAAACAAGTAGAACCACATACACGTGCAAAGTAATAGACTGCTGTTTTTGGTTTTGACTGACTCAAAGTGCAGGTCTTGTAACTGTACGTCCATATCAATCAATGTTTGAATAGAGGTTAAAGGTCGAGAGGTCAGCTTCCATCTATTGTCCAGTGCAGCAGCTGACTACCATGGAAACTGAACGATTGGTGGTGCGGCCTTGTTAACTAGGGTGTCTCCTTCAACATTAACATACATGGCCGACGCTCCACCTCTCTCAACTTTTCTTTGACTCCAAAATCTTAAGAAAACATCCCTTCATCAAAATGCTCTGGACGAGAGAGAAAACTAAATGACTAGCTTGTTATTTATGGCAAGAGATGTTATATTGGTTTTAAGTATCTCATTACTTACATTTTCTCTTTCTATTTTGTCATGTTTCAAATGGCCAAAAAAAATGAAGTTTAGATAAAATAAGAGAAAACGATAAAACAGCTTTCAAATGATGAATTCCCTTATTAAGAAGAAAGAGTCGTGTAAACCTGTTTGTAACTTCCCCATGTGATTAACCACAAAAAGTGAGATCGTGTTTACTAGCCGCACCCAGGCCTCACTGCGCCCAGGCCTGAAGAATAAAAACATTCATAGGTTGCCTGATAACCTAAAGTAGGCTAATCTTGAAAAGCAAGAGGCCATATCTTGATCTAAATAAATGTAAGAACCGATGAGACACAATGTAACTGATGCATATCGTCCTGGAAAAGGTTTTGAAGCTGTTTTTAAGGCTCTGGGACTCCAGTGAACCAATGAGTGCCATCATTAACAAATGAAGAAAACTGTTTTGTGTGTGTGTGTGTGTGTTGGTGTGCGTGGGCGTGGGTGTGTCTGTGTGTGCCAAGAGAAAAGTGGAGCATTATTGGAGTTGCGTCCCAGTACATGTTATGTAAAACCTGGGCAGCATTTCAGAAAAAGAACCAAAACCTAAAATCAAACATGGTGGACGTAGTGTGAAGGTCTTCAACTGCATTGCTGCATGAGACCCTGGATGATTTACTGTGATCAATGGAACCACAAATTCTGCTCTCTGCCAAGGAATCCAGAATGTCGAGGAAAAATAAAAAACTTTGCAAATGCTGAGGTAATTCCCAGACTTAGATCTGATTGAGATACTATACTGTGACATGAAACAAGCCATTCATACCTGAACACAGTGGGGATGAATTCTACCTCAAAGAGTGAACCAGAATTCTTCCACAGTGGTTCAAAAGAGTTTTAATCATTTTACTGCAAATGCTTGATGAGTTGTTACTGTAAATGGTGGCTGAACCAGTTATGAGGTTCAGGAGATTAGATTTTCCACATCGAGCCAGAAAATTATTGATTTTCTAATAAGTGTCTTACCGTTTTGAAATAGTGGCTCCCCATTTGGAATAGGCAGGCTGTTCAGTGTTACATTTTTATGATGAATAGAAACCAAATCCAGACCCAGCATCATCCTCAACGCCTGAAATGATATTCGCACAGATATTTGATTATTTGTATGTCGTCCAAAGATGTGCTTTGTGCCGACATACAATACATCCTCTGCCACAGGATGGGTTTGACAGGGAATGATCACCTTGTTACAGTTGCCTCTCTGGTCACAGATTGTACTGATGTAGACTGCCCAGGTGCCATCGGTAGACGAGGCCAGCAGGTACGTACAGCTTCCCTGGAAGTGGAAGTGCTTCCTGTCAAAAGTGCGATAGTGGGCTCCTCCCCAGGACATGCATGTGGCCGAGCCCAGAGGAACCCTGGCGGTACCCAGCAGTCCACTTCGCACCAGAGGAGAGGACTGGGAGTCTAGAGGTGAGGTAGAGAGGCAGTGCATGTCAGACATCCTTCACATGGCTTGGTGACATTCCATTCCTGTAGTGTGTTTTCCCAGTGTAGCTGCTTCAGACCTGGCAGCAGAGTGTAGGTGCAAGTCAAACAGGTTTGGTCCGAGGCGTTCTTCCAGCTCAGTCCCCACAGGGTGTTGCAGCATTGCTCCATCGGCATGAGCGAGGAGTTATGAACTCCTGGAAATTTCTCACAGTTCCACGTGGAATAGCACTGACCACGCGCCCCAACACCTGAGAGGCAAAGGAGACGAAAGATGAACATCCTTGTGGTCATTTTGACAGCGGATTTTACCCAACTTTTAACTGTTATTTTGTTTTTTTGTTCGTTTGTTTAAATCTTAGCCCATTTTTATTGACTTCATTTACTGCTGTCATGGCTTCATGTAGAAGCAGGCCAGTGGTTTCTTCTCTTACCCTGAGAGCAGTGAGGTCCTCCCCATCCCTCACAGCAGGTCCTCTCTGTCTTATTCACGGCTTGGCTCTCCATCTCCGGCGGCCTGAGGACAGAAACATGTGCAAACTAAACCATAACATGCACAGGTTGTCTTCAGGTTTATACATACAAGGAAGAATTTCTTTCTACTTTGCATTTGTGTCACAAATAAATATTTTAGATAATCAAACTAATTTTTATATCAAAGATAAGCTTCATGAATAAAAAAAATAGTTTTCCCAGTGATGATAAGTGTTTGTGTCACCCTGGTGAACTAGACGTGTGTCATGCTGCATATTATAGAATCTACCTGAGACCAGGTAAATACAGGGCCAGTATCGCCAATACAGAGATACGGATACTGATACTCATAATGATACTGATACCAGTACCGATATTGATACCGATGCCACTAACTTCTGGCATTTGATGTTATTAATTTTGTATTTTGTTTAATGCTGCATTTTTGCAAAACCTTACAAAAACGAACAAAAAAAATTAAAACATATTTGCTGAACAAAAAGTTATATTTGTAACAGAAAAATTCTGTCTGTATGAAAGAAAAACATGGCTTACCAATCCAAAAAAGTGGATTTGCCCTTCAATGGTCGGTAAAAATCATTTTATATTTTGTTTGTGCCTGACTCAAATTAAACCATCATAATCTACTGCTTACCAAGTTCTTGCCTCATAAAGGAAACATATCCAACCACTTAAACATTTTATTTTCACATGACTTGAAGTTTTAAAGAACCTTCTCCTCGGCTTACTTGTACAGGAAGCAGGACGCCGTCTGTCCCTGCTGTTTGTAATATTGAGCGATTCCGTCGTCCCCTCCATGCGCGGTGCGCATCCTGTCCACATCCAGCCTCCATCCCTGGGTGTTGTACTGGTACACTTCAGAGCAGCCCACTTCCAGCTGCAGCCGTGGGGACAGAACCAACTCCACTCTGTCTTCCACCACATGTTCACACCAGTGTCTGCAATGGGAGATAAAGGGTTAAAGCCAGGATTTCCAGATTTTTTTACAAATTTTCTGCCTTTTAACCAAGAACGTTTTTTATGACTGGAATTGAGAGAGGCATCTCGAATATTAAAGAATAACTATATAAAGGGAGTACCCTACTTATAATATATTTATTTATTATTAAAGCTTTTTTATACATTTGATTTTGGAATTTTTCTCAATAATCAGTAGAAAAGTCTTTTTTGACACCAAAGACATTATCAGACTGTAGGAATGCCCAACTGGGCAACGTCTAGAGTCAATGTCCCTTCCAGCCCGAGGAAATATTTTTTTAGCAAACATCTATAAGCCTAAATTTTAAAGACATGTGAACAATTTTTATCTAAGCCATATCTTCAGTAAAATCTGTACATTTTTAGCCATAAAAAGCAAAGCAAAAAGTTTCAGTCAGGAGAACTGAGAGTTCAAAAATCAGAAAAAAAGCAAGAATTTTTATTATCTGTGTTGTATTTTATTGATTCATTATTTGTATGTATTAATATTTTAAAGTGTTGCGAAAGAAAAAAAGAACAAAAGCTGCAAAGTTTAATGACAATTAGCTGTTTTTCAGCTAAAGATTTAGAATACAAGTTGTTCAAATAGTGGGATGGTATTAAGTTACTTATTTGTTTTTGTAAAATTACGTAACCTTTTGTAAAACTCATTTCTCACTTGAGAATATTGGTTAAAATGTTTGTTGATGTTTGTGGTTCAGGAAGCTGGAGCTCTACTGGAACTCACCCAGCTCCCACCACCAGCTGCAGACCCAGCAGAACCACTAGGCCTGGTTCCAAGTTCATCTTCACAATGTTTGACTTTTACAGCTCCTATGGAAAGACGACACGTTTTCATGTTCCATTGTTACATTCTTAGACTGAAATCCTGTTATAAACTTCACAGCATTAATCGTCTCCCCGAGATAAGAGACAAAAACAAATTCGCAGGCAGTTCAAGACATAAAACCATAAAATTCAAAGAGGTTTACAGCCTTGTGAAGAGTTGTAGGCAGGTCAATTCATTTTATACAGAGACAGAATACATAACACCAACTAAGGCAATAAAACAGTTCATGTCTTCATATGTTAATAAAAAGGAACACTCACCTAAAAGAACAAGTGTGGGATAATATTTAAGTCCACCCCTCCCAAAAAAGCTGTCAGTGTGTCTGTTGTTTTTCTTTTCCTTACTCTTCCTGGTTTGAGAGTAATAAAACTTAGAGAAATGAGATGTGGCCGAGCTGAACTCGTGGGGGTTTTGAGTGTGGGGGTGACCCATGGGACGTACAGAGGCATTTCAGCCAGCTGCCATTGGACGCGAGGGTCGGGGTAACAGCTGGGAACTCAGGTATTGGACACTGAACCTGTGACCTAAGCACCTCTGATTTAACACCAACCAACACTACGGGGGGTGCCGATGTTAGAGTGGCTGCGGAGCCTCAGCTGCAGAACAAAGAGATGTTTGTCTGAGCTTAATCGCGTAAAGAAAGGTGTTTCTTGAAGGACGATGGGGTCGTTTATTCAGTCAAACGTGGCAGCAGACATGAGGGTGCAAAGCTTTCAGAATCAGCAGTATCCTCAGTATGACCTCCTGATGGGAGTGAAAGGAGACTCAAGCACAGCTGTGACCAGAGTAACGAAAGAAAAGAGAAGCTGCGGTAATGATGTTACCTGGAGGTTCTGTCACGGAGCTGGCAGATTGTGTACATGTATGCTAATCTCACTGTTAGACAGCAGCAGTCGGTACATTGATAAAGATAATGAGCTGAGTCAGTGTGTGTTCTTCAGCATTGATTCTGATGAGACACTGAGGACAAACCAGACGTGCAAACTCAGCTCCGGCCCTCAGGGACCACTTCCCTGAGAGTTTTAGGTGTTTTCCTCTTGCCACACACTTGGGGGGAATCAGTGTGTGATTAACTGGCTTCTATTAGCAGCTAGGCACCAGAACAATGGACCCTCTGACCACTAAGATGGACTGAGTGGAGGTTTGAACCGGCAACCTATTGTAAATCTGCTCTATTCATCATTTTAATGCTCCATTTCAATTTCAGAAGACATTTTTAGATGTCTAAAAGCTTTCAGATGCCTCCATGTGATTGGCTGAGTAACTTTTTTAAGAAGCAGTTGAGTCAGTGTACCTGACGAATTGGTTTCATGCATCACAGAATGAAAAATGGAAATGTTGGAGGTCTCAGTTATGTGGGAAAAAATACAAACAGCTGGAGACAAAGTACAGTGTATCTGCTGGTGTTCACTTGTTCTGAACAATTCCTTTATCATATCTGCAGATAAAAATCTTTAATGGTTAACTTAAATTTGCTTTTTTTTTTTTTTTTACTGGAGGCTCATAAAACGGAGGTAATGGGCCAAGGTTCAGTAACCACAGTTTGCCCCTGGGCCAGACGGACCATCCATGATACAACTACATTAAAAAAGTTGCAGGAACATTGCTGTCACGTCTTATTGGAATGCGTCATGAATCATAAGTTAAAGGAAAATTAACCCCATCTTTAAGAACCTCACTAAATCACATATATATAATATATATCACATATATTAAAACCAGGTCAATTTCAATCTCAAAGAGAATTATACCACCTAAAATCTTTAATAATATGTGACACCTGTCTAAAGCCATGACCAGATGAATAGAAAAAAAATTCACACATCCAACACTCAGAAATCAAAATGGCTTTGTACAGGTTGAGAAGTTTAACTAGTTTTACCTGTTCATGGAATCTCTAAGTGAACCTCTCTTTAGAAATCAATGAACAAGTATCAATGGATACCTCTAGTGTCAGGATCTGTGTTTTTCTGTGTTTATTTAGAGTTTTCTGTGTCCTTAGTCTCTTCGTTGTCCTGTCCTCCCCTTGATTGTTCCCAGGTGTGTCTCGTTTCTGTGATTACCCTCCCGTGTATTTAACTCCACCTGTGTTCCTTGTTCCTCGTCGGGTCCTCGTCAATTATTCGTCAATGTTTTGTCAATGTTTAGTCTCTTCGTGTTCAGTGTGTGTACTCCTGCTCGTTGTTTGGACTAAGTTATTTTCATATTAAACATCATAATTCATCATACCTGGGTCCGCTGCATCCGCCTCACCACTCTCACCACCCGCACTTTATGACATCTAGAGCCACATTACAAAAGTGTAGGCATGGATTAAAAAGAATTTGGAAAGGGAAATGAGAATATATAATAGATTATATATCCAAATACCCTTACCTTTTTTTACTTAAGTGTTTATCTAACCTATTTGCTTCATATGTAAATCTTACATTATTTACACACTTTCTGGGAAATTCTAGCCTGGTGACCTGGATGCACACACAATGGATCATGGACAATTGCTTATTTGTCTATGAAAATCCAGACATAACTGGACTTTCTAAAACATGTAAGTGTTCTTTGTTTCTTGTTATTTGAGTCTGGTTTGTAGGTCTGCTGAGGATTGTGATGTGTCAGCATGATGCTGCATGCTGAGTGTTGTTTTTGTTCTTGTTATTGTCATAAGTGATCAAAATAAAAACAGAGGAAAAAAGGGTGTAAAGGATTGCTCTAATTAAAAATTTGCTATTTAGTTTTATTTAGAACTGGCTTTAAATGCACACAAGCACATTTCTTTTTTGAAGGATCTTCCAACACTGCAGATAAGCACATAGAGGACAAGTTTGTTTTTAAAACACATATAGTCTGAGAAACTCAAGGTGTTACTGTTGCTTCAGCCGTCTTATCTTACGGTTTTATTGAAAGCAATTTAAGTGAAATATTACTGATCTGCTTAGGGACACATGTTTCCCCAAGTAGAACAATTAATTTCCATTTGGGAGGAAAAAAGTATTCTCGAATTGATTTATAATTGAATTATGTTACTTTTTTTCCATATGGTGCCTTTTGGACGCTTACTAAGTATTTCGTCATATTTTACAACCACCTGCAAACCAATCACTTGAAGTCTCGGCCAAGTAGGGCAATAGACAGACAATCAGCAGCACAGCTTCGCTTCTCAACTGTACCACAGACTTCCAAACGGCTGCTGAACCTGGACGACTGGACAAACCTGTCCTAAAGCATTTGAGGGACAACTGCAGGTAATATAATTTCTTTTAACACTGCATGGGTCATGTTTCTACATCTGCATGTCAAAGGTACATGAAGGCTATTGTATGAGCACATCCTGAGACTAAAGCTGCTAAAAACGGGGGTCTTGCACCTTGAAAACTGAGAAAAAAACATATAGACTTAATAGTAGAGTGCAGTAAGTAGTTGCCCTGCTGCTGTTTGCGGTTAACAGACAGGACAAAGTTGGCCGTGACTTCTTCATTGCTCTGGCTGATATGTACTGTTTGTGTTCTGTTAGAGGGACAGACTGAGACTGATAGCAGTAAAACCAGATAAAATAATGGGGTAAGGTTTATGCTAATTCTGAAATGAAGTAAATAAATTAGGCAGTTAGCAATTTAGGCAATAATTATGATCTGATCTGAATGTGAGTGACAATAAATCTGCTACAATTAAACTTTTGAGTATGCCAAGATATTCATGAATTCAGGAAGTCATTTTCTTATTGTATTTCAGCCATGAAGGTTCTCTGTATGCTGCAGCTGGCCTGTTTGGTTGGCTTCAGTGCTGCCAGAACCAGAGAGTGGGCTCACCACGGTGCCCCAATGTTTGCCGACCTCACTGTGCAGGAGATGAAAGCCGTCCGATCCTACCTGCATGGCATTCCAGAGATGAAACTGACAGATGCTCGAAGTAAAACTATGGAGAGGAATAGTATCCTACTGATGGAACTCCACTTGCCAAAGAAACATGAGGCCCTGAGAGCACTGGACCGCGGTCAGGCCAGACCCCCCCGCCAAGCTCGAGTGATCATCCAGTTTGGGAACCAGACCACACCGAACATCACAGAGTACATTGTGGGACCGCTTCCATCCCCAAAGTCTCACGAAGTCAGAACCTTCAAGGGAAAGAAACCGGTCCAATTCGAGTCCAGGCCGATCACCATTGTAGAGTATGACCACATTGAAAACCTCCTGAAGAAGATTGCAGCTCAAGCTTACAAGCTTCTTTTTGAGACAACGGGAGGCTTTTCTTACACAAATTGTTCCAACCGCTGCCTGACGTTCTCAGACATCGCTCCCCGAGGCCTTGCTCCAGGTGAAAGAAGGACATGGATCATGCTGCAGAAGTTTGTAGAAGGTTATTTCATTCATCCAATTGGATTTGAAGTATTGGTCAACCATCGGGATCTAGATCCAGAAAAGTGGACGGTTGAGAAGATCTGGTACAACAGTGTGTATTTTGACAGTGTCAAGGAGCTGATAGAGAAGTATGAATCGGGAGAAGTGGAGAAGCTGAAACTGCCAGATCACAACGATGAAGACTTTTACTCTACCTACATACCTCGAGGTCATAGTAACACACCAACTAATATTCATGGGCCAAAGCTTGTTGAACCCCAGGGACATCGCTACTCCATAGATCGTAACTTTGTTGAGTACGCTGGGTGGTCCTTCGCCTACAGAGTTCGCTCATCGGCTGGCCTTCAAGTCTTTGACCTTCGCTTTAATGGAGAGAGGATCGCTTATGAGATCAGTCTTCAGGAAGCCATAGCCTTCTACGCTGGGGATACTCCTGCTGCCATGCAAACAAAGTACATCGACGCAGGCTGGGCAATGGGAACCTCAACTTACGAACTGGCACCTGGAATCGACTGCCCAGAGATTGCCACCTTTGTAGACCTTTACCATTACTTTGACACAGACAAACCCATGCGCCACAAAAATGCTCTGTGTATTTTTGAGATGACCACTGCCATGCCCCTACGGAGGCATTTTAACTCCAACTTTCAAGGAGGATACAACTTCTTTGGAGGTCTGGAGAACACTGTGCTGGTGTTGCGAACAACTTCAACAGTTTACAACTATGATTACATCTGGGACTTCCTGTTTTACCCCAATGGAGTGATGGAGGTAAAAGTCAGTGCTACCGGATACATCCATGCCACTTTCTTCACACCTAATGGACTTCACTATGGCACAAAAGTGTACGACTACGTGCTGGGCAACCTGCACACTCACCTCATCCACTACAAAGTGGACCTTGATATTGCTGGTGAGTATTATGAAGCAATCACCAAGTGCCTTGATCCAAGTCCACAATGAATGTAGTCAAATTCGACATTAAGAGACAAATCAGCCGAATGGCTAGCTATCGGAGTCTACGGATCATTCTGAAATTGTAGGCCCACATTGAAAAAATATCTCTTCTACTCAGCATAATTTGTCTCAAACACAATATATTGTTCTCAACAATTCATTGCAAAAACAATAATGTTTTCAAATTGCACAAAATTTGGATAACTTTTCACCAAGGTGTTATGCAGGTCATGGTAGAATAATGATGCTATTTGGTATTTTCCAATAAATCTCAAGTTTTCTCACTTGGTAATTGTCACCCCCAAAACACTTATGTAAGTCATTGGCTCCATGAGGACACCAATGTCCTTATGACATTGAGGGGATTTTAAAGGTAATAAATCCAGTTGTGAAAATAGAAGTGCCTGAACCCAACATAGTTATGGCTTATTACATACAGCTCATCAGCATCCAGAAGTATCCAGACTCCAGAAGTCTCCAGAGTCTTTCTGAGCCATTGTTTAATGAAAATGAAGCCTTTCACTGCGAGGATTAAATCAGTTGTTGAACATTATAAGTGCTTTTTAAGTGAAAACTTGATTCTATTCGGTTATATGAGGTCATTTTCCTGATTTTGATTCCTAATGGTCACATAAAATACAAAATGTTATCAATAGACACCATATCCTGACACACAAAACTTTCTCAAACTTCTTGTGTTTTCTGGTATGCAGGTCGAGATAACAGCTTTGAAACGATAGACCTGAAGTATGTGAACTTCACCAATCCGTGGAGCCCAAATCACTTCATCGTCCAGTCCAAACTTCACAGGACGGAGCACAAGACGGAGCGATCGGCTGCATTCCGCTTTGGCAAAAAGTTCCCTCGCTATGTGCACTTTTACAACCCCAGTGAGAAAAACAAGTGGGGCCACCAGAAGGGTTATCGAATTCAGTTTAATTCCCATGCACACAGTGTCCTTCCTAAAGGCTGGAAAGAGGAAGTTGGCATCAGTTGGTCAAGGTAAATCAAATTCTTCATCACATTGTTCTCAAAGCATCGGCATCATGTTGAAGCACTCAACCCCCATGAGAAGTGTTGTTATTTCTGATATAACAGACGGAGTATCTCAAAACTACATTTGCCACCTTTTGCTATAGTCTATTACTACAAGGCCATAATAGATGACAACAAAGTAACACATAAAAGCAATGAACAGTAAAATATCTGGCACCAGTAACTGGTCTATGAAGTATAGTTTACTCCTGTGTGCAGATTTATGACCTAAAGCATCTGGAAAAAACAAATAAAACATGTCTGATATGCTTCTTGTATTTCTAAGCAGATATGTTTGTCTTTCTTGTTACTCAACTTTTGTTCTGCACTGCAATTTCTCTGGCATTTCATAACAGGGTCTTTAATTCCAGGAAAGGGTGTGATAAAATATACCTGAAGTTGTGAACTTGTAATTTTCTAAAACCTCGGTTGCCCTGGTTGGTAACTAACGTTAATCAGCCCATTCCTGCTTATTTCTTCCATATATAGAAGAAATATATAGAAGATATGTATCTTGGATAATCTCTCCCCAGATATCCTCTGGCTGTGACGCGCCACAGGGACAGTGAAGCCACCAGCAGCAGTATCTTCACTCAGAACGACCCCTGGGAGCCTGCAGTGTCCTTTGAGGACTACATCCGCAACAATGAAAACATAGTCAACCAGGTAATGGACTTTCTGTTCCTCTTCAAAATGATTCTGCTCCCATGATGCATTCAACACTGTGGAAACATGAAGATGTTCTTTAAAGGCAGAGTCTTGTTCTTCTTGAGATGTGGTTTCAGTATTTCTGCTCTATGTTACATCCTAAGCTTTCAAAGCCATGACATCATACCCCCATCTTGTCTTTTTTAAATTGCTTAAAATCAGTTATCTTAGTTATAACAAAAGAGTAAAAATTTCTCAAGAACAATATCTTTTTTTGTTAAGAAATTAGCAAATGGAAATAGTCTTGGCTATTAGGAAAAAATCTTGCATTTTCTCCATTGTGTGTAGGATCTGGTTGCCTGGGTTACGGTGGGCTTCCTACATGTACCTCATTCAGAAGACATCCCCAACACGGCGACACCCGGCAACGCGGTGGGCTTCTTCCTCCGACCCTTCAACTTCTTCAATGAAGATCCCTCTCTAGCATCCAAAAGCACCGTCATCGTCCGGCCAGGGCAGGACGGCAAACCTAAAGTTCAGAGGTGGACACCGGAGGTCGTAGGTCACTGTGTGACAGACAAGCCATTTTTTTACAACGGAACCTACACTGGAGTTTAGAAGCATAGAGTGTCACACTGTACACTATGTTTGTCGATGCTGAAGGAAAAACACAGGAATCAGAATTATAATGCTGTATGAGCAGGAAAGCATGCAGCTGAGATTATGGACATTCTCAGTCCATAATCCCTGAGAATGTGACAACTCTTTAGACGTGTTTTATTTCCTTTCTGTTTTCTTTTTAAATTTTTTTTGTTTTACATTTTTGACTAAATGTTTTTCAAAAGGAAAACTTAATCAATGACACCTCATGTTGTGTAAATTTGTAGACGACAGATAGAACACTGCATGCTGAATTTAATCTACACCTTCTTTGTATGTTTGTCAGGTTCTTTATTTTACCATTGAATTTAATGAGTAGTGTGCCTGTTGTTAGGCAGGTTCTGTAATGCAGCTACTGTTAGGTTGTAGGGTACACACATGATGGTATAAGAAGCTAAAAGATACTATGAGTCAACATTTGGGAACCGTTCTAATCCCACATTGGGTCTCCATGGATGAGCTTTAGCAACAGTGAGCATCCAGGATTCAGGATCCTCCACATCCGCCCTGCCTGGTGTAAGACTGCTGCCCCTTCCACCCCCTCCATTTGTGGGGGTGGAGGGCAGGGAGGACACCCTGCCTGCCCCCATGCCAGGAATGTTTTCACTGGAGACACATCAGGGCTTGAAAAGCAAACAGTGCGATTCCGGATGCTTCCAAGCAAACACATCAGGATGCCACCTGGTTGTGCTGTTGCCCCTGGAAACCAAGGTTTTACTGTGCAGAGCATAAAAGGCACATACAGCAGCTCTGCCCTTCATGTATGCATGTATTCCTAACGTTGTACTTTCATGACAAATCAAACTGTCTTCATCTAATTGCATATTAAACAACTGAACTACCTTGTATATGATTTCAAGGCAAATGTTGGTCTTTTTTGCTGATATTTTATGCTGTAGAACACAGATCCAATTGGTTGGGCTAGAATGGATTTTGTTGCAGCCAGCTGGATTGTGAGAAGAGTAAACATCTTGTGCTTTGGAATAAAAGAATCTTCCCAACAGCTTCTCAGTCAAACAACCTTTTTTTTATTTTTTATAAGTGTGTGCTGATGTTTTACAGTGTGCGCCGTAAAAGAGGGAACAGTCAGAGAGAGCTGTCTGGACTGCACCAGAACAGGGGCTATAGAGGTGACACGGGTAACAGTCATTCCAAACGATATCCCCACGGCAACGGTGATGTTGATGTCAGAAAAAATGTCGTAAAAATCTGGACTGCAGGGTTTTCTCTATTGATTCAGCTTGAGGGTGAGATTTTTTCATCTCCGTGGGGCGTTTTGGTGACTCCGTTATTATACAGGCCATCACTAAATAGAAATCTCGTTAACATTGTTTTTATTTCAAAATCTGATTAGATTTCTCTTTATTTGCGTACTTACAGAGTGTATTTTTTCTCACTTCAAACCACATACACAAGCACCAGACATTAGAAAAATAAATGTGACAAATGCATTTAGAATTTGAGGAGCTGTAGCTTGTGGAGAATGAGAAACTCCTCTGGAGTTCAAAGAAAGGTTTAGCTTCCAGCCTGAGAGGTGCTGCCATCTAGTGTTCATGTTTTGACGCCAGGTGTCACCTTAATGTCAAATCCAAAGTTCAACCATAAAGGCTTGACACAAAAACAGTTGAATATGTTTCAACACTTAGAATTGTGTTCCTGCTCAATATTACATTTCAAACATTTACCCATATAAGACATAAAACATTGATTTTTATCTGATATATGTCAAGTCAAGTTTATATTGCACATTTAAGCAACAAGCAGATCAAAGTGCCTCACATGATAAAAAAAAAAACGAAACAAAACACAATACCGTAACCAAATATGAAACAGCAATAAACATGACATATTGTCAAATGCCCTTACTTTGCTGAGAGGTTAGGTCTGGAAGGAGAAGTCAGTTAGTCAAAAAAATAATAATCATGAGTTTTAAGACACTGAGATCCTATCAAAATATTAGCCTCATGAATTACAGAAACTGTGTGTAGAAATAGTTTCCAGCGAGTAATGTGAAACTCAGGAACTAATGGTTTTAGACAAAGAAACACACTGACCATTGAGCCAAAAATAAGAAGTTGAAGTCTTCTTATTTGTGTGATCTCATTTCCCTGAAGTATCTCTACATCTTGTTGCTCTAAAAAGCACATCAGAACATTTTGTGAATTTGTGCCTGAAACTTCAGACTTCTGTCTTCACAACTACTACATCTGTGAAGTTATTTCAATAAAAAAAGAGTTACATTCAAAACAGTCCTTAACTTTTGAACCTTGCTACACAATGGCTAAAGATTACGACCCATAGCATCTTTTTGTTTTGCTAAATTAACCTTGGCCTGGGTTAGCAAAGTAACCAGTTCGGATTGTTTTTGACTCAAGAGTCTTAAGAGTGTATGATCAGTAGAGAGTTCTGACGTACTGGGGGGTGTGGTCTAAACCAGGAAGTAGTCTCAGAATGTGAAGGATGCTCAGGTGAAACCCCCTGTGAATTTCACTCTGGTTAAAATACAGGAAAAAGAAATAAGGTGCAAATTCACATTGAGTGACAACAACCTGGCTGAGCTGGAGAGTCCTGCTGGGTGACGGGATGAAGTCAGTGCAGCTCGTCAGAAACAAACATCATTTAGTTCATTACAAAATCTGAAAACTCTTAAGAAATGAAGCCCAAAACTTCCTCTTTCGATGTTTCTTCAGAAAACTTAAACTGACACATACAAAACATACTGTATATGCGATTAATATACGCTGTATGTACAGGACCTACAGTATATAGACAATGATCCATATGTGTGAATGTGTTTAACTAATCAAAGGTGTAATGGTAGCCAGGAAATGAAAACAATCATAAAAATACAATAAATCTACAGCAGAATGCATAAAGAGCTAAAATAAAACCCCCAAAAAGCTAGGAAAGTGTCTGTCCTATTGTGTTAAAGTTAAATATGAAGCATTTCAGTGCAGACATCACTCCCAGTGTTAGTTACTGGTACAAAAAAGTTGTTAACATTGGTGTTAAAGGATAATTAATGAAGTATTTTGATAAATTTGGGGATTTCTTCTCACTAACTTTCCAGTAGATCTTAAAAGCACGATTCCCCAACTGAAATTTTCTTTAAATGGAAGATATGTCAGTTAACTTGAGGCCAAGCAAAGTAACATCGTAATCTGGAGTGGCTGGAAAAAGTTTCTTGTGTGTCTACAGTGTGTGAGTGTTTCTATGTGCAGGGTTTTTCAAACAAATATTCTAAAAAATATATTTGTTTTTGTTTGAAATCCATTTAAATATGACACGATGTAAGAAAAAATGTACTAACTCTTTTCTCAACCCTGTTAAGTCTAAATGTTTCAGTTTCCATGGTCAAAGTTAAAAAGTGGAACCTTTTCTGTCCGTTTGATGAATCTTTGTTTTAAATGTGCTGAGAAGAAAAAGGGAAGAGGAGCAAACATTTTGAGAAGTAAAATAGAAAAGAACCAGCAGAGATAAAATAAAAAAACGGGACTCAAGAAGTAACTGAAGTAAAACAGAGAGGCTTTGAGAGCCATCGCCTTGTCACACCACAATGACGGTTTCAAACTGATTCTGTGGGTGGTGTAAGCACCACAGGATGGAGCAAGAAGCAGCTGGCCTCCTCATAACACACATGTTTTGGGGGTTTTTATGGTTGAGGCCGAAGCAATGCTGTGTTTCCATTTACTTTAAGTTCTTTTTATTTTTGAGTTCTGTGTACAATGATACATTCATTGCGGTTTAATGGGTTAAAAATCAGCACATAAAAAGCAGCTTCATCTAAACATGTTTGGCATTAGCTTATTGTGTTTCAACCAGCCTTTGTCTGTTGCCTCTTCCGCAGCATGCAGGGTTACAACGATTAAGACTTCATTCAGTTTCAGTGATGCTTAAAAAAAAACTGGTTTCTGCAACATCACAAAAATGGTGTTTTGTTCAAAACACACAAACTGAGATGTTGAAATAAGATATTATTACTACATTTTTTCAGTTTATCTGCAGGAAAACTAATTGTTTGCTTGGCAACCTCTCTCTCCTCACTTTGGTGAGATGTGAAGTGAAGGACTGAGAAAAACAGAGCAGAGGAAGTTGGTTCTTTGTTTTCTCTGTCACTGGTGTCTTGATGTTTTTTATAAACTCTTATGTTTTCTAGTCTGTTCCATGTTTTGTTTCTGTTAACCTTCCTTTTTTTTCTTCACTCACATTTTTAGAATAGAACAAATGTTCACACCCACAGAGGGTTAAAAAAAGCTTCCTCTTCCAGTGAAAGGCAGAACGTTTTCTGTAGATTTGCTTTTAGACAGAGGGATTTCCTGCTGGCTGAACTGTTGCCAATAATTTTTGATACAAACATATTTGGTAAGAAAAACAATTATTATACTGATTTTAAAATGTAGGTTTTATTAACTTAAAACTTTGAATGTTTCCTCTTTCAAAAGTGTTAAAGTCTTAAAATTCACTTTGATAAAATGAGCTTGTAGTTTTCTTTGGGTCGGTGGTTTTGGTAAAAGAACAAAGTTTACAGAATTACATTTCTGAATGCTACAGAGGAATATGATGTTTTTTAAAACCACTTTAATGGAAACAGAACTTTTTCATGCATTTTGTTTGAAAGATTTAAAAGTGACGTTTCTCTGAGATGACTTGATATTTTGATTAATTATCTGCCTTTATTTAAACTGAAGTCTAAGTTTTTCCTTCATCTTGTCTCTTAGACCTGATGGAGGGACGTAGCAGTGAGATGGCAGCCTTCTCCCAGAACATGCTGACAGCCAGCATGTTACTGAGTGTCTTCTTACTTTCAGGTGAGCTGTTTGTTCTCTCACTTTCATTTGGAGACATTACTGGAAGCCTTTCTAGTCTCAAGTAATGTCTGATCTTGTTTAAAGTAACAGGCTGCAGCTCAGCTGGAGTTCATGGATCAGGAAGTTTTTCTTCAGGAACATTTTGCTCCACATTGTGTCCATCTTTATTCTGCTTTTACAGGAGTTCAGACTGGATGTAATAACAAGAACCCAAACCTCAAAATTACTGCACCAAAGGAGATGGAAGCTCTGAGTGGATCCTGTTTGCTAATCCCATGCAGCTTTAGAGAAATACCAGAGAAACCAGGAGAAAAGTTTGACAACAACAGAGAAATATTTGGAGTTTGGATTAAAAGTGTTTCAGAATTTGAAAATAATAAGAAAAATGTGATTTACAACAGCAGTCGGTCTCAAAACAGCTATGCAGTGAACATTTCTGGAAACCTGAGAGAGAAGAACTGCACCAGTGTGTTTTCTAATGTAAACTCACATCAAACAGACAAATACTTCTTCAGGATTGAGAACGGGCCGTTCAGAGCAACAGCTAACTGTGATCCTGTTCATGTAACAGTTAGAGGTGAGAGACTTTGGTTTTTATTTATATGTAATACTATTGTTGAGAGAAAATTAACTATGATGCATTTTTGGTGTAAAACAACAAAATCCATGAATTGAATCATTAGTATAAAGTTAAACATCAACATTATCAGAGTTCAGAGTTTTTAAAAAAGCAGTTTGTGAGCACAAAGTGGATGTTTTAATTAAATGTATTTTTCAATGAGTTCTTACCTTCATATTTATAATTCTCTTTTTTATGCTCCACATGTCTAAAGTGGAGTCAGTCTGCTGTATCTCACTGTGTAAAATGTGTGTGTGATGTGAAAACACAGATTCTGCTTGGAGCCCCAGGATTGAAATCTCAGGTGACGTGAAGGAGAAGAACTCTGTCACCGTAAGGTGCTCAGCTCTCACTCCCTGTCCACAATCACCTCCTGGACTCACCTGGAACCTCCAACCAAACCCTCACAGACAGATGGAGAGGAACAAAGATGGAACGTTTACAACTACAATCCAGCAGAACATCACTCTGTCAGACTCAAATGATGTTTATAGCATCACCTGCTCTGCCAGATATCCTGTGAATGGAGGAAAAAACAAGACAGCAAATACAAAAGTGGCTCTCAGTGTTTCCTGTAAGTGATCCTGTCAGAACATCATGGTTCATCTGGTTCTCATCAATAATCTGAAGGTTTGTTATATTTTCCTCAGATGCTCCCAAAGAAACCTCAGCAGCTAGATGGATGGAGCTGAACTGCTCCAGCAGAGTCAATCCTCCCATCAGCTGCTTCACCTGGGTTAAAAACAGCACACATACAGCCATGATAGTAGCTGAAGGAGACGTCAGATTAACCGTCTATAAGGAAGAAACCCACTGCTGTGAGTTCTCTGGTTAGTTCTCTAAAGGTTTCCTCTACTCTTTGCATCTACAGTTTATGTTTCTGTTTTAAATTATGAAGCCAATATTGCAGTTAAACATGGAACCCAAGTGAAACTTAGTTTAGATTTTTGATAAGTAATTTGTTTTTTATATATATATATATATATATATATATATATATATATATATATATATAACCTTACAGATTACTACAACTCAGTGAAACACATTAAAATTCACACAAACCTGCCTGAATGATCTGAACTTCAAGACATTTTGTCGTCTTCCTGTTTCTTGCTTTTTTCTTTAGGTAATCTGCTGATTCCCCTCATTACAGTGACTGCTGTGGCTGTGCTCATCTTCCTGGTTGCATGGTGAGTATCAGGAACTGACTCATGAAGAAAAATGGCTCACCATTTAGAGGTTTCAGTTCAAATTTGGCTTAAAGAGAACTCTGTGTTCTTCTCAACGTTCTGTTTGCTGCAAAAAGTTCTCACTATTCTATTTACAATTTATTTTATCTACAGAGAAACTAAGCCACCAGAGCAGAATTTAGTTGAAAATGAAAAGACAGAAACAAACTTTTTCTATCATCTGTAAAAAAATATATAAATACAGTTCACACCTGAATTCTAAAGGTGTGATGTCAGTAAGATTTGAAAAAGATTCATTCTGATATTTCATTTCTCAAAAAGTGCAGCTTGTTTTTTACATGTTAGGCAATTAGTCTACTCACCTAAACTCTGTCCAAAAGAAGAAGGATAAAAGTTAATAGTTAACTGTTCTGCAAATTAAAAAAAACAAAACAACAAAAAAAAAAACCATCTTGCTCTCTGTGAGAAGAACAAAATCTTCGACAAAACAGAAACAAAGCCTGTTTTGTAGAAGTTCATCCTTGTCTAAAAGAAGCTGAAAAGTGAGAGATTAAAAGCTGGTATTTTCAAGATGTAGAATAGACTTACACAAGGTGAACGTAAGCCGGTGCGGTCTGGTACTGCGCCCCGATAAATGATTCTCCGCCGGTACACAGTACTGGAGAATGGCTACACTAAGGCCGTCATTCAGAACAGCTGCTCTTTGAGTCACGATAGATCTGCTAGTAATAGGGAATTTAAAACAAGATTTAATCTGTTCATAAACAACTTTTTTCTCATTCCGAATCATTTCTGAACTGTCCATGCTGTGTGCTGGAGCCTCTCCCGCTCCAGCAGTCCTCCTCTCTCTGTCCTCTGTCCACTGCAATCGTGTTATATTCTAGAAACATGACAAAAAAAATTATATATATATATGTAGATTTTGAAAATCTGGTGACGCATACGTCATGTTGTGTGAAATGTTGGAGAAGACCCTAATGCAGAGTCAGAGGCAGTGAGTGGATTTTGTTGTTTTAATCACAAATGAACAACAAAAAAATCACAAGGAACACAGGGAGCCAGAGCTGAACAATGCATAATGTGCTTAGGCACAATGAGTGGTGACAGAATCCCAGCGACGCTCCAGGTAGTCAGCGCCAACAATTCTGGCAAAACAATTCTCCAATGAGCAATCGAGCTGAAGTTTCAAACGTAAAAGCAATACTGCTATAAGACGTCAGACACACCAGGCAATTAAGTCAGTAGACTCAAAGATTTGGATCAATTTGTGTGGAGGACGCCAAAAACAAGCCACAATCACAGTGGAAACAGGTCAGGAAGTTCAAACTGCGCGCTGGAGGCGGGGCTTTAAAGAAGTTAGCAGAGTTTGGGGCAACACAGGAAGTGGGCCCGCAAAAATAAAAGAGAGAGAGAGCGAGAGAACACAAATGGTAAATAGGGAAATGAATTTAACAAATCACTAGACATAAGGAATATAAAAGAGTTAAAGGTCTAAATTAAGGTAAAACAGAAACAAAACGGATCTAATCAAAGAAAGAGACTAACATTAAACAAACCTCAAAAGAACACAACGAGCCAGGACAAATTCATTTCATTATTATATTTAACCGAAACTTCATTTTACCTTTTTTGTTCATGTGTCTTGCAAGACAACCTTGACTCTCATCATGTGTCTTCATGTTGTTCCTTGTATCATATGACTATTCTGACTTCTGTTTAATATTTTCTAGGTTTTTGAAGTCCAGGCGTACTGCTGTACAACACAATCAGGTGAGTAAATAACAGGTTATCCTATCCCTGCACTGTGTTCGGATTGAACACAATTTATGAAAAGCATGTCATTAAAATCCTCCTTTATCCTCCATACTAAATTTCAGCATAAAGACATAATAATAGATCACAGAGATGTGTTGAAAAACATGAAGTAAATCTTCCTCATTGCTTTTTATTTATGTATTTATGTATTCAGTGTGGAAAACATCCAATGTTAAGAAGTTTTCTATTTAAATCAAATCACCATTGTGACATTCGATGACTCATCTAAAAATGCAAAGTTTAAAAAAACTTGACTGAATCGTAACGTTTTTAAGCTGATCTGAATTTCTGAAAGTTTCTAGTTGGAGTTTTAATCCATGGCTTCCTGTTTCTCTGGGGTGTAAATATGATTTAACACAGACCTATTTACCCTGAGGTCGCTTCAAAAAGGGAAACACAAGAGAACATGCTATAAGTCAGAAAACTGTGACTTGATATCTTCAACCACACTCTGTGCAACAACTGAAACTTTAAACATCTTGAACTGTGACAAACCGGGCTGGATGAGCAAGGTGGAAAAGCGAGTCAACTTTGGGTGCCAAAAATAGACGGGGCATGTATTTACTAAAACTATATATAATATTGATTGATTTCAGATTAGAGGTGAATAACGTGTTTTTCTGTATATTCTCCGACAGACTAAAGCACCTGAGGAGCCTGGTGTTCAACCACCATCTAATGAAAGGCGGGAAGAACTTCACTATGTGGATGTGAACTTCATAAAGAAACCTACCTGTGCGTCAGAGAGTACCAGTAGAGACCAGCAGGAGACGCTGTACGACCAGGTCAAAGTGTCTGAGCCAGAGAATGGACCAGCTGAGACTGCTGACAGCTCAGATCCTGTCTACTCTACGGTACAGAAACCTGGCTGAAACTCTGTTCTTATTACTCACAGTCAGTGACAGGAGTCCTAAGACAACAATAATGTGCTTGTTTGAGGTTTTTTTCTGATTCTTTTTTAAAAATTATTTTTAGTTTGGATGTTTCGGTACTGATGTGGTGTGAGAGTGATCTGTATAGTTTGCAGGTTTTTGAAGTTTAATTTATCTTCTGATCTTTGTTGTATTTTATTTTCATTATTTACTGCAAAGTAAGCAATTATCTCAATATTTGCATGTTTAATATTTGCACTTAAATAAACAGTGTCTAGATACAGTTTTTACATTTGTTTAATAGAGTATAATTTCAATTATTGTGCACAATGGTCAATTTATACGGGAATCTATAGACGAAATATTATCTGCCCTCCAAGGAGCATGCTGGGAGCTCTGTTTGTTGAACAAGGAAACATGGTTTTAATGGAGTGAAGAAGGCAATGAAATGACAATACCATCAAAAAAAGGAACTAAGAAAAGTAAAAACTAAAGTAAGTCCTGTAATTAAGGATCCTTCAGAAACCCTTAAAGTCCAATACAGGCAGCAACCATTTAGACTAAACCTCCAGGTTTCTCCCCTGTAGTGTAAGGCTACAGGGAGCCTTACACTGGCTTCCTGTAGCCCAGAGAATAAACTTTAAAATACTGTTAGTTTATAAATCACTGAATGGTTTAGCACCACAATACATTAAATATCTGCTGCTGTTGCATCAACCTTTCAGAACCTCTCAGGTCTTCTGGTTATGGCTCTGCTCTGCATCCCCAGAACCAGAATCAAACACGGAGAAGCAGCATTCAGCTTCTATTCCAGACTTGGACGTTTGTTCCAAGTCTGGAACAAACTTCTAGAAAACTGCAAACACTGCGTTCCTTTAAATTTAACCGCCTGGTTAGAGTTGCATTTGAAACATTACCAATGGAACATTAATCATCAATCTGACATGTAACCATGACACTTGATAAAATGTAGTGTTTCAACTGTTGATCGTGTCTTCTGTGACTTTGTATTTTTATGCTGCTAAATATTTTGAACGGCCTTGTTGCTGAAATGTGCTACAGAAAAAAACCTGATTGATTGATGATTAATTCCTTCCTGGCTTCACTCCTTCAACAGGCATCTCCTGCAATGAACAGAACAGACCCAGAACTCATAGATTGGCAAGTGGGAAATTAGCCTGACAGGCTCTGGGCAACTCCTCCAGAAGGAAAATACCAGAGATGTCTCCCCTTTCCTCCTAATTTTGTCTCCAAATGTCCTTTCCAAAACACACTGGTTTTTGCCAGGATAATCAACAGGGGAAGACTCATGTTTTAAATTAAAAGCATACAACTATAACTACATTAAAAACAACTAAAGAGTTGTATCCTGTGACAAATGTCTAAATGAGGGAGGTTAACTTCTCTCTGTCTGACAGCATCCTCAGATTGAGATATGAAACGTCTTCCTTCAGTCTTACCACTTCCTCTATTATTAACTTCTCATTGCATAATATAAAAAATTATTCGCTGAAGCTTGGCAACCACACGGTGCCTTAGAAAGAGAGACCCAAACAAAAACACACAAGGAGAGTCAGGAGAGTACTTTGATACTTGCTCCTGGTTGTCCTAGAGTTTCCAGGACAGGTTGTCCTCTGGAACACTGGAGGACAACCTGTGGGTCCCAAGATCCAAAGGTAGAACCTTGAAGGATGACCTAGAGACAACAGTATTAAGCAAGAAAACCCTGCATACCAGCAAAGAGATCCAAAAATACTGGCTCAACTTCTGGTCTAGAATCCTTTGAAGCAGAAAAATCAGAACCAGGATGGCAAGACAGCTCAACAAGAATTCAGTAGGATGATCTGTTTAGAGGGCAGAGGAAGTTGATCTCATTTGGAGATATATATATGTATATATATAATATATATATATAATCCCCATATATATACAATACAGACCAAAAGTTTGGACACACCTTCTAATTCAATGGGTTTTCTTTATTTTTATGACTATTTATAAGGCAAGAAATCCCACTTATTAACCTGACAGGGCACACCTATGAAGTGAAAACCATTTCAGGTGACGACCTCTTGAAGCTCATCAAGAAAATGCAGAGTGTGTGCAAAGCAGTAATCACAGCAAAAGGTTGCTACTTTGAAGAAACTAGAATATAAGGGGTATTTTCAGTTGTTTTACACTTTGTTGTTTAGTGCATATTTCCACATGTGTTATTCATAGTTTTGATGCCTTCAGTGTGAATCTACAATGTCAATAGTCATGAAAATAAAGGAAACTCATTGAATTAAAAGTTGTGTCCAAACCTTTGGTCTGTACTGTACATATGGGGATTTTGGCCTTTGTATGGAGTCTCTGTTGTCTGCTGCTTCCTTCATCATCCACCAGAGGGTGCCAAGAGCCCGGCTGCTTGATACGGCACACCTGTGATCAATCACCTAAGATAAGATAAGATAAATCGTTATTGTCATTGTCACAAGGACAACGAAATTCAAAGGGTGCCATCAGTCGGTGCACATGCCCAAAAACAAAAAATAACTGTCCCACAATTCACACACAACGCAAGAATCAACAAACAACTGGCAAAAAAAAAAAAAAAAAAGAACAGCCACATTCTCACATACATCATTTATGATGATTAATGGTTGTTTTTGATTGCATTTAGTTTTGTTATTGCTATCGGGTAGAAACTGTCTCTGAGACGGTTGGTTCTTGTTCTGGTTGCTCTGTATCTTCTGCCTGAAGGCAGCAGTGTGAACAGAGAATGTACCTCTTCATCTAATAGTATAAGAGGAGCGTTCTGCCAGCACTTCGACACCTGAGTGTTTGCCAGTTATGGTACTCTGAGCCCTTCTGAGTGTACCTCCAAGTTTTCTTTGCCTATTGTTTGTAACATTTACCTGGTGCTCCATTCTCAGGTGTTTCCTTGTGGCAGTGTTGTAGTCAAGACCACCTAACTCGAGACCAAGACAAGACCAGAGTGTACCGAGACCAAGACAAGACCAAGACTTTTAGGGTCCAAGACCAAGTCAAGACCACGACCGAGGGAAGTCGAGACCGAGTCAAGACCAAGACTTTTAGGGTCCAAGACCGAGTCAAGACCAAGACCAGCGCCTCGCGCTACATGACACAATAAAATGTGAATGATCAAAATTGCTAATCAAATTGATCTGAAAGATTCACATTCCCATAAAAACACCTAGATTTTAAATACTTAGAGCTGAAATAAATGTAACCAATATTAAAAGCAGTACAAACTCTTTGTTCTGCTTATCTAAAAAGATAATGTCCTGGGCATTTGCCCATATAATTCATGTAAGAAATCACCACTGCCTGCACCATTAAACATAGCAATTGAGGCAATGCCCTGACGGTAAACAACGCTCAACTATGAACACTGACCAAAGAGCAACAAGCAAGAAGTAACCAAGCACAAGGAGCTCACCATGACTGTTCTCACCCTCTCTCCTATTGCATGAAGCCAGGCAGCACAATGCTGTAATGTCTGCCATCATGGCAGACACTACAGCTGCCACTTTGAATGCAAAAGGGCATGGCAAAGGGCATGCTCTGCGTGCTCTTTCGTTCTTGTGTTTTATTTATTTGCTAATTAAATAAATATCAATATAATGATAGCTACTACAGTATACGCAGAGCATTACAAGATCAAAGAACGGCTCTCAGTGAGGCTCCAGTCATGTCTTCTTAGTAAAGAAAAGTTCAGAAGACTTCGTGAATGTCATATCACTAAATTGCAGACTTTTGGACACAGTGTTGTCCCATATATGCGACAAGTTAGTCAACACCTCCGCACAATAATTCAGCGTAGTGAGTTACTTTTTTTTTTTTATCACAAATGCTTATGTGTCTCTGTACAGCTAGCTTTGCCAACATCACGTCAACGGAGCTTACCTTTCTTTGAGCTTCTTTTCTAAGTGACGAAAACAGTTAGACGTGGTCCCCACCGTCTGTGAAAGCAAAGCGCTGCTGAATTAGCTGTCGCCATCGGATTTCTTATGTTTTATGCAGCGCAATTAGATGGCGATTAGACAGACATCTTCCGCCGCTCAAAGAAACCATGTCTTGGAGCGCCGCGCGCGAGTGAAAGGTGGGGAGGCGGTGGGGGGAGTAACAGAAACACGTCATTAGTAAGTCACGTTATTGTTAGGATTTTAATCGGTGCGTTTTGCATCCATTGAAAACAAACATGTTAACAAATAAACTGGACAGTTTGCTGTAAGTTTAGTGATACTTCCACAGTTGCGGTCTTGACTGGCCTTGAAATAAAATCCCGAGTCCTCAGCAACCCGAGACCGAGACAAGACCGACACCAAATGCGGTCGAGTCCGAGACGAGACAGAGACCATCAAAAAATGGCCTCGAGACCAAGACCGGTCTCGAGTACTACAACCCTGCCTTGTGGCGCCTTGGATCTTAACCACTGGTTGCCCGAGTCCATCTACTCCTCTCTGAAGATTCTCCGATAGTTCCTCGACTTCTGGCTGGCTATCGGATCACTCCTCTCAAGAACTTACCTGTCTGCCCTCCACCGCAAGCGTCTTCCGTCAACTTACAAAGAACTCTCCACTGGAACCACACACTGGAACCTGGATCATCTTAAGGACCCTGTGATAATAGACCACAGTCCCAGAGACCACAGTACTTCTCCCCCTGGAGGAAACTAACCTCTTCACCAAGTAAGATCATTCTATTTCTCAGACTTCAACCTGTCCAACTTTCCATCAACTCACCATCTCTCTCCCACTGCCTTCAGAGTTCTGATGACCCCGGCTTCCCATCCACAGGACAAGAACCAAACAATCTCACATTTCATCATTGTTAAAATAAACTATCTGATTTTCTGATTGTGTTCTGTATGTGGGTAAAAAGACATGAACCCAACATGACAACATTGGTGGCATAACCAGAGTAAGTCCAACTGCCGTCTATTCAAGCACCTAAAAAGGACAAAGACAGCTTCTGAGTCACAACCACAGAAGCTGTGGTTGTGACGACAATGCGCTGAAAATCGGTCTTCCTGCTTGGAAGTGTAAATAAAACCCTTTTTTTTTGCACAGCAGAAATATGACTGAGAAAAACAGAGCAGAGGAAGTTGGTTCTTTGTTTTCTCTGTCACTGGTGTCTTGATATTTTTTTATAAACTCTTATGTTTTCTAGTCTGTTCCATGTTTTGTTTTTTTTTCTTCACTCACATTTTTAGAATAGAACAAATGTTCACACCCACAGAGGGTTAAAAAAAACTTCCTCTTCCAGTGAAAGGCAGAACGTTTTCTGTAGATTTGCTTTTAGACAGAGGGATTTCCTGCTGGCTGAACTGTTGCCAACAATTTTTGATACCAACATATTTGGTAAGAAAAACAATTATTATACTGATTTTAAAATGTAGGTTTTATTAACTTAAAACTTTGAATGTTTCCTCTTTGAAAAGTGTTAAAGTCTTAAAATTCACTTTGATAAAATGAGCTTGTAGTTTTCTTTGGGTCGGTGGTTTTGGTAAAAGAACAAAGTTTACAGAATTACATTTCTGAATGCTACAGAGGAATATGATGTTTTTAAAAACCACTTTAATGGAAACAGAACTTTTTCATGCATTTTGTTTGAAAGATTTAAAACTGATGTTTCTCTGAGATGACTTGATATTTTGATTAATTATCTGCCTTTATTTAAACTGAAGTCTAAGTTTTTCCTTCATCTTGTCTCTTAGACCTGATGGAGGGATGTAGCAGTGAGATAGCAGCCTTCTCCCAGAACAAGCTGACAGTCAGCATGTTACTGAGTGTCTTCTTACTTTCAGGTGAGCTGTTTGTTCTCTCACTTTCATTTGGAGACATTACTGGAAGCCTTTCTAGTCTCAAGTAATGTCTGATCTTGTTTAAAGTAACAGGCTGCAGTTCAGCTGGAGTTCATGGATCAGGAAGTTTTTCTTCAGGAACATTTTGCTCCACATTGTGTCCATCTTTATTCTGCTTTTACAGGAGTTCAGACTGAATGTAATAACAAGAACCCAAACCTCAAAATTACTGCACCAGAGGAGATGGAAGCTCTGAGTGGATCCTGTTTGCTAATCCCATGCAGCTTTAGAGAAATACCAGAGAAACCAGGAGAAAAGTTTGACAACAAGAGAGAAATATTTGGAGTTTGGATTAAAAGTGTTTCAGCATTTGAAAATAATAAGAAAAATGTGATTTACAACAGCAGTTGGTCTCAAAACAGCTATGCAGTGAACATTTCTGGAAACCTGAGAGAGAAGAACTGCACCAGTGTGTTTTCTAATGTAAACTCACATCAAACAGACAAATACTTCTTCAGGATTGAGAACGGGCCGCTCAGAGCAACAGCTTACTGTGATCCTGTTCATGTAACAGTTAGAGGTGAGAGACTTTGGTTTTTATTTATATGTAATATTATTGTTGAGAGAAAATTAATTATGATGCATTTTTGGTGTAAAACAACAAAATCCATGAATTGAATCATTAGTATAAAGTTAAACATCAACATTATTATTATTATTAGTTCAGAGTTAAAAAAGCAGTTTGTGAGCACAAAGTGGATGTTTTAATTAAATGTATTTTTCAATGAGTTCTTACCTTCATATTTATAATTCTCTTTTTTATGCTCCACATGTCTAAAGTGGAGTCAGTCTGCTGGATCTCACTGTGTAAAATGTGTGTGTGATGTGAAAACACAGATTCTGCTTGGAACCCCAGGATTGAAATCTCAGGTGACGTGAAGGAGAAGAACTCTGTCACCGTAAGGTGCTCAGCTCTCACTCCCTGTCCACAATCACCTCCTGGACTCTCCTTGAACCTCCAACCAAACCCTCACAGACAGATGGAGAGGAACAAAGATGGAACGTTTACAACTACAATCCAGCAGAACATCACTCTGTCAGAGATCCACGATGGATACAACATCACCTGCTCTGCCAGATATCCTGTGAATGGAGGAAAAAACAAGACAGCAAATACAAAAGTGACTCTCAGTGTTTCTTGTAAGTGATCCTGTCAGAACATCATGGTTCAGCTGGTTCTCATCAATAATCTAAAGGTTTGTTATATTTTCCTCAGATGCTCCCAAAGAAACCTCAGCAGCTAGATGGATGGAGCTGAACTGCTCCAGCAGAGTCAATCCTCCCATCAGCTGCTTCACCTGGGTTAAAAACAGCACACAGAAAGTCATGATAGTAGCTGAAGGAGACGTCAGATTAACCGTCTATAAGGGAGAAACCCAATGCTGTGAGTTCTCTGGTTAGTTCTCTACTGAAGGTAGCCTGAAGGTTTTGTGGTCAACATTTATTGTTGTTCAACATTCTGTTACAAAATTTGATTGTTTTAACAGAATGTTGAACATTCTGTTACAAGACCATTCCAAGGTCCTTTGCTCTTACAACAAGAGCGCAAATACTTGCAAAGTGCCTTGAAAGGTATTTTGTCCTTTAAAACCTTCAGATGTTTGAGAATATTCTGTAAAAGTGATGTAATGAACAACCATCACCATGGAGACCAAGGATCACAGCAGATAGTTCAGGATGAAAGTTATGGAGAAGTTTAAAGTAGGGTGGTGGCAGGATTATCCTGTGGGCCTGCTGATATTCAGTGGAGCTAAATCCTGTTAGAGGTTGTGAAAGACATAAGGCTGCGGTGGAGGTTTACCTTCTAGCTGTTCAACAAACCTCAACATCCTGTTACGATTAGTGAAGGCGGAGATAAGGAAGAGCCGAAATGTGAACGGCAGTGTGGCATGTTGAAGATTAATTTAAGCTTAAAGACTTGACTTGGACCACGAACAAGTTATCATCTCAGTGGTCAAGTATTAATATTTACGTCTTCATTCCTAAAAATGTCTTTAACCCTGAAATATTTTCTTTCCTCCTCACAGCTTCTAATAATTTTGTGTTGGTTTATCACAAACTCAACAAGTTGATGTTTGCATTGAGACGAAATATAAAAGTGCTTTAGCGGTATGAATAATTTTGCAAGGTACTTTAGTAATGGACAAATCATAAATGTAGAAATGCTCTAAGATGTTTTCACCTGATTCACTTTGTCTCATTTCTGCCTCCTTTCATTTGCGCCTGCATCAGCTCTGTCAGTGTTTCTTTAGCTTCTGTCAGAATATTTCTTGATATTTGATTTACAAGTTTCTGATCATCG
This sequence comes from Xiphophorus hellerii, assembly GCF_003331165.1. Classification (NCBI taxonomy): domain Eukaryota; kingdom Metazoa; phylum Chordata; class Actinopteri; order Cyprinodontiformes; family Poeciliidae; genus Xiphophorus; species Xiphophorus hellerii. The sequence continues at coordinate 3,338,917 of NC_045692.1, forward strand.
AGGACCAAAACATTTTCCTCCTCAGGGAAGGTCAAATGTTTTCTCTTTTTACAGATAATCAACAGTTTTGGGATCGTGTCTACATTGGAGTAAAGATCCTGGGTCTTGTGACTCTCTGCTGTTTGACGATCATCATAGAGTGGTGAGACACTTTCTAAAAGTTCATAATTTGCTGCCATACAGCAGTGAGTATTGTTTTAAATATCATTGTGTTCTGCTTTTCTCCTCTATCAGTTGGTCTAGATCAGTATTGACCAACAAACAAAAGAAGGTGAGCAAATCATCCAGCAATTTTCATTTTTTCACTGGTATAAAAGAAACATTCAGATTTCTAACTTGTATTAAAGCAGGAAAAACGATCCAATAATTTCCTGCTAAGGTCTCCTCTGACATTGGAGCCATTTGTTTTTGGCTCACCTGTTGGGTGTCCTCTTTTACAGCCTTAAACAGAAGATGTCTTTAGATAATAACCCTGGTGGTTATTATATGTTCTTTCATTAAAATGATTTATAGAAAATGGATTCTGTTAGCGAACCAGCTGAGATGGTGGAGTTTGTAGTTTTATTTCTGTTTTTATAGTAATGCCGAAACAGAAGGGACCTCGTGTACTGCAGCCGTTTTGTTACAGCAGCTGGGTTTGTCGCTGCAGTGAATTCACACCAGGACCTTCCTGCTGTCTCACTTCCACAGGACGCAGAAGAAGCAGATGACGACAACAGAGTGACGGAGATCTGAGCTTCATGAGGAGACCAGGAAAGACGCCCTGTTCACTGTTCACACAATCCTTCTTCAGTTCGTTCTGATGTCGGTTTACATCACACAGCTGTTCTCACTTTCAGAAGTCTTTCTTATTTCCTACACACAGGTCTAATCCTCATATTGGTCTACATATTTAAAATCTGAGTTCAAATGAAATGTTTGCGAGTCAATTAGGAGTATTTCTTCAGTATATTCTAGCTGTCAGACTCACAGTGCTAGTCTGACAGCTAGAATATACAGTACTAGCTGTCAGTAGTATATTGACACAATATACCTGTGGTGTTTTATCTCACGTAAAAACCACAGGTGTTTACGTGAGATATTAAATGTTGCAGGAAGATTTTTATAGCTAAAACTTGGCAGCAATAAATGAGCAGGGAATATTTTGGATATTACCTGATGCATGTAGAACAAAGCTGGGCTAAACTCTTTAAGCATACGCCTCTAACAGCACAACCTCCGAAAGTATCATCCCACATTGTTTAATGTAAGCTCTTCTACTCTACTTGTATTCCGTGCTTTAATAAATTCTCAATTTGGCATGAAAACATTGGTTTCTCCATGAATGTTGTACATTATTTTTTACCAGACTGATCTCTTAGGGCAGGGCTGTGAACTCATTTCCATTTTGGGCCGTATCATAGTGAACACCTTCACCTTAACGGGAGCAACAGAATTAATGGTGTCTGGAAAGTCTTTGAGGCAAAAGAGAAAAAATTGACTGACTGAAATAATATTAAAACATTTCCATGAACAATGTGACATTTGTTCTGTGTAACTCAAATGTAAAACAAACTGTGTTGGAAGTAATAAGAAGTTGAAGTGACCCTGACTTGGTAATATTGCCCACAATGCCCTGCAAACATTTTACTGGAGGATAACTATTCTCTTCTTCCGGTGAATAGACCTTTACTTTCTGTCAGATTCCTCTGATGGATTCACGTCATCTGCAGACAAGTGAATAAAAGGTAATGTCTGTGAAGTTATTGAATAATTTTTCAACTTCAGCTAGGGATTTACCCCTAGAGGCCCCCACATACTCAAGTGAACTAACTCCGTTACCCATACTGTCCGTGGAAAGTTGAGACTTCATAGTCGAGCTTACTGACTGAGTGCCTATAATTCTCTCACCACAAATTCCTTCATTTTCCACAATCCTAATAGATACTAGCAGGTTTGATGAGCTATTTGGGCGCCCAGCCCTGTTTCCTCTTCATCCGGTGAGTCTCCACACTCCTGTCAGTGTCTGGGACAGAGAGCAGCAATCACGCTGCGCGTCCTCGCAACTGGCGGCGCGGACTCTCGACCTTATCAGCTCGGTGTCACATGCAAAACGGTTCGACGTGAACACTGTACTCCGCTGAGCAGCTCACCGTAGGACACCGAGTATGCGGTCATAAAGATTAATCTTCGTGTGCGCATGTCCGGCGGATGTCTCTGTCGAGTCCGCCATGTTGAATCTGACTCGAATCAATCAAATTACCTGCATCACGCTTGGTGTGTGTGTGTGTGTGTTTGGGGGGCGGGGGAGGGGCGTGGGGGTGTATGTGTGTGTGTATAGATAGATAGATAGATAGATAGATAGATAGATAGATAGATAGATAGATAGATAGATAGATAGATTTCTAGGTATTTTTTATTCATTTTATCTTTTATTATTATATTAATATTATTAATATAACACTTTGGATGGAGTAGCTTGTCAACTAAACGCAATAATCTCTTATGGACCAATAGAATATTCTATTCTTGACGTTGAGTGGTTACCATAGCAACCAGTAACTGGGATCATTCCCTTTTTCTGTTGCCGTCTGAAACTGTGGTACGTATGAGGATCAGTTCTGTGTTTTTTTACAAGTGTTATATTTTAGCATTTATTTTAGACTAACTTAACTAAATACAGGCCTTCATGTGTATTTTTGCCATGTTTTGTATATGTTTTTAACAGGTATCATAATTAATGTTGTTGTTTTTTGCTGTGTTTAATTTTACAACTGTTAACTGCTGTCAACTGTTCATTGGGAGCCATTGCTGTGTAGTGGTGACTGTTTATGGTTATTTATTGGATTTTTTTTATTTTTTTTTATCTATAGGTTCAGAAGCTGCTGCTGATCTTGGCTACTCACTTCACTTTTTCTATTGTTGGGTATGTTTTAATTTTTGATACAAAGTAATGTTTCATTTACTGATAGTGTGATCGTCTTTGAATCTGAAATATATGAGCGATTTCATTTCCTGTACTAAAAACATATAAATTCATTGCTATTTATGTTAAAGATAAGATTATGTGTATTAATGATGTGAATTTATGTCAGACATCACCATTCGCTCACAGTCAGAGCCCCTTTTCCTGTTGCTGACTGCAACTTTGGGGTAAAGGTCACTGAACTGATGTTAATCACCAACTTGATTTTGTTTGTCCTTGTTAGAAAAAAATATGGTGAACCTGCCTGACCTTTGATGAACAAAGAGCTGCCTGCCCATACCTAGAAAAACCCAAGACCTTACAGAAAAATTACTTCCTGTTTGAAACAAAACAAGCAGGAAGTGAAGTTCTTTTAACCATAGTAATTGTGGGGTTTGTTTTGCAGCTGATCAAAAGAAGACCACAGAGTCTCAGTGAAAATAATGATTATTCTACTAATTTTGTTAACTGACTGTGTAACGACAGAATTTGGATATTTGGGTTTGAGCCTTTTTCATGCATTTTGTTTGGCGGTTTCAAATTTGACGTTTCTCTGACATAACTTGACATTTTAATTAGTTATCCGCTTTTATTCAAACTGAAGTCTGAATTTTTCTTTCATCTTGTCTCTGTGAGCTGATGGAGGGATATAACAGAGTGATGGCAGCCCTGACCGAGAACGTGCTGACAGTCAGCGTGTTACTGAGTGTCTTCTTTCTTCCAGGTGAGCTGTTTGTTCTCTCACTTTCATTAGACATCACTGGCAGTATTTGTCATCTCGAGAAATAGATTCTGATTTTCTGAAAGGCTCTGCGTGTAACAGGCTGCAGTTTATGGGTCAGGAAGTTTATCCTAAGCAATATTTTGCTTCACATTGTATTAATATTTACTCTGCTTTCACATTAGTTCAGACTGGATGTTCCAAGAACTTATCCCTCGGTATTACTGCACCAAAAACGCTGGAAGGCCTGAGTGGATCCTGTTTGCTCATTCCATGCAGTTTTCTAGTGATGTCAAGAGAAACGTCTGATGAGGAGAGACAAAAATTTGAAGTTTCGCTTCAAAGTCACCCAGACATTGGACAGGATTCACAGAATGTGACTTACAACAGCAGTCACCCAGAAGACGACCATGAAATGAACACGACTGGAAACCTGGAAAGGTTTGACGACAGGAGAGAAACGATTGGCGTTTGGATAACAGACGAACACGGGGTTGAGTCCTTTCCGCAAAATGTGATTTACAACAGCAGTCGGTCACAAAACAGATACACAGTGAACATCATTGGGAACCTGACAGAGAAGAACTGCACCACCCTCTTTTCTAGCATACAACCAATTCAAGCGACGAAATTCTACTTCAGGATGGAGAGCGGGCCGTTCAGAGCCACGGCTGTCTGTGATCCTGTTCAAATAACAATGAGAGGTGAGAGACTTCGTTTTTATTTATGTGTAATGTTAATGTTGAACAGAGGAAAAAAAAAATTATGATGCATTTCCTTTAACTGAGACTTTGTTGTAAAGTTAAACATCAACAGGATCAGAGTTAAAGAAAGCAGTTTGTGAGCACAAAGTGGATGTTTTATCTAAATATATTTTTCAATGAATTCTTACCTTCACTTCTTTATCATTCTCTATTTTTTATGCTCCACATGTTTGAAGTGGAGTCAGTCTGCTGTATCTCACTGTGTAAAATGTGTGTGTGATGTGAAAACACAGATTCTGCTTGGAGCCCCAGGATTGAAATCTCAGGTGACGTGAAGGAGAAGAACTCTGTCACCGTAACGTGCTCAGCTCTCACTCCCTGTCCACAATCACCTCCTGGACTCTCCTTGAACCTCCAACCAAACCCTCACAGACAGATGGAGAGGAACAAAGATGGAACGTTTACAACTACAATCCAGCAGAACATCACTCTGTCAGAGATCCACGACGGATACAACATCACCTGCTTTGCCAGATATCCTGTGGATGGAGGAAAAAACACAAGAAGGACAAAAGTGACTCTCAGTGTTTCCTGTAAGTAATTCCACCAGAACGTCATGGTTCATCTGGTTCTCGTCAATAACCTTAAGGTGTGTCACATTTTCCTCAGATTCTCCCAAGAACACCTCAGTATCCATCACTTTAGCAAAAGGTAGATGGGTGGAGCTGCGTTGCTCCAGCAGAGCCAAGCCTCCCGTCAGCGTCTTCACCTGGTTCGAGAAAACCTCAAATGGAGCCTTGAAAGTAGGTGAAGGAGAAAATTATGGACTCAATGCCACTGAGGAGGGAGCTTATTACTGTGTGGCCATGAATGATGTTGGTAATCAGACATCTCCAGAGATTCGTCTGATTGCTCCAGTAATAGGTAAATAGAGAAATATGGAAGGATGTTACTGTGGCTGAGGCACCAAGGGATCATTTGAAAGTTGCAGATGGAAACATATTTAAGCAATCAGATTTATTCAGTTTTTGTTTTTCTCCATTAAGCGTATGAGCCAGCTGATGAAATTGCTGAAAGAAAAGGTACTCATCTACTTCACTGAAAAATTTTCTGTTCACTCTTTTTTTTTTAATTGTCGCAAACTAACTTATTTACTTTGTCCTTTTTCAGTTGAAAAAAACAAACATTTTATTCCTACCAGTTTAGGGTGGTTGGTGAAGTTTTGGTCAGCATTTGCTCCATACTTTTCTAGACTTATTACATTTTCAAGTTTTATATTCTACTTCAAAGTAAAGGTTAGCTGTCATTAGCGTTCCAGCCATGCTGAACTTTGCTTTAAAAGTTTGTGGTTATTGCCACTGGCAATAATCAGTTATCAGTCGATAACCAGTGGCAATAATCACTGTGTTCAGTCTGATAACAGACTGAACACTGGTTATTGTTCAGTCTGTTTTCTCAACAGACTGAACCAGAAATATATGAATTCTAAAAATACCGTGCTTATCTTCAGTTTTTTTCACTATTTATTTTTCCAGGAACTGACTTTTATCAAATTCAGACGACACTGTTTTCAGGGGCAGGGCTCCTTGTCCTTGTCTGCCTGCTCAAAATCGTCATGTGGTGAGTATGAGAATTTGAGTAAGTGTACAAGAAGTGTAGTTGAGTCTATGCCCAGCATGTACCTGTTTCTACATTTTGTTGAATACTTTCTTATTCCTAATTGTATTAAATTAATTACTTTCGTCCACACAAATCCATCAGTATGAGAGAAAATAAGTTGTATCTTACACTGAATTCTAACATAATTAGGAAAACATTTCAAACACTGTACAGAAGCATTGTGCTTGTTTTGCTTCCACAATGGTAAATCGATTCGACTTCTCACTTGGAAGAAGAGAAAATAAAGGCTCTGATGAAGTGCCAGGAGGCTTGGTCCTGTCTGTGCTGGATGGTCAGGCCTCCTACAAGCTGGAAGAATATATAAATGGCCTAGGCTATTGCACGGTTTTCTGATTATAAGATACTTTTTTCCAACTCTAACTACTTCAAAAATAGCAATCCATCATATAAAAGCAATCCTGCGATGTTGTATCAGTAAAGCCGGGTCACGGTCACAGCAGCCTAAGTTTTCTTTTCCCCAGCCTGTTGGGCCAACTCTATGCAACTCCAAGCCATTCGTCGGCCAGCCAAAGCTTCCCAAACGCTGAATGTCGACTCTGTTCCATTAAATCTATTGTTGTTCAACACAAAAACCACAACCAGAAAGAAAAGTTTGGAACAACGCATCCACTGTATCAACAGCAGTGTGAATAGCACAGTGTTACACACAGAAACAAAGTCAAATGAAATAGTTTCACAACGTTGTGTGATCGTTAGGAAGGTGGTAGCCTCTACTTTCCACTGATATCGGTTGGGAGAGGACCGGACAACCAGTGGTATATTTTCAGTAGCATATTTTTGGTAGACTCTGCAATGCCTGATGGACCTTTACATGTGTTTAGATTGCTCTAAAATCTAAAAAAGTATTTGTGAATAAATTGTGTTTTAGAGACGGTGACCAGTTAGAAAGATTTGGTCAGCCATTATAAGGGCCCTTAAGCCTATCTAAGTAGAGATTGTGAATTCTTATGCAAATTAGATTTCTCTGTTGTTTCTTTTTATCTTAATACATTTACAAAACACCACAAATTTCTTTTTTTTGAATAAGGTTATAACAATAAAAAAATAAATCGCTGTGAATATTTTCCAAATGCGCTGGAGTACTTGAACTTTTTATGTGTAAAAATATCTAGTTTGAGCTCCAAAAAAGTCTGCATCCTACAGACTCACTTACTACTAATTCCACAACTTGTCTTGTATCATGAAACACAATAATTATTCTCACTGTTCTGTTATTTCTTCCAGGTATCATAAGATCAAACGTAAAACTCCACAACAGGGCCATGTAAGTGCAGTAATAGACTGTTCTCGTAATGAACAAATGATTTATCAATATGCTCCTTAAATGAGTCAAAATCACCTCTTGGTAACATGACAGGTTTTTTTTTATATCTATTTCTGTTTTTCCTTCTAACTTCCCACAGACTCCACTTACTGACTAACTGGGCCTTGAATTGTGAGCCAGTACCACTGAGGGAGCTGTTTAACATGAGGATCTAAACTTCTTGATAAAACAGCTTCCTCCATGCGTAGCGGCAGACGGCGACAGGAGGCGACGTACACACAGATCTCCAGATCGCTAAGAAAAAGCAGCTCAGCAGAGTCTGACTGCCCAGAGGTCATCAACACACAAGAGAATAAACATTGACCTCTTTCTGTAGAATGTCTGTTTCTTATTGGAAAACCTGTCTTTATTGGAATTTTACAGAAAATTGTTCAAATGATTTGAAGCTCTAATCACGCAAAAAAAAAACAACAACATTGGCCTGTTTTTGTAGTAATGGTTATATCTGATCCAATTAATCTGTTTGAAATTTATGCCCAAAATTATTTAGGATTGCTGGAAATAACTATGCAATTTTTAAACAAAAGTCTTTAAACAATCTTGAAAAGAAATCTATAGTCATATTCAAGGGATTAGAATATTTAAAAAGTGCATTTACTTAAATCGCCATTCGTGAAGTGAAACACATTTATATTGATTCTTTACACAGACTGGTTAAGACGTTACTTCTTTTCATTCTTACAGTTCTGTTGACAGATTTTTAAAACGCGTCTACAGCCTTCCCAGACCCTTTTGAGTTGGGCTCAAGTTGAGTCCCTGTAAATCTGAAGAAAGGATTTATTTTTCTTTGCAAAAATCCCAAAAGGTTGCACAACTTGTTCTGACAGTTAGCTTGTGCCAAAGAAAGTAATAAAACAAAACTATCATCTAGTGAAAAGTAAAGGAAAAGAAACCTCTGGTGATCTGATCTAACGAAAAGGCTCGCCAAAGCATGAGATGGATGTCACTGACCTACTTATCTAGTGTTTTAACAGAAAGAAACCTATGTGATGGGAATGTACATGGTACCCCAAACTCCAAACAGTAAAGCAGCAATACATGTCAATTAAAGAGCCAGGACAAGAGCTCAGCGCTGCAGGTAAGCTGCTTATAGGGCTTCCTTGAGTCCTGATTGGTTCCTCTCTAACCCATGAGCCAATCAGGGCAAATTGGCACCAACTTTCACTCTGAATATCAGACCTGCTGCTGTGAAACAACAAACTGTAACAGTGTTACGATGAACAGAGCAGGTAACTTATCATATAGCACTTTGGACAACCATGTTGTTCTCAAATGCTTTGTAAATAAACATAGAATTCTCCAGGAAAAAAAAATAACAGAATGATAATAAACATCAGCAGAATCATAGATTATGACGCAGCAGAAGAGACCCCTTGGTGTGCTACAGACACAACACAGGGGGAAAACAAAAACTGGCAGGTTTAATCAATTACAACAGAAGACAATCGTGACTGATAAACCACCTTATGACACCCTGCGTAACACCCAAGGGTGAAGCAAATATTAAAACGCAATGAGAATAATCATTCTGTCCTCCACAGACATCCCTCCAAGCAGAGCTGTTGAGGATGAAATCCCTGTGATGGAGTGAGCTTTCAGATCCTCTGGAGGATCCAGTCCGGAGGAAGTAAACGCATGCCAGCTGTGGGCAGGAATGGTGCCCTGGGCAAATCCCTCCTCCTGCCGCACTCCAGCCAATCACAATGCAAGCAATTATCTGATTTATTTGGATTTTTTCAACAGCAACTAATGGAAACTTGCTCCATAAAAACATACATAGTAGCAAACTTGCTGAGGGGACAACTAGTAGATACGATATATTTTATTTTATTTTTCTTGGTTGCCCCACCACTTTCTGATGCCACCCTGGGCAACTGCCCATGACCACTGTATGAACGTTATTTAAAAAAGCTTCAGAAAATGTTTTGGGGTTTTTTTTGTCTCAAACCAAACATGTTTGAAGATTCTCAGTTTTCCAGGTTTTTATATTCAGGAAGGTTTCAAACGTTCATTCAGAAATATCCCTCTCCATTCGTTTCCTCGTGAGATAATCAGGCGACAGTCGCATGTCCTCATCCAGCCAAGCGACGACTGGCGTAATTCATGCATGTGAAATTTTGAGCTCATACACGTAGATGTGCACATGTCTGCCAGCAAGTTGAAATAGGTTCAACGTGTGTTGCTGTCTGCAGTGATGGAAAACTTTCACCATTCGCTGTCGTTCGTCGCTCCCCATAACATTCTTCTGCAAAATAGAAAATCTGCAGGAGAGAGGCTTTTAGATCTAAACAGGTAGTTTGATTAATCTGCGTTATGTAATATTAAGGCGTTATGTAATGTGTTATGTAATATTAACGCATTCATTTATTTCATATTAACCGCATGCTTTAAAGCGTTGATGGTGACCGTCCTAATTTTGATGTTCTTCTAGTTGTGAGGTTTGTCAAAATTATTTGATTTTTTCTTTAAAATAATTTTGTTTAGCCAAAATTTCATTTTCTCCCGACATTTATTGCTATATAAGACTTGTTATGGCTACGTTCACACTGCAGCCTGAAGTGACCCAATTCTGATCAGATTTTTTTTTTTTTTGTCTGAATGCGACCTGTGTGGTCTTTTCATAACAGTCTCAACAACACAGATTATATTATTATTATTATTATTATTATTAATATTATTCAAATACGACCCTGGCCACTAGGACATGTGGTTCTAAATCTGATATGTATCTTATCTTTTCAAATGTGACCTGAGTCTCAAGCTCCAGGTCACGTTCATCCAACCTGAAAGCCATTGATACTCGACATACGTCACTACAACAACTGCCTTGGTTGTTTTTATTCCCGCTGCGTCCTGATACGTGCAAACGAGAAGGGGGAAAAAAACAAAAAACAAGCATGGCGGACTATAATGGTGGTTAAGTTGTTAATATCAGTGTTGTATAGTAACGAAGTAAAAATACTTCACTACTTTACTTAAGTATATTTTGGAGTACTTCATACTTTCCTCGAGTATGAAAATTTTTGATAACTTTCACTTTTACTTCACTATATTTCCGAACTTAATTGCATACTTTTACTCCAATACATTTTCAGTGTGTGGTTTAGTTACTCGTTACAAAAAAGCGAGAGAGAGAAACGCAAGTGTTTTGACCCCACCTACTGATTGACTGCAACAAAGTCCGTAGCCTACTTGCCTGGGCTTGTTCATCACCACCAATAGGATACACCTGTTTCGCTTCTCCCATTAAACACAAAGCAAGTCTCGCAATCAGCAGCAGCCACATGGAGGAGGAGACGGAGACCACAACGACTGCAACTACGTCGGACACGGCTCCAGGGGAACCACCAGCTGGTGATGAGAGCCCATGGCCTTATTTAAACACAATATACTCTTTCGTGGGTGTTAAAGATTCGTCGTACCGCATGCAGTGTATGTTATTCCTGCCCAAAGATGTGGAAATTCTATCTTACAAAAACTCCCCGTCCAACTTGAAGAAACACATCGAGGCAACTTCTTATGAAATGGTTATAATCCTCCTGTTTCAGTAACTATAGCTTGGTCACTAGGCACTATTGTGAAATCTTGAGCATAACGTTACCTGTATAAATGAACTTTGTTTGGCATTGTTTCAGTTCCACACGTGGCGTATTTAGCTTAGGCCTAATGTTGACTGTAGCAGGCTACCTAGACTCCTCTGTTCAAGGGGGGACAGAAGCCATAGTGATAGCAATTTAGACTAAATTTAACGAATAATAATCAGTTGTAAAGCAGGTTAAGTTAACCTTGTGCTATAGGTAAAGCACCTAATTTTCTTAACTAAATGATGCCTGCAGGTATATCTATTAGCAGGTTTAATTTTGCCTTCACTTGGTTGGGTACATTATTTTAAGTGTATTTGACAAGTTTACCAAAATATAAAAAAGTCATTCAAACTACATTTGCCTTGTTTTACTTTTTACTTATACTTTTCATTACATTACTTGAGTACATCCATTTTTACAGTAATTTCCATACTTAAGTACAAGAAGTTTCAGATACTTTAAGACTTTAACTCAAGTAACATTTCAGTCAGTGACTTGGACTTTTACCAAAGTCATATTTTGGAGAGGTACCTATACTTTTACTTGACTCTGAGATTTCAGTACTTTACACAACACTGGTTAATATGCTGACTCCGGTAAGACAACAACTTCTAAATTCTAAGATACGCCCCACCAAAAGACCCCCTGAAGGGGGGGGGAACGCCCCACCGTCACCATCCACGTTTATTTCCGTAAATAATCAGTACTTCTTCATTTCTATGGAGGTTGACAAAGCACTGAGCACACTCTCTACGCGGGAGGTTATTGCGCCCTCTGGTGCGCATGCGGGACATTTCAGGTCGTTGCAGTTCCCACCGGAGATCACGTACGAGCCGCACATGTTTGGAAATGCGAATGAAGAAGCCAAGAAAATCCGATTTGACCAAAAATTGGAATTGGGTCACTTCAGTGTGAACGTAACCTATGCTACTCGACAGTTGGTGGTTACCAGAGCAACCGGTAACTTTCAGCTCGTCCCCTTGAACATCTGTAACTGCGGTATGTACTAGGATCGGCTCTGTGTTTTCTTTACAAAGTATTATATTTTAGACAAGTTTAATTCCATATTGTGATTCATGTGTAATTTTGCCATGTTTTGTATATGCTTTAACAATTAGAATATTATTTTCTGCTGTGTTTGATGTTAGCTGGTGTCAGCTGTTCAGTGAAGCATTGTTCTGTAGTCGGGACTGTTAATGGTTATTTATTGAATTTTTATTTATTCTTTAGGGGCCGACGCTGCTGGACTGAACCACCAGCTTCACCCTTTTTCCTGTTAGGTATGTTATAAATCTTGATACGAAATAATGTTTCATTTGTGTGATAGTCTTTGAATGTTAAATACACTCATCGGCCACTTTATTAGGTATACCTGTCCACCTGCTCATTAATGTGAATGTTCAATCAGCCAATCATATGGAAGCAACTCAATGCATTTAGGCATGCAGACATGGCCAAGACGATCTGCTGCAGTTCACACCGAGCATGAGAATGGGGAATGAAGGTGATTTAAGTGACTTTGAACGTGGCATGGTTGTTAGTGCCAGACGGGCTGGTCTGAGTATTTCAGAAACTGCTGATCTACTGAGATTTTCATGCACAACCATCTCTATAGTTCACAGCGAATGGTCCGAAAAAGAGAAAATATCCAGTGAGCGACAGTTCTGTGGGCGCAAACGTCTTGTTGATGCCAGAGGTCAGGGGCGAATGGCCAGACTGCTTCGAGCTCAAATAACCACTCGTTACAACCGAGGTACGCAGAAGAGCATCTCTGAATGCACAACACGTCGAACCTTGAGGGCTACAGCAGCAGAAGACGATACTGGGTGCCGCTCCAGTCAGCTAAGAGCAGGAAACTGAAGCTACAATTCGCACAGGCAAAATTGGACAATGGAAGATTGGAAAATGTTGCCTGGTCTGATGAGTCTCAATTTCTGCTGCGACATTCAGATGGTAGGGTCAGAATTTGGCGTCAACAACATGAAAGCATGGATCCCTTCTGCCTTGTATCAACGGTTCAGGCTGGTGGTGGTGGTGCAATGGTGTGGGTGTTATTTTCCTGGAACACTTTGGGCCCATTAGTATCAATTGAGCATCGTGTCGACGCCACAGTCAATTGTTGCCGACCATGTCCCTCCCTTTATGACCTCAGTGTACCCATCTTCTGATGGCTACTTCCAGAAGGATAACACGCCATGTCATAAAGCGCCAATCATCTCAGACTGGTTTCATGAACACTGAAGTCGAATGGCCTCCACAGTCACCAGATCTCAGGCCTATTGAAAACCTTTGGGATGTGGTGGAACGGGAGATTCACATCACTGATGTGCAGCCGACAAATCTGCAGAAACTGAGTGATGCTGTCATGTCAGTGTATTTCTAGTATCTTGTTGAATCTATGCCACAATAAGATTAGTTATATGGATTACTGAGGTAAATTTGTCAAATAGCAATAAATGATCACAGAGACCATAGAGTCCCAGTAACATTAATTATTATTCTACTTATGTTACCTTATGGCGTAATAGTGCCAAAAATTTGATGCTTTGGTTTTGCCCTATTTATGCATTTCTTTGGAAGATTTAAATGTAACGATTCTCTGACATAACTTGAAATTCTATTTAATTATCCGCCTTTATTTAAACCGAAGCTTTTCTTTTGTCTTGTCTCTGTGAGCTGATGGAGGGCTGTAAGAGAGTGATGGCAGCCCTGTCTGAGAACTTGCTGACAGTCAGCATGTTGCTGAGTGTCTTTTTTCTTCCAGGTGAGCTGTTGCCTCTCTCACTTTCATTTGGAGACATTACTGGAAGCATTTATTTTTCCAGTCCCCAGAAATAGATCCTGTTTTGTTTTAATGCTCTACCTGTAACAGGCTGCAGTTTACAGGTCAGAAAACTTCTCTTCATGGCCAATTTGCTTCACATTGTATCCATCTTTATTCTACTTTTACAGGAATTCAGACTGCATGTCATTCGACCCACAAGGGAATCAACATTACTGCGCCAAAGCATGTTGACGCTCTGAGTGGATCCTGTTTGCTAATTCCATGTAGCTTTACTGACGACAAGATAATGAAGTTTGACGGCAGAAGAAAAACATTTGGAGTCTGGATAAAAACGTCAATCTACATTGTCGCTTTTCCACGGAATATAGTTTACAACAGCAGTTGGTCAGAAAGCAAATTTGGAATCAACATAATTGGAAGTCTGAGTGAGAGAAACTGCACAACTGTGTTTTCTAAAATGGTTAAAGAGTATGGAGGTAGATACTACTTCAGAGTTGAAAGCGGGCCGTTCAGATCATTTGCTACCTGTGATCCTGTTCAAGTAACAGTTAAAGGTGAGAGCATTTTGTTTTTATGTATGTGACATTATCAAGAGAAAATTAATTATGATGACAAACTCCATAAACCGAGTCTTCACTGTAAAGCTAAACGTCTGATGTGTAGGATCATCAACAGAATCAGAGTCCAGAGTTAAAGAAAGCAGCTTGTCAACGTAAAAGTGGATGTTTTATCTAATTTTATTTTTCAATGTGATTTTTTCTTTATCATCTGCCATCTTGTTATGCTCCACATGTTTGAAGTGGAGTCAGTCTGCTGGATCTCACTGTGTAAAATGTGTGTGTCATGTGAAAGCACAGATTCTGCTTGGAACCCCAGGATTGAAATCTCAGGTGACGTGAAGGAGAAGAACTCTGTCACCGTAACGTGCTCAGCTCTCACTCCCTGTCCACAATCACCTCCTGGACTCTCCTTGAACCTCCAACCAAACCCTCACAGACAGATGGAGAGGAACAAAGATGGAACGTTTACAACTACAATCCAGCAGAACATCACTCTGTCAGAGATCCACGACGGATACAACATCACCTGCTTTGCCAGATATCCTGTGGATGGAGGAAAACACAAGACAGCAAATACAGATGTGACTCTCAGTGTTCCCTGTAAGTCAGTGGTGCCAAAGTCGGTCCTGGAGGGCCGTCTTCCTGCATGTTTTACTTCTGTCCCTGGCATAATGCACCTGGATCAAATGATGGCTCATTAGAAGGCCTAGGGAGAACATTGACATGCTGAAAAGGTTGTTACTACCATGAGCGAGAGAACTACAACATGCAAGGATGCCGGCCCTCCAGGGCCGACTTTTGGCACCACTGCTGTAAATGATCCTGTCAGAACGTCATGGTTCAGCTGGTTCTCGTCAATAACCATAAGGTGTGTCACATTTTCCTCAGATTCTCCCAAGAACACCTCAGTATCCATCACTTTAGCAAAAGGTAGATGGGTGGAGCTGCGTTGCTCCAGCAGAGCCAAGCCTCCCGTCAGCGTCTTCACCTGGTTCGAGAAAACCTCAAATGGAGCCTTGAAAGTAGGTGAAGGAGAAAATTATGGACTCCATGTCACTGAGGAGGGAGCTTATTACTGTGTGGCCACGAATGATGTTGGTAGTCAGACATCTCCAGAGATTCGTCTGACTCTTTCAGCAATAGGTAAATAGAGAAATATGGAAGGATGTTACTGATCCTGAGGCACCAAGGGATCATTTGAAAGTTGCAGATGGAAACATATTTAAGCAATCAGATTTATTCAGATTTACTTTTTCTCCATTCAGGGATTGGGCTGTCTCATGAAGGTCTTGGAAGAAAAGGTACTCATCTGTTTCTCTGAAGGATTTTCTATGCACTCACTTTTTCTTTTTGATTGTTGCAAACTAGCTCATTTTCTTTATCTGAGTCAGCAAAAAATAAATAAAACAAAAATATGATGCCTGTCAGTTTAGGAGGAAAATCAAGTTTTGCTGAGCCGACAGTACCTCCATACTTTTCTGAAGCTTTAACATTTGCGGATTTTAGATTCAACATTAAAATAAGGACTCAAGAATTTTTTATTGTCATATCATTTCTCAATTTTTGCTTGTGGTGCAAAATTTGAACTCAGGTCCCAGATCAAGAAGTCTAACAAATAAGTAATGAGTAACTATATATATATATATATATATATATATATATATATATATATATATGTATATGGTTTGGGTAACAGGTTGCTTTCTTGGTAATGGTGACATCATCAGCACACTTAGATTCGAAGCCCAAAGCAGTGGAGGTGTATTCCTCCAGGTCCACCTCTCCCTCTTTTAAAACCTGCCAATCTGTGCACTGAAAACAGTCTTGGAGCACAGAGGCTGCATGTCTGGGCCACACAGTGACTGAGTGACACAGTCCAGAGTGTTGTCTCCCCATGTAGGAAGGGCGACATGCTGGTAAAAAACTGGGCTGACTGTACGCCAGTTTCAGATGATTAAAGTCCCCTGCAACCACGTAAAACTTCTCACCTGCAGTGACCTAATGGTGTTATGTAGCTCCTTCAATGGTTTGTTGCCATTAGAAACCTGCGGAATGTAAACAATGGTGACGAACATCGCTGTAAACTCCAGAGGCAGAGAATACGGTAGACATTTCACTGTCATAAGTTTTATCACCTCAGAGCAGCAGCTTTTTACCACTCCACAGTTCGTACATCAACCTTCATTCACGTACATACAGAGACCTCCTCCCTGGTCTCCAATGGTCGCGGTCCGCTCAGAATAAGTGAAGACCGTTGATCTGGAAGGCTGAGTCCGGCATGTTGCTGTTATATCTTGCGTGTATTCGGTTTTGTTTTTCTTTTTCATTTCTTATTTTCCCAGGAATTGAGCGTTCTGAAGTTCATATTCCAATTCTGACAATATTAGGGATTATAATGCTTTTCTGCGTGTTCAAAATCATCATTTGGTGAGTATGAGAATTTGAGTATGTGTACTTAGAAGTGTAGTTAAGCCTATTACAGGCATTTAACTGTTCCTTCATTTGGTTCAGTACTTTCTTAGTCCTAAATGTACTAAATTATTTCTTTTCTAAAGATTCTACACAGAAATCCCCCATGATGATGATGTGGGGCAAAAAAAAGTATTGTGCAAATTCTGAAAAATTCAACAAAAATAAAACTCAAAGTGTTCACATAAGTAAATGCAGAGCAAAATAAATCAAGAATAGCTCCACAGTTATAGGGTTTAAATATAACAATGCTGGTACTTGTGTAAAAGTAAAACCTTAAATACTTTTCAAGTGGAACCTTTATTGTAATTGTCTGAAAAATTGTCCATAATGGTAATTCGATTAGACTTCTTAATAGAAAGAAGAGAAAATAAAGGCTCTGCTGAAGTACTAGGAGGCTTGGTCCTGTCTGGTCAAACTTCCTCCAGGCTGTAAATATATAAATGGTGTAGGTTATTGCTCACTTTTCTGAGTATAAGATATTTTTTCCAACCGCAGCTACTCCAAAAATAGCTCCAAAAACATCTAATTTCAGAACTGGTTCTTCTCCCATATCACAAAACGCAACAATAATTCTGACTGCTCTGTAATTTCTTCCAGGCTTCACAGGAAGAGACCCCAAACTCCATAACAGCTCGGTGTAGGTGTAGTTCCACACTGTTCTCATGATAGAAAATCTCCCCAAACAAACGATGTAACAATATGCTCTTTAAATTAGTCAAAATCACCTCTTGGTAACCATGACTGTTTTATCTGATTTTTTATATTTCTGTTTTCTCTTCTAACTTCCCACAGACTCCACTTAGTGAATAACTGGGCCTTGAATTGTGAGCCAGTACCACTGAGGGAGCTGTTTAACATGAGGATCTAAACTTCTTGGTAAAACAGCTTCCTCCATGCGTAGTGGCAGACGGCGACAGGAGACGACGGACACACAGATCTCCAGATCTCTAAGAAAAAACAGCTCAGCAGAGTCTGACTGCCCAGAGGTCATCAACACACAAGAGAATAAACATTGACCTCTTTTGATAAAGACACTTTCTGTCTGTAAGATGTCTGAAAACCTGGTTTCATTAGGGTCTTGCTGCTAATTGCTATTGGAAGCTTCATTTTATCACAACCAAAACATTGGCCTTTGTAATAATGATGGTCACATTGGTATGGAGGATTTTTTTTCTGCCATAATCAAAGAGCACAAATTTTCAGTCTGAAAGCAGGATTTCATGTCTTTTGTTCTCAAAACTTTTAATACTTTTGCTTACATTTTAATTTCGAAAGCAGGACTTCCTGTCTTTCTTTTCAAAACTTGGAATGATTGCCAAGCTCTCCGCTCAGTTGGTGGAATTTGTATGCCATAATCCAAGAGCACACATTTTCAGTCTGAACACAGGATTTCCCGTTCAAATGCTTGGAAGCGCAGGTGGTGAGGCAGCAGCGAGCTGAGCCTCACCTTGGACTGCGCGACCTCTCCCTAACTGCGCTGGCTGCCATTCGATGGTAGCATGTTCCTCCCGTCTGTACGTTGCCAACAAAATGGTGAAAAAGCATTTAATATATGAACTGATTTACTAATTTGGCCCTAATAGTGTGAGCCAGAGAGTGCTCCACCCCTGTGCTATCAACGTCTGTGTAGTCCTCCAGCATATCCTCAACATGAGCCTGTGCCTTCAGAGGGTCTCTGTGATGTAAAAAAAAATCCTGCATTGTTCTGGTGCCAAAAATGCAGCATCCCTGTGATTCCAAGGATTACAGGCCTGTAGCACTGACCTCCAAAATCATGAAGTCCCTGGAGAGACTCGTCCCGGTGCAGCTCCAACCCCTGGTACAATCACACTTTGGACCCCTCGCAGTTTGCCTACCAACCCAAACTTGGAGTTGAGGACGCCATCATCTTCCTGCTCAACCGTGTATATACTCACCTGGACCAACCGGTGACGATGGTGAGAATGATGTTTTTTGACTTCTCCAGTGCATCCAACACCATCCGTCCGGTTCTACTCAGTGAGAAGACGACGCCATTTCAGGTGGATCCCCAAGTTCCAACTGTTAGTTAGATAGTTCCGGATTGTGGACTATCTAACTGTAAGATCACACTTTGTGCGCCTGTGACCCTGTGTGTCAGACAGTGTTGTTAGCACCACAGGGCTCCACAAGGGACTGTCCTCTCTCCCTTCCTCTTCACCCTCTAAACATTAGACTTCAGCCATTGCACTGAGACCTGTCATCTCCAGAAGTTCTCAGATGACTCGGCTATGGTTGGTTGTATCAGTGAGGGTGATGAGACTGAGGACAGGGCTGCTGCCCGACTTTGTCACACGGTGTGGGCTGAGCCACCTGCTGCTCAATGTCATCAGACTTTGCAACGCCCAACTCTTAGTAACTTAAATCTAATTTTCTCTGCACTCATTTATAGATTATTTATAGATTTAACATATTTGCATGTACATGCTTGTTAGTTTATTTATTTATTTTTATTCTGTCATATTGAATTACTTGCGTCACTCTGAAGGAGGAGGAAGCCACCTTCCTTTTATCTATTATGGTTAGATTTGTATTATTAATATTTAATGGAGTATTTGGATGGAGTAGCTTGTCAACTAATAAGCAATTTCCCCTTGGGGATCAATAAAGTACATTCTATTCTTCTATATAAGTTATGTTACCCTTGACACTTAGTGGTTACCGTAGAAACCAGTAACTGGGATCATTCCCTTTTTCTGTTGCAGTCTGAAACTGGTATGTATGAGGATCAGTTCTGTGTTTTTTTTACAAGTGTTATATTTTAGCATTTATTGCAGACTAACTTAACTAAATACAGGCCTTCATGTGTATTTTTGCCATGTTTTGTATATGTTTTTAACAGGTATCATAATTAATGTTGTTTTTTGCTGTGTTTAATTTTACAACTGTTAACTGCTGTCAACTGTTCATTGGGAGCCATTGCTGTGTAGTGGGGACTGTTTATGGTTATTTATTGGATTTTTATTTAATCTGTAGGGGGCAGAAGCTGCTGGACTGATCTTAACCACTTGCTTAACTTTTTATTTCATTAGGTATGTTTTAATTTTTGATAAAAAGTAATGTTTCATTTACCAATAGTGTGATAGTCTTTGAATGTGAAATATATGCTATTTTTGTCAATGATAAGATTGGTTATATGGATTAATGACATAAATTTGTCAAATACTGATATATGATCAGAAATTATACAGCCTTATTATTCTACTAATTTTAACTAATTGTGTAATGCCAGAATTTTGATAATTTTTGTTTTACTTTTTTTTATGCATTTTGTTTTAAATGTGATATTTCTCTGACATAACTTGATATTTCAATTAATTATCCGCTTTTATTTAAACTGACGGTTTTCTTTCATCTTGTCTCTGTGAGCCGATGGAGGGATATAACAGAGTGATGGCAGCCCTCTCTGAGAACGTGCTGACAGTCAGCGTGTTACTGAGTGTCTTCCTTCTTCCAGGTGAGCTGTTAGGCTGCATTCACACTGCAGCCTGAAATGACCCAATTCCGATTTTTTTTTTTTTTTTGTCAAATTGTTGGGTTTTTTTGCTGTGACTTTTCACATTTCCAAATATATGCGACCTGTCTGTGTTCTCCAGTGTGAACGGGCAAACGACCTGAAAGTGTCCCGCATGTGCAGTAGAGGGCGCAATAACGTCAGCATTCTCAGTGTTTTGCCAATCACTATTTGATGTTGTCCGACGGGAGCGGCATATTAACAACTTAATCCTCATTATAGTCCGTCATGATTGTTGTTTTTCTTCCTGCTTGTGCATATATATAATAGTGTCTTTTGTCTATCAATGACGTTCAGGTTGGATGACGTTTGAATCGGATACCCAAGTGGCCTGGGTCACATTCGAAAAGAATCCAACCTGTGCTGTTCAGACTGTCATGAAAAGATCAGATACAGGTCGCATTACTGGAAGCATATATTTTTCTAGTCCCAAGAAATAGATCCTGATTTTGTTTAAATGCTCCACATGTAGCAGGCTGCAGGTTAGGGTCAGAAAATGTCTCTTGACCATTTTGCTTCACATTGTGTCCATCTTTTCTCTACTTTTACAGGAGTTCAGACTGGATGTCAGTCGACCCACAAGGGAATCAACATTACTGCGCCAAAGCATGTTGACGCTCTGAGTGGATCCTGTTTGCTAATTCCATGTAGCTTTACTGACCACAAGGAAATGACGGTGGACGGCAGAATGAAAACATCTGGAATTTGGATAAGATCTACAGTCTGGGTTGCCAGTTATCCACGTCTTGTGGTTTACAACAGCAGTTGGTCAAAAAACAAATATGAAATGCAAATGATTGGAAATCTGAGTGAGAAAAACTGCACAACTGTGTTTTCTAATATACATCCAAGTCATACAGACCGCTACTTCTTCAGTATTGAGAATGGGCTGTTCAGATCATTTGCTGTCTGTGATCCTGTTCTTTTAATAATTAGAGGTGAGAGCCTTCTGATTTCAACAATATTTGACATTCAGATGTAGAGAAAATGAATTATGATGCATTTTTGATGTAAAACGAACTCCATGAATTGATTCTTCACTGCAAAATTACACATCTTCTGTTACAGCAGGGTCAGAGACCAGAGTTGAAGAAAGCAGTTTGTGAACGCAAAGTGGATATTTTATCTAACTTTATCTTTCAATGTCCGTCATATTTAACATCCGTCATTTTGCTTTGCTCAACAAGTGTTTAAAGTGGAGTCAGTCTGCTGTATCTCACTGTGTAAAATGTGTGTGTCATGTGAAAGCACAGATTCTGCTTGGAGACCCAGGATTGAAATCTCAGGTGACGTGAAGGAGAAGAACTCTGTCACCGTAAGGTGCTCAGCTCTCACTCCCTGTCCACAATCACCTCCTGGACTCACCTGGAACCTCCAACCAAACCCTCACAGACAGATGGAGAGGAACAAAGATGGAACATTTACAACTACAATCCAGCAGAACATCACTCTGTCGTACAGATATGATGGATACAACATCATCTGCTCTGCCAGATATCCTGTGAATGCAGGAAAACATAACAAGAAACCCAATAAGGGAGCAAAGACAAAATTCACTCTCAGTTTTTCCTGTAAGTAATTCCACCAGAACATTATGGTTCAGCTGGTCCTTGTCAATAATCTGGAGGTTTGCTGCATTTTCCTCAGATAGTCCCAAAGAAACCTCAGCATCCATCAGTTCATCAGTAGCTAACTGGGTGAAGCTGCGTTGCTCCAGCAGAGCCAAGCCTCCCGTCAGCGTCTTCACCTGGTTCGAGAAAACCTCAAATGGAGCCTTGAAAGTAGGTGAAGGAGAAAATTATGGACTCCATGTCACTGAGGAGGGAGCTTATTACTGTGTGGCCATGAATGATGTTGGTAATCAGACATCTCCAGAGATTCATTTGACTGTAAAAGAAAAAGGTAAATAGAGATTTTTGGGAGGACGCTACTGAGACTGAGTCACCAAATCAAGTCATTTAAATGTTGCAGATGAAAACAGGTTTAAACAATCACATTGATTCAGCTTTTATTTTTTCTCCATTCAGGGATTGAGCCGACTCATAAAGTCGTTGAAAGAAAAGGTACCCATCTATTTCTCTGAAGAATTTTCTGTTCACTGTTAGGAACCTGGGTTGTTGAGCTGTTTTGGAGTTTGATTTGATTTTAGTTTCATTATTTTTCCTTGTTAGTTTATTATGTTGATCCAGTTAGTCTGGACCAAAATAAGATCCAGACTAATCTGGATTAGTCCTTTCTTAGTTATACTAGTTTATTTCATGTGTCTAATTATTCTTTAGTGTTAGATTTATTTCCTAGTTCCCTGTGTACTCTCCCACGACCTCTGTGCCACGTCCCCCCTCTCTAAATCTCCCTCTCCTCAGTCTGCCTTTTGCTCTCTCCCCTCACACCTTCAATCAGGTAGCTCATCAACTCGGGTCTTTTGTTTAGCATTCTACCTCCCAGTACTAAAGCACCTTATTCTCAATCACTCCTCGCCAGTTCCTCTCATCTACTCCCATTATTTTTCCCATCTGTTCCCTGCCATCCTGTCCACTCGGATTTATAATCCGTGCCCTGAACTTAATGGAGTTGTGGGAGGAGGTGGAGTGACACCATCAGGTAGCTCTGGCAGAAATGGCTGGCAAGCCACCTCCACCTAACACAGAACTCCCAGTCTTTTGCCCTTTTTCCCTCCTCCACAATTCCTGTTGCTCTTTCCCAGTTTTCACCTTTGGTTTCTCCGTCTCCTATCTCTGTTTCCCTGTTCCATTGTCATCTCCATCCAAACACCGCAGCCACAGACGCAAGGACAGCTCCGCAGTCTCTCTGGTGGGTCGGCCCAATGCTTCACAGCTTCTCCAGTGGGTCGGGCCGCTGCCTGGCCAGAGGTGGTCGTTGCCCAACCTGCCTCCATGGGACAATCATCCATTGCTCCTCTTGTCTGTGTCACCATCTACATGATCCTCAGCTAGCTCCACGCATACAGACTTTAAAACCAGTTCCTTGCCCCAGAGATACACTAGCAGTTGATCCATCAGCTCCAGTATCAGTCATATCCACAGCAACAGCTTCTCTGGAGTTAGCTCCTCAGTTCCAGGCTACTCAGTCTCCTGAGCTCCACAGTGACTCTGTCTCCAAGAGGGTCGAGGTCGACCCGCCGCTGTCCCCAGGGCTTTGTTGTGGGTCCTCAATGACCAGGCCTCAGCATTGGGTCAAAGACATCCCCATGTCTCAATGGGATGACTTTAAAGTTCTTTAGCCAATGCTGGCTCCCAAGCTTTCAAGCTCCTCCTCTGCTTTCGGCCTCCTGACTAATAGGATCGTCAAGCCTTTGGGTGCCACTGGCCGAAAGGCAGACATCCAGATCCTCTTTCTGCATTCCATCAGTCGAATTCTCTTCCTGGATTCCTTCACCGCAAGGCTGACCTCAGGACTTCAGGATCCTCTGTCACTGGCATCCTCCAAGGTTTCTGATGAGCAGCATCATCAGACTCTCTGCTCCTTTGTCTCTCAACTTCTTTGTTGACACACATCAGTATCTGGCTGTCATTCCGAAGCCCCCACCGAACACCCTGTTGTTTTTTTGTTTTGGACTTTTATTGCCATCTGGTATCCGTCTTGAAGTCAAAAAGATTTTTTTGTCTGATTCAGCAAAAAAAACCAAAAAAAAACCCAATAAATTAAATGTAGTTTTGGTCAGCCTCTATTTGCTCCATACTTCTCGTATTTTATATTCAACATTACAGTAAAGGCAAACTGTTGAGGTTTGTAGTTATACAACAAAAAGCTAACTTTTTGCTTGCAAGTAATGTTTTACCTTGTTATACAAGTATATGGTTATCAAGTAACATATTTACGATGGTGTAAGAAGTTGTTTTTTTAATGCTTAACGTCAGAAATGTCTGTCTTCAGTTTTTTCGCTTCTTATTTTCCCAGGAGCCGAGAGTTCTCAAATTCAGATTTCAGTTGTTGTAGCAGTCAGCGTTCTCATAGTTGTCTGCCTGCTCAAAATCATCATGTGGTGAGTGTGTGAACTTGTACACCTGGAAACTATTCCCTGCACTTAACTGTGTCTACATTTTGTTTATTACTTTCTTACTCCTGATTGCATTAAATTAGTTTCTTTCCTAAAAATTTCTACACACAAATCCCTCAGTATGACAACGGGAGGCGAAAAAAGTTTTGTGCAAATTAATAATATTTTTTTTTTAATTGTTGAATTTATTTTTGTTGAAATAAATAATAATTATTTGCACAGTTAATTTCTAAATTAACAGTGCAAAATCCAATAAAAACATTGGAATAGCCTCATATTTCATGCTTTCACAGTTTGAGAACAATTGTACCAAATAAATCAGTTGAAGCATTTGTTCCACAGAGGTTTTAGGGGGCGGTGTGTCAAGCCAAGCTGGAATTTTGGCTCAATTTAGCCAAATGTACCCAAAAGTGCGTTAAATAGTTTTTCACCTCAAAAGAGAATCTGGTGTAATTAAAATTCTGATTTCTACTGTATGACTGTTTCTGCATGTCACATAACCTGTTGTCATGACATTTACTCTGTGTATCATCAAAATGTATCATTGTCCACACAATGGAATCACAACAACAAATAGAAAATGAGCTCAATTGTTTCTTCTTGGCTCCATTTAGTGGAATTTTATTGAGGAAAAAGACATAAAATGAAAACAGTTGTCAACAAATGTGCAAAATACCATTTATCAATTTTTAAAAATGTGCAATCGCCAATCCAGAATATATGCTGAAAACTAATTTTGATTCTGTTTCTGATTCTTTTTTTTTCAGCATTGTCATAATGACGTATTGGTGTGGAGAATTTTGAGGAAAGAGATTGATTTAATACAATTTGAAATAATGCTGCACATACGAAAAAATGAATCGCTGTGAATATTTTCCGGAAGCTCTGTAGTACTTGAACTTCTTATGTGTAAAAATATCTAGTTTGGGCTCCAAAAAATCGGCATCCTACAGACTCACTTACTACTAATTCCAGAACTTGTTCCTGTCTTGTGTCATGAAACACAATAATTATTCTCACTGTTCTATTATTTCTTCCAGGTTTGTAAAGGTCAAAAGTCCAACCCCACCACAAGTCAATGTAGGTGTAGTACTACACTGTCCTGATTACAAAAAAAAATCATCATGAGCAAACGATGTAACAATATTCTCTTTAAATTAGTCAAAATCACCTCTTGGTAACCATGACTGTTTTATCTGATTTTTTTATATTTCTGTTTTCTCTTCTAACTTCACACAGACTCCACTTAGTGAATAACTGGGCCTTGAATTGTGAGCCAGTACCACTGAGGGAGCTGTTTAACATGAGGATCTAAACTTCTTGGTAAAACAGCTTCCTCCATGCGTAGCGGCAGACGGCGACAGGAGGCGACGGACACACAGATCTCCAGATCTCTAAGACAAAGCAGCTCAGCAGAGTCTGACAGCCCAGAGGTCATCAACACACAAGAGAATAAATATTGACCTCTTTGGATAAAGACACTTTCTGTCTGTTGGACGTTAGTTTCATATAAATAAAAAAAAACCTGTTTCCATTAGGATTTTACTGCTAATTGTTATATAATTGGGATCTCTAATCTAGCACACCCAAAGCTCTGGCCTTTCTTTGCAAAAATGATAGCTGCAATTGATCTAATTGATCTATTTATGGTATTTATGGGGTTGCTCTAAAAAGTTATCCAATCAAAAAAAAAATCTTTCTCAGAGTTTTAAAAAAACCTTTTATTGGAAGTAAGTCAGTGTTTCAACATTTTAACATCACACATAAAGCAGATGAATACATCTAACTTGTTCTCTGCAATGACAAAAACCTGCTGTGGTGCCAATAGCAACATATGAACAATTAAACTAAACAACTCCACTTAAATGATTAGTGATTCACCTGCTGGGATCTGAATGCACAGCCTCACCTTGCTCCTGGTCCACATCTGGAGGAGAAAGAATTTTCAGATTTTTTTGCAGTGCAAAACTATTGTCTGTTGTGCTGCTGACGTTTATGACTGAAAAAATGACCTAGCTGTTTGAAAAGAGGTATTGTGCAAAGACAGTTAAATCCACTAGAGGGCAGCATCACTCCAGCAGTTTCTGAATGCATCGCGAACCTGATGATAAAACTTTTACAACCAGTTTCCTTCACATCAGTCACACCAGGAGTCAAGCAAACAAATCAGTTTAAATGTTTGCACTAAAACAGGAAAGATAATTTCAAACGTTTTTGAAAAAGGCAGTCCTAACAAGTGCAGCACTTTTTACATCTAGACGGTCACAGCAATACCAGAGGTGGAGTGGTTCCCATCTGCTCACATTGCTCTAGGCAAAATGACAGCAACCCTTTTGCTCTGCACAGGCGTTGGCATCTTGTTACGGTGCACCATCTTCGTTCAGGCACAAAACGGGCCTCGATAATATCTCCGTCTACAATCACTAACATCAGCTCTGGTCTCTGACAGACCTGTTCGTACAGCTTCCCACTATAGCAACTCACAATCCCATCTCACAATTACTACTCGGATACTAATTAATTCAGTGTTTGAAATAAAACATCTTTTATCCAAATAAAACTGAATTCGGGTGAAATATATCCGTGTTCTAAAGGCTCGAAGTTACTTGAAATGAATCAGCTCAGGCAACTTTCACAAAGATTTTAATGAATATGAGAAGCTTGTAAAATTGCAGAACTGTGTAGGCATGATGATAACGACATGCACAACATACAGAACCATTAAAGGAGAGTGAAGCTTTTTTACTCCTGCACACATGTAGACATGGCAGCTGTCTTGTTACCGCGCAGCACCTCAGTCCCAACTGAGATTTGATGAGACTTTTCAACTAAGGAAACTCCCCTGCTGACCCACCATCCCTCTCTGCTGTGACAGGAGCACCACAGTGACAAATCAGCAGGGGACCTTTTACAGAATAAAAGCTCCTTTTCATTCTGTATCACTGACCCACATTCAGCCCATCCATGGAGCATTGGCTCCAGCAATTTCCCTGACACAGCTGAGGCCGACACAGGAAACCTTAGGAACAGGACTTCACATATAACCAGAACCTGGAGGGAATCCATTAAGTAGTTAGAGGTATTTACAGTGCTCAGAGAGACATTCATAGTTAGCACGAGCTATTAATTGAAAACAATTCACAGGGCCACTTCTAAACACATTATAGTGGGTTTAAGGCATGGGAGGGTTTTCTTAGGGTTCCTACAAACAGCCATAGCATAAGAAGCTAAATTAAAATAATTTTCATCACATTAGCCAGCATTCATACCCTTTGTACTTTAGAATGAAGCTGTTTGATCTCTAATATTCTCTAACAAAACCTCTGTACATCACACAGCTACAATCATAAAGGGGAATTAATGTGTCCCACTGAAACCCCCTTGACAACATCTTAACCTCTGCAGCCTGTTTACTCAGTTACGTCCCAGTGGGCGATCGCTTTGACAACAGAGTCTGACGGGAGCAGACTGCTCATGGGCTGCACTTTCTATAGTTCACTGCGTATAGCAGTCAGCTGCACAAACATGCCCTTCACTGGCATTATGAAAGTACATCCAAGTGATTCGCAAAATGACACTGGATATGTTTGCATAACTTTATCACAAATACAAATGTCTGCCAGGTAATTAAGTTGAGTCAAATGACAGCTTGTGGCATGTGTTAAAGAGGAAGTCACATGAGGGCAGGGCTTTTGGGAAAACATATAAAATGCTGCCGACAGAGGAAATGTGTAATGTGGCAGAAAAAGAACAGTCGATGGTGATGTAAGACACTTACAGGAAAGTGAGACAATGGTGAGGTGTGTGGTAGGATTGGATGATGGGTTCAAGGTAGGATTGTATAAGAGGACATCACAAATCGCTTCCACTTTCCAGGTGTGGGGCCTTGTGAGCGAGGTTGAGAATAGTAGAAAAGGGGGAAAGATGCTCTGGACTGATAATCAGCTGTCAGGACAGAGAACATGTCAATGAATGAGCGCAAGGCAGGTGGAACCCTGGAAGCTGTAAGAAGTTGAGGTTTATGGTAGTTTCTTTGAAATTGAAAAAGACAGATCATCAAAGTTGATTACTTTTCACAGCTCTTGGGATCAGGACGATGTTCAGTTGGTAGATCTCTATGCTGCATTGTCAAAGAACTGATCTTTAATAACTGAATTCTGGACGGGTTGCCAATAGTCTAGCAGTTCTCTTCCCAGTGGGACGTTCTGGGCACGTCCCACCGGGAGGAGGCCCTGGAGACCCAGGACACGCTGGAGGGACTATATTTATCGGCTGGCCTGGGAACGCCTTGGGATTCTCCTGGAGGAGTTGGAACAAGTGGCTGGGGAGAGAGAATTCTGGGCCTCCCTTTTTAGGCTGCTACTGCCGCGACCCGTCCACGGATACGTGGAAAAGATGGATGGATGGAAGAAAATAGAGAGCTTTCCTCTCTCTTTAAGTGAGCAAACTGAGCAAAAGACAGTGGAGACAGGGTGGAGTGAGTGGACAACAGTGTCAGGGGTAACATGTCACAGCTGCAGGAGAGAATGCAAAGGGTTACAAAATGATAGTGTGAACAATTATGGATCATGATTTGGGGATGGTGGTGGCACTAACAAAAAGACAGAAGGTGATGAAATCTGAGATGGATTAAAAACGGTGCCTGACATTCTCTCACTCAAACCCCTTATACAGCCTGCAGCTGTTCTGGTACACAAGTAATCTGCAATTCATTCCTTCCAGCCTATGAATTACTCTATATTGAGGTGATGAGGTTAGCTGCGGATGAAACAAACAACATGGGCATGGTGGATTACAAATGACTTTGTCAGCCCTGTGTTTTTATGTCACACCCTGCATACATTGCATCCATCCTCTGCATTAGTACATCTTCCCGGTAAAACATCAAGTCACTCTGGTATTTCCATGTCACTTGGATTGAAAAGAGAACTGACATAAATGGCCTCCGTACAGTCAACAGGAGCCATCTCCACCCCCGCTCATCGGTCATCCAACTGTTCTGCCAGCTGTCTATTTTTGGTCCGTGTGACACACTTCAAGCAATTACTGTCTGAGTGGTGTCTGGACTTCTTCCAGAATATTCTCTTCAAATATGTTTTGGTTGGATGTCAAGTACATAGTATTTATTGGTCCGAATTTACGAGAGCCTTTAATAAAAAATAAATGTGGTCCCAGTCTATTAAACTGGTAATATAGAACATACACGGCGTCCCCTTTTTTAATTAGAGTAAGTTAGTTGGGATAGAGACTCAAAGACGAGGAACATTCCTAAAAGTTGTAACGGGGTGTTAAGACAAGTTTGGATCCAGTGTTCTTCCCTGAAGATAATTAACACTTAATACTTTATGTTACTGTAATAAATAAACTGTGGAGATAAAAAAAGAACCAATTAAAAGTTACTTTTAACACTGTCATGTTCTTTCCATCCAGAAAAGAATCCTCCACAGTAGCAGACACCCAAACATACAACCAGTTCAGAGCACATTCTGTCAAACTTCAGGGTGTTTTATTAGAACGTTGTGTGATATAACACTTTCACAAAATGGGACAATATTTTAAATCTTGCTTCTTCCATTTTCCTATCAACTCTGACCTCCACTTAAAACTATCCCCACAGCATGGCGCTGTCACCACAATGTTCCTTCCTGTGGGCGGCAAATTCACATTGATGTGCAGTCACAGCTTAGATTCTAGTAGCAAACTGCAAATGTGACTTTTTTAGGGGGGGTTCTTTAAACCAGCTCTTGGCTTTCTCTGATTGCCTTTAATGGTGTTGTCGGTCTCTTTGTGGTCATAGTAATTTTCATAATAATTTTCTATCTGGCTGTTAAGCAGGGAGTCTTAATTGTACATTTCTGGAGTTCAGGATGCGTACAGTTGTGTTTCTGTACGCAGTGTTACAGAAACAACTCCAAACCGAGACTTTAGCATGATATACTGACCTCAAATGATCATGTTTCATTAACTATTTTGTTATGCTGAGATTGTGTTACTTGGTGAAATGACCTGTTGCTTCTTTTAAGGCTAATGCTCAGTGAACTCAGGGGCTACGTTTACAATCCACATGCCTTTAAGTTTTATGTTGGGGGTTTTTTCCGGTTGTATTTACAGCACCTTAATCTTTATATATACTACAGAAAAAAGGAAAAAAAATCATTTTACATGTTTGGGGATTGTGATTTTAATTTTCTGTTTTTATCTCTGGGAATGTTTAAAACCTGCACCCTGGAGATTATGTGTCAAAACTAGGAAACATGAGTGGTCATTCTATCCTGAGGTATTGACAAACCATTTATTCTAAGATGGAACATACCAGAGTTATTAAGGATGGCTGTGGGCTCAGTGACTAAACTATCCCTACTTTTTAAATTAGAATGCTCTGCAGATAAAGCAGTGGCAGAGCTATAGATAGCAGAGGATATTCAGGGTCAGTGTTCAATAAAAAAATATTTCAGTTGCTGTTACAGAAGCTGCCAAGTAAAAAGATTCATGTATTTTTAAATCTCTTCATTACATTCATTATGTAATGATGCACAAAGCTTATTATTATCTAATTAATTGTCTAAATAATTGGTACTTGCAAGAGAACTAAAGTTTACATACTTTTATTAATACATATTTTAAATAGTCTATTTTATATTCAAGGATATACCTGTCTCATTTTTCTATAGAAAAAATAATTTACTTGACGGAATGAAAATTTCAATATAAGTATGCGCCGGTGGTATGAATGTTTGTGTCTGTTGAAGAGAACAAGTAGAGGCTCGCACAGGGCAATATCACCACTGTTGATATGGTGTGTAAAAACATTTTTATGTCAGTTTTACGTATTTATTTTAAAATATGTAATATTTTGTAGTTAGTGGGAGAAGTGTGAGTACTCCAAATCTTAAAACTTGCTCATTCAATAGGTAACTAATTTCAAACGACTCTGATTTGCTTCCATTGGTGAGTGACGGCGCTCCTGAGAACTCTTGGCCAATTAGAGAGCCTCGGAGGCGGGCCTTAGTCTGCTGTAATCAATCCTCCGATCAGCGCGTGAGCCTGTCCTGAGCGTCGTTAACGGCTCGGGCAAGCAGAGCCAAGCCGTGCGTCTTTCCGTTAGCGCGAAAAGCGAAAAAACTAGACGAAAAACAACATGGGGGAGAGATTTGTGGTGGTGCCTGTATACACTGGAAGGACGTCTGGCAAAGAGGAAGGGCGTTCGGGCAGCACTCGAGCT
The DNA here is from genome assembly GCF_003331165.1 of Xiphophorus hellerii. Taxonomy (NCBI): domain Eukaryota; kingdom Metazoa; phylum Chordata; class Actinopteri; order Cyprinodontiformes; family Poeciliidae; genus Xiphophorus; species Xiphophorus hellerii. The sequence goes on from NC_045692.1 coordinate 3,370,463, forward strand.
CACCCGGCACCGGACACCGGTGGGAGCAGAAGCAGTGTTCCGGGCACCGTGGCGGAAAATGAGCAGTTGGAGGACTCCGTGTTCGAGCCGACGGTACCTATCCTGGAGTACAACAGGGAACCTAATAAGTACGGTAAGACAGCTGGCTCAGACATTAGTCCGTGTCCCACTTCTTATCTCACTTTGTCTCCGGGGGATTAGACTTCGTAAGTCATTCGGGTATTGGTTGTAGTGCTGTTTACTGGAGTGCGCTAATTAAGTTTTGGGGTAACTGCACCCCCAAAATCACCGACGTAGAGAAGAAGCTAGTAGTACAAAGGTGGAGTTACAAATATTGTTACAGTGTGTAGTGTAATTAGTGGAGTCTTTATTAAAATTCCCCGTGTAGGGGGAATATCACATATATATTTTTTTAGGTTTTACTAAATTAGCTTAAACATAACGATAGTGGATTTAACATGGGATTTGTCTTTCAACAAACTGACTGTGCTGCAGCTTGAAATGCTGCAGCACAAATCCAGAATCCTATTCTATTCACAGTAAAAAAAAACAACATATAATGCACACATTATTTTTGTGTGCATGTTATTTTTCTTTAACTTTAGTTTTGGATTTTCTCTAGAGATATACTGATTAGAATTTTGGGTCCAATTTCTGAAATCTGAATTTTGTAAAGCTTAGTCCTGGCTTTGCCTGCTTAAGGCAATTCAGATTTTTCTTTAAAATTGATCATGTAAGGGTATATACATAAAGATAATGGAAATTGTTTTGTTGTACCCTTCCTGACCAGAGTGGTTGTTAATCTTCTGTAAGAACAGAGGTGATATTAACACCTGCTGGGGGAAAAAGCAGACACTGTGAAATATAGTTTTACTGATGCATATTTAAAAAAAGGAAAAAAAAAGCAAAGTGGTTAAATAGCACAGTGTGCATGTCTAGCATTACTGAAACAGCAGTGTCTTTCCTAAAGAATGCAAATCCTTACTTTGACTGTGAAATTTCTTAGTTCATATTGTAGCATTCCATGATCTAGAGATTCTGGGGGAAAAGGATACCTTATCAACTTTTGCTGTTATTCTATCAGCTTTAATCAATTTTTGACTTTATTCTTTGTATCATTCTCAAGAGTGTTTTTGTCATTGTGATTTGTTGGGGCTTTTGAAGGGTATGTTTTCTGATTGGAAAAAGATTGGACGTTAGAGTTTCCTCGTGACAGATCACATCTTAGGGGGGAAAATCGATCTTCCTTTTACAGTTAACCAATTTTTTAATGCTTGCCCACTTTTAACACTATATTTGTGTATTAATCTTGAGGATTTTTAACATTCAGTCGAATCTTTTCGCTTTAATTTCTTTGCTCTTCTTGCACTCAGACCTTGGTCCTCCAATAGCTGACAAACATGGTCACTCACTATAGCAACACCCGGGTAGGTAGAAGGCTCCAAAATAATTGTCAGGAAGTATTGGTCGTGCAAGCGTGCAAAATTACAGTACAATGATGGCTGGGCGTGTGTGTGGGAACAGTCTGGTGTTTGTATTGAGTCGTGATCAGTAGGACACACTGGGTTTCATCTGGTTTTGAGTCGTTTTGGTTGGAATGGAGTTTTTATGAGCTGCTTTACTCAGATCCATCTGACATATTTCACTTATCACAGTAAAATCTAGCCATAAACTCATAAAACAGTTGGAGAGCAGCAACCATGAAACAAGCTGATGTTTTGGTCTTCTAAAAAGACAGCATGGATGAATGAACAAAAAAAAAAATCTAAGGGTAAATTGAGTGGCTGATAAACTTGTGATAAATCATGGTGACAGAAGAGGCTGGCTATTGACATAGCAAGCCAGTGTGTTATAATAAGCCTGAAAAGTGTTTCTCTGGCTCAGAGCCACAGCAAAACACTGAGCGAGTAACAAGTGAGTTGTGACTGCACTGAACTACTGCTAATCATTCAAACATGCTCCCATGCATTTTACAAATTATAAATGTGCTGAGTATTTTTCGTATTGCATAAAAGTGTCCTGAATCGATAGGTGTGTTGAGCAAAGCCTAGTCAGCAACAAGCAGCAAAGCTATGAAAATGTTATCCACATGATTTCCTTCTTAAAAAAAACACAACAACAAGTCGAGACCTGTCTATTCCGTTTCAATGCATGGACTCAGTTTGATTCAAATCTCAGCTGGTGACTTGGAAAACGTGTTGTGGACACATATCTGTGTAGTTATGGTGGTATGTGTCCTCACTGTTAGGTTTGTCATTGCCTCTGCTATAAATTATTCTGTTAGGCAACCATAGAATAGATTGTGTGTTGCTCCCTTTCATCAGCGCATATTTTAATCAGTCTCTGTTACTTGATCCTGAGGAAGACTGTCTCCTGTGAACACATGCAGCCGGCATTCACACGATCAGATAGTGTTTACTTTAGGCAATTTCAGTTATAGCATTTTGTTCAAAGCTTAAAATATTCACAATCCATATCCTCTAACTATGATTAAAAAGCAAGAAATGATTTTTGGTGAGGACTCCAAAAAGCAGGGGTTGTATGTCATTTTCCCCGAAGCCGTTTTTGTGACTTATCTAGTTTTAGTACTTTACTTCCTTCTTTTTCCAGTTTTTTTGTGCTATCAATACACAATGGATTGCAGTAAATATAAGACTTTTTTGATGATTCATTTCCTCATCTGCGGGTGAATCTTCTGAAACAAATCTTGTTGATGAAGAGTCTCGTTTTCCAAACCTCATTTTCTGCAACAGTAGCCCAATGAGAAAATGGGTTTCAGAAATGTTAGCGTGATGGACGGTCAGGCATTTTCCATTACAGCAGGAAACACCTTGTGGTAATTTTAGTAATGCAGGGAAGAGTGTATATACCTGGCCTTGCTTCAGCTCTCTGTTTCAATTTCTTATTTTACTTGGAAAGGTGTACCTGATTGGGAAACTTGTGCAACCCTTTGTGTGCCTTTCCAGTTGTAATAAAAGGGCTTTATTTGGTCTTTAGAGAGTCATTCAACTCAATCAAAAAAAAGTGGTGGCACATGCTAAAGTACATCTGATTTGGAACATTGTTCTGTTTTGTTCATGGTTTCAAAATAAATTTCTAAAGATAAAGCGTTGGATAGAAAAGAGGAAGCCGTGGTTAAGAACAAAGAAGCAAGATTATTTGTGAATTATTGCTTTTTGTTCTAAGAAGCGTTGTCTTTTTTAGGTCACCAGATATTATGTTGGTGTTTTTCTCATTCTAATAGAACGAACGGAAGCCTGTGAAATGTATGCTGGTGTTAAACCTACCACGCACTACTGTAGAAAAAAGGGTCAATGTATAGAGTAACTATTAACAGTTTTCAGTTTCAATTGACCTGAGCATTGAGCCAGAGCTGCTGCTGCAGACGGCCTTCTTTGTAGAAAAAGAACATGAAACCACTAACGTTTCTCAAGAGGAGCCAAGGGATAAACCTAAAGTTAAATGGTTGTTTTTAATGAGAAGGGACTCATTTCTGACCATGACAAGCAGGGATGGGCATTTCAAACTGCAGCACAAATCCAGAATCCTATTCTATTCACAGCACAGCCTGAGGAACGCACTGTGAGCTGTAGAGACGAGGTAACCTTTAGTCCAAACAGTGAAACTGTTGTTCAGCTTTAGTTCTGTTGCTTAAGAAGGACACAAATTACCTCTTATTCCACTGTGAACTGGTGCCAAGGGTACTGGTGTCCAGATGTCCAGAGATGATAGATTTGTGCTAGTAAACAGAGCTTCTTGCTCAGCCAAAACCTGATCAGTGTGCACCTTGTCTCATATGGCAGCACACACACACACGGCCTCGTGTGTGTGCTAACGGTGTGGATCTGGTTCATAATCTTTTGCAACTTTAAAACTGAAAGTTTTTGAAAATTAAAGGTTTGAAGCTAAAAAAATTTTTTTTGGATTTTTGATAATGAAAAATAATTTCTTTGCTATGATGGGTAGATTTAGCCTCAAATTTGGACTGCACATTATATCGCAAATTTATTGATGTTGCAGAGTGACTGTATGCTATGTATATTGCTTTATAAAAATTTACAACTAATTTGTTTCTTTGCCTAGATGGCCATTGTCAAAAACAACTTTTCCTGTTAACTATTGTTGATTGACGTATTGAATATTTTATTTTGCAGTAGGTGGTTAGAGTGCTCATTATCTGGATTTTATGCATCACATAGTTTCCTTGGCTAGGGGAGATGAATAATATTAAAGCTAAATAATTTGGACAAGAGCAGAAGAATATTAAGTGTATTAAACTAAGTATTTTAAAAGCTGGAAAACATAACCACGGATATTATCTCCTGCCATAAATTGAAAGACCATTGATGGGGTGACGTCAAAGCTCCCTCTAACTTGGAGTAGGTAAAAGTACTGTACTTACACAGTTCATTGCAACTGCTGCCATGAAGGGTCATAGATCACATACTATACATACTGGGTGATTGGGAATCATGTTTTTTCTCTGTGGAACACCAAACCAAAGTCATGGGGCGCTATCATGTATGCATGGCCATTGTCTGGCATGTAATGTCATATCAGTGTAACATATTTCTGTGGCGTGACAGCCGAAATGTTTAGTATGCCAAATGAGAGGAGGGAAATAAAGGCTCAAAGGTCTAAATGTGAATTAGTTTTAGAAGACCTTGCTGAAAAACAACAGATTCCTAATGAGGACTCAGTTTTAACTATTAATAGACAGCCGTAGTATGGATTTCACGTTTTCCTAACATCATGCAGACCTAGCAATGATGAGTCTGCATCACATGATCAGACCTATAGCCGAATGGACAAAGCACCTCTTAAAATACTAATTTGCCTGTTGGTCTGCATAACTTTGACCAGTGGGAATTCTGAAATAAATTCCCTATCATTGTAGAAGCTCTGTACAATAAAAAACTATGGCTTTTTTGTATTTCTGAGGCCCTGCCATTGTGGATGACTTCCTTTACTTACATAATGGAAAAAAGTTTAAAAAAATTTCCCCCATGTCTATTTTCTAAATATGTGTTTATAGACTTAAGGAAGGCGTTCACTGTGAGTCATTTCAACCATGTTGTCTTTTCCTAATGCAGTAAATAATGCTGAGAGCCAAAAAAAGTGAGTGCTGGGAATGGCACAACACTGGAGAAATAACATACTGTAGTTTCACATGAGAACAACAACTAGTTTATTTTTTTTAATCAACCACTAATCAATTTATTCAAACAATTTTGTAGTATATTTTGTCTTAGATGGATCTAATAGACAAACCCAGTCCATTTTTACCTAATATTGTCTGAAAGTTTGTTAAAAAATTTGTAATCTAGATGGCCATTAAAGGGTTACATAACCTGAGTTTTGGGCTTGCCAAAGCATGCTGTGTCCCATACGCTATTTATAATGTTTAATGGATGAGTACTGCTGTTACTTAAGATGGTACAGATGCAGCTTTCCATGGCTACTGTGGAAAGCTTCATGTATTTGTCTTTTTCTTTAGCCAATGCAGAGGTTGTTGTTCCCCCCAGCTGTTCTCTTTAAGTTTTAACAGCTCAAATCTAGTTGGAACTAGTTTCTCCACCATCATATTTAGACTTGAGCTCAGCTGAAACACGTAGTCTCCTTTCTCTACACACATTTTATTGAAATGTTTTATGAAACAAGTAGGGCTGTTGTAAATGAATATTTTAGTAATCGAGTAATCTATCGATTATTCTTACAATTAATCGAGTCATTGGATTTTTAAAAAAAAGATAAAGTAAAACATTGGTAAATCTAACATCAGTATTACTATCGCATATCAACATCAGTCCAATTTTTCACAGTTGAGCTTCCCTAACAATAACTTTTCTGTAGTTTAGAAAATTAACTCTTAACAATAATAGCTCACATTACAAGTTAACCTGAATAAAAGTTATACAAAAATCTGAAATTATATTTGATTCAATAATAAAAAGGCAGGCTCACAAATACGCTTATAAAAATGTCTGTACTCCAGCTTTTACTTTATGCATTCATCTTCAGTCAATTTAATAGATGAATTCTCACCTTGCCCAGACATTTATAGCTTTTGTGTTTATGTTAGCGACGGGATTTAACACCTTCGTTTGTCACACGCAGAAACTCATCTACCAGCTACGTGCCGCCACGATGAGCTCCGCCACCCATTTGTTGAGACCGGGATGATATGAAATAAATTTTCCGGTTCGTCCGTAAAGCTACACTTACGTTAATTATCTAATGCACAGCTGCCCGCAGTATACGGTCTATCCGCTCACCTGTATAAATACACCTGCAGCGCTCTTCCCCTCTGTTCGCTCTGAACCGCCACCAGGCAGCAGCTCCGGGAGGAGAAAAGCTGCCGTACTCCAGGCATCGCGCCAGTCATTTTAAAGATGCTTATTGGTCCCCCGAAAAACGACAGAAAGACCCAGACATTATCATCAATCAATAAAATTCTCCCAGGTCAAACTTGAAAACTGGACGTTATGCTGCTAACACTTAGCTTTCGTCAACAACTCAGGCGGAACACAAATAATAACCCTGCCGGAACACGGTGCGCTAAATAATAAAATATACTGTAATTTAACGACACTTCGAGGCAGATAAATTTTCCTCGAGGAATTTTAATAATCGAGGTACTGGAATCACTCGAGGAATAGTTTCAGCCCTAGAAACAAGTTATCTGGGCTAGTCACCCTTCTTTAATAGTCACACAAAAATATGGCACGGTGTACTTTCTGCAAAATAATGTAAAGTTCTGTCTGAAAACAAACAAACAAAAAAAACTTTTCCAGTAATCATTTAACCCCAGATTACAATGTTAACATGATTTAGCTTTTTTTTCTACAAACATTTGAGTACATATCTTTTATGTCAGTGGTTCAAAATAGATAACACATCTGGTCAGAAGAGGGCAACATTGTGTCATGGTTAGTCTTGAACCGTCAGCTTTTGGTTAAATAAAAAGCAAGATACCAAAGCAGGAGCTGTAACAATGCAGGTCTTGTTATATTGAAAATGAGAGGTGGAAAAAATCTTCTTTTCATCTCTTTGGTATGATATCTTAAAAGTTCATGTGATGCTATCACCAGTAGCCATGCCACCTAAAATTGTACTTTAGTTGCTGTTGTGTTGTATAACACAGCATCGAGCAATAAGATGACTTTTGACAATGTCCATGATCTTAACCCACATGAAATGATAAAGAGTTTATACCCTCTGTTGTAATCTGCAACAATTTTAATCTGTGCTGCATTCTTTATCCCCCAGGGGGCACTGTTTAGTAATCAGTTATGCTTATAGGGGATGACTGGTATCAGTTAATGGATTGCTACTTTACTCTTGTAGCACTGGGAGACTGCCACAGTTCTGGAGAACGAAGGTTATTTTTCTTTTGAAGACCAGTTTAGTATTGCATAATACAAGACACCTTTACGGGGCTTTGTTTTTTTTCTCTGTAGCAAGAGTAAATCAGACTAATTGGTGATTTATTTTTTTTTTTTAATGTATTTTTTGTTTGTTTAATTAAATTACTTAAAATGTATTGATTTGTTTGTCACATTTTTATGCTTTTAGATATCAAATTAATCTAGACATAGGTGTGGAAATAAATTGTCCCACTAATTATTGTGATAAACTATAATATTGTCTTGAGACTGTTTACAACTAATATATTGATAATGGCATAACAATGCAAGGTTAACTTCTCAAAGACCAATGAACTGTAATTTTGCAAAGAAAACTTACAAAATTAAGCTGGAAGGTATATTAAATATCCTAAATAAAACACAACAAAATATAGTAAATAAAATGACAAAAAACGAGAAAAGAACCACACACTCAACCTAAATCATGACTAAAAATGGATTATGATCCCTCTGTAAGCAAAATTGCCCTAAAAAAAATATTAATCAGAACAGAAATTATCCAGCTAATTTTAAGTTATCATGCGATTAATTGCTTATTGCAACAGGCTTATCTGGTCTTCTGACTGAATTATTCTCAAATTACAAAATACTGTATGAATATGAGTGAAGAAGCTGGAGAAGAAAGAGCGCCTACGTCCTTCACTCATGCCCTTGCTTTCAGGTTAAGTTTTGGCTCATCTTCCGTCTGTGCAGTCGATCGATAACTTTATTTTGAGATTAGAAATTTGAGCCTACAGAAGAGAAGTCCACATTAGCGTAATTGTTGAAGTCAGGCAGAACAATGGACTATGGACATATGAAACCAACATGTAGGTTTCCATTAAGTCCTATCTTAATGCAGCACTGATGAGCTGTTTTTTTTATTTGCGCAATAACAATAAAAGCTATAAAATAGAAATGTGACATGATGTTATTGGGTCTACCACTGATGGCAATATGTTTTCAGTGGGATATTCTTGAATGATGATTTATTTTTCTCCAAAATATCCAAGAACACTAGACATTATATAAATATATATATATATATATATATATATATATATATATATATATATATATATATATATATTACACACACGTATTTCAACTGTGCTTAGCGTGTTTGAGCGTCGCAGATACAGAGCAGAAGCGTGTGTTTTTGTTGCGCTTTTATCCGTTTTGGAGTTGGCTCTCCCCTTGGACTTTGGTAGGGGAAACGCTGCAGTGTGTGCACTTTTCGTTTTTGTGAGTTTTTGTGTGACAAATATTTTGGTGTTAAGATCAACTGCAAAGCAGGGATGAGGGAGAAACTTAACATTTCGCAAGATCAAAGTTCTGTTAAACCACAGCAGTCTGTATTTGTGAAAAAGGATTACAGTAAATGTTGACCTCTAGCTATTGATTTGTTCAAGTGCTGTCATTCACACATTAACCACATACTTTTTAGGTGAATAAATATGGTTAACATGGATGAAATTGAAATAATAAAGATAATGGAAAATGCAGAATTTGGGGGAAAAATAAAACAGATTTTATAAGGCTCTATTTTAGTTACAACAGTACAATGTTAAACAGTCATATTATGTCATTCCTGAAGAACTTTTTTTACACTTATTGGGTCCTTAGTAATTAGATGTGAACTATCATTCTTAAAAATATTGGCAGTATTTTCCTGTGGTGTGTGTGGTTACCCTCCTTGCCCATGTGGGTCTTGGTGTTCCTCTTACCTCCCTCTGCACCTCCTCCTTTTCCTGTTTCCTGCATCTCCCTCCCTTCTTTCAACTGTATTGATCTTCCATTGGTGTCAGTGGGGTAATAAAAGTGGGGGTGGTTAGCTCTCCACTTGGTTAATATCCAAGATAACTTTAAACCCACAACACTAGAAACTGGTCTTTTCATGTAGTCGACTCTTGTGACGTTGGTATTTTTAATATTTCCCGTCAGTAAGGGCTGTTGCTTACTTGGTGTGGGAAGTGGTTTGTAACACTATATCTTTTGGAAGTGACTAATTTTATTGGTCAGATCAGCTGATGGGACTGAAATATCATTATTGCTACTGAACAGAGCTGCTTTAATGCAGGATATTTTGTTGTCCTTCCTGACAACAAAATATGTGCGTGGCTTTAATTGATAATTATGTGCAAGAATAAAGGCATTTTACTCCAAATACATAATTCATGGTACTGCTAAACACCTGTCACTACAGACTGGGTCAAATAACATTGCATAGGCAAACAGGATGAGTATAGCGCTGTTGTCTGTGTGTGAAAATGTTCCTGAATGGATCGGCTCCAGACTTCCTCCTTTCTCACAACAGCAGTCGATCCCGTCAGTATTTGTCGTCTGTGAGATAAAGCAGCAATCCAAGAGTTGGAAGTCAGCCCTTAGAGAACAGAAAGGACCTCTAGTATGTTCTCACACGCTAATAAGCACAAATGCATGTCATGTTTTCTGCGAGGGTGTCTGTCTATGTGGACTGCCCCCTCTGGGCGGGGCAGACCCACTCTTCCTTATTTGGACGGTTGAGGTGGGGGTCGATCTCAGATGGGAGGACAGCTGAATTCTGGTGACTACAACAAAAACTTGAGCATGAGACTCATTGTCTGCTGAGGAGCGTTGAAGTTCATCAGGTCTGAAGAACGTAAAGAAACTGAGGACAAGAAGGAGGAGGAAGAGCGGTTGGCCAGAGGAAAAGAAAGAAGAAGAAGCAGCTTAAGAGGGAGAAGGAGATAAGAGGGGACAGAGTCGGACTAACAGAAAATGCCCACTAACTTCACTGTGGTCCCAGTGAAAGACGGCACTGGAAAGACAAGAGAGGAAGAGGAAGATGTGGATGGGAGCAACGTGCTAAGAGAGGAAGAAGATCCTACATGTGAGATCAGATTCTGTTTTCTTTTACATTTATTCAGATACAAGAACATGTCTTTTATAGATTTCTACACATTGGAAACAAATTTCTGACTTTTTAAAAAAACTTTTTTTCCATCTGTTAGCGTGTAGATAAGGAAGTCCTTCAGGAAAGTTCTAGAGTTTGCTTACAGGATCCAACACAAGCTGACAATTTAGCTTTATTTTGAGGGTAATTACTGCCTTTATTTTTCAGAAAAACTGTTTATGGCTCATGTGGGTGGATAATGTGAAAGCAGTAGTACATTTTAGGGAGCGCTTGTTCGTTGTCCAACTGCTGCATGAGATGGGTTTCCCTCACACGCAACTGCCACTCAAGGAAGTGACATGAGGACCGTTCGCTTGTTTCCTTTTTAGCCTCAGTGTCCCTGCTACTCCATGCATTTACCTTCACAGTTGACAGTTCAATGTGTTTTTTTTCTTTTCTTTCTTTTTGTTTTTTACGTCACTTAGCAACCAGATCCCCAGCCAACTCCATCTTTCTGTTCAGTTCTATTCTGAGTTACTGTCTGAAGAAACCCAGTTGTTTTGATGGATGGAACTTTAACGTCAAGTCATTTGGAAACATATTGGTATCAGTCACCAGACTTACTGATTGATAGTAGAAACAGAGCTTGTGGAAAAAACGGGCAATTATTTTAATACCTCATACTGAAAAACATATGAATAAAATTTTTTGCAGGTAACTATGTTCAAGAAATATCAGAATATATATTATTAGCCTTCAGACTTTTTATTTCTTGGCTTCTTCTGTGGGAGACCATGAATTATTTACATTGGGATCAGAGGCATTGTCGCATCTCGCTGTACGAGAAATAAGTCCCTGTAACAGGACAGAATGACGAACTAACAATGCATGCATTAGCAGTTAGCATGTTTAGCATGAAACTGAAAGTGAAACTGTAGGCTCTTTTTGCATTTCAAATAGTATTTTGATTCTTTATTGGTCTGTGAGATTTCTAAAACACTGGCAACATTTCCCGATTCATGTTCCAGACCAGAGGTTGATGCCTCCTCTACCTCTATAAATCAGCAACTTTGTTCTAATATTTTTGATAGGGATACACTGGCCAATCAGCTGTACAATAATAAATAATAAAATAAAAGGTTTCCACAGTTTTAGGAGATCAGTAATCTTAACCACTGATGCTAAAGTCTGAAAATCAGTCACAGTCCCCTTTCTCTCTACTGCCCTTCAGGTCACGTCTGCACATGGGTGGTTAACAATCCTCAGCCCACGGTTGCCAACTTAGCAACTTTGTAGCTATTTTTAGCTACTTTTCAGACAAAAAAATTGGCATTGACCAAAATCAGAATCAGCAGGTCTGGCTTTTTAAAAATTAGTGCAGCCCTTATTTTTAGCAATCTTCTTATCTCTGGACAATCACACTCTCTCTTGCCCTGTTTCAGCCTGAATGAGTCACAGACATGTTTTTTGAGGTAAGAAATCTTCTTACGTCCATGGCCTTTGTCTGACTTTGTTTTAAATCACTCCACTAAATGTGAAAATAAGTCTTCTTCATTCAGTAACAGCCCCACTCTAAAGAGTGTTGTAAGTGCACTTGGTAGCTCTTAATTATTGATTTGAAAAAGATTAAATGTTTGAGTTTCTGACTAGCTAGTCAAGGAGTCAATGCAAATCCAGCTGAAAATATTCTGTTTCCAGTCACCTGGTGACTTTTTTGTGGATCTGTATTAGCAACGTTACCTACAGTATGTAGTCATGCATACCTGAACTTGCTTGCACTAAAGTTAAAAAAAACATTTGCTCTGTAAGAATTTCCTTTGATTTGTTATGGTCCATTTGTTTCAGGCCAATAGAGGAAATCATAAATGCCACTACACAGGAACTTCAAGCTGTGACTGGTCCACAGCATGTAAACTTTTAATTAGCGAGGATTGAGCTGGCAGTTGGAAAGAGACCAGTGTTGTGATTTTTTGTTTTCTGTTTGGGTTAACTCTGACCTGCTTTCTAACATACAGACCCCACCTTGCAAGTGGAAGCATTTCTCTGTATGTTTATTAAAAGTCTCTTCCTTCTAGCTCAAAGCCACATTATCAATCAACATGACATGTGTGTGCAGAGATAGTTCTGTTTATCTGAGCATTCAGCCCAGAGAGGTCATAGAGTGCACTTTTAACTAACTCCACTTTGACTCTCTGTTTTTCTCAAATGTCTTTAGTCAACTTGCTTCTTTCACAGCATTTTGCATACTGTAGCTCTGAGCTGTTTATTTCCCATGCTTTAATTTCTGCTGTGGAGCTGCAATTACAGCAGCCTGCTGGTTAAGCTTTTACAAACTGTGGGAGAGTGAATGGCATTTATTGTGATAGGCGGGATATCATGCTGCTTTAGTTACTCTGGCACATGCAAAGCTTTTGAGTCTGATGAAGGGTGTTCTGACAATGACAGTGGGTGAGGTAGGGATACAATCTCACACAGAAATAAAAAAAAAAAGCTGGTGGATTTTATGGTCTTGTTCTTTTGCGTCACCAACTCAGTTTTTTCTTCTTTTTTTAAGGGGTAATACTGCTTTATTTACCAACAACATAAATTATTGTTCTTGCTTGCTCACTGAAACACGAAGAAAGGTTTGAATTACTGATTTAGTAGCACTCTTATCATATAACAAAATCTTAAATCTTATGTCTTATCTTAAATGTTATGTTTTAACCGAGTTTAACAAATGATTTAAATTAGCACCTCAGTTACCAACCAATCGTTTTTTCATCCAAGGCGTCCAATTTGTTAACAGCCTGGTAGATAGAGGGAACTCAAATCTCAAAATGGACACAGACAGGTTGAAGTTTTGGGGGGGGGGGGGGGGGGGGGGGGGGTTGCATGTTTTGTAGGGAGGGTTCATGACTGTAAAAACTGCTGTTGACTCATGAGCATATGTTGGGAGGACAGAGTTAAACAGGAGTTGTTGCTATTGATTATCCTGCTGGCCCATTTCCTGTTGGCTGAGTGGGGGAGGTGAGACCCTTCCTCCATCCCATAATGTAATAGACTGGTTTTTTTTTTCACAGGCTCATAAATTTCCTCTTTGTTCCCTTCTGCATCTCTATTTTTTTAAATCTCACTTGCTCATAGCTACCTAAAATATATGTTTTCTTGTTATTTTTAAAATAATGAGTCATTTCAAATAGAGTTTGGACCATTTCATAATCTCTAATTCACAACCTAAAGCAAAATTCAAGCATGATTTCTCTTGTAGAATATGGACCACATTGGGATGAGACATGGTTTAGAAAATTATTATACAATATTTGATCTATTGCTGTGAAGTTATTATCAATATATGGGTTTATGTTAATTATGCTAGAGAGAAGTCTTTCAGATCCAGAGATGTTAGTTAAGAGAAGTTAAGGGGAAGGATTCAGAAAAGGTGAAGTTTTTAAAAACGTTCCCAAAAAATGTGGAAAACTGAAGCAAAAAATGCAAATCACAATATACTGTTCAGCCTGTTTTCTGTGGGCTGCAAAAGAATAAGTCATTTTTTTCTACATTTGTCATAACTAGACTGGAATCCAATTTCAAAAACAAAAAATGTTAATATCTTGTTTTCTTTTGATGAACCTAATATCTTTTAACGTCTTATTGTCAGCTGGATGCGTTGTTACACCCTACTACACTACCAGCTTGCCTTTACATTTTTCAACTTATTGAGCATGTGGGGTGCCACTAGTCACCCCACAGTTGCCAATTTAGCAACTTTTCAGACAAAATCATCCAAAATCAGAATTGCCAAATCAAAACCTTTTTAAAAAAACGGCGATCGGCCAGAACCTGCAATCGGTGATCCCCTAGTTGTAACCTGATCAAATCTCACTGTAACCTAGAATCAGTGGGTCCAGTTTCAGTGATCTTTTTATTTCCTCATAGGATCACATGTTATTAACTTAGAGCTTAACACAATTGAAAATAAAATAGGAACATAAATTGATGGCAACACTTGCTTGAAGCTGGGGCCTTAATGAGATTTTTAAGTGGTCTCTCTAAATCACCGCAATACTTGAGCGTGTGTGAAATCTTAACTGGCAGGCTTAATTTTGCATCCAGCTGAGAGTATGCAGATTTTAGACAGAACGCTGTGTTCTAGCAGGGAGTGAGCAGGGTCCTTGTGGGATAGGGTGGAGAGGGATTGTGTAAGTGTAAAGGGAGTAAAGAGTGTATACAATGGACAAATATTCAGTGGGAGGTGACCAGTATGAGTAAAGAAAGAAGTATTTTTCATATATCTTACAGGAATTTTAATTCCTGTGGTTTGCAGTGGAAGCACCTCAATAGGTGATGGACTGAAGAAGTTATGGTTTGAAGGGAGGTAATGAAACTATGTGAAAGTGCAGTATTTTTAATGAATATAAAATAATGTCCATAGTTAAGCTAAAGGATTTGAGGGTACTTGCAGCATTTTTTCATTATTGTTTAGGTTTAAACTGAGCAGGGAAATGTCCGAGGTGTTCCAGACTCAGTCGGTGTTTTTTGCCCATCTGCCCTAGTCATGTGTTTCCTGTTTGTTTCCCAGTCAGATCTGGTTTTGTTTAAACCTTCTGTTGCACTGTGACCGCGTTTTCTTTTTTTTTCAATTCCTCTTGTTTTTAAGCAAAGGTCTAACATCACATTATGGTTCGCTTGGGATTTTTTTGTTTGTTTTTAGTAAAATCTTGAGGCAGACACTTGAGACAGAGTAATACGTCTGCTTCCTGTCATTAAAAGGAAGCCCCAAAAAAGGCTAAAATGCACTTTTTTTGTTTTCAACAGCAGCTACAATTTCTCCTTCACACTTCAACTGTTATGTTAATTTCAAGGCTGCATCCTACACGTTCACTATTCAGATTCTGTTCTCCAAAAACAGAATCAGCTGAGGTTTCTATTCACTGCCTCTGCAGGTAGTTTAAGAAAGGTTTGGAAACCCGATTTTTAGTATATTTGTACACCAGCGTGTGTCCAACCTGACCTTGCTGTGTTCTCGACTTTCAGCCGTGTGTTTGCATTAGCCTTGTTGCAAGAGTTCTGTTTTTTACTCTGCACTGACCTTTTATAAGGGTTGGCGAAGTAAAACCTTGTTGATTACTAATATTTAAAATTAAGTCTATCAATGCTAATTAGATTGAAAACATACTAGTTGACAATTAAGAGTCTAAGAAAAGCAGCCAAGAAACTATCTTTATATGTTTCACACAGTCCATGTGAGCAGATATTTAAACTGAGTGGACCTCGAGTCATGTGTTTTCTCTGTGTTGGGAAATGCTGAGGGGTGTGGTGTTGGGAAGAAATGCATGCAGGAGACACAGACAGGAATGTAATGATCGAAGCACAGAGACATACTGTGATATGATTTCAGAGTTTCCTCAAGGCTGGCAGTCAAACCTCACATTGCTGCAGCTAAACACTCAAGTTAAAGTTCAAAATGCAAGACCTTGTAAGGTGTGAACAACTATGTCCTATTGTTTATTTACTAAAAATAAACATATGACAGGAAAAGAAAGAGTATTATGACACTCCACACTCCTCATTGTGTTGATAGCTTGTTTAAACAGAGTTGTACTGGCTAGTATGACTGCTTCCTATTTCCCGTGCAGTGATCTCGCTCTCACCAGTTGCCTGTTCTCAATATGGTATCTCTGATAAGCTCCTAGCCTGCAACCTGCACCTATCATAACGGGGATCTATTTTCCTTCTTTCTATTCTTTTCCTCACAGCAGCAGTTGTGAGACCACCAAGGTCACACTGTCATACTTTCATTGCCTCTTTAAGATGCATCTCTTTTAACCAAGATCAAACAGCATATTGTTCTTGCAATGATCTGCACTAAATAGCTACAGTGAAATCTAGAGTTTACTGTCTTTTTTATATAGCCTAATAAAAAAAAAGCTATATTTAATTGACTTGGTTAAAGCCTAATTGAGTCAAATTATTCTTTAAAGCTTGGAAAGAAGGGATTCACCATTTCATTATTTCAGTAAAGTTTATTTAGCAAAGTTTACTATTTGTCATGTAGATTTCTAGTTAGGAACATCTAAAACCAGACTACACATGATATCCTCTCCGATGTTCCCACTTGTTTGATGTGCTTTCTAACGTGGTCCATTAAGTTCATTCATTTTGGTTGTTAATTTGCCCACATTTTATTGCCATAAATACGGTAGCTCAAGCTTGCACTTCACTAACAACTGCAAATATTCTGCACAGGGAAATGATCGACTGTAAATATTTGCTAGCAAACAGCCGGAAGTCGAGTTCTAAAGTAGAATTGGATGGAAAATATGCCGGTAATTTAGCATCTTAAAAAAGCAAACATTCCTTTAGTTATGTAAGGAAGCCTTACAGCATTTTATTGTGATAGCATAGTTTTGCATTGACATTTGTAGAAAAATCAACCGTTAATATGAGACAGTAGTTTTTATCCTCCTTTCCAATAATCATCGCTGTTCATATGCTCTGAGAAACATGTAGATCAGTAGAATCTGATGCTTTATGACATACTGAGATGGTGCATAAGCTTAAAATTGTATCACAATATTTTGTAGTATATATTACAATAAAAAATTATTAATATTTACAACCTGTTTTTAGTGTTTTATTTAGGCAGCTGTATTGCTATGATTACACATTAATGCAAATACCGCTCCTAGAAAATATACATGTTTTGAAATGGGCTCCTTGAAGACAGCAGTGACTTAAAGAGGGACACTTATCTTTAAACTGCACGCAGTTAATTATTAATTAATTATGTTCTTAAATTTATTACTTTATTGATACTCAAATGTAACAAGCAGTGGCGAAAATAGTAAACATGACTAGGGGTGCACCTATTGCAGTTTTCTGATCAATCATTACTCTTTAGAAAGCCTGACCTCCTAATTCCAGTTTTGACTAATACAGATTTCTTTGTCTGGAAAGTTGCTGAATGTAGTGAGTAAGGTCTGTCAGGAGATAAGGTCTCATAACGTGTAGATCTTAACTATCTCCTTTGCTTAGGTAGATAAGATCGGTTTCACATGTAAGTGTCAACTGATTGCCGATCTCCCAAAATGAAGGAAATCTGGGCCGATTTAACGGGCCCAGATTTAATACTCTTTTTGGAGTATTAAAATTCCATTAAATGGAATTTATTGTCAATTTTTTGATAATAAATAATATGCTAAATGCTAACCCCTAGTGTACAACTTTACTCAGCCCTTTGGGGATTTTTCCTTATAGGTTTTAGAGTTTGCCCTGGTGAAAGCTGCGAGTTGCTAGCTTAGTCGCTTTAGTTCTGCAATCTCAGCTGCATTCTCCAAAAGCACCCAGGACCCATGTTGATGACTGGATTTGTGTAACAAGAAATTTATTTTCTCTTAGCTTGAGAAATATAAAATGTGATCCTTCCATTTCTCTGCCATGGATGAATGTATTTTTCATAACTTTGGCTTGTTGGAGTCATTTAATTAAAGAAGTTGACCCGTAAATACTAAATGCTTGTGCAAGAAATGGTTAACTGCTTTTTAAAGTGCTCAGAATGTGACTGGTCAGTCCGGCAGACTTAATTTTCCCCAAATCCACCCACTTGCTTTTAATATCTTTTGTCCTAATCCATAAACCAGATGTTGGCAGAGCAGGACACCATCTGGTCCCAAACGGTTATCATATCTTCCTACAGTGGTGGCATCCTAATGTGTGTGCTTAGAAGTTCAGAAAAGGCTTAGATAAAGCTCTCATGTGAATCTAGATGAAATAATTGTTTTTAACATATCAGCAGCAGCTGCAACCCTTTGTCAAAGGTAGTTGAGGACCAGTCTGGATGCCTGTCTGCAGTTTTGTTTCAAAGTCTTGTCGTCACACCATCTGCTGCAGGTTGGAGTGGCGTATTACTTCCAGTATTTGCATATGGTCAAAGAGCAGCCATTGTTTGACTTGTTAAGGAGGTAACCACATTTTAAGGAAGTTTGGTTGATTGTATGAAGTCACATGATTCGTTCTTGTTCTCATATGTCTGTGTTTCATTTGCTGTTTTGGTTTGAACGCTTGGGAAGAAGTCGAGTTACATGACAGAATGTGAGTATATTACTTGTTGAATTTTATGAAGTGCTATACATTTTCTCTGTGTCCATTTTCAGATAGGTGGAGCATCCTAGCTAGATGGTGCTTTCTGTCAAAATGATCTAATGTCATGTCTGCTTATCAGTGGGTTTGTTTAGAAAAGCAGAGAGAGAGTGACCTCCCTGTTACTGACAGTTGCAAAGTGCTGCTATGGGTGCCATACAGTTGATGCTGACAGTGTGAGTTCTCCACCTGGAACGCTGAGTGGTGTATTCTCTCTCTGCCTTTGGGAGAGTGCTTGTGTGGCTTTGGCTGAACAACATAAATGTAAAGATATACACAGAAAAGGTTTTTGTGACATATGTGAGGCATTATAATATCCTTGAGTGTTTTTTGTTCATTAAAAAGTGTATATAAAATATTTTTTAAATATCTCAAAAACATTCAGCGCGAACCGATAAATTGGCCTTGATTTCCTTCATTTTAGGTGATCAGTGATCGGTCGAAATTTGCATGTGAAACCGATTCTACCCACCTATTTTTTCCACAGTCTTACAGTGTCTACCACCTCAATGGTCTGAAAATGACTGGAAGCACTACGTCGTGCAGTTGTTCTACTACCATATCACTTTTTCTGTGCAAGCAGAATAATTATAAATGTGTGATTCTTTGGCTATTGGTTTGTTAAATAGTTTTTATTCACTCCTTGAATACATATTTTGGGTTAATAAACAAAGTTAGAATGGAAAAAGTGGAATTCTGAAAAATAACAATAGGAAAAAGTGAAATTTGGGAGTCAATAAGACAGATAAGTATGCAGTTAGATGGCTACATTTGAATCTTCAGAGCAGATGAACTATGAAGAAAGATTTTGTGACATCTCAGTGGGAAGTATTATCTGAGTTCGTACTGCCTCAAAACATTCATTTGTGACACTGTCAATTTGAACACCACATTTATTTTATAAGTCAAGCTGATTATATTGCAGGTTCCACATACTAAACATATTTTACCAGTAAAGCTTATCCTGAGCTTTGTGATAGGTTTTTATCTCATATTTGCTAAGTTTGCCTACATCCAAGGCAAATATAAATATAGATGGACGCTCCAGTTCTCTAACTGATGCTTAGCACAAGTCTAGCTTTACGGCCGAACAGGAAAATAAATTCCATACCATACTGGTTGCAGCAGGTGGTTGGCGGATCACACCGTGGTGTGTACATAGCTAGCATATGTGTTTCTAGGTACGGAAAAGGTGCCAAAGATCTGTTGTTCACATGGACACAAAAGCAGTAAAAGCCTGGTGTAAAGTGAGAGTTCATCTATTAAACTGACTGAAGATGAATACAGAAACTAAATATTGGAGTGTCTTTATCAGCCTGTTGCTTTATGATGTAAAGCACTTTGAACCGCCTTGTTACTGAAATGTGATTTAAACAAATGAACTTGATTGATTATTTTATTATTAAATTGAATATAATTTCAGATTTTTGTGTAATTTTTGTCCAGGTTGATGTAAAAATGAGCTGTTTTTGTTACAGGTTAATTTTCTAAGGTACAAAAAAGTAAATGTGAGAGGTGCATAGACATGAAAATTTGGATCAATAACACAGCTGTTATGCCAGGAATTACCAATATGTCATTTTATTAAGCTTTTTTATTTGAATACCCGATTAATTGTCAGAATAATTGCTACAAAAATAATTGTTTACGACAGTCCTAATCAAAACATTTTTCTTATTTGTGCAAAAAAATAAATATAACATTTAATACATTTAAATGTAATAAATGTATTAATTATATATTTCCTGTTGTAGATGGGAGATTATATGCTCAGAAACTCATTGATCATGTTTGTTAGGTATTATTAAAAGCTCTCTGAACTCTACTCTACTTCCTAGAGGCATTGACTCTTACTAATGCTCTTTTTACTTCCTGGTCATGATCTCATGGTTGATGTTTACAGATGGCAGCCAGGATTCAGATGTAAGAGGCGCTAAGTAACATTGATCTCACCAGCCTTGACTGGCCTGTCTCCTCTTGCCCCTTCTTATTGTTTTGTTTCATTGTTTGTTTTTTTTTTATACTTCATCTCACTTTAGGGAATTCATCTTAAAACCCACATATCTCCTCATTTAAAGAAGCGTTTTAAAGAAAGACATTATAAACCTGCGTTGTGCAGTCTGTTAAGCAGAGTTAATTTAGGAAAATTTAATTTTTTTTCTCCTTGACATATTTTAGTTCCTAATGATAGAAAAGAAAGACTGCACTCATTCCCACCGACTGTAAACAATACAGTCTAATTCCTATTTTTTTTCAATGTGGAGATCTAAATTTACAGAATGAATTGTTTGCTTGTTACCAGTAGAAGGTGCTATAAGTCCTCTTGCTTCTCTTTTCATCCTGCCTAAGGTCTGTGTTGCATACTGGGAAATGTTGTACACTTCACAAGTTTAAATAAACTTGATGCTTAATAGGTGCAAAACATCCAGCGGTATACAACCAATTTCATACCCGACATGAATAAACCAGAACTCTAAATGGAGCAGGGGCAACCTGAACAGTAGCTGCCGGGTTCAGGGAACAAAACAAATCAAGTCAGTTCATTTGTGCAGAAAGTCCTTGGATTCTAAGACACAAATGTGGATTAAAAATGCTTAATGTGTAAGATTTGCTACCTTGTGTAGTCTGCATCACTCTGCAGCACAACCAATCTCTTCAAACATCTGAAATTTAAACAGGAAGTGACCCATTTTTAATTTTAGATTTTACTCTAGCGTTTAATTTACTTTCATTTACATTCTACATTTGAATAAACTCTATAAACACCCTTAATCCACCCATTTGTTACTCAATAAGATTGCAAACTCAACAGATTATTGGATTTTTCAGAATAAGAGTTGACTTGCAAAGTGTAGCATGGTAAAAAATATTTTAAATAAATTTTATAAATAACTGAGAAAAACCTTTTTCTGATAGTTTTTGGTAAAACTGATTTTGAATTTTAATTTAGATTTGGATGATCTTTAGTGAAGCTTGGTGTTACTAAATCCTCCTTCCTGTTGATTTGATAGCTCTGCTTTAAGCTGTGCTTCCACACATCTGTCGGTCTAATGATGGTGGCAACAGATGTTCACTTTGGTCACATGGACTCATGAAGCCTGGCAAAGCTGTTGCTGGTGATGTTCGGATTGAACTGATATTCTCAGAGATGTCATTTGCTAGTATCTACCAAAACTGTGTAGATGACTCGGGGTGATGAGTTGACGTTCGTCTCCTTGGTCACCAGTGCATCTCACACTGGCAAAGGGCATTCTTATGATGGGCATGTCATCAGAAGACAGGAAGAGGAAGTGAATCTCCCCTCTGTGCTGGCTTTAACGCCATATCCTCCTCAGGCCTCGACATTGCCTCTTGTTTTATAAAAAGTTCAGGATAAGCCTAATCTGGTTAAGTGATTAGTGCCCACTTCACCTGCTCTCTGCCAAACAGATTAAATGGCAACTAAAAAGAACAACAGTGGGGTGCTAGGTTGACCGAGGTAATGACTGGGGCAAGACTTTGTCTGCCGTTGTCATTTATGTTTATGTGGAAGTGTTTTGCGATAAGGAAATGTAATATCAGATCTGCATACTTGTTAGAAATTAAATGTTTCAAGTTCACTGAGTATTAAATAAATCATATGAATGACCTTGTGGATCTGATGAATGCTGGTTTTACTGTTGGTTGCAGGTAAAGCTGTATAGGTTGTTTCCCCTGCAGCAAGCTGCTGGACTAATTGTTTCACCCTGTGACATCTAGGAGGTCTATACTACACTTTTCTGCTTCTTTTGCGTTCTCTGCTCCTCCCCTTTCGGTGTGCGTTAACTCTCGCTCGCACAGCTGTGACAATGATCAGAAGCTCAGGGAGCTTGTGGGGAAGGACTGTGTGTGCTCTCACGCGCATGCCTGTCCCTGCAGGTCTGTCGGTGGGAGGGTGAGGGTGCTTTGTGATGCATGGCTGATGTCGCTGACTTTGTCGTCACAGCCACTTTATACGCACACACGCACACACACGCCCACACAAACATGGACACAGACTGTCACAGAAATAGCTTATCCTCACATTATCACACAGTGCAGCCAGCTTTCCTGACTTGTGCATGTCAGTAGAAGTATCTTTATACTTTGGACCACCGTTACTGGAGTTCCCCAAGGACCACTGCTAGGACCCTCTCCCCTCCATCCCCCTTTTTTAGCCAGGCTCCTCAGAATGGAGCACAGGGGCAGCTCTCGTCGGAAAGGTACGTTTTCCCCATTTCATGTAGGCTTTGAGTTGCCCTTTGCTAGTACATCAACATTTTAGCTAATAAATTCTAAAAAAGAGGGATATATGCATTCTGTTCACTTTGAGAATAATTTCATAATTAAGAAAAAGTAGGATTAGTGTCCAAGAATAATTTCCAACTTCCTGTAATTTACCTGAACTGTATCTAGTCTGCTGTCATGTCTGATTAGTCTCTTCGACATCAGTTCCTCCAGTAAAGACAGAGTAGTTTTAAAATTAACTGTAGTACCCCGAATAAAATTATAATAAACCAATAAAAGAACAGAGAATGAGATGGCTGGGCTGTTATTTATTTGGACTTGACATTAATTTATGATGTGTGAAAGACTGACTGTTGCTCCATCTGGCCCACCAAATTTCACTTTAAAGTTGTTAGCAAAGCTTTCCAACCAGTTAATTTTTTTAAGGCAAAATCAGTTTTTGCATTTTTGCTTCTTCTTTGTTCTTTTTCTATTTTTTTATGTGTTTATTTATTTAATCACTTGTTGTGACAGTAAAATAAATTTTGGCCAGGAGAGAAACATTCTCTGTTCTTCACCTTTTGCATCAGCTCTTGGAGTTCTTGGTACAATAAACTGGGATCTAACGTTGCCAGTGTTAGGCAGCTTACTGCGTTGTCACAGTCTGTGGCTTAGCGGTTATAAATAGAGCGCGTGGTCATTTATTACCACAAGAAAGGCTGAGCCTAACTATTAGCACATCCCTAATATACCTGCTCTGGTACATTTGGACCAGCTGCTAAGCTAAGTGCTGATGAAGTCTGAGAGCAACACCATTTCTTGGAAACGACGACAAAACAAGGAACAAATGAAAAAAGCTCATCATCATTTTGTTACGAGTAGCCTTTAAGATGCAGTTAAAGAGGAAAGTTTCTTGACTTTGTACTGATGGGAAATCTTTTATGGATTGTAATTAATTGGAACCGTCAGAATAAAATAGTCTTGTGTTGCAAAAGAGCTACACATGAAATACTGTCAAATAGAATTAATTTCAGAAATTATTTGTTTATCAAGATCCTGTAAATATTATTAGGCAGTGGGTTCAGCCTCCTAAATTGAAGTCACTTGCCACTTTGGCACAAGAACATCTTTCAATATCCTTTATGCTGTCTGACAATGTTATTGTAAATTCTGGAATATTATATATATGTAATTGAGATGCACCAAATAATCAACCAAAGAACAGAATCAACCAATTTTTCTTTGACTGGAACACTTTTTTTTTTTTTGCACAGTCATTGCTACTCATGCACTGCAGGCTTTTTAGACCAAAAGCACATTTTGAGTAGAGTTTTATAGCGCAGGAAGTATCTGCCCAACACCTGCAGAAGTAGAGCATGTACACAAGCACACACACAAACACACACACCCTATCTTAGCTACTTAAATCCACCTGCATTTATTTGATAGCAGGCACCAGATTTTTTTAAAAATATATAGAAAAGTGCATCCTGTTGGTTTATGTGTTTAAATAGTTTTTGTAGAACTTGATGATTACCAGTCTGAGAAAATCAAGGGAAAATATCTCTTTTATCTTGTCTGGCCCATCTCTCACTTTAAACTTTGCATGTGTTTGGATGTGAAAGAAGAGAGCACAATAGCAAGGAAGGTGACCTTAAACAGCAGGATGTCCTCACATTCCCTCTAAATCAGCTGTTTTGCTATTAGTAAGTTCTCAAATGTCGATCTTCCAAGCTTTATATAGAGCATTTATTGAAAGTCAAATATTACACTTGGTACAATACAAACACAGAATTACTGTTAGTCAAGAAAATCTCCATGTGAAGGATTCAAAATGAAACCTCACAGACAGCTGGAATGATGCAGACAAAGCACAGCATCTGTTTAATAGACAAATGTTTTATCATGGCTGCTACTGTATAGAAAACTAGACCAAGTCTCTCAGGACTGTTTGCTGCTGCATACACATCAGTCAATGTTTACATCTCCACCTTTATTACTCCAGATCATGTGGAAGACCATCTAACAGGCATGCTGCGTCTACGCTAGCCTCCTTATCTTTTGGTCTCACATGTCCTTTTGGAAAAGCACATAATCTGCTGCAACAGTCGCCGCATTAATTGCAGCATTTGCCATCAACAGTGGCAGCTGGCACTTTCGCCTTGTTTGGGACACTGATGTGCAAGTGCAACTTAAGGTCACTGTGGGATTTATTGACATGGATGGGACTCGTGGACCACTTGAAATTGTTTTTAGCTTAAAAGGGCATAGCACCACAGCTTTGTGTGTGCAGGAGTTTTTTTTCTTCTTGATGACATCAGGAATGCAGATGATGATTTGTAGAAAAGTAAAGGCATAATCCTAGATTGACTTCTTCCAGATGCTATTCGTGCTACAAGACATTTTGACATTAACTGCATAAATGTTTGAGAAACCAGAAATCTGGGAAGTTTTCAGAAAGATTCAGCTTCCAAAAAAATGATTGTTCAAACAGCATGACCTTCAATTTTCTTCCATATCTGTAAAGACATCCCATCCTAAACATGAGGAGATGCTGTGGTAAGCTCTTGTATTTGTACTCCTTCGTATGATGAGGCGTAGCACTCTGATCACTTATTGATGATGTAACCACTATGTAGGCGGGTTTTAAAAACAGGAGCATCACCTGTACTGATTTGGAAACAGCAGAGCCTGTTTTAGCACACTGCCTTGTCTCAGAGGAGATTTAGCCACTGTCAGTAAAGGAAATGATTACCTGTGCTGAGTGCTTTGTAACTGAGCTAAGCTCTGACTGACAGGCTAAAGGTTAGCTGCATTCCTCCTGCCCAGTATACATCATCTTTAAATCCATTCTCTTACCCACAGTTATTGGAAAACTGTCTCCTCACTTAATACGGTCTGCAGTCCTGTTCAGATTGTGTCAAAGGGCTGCAAAGTGCAAGGGCGTAATGACATTGTCAGTGATTACTAGCAAGCTAAGCCACTCTCCAAGCCTCTTATTCCCCCTACAGCTGGATCAAGTGGTAAAAGTTACTCATGAAATGCAGCCGGGCTCACCACAGGCTGATACATGATAGAGGCGTGTTTGAAATTGGTTGGTGTTAAAACCATTGGGAGAAATAAAAAGCATCTTCTTCAATACCTGGGATACAGTTTTTACATGAAATCTAAATGCAGTAGTTTCTAAATTATTTGTATTAATTTATTAAATCAGATATGTTCAGAGAAAGATGAGTTATGTTGGTGCATGTACTCCAGTAGGGCATTTTTCCTGCTGCTTTTTCTGAGGTACATCACTATTGTTTATCTTAGTAGCAGAAGTCCAGCAAATGTGCCAAAATTTGCTGCACTATCCCTCCCACAGACCCAAAATATATTAAGTACGATAAAAGCAATTTTTTCTGTTTAAATTGCCTCTTAAGTGTGCATGTGGTAAATGTAGTTAATAAAATGAATGGAAGTCAGTTCAAAGTTTTCAGTTGGATGGAAGTACAAGCATGTTGGATGTGTGTACATGGTTGTTTGTCCTGTGTGTGTCTATGTTGCCATGTCCAGGCTGTACCCTAGCTTTCACCCAATGATGGGAGTGTTTGAGTGGCAAATTGAATTGTATAGAGTTGTCATTTGGTACTCCTGTGTCTTTGATTGAATGTCAAATTAACTGTTTATTATGGAGGACAGATCCTACAAAAATGGCAATAAATAAACTCATTCTGTATTTATTCGTTTTATATTTATTGTAACTTTTAAAAAAATCATGCATAGACTTATTTTCTCTTGTAAGATTTCCCCTTTTCCTGTTTTCCCTTTGAAAGAGATAAATATTTCAACCTGGAGAGACTCACTGAAAAAGATCTGATTAAAGAAGTTTTTTGAACATGAATTAATTTAGTTTTGGCGCTCAGACATGTAATGGAAAAGTTTACAATCCTCTCCTCGTCCCTTTTCTGCTTTAGGTATCTGCATAGTCTTATCATGAGATTGGTTAAGCTGCTCTCACATAGACCTCTACAGTGTCATAATACAGCAGGGGAGAGGTCCTTGATCCTGGAGACTGTTACTTCCCCAGCCCAGGACTTATCTGCCCTCTTTAGCATTAAAGAACAACCCCCTTTCCTTAAGAATAGACAAATGGCAAGACCATCTGTGTTGGGCTCCACAGAATCCCTGGTACATAACAATCAAGGGTTCACACCTATATTCCAATCACGTATCTCTTCTCTGACCAGAACCTATAAAAGGAAGCCAAATCCACTGTTAGTCAGAACAGACTCGACAGACTCCTTTGACTGTATTTCTGTTCTCACCTTGCAAGGTTTTAATAAATTTCTTGTTTCTTCTCATCCAGACTCTTGTTAAAGTAATTTTTTTCCATGACAGACCCCAGCAGAAGACATGAGCACTGTGAATTGCAATACACACGAATGAGTTGCTTGAGATGAAGTTGATATACAGTACATCTTACCCATCAAAGAGTTTGTTGTGTCCGAGGCCAAAATACAGGGAGATTAGGTGAAGAATGAGGGAAAGAGACGCAGGAGGATGAAGGCTAGAGGTGGAGAAAGAGAAGGAGAAAAAATGTGAAGCTGGGAGATAAAATCCAGCTGGGAGATGACGGCCAGCTGAAGAGAGGGAAAGAATATGGACCAAACAGGAAAACAAGTACGAGAAAGAGAGGAGAAGCTGGGAGATGAAGCCCAGCCATTGAACAAAATGACTTCTAGCCACAGGATGAAGGCAGGCTGTGTAAGGCTGGGAGATGACGACCAGTGAAGGCCGAAGCTGAGAGAAATTTCCTTGGATCTAAAGGGGAACAAGGAACTGGGTGCCCAGGTCAGCAGCCACTTCTGTGTGCAGGATGAGAGGTGGGAGGATTGGGATCCTCCAGGAAAAGGATCAGGGAACAGCTGTGTTGATAGGCGTGGCCCAAAGCTGATATGCTACAGCTGCGGCATGATGCAGGCGAGGCTGAGGACAGTTTTCCTGTTTGAATTTACACCTAGGCTTCATTTATGATGCACTGCATAGTAAAATAAATTGGGGAAAGTTATTGCATTTTAGATTTGGGATGCAATGTTCAGCACATTAATTACTTTATTGTGCTTTTTTTTTTCAACAGTTTTGGCAAAATCTTTATAGCTTGATTTATGTTTCAGTCTCAAGACAGAGCTAACTAACCTTAAAGGAACTTGCATTAAAATCATTTTATTGACATTACTTTATGCAAGTGTTAATATCGCATTTAAGATAACATGCACAATTTTGCAGCTTAGTTCAATAAAGTTTTACTTCACACATAACCTGGCATTTTTTTCCCTTTTCTTCCTCCCAAGATGTTGTTTACCTTTCAGTTCAAAGCCAAAGCTCATGTTAGGTCATCCTAAACAAAACAATTTTGACCTGAAATAGTTTTTAATAGTCTTAATAATTATTAGCTCATGCAACAGTGAAAAATGAGCTGCATAAAATACAGTTGCCAATATCAGCACAGTGGTGTGCACAGCAAGCCTGTTAATGCAAAGACTGTATTATGTAATTCCTGGCTGTCTGGATAAGTCTCTTTTGATTGAACGAAGGTTCCTGGGGTTTTCTTTTATCCAGAACACATAAAGATCTATTTACCTTCATATAAACAACACAATTCCCACTGTGTGTGTCTCAAAACCTCTTAGATGATCAAAATGAGTAAACCAAAACACACAAACTGTGGCAGAGATGTATTTAGATCAGGAAGAAAGCTATTTTCTCCCTTCATATGAAGTGTTTAAATTGATTTCTGCTAAACTCGCATCTGCCTACTTCCCTGAAGTCAGGGATTTCCCGTAATCCCAATGCTTTCATTTGATGGATAAAACGGATAAAGTGAAACAATAAAGAACTCTGCTAGCTAAGATGCTTTAGTCGCTCAGTAAAACTAATCTGGGTGAAAACTGAGCTGCATTATATATCAAATCATAATTGTCAATATGAATGTGCAGTATTTCAACTGTAAAGTAATGCTGGACATTTGAAAGGCTATAACATTTCAGACATCATGCTTTTCAAATCTAATTAGATGGAGTTTCTTTACCACACTGCAGAAAAATATGGAATTCATGTCATTTGAACTGTGATCATAATGAGTTGAATACCTTCTCCAAACTCTTTCTAGGCACTTTTTTCAAGTGTTAGTAAAGCTAGCAGTTCCTTTCTGCACTGGACAGCTTGCAGTCTGTGTGATCTGATATTGTGTCTAGAAATTACAAGACAGTAGTAACAATAGTTACTACTGTTATTATTATTAGAGCTATTATTAGCTCTGAGTCTGGAAGATGTGTATCAGTTCTGATGTGTGCAGCTGTTTTCCTGCATAGTTATGACTCATAAAATTTATCAGAAAAGGCTCAAAGGCATTCTGGTGGGATAAAACTGCTACTTCTCCATTAAATAACTCTTTACAGCCAAAATATAAACAGTATTTTCATCCATGTAAGGTTTAGTTAACAGTGGATTTACTTACCATGTGAACTACATTTTCCTTCATATTGTTTCTGTTTTCTTTTGAGAAATGTAGATAACCCTGTGAAGTTGATCCATTCTTGCTCTTGTGAATTTATTCCTGCTTCATCTCTTAGCACCAAAATACATTAAAGATGTTTTGTTGTTGTTGTTGTAGTATCAACTTTCCAGACCACTCAGGTCTTCTGGTTCTGGTTCTGCTCTGCATCCAGAGCCAGAAGCAACATTCAGCTTCTATGCACCACAAACTATCAGGAAACTCCAGAAAAGCTGAACCACTGAGTTGATTTAAATCGAGAGTTAAAACCCGCCTGCTTAGAGTTGCCTTTGATTAGTAATAAGTGAAACATTGATCAACATATTTGGTGTGCATTTGCTTGATGATTTTGCCATTTTACAAAATGTAATGTTAATTGCTTGTTTCATAATTGATATTTTAAACAAATAAGCTTCACTTAAGAGTCTTTCATTCCATTATCTCTCTATTTTTATTGCATAGTTATTTGTGTCTGCCATTTGTCAGCATCTACACCCATGTATTGTTCCTCTTTTCTTCCATTTAGTGACCATAAAACACATTGTAAATCATTGAATGTTTGTTCTCTGGAAGTTTATGTCTGCACATTTTATTACAGTATAACCTTTGTTGCGTACTTCTTTTGAAACTAAAAAGGCAATTTGATGTATTCGAGTGGGGCATAAGTCGATTTTCTTTCTTTATTTGTATGCATTGTTTGTGATTTGTTTTATGCTGCTGCCTATCATTGCCAGATCTCCCTTAAAATTAGAATCTTAAGCTCCATGCAGACTACATGGTTAAATCAAGGTTAAATAAATAAAAGAATATCTCTACATGGAAACATGACAACTTTAATATAATGGATGTCTGCGCCGAATCCTGCTTTTCCTTCTCATTGTTGTATTTCCTCCACATACACTCCTGATCAAAATCTTAAGACCAGTCAAAAAATTGCATTTTGCACTATTGGATCTTAAGAAGGTTCTAAGTAGAGCTTCACAATGTTAAAAGAAGAAATCAGCGTAAGAGACAAAACCTTTTGAGCGGGGAATTAATTGAAAACTGCATTTATACTCAAACATGATTTTTTCAGCTGATCAAAAGTTTAAGACCATAGCTCAAAAAAACCCGAAAACCCCCCAAAACAGAAACAAAGTGTCAAAAAAAAGGACTCAGTAATGAGTAGCTCCACCATTCTTGTTGATGACTTCAAACAATCGTTTAGGCATGCTTGATGCCAGTGTTTCCAGGAGGCTAGTGGGAACGTTGCTCCAAGTGTTGAAGATGGCTTCACGAAGGGCATCCACTGTCTGGAACTGATGTCCATTTTTGTAAACTTCCCTTGCCATCCATCCCCAAATGTTCTCAATTGGGTTTAGAGCCGGGGAACATGCAGGATGGTCCAAAAGAGTGATGTTATTCTCTTGGAAGAACTCCTTTGTCAGGCGGGCATTGGGAACTGCAGCATTGTTCTGTTGAAAAACCCAATCATTACCACACAGACGAGGGCCCTCAGTCATGAGGGATGCCGCTGCAACATCTCCACATAGCCTCTGCTGTTTGACGCCCCTGCACAACCTGAAGCTCCATTGTTCCATTGAAGGAAAACGCACCCCAAATCATGATGGCACCCCCACCACTGTGGGGGCTCCACAGTGGTGGGGGCCACATCTCCTGATGTTTTCAGGAGATCCCACCTGAAAACATCTCAGGTGGGATCTCCCTGTCATGCCAGTAACGTTGGAAGCCATCAGGACCATCAAGGTTAAATTTTTTCTCATCAGAGAAGACAACTTTCTTCCACCTTTCAATGTCCCATGTTTGGTGCACCCTTGCAAAGTCCAAACGGGCAATTCTGTGGCGTTGAAGAAGACGTGGCCTTTGAAGACGTTTTTGTTTCTGAAGCCCTTCTCTCGCAGATGCCGTCTGATGGTTATTGGGCTGCAGTCAGCACCAGTAATGGCCTTAATTTGGGTAGAGGATCGTCCCGTGTCTTGACGGACAGCCAATCGGATCCTGCGGCTCAGAGCTGGTGAAATGTTTTTGGGTCTACCACTTGACTTTTTTGTTCCATAACCCTCAGGATCGTTTAAAAAATGCAAAATGACTGTCTTACTGCGTCCAACCTCAGCAGCGATGGCACGTTGTGAGAGGCCTTGCTTATGCAGCTCAACAATCCTACCACGTTCAAAGTCAGTGAGCTTTTTTGCTTTTGCCATCAGGAGGTCTTGACAGTGTAAAGACTTCACAGAAAATGACATGGAATCCAGATGTTTGCACAGCTTTTGGCTTTTAAAGACTATGGTCTTAAACTTTTGATCAGCTGAAAAAATCATGTTTGAGTGTAAATGCAGTTTTCAGACAATTCCCTGCTCAAATGTTCTTGTCTCTTGCACTGATTTGTCCTTTTAACATTGTGAAGCTCTACTTAGAACCTTCTTAAGATTCAATGGTGCAAAATGCTAATTCTTGTAATTTTTGGACTGGTCTTAAGATTTTGATCAGGAGTGTATTTTGTAGATTAAATTTTTCTGCTATTGGTTTGACTGTTTAACTCTCCTGTCCTGGTGGGGGTAAAATAAGCCCACGAGTGCTTTTTACAAGGTTTGCATTTCTGGTTTCTATTGGCCTGACAGGCTGATGTTCCCCCTCCCCAGTACCTCGCTGTTCGACCGTATCAGATACTTGATGATTTTTACCTGCCTTTTTTAATTAACTCTTCCCTGGCGCTCTTGCCCATGCTGCTTCCCGCTTGCTCTATGTTACCTAATGAACAAGAATGAAAGCGGTTAACTGGTATGCCGCCCATGAGGAGATGCCACCCTGGGTGATTGTCCATGTTGCCAATATCAGAAACCGCCACTGGTGACATATTTTGTTGTTTTAAAATGACTTTTCTTTAAAATGAGCATTTTAGCTATTTTTAAAAAATTTATTAGCTATGTTTAGCATACTGAATGGAGCAAGTAAAAGTAAGACAACATGCTAGTGATACCCCACACTGACAGCATTTAGGCTAACATTAGCATTTTGGCACTAATACACTAATGCTTGAATACTGAATGGATTGAGTTCATGTTGGCCTTCAAAAATTTATGCTCCACCTTCTATTGACTACATTGTAGCTTACTTTAGCATTGTTGCTCATTTTTAGGAGCAGAATGCTGGGTTCCTACCGACACGCACACTTTGGCAGGCCCCGTTTAAATTTTTTGAAAAATGTTTTAGTTATTATTACTATCATTATTATTATCAATGTTATTATTATCATCATTACTTCTATTCATTTTATTATTACTACAACTACAGTGGACCCTTAGACAGTTCAGTATTCATGGAGTTTGTGGAGTTTTTTGTTGAGAATATGTGCTTTTTAAAAAATTTTATGCAACCTGGGAAGCTGTAATACCTAGGTGCAATGCTGCTTGATATGCTATTGGCTGGCATTTTCAAAGCAGCCAATCTCATCCAGGAACTTTACTCATTTTCCTTTGCGCTGATTGGCTATTCTCCCAAGAGTGGAGGTATGGATCTACTATCTTCTGTGGTGGTCCTGGGACAGTTTATACTGTATGTTAATGAATATTAAGACATATTTGGTGTCTTAACTATTTAAATAGATGGACATAGGTGTTCTTAGAGGAGATCTCAAGTATTCGGGGATGATTATGGTTTCTTACTCTCGCTAGTAATAGTAGTAGTTGTAGTTATTCTATAAATTTAATTGTAATCTCAACAAAAGTTGTGTAAGTTCAACAACCTCTGATGCTTTTGTAGTTCTTAAAACCTACCACTGCATCTTTTTATATGTTCCAAATCAGATACAATTTAGACTACATACAGTTCTGCGATGTATTTTGGAATAACTGTTGCTTTGTAGTGGCTCACTTATCAATGTTGTTCAGTATGTTGTAGTTTTTCCCATCATACCTTCTACTATACTAACTGAGGCTACTGTCATATTCTGCTGATGCTTCACCCAAGTTTTTACAAATATTCTTACCTGTATGAATGTGTGTTTTTTTGGGGGGGGGGGGTTGAGAGCGATTGAGCCTCAATGTGTGTGGAACACATTAAGAGGTTGATATTACTAGCACTGTATCATTTCGGTCCATTTACCTGTTAGTCTCTATGGAAGAGCTATACAGTATATGACCCAGACTGCTTCTTCAGATTGAACTGAACCATTTCCTGGATATGACCCATGTCATTTATGAAAGACTGGCTTGGTTGTTAACTTCCCCTCCGTTTTCTTCCCCCAGGTGATGGCGTCCCAAAGGAAAACAGTCCCTTCATCAACAACACAGAAAATGACAAGAACAATTATGATGGCACCAACATGGCACTGTTTGAGGTATTTCTAACATCATTTCTCATCAGTATTACTTGTTTAGAAGTCCGTCACTGGTCGGGATGTTCATTGAAAAGCTTATGTGTTAGTAAACACCAAAATGTGACGGATTATTAAATCCTTAGCCTGGAAAAGCTCCATGTAAGAAGCCTGCTAAAACTGAATGCATTTTCACCCATGAAGCCATTCTTCTGAAACGCCAATACTTTGCTCAACAGTGTAGAACATTTTACAATAGAGCTGGTCTGTTTTTAAATGTTGAGTGAGCTGAAGCTTTGCCAGGTGTGTTTGAGTGCCATGTGGCAGCCTGGCTGCCCTGTGGTCAGGGCAGCCAGGAACCACAGAGAGCTCAGGAACCACTGAGCTCTCTGTTTTCTCCACCCTGTGTGAAGCCAATCCAGCTGTGCTATTTCAAGACGCTTTGAACAAATGGGGAAACCAAATATTGTAATATTCTATCTCCTCCTGCAGGATTTCATTTTTCTTTCAAATTATTGCTACTCTATATTTAAAGGGAAGTACAAAAAAGGCATCCAGAACAATTTAAAGACTTGGACTGAACTCAACTCTTGTTTTCCAAATAGATTATATATATCATTTTCTAGAAGTGAGCGAGTTGAAAAGGTAATGTGTGATTTTACACTGTCTCATTGCAGGAAGAGATGGACAGGCACCCCATGGTGTCATCCCTTCTTGATAAACTGGCAAACTACACCAATCTCTCCCAAGGAGCTCAGGAGCACGAGGAAGCTGATGAAGAGGAGAGTACCAAGAAGAAAACTGTTAAGGTAAAGCAGACACAGTCTGTACAGGTGCTTCTAGCTTTGGTTGACATGGTTGCATACAATTTCATTTTAACAGTTGTTCTTTTAAATCTGCTGAACAGTCGTTGCATAACGGGGTCTTTGACCCATGAAGCCAAGCTGTTAGTTTTAATCTCCCATCTTCCTCTGGTTCTAAACTTGTCCCCCATTAAACCGTCTTTGGACGTTCTCTGTTTATTAATACGGTATCACATTTTAATGGATGGTTTTTATTTATATTGATTCAGAGGGAGTCAAGCTTTATCAGGACATCACTTAGTACAAAAATGAACATCTGCAGCACTCTTCTATGCATTTATTCACCATTGTCCATAGTTCATTTTTCAGGTTTTTCCTTTTGGATTGTTCATTCTTTATGTCTGAACTTTTTAGGATCAAAACTCTGACCGTTTTGCCACAAAGCTTACGGATGCTTTTCTAACCACAGCCCCAGTCCCTTGTCAGTTTCCCCATCACGGTCCCTGCATAGAAATCGGCCTTGGCCACCTCCCACTGGCTCCCAGAAAGTCTTGAAATGATTGGAAGAAGTAGATGAGTTCATGAAGCAGATACCTCAGTCGCCCCTCTTCGTCTGGAATAGCTAGTGACTAATACCATAACTCTACTCATGTGAGGTGAATTCTGCTCTGTTTTGGGTTTTTTTTTTTTGCACATTGTTGCAGAACACAGTTTTTTTGTGAGGATTGTTGCTCTTTCTGATTTGAAGGGATAAAGGCTTTTTGGAGCTGTTGTTTCTGACTGGAAGCTAAAGAGTTCTATGTTAATGGTTCCATTGTCACTTACATGTAAGTCTAATTTTTGTTTGGATTATAGTTTGATATTAAAAATCCTTTTAGGACTGGTGTTTAATAGAACACCAGTCAGCTTAATTATACAATTACAACTGATGCACTTTCAGTTGGAGACTGAATTAAAATGAAAATTGCATTTCAGTTAATCTCATTGTCAAGAAATATGAACATTTTTTAGTTCAAGGATTTACTTTTTGATGGTTTTGGCTTATTAATAATTACAAGCTGAAATTAATTTCCCACAAAACTAGAACATTACATAACCAATATAGAAAATTATTTTTGAAATGTTCTGAGCATAATATGGCCTTCACAGTCATGGGAAGGCTGCTGACTTAACATCTGTCCGGTAGAGATCAGTCCTCCACCAGCAGGATGAGCCCTGAAAGGCTGTTCTTAAAGGTGCTGGCTTTTCAGATTGCCGAATCCTGGTTTATTCATGACAAGTTGATGGGAAGGAAAAAGTGTGCAGCAACAGGGATAAATTGGAGATTTTTTTAAGCAAAGCTCGTTTAAGAGAATAAAGGGGAAGTCACATGGTGTGGATGGTAGCTAGAGAACTTCAAGAGCCTCCACACACAGCTGTATCCATGAACTACAGCTGTTGCATTCTTAAAGCCATGCACAGCATCAGATGTATCTTAATGTAGTAAAACACTGCTGTTAGTGGTAAAAGTGAAAATAAGGGTTGACTTTGAAAATTAAATTCCAGAATCTGGATGAATTGTGTAGAGCTGCATGAATCCTATTTGCCCGAGTTCAAGTTTCCACAGTCCAGAAAATTGTAAAGTAAAAGTACTTTATTATTGTACTTAAGTAGATTTTTCAGGCATATGTACTTTACTTGAGCAGTTATATTTCTGAGGACTTTTTACTTTTACTCCATATATGTGAAGAAAAAAATCTGCATCTTCTACTATTTGTTTCTTTGTCTTGTTTCTTCCATGATGAAAAAAATGACAGAAAAAAATCTACTGCTCACACAGAAAGTGTTATAGTGTCTATAATTCACGGTTCAGTTGAACACACTGTGGCATGAGAAAAA
Organism: Xiphophorus hellerii; assembly: GCF_003331165.1. Lineage (NCBI taxonomy): Eukaryota > Metazoa > Chordata > Actinopteri > Cyprinodontiformes > Poeciliidae > Xiphophorus > Xiphophorus hellerii. The sequence continues at coordinate 3,406,617 of NC_045692.1, forward strand.
TAACATGGATGGAGACTTTAATCCGAGTATCATCGCAAACAACAGATGAACACATTCAGAGGCGAAATCCATTCCCCCTCTGTGGACCTATTTTTAAAAATTCTATTGTTGGCTCAAAGAACGATTAGTGATGAATGCGTTGTGTTTTCTGCAATCTAAATTATCCTGGTTGAGATTTGGTTTGTAGAAAAATTAGACCACATCAGTATTTTGATGTTTTACCAACACAGTCTATGTTGTCAGCAAAATAAACAATTTATTTTGTATGACTAGAACTTAAGTATTTTAGACTTATCCAAAGTCATTTTGTATTCTAGAAGGTGAAAATTACTTTTTACTTTTTGTACTTAAGTACATGTCAAAACTTGTACTCTTTCTTTTTGCTAGAATATTTTTTCCACACAAGTATTTGTACTTCTGCTAAAGTAGAGAATGTGAGTACTTTTGACACTTCAGTGATGACTTTGGCAGCCATGTCGTGCTGGCGCTCCCCATGCTGAAAAAATACCACATATCCTTTTTCATTGAATGTAAGTGAGAAACTGAATTGTGGGTTTTCTGTTGGCTGTAATCATCAGAAGTATAACCCTCCCTCATCTTCTGCAGAGCCCTCAGATGGGAACCTTCATGGGCGTCTACCTCCCTTGCCTCCAGAACATTCTGGGGGTCATCCTGTTTTTGCGCCTTACCTGGATTGTCGGCACCGCCGGCATCTTGGAGTCCTTGGCGATCGTGGGCTTGTGCTGTTCATGCGTGAGTATTTAATCACTATGATCGACAAGAGCCTGACCTGACTCTTGACATGGAAATCATCTGTTCTTTCATGACGGATTTGTAAATAAAGTCCTTAGTGTGGTGATGGAAAAACTCATTCGGTGAAATCACTCATCCTGAGTACAGTAAGACACGAGCGGGACTTCCTGTTTCTCCAACATGCACTCCTTATCTTTGTAGATTTCGCCACCTTGATGTCTAAATCTGTCCATCTGGAAAATGTCAGAAACCCAGTGACACCCACACAATGCCTATATTTGGCTGCCCCACTGCAGACTGTGGATTATTCCAGATTAATCATGGAAAGTACAAACCTGAAACAATGGCTTTAATCTCAGTGACACACTTTGGGGCTGATAATGAAATTCTCTTCTGGGATCTCCAACACCACCAGTGAAAATGATTCTTAATCAAGGAGCCGTCGTTCATTATCCCTTCCACTACTGAAAACACTTTGACCGGTTGTTTCCCGTTACACTCAGTTTACTTCATTGCCCAGCATCTTAATGCTGCACATTTCTGTTGGATGTCATAGCTTCTGGTCTAGTCTGACTGGAACTCCTCTCCTTTATTAAAACCCATCCAGAGTGCGTTAGCAGGGTTAACCCTACCTTACATCCCTGCCGTTATGTAAGAGAGCCAGCTGAGCTTAGTCGAACAGATTAACGTTCAGTTTCACTGCTTAGATCACATCTGACTTTGCACTAATGGCTCTGCATCAGCGGCCTTCTTAAAGGTCTCATCCTACAGACATGACATGCAGAACAGTGTAATCTAGCCATCGCTAAACCCAGCTGTGGGCATCTCCTGAAAACACGATGAAAGCTCTTTCACATTACTTAACAGCAGTTTGGCTTTATATCTGTTCCAACTATATATATATATATATATATATATATATATATATATATATATATATATATATATATATATATACTGCATATATATACAGTACAGACCAAAAGTTTGGACACACTTTCTCATTGAATTCAATGAGAAAGTGTGTCCAAACTTTTGGTCTGTACTGTATATATATATATATATATATATATATATAATCTTGGCTGATTCTCCTCCCATTTAAGAATTTTTATCTTCAAATTTAAAGCACTCTATTCCATCAAACTCAATAGTTTTGTAAAGGGATATTCATTTTAGAATCTTTTTTATTTTATTTTTTTAATCAATTTCAAAATCTTAAAGTTAAATCCATAAGGGGCACCAATTACATACAGGTCTGCATTTGACATGTCATCACAGAAAACATCAAAGTTAATTCTCTAAACCTTGTAAATAAAAGAGCAATAAAACTACAGATGTAATTCATTTACTGAGATGAGGAATAAACAGTTTTTAAAACTGACAGTTAGATAAAAGCCAAACTAAAAGGACACGTCATAAGTAGGGGTGCACTGATTGAGTTTTTTTTGGCAGCTCACTGATTTTTAAAAAGCCTGTGCTTCTGATTTAGGCAAAAGCAGGTTCTTTTTCTGTCTTTTTCTTTTCTGAAAAGTTGTTTGATAAAGCAACAAAGTTCCTAAGTAGACCCCAGTGGGGTGACCATTGTTAAAAGTGCATGTGCAAACATGTCAGTCAGCCTCTCTCGTGGCACAGTAAATAAAAGAGGTTCATTTTTAGACCTTAGTGGAGATATATGAGATCGGCTGATCACCCAAAATAAGTAGACATTATCGTCTCAACTGCTGTCAGCTCATAAAGCCGTACACTGTGCTATGAATAATATGTAATGAATTAGGACATACAGATGGATTCATTTCTAAAGGGTGCCATTGGTTCCTCATTTTAAATCAAGGATGCCATTTTTTTGGATTTCCAGTCATTTTGATTCCTCTCCTCTCTATTCCTTTGTGATATCAGGAGAACATGAATTGCAATGTTGTTGCTCAAAGGGTGATTGAGTGACTGTTGCAGTGATAGTGTAGATTGCAATTAATCCATATTTCCATGACTTTTCCATCTTTAGAATTTCTCCACTATTTTTTTTTGTGTGACACTTTTAAATCCCACCAAAGATCCCGTCCGCACAGTTCATTACTAATGCAATTTTTTTGTCATCCGTATTATATTTCTTTACTTTTTTCAACTTCTCAGCATAGCTTGTAAAAACAAATGTAGTCAATTTTCCATTTAAAGTTACTTTGTCAGAAACCTTAGTCTTCTAACAATGGCTTTTCTAATAGTCTGTCTGAGTTTTAAAGTAATCAACCCAATAGTTAGAGGAGATTTCAGGAGTGAAAATATGCTTTCTAGAGCTGGACTGTCAGTCGCGCTGCTCAAATAAAAGCTGCTGGATAGCTGCTTAGGATTTCAGTGGAAACTGTGAGCTGATTGGTTTTAGTCCAACATGTCTGTCACTTTAAACAGGACATCCAGCAAAGGACAAGAGGTTTATATTTGTTGTATCCTTGTCTCTGCTCCTCCTCTCTTTTTCTTTGTCCTCTTTTTGTCCTTTCCTTTATGATCCACTTTTCTCTTTTATTTCAATTTGATGTATTTTTCCCACCTTTTGTCTTCCCATCAGTCTCACTTCATCCCTCTCTTGTTGTCCTGACCTTCCTGTCATCCGGAATGTACTGTTAGGTAACAGGCTAATGTAGCGCAAGCGCCTGAGAACCATTTATGAGACTAAATGCCATATTGATTCCATTATTTGAATAAGCTGGAAAATTCACTGAAACAAAAAGAATAGAAGGCATGAAGGTCTTTGTTTATATTTTTTATGTTAATACAGCATGGAGAAGGTTTTTGTAGCTTGAAAATAATTAATGAATGCCAGACACAAAAAAAGTTTCAACCTTGACAATTTGTTCTGAAATGTTTTCTCTTCCTTTTGCCACAGACGATGCTAACAGCAATATCCATGAGTGCTGTTGCTACCAATGGTGTCGTACCAGGTAGAATGTTTTTTATTATTATGACGTTTGGGCTTTTTTTTTGATTATCCATTTTGATGTTATCAAATTTACATATTTGAGTATGTAAATTTGAAATTTGATAGTAAGGTATTGTATTCACACTTAGAAACATGAAGTCTGTTTTGTTAGTGAAATGTCTGTCTGAAATAAATGATCATCATCATCATGTTGCAAGTGTGATTAAAAATGTCCATTTTACTGAGCCCCTTAGAAAACATAGGGGGATTTTTTTTACTTTTGCATTCCCTCGCAATTATGTAGTTGTCAGTACATGCAGCGTTTCAAATACTGAATGTCTTTCTGCTACAATATAAAGTTTTTTAATGTATATGTTGTTTCTGAACCCATAAATATATGTGCAAAATGCAGTAGGCAAAACAGGTCAAGCGCTGACTCCCATCCCTACTCTAAGACACAATTATGAAAGAGAAAGATAAAACAAAAATATACATCTGATCTACTATTTTTGACTTGTCTTCACAGGTTAATTTTGCCATTTGATAGTTTTGGTTGTGTCTTTTTTTTTTTCTTTTCTTTTTTTTTTTGTTAGTTGTCTGTATGGTTAATAATGGGACGGTTTCATCTACAGTCCAGTATCTACCGAAAGATATTACACAAACAAGCATGAACCCGCAGTTCATAAGTTGATTTTCAAACAGTTTTCTGGACCCAAGAGTTAAGACTGTAAAACACATTTTTAGGGAGACTTTTTAAAGACTCACTAAAGTCATGTGCAATTTTAAACTGGCATTTCTTATCACTGAGAGTGTATAAAAAAATAGGCCAAGATGTATTTGCTAATTTATTGCGAGGTACCACAAAAGTCTTGGAATACAAAACCTTTACGAGGTAACGCAAAAGAAGAAAATTCTCCCATTTTATGTGACTTTTTGAACAAAGTCACATGAGATAATAAAATAGGGCTGGACGCTATGGCTGAAAACCGTATCACAATATAAGGGTTTCATATCAGAAGACATCAATAATTATTAGTTGTTTTTTTTTTAATATCTGAAATACTGCCAAACTGGTGATGTGCCCTTTCCTGTTTTATCCACAGTTTCCTCTCCAGGTGTTGTATTCATTTTCTCCCTTCACCCCACGCCGTTGTGTATTATTTTAAGGCAGTTTTGAGGCACAGTGGCAAAACCTGAAACTACTGCTGCACCGGTTACTCAAAAGGTTGTTGCTAGGTAACCAAAGAGTGAGTGAGTTAGTTGATGCCACCAACCATCCTTAGCTGGCAGTAAGAGGTAGAGAAGCTAAAGCCTTTTCCCACAATACTGTTCTGTTCTGGATTGAATTCAGTGAAATTATTGAACGTTGTATTGGACGTATAATTTATTGATGACTATATAAATATAAATTGTTATTGATTTATTGTCCAGCCCTATAATAAAATGTTTCTTAGATGCACAGATCAAAGTTTTGTGGCTAATTTCTAGTCTGTTTTTTGTAAAGTTATTCACCTGCTAAATAAAGTTTGGCCACTAATTAGAATTTTTTTTAGAAAATATATTGAGTTAAAAGAACAAGATCTATATTTTTCTTATTATTCCTTCTATTAGCAGTTGTTAAATATTTCTATTAGAATAAGACAGAATCTGTGGGTAAAGAGGAAAAGAGCCAGTGCTTTAGTTTATGGTTTTATTGGTTAAATACAAAGGAACATTTAGAAGTGACTTTCTGAACTCTGTAGCTTCTTAAATTAGCAGTTAGCACCACTAGCAGTTAGTTCCATATATACTGTCAATTCTTTGCTTTTGTAATCTTTACAATTCCCAAAAGGTTACCAGGAGTTCCAAATCTGTCAAGTTTCAAGTCAAAGATTGAAAGCTTGAGATGATAAAACTAAGCAATTTTGTTGTACTCTGTTCAGCCTTCTCGTTCTCTACTAAAAGTTTTGCGCACTCTTGCAGAGTAAATGAACCACAGACATGATTCAACATATTGTGGAAAATACTGTTTTCTTTTAAAGACTTTTTTACATCTTTCTGATTCTTCTGACTTTGTTCTAATCATCTCACCAATCAGAAAATTTGATATTTTGATTTATGACCAATTTATCAGCTTAGATTAAGCTGAAAATGATCTGACTCTAGATTTCTGTATCTTGAGGTACACCAATAAATCAGACCCAATTTCCTTAATTTAGGTGATGAGCAATCAGCCGATACTCACACAGGAAACCAATTTATCCATCGATCTTATCTACTTCTGCAAAGGTCTGAAAATCAGCCTGCCCACCAGGTCATGTCTGTATGTGCGTGGTTTATAACAGTCTAAAAATGTTGCCAAATTAACATCTTTGATGCTATATTTAGCAATTGCTTAGACAAAAATAAGCTAAAATCGGAATCAGCAGGTACGGCTTATGAAGATGCGTGATCGGCCAGAAAACTGTGATCAGTGCACTAATGTTCTTCAGTTTATTTATTTTTTTGGGTTTGTTTCAAAATTGCTTCTCTTCCTGATTGAAACCTGAAAGTCGCTGTCATTGCTGTTCTGCAGCTGGAGGCTCTTACTACATGATCTCCAGATCTCTGGGTCCAGAGTTCGGCGGAGCAGTCGGTCTCTGTTTCTACCTCGGAACAACCTTTGCGGGCGCCATGTACATCCTGGGTACCATTGAGATTCTGCTGGTGAGGGGAAGCCTGTTTTTACTTGGATTATGTCTATTTATCAACCTACATTTAGAATAGTTCCTCATTTACCATCAAATATCAAGGAATTCTGCCAACTTTGGAGGTTTTCATTATGTTTAGAACTGAGTGTGTATCAGACTAACCAAAGGGGAACTGGGATGTGTTCTCCTTTGTCCACTTAGTAGATTTAAAACCTGTCTCTTTCTTCTCTTCTCCAGACCTATATTGTGCCTCAAGCAGCCATCTTTACTGCAGAGCGAAAGGAAGATCAACACAACGCCCTACTCAACAACATGCGTATCTATGGCACGTGCTGCCTTTCGCTCATGGCAATAGTTGTCTTTGTCGGGGTCAAATATGTCAACAAACTGGCCCTGGTCTTCCTGGCTTGCGTGATTCTCTCCATCATTTCCATCTACGCCGGAGTCATCAAGTCCAGTTTTGATCCACCGGATTTCCCGTGAGTTTAGCCTCCAGGTCAATTATTACTGCCCTGGAGGCTACAGGGCAGTAATAACCTGCAGGCCTTTTATTACTATATTAAGTTCAACTTCTCTCTTTTTGCACACAGTGTCTGCATGTTGGGGAATCGAACACTACAAAACCTTCATTTTGACAAGTGTCTGAAGACGGAAATCATAAATAACAACACAGTCTCCACCCAGCTGTGGCGTTTGTTCTGTGATGGGCCTGCGCTTAATTCCACCTGCAACGAGTATTTTGTGAACAACAACCTGACAGTAATTCAAGGCATCCCTGGTCTGTCCAGTGGGGTCATCTCAGGTGGGTCCATCATGTATCTTCTATGGATTATAGACTAGATTAGATTATCTGGATGTATAATCCATTTAGGAGAATTTCTCCTTGATTTCTCAAATGAGGTGGCGATCACTGCTTTCAAGTGTAATGAAGACACTGACTGCTCCAAAGCACAAGTGTAAAAGTGTGACTTAACAATGTGTTTAATTCCATATCCCAGCTGCCTCAACTGATGGTTTTACCTAAGCTCTATAAACTAAAAGCTAGTAAAACACTCCCCTCTAGTGGCATCGTTTGTAATCCAGCAGTACCTAAAAAATGAAGAGACATGGACATGTATGAACATGCATGTTGGATCTCTGCACAAACAACCAAAGTCATACCACCAATGGAGTTACCATTGGTGGTATGACTTTGGTTATACCACCAAAGTCATACCACCATGGCTCTGCCATCCTGAGTTAGCTCAGGTATGAAACACTGAACCAGCTCTGTGCATGGCTCATGTTGTTAAACTTCAGGCTGTAAGAAACAAGTTTTCCTGCCAACTGTCAGCACAAATACATTCCCTGCATAGTTTGTAACGAACTAGGGCAAGCATGTGCAGGTGCTGGGTGATTCTATATGTAATCGTTGTTCTCACCCTGCTTATGTAACTTGCTCTTAACCTTTTCTTCCCTAAAAAATATTCATATTTTGCTGATTCATTATTTTAATGTAGCTTGAATCTGCTGTAAATTTACTGAGCCAGCCAAAACGTCTTTGGCTGGCTCAGCCAAACGAGCCAGCCAAAACCAGATAATTTATCTTAAAAAATTATTAATATTTTGTTTGGAAAAAAGAAAATATTGCTTTTAAATCAGCCGGTCTCATAATCAGCCTGGAGAGTGGATACTTTCCTTATCAAGTAGGACATTTTCAGGAGTCTTCAATCAAAATGTAAAAAAAAAAGTTTCTTTAAACCTTCATAGAGACTCTTTTAGGCTCCTTGAGTGTACCAGAACTGACAGTGAATCACTTTAGCCTACATAGCTCATGACGGATGTTTCCTTGTTCAGCTATTATTCTGGAATCACTTTCACAATGCACAGCATCCACACACAAAGCTGAATATTAGCTGCAATTTATCCATCATTTCTGATTAAATGTGCTTCAATTGATTTAGCACAATCTCAAAATCAAATGATTCAATTACCAGTGGTCCATGTAGACGTAATTACTACATCACACGTTGGGTCTTAGTGGTACTCATTTTTGTGTCTGTTGTAGAAAACATGTGGTCGGCATATGGTCCACTTGGCATGTTGGTTGAAAACAAGAGGCTGCCATCCGTGGGAGATATCGACCCTGCTAAAGACATCTACCTCCCCTATGTTGTCAACGACATCAGCACCTTCTTTACGTTGCTGGTTGGAATCTACTTCCCCTCAGTCACTGGTGAGACTGCCGTTCAAACCACACATCCACATACATTATAATGACCACTGGTGGGAACTGCTAACTACGGGTCGTTAGGCTAACCCCAAAGCGCTAATCAATAAATATTAGGTCCGCTAACACTAAAGCGCTACAACAACGTATTTAGAGGAAGCTAATGCTGAAGTGCTAAAACACTAACTTCAACCATGCTGACACTCCGCATGCGTCAATGACAAAACATGTGTTGCAACATAGTATATGTTGTATATCAAATTTGTCATTACACACCTCCATGTGCAGCTTCAAGAACTACAATTATTAGTTGTAAAGCGTGGCTGTTAGGGATTGTTGGTACACAAGAATAATCTGGAAAGATATGGCTGACATTTTCAATAAAAAAATCTAATAATTACTTTTATAAAAATGTTTGTTTTATTTGGAATGTAAAAATCGGACCTTGGTCATACAGAACTTTTATGTTAACTTTATTATAAATCTCATATTCACACCTCGAAATATCTGCAGTAAAATCCTATTTCGCAGATTTTATTATCTTCAGTTAGGCCTGTCGCGATAAACAATAAATCAGTTAAACGCATGATAAATGAAAATTATTGACGTCATTTTAATTTATTGGCTTTATCGTTCTTCCTGCCTTTTTCTCTTTCTCTTGATGACACTGGATGAAAAAAGGCTGAACTCCGGTGCTCTCCACTGACCCCTCCCTTCCTCATTTCCTTAGCGTAAGGGAGGAGTGAACTAGTGCATCAGGTAGTCGGATTTGCCCGTCTTCTCTATCTAAATCTAATGATTATTGAAGGGCAATATAGCATACAGACTTCATAATCTGTAATCTTTTGGTTAAGTGTAGTTTTTGTTTCCACTTTGGTTTTATGTTGTGTTTATTTGTTATTCAAGTGCATTTTTTGTTAATGGAGACTGAGAGTCCATTTTATTTTTGTTTTTGGTTGTTTTGTTTATTTTGTTTACTAGTTCCAGTGTTAAGTGTTCTTTTGAAAATAAAGTGTATTAATTTTTGGCAGGATGTGCTTGCATTATTATGTCATTACCATTACATCAGTTTAAAATGGTCATCAAGCAATATTATTTATTGCAATCATTTTTGAGACAATTATTTGCTCAGCAAAATTTGTTATCATGACAGGCCTATCTTCAGTTAAACAGGACTATCAAGAGTCCTTGGAATCAAGTTTGCTAAACGTTTTCAAAGTTAGCAAAAGGGCTAAAGTGGAAAGCTAAAAATTAGTTCCACTATAAGCATTAGTGGAACTAATAATAAACAGAAGTGTGCTTACCACTGATAATGAGCAACCTGTGTGAACTTGTTCAGTCTGGTGTATGTGATTTTCTGTGATGTGTTGACCTTTAGGTATCATGGCCGGTTCAAACCGCTCCGGTGACCTGAGGGACGCCCAGAAGTCCATCCCTATTGGAACCATCCTAGCTATTGCCACCACCTCCTTTATCTGTATCCTTTCACCTGACACTGCTGCAAAATTACACACAGAGACATGGGGAGAAAAAAAGTTAGCACCAAAGTTAGAAGTTTTTTTTCTAATGACCCCAATCACAGGTCACACAGCTGTCAGGTAGCATGTATTTCTTGAATCTGTGTGAAGCTTTGCTAGTTCGTTGTGTTTATTTGCCTGAGCTGTTCCTGCCAGACGTCTCCGGTGTGGTTTTCTTTGGTGCCTGTATCGAGGGAGTCCTTCTTCGAGACAAGTGAGGGTTTAAACTGTCCAACCATTTGTTTAGGGAAGAAAATACGTACTAGAAAAATTTAGTTGATTAGTTTTTGTGATAATTTCTATCATTAATTTTTCCACAGAAATGAGGTGAGTCAAAAACACTGAAGTATGTTTGTTTTTTTGTTTTTTTTTAAAGGCAGGTTTTAGCTGTTGAGGTTTTAGTTTATTGCTCAAATGCATCCATATAAAATCATAGGAATAAACGTTACTGTTAGAATACCTCGCTTGTTTAATGCTGCAGGTTTGGAGATTCAGTGAAAGGGAACCTTGTTATTGGCACCCTGTCCTGGCCGTCTCCCTGGGTGATCGTGATCGGCTCGTTCTTCTCCTGCTGCGGAGCAGGTCTGCAGAGCTTGACAGGCGCTCCTCGACTTCTGCAGGCTATTGCAAGAGATGGTATCGTCCCTTTCCTGCAGGTTGGACACAAACATCGATCCAGTCGAAGCAGTTTTTATTTCAGTTTGGATTTGCATCAACACCAAACTAACTGTGTGTGTCTGGTTGAAGGTGTTCGGTCATGGGAAAGCTAACGGAGAACCCACCTGGGCTTTGCTGCTGACGGCTGGGATCTGTGAGATCGGCATTCTCATCGCCTCCTTGGACGCTGTAGCTCCCATTCTCTCCATGTCAGTACCTGTTTACGGATTACTTCCTGTTCTCCCCTCTATAAACGCAGATTATCACTGATCCACTAGAGTATCCTTATTTTTAAAGCCAATTTTGAAGTCATAAAGTGGGAATTTAGGAGATTTTTTTTCTTGGCTTGCAGGTTTTTCCTCATGTGCTACATGTTTGTCAACCTGGCCTGCGCTGTTCAGACACTGCTGCGAACACCCAACTGGAGGCCGCGCTTCAAATACTATCACTGGTAGGTGTTCAACTGTCTTTTGTTACAGGTGCACTGGAGATGAACTTGACTTTGTTTAATGGCCCACTTTAAAGCTGCGGTATGTAACTTTTATGAAGAAAATGTTTTTCTACATATTTGAGACAGATGATCTGTGAAAAGATCAATCTCCTCCACATCCTCCCTGAGCTACTATTGCCATCTGACGAAATGTGCCGCTTCCAACCAAAAACAACCAGTCAGAGCGAGGAGGAAGGTCTTAGCGCTGTCAATCAACCTTATGTACTTGCCTCTAAATGTGGTAATGGCAGAGAAAGAACTTTACTGTTGCAGAAAAAACGTATATCTGTCGTCATTGGTGGCCACGCTAACTAGCCTGAACATTCAGAACATGCTATGGTAGCTACAGCATGCCAGAGTGCAAGGAGGGCTTGGGGGGAATGAGCAGCACCACACAAGATTGATTGACAGCGCTAAGACCCGCCTCCTCGCTGTTATTTATTGTTTCTGGTTGGCACTGAAAGAAGGTGGAGGAGCTCAATTTTTTTTTAACAGATTCTGTCTCATACCATACTGTCACGTCATAGTGACAGTTTCATCAAAAATGTAAAAAAAAAAAAGTTTTTTATTAAACTTACATACTGCTGCTTTAAGATGAGGGCCAGTTAGGGACAATATTGCAGATTTGAATCTTTTAAAATCTTCTTTGTTCTCCATTTCAAATTATTTGCATTTCTTTAAAGTTTTATTCTATAAAATGTTGTCATTCCATCAACAGGACCCTGTCCTTCCTGGGGATGAGCTTGTGTCTTTCCATCATGTTCATTTCATCATGGTATTATGCCATTATTGCCATGGGGATCGCTGGCTGCATCTACAAATATATCGAATATCGAGGGTAGGACTCATGTTGCCTTCAGAACCGTTTTGGTTCCAAGTGAAGGAGCCGTAAATTTGCAGCTAGATTCAAGAGAAAACACTAACACTGTGCTGACAGAAGGAGCTGGGCTTCATTCTTTGGTTGTTTTTCCTTGTCAGAGCTGAGAAGGAATGGGGAGACGGCATCCATGGCCTGTCGCTTAACGCCGCCCGCTACGCCCTTATTCGCCTTGAGGAAGCTCCTCCACACACCAAAAACTGGAGGTATGGGATACTTTGGACGTGACTGGGTGTGTTTCGCACAATTGTGATAACAGTTGATGCGGTGGAAGCTTCCTTCCAGTTTGGTTGCTTTATAATAAAGTCATAAAGCTACTACAGCTACTCCTTTAGGAGTAATGTCTTTACACACACCTGTTGCTTTGCAAACCTAAGTGAAGTGTATTGGACAGAGACATTCACTCATATTTGTTAATTACTTCCATTTTTAAACCTAATCAAAGACATCGCACCAAAACATCCACATGGAAACTGAGTGACTTCAAGTTTTCTTCTTTTCTCTCCGTCTAGGCCCCAGTTATTGGTGCTCCTGAACCTGGATTCAGATCAGGGTGTCAAACACCCACGTCTGCTGTCCTTAACTACTCAGCTAAAGGCAGGGAAAGGCCTGACTATAGTGGGAAACGTTTTACAGGGAACCTACCTCAGTCACGAAGCAGAGGCCAAGAAGGCTGAGCAGGTATAGTGCTCACTCCAAATAAAAGTCGCCTCCTCAGCATTCCATCTACAACTTCAGAGGCTTGGTACGGAGCAGCCCAGTCCTTTCTGGTGAAGTGGTAGAAGTGGGATGCACCCTTGGAGCTGGAGACCCCTGGTTTAGGTCCACACGTCAATTCAGCTTCAGTGGTCTTGTGTGGACTTTTCCTTAGTTGCTCATATATCCATAAAGTAGCTGTCCTTCATACACAAGTGCTTCTCAAAATACCCGAGTACCATCAAAAACTTGATTTATTTGAATGATTTAATGGTAAAAGTGGAACTGTAAATACAGAAATGTTGTTGCCTCCAAAAGCAGCTTTAAGACTGCCGACCTGGCAGCTCTTTTCCACCTTACCCCAGCGAAGACGCTGTTTCAAAGATTGGCATAAGAAATGCGCCAATGAAGTCAAGATTCTGGATAGAGGAGCTCTGATTTCAGCAGCAACCACACCTGATCAATCTCCCTCTAGTACTCTCTAGACTGCTTTTTCCACTGTAGATGTCAAACTTTTTCCTTCCACGCAGGAAAAATTATTGTGAAAATTCTTTCTATTTGCCCGTTTCCTTAATATTGATGTTTTTAACCTCCTGCTGGAGGCAGCCAGTGGCTGTCTGTTACACATCTGTTAGGTTAGCAGTCTATTACATGAACACATTTCTGCATTAAAAATATTTTTTATTGGTCATCAGCATTGACAGAAATAAATAGTTGAATTAGATTGTTCCAATGTATGAGTTTCCTAAAAAAAAAAAAATCAAGCCTAAATTAACAGAACCATGAACATGGCTTAAAGGCATAGTCTGCCATCTACTGGCTGTAATGAGTGATTTCCTTTTTACCCTAGTTTTAACCATTTCAATCAAGACACCCTGTTTTCTATTTAGATAAATGGACTGCTACTTTTTCACATACATCCATCTTTAAAGTCTTGGATGCAGGTTTCACATGGGTGCTTAAAATCCTTGAAAATGTTTTCTTTTTATTTAGGTGTTTTCAGGGCTTATGTGCTTGATTTCTCTATAAAGTGCATGGTATTCAGACTTCACAGTTTTGGAAAAAAAAGTGCACGCTAACGTTTGATTAAAAGCCTAAATTAGGAAAACGTTATTTACAAATGAAACCAGATATTTTCACAAGCCTAATGGAAAGACACATTTTTTTTCCCTGTCTGCAGTTAAATCAAACTTTTATTGTTGTGGTTTTGTTAGAATTGCCAAAATTATTTCTATTTGGTAAAGTAAACCAAAGTTAACCGAGAACATTTTTCAGGATTTTTGTTTTTGTTTTTATGCATTTCATTTGAGCAGTAAGGTAATTTACCTGAACATGATTTGTTTGGATTATTTTAATGTAATGAATATTTATTATTCCTGATGGTTCAGTTGATCCACTAGGAATAATAATAATAAATTATCTTATTGATTAGTATAATTGAAATAAAGGTTGGCTTTTTTATATTTCAGTTTTTGAAATTGTGGGATTTTTTTTTTTTTTTTGTTAGAAATATCTTGACTGGTTTTGTTTTTTGACCAGTCAGATGTTTATGAAACATAAAATTTAGTTGCTTTTAAGTTTCCCCTTGTCCTTGTAGAATGTAGATAGTACCACAAGATATTATTAATAACAGTAATAAATTGTATCATGGAATAGTGATTTGAAACTCTATTTTTTTTAGTTAATTTGTATTGTTTTTATCTCCAAAGTTTGAAAACTTACCTTGAAAAGTGCTTGAATTTTACAGCGGGATACGTGTACAATCTCTGTGGAGGGATATCACGAAATTCTTGATCAAACTCTTAATGGTTTTTCATGTTTTATTTCATACTCAGAACATCAAGTCTACGATGGCCACTGAGCGCACCAAGGGTTTCTGTCATGTCGTGGTGTCTTCAAACCTCAGAGATGGAATCTCCCACCTCATTCAGTCTGCCGGTTTGGGGGGCATGAAGCACAACACGGTGCTGGTGGGCTGGCCTGGAACCTGGAGGCAGTCCGAGGACCCACAGTCATGGAGAAACTTTATAGGTACAGCACAGAGGGGGGGAGTCAGTTAGACACTTGGACGAAGGGGAAGTTCTGATCCATGCACACTGACTTAAGCAAATGTACAAAAATCAAAAGGATTAGTCATAGAAAGCATCAGAATTCATCTGAAAACAATGTAGAACATCGACTGATTAAAGCAACCACATCATTTGGGATACTTTGTGGTATTTTTCTACCTCCAATTGGCTTTCTTCTTCTGTTCATGCAGAGATAGTGCGTGAGACCACTGCAGCCCACCAGGCCATGCTGGTCGCTAAAAACGTGGACAGTTTCCCCACTAACCAGGACCGCCTCGGGGAGGGCACCATCGATGTGTGGTGGGTGGTTCATGATGGAGGCATGCTGATGCTGCTGCCCTTCCTGCTGAGACAGCACAAGGTACGCAGATGGCTTTGAACTCTCTTTGTCCGTAAAAACTCCATAAAGCTTTACAATTTGGTTACTTGCGCAATACTTTCTTCCTTTAGACACACGACCAGAAATGATTCATGTCACGATAATCGCTTTCCCTGCTGCAGGTGTGGGAGAAGTGCAAGATGCGCATCTTCACAGTTGCCCAGATGGATGACAATAGTATCCAAATGAAGAAAGATCTCCAGATGTTCCTGTACCACCTGCGGCTGGATGCTGAAGTGGAAGTGGTGGAAATGGTGAGATTTATAGAATCAAAAATGGCACAATGCATTTCGATGGTGTTGTGTTTTTTTAACAACCTTTCTGCTAAGGAGAAAACCTGGAAAGTATGTTTTCCTTAATCTCTGCGTTCTTTGGAACATGAACAAAATACACACTATAAGATACTTTTTGAATATGTTGTACTATTGACATTTTAGCAAAATATGTTTATTTAAACGTTACAGTAAAAAGTAGATGTTATGGATTGTTGTCAAACTTTTGGGTGCTGGTAACCAATAAAACAGAACAGCACCATCACATTATCGCATATCTGATCGTGTTTCAGTGGCATGAGAACCTTCAGTAAATAACACTGCAGCATCGCCTTCCTACTCAGTTGATATTAATCTACTGCATGCTAATGTTTACTTATTGAATTTTTGCACATTTTGTAAAATGCTCAGTAAACTAAAGTGTAGCTATAGCTTCACCCAGCTAAAGTTATAAAAGTTCTTATATTTATAATTACTGGAACTAATAGTGCTAGACGAGATCAGAAAACATTAGCTATGTTTCCATTCAATTGTAACGCAAATTCTGAGCAAACTTTTAAAATGTTGCAAAAAAAAAAAAAATTAGGCATGTTTACATCTACTGCAGGCTACACAAAGCAGAATTTCATCAGATGTTAACACATTATGTCAGAACAAACCACCTCAAGGAAGCATGAAAACATTTTTTGTAAAATTGAGGAAGTTATTTTGAATTTTACCATTTCCATCAATCTTTTCTAAAGTGATACTTTAAAATGCACATAAAAACAGATAGATGGGAAAACAAAAATTACCTGAGTTAAAGATTAGCTGAGCAGATTTTTTTAACCTTTATTTACTAGTTAATAACACACACTTTATGACCCCGACCAACTCCTCAGGCTCTGATCATGCTGCTACACCACGTGACTGAGGCGCATGTTTAAGCAGCAACAATAAGATTATTTCAGACATTAACAGAGGCAAAACATATTCCAACAATATTGAGTATTTAGAAATGAAGAAGTGTCTGAAAGGAGCCAGTTACATCCCAGCGTCTCATGTCATGATATGCAGACTCTCTGTCTGCACTGATGATGAATCGGTCACATCAGTGTGATGAATCCTCACAGGGACTCCAACTGATGGCAGCCTAACCTACTTTCTGATTAATTCTTACAGCCTCTCTTTAACTGTGCATAGAGTCGATAAACAGTTGATGTGTCAAATTCAGTGCAGTTCTTCAGACATAAACGTGTGTTTTCTTTCCCTTATAGCATGACAGTGACATCTCAGCCTTCACGTATGAGAAGACGTTGGTGATGGAGCAGAGATCTCAAATGCTGAAACAGATGCACCTCTCCAGGACTGAGAGAGAAAGAGAGGTAAAGTTCAACACATCACTGATTCTATGCAGTGTTGCATTGTAGGAATCCTCAGATCATGCAGCTTGGACACCGAGACCCAAAGGTGGTGTTCATTTCTGCTGAATGAATATAATATTTTGTCCATGTGAACTAATGAGCTGCCATATTTCCTAAAACTGTTCCACAACGGTCAGTGACACATAAATCTGTACACCCCTACATACACACACACACACCTGGCCAAGCTGTTCCCTGTTCATCCCACTCTGCCTGTCTGGCTCCGGCTTCGATGCTCAGATTCAGAGTATCACTGATGAGTCGCGTAACTCAATCCGGAGGAAGAACCAGGGAGCTACCGAGAACTCGAGCGTCAGCCGGCATTCCTCAACAGCGGAGGACATTCAGGAGGACGAGGTAGTTGGTTCATGTCAACTCACTGTCCCGTTACTGTAGGTAGGCAGAGTCGTCTTCACAAAGCTTCATTTTTGGCTACAGTGGTCATCATCTTTAAGATCTGGACGCATTTATATCTGGACTCAGAGATGGTTGTTTTGCCCCCATTTTTGCCAGATGTCAAAAAAAATTGATGTGTTCAATGTTCAAACATGCAGACATCAGGGTGTTTCTTTAATCCAGTGAGGAGAATGAAAGTGGTAAAGTAATATTGTTTAGAGAAGTATTATTTCATAAAGCTATTACTTATCTGAGGTTTTTACATTAGATAAACATTAGTATTGGTGGTGAAATGAACCATTTAATGTTGTGTTTTTATGTTCAAAAAATGATTTCAGAAATGGTTGTCAGAGTTTTATTTGTTGAAAATACCTAATGTTGGAGAGGAGAGGATGTTGATAATATAACAGTCAGTTAAACATGAACATTAGAGAGTGTTTTTAGTGTCACTTTAAGAGCCACGCCCAGAGTTCTCTGGCTAATCCTTTGAGCTTTTTCACCTTCTTAGTTTGAGTTTGTCCTTGTCCATGCAGTATGTGGGTGGCTGTAATTCAGGAAAGTAAGTCGATATTGTTACCGTGTTTCGCTGCCCTGCAGCAGCTTTATGCAGATGTTGCGCTATATTCTGCTTCAGGAAGCATCACTTAAGCTCCAAACTCCCAACCTTTTATTAACTATAAGCCAGGTTTATGCTGTAAGGACTGTAGTGTAAAGAGCCAGAATGCATCATTTAAGATAACCCCATGTTGAACGTCTAAAGCCCAGGTATGCAAGTCCAGATTGACCCAACAGTAGTGCTACTTACTGTGTAGTCATGAAAGCTGCTTTGTGAACACCAGCCCTCTGCATCCTGAAGCTGCTTCCCAGCCCATCCATCCTCATCCCACCCCCCTCTGCACTGTGAACACCAAGAGTGGATAATGTTGTCTCACATACCTTAGGCCTCCGAGTTTCCCCCAATGAAGCATGTGGTGGTTGTAATCCCAGCTACAGAGCAATATTGACCTGAATGTTTTGCTCTCTTTACTGTCTTCTGTTCTCATTTTTTTGTTTTTCATTTTTGACCTCAGCCATAGCTTTCCCTAGTTGACCATAGTGGCATCCTCCAACTGTTTCTTTTTCCCATCTGCACGAATTGAAGACAAGAGAAAAAATAACTTTAAAGCGTTTCCACTTCATCTTGCTGACTCATTAATATGTTTATACAACCATAAATAATGCAGTCCTAACTGATACAAGTCAGTCCAGAAAAATTTACTGTGGAACTCTTCTGCTGCAGAACCATGAAGACATCGCCACCTGGTCATTCTGTAGTGTGGTTGACTGCTTTTTCTACAACAGGTTGCTGAGATTGCATTATTCAGGGTGTGTGCACATCCTTAAAATGTCTTAAATTCAGTTTTTTTAAAAACTAATCAGGCCTTAAATACTTCAAAAAGTCTTAAATTTTGTTGCATCAGGACTATTTGATCTCGTATATATATTGTTGTTTTTCTTGTGGGACATTTCTGTCAGAAAAAGTTTGAGTCAAACTCAGACCTCTTCATTATGTTCTGTGACTCAACACAGTTGAGGCTACCGCTATAAGTAGCTGCTAATATAACCTTAGCTGATATCACCTAGCCGATATGCTGATGAACGAGAACAAGTCGTTCATTACAAAACCGCAGACAGAGCCTTCCATTCTTTGAGTAACACAACCAGGCACTGATTCACACTCCCTCCCTGGACTGGCGTTTGCTTTGACAAGTTTAAATCCCAATAACTAACACATGGGGGAAAAGCTAGCTACATGCTAGGGTTTGCAAACACACGTAAGAAAGCATAATTTCTGTCTTTGAAATGATGCTTTTTTGCGTCTGTCATGGTTTATCACCAACTGGATGGACGACATATGTTTTTTGCCACTGACTCACTTCTGTTGCTAATCCATATGAGGCTAGGTAAATTCTGTCAATAAAAACTTTTAAGCTTGGTTAAGTCATGAAAAGCACAGAACTGCAGCCAAGAAAGCACAGACCCCAGAAATTTCAGTTTCTGCTACAGTTGATTGTAATACAGTTAGATTTCCCAACCGTCCCCTAAATTTATATTTTTTATGGTCTTAAATTTTATTCAAGGTGGCATTAAAAGATCTGGAAAAGTCTTAAATTTGATCTGCTAAAACCTTTAGATACCCTGTTATTAGACAGATCTTGTTTGTTCAGAATTTTGACCTCTGGTTGTTACAATAGTTGAGATGTTTTTCTAATATTTCTGCTTTAGTTGGTCTTTTATTATTGATATCAGGAGCAGAGGTGATGTTGCCTAGCATGTGAGTGCTAGTGAGGTAGTCACTATAAAACAGAGTTGACCAGCATCCTGTACGTTAGCAGGTCATCTGCTTGTTCCCTAGAGAATGTTGGTCCTTACTTTAATTTATAAACTTCCAAAGTAATGGTGACTTTTCCAAATCTGATAGAATGAGATAGTAAACTCATAAAACACATGAGCAGGTGGCGCTGTAACACTGCCACAAAACAGCACCACGTTTGTTATTTGTGAGAGTAAGGTGTATGCTACAGACACACCCTTGGACCTGGTTTCAAAACATGGATACAGCTAGATGTTTTGCTTCTACCATGGGTAAGTGCAAATATATCACTAGTTGGCTAGACAAAGTTTGTACATTTCTGTGGATATAAAGGTCTTAAATTCCATTCATATTGGTCTTAGAAAAGGTCTTAAATTTGAGCTGGTGAAACCTGCAGAAGCCCAGGTATGCTTCTTGATTCAATCTTACACCTCAATGATGTTGAAAATGGCCGTCTTTAAGTCTTCTGGATAGACACAAGAGTGCTGTTTTTAGTACAACCTACTAACACTGGTGTACATTATGTTCAGTGGTCGAAAAAACAGACACTATAATTGAGTTCCTGAGTTTCTATTAGGATTATAAAAGCTCTCAGGGTCCAGGGTTGCATGTGTTCAAACTCCTTCCCTCACCGTCCCCAATCACATCCCTGTGTCATTGTGTTCCATCCCACCGACATCTCCTCCTTGTTATCTCTTCTTTGCAGAAGCCTAATCCTCCCTCACATTTTTGTATTATTATCATTTCTGAT
The DNA here is from genome assembly GCF_003331165.1 of Xiphophorus hellerii. Lineage (NCBI taxonomy): Eukaryota > Metazoa > Chordata > Actinopteri > Cyprinodontiformes > Poeciliidae > Xiphophorus > Xiphophorus hellerii. Next base: position 3,427,022 of record NC_045692.1, read on the forward strand.
TGTTTCCTGTGCCTTTCTACCAGGCCCAGCTCATCCACGACAAGAACACTGCTGCTCACGCCGTTATGAACAACAAAGAAGAAGCCGGACCCGATCGGGTTCACATGACCTGGACGAAGGACAAGGTCTCAACAGAGCGGAACCGGACCCGGGAGCCCAACACCAACATGGCCGTCCGGGACCTGTTCAACATGAAGCCGTGAGTGTCTGTCTGCCTGAGTGTTTCCGGTCAGAAGAAGCTCTTGACATCAGTGCGATGCGCTGTTGTGACATGGTGTTGTTTGATGTGCATTGTGGGAGACGTTAGCACCATTCCGAGCAACTCAGCAGTAGTGATCAGAGTCCAGGGTCGCTCACTGGATCACTGTACGCATGTTGTGTGTGTGCTGAGCCTGCATACGATGTGCGCATGTACACTTGATGTGCATGGCGGGACGCCTTGCTCACTAACGTTTTCGTTCCGTACTGTCCACAATATGAGCGTCAGAGGTAGAATCGGTCTGAAAAAGACTCCCCAATATGCATCAAACAGCCTCATGTCACCGTCAGGTCTACAGTTGGAAGCATGCAGTGTTGTGGAGCGCTGCATTGCTGTTGTAGAAGCATCTAAGCCTGTTTCTGTTGTTCTGTCCCATTTTCCTCTTTCTAGAGAGTGGGAGAGTCTGTAAGTTGCATTCATTTTGTCCCGGGCCCACTGTGTCCTGTTGCCGTGGTGACTAGCCTCTATCACTGTCCTCCAGCTCATTTCCTCCTGTCTTTATCTGTGGTGTACCCATTTGCTCGAACTGCATCGTCCAGTTTCAAACGCCGTGCTGGCTGCATGACCTGCTCCGATTTAAACTGCATGAAACTCTTGTGATTTTATTGGCTGTTGCGTCTTAGCTTCCATGTTTTTCATCTTCCACCAAATGAAAAACTGATTTTGCTGTAACTTTGCTTCTGTGCTGTATTTCCTTGTGATCACCAGAAATAAAGAGGCAGCATTTAAAGTGACAGACTACGTTGGCATAAACTTCAGATTACCTGTTCAGTGTGAACACATCATCTTGTGTTTAAGTGCTGCCTCTTTGTTTGAAATTCTAAAAGCTTCCGTCACTTAACCGAGCCTGATTTACATCTAACACAAAACGCCTCTTTCTCAATAAAATCTTCATACTGTTTTTCCTTTTCTGCCACTTTCCTCACTGCCAACGTTTTGTCAAACCAGGAACCAGTCGAATGTCCGCCGCATGCACACAGCTGTCAAGCTGAATGAGATTGTGGTCAACAAGTCGCAGGGGGCCCATCTGGTTCTGCTCAACATGCCAGGACCACCGAGGAACAGAGGAGGAGATGAAAACTGTATCCTTCCACCGGGTTTTCATTAGCTGAGGATCCCTGTGAAAGCTGCATGTTCTTGCTGCAGGGGGCTATGTCAGAGTTAGCAGCTCTGCTTGGCTTTCCTGAATCTCACAAGAGTTTAACCCACAGTTTAGCTGTTCCGCTGCAGCTTTTCTCATCCACTTCATTCTCATAATGCTCAGGGCTGCTTTAAGAGGCTGACTGGAAGCAATCCCTGCTCACCTTCCCACAGTTACAGGCACTTACAGGCTGAAGATAGGGGACATCGATTTATCAGCCAGCTGATTTTTCGGCTCTGATTTCCTTAATTTTGGGAGATCTGTGATAAGCCAATACTTACATGTGAAGCTTATCTACCTCAGCAAAGGTTTAAAAATCAACCACTGTCCTGTATTGTTCTGCAGTGAGAGAGGTTTGACTGACAGACCGGCCCACCAGGTCACATGTGCAGCTAACAATAGTCACCAAACTGTTGCCAGCTCTGTGACTTTGTCACTATATTTAATGATTTTTCAGACAAAAGAAAACTGGTATCGGCCAAAATCAGAATCAGCAGGTCAGACTTTTTAAAGATCTGTGATCAGTGCACAGATTGTATCAGTGTGGTTTAAAGATCACTAAGTGATCAGAAGCAGTATTGACAAAACTGTTCCAGGTTGTTTTTGGTACCTTAATAAAACTCCCTCCTGGTCTCTATTTTCCTTGGAAAACTCACTAATAATTTTCTGGGTTTATGGAATAAAATAGCACATCAATCCAACTACAAGTCTGACCACAGCTTGTCTAAACTGCAGTGTGTAAAATAATATATATATACTGTGCAGCTTGTTCCTTTCTACCTTGACTCTGGTTCTCTAAGACATGGAGTTCCTGGAGGTTCTCCTGGAGGGTCTGAACCGCGTCCTCATGGTGCGAGGAGGTGGCCGAGAAGTCATCACCATCTACTCCTAAGAATATCTAAAAAAGAAGCGAAGCACATAAGGGCATATCGCCATGGTTACCGCTCACCAGGCTTTTGTTTTGTTTTTTTTTTCTTGTTTTTTGGGAGAGAAAAAGCCCAATTTGGTTTTTATGAAGGGTAAAGGGGCTTGCTGGGGGGCTGACTGATGATCTGAAAGACGTCGGTATGAAGGAGTCGGCTGCAGGCTGTGGTGAGCGCGGCGTGTCCACGCCGACCCACAGAACCCCCGCTGAGAGAAGGAGGAGCATCGAGACACTTTATATCTGTCACTTCACCCTGTTCTGTTCTGTTCATGTGAAGCTTGTAGTTTGTTCATGTTGTTCCTGGTGCGACCTGATGAAGAAACCTGCACACGGGTTCATGACAGCATGACGGAGAGCGGGGCCAAGGAGGATCAGCCCGCCGCTGGGATTTCCCTGAAGTTTTAAAGACTCAACTAGTTTTAGCTGCTTTTACATTGTGGGTAAATATTGTTCCTCTGACACTCATGTCTGCATCCAGCCTTGTGTTCTGTCTTTCTCTATTTAACATGCTAAAGGACCAGCCAGTAGGATGCTTTACATGCACCTTTCACATTTCCATGAGCGCTGTTGATTTTCTCCTTCTTTTTTCATAGAGAAAATAGCGATAACTAAAGTCGAGCTGGTGCATATAGAATATCTGCAGAACTGCTTGGTTGGGAACAAATATAAATATATATTTAGTTATTTTTTTAATGAAATAGCTGTTAGACAGCATGCATTCGTATAATATTTAAGCTAATTGGGTAGAAGTCATTGAAGTGGCCCTCAGGATTGTTTAGAAAAGCACAAGAAGTCGTGATTCGGTGCAAATCTCCCCATACTGTTCTGGTTACAGCACTGTTAACTTTGCACATCCTATCTTTGAGCACTTAACTCACTTTTCTCTTGATTTCTCAAGTCAACATGAATTGTTTTCCAACACCACTAAATTGTTAACAGAAGCTAGAAGGCGGCAGGTGTTTGCGGTCTTTTTTTATTAGTCACGTTTCTGTGTTTTTTTGACGCTTTATTGAGCAGAAACCTTTGGCTCCGAGTCCTAGACTGCATTAGATGAATTATTGTACAGGAGGAAAAAGTGCCAAAAAAAAAAGACCACAAGGAAACTGTGGAAGTACGATTATTTAATGCAGCTCCGACCGTGGCCGCACTCTGCTTTTACTCTGCTCTTTTTTTAGATTTTGGACCATTTTATTTAAACCTAGAAATTCACTACAGCAGAGCTCAATATTTCTACCCGGATTTTTTTTTTTTCTAAAGGGCATTTTCAACCCATGTAAGGTGTGCTGCATAGAGAAGAACCCCTCACCCTGTGTACCTCCACAGTTTCTGCTCCTGATTAGCCATGCAGTATTTTGTTGAGCAGAGTCTCGTTCTCCTGAACTTCTGTGACGGCGAATGCGACCTCTTTATCTCAGTTCTACATGTTACGTTGTCGTTGTGTTCAGGTGTTAAATGTATGCCTGTAAAACTTTCTAGTTTCTTTTTTTTTTTCTTTGTAGTGTTTGTTACATCACACATGATATTCTGTTACTTATAAGTGTTTATTTACAGGTGTGAATTTTACAAAAAGAGGAAGTTTGTGTGAAGACAGCAGTGACTGTCTTCTATGCCCCCCCCCCCCCCCCCCCCCCCCCCCCTTTATGTTTGTTCCAACATGCGCAGCACAAAGAAACACAAACATCCAGAGACTTTCTGGACTGAAGCTGTTTGGTTCTGTTTCTACATGAAGTTGGATGTTGCTGTTTGTTCTACATCTATAGTAACCAAAGATGGAAAAAAAACGATTAAAATAAAAAAAACCCACACACTTTGTTTTAAGAAATTTGGAAGTTGTAAAGATGAATAATAAAGAGGGGTCTTGTTCTTTGCAATGTGACTGTGGTGAATAAACGCAGCTGTGTGGGATAACCAGAGGACATTAAATAAGAGGTAAATGAAAGTAAGCTCAGAATATGTTCAAATCCATAATGCCTTTACAGGTCAAATAAAATTTGAAGTTTTAGTTTGGGAGGAATTGGTGACAATTCTGTTAGTGGGCATCACTGGCTGTATTTTTATCAGGTCAACTGAGGTATCTTCCAGAACAATATTCACCATGGTGAGGAATAATCTAACAATTGAAAATTGACTTTAATTTACTATTAGTCAATTTTTGTCTGTTTTGTGCTTTTGCTGGTTAGTTCAGTTATGTGTGTGTTACATCAATTATCTAAATGTTATAAAGCTCAAAGTAAGTACAAAATTACTAATGACTGAAGTTATTATTCATGATCCTACTGATAGTCACTCTGAAAAGGAGGGCTTGAGCTAAATATGGATTATCTACATATACAAGAAGAGAAAAGAAGCTGAAAATGAGCCTTTTTCAGTGACTTTGTTCCTTTATTGTACAGAAACTTTTGTTTAGCTTTATACATCACTGAGTCAATTTATTAGTCTTTTTTTTTAGTTCCATAGTGTGGTCCATATTTTTGTTGTGTTTATAGAAATGTTTCCAGCCAATGAGAGGAAAAAAATAAACAAGAAGGTGAGTAACAGTTTCCTTTATTAACTAGTAAAGCTGGTCAAACGTGTGGCCATTTTGTATGCAACTAATCGGTTTCTCATTACCGTTTCAGTCTAAACACGTCCACTTGAGTCGGCATGCAGTAAACTTTTTAATCGTATGTTTTTTTTTAGGGTGTATCATTCAATAATCCCTAAATATTAAAAGTAGGGACAAATCAGTTTTAGGGTTTATTGGTAAAACAGCAAGCTACCAGAAGGGGGCAGCCTTTCCCTTTTTAAGCATAAGCCAAGCCTCATACTGCAGTTTGCATGGGGCAAAGAAAAAAGATGGTTTGTGTCAGATTAAACACGCTTACTTCTTCACAATGTTAAACAATGTCCACTAAAGAGCAAAGCGGTAGGAAAAGTGGTTCTGTTCACTCACATTAACGGGAGAGTGAACAGTTCGTTACGACAAAAGCAGGTCACTTTCAGTAGAATTAGACAACATAGAGCAATCCAACAACATCTATTCGCAATTTCCTTTTTTTTTTTTTTATACCTGATACAGGTATGCTGATGTTTTGGACCATTAGTTTTGCAAGCAAGATTTTTTTTTTTTTTTTTTTTTAAAGACTCAAAGAACAGTTTGTCTTGTACTTATGAATGTGAGGAGGTGTACCTGTTTTGTATTTGTGAAAGACTGAAAAAGAATTTACAACTAAAAAATTACTCTAAGATTTTTCTCGACGAAGCACGAATATTGCACCAAAATTACCTTCATAAAAATGGTCAAGCTTCTGAGCATGCGCGGTCTCTTCTTTATGCAATATATGTGACTTTGAAAAGGAACAGACTGGGTTGTTGAATTTACTCAGTTGCATCAACAAAGTAAGTTTTTGTGACTTTAACAAGTAAAAAAAAAACTAAGCTAAGCGTACTATGGTGTTTTATGTTTGACATTTCAATATCAATTAATTTGGCTATAGGTCCATTTATTTAATTGAATAATTCACTGAGGTCACTGTTTTGAGTGTACTGATACTGCGATGTGGAATTTGAAATTTATCAGAATAATTTAAACTTCTGAGACAAATTAAAGTTCAAAATAAAGTATCTGGCAGCTGAATTTCCTGTTTCAAAATAAAGTCTCTTTCTCCTAGCTTAAATAAGGCATTTCAATAAGTTCTAAATGTATTGAAAAATCCATTTTAATTAATTAGATAGTTAATTATACGCATCTGTTTGATTATTCCAATGATTTTGTGTATTATTCTATTCGTTACTTCCAAGAGAAGTTTAAACTCATATGGCTGCATTAGACTATGCTTAAAAATTGGATGTGTTTGATGGGGTGTGTGTGTGTGTGCGTGGGTGTGGGTGTGTGTGTGTGTGTGTAAAGGCAAGTGACTTAATCATTTGGGCGATATTAAACGTGGGATTTTTTTCTGCACCTACAGTGGTTGTCCTGTAGGTGGCACTGTATTGAGTCCTAGTAAAGCTGCTCATATGCAAATAAACTATCATCAGCCTCACACATAGAAAACAGCTTCTGTGTAGCTGTCCACTGTAGCGGCCACTATGTATGAAAGGTCAAAATCTATCTGGTCACTGAGGGGTTAAACCTAGCAACCAATTGCCGCGTAAAGTTAGGTAGTTTCGTAAAGAAGACCGGAAACATTGTTTCAAAGTAAAAGCTTTTCGCAAGTCTTCTACAGCCGATATTGTCTCTTTAGTGCTTTATTTTCCTACAATTGATTTTGCTAATTCGGTTTTGATACTTTGTTTTGAAACAACGTGTTTTAGAAGCTCCAATCGATTCTCTGACACAGGAGCGTGTGCTGCGGCTTTTATTTTGAAGTGTAGCACCGAATTTCCTGTCAGCGTTGCGCTGCTGCAGTGTGAGCAGACAGCCGCAGTCGCAACATCAGCCAGGGCTGTCGCTGCGGTGAGATCCTCCTCCGGGGAGCTAGCAGCGGTGACGGCGCACTCTGGATCCACCTGCCGCTGGATGAAGCTCTTTCCTTGGGCTCCTCGATCTGAAGGCCCGCTGGTAGATGGATGGATAGCTAACCGGGTGGAGGGTGGTGACCTGCCCTTTGCTGCATCTCTGCGGTCTGATCGCGGGCAGACGTGGACGGGGTGAGGACCGGAATGGTGAATTAAAATATTTCTTCTTAACTGATCGGAGGACTGATCGAGTTTCCCACTCGTCTATGGGATGATTTTTTTAATTATTTATTTTTTTATTGGTGGTGGAAGCTGAACTACATGTCTGATCGGAGCGGGAGCGGGAGGAGAATGCAGCGCGGCGGGTGTGTGGCGGCAGGTGGATGGCCAACCTGACCGTCTCAGCCGCCGTCCCCCCCCCCCTCCAGATCGGCTGGCAGCAGCCGCCGCCTCGGCGCTGGCTTCTCACGGATCAGTGAAAAGGACGAAAAATAACCCAGACTTGAATCGGAGTAAAATAAACAGTTAAAGGCGGAGCCATGCTTCCAGGGGTCGGGGTGTTCGGCACCAGCCTGACCGCCCGGGTGATCATCCCGCTGCTGAAGAACGAAGGCTTCGCGGTGAAGGCGCTGTGGGGCCGGACGCAGGAGGAGGCGGAGGAGCTGGCCAAGGAGATGAACGTGCCCTTCTACACCAACCGGATCGACGACGTGCTGCTGCATCAGGACGTGGATCTGGTGTGCATCAACCTACCGCCGCCTCTGACGCGGCAGATCGCTGTCAAAACGCTGGGTGAGTCCCGCTGCTGGATGCTGCGGCCCTGCTGCAGCTCCCAGCATCTTTGTTTGTGTTTGTCTCTGCTTCAGTCAAACATCAGATGTGACCTTTGTGTTAATGAAAGTCATACCTGGACTCCTTCCAGCAGAAGCACACACCCACACACACACATGGCCCTCAGAGGGAGGCTGATCTAGTTAAAATGTGGAGCAGTGCAGCTTATTCTGGAGATCACATTCACCGTGATGAATGAACGGTGGCGGCGTGGAGCCGCTCTGCACACACAGGCTTTATTCACCGCTGCAGCCTGGCAGCAGAGCTGAGCTGGAAGCTCCGATAGGTCAGCTCTGTGACTGGAAACATGCAAGTTCTCTACTGCTGCACACCTACAGCAAGAAGCGGAGAACAGGAAGTGACGTAGCAGCACCAGTGCTCACTAACAGAGGCCACACGTCTTCCTGTCTCTCACTTAGCTGCTGATTAGTTTTGACCTTAGCAGATGTCAGGTCTTGCTCTGTTTTAATGACCTTACAGGTCATTTGAAAGAGATTAGTCTAGCGGTTCACCGATTGCATTTTTCTGGCCGAAAAAAGAAGGACTTTCCGATTCCGATTTTGGCAGATACCGATTATTTTTTTCTTGTCTGAAAATTTGCTAAATATACAGACAAAGTCGCTAATTTGGCAACAGTCTGTTGATTGTTAACAGCACATGTGCAGATGTAACATGGTGGACGGCTCTGTGGGTTTATCCATCTAACCATCTAGAAAAGGTTTCATGACAGGACTTGGAGTGTGTGTGGCAGCAGAAAGACCGGTGTCTCCCAGGTCATCTTTTGGGTCAGATTGTGTCACAGATGAGCCGTATCTGATGGATATGCGTCCAGGCTGGGCCCGGCCTGCGTGCCATTCTTCTGCTCTTTCCTCTCGGCTCGTTTCCTCACGGCTTCATTGTGTGAGCGCCGCCTGTTCCTTCCCACCCTCCCCTCTTCCTCATCAGCCAGCCCAGGCCTGGTCCAGTTCTGCTTGCTCTCTGCCGGGCCGACCAGTACGAACCACAGTTTGGTCCTTTGGGCCAAGAAGTGCTTTTTGAAGCGAAACCTGTAATAACCGGGTTAGAGTAAAAGCTGGCAGTGACGGCCTCGTGCTCCGGCTCTGACATGGAATCCATCTGGATCGCTGTCAGCTGACCGCTGGAAAATCGGCAGCAGCCTCTCGGATCAGCACGCTGGTCGTTTTCTGACTTCCTGCCCCCAGCAGGGTGTGAGACGAGGAGCTGGCTTTCATAAACATCATCAGGCTTCCTAATCAGAGAAATGTGACCGTGGATCAGAAGCTTGATTAGCCTATTAGCTTGTGTTCATGTCCAGCAGAGCTACCAGGATGTTTATTCTGGTCTGTGCTGGTTTCACCCAGAGATCCTCCAGATTTTCTCACGTTACGTCTAGATCTACCGCAATAAGCAATAAATTGATTAATCGCATGATAAATTAAAACAAACTCAGTGATTTCCATTTGAATGATTTATCATTTCTCTCTCCAGCAAAAACTGGATGATAAAAGTCTTCAGTCTGGTGCTTTGGTCTTAACTAGCACTTGTTTTGAAGGACAGTTTTGTTTGTTACAGAGACTTCATAATTTATTTTATTTGGTTTTTTTTGTTTATTTATTTTGCATATTTCAAATATCTTCCAGTTCCAGTCTTAAATGTTTTTTAAAATTTAAATCTTATTGATATGTGTTCTTGCATTATTATGCCATGATTACCATTCTATTAGTTGAAAATGGTTTCAAAACAATAATAGCATTGATTATCGCAATAACTTCTTGTCCAGCAACATTAGTTGTCGTGACAGACCTGGTAGTGTTGGTCCGTCACATAAAACCCGGAAGGTGTTTTTGTGTAGAATAACAAAAATCTGAAAGTGGGATGAATATTTTGATATGGCCGATCAGTCCGAGTCGCAACAAACTAGTCGGCGCAGCCAGGTTTGTTGTGTAATTAAGAAAATGAGAACAGCACTGAGGAGTTGGTGGAACATTGCAGCAGTTGTTCTGGTTCTACCTGAGCTCAGAACCGGTCGGTCTCGCTGGGCAGCATCTCTCTGTGCTGCAGCCAGTTTTCCTTTTCTTTCACCTCCTCGTGTTTCCTTTTCTCACTACAGCAGCATTCCTGAGGCACCGCTGTCACTCAGGCTTTTATCTCAGCAGCAGCAGTAGTAGAGGATGTCACGCTGTCTGCTACACATGCACACACACACACACACACCCTCTGACGCTGATTTGCCGTCTAGGACAGACCCGTGACGGCCTGGGGGATCCTTCAGACCCAGTTTGTTGTAAGGAAGGTGTGATTTCCTAAGACTTACAACAAGGTTTCCCCCAGAAAACTTGCTAAGCCCGGCGGTCATTCATCCATCGGCCTGCCGTGTTTTTAAGTTAAAAAATGTTTAAAGTTGACAGGAAATTTTAAAATATTACTTGATAATTACTGGTATGTATTATTAAAAGATTGGAAGATACCTGACCACCTACTATAAACGCTTAAAAAATGAAAACAATTTAAAAATACTTAAAAAAAAAAAAGCAAAAGCAATGCTTAGCCTGGTGGCCCGCCAGACTTATAATTCACCGGGGGAAACCCTGCTTACAGTGGCATTTAGTTGTTCTGCCAACAGCTTGGTTCATGTGATTTAACTAGGACATGTTTTTTAAAAATAGATACAGTGTCTCTGCTTTAGCGCATTTATTGGTTTTGGGTACCTGAAGTCAATCGCCGATTGGTGGAAATATAAACTTTGCTATTTTTGTGTTGTTCCACTTCATTTAAATAATGTTTTGTTCAGTTTATCAGAGCCGGCCTGAGATTCTCACAGTGTAGCCTAACATAAACAGCACAGCATCCTGGTACTTAGGTAGAAACTTTAAACAAAAATGTATTACATAGTCTAGCTATGTTTTATTAAAACAGAAGCTTTACTGACCTTTTTAAGTATCTCACAAACATGGTGGCGTTAGCTTGTAGCATTAGCCCAGCTAGCCTGTGTCATCCATTGGCATTTCCTTGTTTCCCGCCCTTCTGCCTCATAGGGAAAGTATTTCCAAACAATGCTTTTGTTTGCCTTGTCGGCTAAAGAGGGTCACTTATATTTTTTTGTGGTTGTACTCGCCATTTTAGTAGAGTTAAAAACTTAATTAGGAGGGTAAGGAGCTGAATCTTTCTGGTACTGCTAGAGAAAGTCCAGCTGTCTGGGCAAATGTCGATTTTGACTCAAATGAGAATCTTTGAATTATTCATTTTTTAGTTGTGGTTAAGTGAAAGGATTGATCATCTTTACAATCATAGCAGAAAAGGCAAATAAAAAAAGACCTTCTCACCACAATAACACATACAAGGAGCAACGTTTGTTGTTCAGTTTTATCTCAAAGAAGCTGCAAAGAAAAAAGGCTCCAAAGATACGGCTGGTACTATAACCCTGCAACATGTCATCAATACCTCACCAAATGGTGTCAAATTATCTCAAACTGAAAATTAATATTTCTCCTTTTTAGCAGAAGTAGTTCAGGGTTTGTGTAGTTAAAGTAAACAAATACTTCACACCACATGGAGCTGTTGAATTATCATGCAGATGTTCTGGTTTGATAACTCCTCGGTTCGCGGCCTACTTCCTTAGAGGCATCAAACGGCCGTTAAAAAAAACTCCTCAAGTGTCCTCGCTTCCACGTGGACACCATGCAGCTTTAATGCTCTGGTAAGTGGAGGAAAGCTCTGGGCGTCTGAGCGAAGAAAATCCACTTCAGGAGAAGCATAGATTATTTAGCTCTTTAGGAAGGCCGGGCTGTGAGCTGTGGCCGAAAACTCAGGGGAATAAAGACATCCGAAGGAACTGACTGTCTGGATTTACTCTGTGACAAACAGCTTTATTAGGTGGACGTTACACACCGGGCTGTTTTGGTGATTTTAATGCAGCAGCCTTTGGGAATGTGAGAGCTGCGCTGAAATGTAACCCACTGCAGAGTTTCAGGTGCTCTCCCTGCCTCTGTGTGTGCTTGTGGGAGGCAGGATGTGGTGAGAGAGAAACCTTGCAGCTCAACTCTGTGTGACCGCTGGACTCCTCCAGCAGCAGGAAGTGTCTCTTTAAGGCAGCTCCGGTGTGAAACTGCTGGTGCCTCTGAAGTGCACCAGACTGCATCGTAACGTGAGATGGACATGTCAGAGGGAGATGGCGGCGGCGTTCTGCGTCAGTGGGGAGTACGCTGCAGCATCAGGCCGAGTCTGTGTGCAGACATGCGTCGGAAAGCTATCTCTGTTTTCATCAAAGTGCATCAGATGTGATTCTGAGCTGCCCCATGTGAGAGGCAGAGCGTATCAAGTGTCTGGTCAGTGTGTGTCTGCATCATCTCAGAATAGCCTGCCATCAGGACGGGTAGTCTGGGAGCAACCCTCCTGTCTGCGCTGAACGACAACACATCACCGCCTGCGACTTTACTCTTACGTCTAACTCAGCACTCTAACTCCTCGAATCAATGAGGTTTCCTTGATTGTCGCATAAATATCAATACCTGACAAAGAGAATGAAAATAAGTCCAAAAAAAAATCATCTAAGACAAGAGTTTTCCAAGCCAGCCTGACCCAATCTGTCTCCTTGTTTGCTTTAGTGGGATTCATTCTCCTGCCTTCCTTTGGTCTGACCTACAGTCATGAAGTTGCCTTAAAAGAATCTCTATGGCAACATGAAGTGGGCTTAACGACACATTACGTACCGATTTAAAGAAAATCAAGGACGGATTAGAAACGTGGCTGGACTTATGGCATTAACGACTCATCCAGGAGATCATAACAGAATCCAGAACATCTGGAGCACTGCAGGCCTCACTGGCATCAGCTAAAGGTTACATTGAATCCAGAGTTTCTAAACAGTTCAACTATAACTGAATCAGTTCTAATTAGTGTGAGCTGAACTCGGAACTGGTTCTTCGGAACATTGACATTGCACAACAATACAGCCTAGACATTGACCTTTAAATGTTTACTGACCTAACTTTGTGACCTCTGACCAGTTGAATGAAAAACAAATGAACTCTGAACTGTAACTATAGATGATGTCATGGTTGTCTTACACGTCAGCCAGAGCAGAGAGCAGAGCAGACATAAAAGTAGAACTGTTGATTTGATGGAGCAGATTGTAAGGAGGTGTATTAAAGGGTCTGCGTCTCTCAGCTTGAACTTGATTAGCGTTGTGATGAAGAACTCCTTCCTGCACTGATTCAACACCTGCTGACACCATTAAACAAGCCGGTTTAAGGCTTCAGCTGCAGATCATGCTAATGCTATATGCACACCACAGTTTTTACCTTGAACATTTTGACTCCTCTTTTACGCACTGCCTTGTGTTGCTCATGCATAAATCAAACTAAAATGCGTTTAAGTTTGTGCCTGTAACGTGACAAGACGTGGAAAAGTTCACTTTGGTAAATTGGTGTTTACGGCTCTTTTATTAGAGCCTCACGATGATGTGAGATCTTACCACCGCAGAGTAAACAGCACATGACCCGGGTGTTATTTCTGTTAATGCTGACATGCGCTGAGTCATGGCGCTGGTTCGTCAGCGCTCTGATGAGCTTTCAGACACCTGCCTGTTCTGACTGGCCACCCAGTGGCATGCAGCTATTTATAACCAGTCTGCAAAGGGCAAGCCAGCATCATCATAAATACATGTTCCACCTCTGATGCTCTTATGCAAGCACGCTTCAGAGCAGGGATGGGCTGTTTGGCAACCAGGCCCATTTGTTTAAAGGGACGGTGGTGCCAAAATCATGCGGATTATACAAAAATCCACATAAATTGGATTGGAGGAAAACACTAAGACAATCTTTTATTGTTTGTTTCCTGCAGATCTGTTCTGTAAAATCTGGTCCACCAAACAGCTCCAGCCAGTTGGGGCACAAGTCGAAGGTCATTATGGGGTGTTCTGAAGTGCCTGGTATTGGCACATTAGCAATCAGCCTTTTGTTTGCCTCGACAGCTGTAGGGTGGGGTGTCTGTAAATTGGGTTTCCTTTTCAGAGATGCCATCAGTGTTGATGAATTTGGTACCTGCGAGGTGTGGAGGTTGTTTGAACAGGTTTCCTTTGAACCACTTCAGCGCGGTTTTGGCCTGTCTTATGAGGAAACTGCTGCTGCTGTAGAAAAAGATTCCTAGAGCATGACACCTCCAGCTCTTTGCTTCACAGTTGGTATGAGCTCTTTTTCCTGGAAAGCTGTATTTTGCTGACGCTGAACATGTCCGCTGCTCTGGTATCCAGATGAACTTTAGGCTCGTCTCTCCACTGAACATTGTTCTAGAAATCCTGGTGGTTGTCTATGCTCTGTCTGGCAAACTTCAGTCTGGCCTTATTTTCATTCTTAGCAGTAGTTACCTCCTTGCACACGTTCCATGAAAGCTAATCTTTCATGGAGCCATGAAAGATGGATGTCTTTATAAAGCCATAAAGGCATCCAGCTTTATAGCAGCAGTAGTGAGTGTCTCCTGTAGGTTCCATATTGACATTTTAGGACATTTGGAGTCTTCCTGTTGCATCTTGCAGTTTGCTATCAGGGTGAACTTTCTAGAATGATCAAATCTATTAATGTTTGTTGTTTTTCTGAATGTCATCTACTTGCAGACAGTTTCAAGGTGATATAAGATTCATTTTAGACCTTATGGTGCTACTGTCTGTCTTCTTTCAGAAGATGTTAGGTTCTTTGGATCTTAACATGGTGTCCACTCACTCTTTAATGGTCAGGAGCACATTCTGGATGTCAGTGTAAAGAACCCTGTTAAACTCTGTTAAGGAAACTACTCAGGTATATTGCTTTTATTCAACAAAACACATCAGGTGTAAATTAAATCGATATGAGGAAACCCAACTTCTGATGAAAGCCCTTGTCAGACTCTTTGCAGCGTTTCTGGTCTCAGACTTGACTGAATCGAATCTGGTTTATTAGAAGAAAGGCTCCTTTCTTCTGATGTTGACTTCTGTTCAGTTTGTTGGCTAAATAGATTCAGAACCTTTGGGTTTCAGTGGATTCTGACCGATTTAGGCCCAGTCAGATCAACGCCCTCCCTCATGGCGAGCCAGCCAGGAGAATAGGTCTGATAGAGTGCTATGCTGCCATTCTCATGCCTTCTCCTTTCAGTGTTTTTAGCACAAGGTTCCCATTGCTTCTCGTCTGTGTTCCCTCGGACACCCATTAATATGCTAATGACGGCCTGGGAGCGTACGGGCCGGTGCGGGTCTGGCAGAGACAGGAAGGAACGGGTATACGGTGCAGAGCGCAGAGGAGGCTTGTCATCCTGTGAAATCGCCTTTGTGTTTGGGTTGAATGGCTGGATCGGGGGGAGTTTCTCTTAGTACACCGCCACACCGCGCTTGACAAGTGAGTATCCCTGAAGAACCCGTCTCTTCATGCTTCTGCATGGAGCCAGGGGGATCTCTCCGGCGGTTCATTCCAGATGAACTTGGATTGGAAGCTTTGGATGGAGGATCACATTGTGGTGGTAAATCCCAGGGCCATGCAGAGGGCAAGCTTTTCAAACTGGATTTAATCAGACGCCGGCTTCTAGTATGAAATAATTCTGCATCATTAGGCAGACATCTGAAGAAGGATTTCGTATCTCTCTCTGAGCAAACTCAATTGAAGGAAAGCGAGTATTTGCTTTCAGGGATTTTCGAGGGTCAGTGCTTTTATTTGGGCAGAAAAACGACAGAATCAAAAAAGAGGAAGAGAAAATTGTCATCAAAGACCCGTAGCTCAGGGATTTTCCAGTGACGACCTATGTCCTAATATGTGATCAAACTCACAGTGTGCGTGTGTGGGGGTGTGCGTGTGTGTGTAGGGATCATTTTCAGTTTGTCATGCAGAAAACAAAGGTTCTGCCCTAATGATTGTGTAAGTCATGTGGTCATTCGTGTGAAATATGGCTGTAAAGGAAATCATTTGTCATTAGACAGTGGGGGGCGTAACAAGCGTTTGTGATATTAAAAAAAGCCACATTCCTTCCATTTCAAGGCATTTCTTGTAGTGCTTCCTGGTTGCAGTCAGCATGTGACTTCATCCACTTGTAAGGCAGTTTTTAGGGACGTAAAAATTTGAATGTATGGACTGATAAATAATATTAACATTGCTGTAGCCAATAAGGGATATTTATTGATACTATATTCCCTACCCTACCCTTTTAACACCATGAAAATATGTCCACACCATTGACATTGTTTCTTTTCTTCACCTAAAAACTCTACAGTCCTGTATTGCATCACTATCAATTTCAGATGACCAGACCCTTCACATCCCAAAACACACACAAATGGCCACGAGACGGAAACATCCATCAATTATTAATGTTGGCCTAATTTTACTGAGGCTGATTTTAATAATTGTCGGCCTCAGTAAAATCACAAATTTTACTGATTTTTGATCAGTAAAATCAGAGATAGGACTCTGATTTTCATCATCCGACGGTGCCGTTAATAATAAAGTATCTCACGTCATTACTAGGTATAAAAGCAGGTGCCGCATGTTGGCTTACAGCATGTTAGCTTGTACCTATTTCCAAAACTCTTATTTTGAAGTGTCAAAAGAATGTCTTTGAGATGTCAGTCGATTCAAAAAGATTACTTGTTTAGGCTGAACCAACACAAAAGTGGTACCGTTAATACCAGGCGGTTGCATCAGCTTAAACACAGCTCCCTGTGTGTCTGTGGAGTTAGGAAATCACTTGTGTAATTATCTTGCACAAACACACCACGTCCTGTCCACCTCTGCCTGCCACACCTCTCGACTCTCTTTGAATGGTTTTTACTGACTGGTGCCCCCAGACGTCCCCAGCTCTTTCCTATTAGACCAGACCTGCTCCAATCGGTTTTTCAAGAATCAGCCTGACTGTGCTTGCTAATTGGCCTGCAGGGGATGGAGGGAGGGTGGCAGCTGCAGACATGAGAGAGGACGGATGTGTTGAAGTTGTCAGTCAGAGCCTCTTTATTTTTTCACCTTTCTGCCGCCGCTTCTGTCACTTTTTCACCTACACGTTTATTTTCTTTGATCAGGCAGGAAGAAACAGCAGAACTCTGATAATTACTGACGAGCTGCAGATGAAATCATCGTATTTCTAAAGCAGGAAGTGAGGCTTTGGTGTACGACAGTGAAGTGCTTCTCACTTCCTGTTATGTTGACGTCTGTGTGATACTGAAGGTTCTTCTGATCACTTCCTGCTTTCAACACTCTCAGTGTGTAATGACTGTTCACTCTGAGGGAGGGATGTCAGGATAAGACGCTTCTGTTTAGTGGGCAGCCATCTCTTTCCATCTGCAGAGCTTTGCAAAAACTACTCGTACTGAACTTTTTCACTTGACCTCAATTTCCAGCCTAGAGTAGAACCCCGGTATGCTAACCAGGGGGTAGCGAACCACAGCCACCCACGAATGGCTGAAATTCTCAGAGACTTGAGACTTCCTCTAAAAACGCTTATAACTGCTTATTTTAACAGTTCAAACACCAAATATACCTGGGTATGCATGAAGGCGCAATGGAAACCATCTTAGCTCTACCATGCAAGCTAACATCTATAGTCTTCATCATCTCCACTCTTGGGGGTACAACCAATCAGCAACAAGGAAACTAAATGTCGTTCCTGGATTGGCTGCATTGCAAACGCCAGCTAGTAGCATGGTGTGTAGGTATAACAACTTCCAAATATGTATTTTATTCATATATTTTAAAATTTTCTCCAAAAAAATCTGCTTTTCACAGAATAAACTGCGAATAGTTAAATATGTGAATACTGGACCGTGAGTAGGCTGGAGTCTGATGTATGTTAGATTTTATGTGATGGACCAACACAACGTAAAGCATCATTTTGACGAGGAAGGAGAGGATGAATGGTTTCGAATTTGTTTTAACAAATCATGAATCTGAAGAGCAGATGTGGAAGAAGGTGTAAGCTGGACAAACAGGCCAAAGTTTTAGGGTCTACTGTAGGTATGCATTTTCTATGGTAAAAATACTTTCAGCTGCTATTTTAGCAAAAAGTGGTTCTGCAAAGCGTTGACCCTTATATCACTTGTCTTGTAGAAACCACACCAATGGATAAAGCTGGGTTTTATGGGTGTAATTTCAACAATTCATCTTCTTAAAGAGACAGTAATTCAGATGGCTGGGGCACTAACTTTTAATCCTACATCTACGAGTCCATTCAGTAGATTTCTATCTAGTTCCACCCCTACCATGACGTAGAACTGAACATTTTAAATACAGTTTTCATTAAGAATCAGTTATGAATTCCTAATGGTGAGCCAGAAATAAACTGTAGTGAAGTTTTACACAAATCAGCCGATCTGTCCCGTCCAGATAAACTCCGAAAGATGCAAATAAGTGTTTGCATGCAGAGTATTTATCCTCAGCTATTTAAAGACGCACTGGAAACATCGACAGATCGTTTCTTAGAAAGGCCAACACATACCGGTGTGTATGAGTGGCTGTTGCATAAAGTTTTACAATCAGTTAGATTATTTCCACTACTCTTGGCCGTGTTCTGCAGACAGTGATGCTCAGTCAGCATTAGCAGGTAACAGCGGTTTCTTTGGCTGTGTGTTCTCCTCACAGCTCTCAGCAGGAGTGCTTTGCATTTTGTATCTTGCCGATCTCCTAAGCACACAGCCGTTATCACACTGACCTATATTAGCAGGCCGGACCAACCTGAGCAGTCAGGGATTCGCCGTCTCAGCCTGTCATACTCCATCTGAAGGAGACATGCAGTCAAAAGTTAACGGAGGACACTTTGGTTGGTTTTATGTAACACCGCTGTTGGGGTCTCATGTGGGTGACTCAGACCGCCGGCCCTTCAGACAGAGCTGCCTCACGCCTCAGCGGTCACGTTGTTAGCGTGTGCTGCTTCCAGCAAACGGTGTGTAGAGAGATTTGAGAGATTGTTTCCCCCTAGCTATGATACCAGTGACCCCTGGGAACACACTTCACATTTGTATGAGCCGTGTTTGTCGTGTTGATGAGCATAAAGTTTTCTCTTTTGCTACAGGCACTGTTTTCTGCTCAATACGGTCTAATATAATCAACAGTTTAAATTTTTTTGATATGTCTGGCATTTGTTTACAGTGTTTACAAAACAATATCATCTTGGACATATTGCGACCTAAGTTTTTATGGGTTGCACTTAGTAATGCTAACCATATTAAGCATGCTGTTATGGGAGCTAATCAGGGAGGTAACAATACAAAGATTTGGGTCAATAATGATATAAATATGACATAAATGCTGCTGTTATGGCTGATGACTAATATTTACTGATATCATACATTGTACTTTCAACACAGTTTAACAGTGATCGTATGGTCTGCATTGCCACTCTACTTCTGCTACACTCCCCATAATCCTGCACTGCAAATGCCGATCAAATACCATCCGTCCGTCCGTCCGTCCGTCCGTCTGTCCGTCCTAATTCCTAATTCCTAATGTTTTAAAGTTTATAGTGTCAACACTGCAATGATTTTGTTTTCAATTAGTAGTATTAGTTAAATCCTGTTTAACTCCAGGGCTGTGTAACACCGACTGCTCTCCATCACTCACACACAGCGATGTCCAGCTATCAGTCATTACACAATATTTGATGACTGATCTTAACAGAAAGGTTTTTAAAATCTCATTGTTACAAGAAACCTCAGTTTCTAAATCTGAGGTTTAGAGACTGAACCTCAGATTCTAAACAAATCAAGTTGATTCCAATAAATCACACTTTTGTTGATTTATTGGTGGTTTTTACTGTGAAATCAAAAAATTAGAAATTTGATCATCAAAAAGTGACCACAGATTCTCGGATAGGTGCTTCTTTGAGTAGAAGTGACCAAATTACTTGCTTCTATTTCTAAGCAAAAAAATAAAAAATAGTGTAGTAATTTTTAGAAATATTATAAAAATAATTCATTTCAGACTCTGTTCCCGAATTATGATACTTCACTGGCAGTTTTCAAAGAGAGTTTACGTCAATAAAGAAAATCCAAAATTGCCTGTCACATTTAAAAGAAGAGTGTTAATTCTCTGACCTCATGGTCTGACTGTTTTTAGTTTCCTCTCTGTTTTGTTGATTCTTTAGGGTTTTTTTTTAACCAGCTGACTTTTCTGTCTGAACTGCCAACACATACTCTGTAGGTAATAAGCTTACATGTTGGCTCCTTAATGTCCTGCGAGTCATGCGTTCCATAAAAGAGCTGTGTGTGTTGAACTTTAGAAGTGTGTGTAGCTCTGTGCAAGAAAAAAGTGACCTACTTTAAAGTGATAAGTGTTAGCTCACTGCGGCTCATTAGCATCCTGAGCCTCCTCTCCTCTGCTACCTCCTAGCATCTTTCAGTAGCTTCACCAGACACAAAGATTCCCTTGATGACTCCGACAGAATCTGCCAGAAAAACATGGGCCACATCATGTGCTTTTATTTTTAAAGTCCTTACTCCCAGTTTAGACCAATTCACGAAGCTAATAGTGACTAGAGACGTACTAAACCAGAATTAGCATAATACGTTAGCATTTATCGCAGCTAGCATTACAAAATCTGCCGCCTCTATGTTGGTATACCGGAGAATGTGGATTACCTTAACTCTGAGACTTCCACGTGGCTTTCGACATTTTACAAATGAAGCCTGTTTCATAACAAATGGAGGTTGAAATGGCAAAAACGGGAAAACAGAGGAACTTTCCTGAAAGTCATTCCACTTTCCTGTTATCCACCAAAAGTCTAGCTCTATTGCACAGCTTGGATGAACCGTAGACTTGTCTTAACATGTTGAAAATACAGTGTCCTTTTAAAATGCGTCATATATTTCTGCGCTGCCTTTGACATTAAAACATCTCTCTCATACTGGAAACGGTTATCACTGAATCTTCTAGACTTGGTAACAGCACAAACCTGGTAGCACTGTGTATTCTTATTGATTAAGCTTTTACATTTTTGCTAAGCAGCCTGTCACCAATTTAGACCAATTAAGCTGAAAAAATATGTTGAATCTTATTTCAGCCCATTCATAATTATTTAATGGGTTAAGAAAAATATTTTAAATCATAGCATTGTTTATAACCAACGTACAGCTTAGGGGCAGTCACTGTCCGCTTTAATCAAACTCTCGTCCGTTTGCTGTTTGGTTTTCATGTTTTCTTCAGTGGTTCTTGATGCAGCGCCCCCACAGGTGAAGAGATAAACTGCTCAAATCCTTTGAGCAGTTTCCTTGAGTGCACTGTGAAAGTGAACTGGACCAACTGAAAATGTAACAAATGTTACAATTTTGAACTGAGTCTACCAGACTATCAGTTGTAAAAACATCTAATCTTTTTTCTTTCTTGTGAAATACGTTTTTAACTTTTTTTAAAATAACTCTTTGTTACACACAGTTAATGACCTTTGTCCTGTTAGTCTCATTTAGCCTGCACAAAACTGTCACTTAGAAGCAGTTTCCGCTCCTGCGTATATTTTCTGACCGCCTCTACAGACGTGATCAGAAGAGCAGTCTGTTTGAAAAATAGCCAACCCTCAGCATAAATTTTCTTTACTTTATTCTCCTTCAAGCTGCATGGATTGACCTTGTAGTCATGCCTTTGTAATTAACTAGCTGGGTGGCCCTCAAAGACATGTTTACACCACAGCAATTCATTAACATGTCAGCAACACAAAACCGATCTTTAAATCACATGAATGTGGCATTTACACGCGCTAAAACCTGAAGTGCCTCTGGACGGCTTTCCTGGTTTCCCTGCACCCGACGAAAGCAGCTGTGGGCCGCTCTGATGATAAAATGCAAATGTCACAGGGAGGGTGTGAGTTGGTTCTTTGTGAGGCTGCAGACAGATCCATCAGCAGCAGCACTGGCTCAGCTGTTTGTGAGCTACCGGGGCTGCTGCTTGTGCATGTGTCAGAATGATTAGAGAGGAGAAGGGAAGCAGCTCGGTCCAGAAGTTAATCAGACCCAAGAGGATCATGAGCAGCGGGGGACTGCAGATGTAAGGCTTTGAAGACATACACATCCATCTACTTTTATTATTTATTTATTTGCATGCAAGCTCCATGGACTTTACAAAGAGGTCATCTGTGGATACCATCAGTATCTATGTGGTGTGATTGGGCTTGGACAGGACCCTTGTTTGGCTATAATCCATGCCAAACAAGCCACTCTGGTACTGAGGTTAATTGTGGTACTTAGACACATTGTGGAATGCTAACCTCCTTACATTAGCTGAAGGTTAGAGCAGGCTGAGTGAGGCTAATGCTCCCCATTATTCATGATTCTGCTGTACGCTAATGGACCTGGAGCTACATTACAGACAGTGTACACACTGCAATGTTCCCCTGTCACCATGTCAGTATGTTAGCTGTCCTTCATGTGGTAGCTTATTGTTTCAGATTGCATGGTTTTGTGGTATAGAAACATAAAGATGTTTTATAGAACAACGCAATTTATTTCTGAGGTCAATCCATAGCAACAACTGTTTAGCATATTTGTCAGGAGCGCTACACTTTAGCTATGTTAGCGAAGTTTGAATAATATGTTTGAATAAATTTTAGGCTGACATTATAAACCAAAGTGAAAGACTGTAATTTTCAGAAAAATGCATGTTTTTAAAATACAGCTTGACCACGATTGATCACAAAGCTAGTGCCCACTAGCATCATATCTTTAGCTAAAACTGCTGTTTTGTGATGGTTTCTTTCTTATCTTAAAATTAAAAACTTCCAGACCCCAATTAATTATTTAGTTATTCTTTATCCAGTAGCCCATTTATCTTATATTAGCTAATCTAATAATTAGTATCTAACTTTTTTTTAACTATAGAGAGTATGCAACAAGTTTGTATTTAGTTACAAAGAGCGTTTATCAACTCTGAGAGCTTAATCCCAGCTTGCATGCCAATTTCAGATGTCAGCATAGAGGTACTAGCTATGATAAAGTTATATTAACCTTTATTCTTATGTAGCATCTGTATTGCAAGCATGTTTGCCTTTTCTTCCCAACAATCTCTGCTTTATAATTGTTTTATGGTAAATTAGATTTATATGATCAGTGTATGATTTCCAAATCATACACTGATCACCACTCCTTGTTTTCAGGGAGCTGAGAGCAGAGAGACAACATAAAGGCCAAGGTTATAAACCTCTGCTGAATGTGATATGTCCTCAAGTAATTCTACTTATTAAAGTCACTCCATTTTAATCAGCTTAAATCTCTGTACCAAAGGTACTTATCACATGGTCGATACACTCACAGCAAATTCGCGCAGCAGTCCAGCCTTTCATAACCCACTGAATAAAAAGCCATGTATTAGCCACATTGCCGAAAAAAGTAACAACTTGTAGTCCAGAAATTACAGCATTTGCAGGTATTTCTGTGAAACGTGGAAAATCCACGATTAATTTGCATATCTGAAATATTCAAAAGTAAATACAACTTGGGAAGCTGAAATATTTGGCATTAGGACCATCCATAGAATTAGGCACATTCTAGTGAAAGAAAAAAACTGGTAAACCAGGACTGAATCATTCCATACTATTCACAGATTCTTTTAAAGCACATTTTGTGATTCATGGAACTTTTAATCAAGTTGTGAAAACAAAAGATTTGTCTTTTTTTTTTTTGTTGAGCCCAATAAAATATAGTGGCTCATTTCCTGAGCTGGTATGGCCATTACTCCATCAGTCTTCAACCTTTAGTGCAATATTTTTAATGTTGCAGGCATTAAATTCTCATTCATGAAAATTAAATTTAGACTTTCTTTGTGACTATAATAATAATAATAATAATAATAATAATGATATTTTGTACTAAGATCCCCAACTTTAATAGAAAACAGTGTGATAAAGAAAATACACTGAGGTATTCAGAATCAATCTGAGGCTGCTAGCTTAAAACTAAGGAAGGAATTCTACAGTTCAGCTTAGTAAATTCTTGCTAATCAGCCAGACATAGGAAACCTTCCTCGAGGCTTGTATTACTGTAATTTATTTGTATCTTTTTGGTGTCTTTTTTTCCCCTTCCTCACCTCCTCCCTGCTGGAGCACATACACGACGCAGCATGCCAGATGGTTAGACCTGCTGACCTGTTCTCCTAGCTTTTCTATTTCTAGCATAACCAGGCAAAGAGGCCTATTGTTTACACTGTTGGCATTAAGCTTAATCCACAAGCTCCCGCTGCGAATTCCAGCTGTTCCCACTGGATCACATTGCAGATACACTGGATTTATGCAGATGTTACCTCGATTTGTTGTCCTCAAACAATCAGAAAGCATTTAACTTTTAAAACTCTTATAAAAGGTCTAAAACGTTTTACTTTTAAGGTGTTCCCTCACTGCAGCCAAAGCCCTCCTTCGTCTCTAGACCATGTCCTATGTGTGTGTGTTTCTGTGAACGCTGGTACTCAGCGTTATAAACCCTGAGTCATGCAGAGAGGCCCAGACGATGAGCTCGGCAGTGAGCCAGGAGGAGCAGTGGAGTGTGGAGATTTGTCTTTCAGTTGTAATGATGCATCCACTCACCCCTGGCCAGAGCTCCTGCCTGTGTTGGGTCATTTCTTTCTGCTGTTGTCCAACCTAAAGCATCCCAAGGCCTGCAGGACTTGAGAAACTAATCGGATCATTTACAGATGGCAGTTAAGACAGTTTTTAATCAAAGATACTTTAGCTTACACCATTGCTGTTGAGGATGTCTTGTAGATCTGCGTGCTTAGCTAATGGACCACATCTCACTCCCACAGTGGTGCAGTCACCACCTTAAATTTACTCTTGGAACAAATTTCCTTTTGGTCATGCAGGACTTAATTTACATTCAAGTATTCTCGGTCTTTTGTTTTTTCTATGACTACCAGGAATTTAAAGTCTAAGCTTGGCGAACTTAATCTGTTAATTACAATCAAATCAAAAGCTTATAGCAGGAGATAACTCTGAGGAACGCACACTGGGAGTTTGGTTGTAAGTATCAGTTGACTTGTGTCAATTGGCACCATTAACTCTGATGGTTTCTAGAAGGGTCACTAGATGATGGGCGTTGCAGCGGTGGGTCCCAAACACAAACTACTGGTGACCATAGTTGAACTGGAGCAATACTGGCATATTTTATCAGGCGTCCTATATGTTGCTGATCTCTGCTGCCCTCCTGTCATTAATGCTGCCCAGAACGTAACTATGCAAAGGAGAAACCCTGTTTGGCTTGTCTAGAGGTGCTGTCAACTTCTCTGGGCTTAAAAGCATTGAGATACATGAGTAGTAAAAATCTTGGTAACACTATAATTGAAGGAGTGTGCATAAGACTGGCATAATACAGTCATAAAATGACATAACATCTGTTAGGAACACAAAGAAACAAAGAAGTCTTCATGAATGGTTATGACTTGTCATGAAGTGTCATTCAGTAAATAATGACACTTTTAATGCAAAGTTGCACCAGACGTCCCTTAAAAGTGTCAACTTTGCATTATTTGGTAAATAATGACACTTTTAATGTAAAGTTGTATTAAAACTTGCATTGAAAGTCCATTAAAAGTGTCAACGCGGACGTGGGACGATTATATTCGCGCACACCTTTCATACAAAACCCATCCCACTTCAGTATACGTCACGCCCCTTCCAGCCAGGGTTTCCCTCAACGCCCTCCATCCTCCATTTTGCTTTTACGAAACAGTCACGGAGACAGCGCCACACCTTTCTGCAGAGAGCAGACAAAGACGTTACAATTTACATCCAGGAGATTTTAACCATTTGACAATCTTTGTAGTTATTTAGTAAAGACTCATACAAATGTATAGTTGCTCCTCGCGTATGGATACAAAAGTCAGACATTTGAAGGAGACTAGTTGAATTGAGACATCAACATTGCTGTCCGAGCGCATTTCTGCATAAAGCACAACAAACTTCATGAAACACTGCACAGAGCTCTGTCAAATTAGTTTGACACACTTTTCCTCCTCTGCTGTCAAAAAGAGGAGGAGGAATCCTCCTTGTGAAGGAGATGATGCAATTTTGTCACTCAACTACATCAGAGAGAGCTGATTTTGACACTTTAAATGGAGAACTTTAAGTCCTCCTCTATAAGAAGGAATGTCAACACACTCACTGTGAGTGAAGCTTCATCATCACTGTGTCACCCAGCTAACATGCCAAAGTCTTGACCTTTCAAGCCTTTGCTCATGAAACACAAAAAGTAATTGCCAATATTTTTGATCTGACCCTGTTTCTGCCTTCATAAAATTCTAACTGAGAGCCCCACGAGACATTTTAGTATTTAGTCAATCAGTCATAAATTGTCATTTATTTTTGAAGCCAGCTTTGCAAAGTCTTAGAGGTGCATATGAATTCCGGTAAAACATCCGATGGGTTGGGAATCTACCAAGAAAGCGAATTCATCTTTTGTGTCTCCGCTAGCAAAAACACATGAGTCAGGGGCTCCTCTGTTGTTTCTTGGCTTTGTGTGTCAGCTTTGGTTGGAAACTGGGTGGGGGCGCTTCTCAGAACTGGGGCAAACAGATTTATGTCTTGACCTAGCCAATTGGAGCTAATAGCAGATTAGGGGGCGTCCACATCCACAAAACTGTTTGCTCACCCATGACCCCTTAGGCAGGACTAAAGGAAAAGCAGCACTTCCCATTATGAGTGCACACTCTCCATCTAATCTGATAGCATGTTTTTGAGTGGCAAACAGAATGAAAATGATGAATTAAGCAACCAGAATGTTTAGCTCTGATGTGGAAACATTAAAATTAAGGAAGGACATTTGTGCGTGAATCTGAGTCTTGTGTTTTGCGCAAAGAAAAAGAAAACAGTAACCAGACTAGGTAGTAGATTAATAAACTATTAATCCAGTATAACATATTAGTTTTTGACAATAGAATAGAATAGAAATATCCTTTATTGTCCAATTCAAATGTAGCAGCAGCAAAGTGGCAGTAGGTTCACTCAAAGATAAAAGCATAAAAAATATATAACATTAAGAATAACTTACTGTACAGTAAGGACACAATTAAGAACATAAAATGCAAACATCCAATACGTTCCTGGTTAGCATGAAAAATGTTTTAAAGAAATCCCCACACATCCCGGGAGCCTCAAGTATTTGGGAGCCACGCAGGAGTCCGTCGGTTGAAACTGGACTGCTGTTATTGTTTTCTAATGTCATGTTCTCCATTTTAGCTCTAATAGAAAATCTCCTTGAATCTGCCTGTCCTCACATCACTGACGCGTCTCCTGTCTCTGATGTGTTTGGGTTTTGCTTGTAGCTGTCAGCCATTTGATCCACTGGAAGAGATTTTAATTAGGTTCCATGCTGTGTCTAAAGCTTCTTTCTACTCTGTTTTTTTTTTTTTTCTATCAGCCTTCTACTGAGCCTTCAGCTATACCAGTTGATCTTATCTAAGCCCTATGATCTCTGCTGTCTTATACCCTTGAGTTCTAATCCGGTCATATTTTGAGCCCTCTGGTGTATAAATTCTTCCAAATTGCATGTAAGGATTCAAATTTAAAGTGACATCTTCCCAGTTGTTGACTACCTGTTAATATTCCCAGGATTTATAGAACGCATTCACTATTTGCTCTGTTTTTCTAAAAGGTTGCTAGCGTATATACTTTCCTCGACTCGGAGGGGAGAGCTTGTTCCATTCAAAAATCTCAGCGTCAGCTGTTGTAGGAGTTGCCTCGTTTTGCAGGGAGGCATTGTTTCCTTGTGGGAATGCATGTTTTCATTCACAGGAGGATGTCTGTAGATGTTGCTAAATCTACTCGCTTCTCTTTCTTTTCCACACCTCAAGTTCGACTCTGCCGTAGGAAAGAACAAGGAAAAACTGATTTTGCAACTGAAGAACGCAAAAGTCATTATTCTGTCTTTTCTTTTCAAAGGTATTGGCAAGAACGTCATATGTGATAGGACCGCCACTCCTCTGGATGCCTTCCGAATGATGTCAGCTGCTCAGTACTACCCAAAGCTGCTCAGCATTATGGGAAATGTGCTGCGTTTCTTGCCGGCCTTTGTTCGAATGAAGGAACTTCTGGAGGAAGGGTACATCGGAGAACTTCTAGTCTGTGAGGCCCAGGTATGATGAAAAAAACATTTGCTTGCTGCTTGACTGCGAGTCGTTTCTTTTGTTGTCACATTGCTCATATTTCCTGTAAGATAAATAGTTAGAGAAAACATAAAGGATTTTGATTTCACTTATTTTATGACTCATTCTTGGGTTTCTTTGCAGTAAGAAATTGAAGCAATAGCAAAAATCTTGACATATTTTTCTGTTTTTTTGTCACTAAGGTCCACAGTGGCAGTCTCTTGGGGAAGAAATACAACTGGAGCTGTGACGACCTGATGGGAGGCGGTGGACTGCATTCGGTGGGCAGCTACATCATTGACCTCCTCACATTTCTAACAGGTCAGCGTGCAGTCAAGGTGCACGGCTTCCTAAAGACTTTCGTCAAACAGACAGACCACATCCGGGGCATCCGTCAGATAACCAGCGACGACTTCTGCACGTTCCAGATGGTGTTAGAAGGAGGCGCTTGCTGCACTGTCACCCTCAACTTCAACGTCCCTGGAGAGTTTCGTCAAGAAGTGATTGTCGTGGGAACCGTCGGGAGGCTAATGGTCACCGGCACGGACCTGTACGGACAGAAGAACAGTGGCGGTGGGGGGAGCGGTGGCGGTCCTGAACTCCTGCTCAAAGACACCACTCCTCTTGAGAAGGCCTCCTTGCCAGAAAAGGCCTTTAGTGACATTCCATCCCCGTACCTCACTGGGACAATCCGCATGATCCAGGCTGTGCGGCAGGCCTTCCAAGACCAGGATGACCGGCGGACCTGGGATGGAAGGCCCTTGACGATGGCTGCCACTTTTGAGGATTGCCTATATGCTCTTTGCGTGGTGGATACAATCAAGAAGTCCAACCAGTGTGGAGAATGGCAGAACATTGTGGTCATGAAGGAGGAGCCGGAGGTCAGCCCTGCCTATTTGATCAGTGAGGCAATGCGACGCAGTAGGATGTCACTCTACTGTTAACATCTGGCTGATGTACAGCTGTGGAGGACCGTGGCCTTGGTCAAGTTCAAAGTCCTTTCATAGAACTGCTGGATTTAATTTATCTCATCTCTAGTTTTATTTAAATGTGCGCTGTTACTGTTACAGAGATTTTATGCCAATGTGATGCAGATATCTGTGGTTTTGTTGCCTCAGCAACAGGGGGGAAAGCTAGGTTCTTAACAATCAAATCTGTATTTATAAGAAAACTCCACCTGCTTTTTCTTTTACATTTGATAAGGGACTCGAGTCCTTCTGCTAGATGTACTTGTAAACCAGACTAATTCACAAAAGAATGACATTGGAAGCGTATCGGGAAATGAAACTACTTGTTGGTTAGCTGGTCAGTCAGTAATGACAGCCTGTCAGAAACCTGCTTCTGATCATTCCATTCAACAAGCTCACACTTCTGTGTCCTGATGCTTATTACCATCCTGCTGGCTGCTTTATCAAACAAGTATTGTGCATCCTTTCCCTGCATTCTTTCAACGACTTCATGACTAGGAGTGGAAACACAATACCTTACACTGTGGGTCCGAACAAGGACAGCCAAGGAAGAATGAAATTGTTGCTGTACTCTGAAGTCCTTGCTTGTTTTACCAAGTCAACATTTGAAAAGTCAGTGCGCTCGACAGTCTCTATCTGTTTATTGTGCATTCTACCGTTTGTGTGTGAAACAACAGAAAAAAATAACACATTGGCTGGTGGGTAATTCAGAGGCTTTAACATTCTGGTTAATGTATGCAATATAAAACGGCTGCAGCCTTAAATAAAGGGTTAGACCACACCTTACACATTTTATGCCTTTATGCAGTTGGCTGTGCATTAGCCTTTTATTTCTGTACGGGTGATCAGTAGTGATACTTGGATGTTTCCTTAATTTATTGCTTTTACTTTCTGTTCATGGGTGTAGTACGTTGCTAATGCAAAGCTAACCTTAACTGTTGCTGCAAGCAAATATAATCCTGTTCAACATGCCTAAAAGTACAGTAAAAATTAACCATCAACCATTGACTACATAAACAAATACATGAGGCTCTAGTTGGTACGGTTGGGTATAGTCTGTGCTTTTCAATGTCATTAGGCCCTATGTAACCAGAATGGCTAACAGTGTTAATTTTTGAATCATTTTCAGACTGTCACACTCTGAACTCTATCGCTAACGATGATTAGAAGCGGTTTACGTTCCTGAGTTGTCAAAGTGGCTTAATCTGTGTTTTACCTAGAACAAAGTTAGTCATTTTTTATTATCTTACTGCTCTCACTCTTTTGCTGTATTTCATTTGTACTTGGAAGTCAGAATTTCTGACTTCCAAGTTCAAGAAATTAACTAGGGTGCTCCCTAAGTCAGAACTTTGACTGAAAATTTTGTAGATTTCTAAGCCAATCCTAAGCTTAAAATCCAAAATGGCTGCCAGTTGTATACAGCACAGTGATGGCTGTTGAAATAAACTGTTAAATTGCAGTGCTGATACTTTGTTTCTTAATCAATCAGAAATGGACTCAGTTCTGCT
Organism: Xiphophorus hellerii; assembly: GCF_003331165.1. NCBI lineage: Eukaryota > Metazoa > Chordata > Actinopteri > Cyprinodontiformes > Poeciliidae > Xiphophorus > Xiphophorus hellerii. Next base: position 3,457,148 of record NC_045692.1, read on the forward strand.
AAACCTTAAATAAAGAATGTGTTACTATTGTCTTTAAATTAAGAAAATACCGAGAAATATATTTTTTGCTAATATTGCTAACAACAGTTAGCAGTACTCACCAAAATCTCAAACATTTTCAGAACTGCAACAAACACATTTAAAATTGAAGTGATTACGCCCAAGTCATAGTTTTCTCTCAAAAGCAAATTGAACATATTAACATTGCTTCAAGCAAAAGGCAGCCATTTTGGTGAACAAACCACTGGCAAAGCATAATGGCAAAAGCGTAGCTGGCTAATAGCGGAGTATTTTATAGCTAAACTAATCACTTGTGTTAAAAATATGGTGAAAATCAAAGTGGAACTTAAAATTATAACACAAACACATTAGTTTCTAAATGAATGTCAATGATTGATGTTTACGGTTTGGCTAACACGTTAGCTTTAAATCTGGTTGTAATTAGCGCAGTGCTCGCCAAAGAAATTAGCACAAGCAGTCCTGGAGGATGAGGGTTGAAACCACAGGAGGTCTGTGCATGTCCTCTGGAAAATGTTTTTTTAAAAAGCTCTGTGGGGTCATGTTATATTTAAAATTGTTAGCGACTCCTTGGCCATTTTCCTGAAAAAGCTAGCAAAATAGGCTGAAGTTCAAGTTAGTTTGAAAAAGCCAAAAAGATGTTTTTGTTTTGTTTGTTTATGCATCGCTATTCTCATGTTCCATCTGCAGTTTCAAGTACAAAAAATGTTCTGGAGTACTATTTGTGTAGCAACTACTGAAAATGTACATATGAAAAATATTGCAAAACAAGTGTATGTCTGAACAGTTAAACAAGTACTGTATGTGTTTTATGTGTAAAAAACAAGGAACTGGAATGTGTTTCAATACGTTTTAAGGTATTTATTGTGTGGTTTTGATGTTTTACATTTTCGTGGACTGACCTGCAGTTTATTTGTGAGATTAACAACAGACTGAGGCCTTTGGAGCATTCAGCTTCTTTGTCCCCCCCCCTTTACAGAACCAAAATAAAACAGTTAAACTCACTGAAAAGCTTCATGTTTGCTGTTAGGCTGCGGTGTGGATCACAGCCAGAACCAGACGTCGCTGCTGAAAACCGTTTGTCTCAGACCGCTGCGACATTTACAATCTGTGACGACTGTTTGCTGAAGACTGTCTAGTTTGTTTTTATTTTAATTATTTTTCTTGTGGTTTGCCAGGTTACAGCATGCTTCCCTGAGGTCAAAATCCAAACTGTTTCGCACTTTCATCTGAAATACCTTTGGACAAAAAAAAAAACAAAAAAAAACTACTCACCAAATGATGCACCTTGGGAAAACAAAGTCTGAGTTCAACACAGATAAGCTATCGCTCTTCAAGATAAAAGATTGGCCCTTGTGTACCAAACACCTTATCAGACCTCCATACAGACTTTCCCCCTTTGTCAGATTAGAAATTAAATGTAAACCTATAAAACCTGTTGTCAGGATGTGGACTTATATCATGAGGTTTTATTTCACTGTCATGTTTAGGCTTTTATTTTGAAAATTAAATCTGCTATTTCATCTACTATGAAGACACTTTGATATAAGTTCTGAACTGGTAAAAGAAGAGCAGTAAGTTGCTCCAGTGATGATCTTTTCCTCATCAGACATGTAAGCTCCCTTATACACTGTGGGATTTATGGGAATTAATTCTTCATTTTTCATTATTTCCACCATGTGGATGAATTATGTTCCATTTCCTGTTGACTAAACCAATAGATGTGGTTACAGGGTCTAAAATGTATGAGCAACCCATCAGGGAAGTGAGATTGCATGAAAATTTTGATGTTGAGTAACTTGCAAGAACTGATTAAAATTGATGAATTTAAATGAAAATGGGTTTTATTTCCAGAATTCTAGTTTAAAAGTGAACACACTGGATGTGTAGAATAATTAATCCCAGAGTGATGCATTTTAAAAGTGTATTTCTTTAAATCTTTATCATGGCTTAAATCTAAACATAAACTAAAATCAGTTTCTATTGAGAATTTAAAAAAAAATTATAATGAAAAATGACCAACCTGGGTTCCAGGCGTATCCATTCTTCCACTCTGGATCACTGCAAAAACAGAAATGCGGGGAAAAAATAAAAATAATAAAAATAACATTTCTGCTGAATAGAGGACTTTGGATCACAGTCCATTTCTTTTTTCCCCTTTTTGTCATCTCTGATTCAGATTTTTTTTTTTTTTTTTTTTTTTGATAGTATACTTTTTTCCTTCTACTTAACTTTCTATGAATATGCTTGGATGCAGCAGTTTGTAAACAGCCAGCTTTTTCTGGAGTACCTTCATTATGGAGGCTGTCAGTTATTGTTTCCTTTATAACAATTAAGTTGGCAGTCTTCCTTTTCATTGGCCATGCCATGCAATTTCTGTATTAAAATGATTTTTAAATAACATTTAGAGGAACTGAATGATAGGTGTTTGTTAGCTGAATAATATAGTTGTCTATAAAAATAATAAACTCTAAGAAATTAAGTTTGTTTTTATTTAGCCTTGGAGGATTCTTAGGGCTAATCCCTGTTTTTTCTTCTTTTTCTTTTTTTTTTTAACACACCTCTTCCGTCCACTTAACTTTCGACAATGTGCTTGGACATAGCATTCCAAGTCTAACTTTTTGAGTTAATCTAATGTAATTGATTCCCCTTTTAATTTATATTAATTTCACACATCTACCTGAAAACATGGCCAGCATTGTGATAGATATTTTTGACGGTGAGTAAAGCCTATTCGGACATTTCAATCTATGCACATTTCAGATATTTTCATTTGGCCAACAACACAAAGCTACTTTTCCCTATTGCTGGTCTGGGATTGGACATTGAAAACTGGTGAGTATGTGGATGGATGGATGGATGGATGGATGGATGGATGGATGTTTTGTCAAATTATATTGCTACATATTTAGACATTTGTTTAAATATTGTTTTTCTTGTTTGAGTGGTGTTGACGTTTGTATTGACATTATTTGAAAGTCTCTGTTGACCCCTGCTGGAGGCCGGTGGTGTTGCATCACTCCTGTGAAAATGTTGCCCAAATGTTACTGAGGTCAAATGTTACTGAGGAAACAGTATTGCTGACCTCTGACCTCTGTCAAATGTTTCATCGTTTCTTCAAAATGCACTTTAAATTGGACATTATACATATGTGTGTGTGTGTTTGTATGTATGTAAATATTTCCCAATATGCTATAGAGTATATTGATAAGTCTAGAGTTGTTTACACTTTTTATATATATATATATATATATATATATATATATATATATATATATATATAAAATATTCCATTTAAATTACAGATTGTAACACCAAGGCGGTGTTACAATTCAGATGTAAAAAAGATTTCGATTTATTCATTTTATTCTTTATTTGGCCATGGTAGCCCTGTGCCACATTGCTCTGCATTCCCAGTTTTACATGTCCATCATTGCCTGTAGGTTTATATTAACTGGCTGACCCCAATGTGTCTAATCAATAGTTTGACTTTATAAATGCGTCAGTCGGTCCAGTTAGTGCCATCAGTTTCCCAGCACCAGATTTTTGTGCTTCATTTAAAATGGTGAAATGTGAATCAGATAAAGTGATAACCTGACTGCAACATTTCCTCTGTTTTTCCTGGACTTTCAACATGCAGATGTGGCAGCTGAATGTTTTATATCCCAAAGAGAGTGTTAAGATATTTTCTAGAGATCAATAAATGTCGCTGAATTTGTCTGCTTTCTTTTGTCAACAAAACTACAAACTTGGATTTTTATTGCACCTTTTGTGCTATTTCTTGCTCTGTCAAATTACGCGTTTGTTTGTGTGTTGTGCAAAAGTCCCTCTGTTCAGCCACTAGAGGTCCTCAGTGTTTCACATCAACCACCTCGGTTTTCCAACAAAAGCATGGTCCTTCTGGTGTTCAGTTTTCTGATTGCTCTTTGTTGTATGGACATTTAAGTCCTTTAACTTCCAGGTGATGTATGGATTAAAGTTAATTCAACTTAAAGTAAACCTCGCAGGAGTTGTCAAGTACAAAGGGCCTCCTGCTTTGACCTCTCATTGTGCTGGCTGAAGAAAATCCCTTGTGATAAAAACTTTAATCCTAACTCATGCCACTGTTATGCTACTAGTATTTTACTCTGGGTTAATACAATGGCATTTTCTCCAGCTAGATGGATAAAAACAAAAAAATGTGGCTCTACCAACTGTTCGAAATTCATCGAGATGTCAATGCAGGGTGACCAAAGTTCAGCTTATGCAGGAAACAAGTATCCACAGCGAAGAAGGAAACCTTAGCTGTCCTTCACAGGTGTGTGTATCTAAAAGTCGCAGGGCAGTGGCTCCTGAGGGCTGGAGTTGGAGACCACTGCTCTACAAGAGCAGCAAAATTTGTTCTTTCACTCAAAGTGGAAAGAAATAAGTTCCTTCTGATCTTGTTCCTTCGTAAGAACTCAAGTGCAGAACTCCTGGAATTTCAACTCAATTCAAAAATACATTATTTATCCCAAGGGAAGTTAAATGTTGTCCTAACGCATATCATCCAAGGATCTTCACAGAGTCGTGATGGATGGTGATGCTGTGGGGAGGAAGGATCTCCAGCAGCAGTCAGACTTGCAATAAATCTGGAAGCAACAGGTACAAAAACTCCTTTGTTCCTACAGCAGTTTCTCTTTTGAACACAGGAGAAGGTATTGGGACTTGTACCGGACTGTTTGTTTACTTCCGTTGTTATTTGTTCCATATATTACTGCTGTTAGTAGTACATTAATATACGCTGCTGTACTCTACCTGTCATACATTGATTTATGTTTGATGTCTTTTTAGGTACACTTTAACTGGTGTATGACAGTCTCATGATGATCATGACATGCTAACAGCTCAACATCAGGGTAGCAGAAACGACATTCCACAGTAACACATCCTGGATGACACCATGGGTAGTTGACAAGCGCTGCTAATCCACCTCATTCGCTTTTGCCGCTCCTCTTTAAATCTCCGTCTGGCCGACGTTGGAGTCGGGGATCTGACCTCTGCCGTTACACCTGTTATTCCACAACTTCCAAACAGTAGTGGTGCTCTAAAAACTCATGCCAATTTCTTTTTTGTTGTTTTTATGATGCTTTTGATGCATTTTGAGATTCTCTTGTTATTTTATAGAAGCATGGCAAGGCTGAAAAAGAGGCCAAAGGGGATATAACAGATGAAAGACCAAAAATAACTTCTATTATCAACCCTTTTTAGTTTAGCTTCACACAGCCTGAAGAGCCATGTGATTGTTCTTTGCACAGAAGGACATGTGCTCTGTCTTTGGTTCTGCCCTCTAACAGCTGGACTCTTTTATAACAGTCAGCGACATCCAGACACTTCTTTTCATTTTACAATTTATTTTAGAGCTCTGATCTAATCTTTTTAAAGACTCTCTATTTGCTGACACATCCCTATATTTTTGAGGGGTTTGGATTTTATCCTTAATATTCAGGACTAATGTGTTCCTTCTCGCCTCAGCTGAGTGGTTGAGTAGCAGCTGCTGGAACTTTGTGTTTTCCTCGCCGTGAGCATCAGGGAGGACTTCTCCAGCAGCCTGTCTCTTACCCTGAGCAGCGGCTGAGCAGCGGCTCCGTTTCAGGTCCTGTGGCGCTCCATCGCTTGCAGCGGACATGGCGGATCCAGGGGAGTGCAGCATCAAAGTGGTGTGCCGCTTCAGGCCGCTGAACAGCGCCGAGGTGGCCCGGGGGGACAAGTACATCCCCAAATTTATTGGAGACGACTGCGTGCAGATTGCGGTGAGTGAGGGCAGAATTGAAGAACGGAGTACTCTTTCTATGATGAAAACCCGGCCGACTGTGGGATTAGACATGGTATCTGTTGGAGTTATTGTTAGTCTGAATTTCTATAGATTGCTTTTAACAAAAATTACTTTACATGTTATTACATGAACCCCTTCATGGGAGATTTATTTTATTTTTAAATAATTATCACCAGTTGCTCAGCTGTGCAGACAAAAACGTTTTAAGGGATGATGAAGTATTGAGACTCAAACAACAGACATTAGGCATCGCAGTGTTTTCCATCATTGTGGAAGTATTTTGACCCACTCTGCGTTGCAGAAATGATTTAGTTCAGCCACATTAGAGGCTTAACTACAGGATCTTAATCACACTGACAGTACCTACAGTGGTTCACTTTTTATTGCTTTTACAAATCAATCATGAGCAACACAGTGCAACCTTATTATCAAAAAAGCTTTCAATATCAAAAATGAAAACTGATTTCTATAACATAATGACAAATATCAATTTTTAACATAAAATAAGTGACTGCATAAATATTCTCCCCTTTCAAGTCAGTATTTAGTTGATGTAATTTTGGCTGCAATCACAACACAGAGTCTGGATCTATCAGGCTGCTCATCTGGATGCTGCGATTTTTCTCCATTCTTCCTTTTAAAAGTGTTAAAACTTTGGAAAGTTTATCTGAGGGATTCTCACAGGCTGATGCTACCACCATCATGCCTGTGGTGTGTTTGTGGCAGTGTGCAGCGTTCTGGTGTCCATAAGTCATAGCATTCTGTCTGAGCGGACAAAAAGCTCCATTTTGGTCTCATCAGATTAAAGAACTGTCTTCCACTCGACCATGAATTCTTTCCACCTGCCTTTTTGACAAACTCTGGTCTGCGCTTGATATGACTTTTCTTCAACAGTTCCTTTCTCTCTGCTTCTCTCCCCTAAAGCTTTGATTGGTCAAGTGGTTGTCTCCCACCTCAGCTGCAGAAGCTTGTGTTTCCTTCAGTGTAGTCATGGTAACCTGGTGTCCTCTCTCTTTAGTGTCCTTCTTCACAGCCAGTCTGTGAGGACAGCCATCTTTATTTCTACTTTTCTGTAGCGTTTTCTCTGATTTTCTTGTAATGTCCTTTAATCTTCCTGATGTGATGGCAGCCAGGAATACCAAGGGACCAGTGAATGGACCTTCCTGCATTCAGGTGATCTCCATCCCACCCATTGTGAGACTACATGCACAAATTGGCCAATTCGACATTAAAGGGGTTTTTTGTAAAAATTTTGTGTAAAAAAAAAAAATGTTGTTCATTTTTGGTTTATTTGTAAAACCAATAAAAAGACTAACACATCCATGGGGGTCAACACTTTTTACAGGCAGGGTAAATTCAAATAGTACCACAAGGACAGGTTGGCTTGTGTTTTAACTCGGACTGAGTTGGACTGACAGCAGAGATGGCCTCTAAAAAACACTTTGTATTGCCTTGTTGCTGAAAATGTGCTATATAAATAAAATTAGCTTTACCTTTAATTGTTTCACCTCTACCCTCACAGTCATTATATTATATATAGTGAGCATCAACAGTCGTCGTGCACTTTGGTCTTTTGAAAACCAAAATTACTTCATCTTAGTTTGAGTCATGGAGCAAAACTAGCTAAAAAATAAATGATGTTCACAGAAACTCTCCATCCAGTCTGACTGAACTTTTGCTGTTTTTCAAAGAAGAATGTTTGTAAAGGTTTAGAGACGCACCCCGAAAACAGTTAGTGAATTGTGATTGTAAAGGTAAGTTGAAAGCTGGTTCTGAAGGTTGGCTCAGGGGGCTGAATCCAAACACACACCTCTTAGATTAAAAGTGTGTTATTTTGGGAGGTTGCACAGTGGTTGACATTGTTGCTTTGTAGCATGAAAGTTCAGTGTTTGAAACAAGAATACCTCTAGCTGATATTACTGGTTAACATGCAAGGACTTTTCATGCTGGCCCCCTCTGTGTTATAAAGTGGAAGTACTTCATCCTCTCTTTCTGGCTACCAGGGGAAGCCGTACCACTTTGACCGCGTCTTCCAGTCCAGCACCACTCAGGTGCAGTTCTACAATGCTGTGGCTCTGAAGATTGTCAAAGGTAAGCCTTGATATTAGTTCAACACTGCAAAGTCTTGCAGGTTCAAAGTCGGTGCTCAAAGGGTTTTCTAAACTTTGCAGATGTTCTGGAGGGATATAACGGAACGATATTTGCTTATGGGCAGACTTCGTCTGGAAAAACACACACAATGGAGGTAATGCAAAGGGATGTTGGATACAGAGTTGTAAAACAGTAGCTGCTGGTTTCTTCTGTTTTTGCTTTTCTCGTTCAACTTAAATGTCTGAGATCATCCAACATATGGCAAACAAAAACAAGCACTACAGATGAGAAACAAAGTTATTGACATCCATCAGTCTGGAAATGGCAACAAAACCATTTCTTGGGCTTTCGGAGTCCAGAGAACGACAATGAGTCAATGTCTATTAAGAAAACATGGAACAGTGGGGCACCTTCTCGAGTGGCCGAAGCTGTGTCAAGTCAAGTTAATTTGTATGGAAATGTCTCATGGTCTTTAGCTAAAGACAGAAGAGAAGACCCTAACCCTAACCCTACCCCCCAACTGCTAAAATATGACACCACTCCATTTTTGTTTGCATTTCGTGAAGAAGGAAGTTGTGCTCAAATCTTCTCCAGAGGTTTTTACGTTGTTTCCTCCAGTGGTTCTGACTACAGGCGAAGAGGTGAACAGGTTCTTCAGAGGGTTTGGTTCGTTTGACCCAGTGCAGTGTGAAAGTGAACCTCACCAGCTGAAAATGTAAAAAATGTTGTCATTTTGGTCCTCAGTTGAACCAAGTCTACCTTACTATTAGGTGTGAAAACACTCTAAAATGAGTTGGTAGATCTGAAACATTTAAGATGGACAAAAAAGCAAAAGATAAAACCCGTTTTCAGCGCTAAACTAAATTTAGTTTACAGCGGATGATGGTAGAATGACGGATTCTGCCATCATTTCTCACTTTTTTTTTCTCTCAATATTTTCCTCCGAAGGGAAAACTTCATGACCCAGAAATGATGGGAATCATTCCTAGAATTGTCCAAGACATCTTCAACTACATTTACTCCATGGATGAAAACTCGGAGTTCCACATCAAAGTATGTAATCGCCCGATCAAACAACGAGGAGCTCACATGTTCACAGTTTGTAAAGCTTCTCTTATAGAGCTTTTGTTTGGCAGGTTTCATATTTCGAAATCTATCTGGACAAAATCCGAGACTTGTTGGACGGTAGGCATTTGGGTTTCTTGTGCCCTGCTTCAACATGCTTTTACCTCCTGACAGCACACTAACTGCTGCCATGTTGACCTTGACTTTTCTGTGCAGTAACGAAGACAAACCTGTCAGTGCATGAAGACAAGAACAGGGTGCCCTTTGTCAAGGTGAGACATCTCCTGGATCCATCTGTGTTTTTTTGTTGCCCTGAGCTATTAATAGTTCACCATTTATGTGATCAGATGATAAAGACTGGAAATACTGAGAAGATGAAGTAACGGGAGTCACTTTTTCTCCACGGTTCCCCCTGCACTATGTCATGGTCTCGCCCTTCATAACCAGGTCTCTGTGTGGCTGCGCAGTGGCTGAACACAGCGCTTCCTTGTGATGTGCCTTTGTGTCCGCAGGGATGTACCGAGCGCTTCGTGTGCAGCCCTGAGGAAGTTATGGATGCCATAGACGAAGGCAAAAACAACAGACACGTGGCCGTCACAAGTGAGTTCGCACACTGAGTGCCTTCAGAGCTGCTGGTTCTCATGGGTTCAGCCTCAGTGGGTCTCCTGACTGCCGCCACACTCAACGCCGAGCGGCCGCCTCCGCTCGACGCTCCCCGCAATCTTTACTCCTTTAGTTTTTCTAACATGTAATGAGTAGCGAATTTGAGAACGCCTGGTCTTTTTGTGGGGGGGGAAACTGGGATGTAACTAGTGCCTTCCAAAGTATCCACACCCTTCAGCTTTTCACTAGGAGTGCACCGATTGCACTTTTCTGGTCAATCGCCAATCCTTAAAAGGCCTGACCTGACGATTCCGATTTTAGTTGATACTGATTTTTTGGTAACACTTTTTGTTGTTTTGTAGGCCAGATATTTATCCAAAAAAGTAAAAATAAAACTCATAATTTTTTGTAAACATCACTCCTATGCAATGTGTTGTATAAAATTCCCCCAAGTATATTGAAGTTTGTTTTTTGAATGTGAAAAAAATGTGGAGAAGGACTGCAATACTTTAGCAAAAAGCTAAAATGCTTTTACTGCTTGGCATCAATGTCAGAATTTATTCAACATACTTAATACAGTTCCACTATTAATGACAATTAGATTTATAGCTGACATTCACAACTGTTCAGATGTTTAGAACAAACAAATTACATAAAAACAGGTTAATAGTTAAGTAAATTTAAGATTCCAAGGAGTTGATCCAAAGTCAACACTTAAGCATAGCATGACTACTGCAACAGAATACTCAAATCACAGGTGGACTCAGCTAACGAAGCCCCTGATTAAACGCTTGAGATAGATCAGCTCAGATATTTAGGCTGTTGATGGCAACATTTTATGCCATGTTAAGTTCAGACAATATGTCATCGTCTCACTAAAAATGTGTGAAATGACTCAAAAATACAGCAAAAGCCAGGAATTTCCCTCGAGGCCCAGTTGGAAGCTTAATTTCTTAGTTTAAAGTTGAAAGAAAAAGTGGCACTGCCACCTGGTGGCAGAAAGAGAAAACCATTACTTTCCACTTGATGGAAAAAATACAAAACACCAGAGGTCTCCATGCCGAACTGTAAGATGTACACCACTACTCACCCAAAAACACAAGAAATTCTGCTCCAATCTGGCAAAAATTTATAGATAAGTTGGATAAGTTTTTGGATGATTTTCAGTGGGATCAATTTGTACGTATCTAGAGGAGGAAGAATGAAGCATACACTGATACTGCAAACTCTCAAAGCAAACTTACTTTGCAATGATGGTTAGCTAGTTTTAGATGCAACTTTAAATTGCATGTTGTTCAAGGTTTGAGCTCCTTGAACAACATCTGAGTACCTCAATACCTCCACCCCTCCCCCCTATTAGTGTCATGTCATTCTTCTGGATAATCCTCAGTTTGTCTTTGTCCACCTCAGACATGAATGAGCACAGCTCCCGGAGTCACAGCATCTTCCTCATCAACATCAAGCAAGAAAACACCCAGACTGAGCAGAAGCTGACCGGCAAACTCTACCTCGTCGATCTGGCAGGGAGTGAAAAAGTAAGATTCCCCCCCTCAACAACTGAGCCAGCAGTATAATGTGAAGCATTGTCATAAAATTGGTTTGTTGTGAAACATTTTTTTTCACAGACACAGAGATTAAAGAGGCTTCTTGGGTTTATTTTCTTGGCAGGTGGGTAAAACCGGAGCAGAGGGAACAGTTCTGGATGAAGCGAAGATGATCAACAAGTCCCTGTCGTCGTTGGGAAACGTCATCTCTGCTCTGGCGGAGGGCTCGGTGAGACAGCGCACACAGGATGTCCAGATGATGGAGGTGTTCACAGTCTGGGATGTTGTTTAAGAACCTAACCCTGCTGTAAACAGCCTCGGTCTTCATGAAGCCGTTTGCTTTCTAATATTCTCTAACTAACCTCCGAGGCCTTCACAGAGCAGCTGGGTTTGGACTGAGATCAGTTCGGTTTGATAAACTGGATTGTATTATGGGCTATGCTAGTCACCATATTGATCACTATAACTTTACATCAGGTAATGCTGAGGCAGCAGTGTAGTAGATGTAAGAAAAAGTGGCACCTGCAGGTGTGTGTTAGCACTCACTCAAACTCAATATTGTTTTTACCATTTTGCATCAAAATGTGCAATAAACTCACTATTATTATTATTATTATGCCTTGGAGTGGGAAAAAAAATGCAGGTCTCTGTTGATTTTGGCTGAATCTTCAAACATCGAGAATCTTAAAAAACTTTTTATGTTTTGGTTTAAAAGGCCAGACTTTCTATCTGCAATTATAGCAAAGGTCAGCTGACTTTATTAAAAGAAGCTGCTTTACATTTTCCACTCTGTTCCAGAGCTACGTACCGTACAGAGACAGTAAGATGACCAGGATCCTGCAGGACTCCCTGGGAGGAAACTGTCGGACAACAATGGTCATCTGCTGCTCACCTTCTGCTTTCAATGACGCAGAGACCAGGTCCACTCTGCTGTTTGGACAGAGGTACACAGGCACACACAAAAAGGCTCTTGTATCGTTTGGTTTCATGAAGAGTTGCATTTTTTTCCCCCTCATCAGTCAAGAAGGTTCTTATGGAAAAAGACTTGGCTAAAAAAATAAAACATAAAACTTTGGGATAGACTCGGTTACTCGCGCCATGAATGAAAACTGTGACTTTCCTGAACAGGGCAAAGACGATCAAAAACACGGTGACTCTGAATGTGGAGCTGACCGCAGAGCAGTGGAAGAAGAAGTGGGAGAAGGAGAAGGAGAAGAACAAGACTCTGAGGACCACCATCACCTGGCTGGAGACAGAGCTCAATCGCTGGAGGAAAGGTGATTTTACCATGGTTTGGTAAAATTAGACTCTTAAGAATTGCTGAGCTGAAAAATAACCCAACGTCTTGAATGATGAACTGCTGTTGAGGTGCATTATGAATATGGATTTACATGGAGTGCGATTAGCGTGGCCTGGAACCTAATCCTAACCTAGGTATTGAGTATGAGCTAAAATAGACATGAGTGTTCGCTAGATAGCGGCAACACAGTACTTGGTATACATAGAATATGCATCAACAGGCATCAGTAGCATGTTCACACTACCTTGGCTATATTATGGTTTAATGCGAATTCACGACATTCGTCTTTCAGGCTTTGAGTGTTTGACTATTGCCAGGAAATTTTAGAATAATTATGAATTATGAAAGTTTACCTCTCACACTGTACTCGGGCTACCATTATTAAAGAACTTTTAAAAGATAGAGAAGATACTTTAAGAAGTAGTGTAGACTCCGGTTGCATTATTTTATGGTTGTACTAAAACATATTTGCTTTGCTATTTGTGGCCCTAAACTTTGGAACAGTTTACCTATTGATATCCAGACCACTGAGGCTGTTAAGACTTTAAAGTCTTTGCTCAAAGTCCATCTTTATTTTTCGACATTTGCTTTTAGCACAGCTTGAGATTAATTTAGAATGACAGTTTAGCTTATTTTGATAGTTAAAACACCAAATATACCTTAACATGCATTAATACGCACAGTGGAAACTATTTTAGCACTTCCATAGAAGTGAACATACACAGTCTTTCATATCCATACTCTTTGGGATTCGGCCAATTAGCACCAAGGATTGGCTGCTTTGCCAACACCAGCTAATAGCGTGTCACGTGTCAAGTAGCATTGCGCCAAAGTATCTCAGCTTCCCAAGCTGCAATTATTTTCTTGACTATTTTTGATAGCCGTGAACAGGTAAATGTTAGAATAATTTGGAGTTACTAAAATTAATTTGTCGTTGAGATTGTTTATTAACATATATTGAAGCAGCTGCTACCATACAAACTAAATTGTTAATTCAAAATTACAATGTGAAGAAAATAATGTTGATTTTTTTTTTTCCACCTGATCGCCCAACATTAGGTTTCAGTTTTAACCCAAATCTAATCCCCAAGGCTAAAGGTAGCAAAGAGTGGGTTAAAAAAAATATTTATAATCTGAAAGAAAAGTTGGACAAATGATTTGACAGAATTCATACATTCTAAAACATAAAATATAGCCTGTCTATATACAATGCAATGCTAATTCTTTGGTCAATATGTGAATGTTGAACATAGTTAGCATTAGCCTATGCTAATCAAAGGGTGAGCTGAAAAGAGCGACCCATAGTAAAAAAAAAAAAAAAAAGGTAAATAAGATTTGACAAACTTTAAGGCTTATTCTTTGGTCAAAGTGTGAATGTTGAACACTGTTAGCATTAGCTCATGCTAACCAATCAACAGATAGAGGACTGTCTTAAGTGAAGAAACTCTCTGGAGTAAACTAAAGTGATTAATGCGATCAGCTCACATTAATATTGAAAAAACAGCACCAGATTACCAGCTAACATTTCTTAATTGGTTGCAGAAGTTTAACAAAATTCATCTGTAAAGAATGATGAGGCTCCTTCCAGTCTCTTCTCAAACCCAACAAACTGAGTCACAATGTTTGATCTAATGTTTGGTCTAACGTCTGTCCGACCAGCATGAACTAAACTGTGGAGTTGAAGAATGAACTCGGAAGATTTTAGAGCGTGTAGAGGGAGAAGCTCTTCAGTCATTCCTGTCAATTCACTCTAAATCTGAGTCACACACTGGTTTATTTTTAGGTCCAAAACAAAGCATCCTTTGTCTTCACGTTAGCAGTGTCATGAGGAAAATCACAGCAGTTCTCCTCGAAATGCGGCCGTGGCGAGACCAGGGCCAATCCCATTCTCACATAACACAAGAACATGACGCCTCTGCTGCCCCCTGCAGGAGAGAGCGTGCCAGTGGAGGAGCAGTTTGACAAAGAAAAGGCTAAAGCTGAGGTGGTGTCGCTGGATGCTGCTCTCAACAACAATGATAAGGCTGCGCCCAAGCCTTCCCTGGGCAGCCTGCCCGGAGTGGCTCTCACGGGTCCAGAGAAGGAGAAGTACGGAGCAGAAATGGCCAAGCTCTACAAGGAGCTGGACGACAAGGTAACTGTTCTGGTTCACTGCCTGTCAATGACCCAAGACCCACAGAAAACAGTCCAGGAACGTTAGGGGGAAAAGAGCCGAGATTTCTGCATGGTTTGGCATCAGTAACTGGTGCAGTATTACTTCTTGACAGCAGATGGCGCAACTGGCTTCTAAAAATAAGTAAAGGAGTGATCTCAAATTGGAGTCTTCCAGGGCCAGAGTCCTGCAACTTTTAGATGTAGGGGTGCACCGATTGCAGTTTTCTGGTCGATCACCGATCTTTAAGAAGAAAGATTTTCCGATTCCGATTTTGTCAGATGCCAATTTTTTTCTCCGACAAATATAGCAAAAAAATTGCTGAGTTGGCAATAGTGGGATAACTTTTGTTAACTGCGAGCGTGCAGACATTACCTGGCTAACAGTCAAACCTTTCCCACAGGAGAGCAGAGGAGGACAGTGTTTGATTTTTAGACCTTTGCTGACTTAAACAAGATTGGTGAATAAGATCGGCTTCACATGTAAGCAACGGCCGATCACCGATCTCCCAAAATGAAGGAAATTGGGGCTGATGTATCAGCTGACCGATTTATCGTTACCCCCTTTGTGCCTTGTCCTACAAACTGGAATAAAATGGTGAAATTGCGTCACTAGCACGCAGTCAAGCTCTATAGAGCTTTGCTAATGAGCTAATATTGGAGCTAGGTGTGCTGATGCAGAGAGACATCTAAATGTTGCAGGACGCCGCTCCTGCAACTACCAGATTATTGGATGACTTGTTTCTTATCGTCCTGCTCTCCAGGACGATGAGATCAACCAGCAGTCCCAGGAGGTGGAGAAACTGAAGCAGCAGCTGCTGGACCAGGAAGAGGTGATGCCTCTCTCTCTCCCCTTCCTCTCCCAGTCTGAATCCTGGGATTCCCATCACACTGAACATCCTTTCCCCCCCCCCTCCCCGTCAGCTGTTGGAGTCCTCCCGCAGCGACCACGACACCCTGCAGACGGAGCTGAACCGGCTGCTGGCTGAGAACGAAGCCTCCAAGGAGGAGGTGAAGGAGGTGCTGCAGGCGCTGGAGGAGCTGGCCGTCAACTACGACCAGAAGAGTCAGGAGGTCGAGGACAAAACCAAGGAGTTTGAGGCGCTTAGCGAGGAGCTGAACCAGAAGTCTGTAAGGCATTCGCAGCCTCAGGTGTTTGGAGTGCTGCCGGGAACGCTCTTCCTCACACTGACTGTTACCGCCTGCATCCATCCTCAGAGCTCCTTGGCCTCCATTGACTCGGAGCTGCAGAAGTTGAAGGAGATGACCAACCACCAGAAGAAGAGGGTCACTGAGATGATGTCGTGCTTGCTGAAAGACCTGGCTGAGATCGGCATCGCAGTGGGAAACAATGACATGAAGGTGCGTCCCTCGTTTTCACATTACAAGAACACATCTGTGTGTGCAAACTTCTGAATTAGAAGAGATTTAGAAAAAAAGTTTCAAAAAATGTTCTCCCTAAGTTTGACAGAAAATCGACTTTTTTGAGCTTTATATCATGTTATAATGTTATTCCTTCATCAAAACCAAACCTGGAGTGTTGCTTTGATTCTTTCATGCATGTTTGAGAAATCCTGTAATCTCCATGGCAACCACTCAACTGTGCAAAACACCTGGGTGGATCTAGCTCTGCCTTCGAGGACAAAGAGCTGCAGTTTCCAATCTTCCACCTCACAGAGCACTGTGCTCCTTCAGACTAGCCAGCAGCAATTAGCAAACATCTGGAGGAACTGTGCATCTGTTGATCTCATTATAGGAGCTGCTTCTCAGTGCAACATTAATAAAAACATTAAGGTGTTAATAGAGGAGCCATGTGGTGATGACTTCCTTAATGCGGAGTTTCAGAAAGAGCAGGAGTTTTTAAAAAGACAGAAACCCAATTTCAAGGCGTTAAATTACAGAGTCAAATTTCTTGTAAGTAATATTTGATATATACAGCATTCTTATAACAACTGAAGTTAGCATAGTTACTTGATTGTGCTGTAAAATAGCACTATGTGCCTGGAAAGCATAAAATGCTGCCTGTTAAAGATGTGAATAATTTTGAAAGACAGTATATTTTCTAGGCCACAAGATGGCGCTCCTATAATGTTTTTTTCATGCATTTCAGATAGCTGGTGTGCAGCTTGTCAAACAGTACCAGGAGCTGGGTCAAACCAACGACTTCTGCCCAGGTCCCTCTTGAAAATGAGATCTAGATCTCAATGGGGTTTACCTGGTTAAATAAAGGACATTTATAAAAACGAGCCAGAACTGCGATTAGTAGTTGATTGTTATGGAAAAGTCTCCTAATTGGGCTCAGGCAACACACTAAAAATCCTGATGAAGGACATAATACAAATGTAACACTGTTCACATGAAAGACAAAAAGAAAAGGGCTTGATTTACGTAGCGTGTCTCCATCTGAAAATAACTATTTGGACGCAGCATGGTAAGAAAACAAGAGCATGATGATAATATGGCTCACGTGTTCAAAACTGTCTAAAAGAGGAGCTTAAACATTTTATAAATACTACATTTTCACGTATCTGAGTTTAGCAGGATATCAGACAGAAGCAGAGGCGTGTACATGACTGAGACATCCAGTGTTCCGTGTGTTTGCTACTAGCTTCTGTCTGTTAGTGAGCTGTAGGTTATATCAGATGAAAGTTGCACAAGTGAAATTTCCTGTGATTTTGCTGTTTGTTTTAGACAACATGCAAAAATCTTTATCTGCAGAGGAGATAAAGATACAAACCCTTCATATCAACACCGACAGCACTGCTGCTGCTGCTGCTGCCATCAGAACACACACTAACGGTTCCCGTTGTACACCGAAGCCACAATGTGCCGTTTCTTTACCTCTCAGCAACAGGAGAGCAGCGGGCTCATCGACGAGGAGTTCACCGTGGCCCGGCTCTACATCAGCAAGATGAAGGCCGAGGTGAAGACCATGGTGAAGCGCAGCAAACAGCTGGAGAGCAGCCAGGCCGTGAACAGCCAGAAGCTGGAGGAGACGGAGAGCGACCTGACCTCCTGCAAGCTCCGCGTCTCCCAGGTAACCGCTGCTCCGTCCATCCACGATCACGCACGCCGTCGCTACAGTAACGCACCGTTCAGATGTTATGGTCGTACGCCAAACATGTCTGCAGATGTAACATTTTAGGGGTGCGCTTAAAGAAAGCGCTCATAGAGACTGTGTGTGTGTGTGTGTTGTCTCTCCTCTCCTGCCGGCGGTCAGTACGAGGCTAAGATCAAGTCCCTGACAGACAGCCTCCAGAATGTGGAGCACAAGAAGAGACAGCTGGAGGAAAACGTGGACCTTCTGAACGACGAGATCGTCAGGATCAGAGCTGAGGGTGAGCGCCACCGAAACTGGGATAGCTTCAAACTCAGACACAGTTTACGTGACGCCATTTGACGTAAAGTCAAGATTAGAACGACTTGACTGAGATAAATCGGGGGACCAGAAAAATGTGCCCCCTTTGGTTAAAATTAAATTTGGATGCATTAAATGATTTGTAATGGAGACCAAATATTTAAATCTCCATTGGTGGTCAGATGTAAGAGATTGTGGTTCAGTTGGGCCCCATCCGTGTGGGAAGGGTGATCCTCAATATAAAGGAGCCGAGCAATCAGCCTTGTGGAATACCTGATCTCTACAAAGTTAAATTAAGTGATATTAAACCATCAAACAACTAAGAGTCAAGCCCTTTAGTTCAACAAAGAAAACAAAACTATGATGAACAAGTTCTTCAAGTATTAAGGCAAGACTAAGGTTTCATTGAAATTAGGAGAAAGAAATTAGAATATTGTGACAATAAAGTTGTTATATTAGAATAAAACACAATAACGTGAAAGCAAATCTTCAGTTGTTATCAAGTAGCTTATTTGTTATTATTCTCGTAAAATTACTTCCCCATTCTCCTAATGTGCAACTATTTTCTGGTAATATTATGACTTTATTCTCATATTATTAAGAATTCATACTTATATTATTACAATTGCATTCTGGTAATAATATTATGACTCTTCTTGTATTACTACGACTTTATTCTCGTATTGCTACAACTAACTTGTGTTCCTGTGAAAATGAGTCTTTCAACAAGATACAGATCCAAAACATCATAATAAACACAGAAAGGGTTCACCAAATTTTAGTGAAGCTTCTGCAAAATTATTTTATTTTGTGTTTTTTGGGGGTGGGGGGGTTTCAGAGAAAGTAAATGCCATGGAGAAAGAGAATGAGATCCAGTCCGCCAATGAAGTCAAGGTATTCTACGCCTCTACGCTTTCGCTTCTTAACCTTGCTGTGACACGGGACAACATGGTAACCGTGTGTGTGCGTGGGCGTGTACGTGTGTGTGTGTCAAGGAGGCTGTGGAGAAGCAGATCCAGTCTCACCGAGAGGCCCATCAGAAGCAAATCAGCAGCCTGAGAGACGAGCTGGACAGCAAGGAGAAGCTGATGACGGAGCTGCAGGAGTAAGAGCGACGTCTGAAAACCTCCCTCTGTCGTTGGGGAGAGTGCAGCTGTGCTGAATGTGTTCCTGCGGTCCCTGCAGCTCCAACCAGGAGATCGTGCTGGAGCAGGAGAGGCTGAAAGTGGAGCACGAGAAGCTGAAAGCAGCCGACCAGGAGAAGACCCGCCAGCTGCAGGAGCTCACGTAAACGTTGTCGTTTGGTCAGAAGGGAAGCCGTTGCTATCGCCATGACAACCTGTAGGTGGTGATAACGTGATTGTTGCTCCGCAGGCTGCTGCAGGACAGACGAGAGCAGGCCAAGCAGGACCTGAAAGGACTGGAGGAGACTGTGGTCAGTCATTATCTCCATTATTTAACAAGGAAACAAATTTCCTTAGTACATATTTCTGATCTGACATGGAGAGGATTTGGGTTGGGATCAGAGGTAGCAATCATTCAATAAAAGAGAATGAAAATCTGCTTCTTTTATTCTTAAGATTCTCCTCAAATATTTACAGGTGTGAATAACCTCAGACCTGGTGACCCCGAGGTGCCACTCTTTAGCCGTGTTTCCATCAAGGTTTTTTTTTTAATGCGCATTTTTAAGCATTGCATTAGAAAAGGTTGATGGAAACAGCAAAATTTGAAATAACTTGCTCAATTTCTCAAAAAAATGTCGCTAGAAAAGGTTGGAGAGAAAGGAGAAGCTGATCACTTCAACAACTATCAAAATGAATTCCTTGTTGCATTTATTTGAAGCGATTGTTAGAGGCACCAATAACTGTCCCGATTTTTCTTGGACGTCTCTGCCTCCGAATAAATTTAATACAAATAATCGGTTTAGTGTTTCAGTGTGAGATTATGCTAGCCTGTGTTGGTTGGTTTGTACACATCTTTAGCAGAGGTGCCAATAAGTGTGTGTGTCTGTGTGGTTACTGAGAACAGATTCATTCAAGTCCATTGTTCTCAGAAGTGCATTAAAAACTAGATGGTGAGGAACGACGGATGGAGAGCTGAGGCCTTTTGACGGTTATGTTCACCCTGAACATTTAATTATCCAGGGTCACCAGGATGTAGCCAGCGTCTCGCCCAACGACTGCTCCAGATAGACACTGACGGAGGATAAGGAAAGAATGAAGGGATTGATTGGCTGACTGAATGATTGTCTACTGAGGTCTAATAATGAACAAGACATACAGCTTAATCTTTTCTGCCTCCCTCTTCTTTTGTCTGTCTCTCTCTTTTTTTTAGGCTCGGGAGCTGCAGACACTCCACAGTTTGCGGAGGCTTTTTGTACAGGATTTATCCAGAAGAGTAAGAAAGGTAGAACTTGTCATGTTCTATTTCATCTTTACACCAAAACACTCTCGCTGCCTGCTGGTTGAAAGCCACCAACACGCCATTTCCACGTGGCGATCATCAGCAGCGATCAGATGAAGCGCCTTCCGATTTTGCAGTGCTGTGGTGCTGAGCTTCATTTGCACCCTGATGATTTTTTAATGAGTCCAGGGAACACAACAGACAGCGTCTGCGATAAGTAGGCCATCTGATTCTTTAAAGGCGGCGGATGTAAATCGGGGGCCCGGGGCTTCAGCGTGGCGCTCGTCTTCAGCCGTCAGCCCGGGGCAGATGGCGGCGAGATGAAAAGAGGCCCATCCAGGCTTTTCCTGTTCACTCACACAAAAATACAAATCTGCTACTAATCATGTCCTTTAGCCTCAGATTTAAAGTCAGTTTTAAAGGCTCAACCTGATAGGTTTGCAGTTGTGTAAAATAAATAGATTGGGGTTTGGGATTGCAATGTGACAAAATGTGACAAACTTAAAGGTGCAGTATGTAACTTTTATACAGAAAATATATATTTCTTTTACATGTGTGTTGAAACTGTCACATATGACACAGATAATCTGTGGGGAAAAAAATCAAGATCCTCTGTGATAACAGAGAGATATCCCAGTAGTATCTAGAAACAGCCAATCAGAGTCAGGAGGCGGGCCCTTGTTATCTGCTACAGTGAGCTAGCAGAGTCTGTTGTGAATGCCAAGACTAGTTAGCTAGCGTAGTCACCGACAACAGCAGGTAAGAGTTCTTCCTGTAATTATGAGCTGTTTCTCTGCCATTAGTACATTTAGCAGTGAGTACATGGGTATGATTAACAGCGCTAAGACCCGCCTCCTGACTCTGATTGGTTGTTTTTGATCGGGAGCGGTGCATTTCTTCAAACAAAACTTGATCTTTTCACATATTATCTGTCTCATACTAAACTGTCACAACACGGTGAGGGTTTTGACAAATAAAAAACATATTTTATAAAAGTTCAAATTCTTTGCTATGTTTGGACAGAATGGGCAGGACATGGATGACTCAGAAGCCTGCGCTGCTCAGAAACAAAAGATCAGCTTCCTGGAGGGCAAACTTGAGCAGCTCACCAAAGTTCACAAGCAGGTAAAAACTCACAAGCACCCCGCACACACACACACACACACACCCCTACACCCCCACACACACACCCACACACCCACACATGAGCTCCTCATGCAAGCAGTCTCCACCTTTAGAAGCGTTTTGTCTAACAGTTCGCTCTCTCTGTGCAGCTGATGCGAGACAACGCCAGCCTTCGCTGTGAGATCCCCAAAATGGAGAAGCGCCTACGTGCCACGGCGTCGCGGGTCCAAGCGCTGGAGGCCGCCCTGAAGGAAGCCAAGGAGAGCGCGTCTCGCGAAAAGAAGCGTTACGAGGAAGAGATGGAGCGCATCAAGGACACGGTCAAGCCCAAAAACATGGGCAGGAGAGCCTCTGCGGTCATAGGTGGGCAAAAACCTACCTCAGGTAGTAGGTCTGTCAGGTTCAGGTAAGCTGTATATATTTCTGAAGCCAAAGTGAAGAGTATCACATGTTGCAAATTGGTCAGGAAGTGTAGCTTCTCTTTGGACCCGTGCTTTGGCTTTCTTTACAAAAAAGCAACTCAAATCAGTCCCTAAACACAAATCAAAGTCTTTAATTAGATACACAAATACTTATCTTCTTATTTTTAAAATTGTTGGCCAACTTTCAAACCCTGAGAGACTTGACGATAAAAATCCAACACACAAACTGATTTCACTCACCAACATTTAGATGTCGGACAGGAAATCTCGCAAAACCTCTCAAGGCCAAATGTGATTTCAGAGTAAACAAAGATGGCCGACGCGGAAAAAGCGATGGTTTACAGCTGGTTTAATTGTGCCTTAATGTGCATTTAAACAAACTTCTCTTGATTAAAATGTAATTACTGATGCGTTCTGTCTTTTTGTCAAACCCAGTGAAGCCTATCAGACCGGGCCAGCTGCCCGGAGCGTCTCCCTTGATTGGCATCAGCAGGGCCCTACTACTGCAGAACAGCCAGTCTGATACCATTGGAGAGGACAATGACAGGTACCAGAACATGTCAAGCTCCATCCATCTGTTCCTCTGTTGAAGAACTCTGTCTCTGAAAAGCACAGAGGAGGCAAAATAACTTGAGTAAGCAGAAATAATTTACTTTCCTTTTCTTTTACCTCACAGCAGTTAAGGATCATCAGACAGATGCCCAAACCTGAAGCCAAAACCTCAAACCAGCAGACTGCACAAAGTCCTGGACACTCTGCACAAATCCTCCAGTGTCAAAATGTGTACATACTGTATAGAAAAGCACCGCCGCTCTTTAAGGCTAACAAGCTGCTAATGCAAGCAAGATTGTTGCAAATGCCCAGAAAATTCTGCTTCTACTGTAGAACTTTGTGTTCTTTTCACCCGCACATTAATCATCAGCTTGTAAAAGAAAGCGAGCCTATGCTGCATTAAAGATCTCTAACATAGCCGATTACACCAAGTGAACATGAACCCATTCAACCGCTGAGTAGATGCATAGAACAAATCCACGCGTGGACGTGCCATCATTTTCTTCAGCTGAATAGATACAAAACTGAAGTTATTTCTTGACCTAAACAGGAGTGAAGCGCGCAGCTTCAGTTATTACAGCTGGAAACTGGAGATCAGGCCCGAAATCTGCGTGCAATGATGAACTCCGACCTGAACCTTCAGAGACGCATAAAGACAGTCACAAAGTCGGCCTTCTGTCACCTGAAGAACAGCTCCGGGATTAGAGGATTAATGTCCCAACAAGATGAAGAGAAACTCATTCATGCTTTCATCTTTAGTTGCATTGATTACTGCAACAGTGTCTTTACTGGTCTGCCTAAAAAGTCAGACAGCTGCAGCTGATCCAAAACGCTGCTGCTGGCGTTCTCACTAAAACTAGGAAAATCCACCACAGACAAACTGATTTCACCCACATCACTCCAGTTTTAGCGTTTTGTTTTTGTTTACAAATCACTGAGCGGCTTAGCACCAAAATACATTAGAGATCTGCTGTTGTCATAGCAACAGGTCTTCTGGTTCTGGTCTGCATTCCTGGAACCAAACATGGAGGAGCAGCATTCAGTTTCTATGCACCACAAATCTGGAATAAACTCACAGAAAACATGCTGAAACACAGAGTTCCCTTAAATCAAGGCTAAAAGCCCATTTGCTTAGAGTTCCCTTTGATCAATAATAACAGGAACATTCCAGTCTGGATCACAATTTGTTTTTATTACTTCTCTTTATTTTTGTGCCACGTTTGTATCGTGTAAAGTGCTTAAATAACAGAGACAAGACAAATAAACTTGACTTGACCAAAACACTTTTCATTGGCATCAACAAGCTTCTAGAATTATTTAACTGGATATTTAATTAATTGGTAAACCTCAGTCAAGCTGACTGGTTTTGGGACAGACTCGTACATTTCAGCCAAGAGTTGAGATCGGGGCTACTCCAGTAGCTTAATACTTTCCTGCCGGTTTTGTTGTGTGTTTGGGGTCACTGTGCTGCCAGAACACCCAACCATGTTCTTCTAGCTTTTGGTTTGAGATAAAACCTCAAATCAAGTCTGCATTCTTCATTTGTCCTTCCACTTTGTGTTGTACCAGCACCACTGGTACTACCGCCCCCATGCCTAAGCTCGCAAAATTTTCACCTGAGGGTTTTTGAAGCAGCTTCTCTGTTGGTCTCCTCTCCATCCATCCATCTTGGATCGCTTGGTGGCTCTTGGCTTGTTCCTGGACATCATGTCAATTTTCCTTTTGTATGAGCTAACAGTTTGGGTCAGTTGGGTGAAATTCGACACTCTTCTGTGTTCTGACAAGCCAGTGAAGACAAACACATTTAAATACTATTTTTCGGGATGGATAAAGCAGGGAAACATTAGGCTCTTGATAATGCTCCCAATTCATCTCCGGCTGAAAGTTAACACCCACTGCCTTGCTCTGTGATTTATTAGCAGCTTAAGGGACATTTCTCTGGATATTCCCAAGAGCGTAAATATTGGAGGAAAAAAAAATCTGTTAAAATACATTATAAAAAGCCAGGAGATTAATATGATATTCACTGCAGTTACGTGTAAGTAAACTGACTGAAGCTGTAGGTCTGTCACCGTATTTGACATATATATATATATATATATATATATATATGTCTTCACTTAACAGCAGCTGAATGAAACAATGGATAAAAAGAATCAATTTTCCCAGATTTTGTTTTTCTTTTCTAAACATAATAAATTGCAGTCTGGAGAAACTCAATATTTCTGGAATTATTTCCTGCTTCCGGGGGAGAACGTACGTATTTAAATGATGATATTGCATTCCACGGATTCCATACTTCCATTCTGGAAAGCAAGAATTGGCGGAATCCCATTGGTGCTTCCATCTGTCATTTCCTCCTCACACCGACAGGCTGTGCTTTTCCCTGCTGTGGCGCTTTTTTTTTTCTTTTATTTTTAGACAAACATTCCTACATTATCCTGAAATCCTGTCCACTTGTTCTTTGTCCTGAGGCTGATGTCAGTTTGTCTGTAGTCTGGGTGAGTGTTTTCCACTGAAGGCCTGCTGTGCTCTTGGATCATGCCAGCATTAAATCATTCATGATCCTGCTCGGATGGTGAAACTACCCGCTGTGTCTGCCAAAGAGAAGTCAGCGCCGACGGGAGGGGCCGCGGGGAAACTTTACACGTTTAAGAGCTGAAGAATGTGAACGTTAAGCCCGGGATTTTATGTGTTGTAATCAATCGCTGAAGACGCGACGGGATTGAAAGGAAATGTCAAAATGCTCCAGCCGGAGCAGAGAAAGCCCCGGAGTTTCTGCGGAGCTGGAAAACCACCGGGCTGTGCTGGAGGTGTCGAACCGGGAGGCGCGCCGGCCACGGGGCTCCGGATGCGCTCCATCAGCGCTGACAGACAGACGAGAGGGCGGGGTGTGAGAGACAGCCCGGTGTCTGCTGAGCGGAGACCGCAGCTGAAGCAAGCTGCTGAGCAAAGCTCCAATTATATCCGCCAGGGGCTCCAAAATAAAAGCAGGGAACTTGGATGAATTTGGAGTTAATTTAAGCTTTAGAAACCTAAAGGCCTGAGAACATTTATTTATGTTTATATGTTGAATTGCTTTAATTAATGTTAAAGCATAATGAACAACTGTCTGAGTGCTGCCATTTTTTTTAATGCTTTGATGTTTCCAAAGAAATATATGTCAAATGTGAAATGTTTTATTTTTCATTGTTTTGTGTGTGGGTGTAGATAACCAATACATAAACATCTAAAAAATAAATATCGCAAACTCACCTCTCAACACAAAATGTTTTTGGATATATCAAATGACTTAGATATATAATTTTGCATGCCTAAAGTGTAACACATTCTATTAATATGCGAATTGTAGGTATCTTGAAAATATTACAAAGCAGTGGCATTACGTGTTTGTAGCATAAAGTTCTGTATTCTAAATTGGAAACATATGCAACATTTATTTATTTTTTTTAACCCATGATGCCTCCCAGGACACGCTGCCTTTGGCAGAGAACCATATCTCCCCCAGTGATTATAGATCATTTGTTTCATATTTAGCTAGTCAACATTAGGAGTGGTTCCCCCAGGAAGGTGGAGGTGGGGGCTTATGGGAGGGGGCATAGCCACCCCGGAAAAATCCTGTATACACCACTGGTCATCTTCTTCAATCAAGATATAAATATGTAACACAATAAATAAATATAAAAGATACAATTTTTAAAAAATATGTGTGTATATATATTTTTTTTTTCTCCGAAGAGTTTTTGCGGCGCTAGTGGCTCGTATTTTTTCCACAGTAGGCAGACAGGAAGGAGGGTGAGGAGAGGGGGGAAGACATGCGGCAAAGGTCGTCTGGACCAGGAGTCGAACCCGCGACGTCCGCGTCGAGGACTAGGGCCTCCAAACGTGGGGCGTGCTAACCCCCTGCGCCACCACAACACACCCCGTATATATATTTTTTATCACTATTTTTGCCACCCAAAAGTTTTTGCTGGCCTGGTCAGGCCGCCACTGAACATTAGACGCAGAATTTAGATTACGCAATAACACTATTCATAAAGATTAACCCACTCACTAAATATGAAATAAAAGAAACAAAAAAAGAAATCGATTAACCTTTTATTCTAACAGCGCTGACCGGATGTGGCCGCTGTTGTCTCCCTGAACTTGACGTCCAGCAGAGAGGCGGGGGATTGCGAACCGAGCGGCCGACTGGA
Organism: Xiphophorus hellerii; assembly: GCF_003331165.1. NCBI lineage: Eukaryota > Metazoa > Chordata > Actinopteri > Cyprinodontiformes > Poeciliidae > Xiphophorus > Xiphophorus hellerii. Next base: position 3,483,770 of record NC_045692.1, read on the forward strand.
GGGCTGCTGCTGCGGGCTCTGTCGGGGTAACACACGCGAGGTAGCAGGGCTCCGGAAAACTTCTCCTGCTCTCCTTCAGCGGTGGCTAACGGAGCACAGAGGCCGACACCGAAGCAGCTCGTTCCGGAGGGAGGTGAGTGCGGTTCGGTTCGGTTCTACGTGACGTTCTGTCCCGGTGAGAGGCTATTGGCTTCTAACGGAGTTACTTTGTTGCTATGCACGCTGTTGCAGAGCTGGGGGCTCCCAGTGAACCTGCAGTGCTTTTTGTCCGCAGCGGAGCAACACTGTGGAAATATTCAGGGCAGTATCCTTCTGAAGAGGGAGCGGTTCGGCCAGCGTCACTTTTCTAACGGTAAAAGTTGTGCCAGGTGGCGTAATTAAGCAGAGCAGGTGATGCCTGCATCCTTCTGTTTTGGCACACACCTCCCTAATTGTTAGGCTCGTTTCCTCCCGCTGGTTCAGGTGGTGTTGGTTTTGGTGGGGAGAGTGGGGGGTCTCTGTCCCGGTTCCTGGGAAGCTGTGGTGATGGTGACTGGGGATTCTTTGTTGTCAACGAACAAGGATTAAACTCCTTTGTGTTGGCTTTCTGCAGCCTGTTTGAGGCAGGGAAGGAATGGACCCTGCCCCCCATCCAAACGCCCCTGGGCAACTCATCCACCCCCCCATTAACACCCCACCGCCCCCTAAAAATAAATGATTAAATAAATAAAATCACGCCAGCGTGCTTGTTTGCAGGCTTTAACAGTTCTGCAGTGGTTTTAATAAGCCGCAGAGGCTGCAGCGCATGTTGGAGTGGATGCTGGGTCACATCTGTTTTGAATGAAGCGCAGGGACAAAGGCAGTCAGTCTCGGTGTGTTTTGCTGCTGAGGTAGTCGACCTGCAGATGTGTGTTGACAAAAAGCCTGTTCTCTCTAATGTGAGATTTCCCCCCCCCATGTCTTTCACTCTGGATTTCCCAGTAAGGCTTCTAGTGAAGTGCTTTTGCTGCATCTGTACCTTTAAAGCAGTGAGGAGGAGAGACGTCGATGTGGTGGTGTGAGCGCTGACTGTGAACACGGTGAGAGTTGGAACGACCGTGTCCTTGGAGTTGAAAGTTTTCTCACTGCTGGTTGCGCTTTTAAGCTTTTCACGAGAAAACCACACATTAACTTGGCGTAGAAAAGTAAGACTTTCAGCTGCTTCCATTCACTGCCACTATGTTTTGGAAATTGCCTTATGTCTTTAAAAAGTTGGTTTCAAAAATTGCTGAAAATGTCCATCGTATGGTTCCTGTCGGGTATGGTTCCTGTCGGGGATGCACGATATATCGGCACTAACATCGGCTGATATTAGTCATTTTTTAACATATCGTATTGGTCCCATAAAACTGATATTTATTTTTATCTTGTAGCCGTTTGTTTCTGGTCAGGGATTTGTTTTCCCAAAGATGTTGAAACTGTAGTGAACCATATCGATAAATATCATTAGCGGGTCATAACAACGACATCAATATCAGATATCGATATCAGCCCAAACTTTTGTATTGGTGCATCCCAGTTCCTGTGGTTTAATGTCCTATTTAATGAGATACCAGAGAGCGTTTCTAAAAGTTCAAAACATACTTACCCAGTACTGCCCCCCACCCCCACCTGTTACCTTACATTGGTCGCAAGGAGACTACACTTATAAAAATCATAATACCAGCAAATAGTTATGATAATTCTTAGGGGTGCAGCACCCATACATCAGCCGGCCAATAAATCGGCACCGATTTCCAATAAGCCTTATGTTTTCAGCGTATTCAGGCCTGTCACGATGACAAACTGTCCAGAAAGTTATCGCGATAAACGATAATATTGTTGTTGTGAGTTTCCAAGTTGTACAGCAAGAACACCTTCCACTGAGCTCAATGAACTTTAAATTCTAATGAACATTTAACACTGGAACTGGCAGACATTTAAAATATCCAAAATACATAAACAAAACAACAGAAAAGAGAAAAACAATAACTTACTGAGCTCGTTTCAATTTATTATGATTTATTGCTCACTGGGACACGAGCAATAAAGTGTATCGCGTTTTAGCTGCAGCCGATTGAGCATTTCTCGAATGTCGTTCTGGAAGACCGCAGGTTTCAGAACCGCAGCGGGTTTCCTGGATGTTAACGTCCGAACAGGCAGACTCGCCCGTTTCCTACATGCTTTCGAATCTCCGCTGATCAACAAGTCGGCTGGCACGCCGCCGGGCGACTTTCACCGCTGTGTTGACACCACACAGCGCCGGGAATCTGTTTCTGCTGGAAGTTTACTCACCCGGGACGTCTGGCAGAGCGCTCACACCGCAGAGCAGCTGGAAGGACCAACTGAGCTGTCAGGGTTTTTTTTTTTAAATTATTATTTGTTGTTTGCAGTAGTGCGTGTGTGTGTGTGTGTGTGGTGAAACAGTAGTGAGTCATTGCAGTGGGATTGTTGGCCCCTGCCAAGGTGGGAAATGTCATGCTTGAACTTGAGCCAGTTTTGGTTTCTGAGCTTTCACTGGGTTTCATTTCCCACCGTCCCTCCTGAGCTCCAGGATCCAGCGCACCGTCGGTGGGTCGGGTTCATCCATGGCGGCGCTGCTGGATGGACGCCTCTGAGTTTCCATGGTCATCTAAAGGTAGTGGTGTCCAGACTTTTTAAGGGCACAAATTTTTACAAATTTAAGTATAAATGGAAAAAAAAAATAGTGTTTTTTTTTTTCATATTTACCAGCTAAATAAACAATAAACTCAGCACAGAATGTTTTCATGAAATAAGCAAAGATCTCTGTGGACCAGAGATCTGTAAATGATTGTGGATTTTAAACAAAAAAAGGGCTCTTGCAAATTTTTTAAATTAAAAAACAAAACACAATAGCAGACCGTGGCTTTTAGTTTTTTTTCTGTGTATTTTTGGCAACAAGAACAGGATATGGTTCAGTCTTGCTTTATTTATTAAATGTATTAAATGGTCATGCCAAGTATGGAACTAAATACTGGCTGTTAATTTTGGCCCAGTTTGATGTAGATCTTTGCTGATAAGGTAGTTCAGAGTGTTGCCTTGATTCTTTCACAAATTTTTGAGAAATCCTTTAATCACCGTGGCAACCATTCACCTTTGCAAAAGACCTGGGTGAACCTAGCTCCGCCTTCAAGAAGAAGCTCCTCCTCTGAGCTGCGGGTTCCAAGCTTCAGAGCTTCCGCCTTACACAACTCCTCAACTCAGCTCCTTCAGACTAGCCAGCAGCAATTGGCAAACGCCTGGTGAAACTGCGCATCTGTTGAGCTCATTACAGGAGCTACTTCTCAGTGAAATGTGGCAAAAACTTTGTCAAAGGGTTAATAGAGGAGCCATGTTGTGATGACTTCCTGAAGGCGGAGTTTCAGAAAAAGCAGGAGCTTCTTAAAGAGATCCAATTTCAGGGCGCTAAATTCTGAAGTCAAATTTATTTTAAGTCGTATTTGATATATATAGCAATTTTATAACAACTTAAATTAATATAGTTATTTGATTTACTGTGCTGTAAAATGGCACCATGTAAACTTAATACTGGCCCTAAATTCTTGATGGAAGCATCTAAATCGACCTTCACCCCTCGGTGTGGACGTCTCTCCTGAGCTGTAAATCTGCTCAGGGTGTGGACCTGTCACTCCGTCCTCCTTCCTCTTATAGACTCAGCAGCAGGTTCTCACGCCTCACTAAAAGCACCTGCTCTCCACCAGCAGTGCTGCGGCTGCTATTTCTGGGAGGATGAGAGGGAATTCGTAAAGAGGGGGGATCCACCGCTCGACACCCTCCGTATTTATTTAGGCTAGCAGACGAAGGGATACTCTCTGACAGGCGGATCGATGACGGGCCCCGTCCCAAAGCAAACTGGAGGAACGGAGAGGGGCCACAGCTGCCTCTGCCACCTGACTCACATTCTGACTGTGATACAGCAGGACGGTTTTAAAGGCCCCTGACTGAGTCTCCACTGTGAGTAATGGTGTCACCGCTCAGATCTGGGATGGAATAAGAAGACCAGTGTTGTTCTTGCAGGATTGGTTGTGTGAGGTCTTGTTGTCATCACCTTTAGCTGCAGTCCAGGCTCCTTAATGGTCGTATGGGTAACCATAGCAATCAGAGTCCAGTGGTTTATGAGGATCAGGAGGAGTCACCCCGCAGCGCTCTTTATTGACTCACCATTCATGCACGGCAGGCCATCGTATCACAGTGTCAGTGTGCTGCAGCAGCACTTTGTGGTTGTGGTGTTAAGGGTGACTAATAAGCCGGGGAGTAGAAACCAAGACCCCGGAGGTTTGTGGTTGGTGGTGAGGAAAGAGGTGGAGGAATTACCGCAACGATGAAAAGTAATCCTAGGAGTTGATGCATAAAGAGTAAGAATGTATAGTTCTAGTAAATAAGGCCTTAGTGGAGCAGTAGGACAAGTTCATTACCTTAAACATTATTCCATAACAACTGGCATAAAGAGGGCTAGTAGCATGCAGGTGCTAGTGGTTAAATTAGCTCGTCAACAGGAAATGAAACCACTTCCAAAGAGGAAGAAACTTTCACTGTTATCCGCTCTAGTGCAGCAAACAATGCAAAGGTGGACAGACATCAGGAATGACCTTTTTAGAAGTAATATCTTTTTATCAAGTTTTTTCTACTAATCTACAAATAAAGAAAAAGATGAAGTTAAAATGCCATAAACGTCATCTGGAGTTCGGCTCATGTGATGTTTGGAGAAAAAACCACCACCAGCTCCGTTCTAGACATGCCGGTTTTGATTTTTGTTTTCCTGTCTGAAACATCAGTAAATATAGCGTGAACGTTGGTAAGTTGATAACAGTGGGGTGACAATTGTTAACCGCACATGTGCAGATCAATGAAAAAGATCAGTTTGTAATGCAGGTATTGACCAATATCGACCAATCTCCCAAAATTAAGAAACTCTGGGACGTCTTTTTGATCCACCCTAACAGGTGAAGCGTTAAATGACCAAGCTTAGCCAAGTAAATTTCTAAAAGGAACAAGCCAGTTGGGCATATTTTGAGAGGTGATTTCTATTGGTCAGACAGAATTTAAGCCTTGATGTGACAAGTGACATTCAACATGAGGTTATTTTTGTTTAATGTTAGCAATTCAGCGATCCACTTTTTCCATATCTCGTACCGATACAGATATTGGAGGCTTGGTTTAAAAAAGAAACGCAAATGTACTGAATTACAACTCTGCACCAGTACAGTACACTTAAATACACCAACAGCTTCACAAGCTTGTCAAACATGTAAAAACAAAACAACTTTAATTTATTCAGCCGGTGCCATTATTAATATAAGAGCCAATGTAAAATAAATAATAACCTGAAACAGACAATAAACTGGAACAAACTTTCTTTCAAATGATTCAGAAAGGGCAATTAGTAATTCTAAATGTAATGTAAAATAAATAATAAAACTGAACAGATCTGCTCTTATGGATTGGGAACATTGACACCTGATGTAGAATTTCTTTTTTCAATATCGGGAACGATACAGATATTAATATCTACTTAATATGAAACACGTGACTGTGACAGGGGACAGTGTAGTTTTTGTATTTGACATTCTGGAAACGATGGAGAATGTAGTTCATTTTTACAATAACTGCGTGGTTGCCCTTTCAATTCTGTGTCGCGATATCCCGCTGAGACATAACCTCCACTTCCTGTCTGGTCTTGTCTCCTGCAGTGTTCAGTGAAACATGAGGAGCTGCCCGGGCCGCTGAGCAGCTGAGGGTGGGAGTCGAAGCGCGTGCTCCAGCAGTCATGGCGGACAGAGAGGGGCTTCCCATCGCCCCGGGCCAGGTCTACGTCGAGGTGGAGTATGACTACGAGTACAAGGCCAAGGACAAGATGGTGGCCATCCACCAGGGAGAATGTTACATGTTGGTGAAGAAGACCAACGAGGACTGGTGGCAGGTGAAGAAGGAGGAAGGTGCAAAAGCCTTCTATGTTCCGGCGCAGTACGTCAGGGAGGTGCGACGGGCGCTGATGCCGCCGCAGAAGCCCGCCCTGAGGGCCAAGCCCACCGTTCTGGACATCTGTAGGGAATCCAACGAGAACCTCAACAGGCCTCAGCCGGAAATGTCCAGCTTCGGCCGCCCATCGCCCTCCTCCACCCCGTCGCCGTCCTCAGACCGCGTCACGCCGCCCGTTCTCCCCAAGGACGCCAACCAGAACCTGGGGAGTCCGCACCACTGCAAGCTGGTGGCAGAGCTGGTTCTCCTCCACAACAACAACAACCACCACCACAGCAACAACTCGTCGTTGCCACGGACACGGGCCGACTCACCTCCACTCAAAGCGGGAAACGGCGATAGCAAAAGTCCGGACAGCGACAAGAGCTCGGCTGCTAGCGAGGCGCCGGGAGAAGGGTCCGTCAAACAGCGCAACGACTCGGAGTCTGGAGACGAGCTTAGCAGCAGCTCAACAGAACACATGCAGGTAGGAAACAGGTGTGAATGGTTATCTCTGGGTTTGTTTGGGGGTCTTAGTGAAATAATCTAGGGAATTGTGCCTGTCTCAAACGTCAAATTGGTACTAATTAACTTGCGGTAGCAGAGCGCCGTCTCTGCTGGTTCTCACACAAACACTGCTGAAGTTTTTGAGATCCCTTCACATCTTCTTACATTTTACCCAGTTTATTTCTTGTCTTCCTCTTTGTTATTTCAGCTAGCAGCTCTTGTCCCAGTCAGGTTCGGCCCTTTCAGTTGAGATTCCAGATGGTTTCCTCACATTTTTCTGCAAAAACACACTCCTTCATTACCCCTTTCACCACTCAACTACAAAACAGTCAGTCCACAGCTAAACAGACGTGAGGTAAAAATACCAGGAAGATGATGATTGAAATGACCTTGTTGGCTGTGAGGCATCATTTGACTGGCTCCTGACGAAATGCGTTTTCTGATGGAGGATAGCTTTGAACATGAAATCTAAATGTGCTGTTCTCTTCTCATTAGGAATAAGAAGATCCTTTAACCATGTCTTTGCATTTGATCTAAACTATTCCATTGTATCTCTGGCTGTTTGATTGATGTTGTCCCGTCTTTTCCAGCATTTGACCAGTTTTCTTACTGAATTGTCATGTATTAGGCTCCAAAATTCATCTTTTGCATCTCGACTGAGGACAAACATGTTTCATGGTGTGGGTGGTGTTTTCAGGATAATGTAGAGTGTCCGTTTTCTGCTAATCATAGAGTTTTGCATTACAGTTGTCTCTCTTCTGACCCTCTCAGGGTAAAGGATGCTAAATACAAATGCATGGCACCTTTCTCAGATTTTAATTACTTTTCTAAAAAACATGTATTATTTTACTTAATCGGGCTCAATTTCCTTAATTTTGGAGATCTTCAATCGGAGGATACTTACATGAGAAACCAATCTTATACACTAATCTTATCTACCACCTCAAAAGTAAAAAAATACACATATGAGATATGAATACCTCTCCAATGCACAGTAATAAAATAAACTGTCAAACACAGCTGAAGGTGAGTTGTGTTGCTGTTATACTGTTGGTACATGGGTGATGGCGTCACCACAGCCATGGCTGGTGCTTAAAGGCAGAGATTCTCTGCAAGGTGTCTGCAGGAACTGAGACTTTCCTAATTCTCTCCCAGTGAAAGTGTTGAACTAAATCAGATCGCCTCACTCCTCCATGGTTTCCTTCTCATCTCTCCGAGTCTGGAGAACGGTGAGAGGGTCGGCAGGAGCTGTGGTTGGTCCCCCTTCGTCTGCTGCGTAGGTAGATCAAAGCACATGACCTTGACATGGTGGGAGTCCGAGCAGTGCCGCCTTCGCAAACGGTTTGCACACTGTGGTCGTATCCAGGCAGGGGCAGCTTGTTTGAACGCTCCAAAAGCTGCTTGTGTTCTTTGTTCCACGCACTGCTGCAGCAGCCTCCTCCACCACGGAGCGAACAAAGAGGCTGGCTTGAATAGAAACTAGGTCAAATCTGCCGAGGATCCCGCGTAACCCCCAGTCATCCCTCCCCTACCCTCCTGCCATGGGGTCCACTGTGTGAGTATGAGCATGTGGAAGCGTGAACGCCATGTCTGATGTGCCGTATGAAGTAAGAAAACGTGAGAATGGCAGCACAGTTTACAGCTCCAGAGCCTCCAGTGTTATGATGGCTGAACAATTTGTGGGTCAAGTCTGGGACTCATGTCAAAGGGTCCAATCTGGGTGAGGAAAGACTTTGTCGCTGCTGGTCTTTGAGAAACTTTAGGAATTTATTTCATGCTTGTCAAATCAGAGACCAAAATAAGCACACATTTCACTCCACTCACATTAACATGGGTAGCTCTTTCAATATTTGTTTAACCATCTTTTTATAGTCAGGGTGCAGTAGAAGGGGCAGGGTGTATATAAAGCGGACAGCTGACAGCTTTCAGCCACAACTCCCCGTCGACTTCAGCACAGTTTGGGGTTAAAGGGGCGTTTGGAACCCACTCCCACTCTCTTTTGGTTGCTTTGTGGCGTTCTGTTAGGGCATTCTGTTTGGCCTGTTGCCAGGCAAGTGAATGACTCAGTGGACACATTTCTTTAAACTCACCTAATTCCACTGCAGAGAACAAGATCTGCAGGGGTTCCTGCAGAGTTTCTAGAGAACAGTGCCGATTTAAACGGAAGACTTTAATCAGTTTAGCAGATATTTGAGTTTTCCCTCAGCAGCAGGTTTACTACTGATAGCTGGCTAGGTGCCAGTTCAACATATAATAATATAATATCAAGAACCAGAAAAGTTGGTCTGAAATCCAAGAACATTCTACATCAGAATGTTTAAAATCATCAAAAAGCCCGCTTCCTGACTTCCTTGTGTTGACATTTTTTCACTTCGCCTAGCGGCCCCAAAGTGTTGGAGGCCGAATATGTTATTCAGCCTTGCCGCTCAAAAAGATTAGGTCTTGTAGCTAGAGCTGCCTAATAAATCAGTACAATTTCAGTGTGTGCCATAATGCGATTGCAAAGGATTGTTTTGATGCATTTGCTCAAATGCAATCCATCATCACTCTTCATGCTGACATATGAGTGAGTTGGATGAACTTTGATGCACACACCAGATGTAGAATTTAGCAATGGTTGCTTTGATTTTTATTGTCATCACAAGAACTTCACACAGTCCTGCTTACGGGACACCGTTCTAACTCTTTCCGTCTTTCCAAACAACTAAAGGCTCACCTGAAGCTTCATCTGAAGCTTTGAAATTCGCTCTCATTGACGTAGTTGCCTGACGAAAATTGCATCATCTAGTTGGTAGGGAGGCTTCCTCTTTCCCTTCTTGACCCCAGGTCTGGGACAAGTTATTTCACACAGAGCTCTCTGCAGTGTGTTGTGTGACTGATCAAAAGTTTGAGGTACAAAATGTATCCAAAGTGGGACAGAAAAATGCTTGGTTATTATTAGTAATACCTAAGAAAAGCTCTGCACAAAAGGTAGCAAACTGGAAATGTGGGAAATGCTGAATGGGTGACATGACCAACACCCTTCATCATGTGTTGGTCCTGCAAGAATCACTCACAACAAGAACTGTCTGTTCCTCCGGCTGTTTGCTGTGATTACTAATCACTCACTTCCCTAAAATAAACCATCTTTCAACATCTAACACCTTGCATTAGCGAAATGTCCTAGAAGGGACGTTGTAAGGACGCCAGTAGACACGACAACACAAGCGGCCTGTAAATTCATCTGCACAGATTGTGAAAAGGAAACAGCTGAGTCGGGACCTTGTGGCCGGCTTCCGTTGCCCTGCTGTGTGGTCTTCTTGCTTGCTGGCAGTGCTTGAAGGGGCGCGGGAAGGAGAACGAGGAGGCGGAGGAGGTTGGGGTGTTCACCCAACCCTAACAGCCAATGCGCCCAATGGCTGCCAGGGAGAGATGAACGATTTCTTTACAAGGTCACCGCTAAAGACGGAGGAGAACAATACAGCTGCAGGGACGTAGAGTGTCTGAGCATGTCTTCAGATTTTGATGGATTGTCCATCACCCTGTGAAGAAACGCAGCCTGAGCACGGCCTGTGTAAGGCCGACCGAAGCTGAGCAAAGATCGAATGGGAATGTATGGCCGTTGTGTGGTTGCTGGGATCTCTAAGTGCACTTTGTAAACGCTTTCGCTCCCAGGCTGATCAATTTACTGCAGCTATTTAGGCCCAGTGAGTTGGATCACTATTGCTGTGTGACGAGAGCTTTCTCCCACATGAAGCAGCATGAACACATGGGTGTTTGGCGGTGTGCTAACCAATCGGATTGCTCCTCGGTTTTACTGTATGGAAACATCCCGTTCCTAAGCATCCGTTGCCACAATTCCCGGCTAATTGCATGTTTTGCTGAGTGGAGTTGTTCTCCGCGGAGTCAGAGTCTTCTGTCTTCCAGCCAGCATCTAAATAAGCGAAGGTCTTTTGAAGCGCGTCCAACAAGAGTTCACGCTCTCGTTTCACGAAGACCTCGTAAATCCCACCAGAAACAAGTGTTTCTCTGCTGAGTCTTACTGCAGCACGGGCTGAAGAAGAGGCCCTGGCTTGTTTTCCACTGCATACTTGGGATTCCTACCTCCAGCCCTGCCTACACACTCTCATACACGCACACACACACACATACACGCCCACGCACACACACACACACACACACACACAGAGTGAGGCAGCAGGGGAGCTGGGCCAGAGAAGGTCTGCGTTACCTTCTAAAGGGAAGTGCCGGAGCTCTGTAAATCTAATATTAAGCTTGAACAAACGGTGCATCCTGTGTGATCATGTGACAGTCTGGCTCTTTGTCTGCCTGCCTGCATTCTTCTTAGTTCAGCTCGTCTCCGACCCTTCCTCTGCTGCCTCGTCTTCCTCCCTGCACACCTGTCTCTGGAGCTCAACTGTAATCTTTAGAGGAGACTGTTCTCAGCTGAGAACATGTCCTGTTTTCTGTGAATGCTAAGCTAAGAAGAGATCATGCTGACACATCCATACACCTACCTAAAAAAGAAGTATTTAATATATTTTTTTAAATGATCTCCATCATTATCACAATAATAATACAAAATATTATGTTAAAATTTGAGATCCATATCACCCGGTCTTAATGGTAACCAATACAATTCTTTAAACTCTTCTCAACAGGCTGCAGTCTCTTCATTGACGCCTGGCTGCCTCACATGCAGCTCCAACCTTTAATATGAAATGAGTTTAAATTTCCTGCATACCTACACACACATATTGAAAAGACACATAATTAGCTCCAGCTCCACTGGGGTAGGATAGATATCTGCTGTTGTGTAACGGCTGAAAGCAGCAGGCGTGTAACTGAAGAACGCGGCTGACAGAGGAGCGACGTCAGACCTCTTGTTTTCTGCAGCTCTCTTCTCTCCGCCTGTCAGCCTGTGATGCAGCGCGTGGCACCGATTATTCCTGAAAGACGACGACTGCGTGCTTCACCTATCTCATTTACTCTCCTCCTCCTCTTCCTCACCCCGCTGCTCGCTGTGGTTCCTCCAGTCCCTCACCTGTCTCTCCGGGCTCGGTTCACTTTAGTGGCTCAGCGGACCGGGACGGTATGTACCCACAGAAGGGAAGAACACCAAGCTGGCCTGGTTCTGATAGCACAGCCCTCATTTATCCTGAGCCCTCTGCTAACCGCCACAGCTCCTGTTCCCTCCACCTTCTCACGACCCGGTCCAGTCTAATCGGGCTGAGCTGCCCCGTCTCTGTGGTATTTCACCTTGTTAGAGACTTCCAACACCAGCAGCTGTTGTGTGTAGCATGGCTTTCTGTCAGCGCACCATTACATAACCAGAACCTTTCTGACACCAGTTCCCAGTCACTCCCCACAGCGGCCTCTCACTACTGGAACAGATAGATGGGCTCTGAGGTTCTACTGGGCTGATCTGAGAACAGCCAGCAGGTTTTTATTCCCTCAGCATCACAAAGTTGTTCTGATCACCTCTCTGCTTTGTGAAGCACCAAACTTACAAGAAGTTAAGGGTCTATAGCAAATGTTGGCCCATTCTGATCCTGATCCTGATCCAGGTGACTTGTCTGATAAAAAACAGAGCTTTTAGAATTATAAGCAGAAAACCTGAGGGAGTTCCAACAAATCCATTATTCTTTAACTTAAAGTTAATGGAATTTTACAGCATTGTGGACTATTGTATTCTGGAAGTTATGTTTAAAATACATAACTCTAAATTACCTGCACAATTGCAAAAAAGGTTTATTAAAGGAGATAGATTTTTATAATTTGAGAGGATTAGAGATAATAAAAAAATAAGAATAAAAGGACAAAGTTAGAACTAAACAAATGAAATGTTGTATTTCTATTTATGGATCAAATCTGTCTAAAGAAACCAAGGAGAGTAAATCAAATTTTACTTTTAAGAAAACAATGAACTATAGTGTTCTATCAATCGATAATGAAGGCTATTGGTTCAGTAGAGTTCTGTACCATTACAAAGGTTCTATGTTTTTATCATGGCTGTTGATTGATTTAAATATGATGGAACATGCAGAACACTGGATTCTTCCTCTTGTCTTTGATGCTTTTGTATTTATTGTTGCTCAAGTTTTTTTTATTTGTTCATAGCAGTTTAGTGTTGCTTCAGTCGTCAATTCCAGCATGCACAATGATACTTTGCTAGATTGTTTTGTCTACAACAGTAAAATAATTGTATGGTTCTTCCTGTGCTCTCAGTGCTAAAGCACTTTTGTTCTTCAGCGCCACAGAGCAGCGCGAGTAAGAGGAGGAGAGAGAATGGATCTACTTTGACAGATAATTTTTTTTTAAAAACAAGAAACGTCTGAAACAGATTCTGTTCAAACTACAGCGCAGATAATGTCCAAAAAATACTGAAACCTGTGCAATTAATTGCGCGTAATGTTTTTTCTTTTACAGTGTTAAAAGAATTTGAATTAATGCCTTAATTTTGACAACCCTAATAATTATATGTATTAATTAATGGTGCGACTTGCTTAAAATTTTAATCAAATTAATTGCAGGGTCTGTGATTAATTCATCGCAACATTTTCAATTCAAAAATGGTTTTGCTGCTAAATTACTGAATAGATGTTGATAATAAAAATAATAATAAACCATTATATTGGTGTAAAATTGTACTCAACTTTCAAGTGTTTCAGGAATCTCTGATCCTTCATGGATCCTTCTTTGAAAACAAATCTTAGAATTGTAAACTGTGGATGCTAACATTAGTGTTGTCAACAATGCTAATGTCAGCAACATGCTTAGCTTTGAGATGCTATTTCAGGCTTATCGAGATCCTTTGTCATTTGTAATCTGTCACAAATATAATGTTAGACATTCATTCCCAATAATTGTTCTATTGCTGCATGCTGCAGGTATTTCCCGGCTTTCCTTGAATCGATCTGATCAGTTGTACCTGGTCACATTTCTCTTTGGTCGTATAGATCTCAGACCAAAGATGATCCAACCTATTGGATCTAACCTATGGCTCATCATTTTCAAATTTTGCAGCAGTTGGATGCATCTGCAGGTCAGAGTCGTGACTCGCGAGCCGTCCGTAGTTTCTGTGCTCTGGCTGATTGTTTCCTCAAGAGAGATGGAGCTGGATGCCAGCATGTGGGAGGACTGCTGAAAGCATCAGAGCGTAGGAGTCTGGAGCCATCAAGGGGCAAGTATTGTCTCTGCCATACGCCTCTGATATCCTTAATTATGCACCGCGGCTGCCACAGAGACAATAGCTGAGCTGAGAATCAATCAGCAGTGAAACGGTTCCTGTAGCAGCTGTCGCACCAGAGTTCACAATGAGCCTCTGGCAGCGCTGCAGAAAGGTGTGCTGCATTGTGTAATTAACATCATTCATTGTGTTGTGGTTTTGTTTTTTTTTTTTGTTTTTTTTTTAGAATAGATGTGTCATTGACTTTCCAGAACCTTTTAGGCCTCAGAACTTTCCACCGGCATCTGTTGCTGAGCAGCAATGCTACAGATTTTAACACAAAGGAGGATAAAGAGAAAGAGACCCAGCCCACTGTGGACGAGTCTCACTCTTTTTGCTGGCTTTCCACTCATTCCACACAGGAAGTCCAATTGTGCCGCAGCATCAACAAGGTTCTCCAACGGCGCTCTCTCCGATTGGGGTTGTTTCTGTCTCTGTACTCTCCCTCAAAGCAGGACAGAAATAGCCTCGGAGAAAGAACAGACACTAGAAGCTGGGTTCAAAGTTGTGTGCGGTGCACAGCCTGCAGCCTTTCAGTGTCCTCATGTCTGGCGGACAGAGAGACTCTCCTGGTGTCCATTAGTGAAATGGATATGCCAGCGGTAACGGATGGTGCAGTGTTCCCTAGAGCACCATTGGCTGGTTTGATCACCTCTTTGCAGACATCGGCGGTTTGTTCATTAGCCTGTCAGGGGAGGATGACAGAGTTTCAGTCATCAAAATGGACACTCGAACATGTTTTAATAAATGATGGCAAGGAGAAACTACTAACATAAAATATGATTATTATTTTTAGAAGTCAGGTTCAATTTAAGCCACTGTCACATCGTTTCTAATTTTGTTATGAATCTGGATCTCTTTTTATGTTGAAATGTGAAAAATAGTCAAGAAATTATGGAAATCCTTTGAGAGTCATGACATTTATTATTAGAAAAGCACCAATCAGAATGTTTCGACCAATTTAAAATCTCTGATTTTTTTGGACCTCTGGCCAGTCGTTTCAAATTTTGTCTGGTTTCAAAGTTTTCTTTAAGAACTAAATTATAAGAAAATGTAAGGATAGCAATAAATAAATGTATTCTAGCTAAGCAGTCAATTATTTTCATTAGATGTTGAGGTGACATAGAGAGTAGTCACAATTAAATAGTGGTTAGCATTTCTAAAACAGATGTGTATATTCTACAGAACCTAATCTTTACTCTGACATTTCTAAAGTCTGCATGTTCTAAAACTGTTTAAAGCTCAAAACGACAAAAAAGAGCAACTTTGCTATAATCCAGTAAGCCTTTCTTTTAACTGTTAAGTCTTGCTCTCTCTCACTCTCTCACAGCATGAACAGCAGACGTGTCACATTGTCATAGAAAATAATTATTCTTAACTGACTCCTCAAACCCTGACCCACATTTGAAACACCTCATCGATACTGAAAATTACTGAAAAATCTATCCACCGATATTGTTGATTAATCAGTTGATTGACACCAAATTTGCTTTATTTTGTAAATGTTCAGGGGTTTAATCTCCTTTGATGACCTCTGGAAACATTTATTTATATCCCTAAAATGGTAGCGGCACAAAGAACAGTTTTTGCACTAATGTTTTGACACCAGTTTACTTTGAAGAAGGCGGGAAAGGAGCAACTTCACTCCTGTGTCATCAGTGCATGCTCAGGGTTTTCAGAGTGCAGTATGGGATTATGTACTTCAGCTTCTATTGCAGTCATGAATTTTATAGCATTTTTATTTTATTTTTTTAAATTGATGCTGGAATTTGCTAGCAGTAGCCATAAATCTGTTTAATCAGATCCACACATGCATGGAAAGCATCTATAGGATCTGAAAAAAACATACATTTTTTCTCACCATTACATAATCTCATCTTGTTTTCCTTTCCTCTCGCTCACAGTGAACTTTGTTCTGTTTAGTATTATCTAGTCTAAAACAAACAGGTTTGTTTGAGTCACTGTCTGAAAACTTTTTTCTTTTCCCTCGGCTTGCTATATTAACTAAATCTGATTGCAAACTGAGTACAAACTGTTAGTCATAGTTTTTCCTGATAACGGAGTAGAAAGATTATTGAAAATTAATGAAATAAAAATATCCTGATGACGCCAGCAGACATCCTTGTGCGGTTTTTGTTTCTGTTGCACGATGTGATTATTTTCCCGCTGTGGGAGGCTGACCAAACCAAATCCTTTCTGCTCATTTCCTCAGCTGAGGAACACTTTGGTCCTATCTCATACAATCACAATCATCTGCTCACACAGACACAAATGCTTGTTTATGTCTTTTCATGGCATTTCCTTCATAATACAGCTGGTCTTGTTTCTATAGTGCACAGATCTCACACACCTTTTTTAACCCAAAGAAAGAAGACTAGACCTGGTTTGGTGCTTTAAGCAGATTTTCTTAAAATTCAAACCTGCATGCACTTTTCATGTTTCCATGTCAATGGGTAACAAAGTGATTTGGCATATTTTTGACATTATCAACTACTGTTTTAGATTAAATTAACAAAAAAGAAGTTAAAATCCCTCCCCATCTCAGCTTGGGGTAGCTAAGTGACACAACTGGCCAAAAATGGTCAGAGGGATTATTTTAACCGTCCAGCTCACATTATAATGCAAACACGGCAAAACAAATGTTATAGAAATGTTTAACCTCACTCAAATTAATCAAATTTTTCATATGTGTTCAGCTTTGTTTTGTGAGGAAGAGAATATGTTGGACTAAATTTCAAGACTTGACTAAATATTCAAAGTCCTTGAAAGTGGGATGCAAGTTAGAAAGAAATTATTATCCCAGACCTGCTTTAAATGTAGGGTTTCCAAAACAACTGATCACCAGATATTTTATAGGATGAAAATAATAGGTATTAAACATGCCTATTACCAGGAGCACTACCAATCTACTTCTAATTAGTTGCACTAGGACTACTTTCTGTGTTTTGTACATATTGGGCTATCAAAGATCCAGTAGAATACCAGGGAGATTGCGGTTCTCCCAAATATAAGAACTGCTAGTAGAATGTTGTTTTGCATGGACTAAAACCACAGGGACAGAGCAGCTTCCACTGCCATAATCATATGTAGGCGTGTTCAGACTTCACTTGATAAGCTTCATGTATCAGCAGCTGTGGGACAGAGAAGTTCACAGGTCAACCCGATGCCCGGACAGGAAGCCCCCACCTCATACACATTCTACGGTCTTCTTACAATTCCGGATTAAGAGGTTGTATACAGTACATTCCTGAGTTAATACCCACCGACCCACCCCCAAGTCCTGTTCATCAGACACCAGCATGTCTCAACCTTCCTTATCCTGTTGGACAATGTGCTTATCTCGTCTGGCCGAATAAAGCCCCTTCCAACACCTTCATCCCTCCTTTTATTTCTTATATCTTTCATCACTTACTCTCAGTGGGGGCATTCCCAGACTCATCGTCAGCTACGAATACAACAGAAATTAGGTTGATTGGCATCAATCGTCAATTTTAGAAGTTAAACAAGCAAAAAATATGTACCTCAAAAAGTGGAAACAGTCTACCGTAGAGCCTAATATCTACTGTCTTCCTTATCTCCACTGTTAGGGGGTATAACCAGTCAGCATGAAGGAAGATAAATGCTGCCCCTGGATTGGCTGCTTGGCAAAGGCCAGTCAATGCATCCAGTAGCATTGTGTTTTGGTATTTTAACTTTCCAAGTGGCATTCTCTTTGGAACATTTTAGCTATCCTTCATGGAAAAATCAGCAATTATTTCAGTCTATTTGCAAATAATCTGAAGTCATGTTCCACAAAAAAATTTGTAAATATTTGAATCAATGTGAATCACTGGTCCAAACACTTTATTGTATGTCATACCTAATTCTATGATATTGTGATCTAGGATCTTTACTAGGGATGCAATGGTACATGAAAGTTGTGATTCAATATGTTTGTGGTACATTTCAATGAAAAAAAAACCACAAATGTTTTTCATGTTGTTGAACAGTGGAAAAAACGACTTTGTGGGAATAATTTGATTTGATGACATTGCCAAGTATTTTAGAAAATCTTCATTATAAAAACTGACTGGAGATTTGTTTTGATTTTTTCTTCATTAATAACACCAGACCTTAGAAAAGGTATGAGTGACATTTTACCGCTTTCGAAGCACTAACTTTTTAAAACCTGGTTATGCCTTAAGCTTCCACAGTTTTGGGAACTTTAAATGACTTTCTCCACATCGTTCATTGTTAGTTTTTTCTAAATGGGGAATGAGCTGCTGCTCAATTTCAGCTCCTTGTCGAGGCCTCATTTACCACATCATCCCTCTTTTGTCTCCCAAACAAAACCCTGAGTAATAATTGAAAGGCGAGTAATCTGGAGTCCTTATACTGGGGATGATGTGGCTGCTTGGGTCAGGACCCTTCTTTCAGCTAAAGGAGCTGTTTGTTATTGATGTGCCAGCCCATCCACAGGTTCTTCAGATGCCACCGATCTGAAAGGAAAGTGTGTTTGAAACCATGGTTACACATTCAAATCAGGCGGTAGCCACTTTATTGCAAATGGGGGTTGTTTCAACTCATGATGGCAATGCGCTGTCTGTGAAATGTGACTTTTATGTCTGTGGTAACACACTTTAGAGCCTCTCAAATTACGAGACTTGGATTGCAGCAAAAAGGTCCTGGGTTCAAATCCCAGCCTAATCCCACTTATCTATAGTACTCTGTCTTGGCTTGGGTTTGTACTTGTATATCACCTTATCAAATCCACAGGATCCCAAAGTGCTTCACATTCACCCATTCACACACACGCACTCAAACACTGATAGTGGCAAGCTATGGGATAGCAGCCTTGGGCAGTCTGACAGAATTGAGGCTGCCATGCACCGGTGCCCCCCGGACCCTCTGACCCCTATCAGCAGTCAAGGTGGTTGAAATGTCTTGCCCAAGGACACATTGACACAGGCGGGTGAAGCGGGGATCGTACCAGCAACCTACCATTTGGAGCAAACTCTTACTGCCATTGCCACCTTGCAGTCAAAAACATGACTGTTGTGTTCAATGATAGCTCTACAGTTGCCCTTAGGTATGAGTGTGTTCATATGTAGATGTTTGTCCAGTTTGTCTCTGTGTTGACTTGTGATAGACTGGCAATCTGTCCAGGGTGTCGGATCTCAGAAAAAAAACCAGAGATCCGCATCGTCCAGGAAAAGCTTGACTGATGCATCTCAAATTTATAGATATGGAAGAAAAAAATCACGTGGAGTAGCTTAATTGGGAACATAGTGACATAGTGAGTGATTGGGATGTGGGGGGTTAATATACTCTTGAACATGCCGTAGGAACATCTCTAAATCATCTCAATGGCTCATTTGGGTCCGTTTTCACTCTGAAGCAAACCCACTGACCTTGTTAGAAACTCTTATTGAAGTAGCAGCCATGGTTTGGATGCCTATCAGCACCCCTCTGCAGGAGAGGACCACCTCTTGGCTCTAGGTTACCGACTGCTCCATTTCTTGCCATTGGCCGGCACACATTCTGTCAATGGCCCCATGGACGGCTTGGCAGGCAGTGCTGTGCTTTACGTGCTCTCGCTGTTTCCACGAAACAAAGGCGGCAGTCTTGTTAATGTGGCAAAACATGCCCAGTGGAAATTGAATTGCTTTCTACAGAAGCAGCTCTGTAACAATCAATTTGCCCACCAGGACCCATTTATGGGTCACCCTGAGGACAACTGAGATGAGGCCCCTCTGCTCAGAGGTATTAGAGCCTGTTGCTGTGTAAGAGTGGGCTCTGCTACTACTGTCAGTACAATTTTTTTTTTTTCCACTGATTTGTAGCCACTCCATCGCAGATGAATCAGACCCTCTGGACAGGTTGTGAATGGCAGCAGACGCCTGGATCTGACAACGTTTTGATGAGCGAATCATGAGACAGTTCAGAAGTCACTGTGTGGTCATGTTTTTCATTATGGAATGCTGGTTATGATAAACCCCTTTTTTCTAAATGTGTGACGGGACTGTAGAGATGACAAGGCAGCCCTCTCTGTGGCAGGGACTGTACGGACAATGCCTTTGACAGTGTCTGGGCTCATACTGGAACTGCCGTCTGGGAGGATTCATAGAATGATGGAAGCAGTGGGAAGGCTGGTCAGCTTGCCAGTCTCTGGGCTGTGGGTTGAGTGATCCATGACCTGTGACACAATGCATCTTTCTGTCACTGCCTCTCCACCCCCAACTCGCACAGCTGAGCACCCTGAGTCATGGTATGTGGGCCAATGGGTAGAGGGGCCAAAGGTTTAGATATGTCCTTTTAACTCTGTGTGTGTGTGTAGATGTGTGTGTAGCCTACTAGCCTACTTTCCTTTCCTCTCTGTCGCCTTAGGTTGTCGTTATCATTACTAATCTTCAAAGACAAACACTCTTCACAAGTTAACATGGCCCGAAGAAATGTTTGCTACTTATTTGTTGTGTTAGCTTTAGTTAGATCGTTTTGCTAAAGGAAATAAATATTTAAACCAAGATTAGATTTATAGACTGTTTTCACAATTATTTAGCAAGGACTATTTTTGAAGAAAATTTTTTAAGAAATAACTACGGTGCTCTTGGTTAATCGAAAATGTTAATCAACTTCAAACATGAATGTCTCAGGAAGTGAGGTTTTGGCCTTCTCAGGAGAATATTTGCATGTATAAAATTATTGAGCAACTATTATTGTGATTATTATGCAACCATAAGTTCTGAGTCAAGTTCAGGTGAGGAAGCGGGATCATGTTATAAATTGTTCATTTTGAAGACCTTTACTGGCTAGCCATGCAGAAGAGTCCTTGGATGAATGTGATGGAGCTCATTATCTTTGTCTTTTTGAAAGATGCAGACATCTTCCGCTCTCTGTTTAACAGAACTTTGAACCTTCCTGTTTGGAAATAATGTTACTGTCTCCTGGTCCTTTAAAGCAGTGGCCCTCACTGTGGCCCCCCACCCCAGTCATTTTGTGCGCCCCCCCCGGTCCACAACAAATTTGCGAAGTCTTGACCGGTCCGCGGTACATACATTTATCTTTTATCATTTTCTGGCTTCGTAGCCTTTCTGTGCTCACTACAGTTTTCTGAGACTTATCTCTTGGACTTTTACATCCAGCAAATAGTTTTTAAATATTAGTGGCACCTATTTTCCTCTGCTTGACCAATTAAACTGGATCGTGTTTTCATTTTAATTTGCCACAGCTAAAAAAATTAAGTCTGAACAATAGGCCACCAACATAACCTCTTGGTGGCCTATTGTTCAGATCAGTATTAGAAATTCAGCATTTTTTCGCCCCCCTATAGAGATACCTTTCACCTCAAGCTGAGGGAGCACACACTTCCTGCTTCTCTGTGTGGAGACTGGTTACGTGTGTGTGTGTGTGTGGTGTTAATTACAGGCTGTGGGTTGACAGTTTCCGTTTCCAATGCTGTAGGTATTTCATGTTGAAGTGGTACACCCCACTTGTCCTACAGCTTTGCTGTGGATTCACTCAGCACTGCGATAACAATCTGATAAAAGGAAGAAGCTAATAATTAAAACCCGTACTCCCATTCTTAATGGGCCATCTGCAAACCTTCACATCTCTTCCAGAGGCACCATGTGCTGCTCCACAGGCCTGACAGATTGGAGTGCAGGAGCAGCAAGGAGGACGACGTGTGAGGAATTCTGCCACTCACAGCTCCAGGGTGGCAGGGTGGCTCTTATCTGGGTCACATTCTGGAGAGGGGGAATGTGGAGCTTTAGTTGGTTCAGGCTGAGTTATAGCTATGTTTGTGCAGTCGTCTCCAAAAGAAACTTCATCAAGGGATGATTAAGGGTTTCCCCCAGAAAACTTGCTAAGCTCGGTGGTAGGGTTGCTCGGGCACAGATGAGTTAAAAAAGGTTTAAAGTTGACAGGGATTTGAAAATATTACTAGGTATTCATGTATTACTGAAAAACATTATTAACGATACCTAAACACCAACTATAAAGTCCGAAAAGGCAAACATTAAAATCACTAATAAATTAACAATGCTTAGCATAGTGGGGATGCAAATAAAGCCTGGTGGCCCACCAGCCTTAAAGTGCACTGTTTGAAAACAGTTTCCATCACCTGATCATATAAAGGCGAACCTACTCCCTAGTGCATTTTGAATGAAGGTGAGGCACGCGATCCATACTGAATAAAGTTAGGATTTTAGTTGACGCATTGAACTAGGCAAGAGGGAGCGCACGGCAATTGTGGCATTCCACCACCTCGCCTTGGTGTCGAGCTGTCCGTGAGCCACTGCTCTGAATTTTTGCAACCCTGTGCGCCACCTTTCAGTCTAACTGGACTATCTGGAAAGTACTCCCTACAGAGCAGGTTCAACCGAGCTGGCATTTATACATTCCCTTTATGAGGCCTCATTTACAGAGAATACTGCGCTGACATACAGTATATGTCAAGTATAAAAGCCACACCACTTGTTTGGTAAATGTAACTTTTAAAACTGCAATTGTAAAGCAACCTTTACAAAAATTCTCAGCAGCGTGTAAGAGCAGGGACAATGCGATTTGTCTTTGCCCACTTTAATAAATCAATTATAAAACCTGTAGCTTAACATGAGTGCAAATACACTGATGCATATCAGTATGCTGTCAATACTGATAGTAGCCATCTTTTGTCCTGTCTTCTGTGTGGTGCATTATGGATAAAAATAAGAGAATTTAGCAGAAATGCTGTGAATATGACGGGACTTTGAGCACAGTGCAAAGATAATGAAAGCTGCACATTCAAACATTCACTGCCTAAAATATTTTGAATTGCTTTATATGAAATCATGGTATATTATCACGTTACGTTAAGTTGTATTGGTTTTAGACAAATTCAGATTAGTTTTTATAAACTTGCTTGAATATTTATAACACTAAATTAAGATGAAAGGATTTTTTTTTCTTTGTATATGTTACCATAATGAATTCATGACTCCAAAATCAGTTAGAAATCAATTAATACTATTTTGGTAACCAACAATTAACTGTGTCTAGGCCTGTCGCGATAAATGATAAATCGATTAATCCTACGATAAATTAAAACTATCGACGTCATTTCAATTATCGGCATTATCGTCTCTCCCGACCTTTTTCTCTTTCTGTTAATGACACCGAATGAAAAAAGGCTCAACTCCGGTGCTCTTCACTGACCCCCCCTTCCTCATTTCCTTAGCTGTCGGCCGATTGTCGGCCCATTTTCAAAACCTGACAGACCACACATTAGCCGACAGAAATCCTAGGTATAACGGTTCGATCGGTTCGTTCCTGCCGTGTGGTGTCCAACAATGGGCACAAAATAATGGCTACAAGTTCAGTGAACTAATTTTAAAACCAGGCATTAATCAATGCTTTACTACAATCTACCTGCAATGCATGTAACTAGTGTCAGCGTAAAGTCCTGACTGAATGAAAATCATTATAACCTATTTACGTCACGTTAACGAAGAACAGCTGAAAAGTTACCGGGTTTATCAACTGCGGTAGCAATTTCGCTCCAACTCCTCCTCTTGTCATTTCTATATTCTTTGCATGTTGAATAAACATTAATGTTGTTTCCACGTCGGCTGGACTTCGGGTTGCGCCGTATCAGCTGTTTGGGATTCCCCGACGTAATTTCCCCTCAGAAAGCTCAGAGGAGAATCCGCGCTTTCTGATTGGCTACCTGTCGCATTTAACAGGCTGCGTTAAGATCCCAGTCGGGGAAAACCTCTGATTTAGATCGGAGCGGCAACGACGATCTACCTTAACACACCACACAATCTTAGGAAGACCAAAGGTCTAAGATTGTTGTATGGGGAAAAATAGGAGCAAAAAATCATGTAGTGTGAACTATTGCATCAGGTAGTCGATGTGCCCATCTTCTCTATTTAAATCTAATTATTACTGAAGGGCAACATAATATACAGACTTCATAATCTGCACTCTTTGGGTTGAATGCAGTATTTATTTCCACTTTGGCTTTATGTTGTTTAGTTTTTATCAAGTACATTTTTTGTTAATGGAGACTGAGAATCCATTTTGTTTTTGGTTGTTTTGTTTATTTTGTTTATCAGCTCATGTGTTAAATATTCTTTTGAAAATAAAGTGTATCTATCTTTGGCAGGAAATCACATGCATTATTACGTCATTTCCATTAAATCAGTGTAAAAAGGTCTTCAGACAATATTATCGTTTATCGCAATAATTTTTTGAGACAATTAATCGCTCAGCAAAATTTGCTATCGTGACAGGCCTAACTGTGTCAAATATTAGACATAGTGATATTCAGCATAATGTGTTTTTATGGTGCTAAAAGGGAAATTAATATAATATATGCATCCATCATCAATGTTTCTCTGCCATAACAACAATATTGATATCTGATATGACTATCGGTAAACATTTTCATCTCGGTGCGTCCCTAAGGCAAACTCTGATGCTCACACTGCTTTTTGCCATCGCACTGCTGCGTCTGCCTGCAGCTGAAGACAAAATGCTTCTGTGAGATAAAAGCATTCCTCTATGTATGCTATGATTTTTCAATTAACTCCAGTTCTCTGAGGTTAACAACCAGATGTGCCATAACTTGCATGCTTAGCAGCTTCAAGAAGCTCTCGCCCTGTTCTTCCTTAATGAGTCATCAGGAGTTTGAGTGCAGACAGAAACACGTGTCTTTGTCTCTTCCATTTATCTTTCTACAGATGTAACACAGGAGACCAAGGCACTGACTCAGAGCTAGCAGAAGCTTTCTGCTCACATCGCTGGTTGTTGGGCAGCAGCAATTATTTCTGCGAGGTCATTGAGCTAAAACTCCCGATGTAACAGAGTTAGCTACACTGATGATGGCCTATTAATGAAGTATTTTAATCAGCAGCACATGGCTGCAGCTTCCCTGTCTAAATCCTGAGGAGTCAGTGAAGTTGTAGTTATTTTTATCAGAATGAAGACAAATCTCCTTCTGGATTTGGCTTCATTTTTATTTTATAAGTAATAAAGGTTGAATCTGTTTAATTCTAAAACTAGAGCTGCACAGATAAATGGAACAGCCAATAAATAGGCCTGATTTCCTTAATTTTGGGTCATTGCCCAACACTTATCCACTGATCATTTCCACCGATCTTATCTGAGCAACTGTGTTGCTATATTTAGCAACTTCTCAAACAAAGAAAATTATACCAAAATCGACCATTGATTTTGGTATAATCAGACTCTGCAGGTCTGGTCATACACTGACCAGGTCACTGACCTGCTTTTTACAAATCACTGATTGGCCAGAAAACTTCAATCGGAGCACCTCTACCTAAAACTGAAAGGAATGTTACTGATTTTTCCCCCGACGAGAATAATGAGAGTAATTGTATTGATAAGATTGATAACATAATACTCACCCCAACACCCTTCCCAAAATCCAATCTCAGTAATGGCACTTTGATACTGAGGTTGAGCATCCAGGATAAGAACTTCATAGTAAAATCTGTTTTAGTTTGCAGAAATACCGGAGAAGTGGACTGGTTGCCAGGTTTGTTAGTAGTTAGTGGATGAAATTTGCGTCTTGCATCATCTTGTGTGCAGCTTTGACCCTTCAGTCTGTATTTAACCTGTGACTGATCTGAAGGGCTTTGGACAGCATGCTCAACATTTTCCATTGAACGCATATTCATAATCCTACTTAGAGCATGAGCAGCTCAAGATGGAAATAAATGTGCCACTTGTTGCTTTCATTGTTGCAAAGCTAACATGGATATATCCCTTTTCATTTGGCATTTTAAAAATACGCAAGAGAAATTCCAATATTCACACTTGCTTGGAATTCCTTGTTACAAGTTTGTACTGAGCTGCTGGCCAAACAAAGATCCCATAATCTGTGAGGGATGAAAAAATGTAAACCTCACTTTTAGTATCAAAAGACTGTATCAATGTTCTGTGTTGTCATTTAAAAGTCTCAGACTGCGTATCTCTGTGCACTCATATCGGTGTAACAGTGTCATTTTCCACACAGAAACAGCGCAACATCAACTTTCTCATGAAGTCGTAACGTCACCTGGCCAGAAAACTCCTCCCTCCTAATCTTAATCTGCCACCCACCGAACGAGGAAGGTCATCGTCTTCATCTGTTCTCGTTGACCTCCGGCTGTTCGCTTTGCTCTCACACGCAGCTGGTGACTCACCACACCACCCTTCCCAAAATCAAATCTCGGTAATCTCCTCCCGACACCCATCAAACATGCGCTGTGGGTTTCGGCGGCGTGCCGACTAAGGGCTCTCGGATGCTATCTGAAGTGAAAAAACGCCTTTCGGCTTCTCTTCCCCAAGCGCCGCAGGCTGCAGACGCACCGAGCTGCTGCTGGTGTGTTTCTTGGTCGCGGTTGGAGCTGATTTAACCGCAGCATCTGTCATTGTAAGTGGATCGTGTGAACCGCATAAGTTGTGACCCAGGGATCATGACCTCTGACCTGTTCATGGCCCTAAAGCACGGCCACCCTTCAAGCTATCAGCTTTTACTCTTTCTGTTTGTTTCTCTTCATCGGGCTCCGTATTTTCTTTGCCTCTCTGTCTCTGTCCTTCAGCTAATGAGAGCTCCTATTTAAGGCCAGCTCCATGGCTCTAAATAGATTCCTCTAGATCCCTTAATCGTCTACGGAGAGCCCCTCCTTTTCTGTGTGATGAAGTTCTGAATGCAGCGAGACGTTGCCTGCCACCAACTTCCACGTACTTGCACAGGACGCCTGTATCCCCCCAACCCTGAACCGACTGGTGTCCTGGGAGCCGGGCCATGTTTTCATACCTGAGGAGCCCTCAGTATATTGTGAGTAGCTGGGTTTGTGCTGTCCAATGGAAAGCTCAGTGGGAGTGAATGTGTGGAGATTTACGCTACTTGGCTTCTAGATAAATAGAGCAGGTGTTAGTGGATGCTGGTCATTATCACGATAGCTGACAAGGTCTGCTACAGTTTAACTACTGCGTCATTTACATATTCAGTCATTTTTCTTTCTAGTTTTATGACTTGTTTTACTGTTTAGTTCATAGATTGTTGTATCAAAATACCTTTTAAACAATTAGCTTAACATGTACTCTATTTTAAGAGATGTGAAAGACTCAGTTTTAGCTAATTAAAAGGAAACAAGCTAAGAGCCCAAAAGGTAGGGGCACCAGCTGCCCACTGTGTTGTTGTGTTAAAGATGTTCAAAGTTGTAAGGAAATTTCAATATATCAGTAAAAAAATACAATTAAAATGCACAATGTGAATTTTGCATTTCAGTTAAATCTGATGTTAATCAGCCAGTGGATCTTAAAACAAGACATGCAATGCTATATGAGTATTTGTATGCTAAACTAAACATTCTTATGAAGGCAGGATTTGCGAGGAATACTCAAGATGAAAAATACTTGTCTGTGATTGGCTGGCAGTATTGTTCGTTCACATTAACTTTGTCAAGTTGCAAGTGCAAGTGTGCACTGAGTGAGCATGTGTGACAGATTATTCTTTGTTCACAAAGATACATGCACTCACATCAGTCTCACTGCTCGTTCAATGCAAACCTGGCGACTAACTCAGGCTTTATAGTCAAGCTTTCAAGCATGAGCTGTCTGTAGGGATGAGCTTGTGTAAACTTCAGTCTTTATTAGGTTTAATTCTCTAATTATCTTTGTGGGAAACTTTTCTGCTGGAGGTATTCAAGACCCTTTTACCACAAGTCACACTTTGATGACCGGAAACATCAGCTAGCAAAGCACAAGCCATAGCAAAACACACCAGAAGCCTTAAAAGCTCAGGCTGAAAGTTCTGGTTTAGCCTGTAATTTCTGGCCAATTTCTGGAACCAATTGACCGGCGCTTGTTTACTGCAGTAGCTAGCCTCAGCTGGCTGTCTGAGCCTGCAGGGAACAGTGGAAGTTGATGGTTGTTTTCAGTACTAAGCATGAAGAGGAGCTGACCTTCATCTCGCTCGGGACCAAAAGTAGTTGAACCTGAATGGTCGGCTGACGAGGACTGTCGGCGAACACGGCGTGTTCAACCTGAAGGCGCTGTCACATCCCATAATATCAACTCTCTGCTGCCTGTGCGCACAGGTGATTGAAGCGTCTCTTTAAACTAGAACAAGTAGAGGTTCTTCCCCCTCGGCCATGTCTGTCACACCAGCCTCCTTAAGAAAGAAAGATGGAGAACACAAAGGTACAGTTTACAAACACCCACTCACCCCAGGCCCCCTCCTAGTCGTCTCCACGGTAACAACAGTCGGCTCTGCCTTATGAGGCGTCATTATTCTCTATTGTTCCCTTCCTTCCTGTCTTTATTCCTGTTTCTGGACGTTTGCGTCCTTTAGAGGAGGTAAATAAACTCTTTTGACACCTCACACCTCTCATTAACCGTCCCTTACAGTCCCCCCCTCCCTCTCCTCTTGTCATTGTCAGACAGCCAGCTGTTGTTATTGGCCTGACTGACTATTGTTTTGCTCTGTACCAAGAGTCCCTCTGTCTCAGGCTGTCTCTGCACTTCATGTGGCGCAGCACCAATGGACCCTCAGACATACGGCAGGGCCGGGGCCCATCACACCCCGACACACTCTGTGAGTCACTAGCTGCGTTTCCATTACAGATGCGCACATCTTTGTTTATAATCTGCCAGTGTTGAAAAAAAAAATACAGTTTTGCAATTGCGATGTTGCCATTAAATAAGAAATGAAATTGAAATCACACGTGATTAAGATTGTTCACGTGAAAAGTCATTAAAAATCACGGCAGTGATGGATGTAAACACTTATATGAGATATATTCATAAACAGGTCATGGTGCTAGCGCTAATAAGACGTCAGCGTCTTATTCAGGCATCAGAGCAACAAGCCCCGCCTACTTGGGAGCGGCTACGTATGCTACGTACGTTTTGGGAAAATTGTTGTCTGATTTCACAGAATAGCGACTGATTCAACACGTTGGAGTGACACACAACTTCTGATTGAACTGTGTGACGCTGCGAGAGCTCTGGTGGAGCCAGCTGCACAATGTCCGAAAAAAACAAAAAAATCATCCTCCTATTACTTCGCCGTCTTTGTGGCTTTCATCACTGTTAACATCTGGTTATTGATCACGTGACTCGTGTGATGCAAAAAAATTGTTTCCATTGCAGTTGTGCGAAATACATCTATTTTTATCCAGCCGAAAAAGCACCTTATCCTAGCACAAAGACCTACCAAAGTTGGTGTGTTTCCTTTAAGCAAATTTATTTGTATAATTTCAGTTTGTGCAATTTTATTTTTAATGGAAACACAGCTACTGCCTGTGGTAGGAGTGAATTTCTGAGATGTTCTCTTACCTTTGCTTTGGTGTGATGATGAGGGCTGCTAATGAGTTTCAGTGCAATGTAGCAGTGTAGCATGTCGATATGAACACATTGCTGCTCTGCCAGCGTTGCCATGGAGCTTCCTGTCGTTGTTATCATCTGAGGTTTTGTTGGATCCCAACACGTGATTCTGAAGCATCCTTTGTTATTTTCTGGTAAATAAATCCTGTGAGCTCTTTTTGTCCCTGTTTGTCATGGTTTTGCGTTTAGTTCTTTCAGCTTGTGCCACAGTACTTGCACATCAGTCAATGTCTTGGCAGGTTGATAATTTTGTTTTAGGCTGTGACAGAATAGTCATGCAAATGTTGAGTGATAAAATCCAAGGTAGAGAATTCCTTAACTCCACTTTTGGTAAACAGGAAAGTGTGATGCAAGTTAAGATTCTTTACCAAAGGACTGACTTGCCAACTATTTACTGGTTACCCATTAAATGAGACAATAAAAATGTCAAACTGTTATTGATCATATACCTAAAAGATTTCCACTTTGTTTTTCTGAATATTGTTCAGAGATGTTAAGACATTTGTTTCCAAGTCAATCTGAAGACTTTGTCCCCAATTTTGGCTCATCAAATTCACAACATCTAGGTCACCTCTGACCCTGCACATTCACAGCGACTGTAGAGTCTAACTCACTATGTGAGATAAAAACTGTCAGGACTCGAGTCTCACACCAGGAGTCCAAGTGAAGTCTCAGATCTTCAGGGCACAAATCTTCCTCAAGTTTGAAATCTTTTGAGTGCGACTCGAGTCGAAGTCTCAAACTCGAGTTGCCATCTCTGTTATCTAGTTACCTAACCTTGAGGAAACTCTTCTTGTGACTAAATCTCATTGGTAAAAAAAAAACCCCAACCGACTGCATCATGTCATTGTGGTGAATTGTAGCTTTGCACTAAATTTCCTGAAGAATCAAAGCGGGACTCTGAAATGGCCCACATCTTTTCTTGGAGCACTGCGATCGGCTCCAGTGACAAAAGCTTCTGATCGTACATCCATGCGTAGAATAGTGTAACCAGAACTTTGCAGAGGAAGACACTCCTCCTGTCTACATAGGCAACCATGGAAACGGCTTGAATGCATGTCTTATGTGGACAGAAACTAGAATATCACAGAGAAAAACAACATGCACGTTTAGCATCTGTGCCGTGTGTGTTTGCCACATCCAGGCCTTCTCCTGCATCAACTGACTTGTTTATTTTAGCATCCATTTACTTAATTTCCTCTTTTCTTCATTTTTACATCCAAGCTCTTCAGCGACGTGACTGTAGTTGAGCCAAGAAACTGTCAGTAAGCTTTCTGACTCATCCTCTTATTTTCTTCTCGGTTGCTCAGGATTCATAGGAAGTTCTAATTCCATTGCAAACAGAAGAAGCTAAAAATCTCATATGCACCTGCTGGCTAAAGTCTTCAAACCTCTTTAAAACAAGCTGTCCTGATTTCACCACTTGTTGTGATCTTAACAGTATGTTCTATTGTTCATTTCTTTTCATTCTTTATCACAAAAACTGATATGTGGAGACCTGGTAAATGCATAGTGTTGAGAGACAGTCAACAGACTTTAACACAGTTTAGTGATTCAAACTGCCATATTATTTATGTTATTGGATGAGCCAAGTATGGGGCTAAGCTCTCAAAATTGCTACATAATTAAAATATTTTACCTTCAGAAACTGTATTTATTTCATATTTTTAACATCTAGACAGATTGAAAGCACAACAGCAGATGTCCTAATGTTAACTTTAAAACAAAGCTTCAAGATTTTAAACAATCATACATTTTTGAATCTTTTCACCTGAATTCAGCTCCACAGATGTTCTTCAGTCTCAGTGTTATCATGTTCCAGCAGAAAACATTCAAACTATGGATTATCTAAAAGCAGATGGATGAAGGATGTTTGTTCTGGGACCAGATGTAAACATATATGGATGGATGTCATCTAAGTTTTTTTGTTTTGTTTTGTTTTTTTCTCACAGATGAACCAACTGTTGGAGTGTAAATATGTTTATAAATGAATTGTTTTGTAATTTCACTATAATCATTATTTTGTTTGAGCGGTGTTTCTCCACATTCTATCTCCGTTTTTCTCGCCTCCACCAATCCCCAGAGATCTTTGCTTCGCTCAGTCGGTTTCCACGTAAACGGAGCAGATTTCAGGAAATATTAATGAACTGCTAAAACCACAGCAATACTGGTGAGACAGCGAGCAAGATGCTGGTGGGCTTTTTTTTCTAAATGTGCATAGAGTGCTTTTTAAAGAGTCGTTCTGCCTGCGGATGTTATCTGTAGAACAGAAGATTTTGAAATGCATCAAGTATGAAGAAGCGACACTAGAAAAACTGTTCCTGATCCATAAAGGCTGATCTATTATGCCCTGAGCAACATCATGCTTTATTATATATTTTACATTATATTTAGAATCCCTAATTGCACTTTCTGAACTATTTGAAAGAAGGTTTGTTGCAGTTTATTTGTGCATGTTTGATCAAGGTTTCTTATTTTATTTTACATTGGCTGTTACACTTCTAGCTACACTGACTGAACAAATGAAGGTTGTGCTGATTTTACATGTCTGACAAGCTTGTGAAGCTGTCGGTGTGTCTCAGTGTGCTCTACAGGTGCAGAGTTATCAACTAAATTCATAGTTCAGCACATTTGTGTCTGTGTTTAAAATAAGAAATGTTTAAAGTGAATTCAGTACTGATTTTCTGTATTGGATCGGTATCAGCTGATGCTAAACCTCAGATATCGGTATCAGTATCGGAAGTGAAAGAGTGGATTGATGCTTTTCTAGTCTATAATTAAAAACACAACGGTAGACATTCTAACTTTGGCTTTTTTAAAACTAAGCTTCAAGATTTTAAACATTTATAAATCTTTGAGTCTTTTCACCTGAATTTCCCTTTTTTGGTTGATTCGCCCAACAGGCCACATCTGCAAACTTAGTGACTTTCTCTCTATATTTAGTAGTTTTTTTAGACAAAAAAATCTGAATCTCGAGATTAGGGTTTTGAAAGGTCGATGATCGGCTAGAAGACCGCAATCTTTGCACAACTAGTTTTGATGGTTCTGTGATTTTGCAAGAACTCCACAACCAGACAGTGGAAACACTGTAGGCCCTACAGTGTAGGGTCTACTGAGCTCCAGCTGTCAGTAGACCTGTAGTCCTGAATTATGGAATATGATTAAATGAGTTGTTTCTTACATAAAATGTGCCATTGCAGACATAAACAGGATTTAGGAGCAAATATATAAAACTGTTTAATTCCTCATTTTTAAAAGTGTGATTTATTTAGCGACTTTTCAGACAAAAAACAAATCACTATTTCCTAAAATCTGTATTTTCAATGATTGTTGATCGGTCAGAAAACTGCAATCGCTGCATTAAAAAGGAAAGTAGAAACTTTAAGTGACTTCATGAAGGTCCACTCAGATTCCACCAACCAGCCAATCAGCGGAAAGTGAATAACACTAGAGTAGCTTGAACCCATCAAGCTGGAGGTATTAGGACAGGATTAGCCATTAGCTGGGCTGCTTAGCACTCAGCCACCGCTCCAGCTCCATTCTTCTTTAAAAAAAAAGAGAGAAATCTGGAAGGCAAATAGTTCCTGAAATACAGTTCCTGATCCGTTAATAGCTAGAGCCGAGGGCCAGCGGATCAGACGGCAGCTGCTAACGTCTGTCACTGCTCTCTTCTTGCCTTGTGCGGCGCACTGCAGTCCATCCGGTCTGCGAGAAGGAACAGGCTCACCATCTGCCGTAACATTCATTAGCCGACTTCTCCCGGTGTGAGGTGTCAGGATGTGAAGTGTAACGTTCAGCGCCGTTAGGAAGGAGCAGTGTGTCGGGCCCCAATGCTGCCACTGAAGTCTTTGTGCTCACCCAAAAGGAGAAATAAATGGTTTAATTTGAAGCCAGTCTCATTAGAGAAGGTGAAGTTTTTCTTCCGTCGTTCAGCATTCCGTTTATTTTTCCCGCCTGCTAGTAAACAGAACAAATAGTTGCTGTCAGGGTTCTGGCAGCTCATCTGACGCGCAGCCAGAATTCATTCATCAGAGACCTTTTCTGCAGGAGCTGCCTTGTCCTGGTCCACAGGGAACACACTGCAGCGCAGATTTATCTTAACATCCCACAAACTGACTGGTGGTCTAGCACAGATTCAGCCCACTCTATCTCTCTGTCTCATGTGCATGTCAGCTTCAGCAGACAATGAATTAAGATTTAAGTTTTCCTTTTGTTTAACCCAAAAGGAAAATAAATGTTTTCATAATTTATATTATCCAAGTATCTTCAGTGTCGTTGTGGATGTGGATGCTGTGGGCAGGAAGGATCTCCAGTAACATTAGAGATTTGTTTCGTTAAAATTTTGTCTGTTTAATTTATCGCTGAGAAAAAAAAAAGAAGAAAAAATTACAACAAACTAATTTTGTATTTTTAAGTTGGAACAAACAACATGGCCTCCCAAGAATCTTCAAACTTTGGATTCTGGCCAGTGTTGCAAAACGTTTGGACACCGCTGGGTAAGGCAGCTCAACGGAACGTCTTCAAGAAACAAGGCGCATGTAGTTAGGAACGCCTGCTGGACAAATTAAAATATTGAAAATAAATTTGCTTAATGGCAACACGTCAATTAAAAAAAAAACATGTTGTTTGATCAAATGTTTTTGCAGTAGGACAATGATGTGGTTTTTCAGCTGTTTCTAAATAGACGCATTTCGTAAAACTGCAATGAAAACTTTTTTTTCGCATGACAGGAGTCACATGATCAACGGATGTTGCTACTGATGGAAACGACAAAGTAGAGGACAGGAGGATGATGGTTTGGTTTGGTTTCTTTGGGCAATGTCCAGCTGGCTCCACCAGAGCTCTCACAGCATCACAGCTCATAAAACGTTGTCACATGTTGAATCAATCGCTCTTGTATGAAATGGCTGGCAACAATTTTTCCAAAACGTTTCATATGTAGCCGCCCCCAAGCGGGAATAAGACGCTCATGTCTCTTCTGATTGGCTGATAGATGAGTGCCAGCACCATGAATGAATTTTGAACATCTTTTGAAATTGAATTTTAATGAGTTATCGAGTGAACAAGCTTATTTGTGTAATTCTAACTTGATTTCTTATTGAAACATCGCAATTGCAATTTTATTTAATTTTTTTACATTAGAGGAAAACGGACACAGATTTGCACACATGTATAATGTAAATGCTGCTACAGTGATGAAATCCTCCCAGGTAGAATTGCAGCTGGAAACAGCGGAGGTGTTGTCCGTGATTCCCACCGTTTGGGTCTCCCCCTGCACAGCATGCGGCGCAGTGCATCACACTGCGTCTTCCCCCAACAACAGCGTCTCCCAACATGCAGCAGGCTGAGCGTGGCTGCAGGCT
This sequence comes from Xiphophorus hellerii, assembly GCF_003331165.1. Classification (NCBI taxonomy): domain Eukaryota; kingdom Metazoa; phylum Chordata; class Actinopteri; order Cyprinodontiformes; family Poeciliidae; genus Xiphophorus; species Xiphophorus hellerii. Next base: position 3,518,183 of record NC_045692.1, read on the forward strand.
CCCCAAACACCCCCCCACCCCCGACCCTCATCCCGCTTCTTCCTCATTAACATTTCAAGAGGTGAGGCTTTGTTCCTCACCGTAAAACTCCTTCTGTTCCACCCACAGATAATGCAAAAAGATCTGAGATATCGCTCGAACAATTCCAATCCAGCATGATCTTCTTAAAGGACATCAGACGCGTCGTTTCCAGACAAAAGCTTCAAGTCACCTGTCAATAATTTTCTGTTTTTTGTTTTTGGTATAACTAACCCAGTTTGGCGCAGGCCTCTTTGAGCGAGTTCTTTCCCAGTCAGCTTCCAGCTCTTTAGCAGAGCCGCCATGTTCAGACAAAGTGACATTTTAGCTGAACGTTATCAGCGCGGGACCGAAAGGTTAATTGCTCGCGTCTCTGTTAGCTCAGCGAATCCTCTGGTCCGTGAAATGAAAACATGCTGACTCACACTCACACCAGAGTTTTCATCTTGGGTTTTTTTTGTTGTTTTTTTTTTCCTCTGCCGACTCTGCATATATGTACCGGATGCAATTATTGGCAAACTCCAAAAACGCATTTGACTTTCAGTGAGGAGTTCTTGCATCTCGGGGTTGGGGACCGGAGGGGATCGGTCGGTCGGCTTGTGAAGCACAACGAAATGTGATGATGGCCGAGTTGGACAAATGTGGTCTGACTGACACTCAGCCATGTGGAAATGTAGGTTAATCTGGTCATATGGATGTGAACATGGCCAGCATCAGGCCTACCTCCAGGAGTGGAGGGAGAGACTACAAAGAAGGAGGAAGAAAAGAGGAAGGCCAGACAGGATGAGAGGAAAAGGGCAACCTGAGCGAGGGAGCGGTGGAGGACAAAAGAACAGAGGGAGCAGGAGAAGATCGATGTGGCTTTTTGGAGGTGGAACCCATCCCCTACACTCACACACACTCACCCCCACACACACACACCCCTCGCAGCCTGGCTTCAAACGCTCCTCAGTGTGACTGCCGGGCTGACTGAGTGTCTCCATGGTCACGTCGCCACGCTGTTGCACGCTTCCCCTAACCTGCTTTTGTGTAATACAATTACACACAAAACCCAGAGTCACACACCACGGCTCGGGCTTTAACTAGAACACTCACTAAAGTAGAGACGCACTGATCTGATATTATCTGTATCGGTCCCAATATTGAAAATCATTCTAGATCGGTATCATGACAGTGTGCTCAAAGCAGATCTATTCAGTCTATTTCTATGCTTTGTGTTCTGAGGACGTCATGCTTTATTATTTGTTTTGCATCCTATTTACAGTTCCTAATTGCATTATCTGAACCATTTGAAAGGTTTGTTGCGGTTTATTTTTTTTATGTTTGACCAAGATAATCAACCTATTTTTTCAATTTCTTATTTTTTTTCCATTGGCTGTTCTACGCCTAATCTCACCAACTGAACAAATTACAGTTGCTTTTACATGTTTGACCAGTTTGTGAAGCTGTTGGTGGAGTTAAATATGCTGTACTGGTGCAGAGTTATCAACTAAATTTGTTTTAAAAAAACAAATGTGTGTAGAACTGGGTTCTGTGTGTGTAGAGTGTAGAACTGGGTTCTGTGTGTGTAGAGTGTAGAACTGGGTTCTGTGCGTTCAGCTGAGCAGGCAGTGGCCCCTGCCCCGCTGCAGGGCCCGTTGCCATGCTCACATCGATGGGAAACCCTCCCACTCTTCTCTCCTGATGGTCACATTCATCACATGGAGACTCCCACCTGCTCACCAGCAAGTCCCGCTCTGTCCCACCTTCCTCTCTGTGGGCACCACCTGCTGGAAGTAACGGGGAACTGCGGCTCTCGTACCCTGCTGCCCTCACACTGACCTGTGCCTTTTTTTCCACACAGAATAATTTATGGTTTAATTTGCTGTGCGCCGCCTGGAGGAGTGGTTTCTGGTGATGGTACAGCAGCAGAGGGTCATTAGTTCTGAATGGGCCGAGGCGAACCTGGTAAGCATCAGGGATGCAGAGAGCTGAACAACAACCTTCATGGCTCCATTTACAAATCAGTCAGTTCCTTTGTTTTCATCTGCTTTTACATTCTCCATGCAGGGTGTGCCCACACATCCTCCAACTCACATAATGTGCTGTAATGCAGTTCAGCCTGCACCGACCTGAAGTCTGAAAAGGATTGGTCACGGCCATGCTGGCATGTTGCTGCGAACAAGATTAAAGCAGCTCTGTACTGAGCGGCGCATTTCATTCTACCTCTGTCGTTCCATCCGTACCTCATTTATTGTACCACTCCCAATTCCTCAGGTTCTAATTACTTGTCACGAGCAGAGGGAGCTGCATCGCAGCTTTCTGACACGTCTTGTTCTTCTCTGATTGTTTGCCTACAGGAAAACGCTCCGGGCAGAGATCTAGTCATGCTCAATCACAATACCATGTTCTATGATGGCATGGATGGCTGCGTGGTTGGATGAAGAGATGGATGGATGCCTGTTTGGATAATAGGTTGCATGCGTGGTTGGATGACGGGATGGATGTGTGGTTGTTCTGCGTGACATTATGAAAACAAAACTGTGATAATATTTCTGAATGTTCCGTGTAAGTTGGCCTTAAAGCATAACTACGACGTTTTGTCCAGCTGAAGCAGTTAGGAGACATCTCTGTTTTCCGTTTTGCAGACGACTGATTCTTTTATTTCAGTTTTCACGTTTTATTTAAGTCGGTGGTAAACTAACATCTACCTCTGTCTCAATATGCATCCTGTTTCTGAAAGAACTTTGAATCTCTCTTATAGTCCTTGTTTAAGGTGAACAACAACAGAACAATATCAGTGACATTAGTGATTAGTGGTGTGCCTGCACGTCTTTATAAAGGGACCTTGCAACACCACTTCCTCTTGTGTTAAATGTGTGTGTGAAGTAATGAGATCCTTTTCCCCTCTGTCGCAACGAGGTTTAGAGTTTCCTTGCCTCCTCTGCCGGAACATTTCAGAGCATTAGAGAAAACAGAAGTGCGTTTGCGTCTCGTTTGATGGCCGCCGAGCTTCGCCATGCGCCGGGCGCTCAGCGTGTTCAAGGGCTACCGGAAAGCCGGGGAGGATGATGACGACGTGTTTGTGTGCAGCCCGGGATGCAAGGTGACAACCGTGACACATAGAAATGCTTTTGTGTTTGCAGTTAGCCAGATTGGAAGTGCGCTTTGATGCCCTGCGTCCGTCAGACTGATCCAGAACCAGTCCACATCCCCTCAGGAGTCGCGTCTCTGTGCCGTTCCGGTTGGAGAACTTTTTTTCCACCTCTTGCAGCCAGCAAAGCCTTTGAATCTCTGAAATCTGTTAAATTGTTTTCCAGGTAGTATTTATGTGCTGCTAACTGAGGCCTGACAGGCTAGAATTAAGGCGGCCGCAGTCTGCCAGCGAAACACTTGATGTTGACATCAATTATTCATTTAGAGAAGGTTCCCCGCCAAGTGTCAGACGGTCTCGGCGTATGGTGTGGACTTCTTTTTCTCATACACAGCCTTCTATTTATACGCTGACTGCAACCTGAAACTAAATGAAGCCGTTTGTGTAGAAACGCTTCGGCCTTTCTTACTGTTTTTAACTTTCTTTTTCTGCTCGGCTTTCTGATTTGATTTTGGGCCTAGAATCATTGTGTTGTCGCCGCAGCTTACTGTCCAGTCTTAACTAAACTCTGGAGCATCATTTGGTAACAGTACTGTTACACTATTTTTCTTCTTATTGTAACTATGTATCTCACATTTTTTTCTTCTTCTTACATTATTGTTTCTGCTAAACATTCCACATAGTTTAGGATTTCCTGCAGCTTGCAGATGTAGAATTCTTCGGGGCTTTTTAACATCTTCTTTTTTTCCTTTTTGGACTGTGCTTTGCATTGTGCAACAATAAGTGGGATTCTGTCATGTTACTACATTTTGTGCTCCGAAAAACTCAAATTGTTTCCACTATCAAGAGATTTGTAGCACCTTTTCTTTTACAGTCAGCATTTGCTACAACTAAGTTTTTGCTGCTGTAGGACAATAAATAATATTTTTGTTCTATTCATCTAATCTGATTCCAAGCATCAGAGGCCAGAGGCGCTTTCTAAACTCAGCTCTGTATTCTGGTTGTTGGTGTTTAACAGTTTGTATGGATAATTTACATATGTATATATAAACTTTTTTTCATAATCACATCATTTTGTTCGTCTTAATCATTCATCTAGTGATCTTCCCCCTGTTTTACACTGTTTTTGCAATGGATTATAGAGCATAGAGAATATTGGTATTGGCCAAAAAAACTACAATCAATGCATCCATAATTTACATTTTTTTCTAAAAATGGTTGACAATAGAATCAATTAGTATACCTTAAACCTTAAACTTATAAAAACTCATCAGACTTTGACTTATTTAGACTGTGAACCTTTACCAGGACCGCCGTTGTAAATCTTTGGTGTATCTGCTAAAATTGACAGATCAGACATTTTAAAAGATCAGTGATCAACCAGAAAACTGACTGACCCAACTAAAAATACACAGCAGGCCCGTTTAGTGTGTGTTTGACTTTTAGATAATAGCCCTACTAAAAGCCAGGTTGAATGGAGTCATTTACACCTCGACCTGAACAGAACACACACCATGCCAACAACTACTTGTTAAGTCTCACTGAGTTTCCTTTTATGTCCAGTAATGTAATGTTTTTGCAGCACAAAATAGCCAAAGTACTGTATTAAATGCATTTAGAGACGCCCCTATAAAGGCAGCATGACTAATTTATGAGCTGAAATCATGTGGACACATGTGGTGTGTCATGCTTGTAAACAGTAGTGCTTTGTTCCTGCACACACACTCAGCCGTGCCTAAAAATGACTTTTAAATTGCTCTGAAAAATATTCTACTTTAGCTTTGGCCTGAAACCGATTCAGGCCCCGCTCCTCATTCCTCTGCGCTCAAACTTGATCATTACCACATTTTATTTTAATCTTAAGTTGTAACGCCAGCGTGCTGCTGATGGATGAGCGCGAGCCCGCGCCATTATCTCTCTTTGCTTTGCCGCATCGCTCCGTCTGAGACACAGAGAGAGGCGGCGTGACTCTAAAGTGGAAACAGCAGGCCTTCAGCTCCGCTCCAGCATGTGTGCAGGATATGAAACGATCATTCATGTGGGAAAATATTCCCGTCATCCCAAAAAGCGTCAGGAAGTCGCATCTGTGTGCTGAAGGCAGTGGATGTTCCTCCTCACCTGGAGCAAACCTGAGGGTGAAGGCGTGGCGCCGACTCAGCGCCCAGGATGAAAATTGGGATTAAAATGACGCAAATTGGAATTATGAAAAAAATTTGCTTAACGGAAACAGTTTCGGAACTACTCTCTTTTTTTGATAGGATGAGGTGGGGTTTTTTTTGTGGCCATGTCAAAATTGATTTATTTAGCAAAACTGCAATGTAAACACTTATCTGATGTCACACGAGTCATGTGATCGCAGCCGGATGTGGCCGCTTCCACCAAGGAAATGACGACCAGAAGTAGGAGGAGGACGATGGCGGCGGCTTGTTTTTAATGACTTGTGACGTGAACAAACTTATTCAGGTGTATTTAAAAAAAAAAAAATCTTATTTAACTGAAAAACCACAATTGCACAATTGCTTTTTTTTTCTTTCCAACATTAGTAGAAAATTAACAAAATTTAGTGTACATTTGTTATGGAAATGCAGTTTGAAACTGAGCACCGCTCCAGAAGCCAAAATATTCTAAACCATATCCATGGAAACGCAGCTTTCTGACATTAATGTTAGAAAGGCGTCTCTGTGTACGCAGTGCTGACTCCATGCAGTCATGTCATTCTGCAGAACCCTCTGATGCCGTTTCTCTTTAGTGTCTCAAACACTAGAATATGAAGCAGTGGGACTTTATTTGTCCTCAACAGTCCATTGATTTTATTTACTTCTGCTTTGCTGCAAAACATGCTAATATTTTCTATTGTTTGTTGACATTATGTCTTCATCCCCCTCGCAGGATGTCATTTCACAATTTTAGGCAATGCAACAGTTGCTAAGACAAGAGCAGGTTTCTGTCTCCTGCTCGTATGTAACTGGATCTGCTGACTTCCTCTTTGCGCCTTTGGGTCGTGCCCCGCTGGTTCTGTAACACCTGCTCCGCCGTCTGCCTTTAAAGGAGATTTTTGGGAGGTGATGTAGCGACTTTGTCAGAATATTTAGCAAATTTGTAGACCAAAAAAAATATCTGTATCGGCCAAAATCAAAATCGGTCAGTTGGGCTTACACCGATTGTACTTCTTGGTCCCATTTCTGAAAAAGTCAGATTATAATCTTTTGAATCTGGAGTGTAGGTCTACATACTCAATTCACTTTACTTTATTTATATAAGTCCACTTGATAACAAATATTGTTTCGAGACATTCACACACACACACCTCCCCACACACACACACACACCCCCACACACACACACACACCCAATTCAATTCAAGCACATTCCATTTGGTTCTTGTTAACAAACAGTACAATAAGCTCAGTTCATTATTTAAATTAGTTCAAAAAGATTCTATCTAAGGTCTAAATATGGTCAACATAATAAGTCTGCATTACGTTGCTGTTTACATTTTAAGTTATTCCTAAATTTACGTTGCGCTTAAATCTTCCTCCTCTGCCTTGTGGGATTAGATCGAACATGTTTCTTTTAGCTCTTTGGTGTTTAAGCAGTTTGTAAACCTTTATGCTGCCTGGAACTCTTCACATTTAAACGCTGCCCTTATAAAAATACCACCGTCTGCTCGACCTCTCTGTGCTGATAGATATACGACTGGACACGTTAAGTCCTGAGACCATGTGGCGTCAGAGCTGGACTGAGACGCGTTCTGAGAGCCACATGTGGTTCCTGATGTGATCCAGCAGCTGCCATGCAGGGCCGTCACACGTCATTCCACGACTTTCAAAATAAGAGGCGGAACAGTTGATCCTCTTTCCATGTGTAATGGCACATTCACTTCAACAAATAACTAATTTCCTCTTTTTCTGTAACTCAGGACTTGAGATCTGCTGAGGTTCAGCTGCCTAATTTGTTGGTGCATCAAAATGTTTTAATTTTTAACATCTGTGCCTCATATGGATGTACAGTATCTACTGTATGTATGTGAGTAAAGGACAAAAATGGACTGTCTAGAATAATTTGTAAAGACAACAAGATCATCAGCACAGAGCAAAGGATGCTGGGAGATTTCTATAAAAAGCATCCCTGTTGCCATAAATCAATGTATCGCATGATAAATTAAAACCGCTATAATTTCCATTTGCATGATTTATCTTTTTTTTTTCTTTTCTCTCTTTCTACCAAAACCTGGATGATAAAAGTTTTCAGTCTGGTGTTTTGGTCTCAACTTGACCCTTTTTATGAAAAACTATTTTGCTCACAGAGACTTCATTTTGAATAAATTGTATTTGTTGGTTCTGTTGTTTTATTTATTTTTAAATTAAAATATCTTCCAGTTCCAGTTTTAAATGTTCATAATAATTTAACGTTTGTTGATCTTTGAGAATTCGTTCTTGCATTATTATGCCATTATTACCATTATATTACTTGAAAAGGGTCTCAAAACAACAATATTGTTGTTTATTGCAATAAGTTCTGTGACAATTTGTTATCGTGACACGCCTAACTGTAGTTTAAAAACCGATTTCCCAGTCTGATCCCTGTTCTGCCGTCTCCCTGTTCAGACGACGTCTCCCACGGGTCCGGGCCGCTCCGTCTCACCGGTCTACACCAACCTCCAGGAGCTGAAGATCTCCCAGTCCAGCTTGCCTCCCGTCCCGTCAGGCTCCCCGCTCCACGTCGTGGGCGACTGGGAGACCCACAAGGACCTGAGCGGCAGGTACTTCTACTACAACCGGGCCAGCGGCGAGCGCACCTGGAAGCCGCCGCGCTCCAGAGACGCCTGCAGCAGCACCAGCTGCGTCCGCGGAGACAGCCAGGGCACGGCAGAGAGCGAGGTACTGTTCAGGACAAAAGTGACCTTAAACATACAGCCGCACTTCTCAGATCTGTTTGTGGAAACCTCTGGAACAATGTATAACTTTGTATTACACATTTATTACACTAACATTGAAATGTGTGGCTATAATGTGACTTGTGAAATGTCACATATTAACTTATCCAAACATATGTTTGTAATATATATCAGAGACATTTGTTACTTATAGACAAAGTTTTATGTTTCTAGATGAAAACTCTGTGGTGAAAATGTTCTTGTGGTTTCTGAATGGAAGGAAATGAGAGAACCTTTGATGTCGGGGAAATTATGGCTTCCTGTCGGGTTGTTTGTTCCTGACAAATCATCCAACACTGCCCCCATGTGGTGTAATGACGCACTGCAGCAGGATTTCACATGCAGGAGGTTTAAACCAAGCAGCTGAGTGAAGATGGCCCAAATAGGCGTCAAACGTTTGTGCAGCAAAAAATTGCGTTTGTGCCGCTATTGTTTTAAAGATATTAATAAATGTTTCTAGAGGTCACCAAAGGTCAGTCAGCCAGTCCACATTTACAAAACCAAAGCAAATATGGTGTCAATCGACTGTGCTGCATTTGTGCAGCAAAAAGTTTTTGTCTGTGTTCTTTTTAATATTTGTTTCTAGAGGTCATGTTGACACAATCAAACAAAACTGATTAGAATACTTTTTATGTTTGCTACATATTTTTGTATCTGTTGATTGACACAAAACTTGCTTGATTTTGTAAATGTGGACTGGACAGTTGACCTTTGATGACCTCTGTAAAAATGTATTAAATTCATTTCATTTTAATGTATTAAAATGAAAGTGGCACAAACAAAAAATCGTTGCTGCACGAACCTTTGACACCAAAGTTTCCAGAGGTCATCAAAGGTCAACTAAAATCAATCAAAATGTGGTGTCACATTTTGACACCACATTGTCAAATGAAGCACAAATGCGTGAATGTGCTTCAAAAATGTTTATTTGCGCCGTTATCATGTTTAAAATAGTTTCCAGTGGTGACATTAACAAAATCGAACAAAATTGATGTAAATATTTTTTTTGTTTGCAGCACAGTGGATTTTGCGTTTCGTTTGATTTTGCAGATGTGGGGGATGGGGCTGGTTGACCTTCGATGACCTCTGGAAACATTTCTAAATATTTTTAAAACGATAGAGGCACAAACGAACATTTTTTGCTGCTCAAATGTTTGATACCAGTTTCATTCGATTTGAAGAAGGTAGAGGGGGCGTGGCTTCACTAAGCTGTCATTCTCTGACCACTGACGTGAGAATTAAAGATGGCCTTTCACCTGCATGTCTAAAAATCAACCAATCACATTCACTTCCTGTTCCAGTTACCATTTATTTGTGTTCTCCTTCGTCCTGCTCAGCCGCTGTCCTCTGAGGAGAACTGCCACAGCACACACTCCAGCCAGTCGGACAGCCAGTATGGGTCGCCCCCTAGAGGCTGGTCAGAGGAGCTGGACGAACACGGACACACCCTCTACGTGTCCGAATACACACAGGAGAAGGTGGGAAACTCTCTGCACGCACACACACTGCTCGTTCTAGCCCTTAGCATAGCGTTAGCTCGCACTGTTGCTGCTCCCGGACGCTGAGCTCTGTTTGTATCCGCAGTGGGTCAAACATGTGGACGAGCAAGGCCGGCCCTACTACTACAGCGTCGACGGATCCAGGTCAGAGTGGGAGCTGCCAAAGGTGAGATTAGCTCGTTAGCACCAGCTGCTTCACTTCCTGTGGATTAAAGCGACGGTTACATCATTATCCCTGTATCCCTGTTCCCCCCCCCCCGCTGTTGGTGTGGATCCGTTTAGAGAGTTGTAATAGGATGAGGGGTTAAAGTTCACAGAAAATAGTTTGGGGTGGGCTATTTGTGTCTTCACTCCTGCTAATCTGGAGCGCATCGAGCAGAGCTTCTGATTGGTCATTTTAACAAACAGTAGAGTGACTGTGCTCACATTCAGAGTACCATACTAAATCCCTGTCGTTAGTGACGCTCTCTGGGTGTGTGTCTGATGCTGCTGTGGGTGCTCAGAGGAGAGGTAAAGTAGCTGGAACCCTTTGGAGGAAACTTTCTGTCAACGTTTAATGAGCTGTAACCTATTTTCTACATCCCTGCAGTACAACATCTCCCCTCTGTCTGGAGAAGTTCCTAAGAGTCGGAGTTTGGAAAGGAAGCAGCCAGACCCCATCGTCCTCACCAAGTGGAGGCACAGCACCTACGTCTTGGACCTCAACGACAAGGTAACGGGTGGAGGGGTCACCAAGGGTCAGAATCTGAGAACTGCTGCCGTTTTCACATCAGATGTTTAGACTCTGAGTTCTGTTTTCTCATTTTACTGTCTGTTTGAGATTATTAGGAGAACAGAATACGAATGACATATTGCACTAAAGAACAAGATGTTTGGCTTTTTAATAACACCAAGTAAAGATGGAGGCATGGTGATCATGTGAAGTGTGCTGACATTTAAAAAAAAAAAAAAAAAAAAGGCATTATGCCTAAATAAGGGATTCACCGATCCATGTCTTTTCACTTACCGATACCGATATCTGCATAGGGATATCTGTCGATACAGATTTTATATTTGTACCAATGTATGCAGGTATGTTTGAAAACACAACTTGATGCAAGAAAAGGAAGTTGGAAGAACAAGAATTCCTGTTAACAGGGAAAAAAACTCATAGTGAAAACAAATATACAACATAAAGAGTTCCAAATAGACTGTTGGTATTTAGTAAATCCAGAACAGATCCCCAGGAAGGATAAGGATACTATTTCCAAATAAAAAAGCTGCTATTTATTTATTTATTTTCTCTGTTTTATAATATTTTTCAGTTTTCTGCTGTATGATATGCTGTTGGATGATGTTTTAAAGTAGTTGAAAATTTGTTGTCAATAAAGGTTAAATCAAATAAAAATCAACACAAATTAAGAATACTGGTTCCTGTAGCAGCTACTAGTGAAGGTATAAATCAAAGGGTAGCGTAAACAAAAATGTCACCCCTGGAGGTTAAACTGTAACCTTGGCTGTTAGTATTCAGTCCTTCATTTTCTACTACTGATGCTGGTTGGTCATTGAGATAAACAACTCCTTGGTAATCTCTTTAGCTTTCATGTTGCCTAGTGGATGTTTACCTTGTGTTTGGAATGACTCCAGACAGGATTCCTGATGGCTCCTTCCTGTCTGTATGCCACCTGGTTAAATAGATCATCAGGCTCTTTATTGTGATGCTTCTTTAAATGTTTAAGTTAGTTGCGCTACTGGTTGCGTTCAGTCTGTTATTAACGGCTCATTCATTCTAATTCAGTGTCTTTCAGAACAAATGAAAGTGCAGCATGAATTCAGGTTCTGCAGCAAACATGACTGAGTTGCTTAATAAAGCCTTACACAGAGTAAAAGCACATTCTTTTGCTCTTACTCCACATTGTTTTACTTAAAACCCTAACCTTCCTTTTTTTACCCTGATTAACAACAAGTCCTGATTGTCCTCCAGGTTTTCTCGTCCTCATTAACCTCACACCATTCTGTCTTCTAGTCGGTTGCTAGTTTTCTAGCCTCTCATCATGTTGTGCCTTGTGTTGGTAGGAGTGTGCTTTGGCGCCCAAGCTGAGCTCTCCAGATTCTGACTCCTGCCCATCATCTCCTAAACACCCTTCAACCGTTAGTATCCCCGCTCTCACAGCATGCTGCATCTGCTTTCACTGCATCCTTTGTCACTGCATTTGCTCTCACTGCATTTGGTCTCACTGCATTTGCTTCACTGCATTCACTGTCACTGCATTTAGTGTCACTGCATTTGCTTCACTGCATTCGCTGTCACTGCACTTGGTCTCACTGCGTTCACTGCCACTGCATTTGTGGTCTCTGCATTTGTGGTCACTGCATTTGGTCTCACTGCATTCACTGTCACTGCATTTGGTCTCACTGCATTTGGTCTCACTACATTTGGTCTCACTGCATTCACCACTGCATTCACTGCCGCTGCATTTGGTCTCACTGCATTCGCATTCACTGTATATGTTCTCACTGCATCTGCTGTTACTGCACCTGCTTTCACTGCATAAACTCTCACTGCTCTCCTCTACTGCATGTCACATCTGTGCTCTAATTGCATCCAGGCTAACATCATCTCTTAATCTCTTAATAGCTTCTTCTACTCCAAGAAACTAGAGACAGTGAGAAGTTCTGTGTGAAAGGAGGCATGAGAAACACCTACAGTGCCCCCTACATTACTTCTGCTTCTGATATGTTGTCACACTTTTTATTATCAAGATAATGATAACCTGAGTAAATACGGACAGCAGTTTTCATTTATTAAAGAGTAAAGGTTTTCCAGAACAGCACGGCTTTGTGAGAAAGTAAACTTTACAGACAGATCCCGATTGATCCTGGTTATTAAACAGTGCTGTCAAGTTCAGTTTCTTTATTCAAATTGGATCAAATGCTTCTAGCAGTGTCCTGGTTTCAGTTTTCTGAGGACCTGGCTCAGTGTGAACAACCGTTCGCCACAACCAACAGGGGGTTTGAGAAGACGGCATACACACACACACACACACACCCACACCCACCCACACGCACACACACACGCACACACCCCCACACACACACACACAAAGAACCAAATGCTGAACAAGGAGTACTTTCTGTGTTAAGGAAAAATTCAGACACTCTTCTGTCTTCTTTTGTGTCCTAATGGTTGAGTCGTTGATGCCCTCTTAGAGCAGTTTTGGTTTGCCACACACTGTTTGGAAGCTTCACTGTTGCTCCATGTTGTTAATAATGACTGTCACTGCATTTCACTGCACTCTCAAACTCTTAGAAATGTTTTTTTTTCTTTTCTAGACTGATGGATGTCAGTAACTCAACTTTAATAAATGACCCCATAATTTTAAAAACTGTGCTCTGTATTTCCTCTTTTTATGGTGGATCATTATAGTGTGGAATATAGAGAATGGTTTCTGTTAAGTGAATTTTATTAAGTGTCAGCACAAAACTAGTGCTTCAAAGTTTAGAAAATACAATATTTATATGACAAATATTTTGCCCATAATTGTACATTTTGCTAGTCAGTCCAAAATATACATTTAGCTCTGTAACTCAGCCTAATGCACTTGCTAAAGCAGCTTTAAATGCTGCCATCTGCTGGTAAAAATCAGACATGACATGCCTCGCCAGCAGATTGAAACCTTGCATGCTTTTGCTTTGAGCTTGTAAAGCCTCAGGACATTTATCTGGTTAACGTTCACAGGCTTGAACTGTTTCTGTTTGTTCCTCTTCAGCCCTCGGAGAAGTGTGGAGTCCTTAATGTCACCAAAATCACAGAGAATGGAAAGAAGCTCAGGTTGGACACAAGTGTTTGTTTACCAGAAAACTATTCAGAAGTTTCTACTCCCTTTGAACTTTTTGATATTCTATTGTGTTACAACCACACATTTGTATGGACTGTGTTGGGGATTTCATGTGACATGTGGGGAAACGTGGAAGAAGAGGCCAAAGCTGATTATAAGGCCTGATTATCATCCTGAAACAGCCCAGACAGGCGGTGACAGCATCATGTTAGGTTTGGTGGTTGTGGCATGACAGAATGCAGCAGAGTTCAGCGGGTGTGAGTACTATTGCAGGGCAGAGTACCTTACTGTGTTGTTGTTTTGTCTGACAGGAAGAACTGGACATCTTCCTGGACCGTGCTGCAGGGTTCCTCCCTCCTGTTTGCCAAGGGCCAGGGCGCCAGCACCAGCTGGGTACGTAACCGTCAGCTCACCCCAGCGGCTCCCTGGCCGTTCATCTCCGTGACAACGCTCTCCTGGTTCTCTCTGAGTAATCACCTGTCTTTTGAGCCGTCTGTTGCTGTGCAGTGTCGTCTGTTCATGCCTCTTCTCTTCTCTGCTCTCCTCTCCTTTCTGAAGTCATACTACCGCAGCGGCTCCATCCCGGAGCTGCTCCTCACTCTCCTTAGCAGCTGGAAGCGCTCGGTCAAGCCCCGCCCCGCCGTCTCCTATGTGACGGCTGTTGCCGTATGTCCCTCCCACCCCCATCTCAGCATGAATTGGCGCCTCCTTGTGTCCTCCTTAGTGTGTCATGGCCCCCTCCCTAAAACAGATTAATTTGTGTGTTTGAGGCCCTTGGCTTTATCTCATTTGACTGTAATTACCCAAATGCATTAATACAAAGTGAAAGAGCCCTACAAGGCATGCAACACCTGTCTAACCTTAGTGTGAAGCGCAGTGGCTCTTAATGGCATCTATAAAGTGTTTCCACATATGATGGGACAAACATCCTGCATGGTTCATGCAAAAAATACAAACTTCTACCAGAGGAACGTCCACATCCTTCAACTGATGCTCTTTTGAGGCAGCTTTTGATTCAGTTTCAGCTTTCGGTTCTCTTGAGTGTCCAAGTGATGAATTTGAGATTTTCCTCAAGATCGCTGACTTGTACAATACAAATCAATGCAACTACAAAATAAGAGACTACAAAGGAATCAAAAACTCTTTATATTGAAGTATTAGTCAGGAGTATTCTTCCAGTGTGGGGTTTACACTGATCGATATGCTCCAATTTTCTTGATTTTGGGCGATTATCCAATAAGTACATGAAAAACTAATCTTATCCATTAATCCTATCTACCCTCAAAATCAGTCACTGTTCCCTATTGTCAGGTCTAAATACCTATTACAATTTAAACAAACACAGGAAAGACAAGAGAGTTAGATTCTTTGTTTCTCGCGAGGAGAGCAGACATAGATGTGCTTTCAGTTACAAATCTCCAAATGCTCTGAAACACATCTGACCGCTCCTCTCTTTTTATTACTTTCAGAAACCCTCGTACATTGGGCGCTTGCAACTTCTCAAAGGGAGGGGGAAAACAATTCATCACTAGTTGCAGCGCTAATAACATTCATTATTTAGACACATGTTATCTACACTCTAAATCCTTCTACTCCAGTCGAGTTCCAGACACGGCCGGCGTTGAGTAAAACAAGTTGTATATCACACAGGAGAGCAGAGTTTATTGCTGGGCAATAAACTGCTAGAAGAGTTGTCTCCGCTATCTCCCAGGCTTCACTGCTATGTTTTCTCAAGGAAGTCACAGGAAGGAATCAAAGTTATTTAACACACAGAAACATTACTTAAAATAGAAGAAAGAGAGAAAAAGCATATAATTAAACATTATCTAAATGTAACTACAAGGCTACATGATACAACGAATATTTGATAATACTAATAATACAATTTACCCAACACCTATGAAAAGATTTATTGGCCAAAATTGGAAGGCCTTTTAATGATCGGTGATCAGCCTGAAACCTGCAATCGGTCCACCTCTACAACACACCATATCCACAGTGGAACATGGTGGTGGCAGCATCATTATCTTGGCTTACAATTGACAAGCTAGGTTTTATGTTTTTATTAAAGCAGGGGAAGTTATGAACAGTTCCACACAGCAGTCAAAACCTTCAGGTGTCTCCTTCAAAGATAAAGCAGAATACATTTGAATTAAAGTATGGAATGGCCTAGCCAAAGTCTGGTAAATCAGTGAGATCTCCAATAGAGAGCTGTGGACAGGATGTCCTTAAAATCGGATCTAGGACCGTTGGTGGTAAACCAATGCTGTCAAGTCAAAATGTGAGATTGTGCTCAACCAGAGCAGACCTAGAGCTGAAACCGAGTCAGGAGGTTCTTCTAACTGCACAGTATCAGTTAAAGGAAGCAAGTGAATTAACACAACTTTTTTTCTATCCATATTTTTATTCTTTTAATGAGATTTGGTTGGTTTTTGTAAATTGTACTGGAAAACTGTCACATTGTTTGTAGACGTTTAAGGTGGTTTATCTTAATCTCATTTATTTAAAGCACATTAACCTGGTATTTGAACAGCGGTGTTTGCTCTTAAAAGCCACTTCACCCGGTCACTAAAGCTCACTGGTCATGCTTTGGTTCACCAGTTACTGGAATAGTGCAGAGAAAAACCCCTGTAGAGGTTTTCTCTTGGCTTCTGGTGTCATGTTCAGTAAATGGTTTCTGCAGATGGAGACCAACAGTTGGCTTGATACTCAGCGCTTTGGGAAAGTATTCACACCGCTCAGACTTTTCACATTTTGTCACCCTTTCACAACAATATGTATTCAAAGCAGTGCATCATTGAGAAGTAGAAGGAAGATGATGCATGGAACTAAAGCTTTTTGCCATAAGGACCATGAAAGTGCCAAAAAATAATTATTTTTCAAATTTTAGTAACATTTTTTATCTGCTCACCAATAAACTAAACAAGTAGTCTTATTTTGAAGGACAATGATCTGAGATGATATAGTCATGTAGAACCAAAACATAGAAAGGAGACTCTAAGTTCACCTTAATAAAAGGAATGTTGAATATTTTTGGCCTATGGAAACAAAAAAATTATATTCTAATCAACAAAACCAGGATTTATGAAAGTCTTTCTTTAACAACAACAAAAAAACAATAGTTACATTTAACTGAGTTTAATTACTTAATTAAAATTAAACTCTGAAACAATCATATTTGCTCTCTAAGTAAAGGTAGATATTGTGCTCCAACTTACTATTAAGTTTAACAAAAACCAAGTAGCCTGATTATGAAAAGAATAATACTTTGTGTTGTATATAACATGTTTCGTCTTACGAAGTCTTCAATTTGGTCAAATGTATACCATTCTTGTATCAATGAATGTAACACATTTTATTTCTGACACGCTCTCACAGAAATCTCAAAGTTTTACAATCAGAACATTCTTATAAAACAGCAGCAACAACAAGCGAGGATCATAAAATACCATACAATTATGGTCAATGCGTACAAAAAAATCAGTCCAAGGGCTGCAAATGGCCCCCGGGCTTCGCTTTGGAAACCCCTGACTCAGAAGTATCAGAGGAAAGGACTGGGAATAAAATACGTGGCGCACTTTTCAGATTTGCAAGTGCTAAAAGAAAATAAAAGCCTTTTTCCTCCCAGTTCACAATGTGCTCTGCTTTGTGTTGGTCTATAACAAATAATCCCAATAATACTGATTAGTTTTTGCTTGGAATGTGACAAAATGTAAAAATATTCTAGGGCTGGGAATGGATTTGCAAGGCAGTGCAGCAGTGTAGAGCATGACTTATGCTAACAAACACTAACTACATGTGGAAGACAGTCCAATGGTAAATCCCAACAGAAATTGGTCTAATTTGTGAGCCAAATTATTAAATGCTTGGTGTTGTAGATTTTTTTCCCACTTAACAATAAAAGTGAATGTGAGATATGGAGGGAAATGTCGCTTCGTTTGTCCAGTAATGCAACGGTTTATGGTGTGCTTTTGCTTTGTGTGGAATGTTGAGCAGAAACGATACCCTGAGGAGCTGCATCCCATCTTGGACCCAAACTTTTCCCTAATCCCGTTTCTTTACCTCTAACTGGACTAAATCCTGCCGGAAACGCTAACATGTTCTGTCGTATCCGCGCTTCAGCCTCATTCTGTATCCCAACTTTCTATTCCAGAAATTTGGCAGCAACCAGTCCAAGCCTGAGTTCACGGTAGATCTGCGCGGAGCATCGGTGGAGTGGGCTTCCAAGGAGAAGTCGAGCAAGAAACACGTCATTGAGGTATCCGTAGTAGGACCCGCCAGATTCCACTTTCTCGTTTGTGTCTGAAATCCAGCTTTGACTTGCGACGGTTTCCCTCTTTCAGCTGAAGACCCGTCAGGGCATGGAGCTGCTGATCCAGTCCGAGATAGACAGCGTCATCAACGACTGGTACCGGGCCCTCACAGAGACCATCAACACTCATGTGAGTGCTACTCATACCTGAATCTAGGTTTCAGTCGCAGCGAACACCGGCTCAAATGAAAACTGATGTCTCCTGTGGACCAGGCGTGGGAGTCTGATGAAGCCATCGAGGAGGACATGCCCGAGTCTCCGGGCGCTGAGAAACAGGACAAAGAGAAGGACCATCGGGACTCCAAGAAGATCAGAGGTGAGTCGAACTGAAAGGCCCAGCAAGGTCGGACCGAAGTAGACCAGTCCATGTCCGTTTTCACGCCCACCGTTCAAAGTCCACAAAACATACACAGTGTACATCATGTTGTTTTGTCATACAGTATGTGTGGTTTACAACAGCATAGGAAGCAGCGATCATGGCAGAGAGGAGCTACTATTGTGAGTTCACAAGTTCCTAGGAATAATAATGAGTGATGAGCTGCAACATCTCATTTATCTCATTATCGGAAAAAAATAAAATAAAATTTGCCAATGAAACCCCCATCAGAACAGAACCAAGGAGGGGAGAGTTTGATGGTTTGGCCCAACAGTACGTACTTCCTCACGGCCTCTGACTATTCTTCCTCAAAACTATCCATCCCACTCTCTGGCTGAAAAACCAGCTTCTTGAAAGTTGAGTAGTTGGGACTTTTTTCTGCATAAACAAACACACCCACAAAATTCTGATCAGTCACACAGAGAGGGGGGCAGAAAAGTTCTTGTGACAAGAAGAGGTGGACCATGTGTGGCAGAGAACAAAATTACAAAATTTTTATCACACAACTGCGACAATGAGAACCGATTTTGGTAGTTTGGCTCGACCATGCAGAGCCCTTAAGACCAACGGGATTGTCCCGACAGCAGAATAAATTCCCCACTGACTGAATATGTATGAAAGCAACAGAAAACTTGTTTATGGCAAATTTCTTTAAATCTCTAGTGCTATTATACTATTCTTTCTGATGTCAACTGCCCAAATGACAAACTGCTCCTATTTACACCTCGTGTCTCCGCCCTCCTGTATCTCCTCAGTGATGAAGAACTCCATCAGTATGGACTCATCGGACCAGAAAAAAACCAGGATGAAGCTGAAGAAGTTCCTGATAAGGCGACCCACCTATCAGGCAGTCAGAGACAAAGGGTACATCAAAGGTGAGCATCCAGGATGCGTTCTCAGAACCAGCATACTCCACTCCCACCGCTGTAAGCTACTGTCTGTCTCTCCACAGACCAGGTGTTTGGCTGCAGTCTGAGCAGTCTGTGTCAGCGGGAGAACACGTCGGTACCCAACTTCGTCGAGATGTGCATCGACCACGTGGAGAACACAGGTACAGGCATCCAGGACGAGATCTTTAAACCACGCAGACACACCCACACACACCCACCCCCACACACACACACACCCACACACACACGCCCACACACGCCCACACACAGTGCCAGCTAGAATTCATCCGACTGTTCCTTAATCTGTCCGCACCACACCTGGAGAGGAAGTTTAACCTGTCTAGGGTGTAGTAATGGACATTTCTTTAACAGAACTCAAAACAACAGAATTCAAAGCATCTGAGCACTTTTGACCCAGTAAGAATCCATTTTAACCTCTTTTCTTTTCTTCTGTTATACCAATATGTTGAGTTAAAATAGCGTCTAAAAAACTTCACTATGTGATATTTGTAGCATTTATACAGCATCAGAGAACACACAAAGATCTAGTGGCTTGCTAGTATCTAACTTTTTCAACCTTCTACATTTCTCCTTCAGTTAAGAAGACATCCAGGTTTACACTCATCTGTTTTCATTCAGATAAAATGGTTATAAGCTGCTTCAATAGACTCCAGCTTTGGGTTCTCCTTTAGGTTTTGCTCGGTTGTATTGAAAGCAGAACTCTGCTGCTCTAGTATGACATCTAGTGGTGTTCTGAGGGAACATATGCTTGAAAGGTCCAGATGTCTCTGGAAGCCCATATTTCAAAGCCCACGCTTTCAGAACTTGGTGGACTGATGGGAGCAATCTGTTGACATCACACAAAATGCTCCTGGATGAAGGAGTTTGCCGTTTCTCAGTTTCAGGATGAAAAGCAGATTAGTTTTTGAGTAGGTTCATCATGACTCAGCACATTTTGCTCTTTCTCCCACCTGTGCAGGTCTCAGTGTTGATGGCCTGTACAGAGTGAGTGGGAACCTGGCGGTGATCCAGAAGCTCCGCTTCGCTGTGAATCACGGTAAGGCCTGGTGCGGCTCCTCCGGACCTCTGGTGTATGCTGTGGAGAACCTGCCTGGGATCAGTGGCTTATTGATCATCTCCTCCTTGTGTCAGATGAGAAGGTGGACCTGAACGACAGTAAGTGGGAGGACATCCACGTCACGACCGGCGCGCTCAAGATGTTCTTCAGGGAGCTTCCTGAGCCTCTCTTCACATACGGCTCCTTCAACGACTTTGTGAACGCCATCAGTAAGTGACTTATAACGGCATCAGACACTCTGAGGGTGGTTTCACACCTCTTAGTCCGGTAGATTTGGTTAAATTGGGAAAGTAGCAAAAATACAATATGAGTTATATTTTCATGCTGGCACAGTTTGATTTCTTTGAGAAACCCGCTTACCTCCTTGTCTGTGTTGGGGCTGCAACAACCACCACTGAAGGAAACAATATGATAACTTCTGAAGACACCGAGTGCAACTTCTTCAGGAAGTTTGAAACAAATGGAGTATCATTGGTTTCCATGGTTGTAGGATTTCTTTTTGTTAAATGTTCCGAACAAATACTCTTCAACATGTGTGAGACATTGCTAGGTATATGGGATTGTGTAGGTTGCATTTACCCAGAATGCCCTGTGCTGTAGTCCACTTCCTGCTTTTGGAGCGGTCTCTGGGTCGTTTGGTGTTCACATATGCATTTGAACCAGACCAGAGTTTACCTCAACTGAACTGAGGCCAAGGTTTTCAGACAGACCACAGTTTTGTTTTTTAAGTCTGCAACAGAATTCAGTTATGCATTCAAAGCTCCGCAAGCGAACCGGACTTTGTAGGCAGATGGACTGGAGTTGGATTTAAAGTGGACTAAACAGGGCTGGTGTGAACACACCCTCAGTGTCTTCAGCATATTTTCATCATCCCTGAATGTTTTCTCTTTACAATCTCAGCTGTCGTATGTTTTTGGATTTTATGTGACTGACAGACAAAGTAGTTCATTATGTTAAGCACATTACCAAGTACAAGTCTGAAAAGTGTGGCTTGGATTAGTTTCCAGGTACTGAGTCAACACTTTGTAGAACCACCAGTTAAAGCTGCAGGTTTTCAGGGAAATGTCTACATGCACATATACAGCTCACTTAGATTGAGGAAAGATTCTGATTTGGGTCTGCACTTTGACTAGGCCACTCCAACACGTAAATATGCTTTGATCCAGCTCTGACTGTATAATTAGGTTGTTAACCTTCACCCCAGTTAAAGTCTTCATCAGGGTTTCCCTCCATCCAGCTCCATTGTTCCTCTCATCATCTCTGACCAGCTTCCCCAAGCATGATGCAGCTAACACTATGTTCCACAGAAGGGGCGTGTTCTGGATAATTGATCATTAATTTGCTAATTAGGTGATTTATGAAGGGGAATGGTAGCACTGGAGTTTAATTTTGGGTATTAGACTAAAAGGGGTTGAAAAGGTGCCACATTGTATGTGCAATTTTAAAAAACCTGGATTATTTTCCTTCCACTTTCTTTGTGTTGGTCAGTCAGATAACATTCCGATAAAAAAAGATGGAATGTGACTTTAGCAAGGTACTTTAATCATGAAAGAGCTGAAGTCAGCACCGTTTATCCTTTTAATGACGTTTTAGTTTGTAATGTACCCACAAGAGGGCGCTTCTGAACTGTTTGTTTAGTTTTTTTTGTCTGTTTGTGTGCCTCAGAATGCTCTGACTATAAACAGCGTGTGAATTCAGTCAAGGACCTGATCAAGAAGTTGCCAAAACCCAACCACGACACGATGCAGGCCCTGTTCAGACACCTGCGCAGGTAAGCCCCGCCCCCACAGACCACAGCTACAGCAGTCGTCCCGTCACCTGCCGGAAATAAGACGGCTAAACCCCCGCTGCTCCTCCTCTCAGAACACACACACACACACTGCAGCTGGTGTGTATTCTTAGCCCGGCGGAGCCACCGGCTACATCAGACGCTCACAATGACATTTGCTGCGTCCCAATTTGCATTTATATGGCGCTGTGTTTGCTGTAATTCAGCACCTAGGAAGTAGGTGTTTCTCTGTGAAATTTATGGCGTGACATTCAGCGCATGAAGCGGATGTTTACGTACATCGGCAGGCGGATTTAATTTGCCTTTTTTTCCCCTTCCCTTCCATGAATATGTTATTGTTTTGAGCATCTGCATGCAGGGATGTAGATTCTATTTAAAAAAGGCTATTATGCTTTAGCCTGCAGCGCTCCGGAGCGTTTGTTTGCCTCCACGCTCCATCTACAGCCCTGAGGCTGTGTGTGAAGGCAGCCATGTTGTTTTTCTAGATAAATCTAAACTAAACCCAAAGAACCATCAGACAGATTCACTTAAAGCCACTGGAGACAAATCTAATTTCTATATTTGCTCCCGTTCTAACCATTGATACATATCACTGCATTGGACGTCACGTGATTGACTTGTGCCCCACACAGGCTGTGGATTAAGTCGCGAATATCGGTGGTCAGGAAAATGACTCAAAGAATCTGAAAAAGAGACAAAACGTTTTGCTATTAATTGTCAACATTATGACTTTTCTGGGGCAGCACATTTCACAGGATGGTAAAATGTCCTAATAAAAATACATATGTATACATACATATATGTATGCATGCATGTATGTATGGAGAGAGAGAGAGATCAGTTACGCTATCTTGACTTTGACAACCTTATCATGTAGACGTGTGTGTTTTGGTTTGGTTAATGCTAAAAACATGCGACCCACCCTCCAACTCTCTGACAGATCAGTAGAGCAGGCCTTTAAATGAGCCAGTCAAGCACCGCTGTGTTCACATGACCACTTATTAATAATCACAAAACAAACACCATGCCTGAAAACAAAATACTGGAACAGTGTTTTCAGATTTGTATTTTCTTGTGTGGGGAAATGTTTTTGTGTTTTCCTCCTGTTGCACTTAAACGTAACCGTTGCCCAGTCAGCTAGCAGAGTTGTTGTCAGTCGGTTGCCATGGCAACGAGCATGAGCGTAGATGAAAGCGGACACATGGATAGAGAAAAAGCAGATTTCGGACGGTTTTGATCTTCCCTGTTTTAATGACGTTATTTTCCTTTCCTGTAATCTCTGAGTTGAATAAATTACAAAAACTGGACTAATTACCTGATTTAATACATGGTGCTGAAGGTGCTAGCGATAGCGGCTAATAGGAGACGACCAGCCCAGTGATACATATGGATGGCTCTAACTCTCCTCCCTCTGCAGGGTGATTGAGCACGGAGAGGCCAACCGCATGACCACCCAGAGCGTGGCCATCGTGTTCGGGCCCACGCTGCTGCGGCCCGAGACGGAGACGGGCAACATCGCCGTCCACATGGTCTACCAGAACCAGATCGTGGAGCTGATCCTGCTGGAGTACGAAGGCGTGTTTGGGAGGTAGAAGAAGAAGAAGAAGAAGAGCGTTGCCGGGTTTCCCAAACAGACTTCTGTCCCGTTTCCTGAACAACGCTGTGGACCAAGCAGCTGGGAGGAATAAAAAAGGAAAATAATAATAACAGTTTACAAAAATGTTGCACTTACAAAGAATCTGGGGATGAGTTTAGGAATGAAAATAGATGTATAGATGTTGCCCGTTTTTTTTTTTTTTTCAGTTGCCATTCCTGCTGCGAGGAGCGGGCGGTTGAGAGAAAGGCTTTCAGAGTGTTGCCGTGGTGACGTGTGGGCCGTCTGTGTGAGTCGGTGAATTTTGAGTGTTTACACTGGATCTTTGGTGGCCAGTCTTTGGAATCAGAACCGGACGCTCCGTTTTGAACTCCAGGTGGGACGGAATCAGGAAGGAGCTGGCATCATGTCCGCCTTTCAGAACCGGGTCAGTTCTGTGTGAGGGACTCGTTCTGTTTGCTTTTTAACAGTGTTAGCCATGAACTCTGGGGCCTCCTCCCGGACCGGACCTTCGCGTAACGGAGCAGATCTCCTCATCATTAAGCTAGTGTTGCAGCGGACGCCGTGTGGATGCCCTCCAACACGTTGCCGAGCGTTTGTACAGAGCATTGTTGTAAAAAAGAAAAAGAAAAAAGGGGGGGAAAAAATAAAACGTCCCTGTGACTGAGGTGTGTATGCTTTGACGGTGAACCAGTGGAAGATTGTGAATTTAAATATTAAAAAAAAGCATCAATTGTGAGTGGAAAAAGCTCACAATTGATGGCTAGTAGTTCTGTGTGTGAGGTGTTTGTGCATGGTCAGCTGCACACTTTGAATGTAATTTTCCGGCTAACTGCTGTTTGTGAATTGCTATGTCTAATAAAAGAGACAAACTAAATGTGGGGGTGTGTTGAAGCTGGTTGTTGGTGTCGAGCTTAAAGTCTTTTTAATTTGTGGTGCACCAAGGAATTGGACTATATGTCCTTCATTTTTGTTGATTAACCGATACGTAAACGTGAAACCAATTTTATCCATCAGTCTCATCTTCCTCTGCAGTTCTGAAAATCAGCCACAGCTTCGTCCAACAGGTCTCCACTGCACATATGTTGTTAAAAATTGTCACCCAATTATTGCCAAATAAGCCACTTTATTGCTATTTTTAGCAACTTTTCAGACTTAAGAAATTTGTATCTGTGTGTTAGTCATTTTAAAGATTGGTGATCGACCATAACATTGCAATTGGTGCACCATCACCTCAACTCTATTATAAATGGACTGATCACAATAGAAATGTTGGAGTATTTTGAAAACTGTACATGTATATCGTGTTGCAGTTGAAGAGAAATTTGAGTTTTGCCAAAATATCAGCAGCTCTCCGCTCAGATCAGAAATGGATGCAAATGTCTTGACGGGTTTCATCGCTGCGTTCGACGGTAGCAGCAGAGGAAGTGTTGAACCCTCAGTCAGCTCTGCAGCTCTCTCCCCCTCCGCTTTAATTACATAATTGAAATAATCCACTCAACATGGAGATCCTGCTTATTGAATTGACTGATTAATCTTTCACATCCTAATCGATAATTTCCTCTACCTGTTAATTATGAAAATGAACTGCAATTCATTTCTGGAGATTTTCTGAAAAGCAGCCCGACCTCTGACCCCCTGGACTTCCATCAACGTGCCGCCGTCTGTTTCGCCGGGGCTTCTGTCTCTGTCTCTGGTCTGCGGGTCAGTGTGGCCGTGGAGCTGACGCCTGACGATTAATTGATGTCTAATTAGGTAATTGCCACGGTGCCAGGTTTGATTAAGAAGCATGAGGCGAAGTGAGCGCTGAGCGAAGCTGTTAGCTTGGAGCCAAATGCTGCTGTTTGTGTTTTCTGTTGGTCTGCCGACGATGGAAGACCAAGAACAAGCTGTCTGCTGATGTTTATAACAGCAATAGTTTAAAAATGTCATTTATATTTTCCACATTATTGTCTTTTGTTGTATAACGAAAGAAAATAATGTGGAAAATATAAATTACATATTTATAATTGCTACATTATAAATATGTAGAAATTACATATTTACATTTGCCAGTCCTCTGTTGATTGGCTAATGTTTTGTGGGTGGGGTCAAACCAAAGCCAACATTTCTATATTGAATTGGCATCATGTCTACAGCTGGTTTATTCCTAGTTTCACCACATGGGGGAGCTAAAGTCTGAACATCATTAAAACTATAAATGGGCTTCTGTGCTGCACCAATATGCTTTAAGGCTATTCTGTAAATATTATATCCTAAGACGTTTGTAAGAGGAAATTCAAAATTTTCTATCTTTCAGATTTTTGTAGTGGACAGAAATTCTTGATTCAGCAAAGTTAAGGGAGAGTGTGTGATAATCTGACTCCACCAGAAATTACATCCGTGTTCTGTTTAAATGTCTCACTTCAGCTCACTAATGATCAAGTTAGATCAGTTCTTCAGTTTTTTTTGGGGGGGGGGGTTTCTGAGTATCTCTTTTCTCAAACCTCCAGCCGGTCGTGGCAGATGACCGCTCATGCTGCGCCAGGCTCAGGTTCTGCTGGAGGTTTCTTCCTGTGAAGGGTGAGTTTTTCCTCTCCACTGTCGCTGCATGCTTTAATAAACATAAAATAAACTGGATTGAATGAAGGAAGTTGAAAGGAAAAGAACTTGAAATGTTTTGAAATGAAAAACAACACCTTGAAGAAAATGGAAACCTGTCGTGGATCTGAACACCTAAAACGCCTCAGACTCAGCTAATGATAAACTGCAGGGCGTCCAGTGAAGGTCTGCTGTATTCTGGAACTATTAGCAGACACTGTTGCAAAGCCAAGCTAACAGCAAATAGCTCTGGTGAAGTCTCACCGTTGCCATAGTGATGTAACTGCACGGCCATGTTCAGATGTTCAGAGAAGTTGATCCAGGATCCTTTCTGCTCTGCCACCTGACTGAACCAGACTGTCTTTGTGAAACAAACTATATTAATCCCTGATGAGATGTTATCATGTAGCTTCTGTTTAATATTTGTTTAATATCATCATTCAAACACAATGAACATCAAGTTATTAGCATTGATTTGGTGTAGCAGGTAAAATCTCTAGCCTTCCCTCCACATCCATATCCTTCAGAACGTTCTCAGTCTACTTTAGATGTTCCCCACCATATGTTCCCCTTTAATCAGACCCCCCCAGCCCAAACCCACCTCCCCATCTGTTAATTTACTCCAGCAGCTTCGCCTTGCCGCCTCAGCTGCAGGTCCGCTCTGACAGGACGGACCACCTTGGATTCAACAACCGTGTTGGAGGCAGCCGGCACTGAATGGCGTTCCCCTCTGAAAATGAAAACCGCAGGCTGTTAAAGCTCTGAGAGAGAGGGGAGGGTGAGCCCCCCCCCCCACCCCCCTTAACCTCTCTCCAAATGAGAAAACAATTAGATCATTTCTATAATTCATGGGTGCGACCGCAGCTCGGGGCCCGGCGAGGCCCTGAATGTTTGAAGCGCTCCATATGCTCACAGCGGGCCTGACCCGCTCAGCGGCGGCCCGGTGCCGCTCCGTGGAGGCCGAGGTGTGGGCAGGTAATGTGAGCGAGCCATTATGGAGCATGAAAGATTTATGGATCCGCAGCACTCCTGCTGCAGCTGCAGGTGGGCTGTGGGCGAAGCGGCCGGCCGGACGGGGAGCCTCCACCACTTTGTGGTGAACATCTTTGTGTTTTAGACGCCACTTTCTACCCTCAGCCCAGCCAGCGCCTGATTGGCTCGGAGGCCGGTTATGAAACTCGGTTCATCTCCACTGTAAGTTGATCACGATGCAGCAGCTTCCAGAATCTAAATGCAACAAACTCGTCACAGAGCTTCAAATGAGCCTTCGCCTCAAATTGTTCACTTTACATTTTGACGTCCTCTAATGGTAACATGTTGCCGTATTCATTTTGCTTCCTCCTCAACTCACTGTTACATACTTTATTCATACAATAGAAAATGCTAGAAATTAAATTGTGTTCAGAAATAGCACAAAAAATGTCAAGTTTAATAGGAAATCTGTACACATATTGCTTTAAGGTTGAAACCAAATTATATTTAAGGTAAGAAAAGTCGAGGAATGATATATGACTATGACTCTTACATCCAACTAAATTCAAAGAACTCAGTAACAAGTTTCCGAAATGACCTTTAAGAAAATAGTAACACAAAGTGATTTCGATAAGTAACTGTAGTCTGACTACTGGATTTGAAATAGCAATGCGTTAGATTACTCATTACTGAAAAAAGTGTTCTGACGTCAGTAACACGTTACTGACATCACTGTAAACAGCACACAGTTTTTCCCTAATTCCAACCCCTAAAAATGGGATTTTGCAACATCTTAAAGAAAATGAGCTGGAATATTAGTTCATAAAAATCACAGTTAACCAAACTTCATTCACCACTAGTGAGCTGATGTTCTTTCTTGCTTGTTCAAGTTTTCCAGTTGTTCTAAACAGAATGACTCTAACATTACTTCATCAGAAATTCCAAAATTCTTTGTGGTCATCACTTGAGTTTAGGTACTATAAACTCTATGACATTTATAGAACTACTAGTTAACTAATTTAGACAAAAAAAAATCTGGCTCTATAATGAAGTCACCTCTCATTGGCCAACCAGGAGGGTATTGTGTTATTTGGCAAATTAGAAATGAAAACAAGGAACAGTCACGTGAGGTTCCTCTAGGCTCCGTCCTCAGACCTCTGTTGCTCAATATGAACATGCTACAGAGGGTCCAATATTTTGTTTGTTTTTTCCATGGTGAGGATGAACACGGGAAAAACCATAAAGGTCGAATGCAGAGTATTCCTACGTCTCTATGCTGATGACACAATTTTCTACTTTAATCATCAAATGACTGCAGTAGATTTGACTCCTTGACTGGGTCTGCATAATCCAACAACACAGAAATCATTGTTTTAGATTGTCAAAGCAAAGTTAGCAATCACAACTGAGCTGAAAACTACAGAAACTTCACCTTTATCACTCTTTCTTTTCATTACACTCTTTTTGTACTTTTCTTAGGAAGTATTCCATGTATCAGAATGTTTCGCCACTATCAGGTCAGGTGCATGGAATTGGAGAAGCCTCTTGAGCCAACACCTGAAGGCTCACACACTTCCTGCCCTTCCGTCTTAACATAGTTACAGACCGAACAAACACACCCGAACGTCACACCCTGAATGAGAAGAAGCGGCACTTCCTGTCGAAGGCGGTGAGTTGTCGGACTGCGCTCTCATCCTTTCTCCAAATGTGCTGTCAGAGCTGTGTTCCTGCATGCATGGCGATGCTAAGCAAGCGTGTAAGTATTCCAAATGTCAGACCGGCTCGTCGTCGTTATTAATGAGCTTTAGGCAGCCGGAGTGGATCATTTTCCATGGAAATTCAATGCATTTTAAATAGCAGTGGATCAACATTCCGGGCCAGGATTTACATAAGGTAATTGCAGGATGCTGAAAGCACCTTCTAGCTGGCAGGGATTTTTTCCCCCCTCCCTCCCCTCACTCTCCTTTACCTTCAGTAATACAATCAAGTCCATTAAGTAGGCAATAAATACAAGGTAAGACTGTATCAGCGGTCTGTGACAGATAATGGCCTTTCTCCAGAATATCTATTTATTTAGCCGTGGACAGCTCTGCACACCTCAACAGTCAGAGGGGCCTCCTCTTCCTCACCTGCTCCTCCTGCTGTCTGGGAGAATTAAAATGAGTCTTTCTGATTTAACATAAATAAATAAATAAATAAATAAAATAAAAAAGCAGGTGGGGTGGAGGGATGAGACCATGATGCACCTCTCTGAGGTCTACCTGCTGCAGCTGCTATGAGGATCTGGGGAAATTAACAGTCAGACAATAATTTGCAGTGTGTATGTCTGCATACACAGAGCCGGAGAGGAAGTTTGGAATTTTAAAACCTTTTCCTGCTGATTTAAATATCAACACTGGCTTACCCCAAGGCAGCATTACGATCCTGGTGGTAGTCGAAAACTGTCATTTGAATTGAGTTTTGGGACTTCTTGTTACACAATGATTACACTTTGATAACATTCGGGATTCAGCTTCTTTAATTTTGAAAAAGGAAGTGTTTTTTTGGGGTGGGGGGTGGGGGGGGGGTTTGAGGCCTGGATGAAGATGTGAGCTGGAAGCTGACGGTGACACAAAGTGAAACTAGGTGCTCTGATTAATCTACGGGTGTGTGTGTGTGTGTGTGTGTGTGTGTCTCATTAACACTGTTGGCTCTAGAATCTGTTAGCTAACAGCGCATGTACTCCCCTGCTGCAGCCGGGCTCCGCCGAGGCTGTAATTAGGACATTTCATCCGTAGCCTTTTCAACACAGCTGTCTGATTGGAGGAGAACCCCCTCACCTCCCCCCACACCCCCCAACACACACCTCCTCCTGTAATTACAGAGGCCCCGGACCCCTGACGCTGTCGCAAACAAGAATTCAATTAAGGGATCAACAGCCACACACACACGCGCGCGGCCATCTGCATTTGATGTGATCACGCGGGCCTCTGACGGGGGAACTTTTCCCTCCCTCGCGCCTTCCAACAGGTTCCACCTTCAGAGCGAGGCCCGGCCCGGTTTGCCAGCTCTCTCATAAGCCTATTGGATTTGCTCCCGTGCCAACGTCTTACTTAATTAGCCTGCACATTTTTACGGGCATAAATCGCTTTTACATCACTGCCAGCGGAGCGCACCGCAAAGTGGGTCGATCATATATTATGTTGATCCTCCGCTGGCGCAGTCAAAGCCATACATTACATTTGAATTTGTCGAAGAGCCCAGGGCCCCTAGCATCATTCTTCTTTGTTGTGCTGTCAGTGATAATCTCTCCCCAGGGGGTCTCGGCTCCTGCTCTCGCTTTCTTTTCTGCTCGCTGCCCCCAGATGGGATGAGTAAAGGGACGTGGGGGACCGGGGCCGAGCCAGGAGGGAACCCACTCATATCTCCCCGTCGCCCCCGCGGCCCCTCCCGCTGCTCGAGGAAGCTGCCCACCTTCACGACTTCCACGGACATGGACCTGGAGGAGTCAGGATGAGGCCTGTCATAAGCTCTATTTTGTTTGTATTTTTGTTGTTCTTCATTAGTTTCTGCCCAATATTTAAACATATTTGTATGATATGTTCATGACTTACTCTACTCCAGTACTCGCGGTGTGTACGCGCTTCCTCATTTGTTTAATATTAAGACTTTAAAGGGTCTAAAATTAAAAACTCTAACTTGGGTTTAAATATGTTAATCACGGGTCTTACATTTTGTATATGTCGGGTTTTTTTTTTGTTTTTTTTCCCTGCAGGCTTTTCTGTCGGGCAAAAGTTTAAGACATCTTCACTGCATTCTGTGATTCCAGGGGTTGAGGCTACTGCTAATATATTCTTGCTAGCTAATTTTTTTTTTTTTAGGTCTAAAGTGCACATTTTTTGCCAGTTGACTGGATAATGTCCGTTTTCACCACTGGCTCACTTCTGTTGCTAACCTAAACAATGCCCGGTACAATTTGTGCAAACAAAAAACTTTGGAGCTTAGAGAGCCATATGAAGTGTGAGACACACAAAGTGGCATTAAAAAGTCATTAAAAGTCTTAAGTATGACCTAACCAAAAGCAAATTCAATTCAATTCTTGCCATCTTTTTCTAATCAGTGAACGTATCATGCTAAGCGGTTATCATTGCAGGAACAAGACTTTACACCGTGTTCCAAATTATTATGCAAATTGGATTTAAGTGTCATAAAGATTAAATTTTTTGTTGTGCTATTAAATTTATAGATGGTATTGTGTGTCAGGGCTCTTTGAATCACTATAATTAATTTCAGAGAGCTGGGTTGATTAGTTTGTCTGATGAGCTCAATTAAAGGAAATCTACTTAAGAAGGATGTTCCACATTATTAAGCAGGCCACAGGTTTCAAGCAATATGGGAAAGAGAAAGAATCTCTCTGCTGATGAGAATCATCAGATAGTGTAGTGCCGTATGACAAGGTATGAAAACATTAGATATTTAACAAAAACTGAAGCGTTATCGTACTGTGAAGAGATTTGTGAACAAAGATGGGTTTGTACAGATAAAGGCAAAATGAGGAAGGTTTCTGTTAGACAAATTCATCGGATTAAGAGAGCAGCTGTTAAAATGCCCTTACAAAGCAGCAAACAGTTATTTGAAACTGTTGGTGCCTCTGGAAGCTCAAGGTGGAGGATCCTCTAGAGGCTTGCGGTGCATCAACCTACTATTGGGCCCCCTAACCAGAGCTCACAAGCAGAAACGGTGGCAGTGGGCCCAGCCGTGCATGAAGATTAATTTTCAAACAGACTTGTTCACTGATGACCGCTGTGCAACCCTGGATGGTCCAGATGGACGCAGTAGTGGATTGGTGGTGGATGGCCACCACATCCCAACACGGCTGTGACGTCAGCAAGGAGGTGGTGGAGTCATTTTATGGGCCGAAATCATGGGGAGAGAATCATTGGTCGGCCCCTTCAGAGACCATGGAGGTGTGAAAATGACCTCAACAAAGTATGTGGACTTTCTGACTGATCACTTTCTTTCATGGTTCAAAAAGAAGAGCCGTACTTTCAGTAGCAAAATCATCTTCATGCATGACAATGCACCATCTCATGCTGCAAGGAATACCACTGTGTCATTGGCTGCTATGGGCATGAAAGTGGAGAAACTCATGGTGTGGTCACCATCCTCCTCTGACCTCTGACCTCAACCCTATTGAGAAGCTTTGGAGTTTCCTCCAGCAGAAGATCTGAGGATGGAATGCAGTTCATATCAAACCAGCAGCTCTGGGAAGGTTTTCTGACATCCTGCATAGAAATTCAAGCAGAAACTTTCCACAAACTCACAAGTTCAATGGATGCAAGAATTGTGCTGTGATATCAAAGAAGGTCCAATGTTAACATGTAACTCGGTCTGTTAAGATGTTTTTGATTTAAGTAGCTTTTGATTTTAGTACATGTGACCACTTAATGCTGCACATTCAAAGAATGACTGTTTGCAGTTCTTTATAATCCATAAAATGTTTAGAAAATCTGCTGTGTATAATAATTTGGAACAGTGCATTTTGAGTTTTTTATTTTTGAAAAAAAAAATACTGTTCATGGGGAGCTTTGTTCAGTAATAGTTCATGACTTGAAAATTATACTGACCATCATTTGCATTGACCACTTAGGAAAATCTGAGAAAATATCACTTGCATAATGATTTTGAACACGTGTATATTAGCTAATTTGAGCTTCTAGTAGGTGTTCAAAATTCCACCAGTGAAAGCGCAGAGATATAAGAAGTTATTTAAAACCAAACCATATTTTCTACATTAGACTTGTCTTTCTTTCAGGCTGCGAAAGAACTTAACATACGAGAGTCAGACATTCAACAGATAACAGGAAGGCTGAACAGAAAGTTTTCACATGATCAACAAGAGGATGTTACCACTGGTACAAACCATGAAGAAGACAACAGGAAGACAACAGGAAGTAGTTAGCACATTTGTAATTGAAACTGAGCTATAGAGACAGAAGAAACAACCCTGTGCACACACACAATTTAGAGACCTAACTCTAACTCTGACGTTTTTGGACTGTGGGAGGAAGTCGGAGTATCCATATAGAATCCAAGCATGCACCAGGAGAACACACAGACTCAATGCCCACCCCAGGTTGGAATTCAAACCCGTGCGGCCTTCTTGCTGCAAGGCGGGTAGACCCGTTAAGAAAGTTACATGATGGGAAGTAATAGTAAAGTTTTGTAGTGCTGAGTTGATTCTGATAGAGAATCTGTGGAGGGAGCCAACGTTTACGATGATGCAAGGAGAGCCTCAAACAATTGAAGCTAATTACCAATAAATCCACAAAATAGAAGGTCATACATGTAGGTTAGTAATTACAAGAAGGCTGTGATTGCTGTAATGTCAATGAAGATTTTAGGAAGGGTTTTCTTATGCCTTCCTGAAGAAAATGTAGCTAACACTGATCAGTGACATTCCTTTTAATTGTATTCCTGTCTCATTTATTGTCACAAGTAAACTCCTTGGATGAATAAGAATAATTTGAAATCTTCATCTGCCAGGGATTTCAATAATTTTGTCCTACGCTCTATGTTGATAGAATGTTGATGTTTAGTCT
Source organism: Xiphophorus hellerii (assembly GCF_003331165.1). Classification (NCBI taxonomy): domain Eukaryota; kingdom Metazoa; phylum Chordata; class Actinopteri; order Cyprinodontiformes; family Poeciliidae; genus Xiphophorus; species Xiphophorus hellerii. The sequence goes on from NC_045692.1 coordinate 3,551,699, forward strand.
ATTCCAACCACGTTTTCTTTGCTTCCAGATTTTGGAAGTGACTCAGAGTGTCCCCGCTCCGTCTGTCCCTGTCCCAGCAGTGTCTCTCCTTTCCCACCAGGGTGTAGTGAAGAACGCGTATTCATCCTCCGCTGAGCGACCTAGATGCATTCCACCTTCAGGCAGGATTAGCTTCCCCAACCGTCCACCCTCCCTCCTCTTCATCTTCCTCCTCCACAGCAGAGGGAAAAACAACTAGAGATGTTTGGCTTTAAACACGAGGCAAATCAGCTCTCACTGAGCCCCTAAACACACACACACACACTCACACACACTGACTAAATCAAGCTTTTCCACAATTTCTCTCCGGTCCTTTTTGTATTAGCATGGAAGTCATCCATATTGATGCTAGGTGATTCATGTCCCGCCAGCCTCTTTGTTTTATCATTTCTTTCCTTACCCCCTTCATTCAGGCTAAGCTTTCTGGGGCTTGGGTGTTGGGGGCAGGTGGGTGATTAAGGCAGGAGAGGTTAGCCCAGGAGTCCATGACGATGGGGCGGAGGCTGGCAGGCAGGCAGGTTCCTCCTTTGGGTCCCCCTTGTGACGAGGTGGGGCCTAATTGATTTGTCAATCTAGAACCATCTGGCACAGAAAGATGAGGCTCAACCTGGTGGTAGTGGTTGGGGGTGGGGGGCAGGTTAGGTTGGATTACACTCTTATGTGACACATGTCTTCTTCTTGGGGGTTTTGTCTGATTTTTCCGGTTGTACATCTGATCCAGGGTCGGTTCCCGCTGCTGTCCCTACACAGTAAAGGGCTAGAGAAAGATGACTGAGACAAAAAGGGGGTTCCGTTTACCCATTGGGGAAAAAAAAACCTCTCTTCTCCGATTAGCAGAGGGTGGGGGTCCAGCAGGCACGGATCAAAAGGTCAGCTGCCGTTGTCTTAATGAAAACAGCTTGAAAAAACAGGGACAGACAGAGACAGATGGAGAGAATGGAGAGTGCCAGAAATGATTAGTACCTCCCCTCATCATCTCCACCTCTTCATCACCCCACCCTCAGTCTCACCACTTCGTCTTCCTCCTGTCATTTCCTGGTTTCGACCTAAAACTTGGGAGATTTGGAGGGACCTCAACCGTATCCACAGATTGCAGTGACTCTGGAATGTGTCACATGGATTTCTTTGTGCGTGTGTGTGCCACTCTTCACTTCTGTGTAAGCAACAGAGGCGAGATGAGCCACTTTAGCATCCTCGGGGCGAGATGATGTCTCCAAGTGGAAGTCTGCACGTTATTGCTAAAATTAACACTTTCAAGTTGCGCTAGATGACTGGGAAGTGTGGGCGAATCTTAACTTCACAGGAGGCGCTGAAGTGTTGGAGGCTTTATTTCTGCTGGAGATGCACAGTCGGAGCAGGTAAATGTTTCCATGCTTCCTACACCACCTGCTAAAACTGGAGCGTCACCCAGGCTGCACCTAGATACATAGCTGCAGTTTTCCTTTTGAACATCTAACCCTTAGTTTTTGTCGTCCAAATTGCAAGGCAATGAAACTACTTCTGTTTGTTGTTTTGTGTCGTCCACTGGGCTTTACTCTCCATTTCTAGATCGCTTCTCAGATTTCTTATTTGATGTAGTGATAAATAGTGACAAGGTCTTCATGTTGACACTGAACATAATTGTCCACAGGAGGCTGGTCCTCTGGCTTAATTTGACTAATTTAATGACACTCTTGGTCCTGTCTTTCACTAGTTGTGTCTTCATTACAAATGTGTGCAAAACTTTGTCTTCGTTGCCGACATGTCGAAAAAAACACAATTACGCAATTGTGGTGTTTACATGAAATAAACACAATTAAAATCACATGTCAATACATTTCTTTATGCGATAAGTCATTAAAAAACACACATCCTACCACTTCCTGTCGTCGTCTTCATGTTTTCTGCCAGTAGCAGCGTGAATTGGCGAAGGTTTGATATCTAAGAAGGACTTAAAAGTCTGATACTGTTATAGAATCTGTAAGTTATTGTCTCTAATAATATCCAGAATCAATATTTTTGGATCAGATCAGGACGTCCCTAAACATAAACATTTAGCATTCCTGATCACCCTAGTTTTAAATTATCGCTATTGGAGTCTGATTAAGATCAATACCTGATTATTGCTGTACTACAGTATTTGATTTCATGTCTGCCACACCCTTAGGTATTTTTAAAAAAAATTACACAATATTTTTGTGCACATTCCTTCATTTATTTTTTTATCTGACCAGAAGCACTCTGCTGTACATGTTCGTTACTCAGAATTTGTTTCAAACAGGAAGATAATTGGTGGCGCACCACATCCGACCTACATTTCCTGCAGGAATAATCCTCAACATTTTTGCAAATCATTAAATGAAATTGTAATAAGGGTTTAATTTAAACAACATTCACATAAATACCTGAAATTTCTAAGCTTGGAGTTGTTGCTGTCAGCCTCTCAAGCTAGCTGTTAGCTTTAGCCTCTCATTCCAGCTAATTTTATTTCTGCTAAATGAGTTTGTGTTCTTGTTCATCTGCTATTCAAGCTCCTTTTAGTACGATTAAGCAAACATTATGAAAGCCTTTAATAAGGAATCCCCATTCTAAGTCTGGAACTTTCTTTATTGCAGCTTTCAGCTAAAAAAGCGACAATGTTTAACGGCCAAAATGAGACTGTTTTCTTTATGCCTTTTTCTGCAGTTAGCCTGCACATTTAACACTGCTGTAAATAGAAGTAGAAACCTGTTGAGGCTGAATCTCAGACACAACAGCAGCTCAGTTGGAGCTGCTGGTCTCTGCTGGTTGCAGAGGGAGGAAGACCGAAACTGTTGATAACTGGTCTACTCAAAACAACAGGTGCTCCTCTTGGCCCGAAGGAGAGGCAGCAGAACATGGTTACTGTAAGGGAGAGGAGGGAATGGACAGACTGACAGGGAACGAAACTGTGAGAGGTGTGAGTAACCAACGGCGTTCTAGAAAAGCTGAGGTTAAAGGTCATTTCTGCTGGGGGAGTCACACTTTGGAGGGAGCAGGAGATCAGGTGCAGCAGGACGAACACGGCGTGGAGACATTCCTACCAGGAGCCGTGGAGGAAGGTGAAGCTGACGGATTTAAGTCAGGCTGCTGACGGCTGTTTCTCTGCAGGGTTTGTTCCTACAGTCAACAGAGAACGTCCACACCTGAAGAGCCGTGGCTGTTACTGTCGAGGTCCGCCGTCTGTCCATTTATAACCATAGACACAATGATGATATGAAACTTCATGAAGGTTTGATTTTAAAAAGTTTGTCATCAAAGCCACATTCATATAGAGCAGCGCTCCTCAATTCCAGTCCTCAGGCCGCCCTGCTCTGCATGTTTTAGATGTGCCTCTATTTCAGAACAGCTGATCCAAATGATTGCATCATCTCTTCTGCAGGCATCAAGTACTGCAGAAGCCTGTTAATCACCCACAGATTCAATCCAAGCGTGTGGCAGCAGGGAAACACCTAAAACACAGCAGGTCACCTGCTGTGTTTCACTGGAATTACCAAAATAAATTTCCTTAAGTGGGTTGTTGTATCAAACTTCCAGACCTCTCAGGTCTTCTGGTTCTGGTTCTCCTCTGCATCAACAGAACCAGAACCAAACATGGAGAAGCAGCATGTATGAAATGTGCTATACAAATAAACTTGATTGACTGATTAAAGCTGCAGTATGCAGCATTTACAAAAATATGCCTTTTACATACTTGTTAAAAGTGTCACCTTGTCATAACGGTATAACATGAGAGATCTGTGAAAAGATTGAGCTCCTCCACTTCCTCCCTGAGCTACTATTGCTGTTTGAGAAGGTGCAAAAACATCCAATCAGAGCCAGGAGGAGGGTCTTGAAGCTGTCAATCAAACGTGTGAACATGCTGCTAAAGGTGGAGAAACAACTTACTGTTACAAGAAAACTGTTTATCTGCTCTCTTCAGTGGCTAGGCTAACTGGCTTCAGCATTCATGGCAGGCTCTACTATCAGGAAGAAGCTGTAGTATAGCAGAAAGGGTGTGAGCAACATGTGCACTAGATTGATTGACAGCGCTAACACTCTCCTTCTGTCTCTGATTGGTTGTTCTCACTGAGTCTTGTATTTCTGTGGTTAGCAGAGAAAAGGCAGATAAGCTTGATTTTTTTTTATTTTATATTTTCAGATTATGTCTCATACCATACTGTCACGACAAAGAGACAATTTTAACAAATATTTAAAAAACATTGTCTTAAAAAAAAGGGACATACTGCAGCTTTGACACTTTCACATAAACAGCCCTGATGTTTCTCAGGTTGGAGTTGAGGAATTCCTCTTTGGTCCTCAGCAATCCTGGAGGGAAAATACCACCTGCACTTTAAAAATCCCAAACTATTTCCTGTCCTGAAGGGCTTCTCCAGTTGGAGCGCTAGATTTTTCTACATAAACATTGTTCAGTTTACTGGCGTCACGGTGGACTCGGATCTCATTTGCTCCACCAAATAAAGAAAGCGCTACAATGAGACGCTCTGTTGTCCTTCAGGCTCACTGGCGCTCTGAGGACAGAAAGGTGAACTTTAAGGACGTGTAAAGAGCTGTCACTCGTCTTTATGAGCTAATCCACTGACCTCCAGGAGCCAATCAGACTTCAGCCCTGGAAACGGCTCATGAAAAGGAAACGGGCTCTTCTGAGGAGGACACTACAATGGGATTACACACACATCGGAGAATCAGGAGAGGGGAAAATCGGATATTTCCTCATGCATGTGTGGGACGACCAAAGCACACAGGAGTGGGTAGCTGTGTGGAGATGTGCTACAGCCGATGATGGTTTGCATGTGTGTGTGTCTGTGCACACACACAGGCAGGTGGGTGGTAGCTTTTCAAAGAGCAGAACGTTTAATTGAATTCTGTGCCTCTCCTTGTTATTCCAGTCATGACTGAGAGCCGTTCCGTGTTGTCCCGGCAGTGTGGGAGGGCCAGTCGTACCTGCAAACACCGGATGGTTTACACTCAGTGTGGGGGCGTGTGGGCGTGTGTGTGTGCAAAGAGCCAAGGCTTGTGAGGTGGTTGTGGGTGAGCTGGTGTTTTTCTAGCGCAACTGGAGTCCCAATGTGGTAATGAGGAGGGGAAGTGGTGAAAGTCAGCCCTGAACCTCACCCTTAAAAGAAAGCATGAAACTGCCACAGTTATAGTGCTTTGTGTACGCGTGTGTGTTGGTGTGTGTATGTGAGATCGAGAGTCAGATTTTGAGAATGCGTTCATGTAGACTGTGTAAAGATCGTCCTTGTTATAAAGCCGGTTAAACAGGACAAAAAAAACACACATTCTGTTTGGCAATTACAAGGACGATAGCTGCCTAATAAAACGAACAGAGTCTCTAAGCAATTACAAGCTTAAACAATGATGCATAAATTTCATTTATAGATAGATTTCACTGAGGCTTATCTTTGAGAAGCACTGTAATAGGATTCAGTCAGAAGGCAAGAGGGGGGAAAAAATGACTGTGTGCTCAGGGGGAGCAACGCCTGATTAGGGTGATTGGGGGGGAAAGGTGACCAGGATTCAGGATAGCTACTCCTTCCTAAACAAGGACACTGAAAACCTTCACAGATGTCAACATGGTTAACGATTGGTTTCACATTACTGAGGCTGAAGGGTAATTCTGGAGGGAGATGTTAAAGCAGCAAGATAAGTACAGGACGATCCAATCAGAGCTGCGCGACACACATACACGCCTTTACTGGCGACCCTACAGTCCTCTGACTGCCAATCAGGTACCAAAGACAACAGTATACAGAAAGAAAGGAGGATTAGACAGATCAAGCCCCTCATAGTCTGAGCCAACTGTCAGTGCCTATGGAGCAGGTTGTTCTCCATCACTTTTCTATGCTTGTCTATGTCTGGCCTGTGTGTGGTCCTGAGGCCAGAGGAAACATACCGCCATGTTTAACTAACCACTTTTATATCATGCAAGTTGATCTACTGAGATCTACGGCTAGTGAGCTTTGGCTCACTAGCCAACATACATCCCATGGCTGGGATGTATGGAACTAAATGGTGGGGCTACAAGGCCCCAATTGGTCTGAATTCTCTGCTACAGTCTTCCTGCAGCCTGTCCAAATGCATTCATTGTATTTTAATGCCAGTAAAGTCATCGTGCTCCATCTTCAGTATGTCTTTATCTGCATCACGTTCTGCTGAGCTACAGACTTCTCAAATCAGACGGTTACTGGAAGATCACATGGTGCCTTTTGTCTGAATGCACTGGCAGACTCTCTACTAGAATGCTGCTGCTCGCGTTCTCACTAAAACCAGGAAGATAGAGCACATAACACCAGTTTTAAAGTCCCTCCACTGGCTCCCTGTAGCTCAAAGAATAGACTTTAAAATACTGTTGTTAGTTTATAAATCACTGAACGGCTTAGCACCACAATACATTAAAGATCTGCTTTTATTGTATCAACCTTCCAGACCTCTCAGGTCTTCCGGTTCTGGTCTGCTCTTCATCCCCAGAACCAGAACCAAACGAGGAGAAGCAGCTTTCAGCATCTATGCACCACAAATTTGGAACAAACTTCCAGAAAACTGTAAAACAGCTGAAACACTGACTTCTTTTAAATCTCAACTGAAAACCCACCTGTTTAGGATTGTATTTGAAACGTAATCAATTACAAATTTAACCTGACTTAATGCTGTGTTTTGATTATTGATTCTATGTTGCATTGTGTTTCTGTGTTTGTAATGATGTAAAGCACTTTGAAATGCCTTGCTGCTGAAATGTGCTATACAAATAAAATTTGATTGATTAATTGATTGATACTACCAAGGTGACATAATACTCATAATTTGGAACACTTTGCAACAGTTTTGCTTCTGTGTTGAGTGTTAAAGATGGCCTCTCTGCCATTATGCTTAACTCTTATGTCTGAATGCTGATGGGCGTTGATGGACAGCTGATGGTTCAGAGCTCCGGTTAGTTCTCTCTCTTTGGGAACTTCTGCTTGAGGGTTTTCATCAGCTGGAGGTGATTCTAAAGGTTTCTGCTAAACTTTACTTATGACTCTAACCAAGCAATGAGAGTTCAATATTGCCAAAAAATCACTGCGAGCCAGCTAAAGCGGCTCGCAAAATCCTACGGTGGCAGAATCCAGTTTTGTGATTGTGACTTGAATGTGTAATTAATTGTTTGACAGCTCTTTTCGGCTGTAAGGACCATAAATTTATCCAGAATGTCTGCCTCGGCGTGTCATTGGTTATTTACTGCAGACGGGTAAACAGATTTTCCGTTATGTATGGGCTTCTGCTGACCGCTGTGCTAAAGCGAAGCTCTGAAACAGTCATTTGTCACACGAATTGACATATTAACCTGCCCCTTTACACATAACCCACACATAACGCTGCGGCGTTCGCGCTGCTATTTAATGCTTGAGTAAATGAACATGATATTTAAGTGACTGCTATTTCCTGAGCTCTGTTTTTTTTCCCTTCCCCTACTCCTCCTCCAACAGGCTTTTCTCTAAATTTCCCCGGGGAGCCTGAGCCCCCGGGGCTTGGCTCGGTGTCACAGCCCCGGCAGCCATGATACTTCATCAGGCTTTCGCGCCGTTATTGGCAACGGCACCGCATATCCTCTTAGCAGTTATAGCTTTTCAATTTTCCTTTGAAATGCTGAGCCTAGCAGAACATATGGCAGTATCTTGGCTTAAAGTCCTGGATTGAGCCAAAAGCTTGTAAAACAGCCCTGCATTGTGAGCGCACGTGAAGCCACAGGCTGCACACTGTTGACCTTTGTGGAGTTTTTGCGCAGAGCATCAGCTCTTCCCTTACAATTGTTAAAGACATTTATAATGGCTACAATTACAAGAAGCTGTTGGATGCTGTAATGTCACAGTGTATGCTCCGCTATAAAGTATTATTTCACCACCAACCCCCTCCTGTAGATAACTCAAGGGGCCCATTTACCATGATGACAACGTGAACCTCTGCCGGATTGTTCTATCATTCTCTGTCAAGCAGTCTTTCCCCAACACACGTTAGCATAAACTCCTGTAAATGCAGTTGTGTTATCTGGATTTGTTCCACTCGATCAATGGCTGAAGAAGCCTCCACCCTCCCCCACCTGTCATCTGGTAAAACAAATCCACTGAGTCAGCAGCAGCAGCATCAAAGGAAAACATGGAGCTTCCGCCAAAAATTCCTACAGGGCGTTCTTGTGGACAGAACATACGCTGAAACTGGACTGAGACGGCAAAACAGCGATGGCAATTATAATAAAATATGTTCTCCAACTATTGTATCATTTTCCTATTCTTCCACAAACTATGGATTTTTGGTCCATTCCATTATTAATTCATGGTGGTGGGGGTGCAGGAGGGTTGTTGGGGGGCAGGGGGGGGCCTGCCCTTCTGGAAACCTGATCTGGATCGATGGAGTTGACCTTGGGCTGAGCTGCTACCCACCAGGCTGGACTGGAAGGGTCTGCCTCGACAGAGGCCTGCAGGTAATTTATTTACATTTGTCTATATTGAAATTAGTTTGACTTTACAAAGTATGGAAACCGATATGATGCTTTCAATGGAAAAGGAGAAGCTATTAACACAATCACGTAGGATCACGTTACTGTCAAAAAAACAAAAAAATCAAGCTAACCCTTTAAAATCAGTCATATTGTTTCCTTCACTGGTTTTAAGTGAAGTTCTACTTTTCTGTAGAAGGATGTTACTGTATTTTGTAGCGGTTCAAATCAATGGGAACTAACAATATGTTAGATAATTACTTTGTTTTAAGTGTGATTATGTTGGTTGAGTCTTTTGGCTGGGTCATTCCAGCTGATTGAGACTCGTCAGGCTCCTGTAGCGACGCCAAGAACGGAGAAAACTTTTGGATTACAGACGGTAATTGTGCAACGGCATCAAAGATGGAATGTTCTTCTGTTTTCCAGGTCTCTGTTTGAAAATTCCCTCTAATTCACCAAGGCCTGCCAAACCAGCTGATGAAGTGGAGTGATACAGCCAACATCTGGCTAGCTTGTTAGCTCCCACTAGCTTCCAAAGAGTTCATGGTAAACTAGCATCTTTCTACTTTAAGTAAAGGTAGTTATAACTGATAACACCTTAACAGAACCTCACTTCAAAATAAGTGAGGTTCACCATCTTAAGTCATCTTCAGGGGCTGTAGGAATAGTTTCTTAAAAACAAGCTAATTTAACATTTATGTCAGTAGTTAAGTGGTAGTGCTTTAGGTTTTACCATGTTACATTTCGGTGTACATTTGAACTCACACAATGCTGGAAGAACCTTTATTCTAGAAGGTTCTACCCAAATCAGTAATTAAATAAACAGATAGCATGTTGCTGTATCGACCTCAAGGCGCCTGCTGGATTCTCTTTGCTAAGCTAACCAGCTAATCAGCCTGTTAAAGGAAACAAACATTGGTGGCGAACAGAGCAGCATACAAGATTATATAGCTATTGATTTTTATAAAACAACTCTCATGGGAAGAGCTTGGTCGACGGGCAATGATCCAAGATGTAAGGTCAAGAGCTGCTTTTCAAACCTGCTTCGTTCAGAAATATTTACACTTATGAAAAAAAATTATGCATGGCTGAAGTCCAGTAATCCATCCATCAGACTCAACAAATTTGTGTTTAAGACACCAGTTGACATTTGTTATTTAGTGGGTTGCAGTGAAGTGCTCCAAATGGTTGTTCCCATTTAAATCAACCAGGCAGATGTAATAATTAGCTTACTTTGTACCATAAGGTGAGAAGCCACAAGTGGATAAAGTATGTTGATATAGATTGCACATTCTAAATGTTTCAGCAGTTCATGCAAAACTATTTTTACTGAGCCTTTACAACATTTCCATTAAAAAGGTTCTAGTTAATTACCATGAACCTCCATGACCTGAACTAATATCTATATATTTCTATGTAAAAAAAAAGAAAAAAGTAACATTCAAAGTTTTACAGAAATTTTGAATGAACTACTGCAACCTTCTTGGGGATTGGAGTTTTTTTTTTTAGGAAGATGGAGGTCAGCTTTGTATTTCTAATCTCTGAAAACTAATCTCTGTTATATGAAGTCTAGAGATTTAGATAATGACTGCTAACAGTCACAGAGGAGAACCCCACTTCAAAAAAATCTGAATAATTTTAAGAGATATTCATTTTTGTAAGTACCAGTAACTTGAACACTCTAGATAGTTGTTCAAATGAGAAAAAATGAGTTTTTAAAGATTGATAATGTAATATCCAAAATAATATGTTTAGAAATATATGACTCATTTATTTAAAGGCAGCAATTTTAGTTTGCAAAAGTTTTATGAACAAACAGTATGCTTTTTAAAAGAAAAGTGAATGAAATAAATGTTAGTTAAAATGGAGTGCTCATCTTAAACATATAGCTATGGAAGCTTTCAGACATTTTATTTTGAAAAGTAAGAAATGAATATATATTTTAGAATATGTTTTGTTTTCATTATTTAGTCAGTCAAATCATTTTAAATATGTTGTAAAATAAATCGACAAAATATAATTGCAATTATACTTAAATAATTGTTTTTCTAGCTGTAAATGTTGAATTTTAATGTTAAAATTTTGAACATCATCATGACAAAGCGAGCATGTAATTGATGCATTTTATTGTGACATGGGGAATCATAAAAAAAAGAAGAAATAAAAGAAACAAAAACATTCATTATAAAAAAGATGAGGTTGTTAAAAGGGGGGGGGGGCATATAAAACTGGGTATGGTTGTGACACTGATGTAAAGGAACAAATTGGCACAAATAAAAACATAAGAACATACGGCAATATTATTTTGGCTTGGCAAAGTCTATGTGGTTAAGGATCATCGTTCAATATGACGGCACACACTCATGCTATTAGACATACAATTAGTTTTCAAAGTTCAGTAGCTTCATATCAGGAGAAGAGAAAGAAAACTAACATGAGAGTAGATGCAGAGAGGTCACAGGTTCCAAATTTTCTGGCTTGCATGGTGAGAGATTTTTTCTTTTTCCACCCAGAAGAAGAAGAAAAAAAAAACATTTGTTCAAAAAACATACTTCAGTATGCCGGAGTCTTGTTTTCCAGAGTTGCAGTTATTTGCCTTTTCTTCTTTTGTCCATACTAAAATATATTATCGCATTAATACAAACTACAGTATTGTACACTACATTGTGTAATAAATAAGCGTAAAGAAACGTAAAAAAAAAAAAAATCCGACATAAATATAAAAGTTCTCTACAACTTAACAGACATACCCATCTTGTCGGGGGGGTTGGGATAATACTGCCACTGTGGGACATGTACAGAACGCACACTGAAACAGAACGTAAACCAACATGAGGGACGAAAATAATACTGACAGGTAAAAAAAACTCAAACACACACACACACAAAAAAACGTGGTTAAATTAAACTTCATTTTGTCACCTGAAGAGACTGAGGATTTCATGATGCGTGAAACAAGTGCGCTGAACGAGTTCAGGGAAGGCAGGAGGCGGTCACGATGAGAAACCAATCGTCTTTGTTAAAACAACAGGCTTGCTGATTATTAGTCACTCAGATTAGGAAAAAGAAATCGTCTAAAATCTAACGCATGAATTTGTAGGCTAAGCTCTCCTCTGTCTGCAACAGTGTTTCGGTTTATTGTTTGATTGGGACCCGGCGTTGGCTGGAAGCTTCAACAGCAACGTTCAATGGCACTTCTGATATAAGCATGCTCTCTCATTTGATTTATTTATCTATTCACAATTATTTTTGCATAAGGCTCCAAGTTTGTGGATGAGATCAGAGGTGGTGAGTAAAAAGGCAGACATTTTGGCTTTTCAGTTTCCTTTTCGTGAACGACTAGTTGGCTATTTGAAAAGAAAAAAAAAAAAAGAGACAAAATGCAGTTTTTGGGAGCTAATGTGCCAAACTGTTTTAGTGTCCAGATTCTACTAACAAGAAGACCAAAAAAGTTCATTAGTGGTTTTTAGTGATGAATTTAGTTGAGGGTTCCTATGCAGTCTGGAAGTTGATACAAGTATTTTCCACATCCATTCATCCTTCCTTCCATCCATTCATCCATCCTTCCATCCATTCTTTTACATTTATACTAATGAGCCAACAACGGCTTTGGGTTTTGTTTGGGAAGAGTTTAGAATCTTTTCAGGAACCCTCTCTAGTGACGCTCACTTTTTATCACTCAGAAATGGAATTGATCATGATTCGGCCAAGCTTGACTAACAAAAATAAAGAACATCAATACTGCCTGGTTCTAAAACGCGTTAGCTCTCAGACGTTTCTCTCCTTAAGGCTCTCAGTCCGACCCCAACAACAGAAATCTGAACTGTAATGCTAAACAGTGTGATGGCGCGGCGCGATAATAATACTGAGGGGTTCAACAAAACTCAGCCTGTAGGTAAACTGAGCCACTTGTAGTGCACAGGATTTGTCTTTTTTTTTTTCTTCCAACTTAACAAAATACTGACTTTTTTTTGTTCATTGGCAATAAAAAGATATAGAAATATCTCCCAACTGTACAGCTTTTAAAGGTTAAAATATGAGTGATAAAATTAGTAACACTGATAAAAAGAAAGGACCCAAGGTGTTTTAGTAATAAAACATTATCTAAAACGTGTCGGCTCTAGCTTCCAAAGTCTGTATAATGCATGTCTTTTGTTCGTTAAAATTCCTCTTCTTCTTCGTCTTTCTGTTTTACTAATGGTTCTTCAAACAGAGGGAGACGTTCTCCTGTGGGGAAAAGTCACTAGTATTTTTTCAGGCACACCTGGATTTCTACACAGTAGTGATGTGTCAGAGTGAGCGGACGCTGATCCTCGGCGCGGGGCGAGGAGGGAGTCTGATTGTGTCGCACGGAGAAGCCTACTTCCTGCTTCAGTCTGTGTCTGCTTTCTCCTCCGGCGTCTCCTCCTCGTCCTGAGAAACCCCGCTCTGGTTCGTTTCGCCTCTGCTCTCCTCCTGGACCTCCCCATCCTCCCCGTCCTGCCCGTCCTCCTCCTCGGCTGCACCTCCCTCCTTATCCGTCACCTCATCTTTGTTGGCGTCGCTTTCCTCCTCCTGAACGCTCCGCCGCATCTCCTCCTGCCTTGTGTCGACTTCCTCTTTCTCCTCCATCTCTAATGTTCCGTCCTCTCTCTCGGTCTCCATCTGCTCCTCCTTTCTCTCCTCTTTGTCCTCTTCCTCCTCATCCTCTATCTGAACCACCTGGATGTCATTCATGTCCACCACTCCCTCCTCCTCCTCCTCGCTCTCTTCGTCCTCCCTGGTGCTGCTCCCTCGCTCGTCTGAGTCCAGTAGGGAGGGCGCCGTGTCCTGCCTCTGCTGCTCTGTGGGGACCTCGCCGTCCTCCTCCGCGGGGCTCTCCCGTCCTCCAGCCTGGCTCTGCGTCTCCTTCTTGCAGTAGGAGTAGCGGTGGTTCATGTGCTGGGAGTAGGAGCCCGAGTGGGAGAAGCGCTTGCCGCACTTGTCGCACTGGTACGGCTTCTCCCCCGAGTGGAGGCGCATGTGTTCGATCAGGTGGTGTTTGTGTTTGAAGGCCTTGCTGCAGATGCTGCACTCGTGAGGTCGCTTCCCTGCCGAGAGAGAAAATAAAATCTGCGTCAGCATGTTCATTAAAAACAAGCGTAACTTTAAAATTGTCTCTAGTTTGCCCCCAAACTGCTTCTGCACTCACACTGAAGCTGAGTGATGTGCATTCAACACAAGCCAATGATCCTACTGGAAGCACTTTGTCGCCCTCCGGTGGTGCTACTTTACTGTTACCTTTACCTGTTGTGGTCATTCTGTGTCCACTATCTAGAACACAGCTGTCAAACTCCAGTCCTCAAGGGCCGCTGTTCTGCAGTTTTTAGATGTGCCACAGGTACAAAACACTGGAATGAAACGGCTTCATTACCTCCTCCTTGTGTAGATCAGTTCTCCAGAGACTTAATGACCTAATTATTCTATTCAGGTGGTGCAGCAGAGGCACATCTAGAAGTTGCAGGACAGCGGCCCTTGAGGACTGGAGTTTGACACCCCTGATCTAGAACAAGCCGCCTGAAATGCTGTTGATACATAATTTTTACTCCATGGAATCCTTATCAGTAAAAACACAGACGTTTTTGTTCCAAGTCTGGATATTTTCTTTACCAGTAGATATCAGAACACTGTATAGGAAGGTGATTTTCCTCTCATATCCAATCTGTTAAGCTAAACAACTAAACCTATAGAGTATGTAGCTGAAAAAGTGAATCGGCTGAATCTCAGTCAAGTTATTGTCTGAATAATGGAGTAAGTGAAGTTTTTAATGGATCTGTTACAGAAGCACCAGCAGACCTGCTGAAGGCTCAGCTGGAAGCTCTCTGAGACATGCAACATGTTCAGTTCAATTCAGCTCAGTAATGCTTTACTTAGCCCACAAGGAAATTAAATGTCATGACTCATATCGTCCTAATGTCTTCAAAAAGTCGTTGTGGATGGTGACGATGTGGGAAGGAAGGTTCTCTGGTAGCAGTCAGTTTCACAATGAGTCTGAAGAGGCCTCTGACTGAAGATTGTTTCTGTATGACAGTCTCACTTTGCACTGCTAATCCACCTCATTTGCTTTTGCAGCTCATCTTTAACTCAGTCCTGCTGTATGGTGAGAGATGTTGGAGTAGGGGATGTGACTATTGCTCATAATGATGTATGGAACTTCTTTTACAACTTTGGGGTCATAGTTCAAGTATCATTTTAGTTCTTGAGTTGCTAGTCAGCTGCTCCCGTTTGTAAAAAAAAAACAACCCAAAAAACAAACAAAAAACCCACATTGTTGCTACGGTTACGTATCATAACAACTGTCTGAAAGGGAAAACTTAAAGTAGAGGTTTATGTACATGTTAAACTACTAACTGATTTGAGAACTCAAACAAGTCAAAATACTGTTAAAATAGAATATGCACCAACATATTTAGAAAAAACAAATTCTACTAAATGGAGGGATGAGTGGAAAACAAAAAACAGTCCTCAGGTCCCCCGCATTGTTGCGTAAAACGCTTCTACACCCTGAATGCTGAAAGTGTGCTCCATCATCAGAGTATCTAAGGAGAACATTTCAACACAAGCAGCTAGTTTCACCTAAGATGAGGTCACTTGGAGCTGAAAACTGGGCTTCGGAGCCAGGTATCAGTAATAAAGAAAAAGAAAACGCCTCTGAGAGCGCTGACCTGCGCTTGGCCACGGAATCATCATCTTCTAGTGCTCCAAATCACTACCAGAGATCGCTTCTTGCAACACACGGAGCTGTACATGAGAAACTGGCAGTGCAGAGGTGGGGAGTTGGTGGAAATAAATTCTCAGACCTCTTCTGTGAGTGTTGAGTAATGCCTGCTGGAATGGAGGTGTCCACCCTTCTTCCAGCTCAAAATCCCCCTTCGCATGCTCTCTGACTCATGTTTCCAAGCACAACAGTGAGTGGTGATGAGATGGGTTCCGGTTCTGAGGGACCTTTTGTTTTTCTCTGTTTTTTTTGCTGGGTTTGTGCTCTGCGTGTGATTTCTGTCACGTTTACCTGTGTGTTCGTATTTGTGTCTCAGTAGCGAACTGCTCTTTTGGAAGATCTTGTCACACAGGTCGCAGGCGTACATGCCGCTGTCCGTCTTCTTCATCTTCTTCCTCGCTGGGCCCGAGTCGGAGTCGTTCTGCTCGTCCACGGCCGAGAATCCCTCTGAGCCCAGATCCAGCCTCTCCTCCTGGGAAATGAGACATCGCATTAAGATGCTGATTATCGTTTGGTTTTCCTTTTTTTTTCTCACAGCACAGTGATTCACATCAGCAGTGAAACTTTGCATGGAGTGATGCTGAGTCATCAGCTAGACACAGCTCTGTCTGAGCAACAGCAACAAGCCCTTCCTGTTCCGGTGGAGCTAAAACCTCCGCTGGAGCCAAAGGATGGCTGGCGTCGCTTGTGTTCTGTTTTACACGGCAGATCTATGCCAACCCATTTAACACTAAAGTATAATACAACAACAGGAAATCAATGCAGCAGGCAGAGGTGCTGCCATCAAACTGATTCAACAGATCAATATGCTGTATGCAACAAAGAGTAGAACGTGTCCTCTGAGTGGCAGCAAACACACAGTCACATTTATAGCCATCCTGACTAGTCTCATTAAGTCTCTGGGCTAGAAAGTGCTGTAAAGTTTCAATATATAGTTCCTTGTAAAGGCCTTCATACCTTTTTTTTGTCATTAATAGCAACTTTCTTATTGGCCAAAATGTCTTACATCTTCTTTGTGTCCCCTACATGGATTGTGTGATGGTAGACAATGGATAGATGGTTGTAATGAGACAAAATGTGAAAGAACTGCTATTTTTTGGTCGATACTGATTGTTTTTTGTTTTTTTTGCTTTAATATAGCAAAATATAGCAAATTTGTTGCAAAATGTATTGACAAAGTTGCTAAGTTGGCAACAGCAGGGTGACCATTGCTAACCGTGAACATGCAGACGTGACATTGTGTGTCTGTCAGTCACACCTCTCTCACTGCAGAGCAAAAGGAGACAGTGGATGATGTTCAGACCTTTGCAGAGGTAGAAAAGATCAATTTCTATTGTAAGAATCAGATGATTTTCAATTTTGCAAAATTAAGGAAATCTGGAGCAATTTATTTATGTACCCTTAGTGAAGCGGGTTAAGAGGTGGAGATAGTTGTGAAAGACTCTATCACCTGTTGATGTTGGGTGTTTGTGGCTCTGAACAATGAGAAGAGCTCTGGACTGCATTGCTTAACTGTGTTTTATAATATTTAAACCTAATTTGAACTCTCCTAGTTGCTAAATTCCACATAGAAAATCTCTGCACAATCTCTAAGTCACATGTTTGTAAAGCAGCAGCCATACAGTAATAGTAGATTCTAAATAAATGTAATTTGTCTTCAAGGAAAATATAGAACTGCAACTTAAACCTGATTTATTTCCTTTGGAGCCATGCTAAGCTAACCACTAGCTTAATGTGCCTAATATTCTAAGCACAGTGTAGTTTATAAAACTTTTTTATTAAGACTGGGGGCTATTTAAGGGTACGCACCTTGATTCCATTGAGGTGGATGGTTTCGTGCGTCTCTGTCCCTGCAGGGCTGTTAGCTGTAGTGGTGTATGTGTAAGCCAGCTGGGGGATCAGAATAGTCTGTTTGCTGCTGCTGTTGGTCAGTGCTCGGAGGCATTGCATTGTGGTTACAATATCGAGGGGTTTGGCACTTGGCTGGTTGGCGTACAGTGCGAGGGGGCTTCCCCCCATGGCTGAGAGTGGTGACGTGTCCTTCTTTGTGCAAGTTAAGTTCAGAGGTTCCTCCTCAGTGGTCTGGTGGGAGGAAGCAGAGGGGTAAACTCGGGCTGCAGGCACCATGCTCTCTGCTTCTTCTCTGGCTGGCTTTGGCAGCGACAGGTCCAGGGGTCCCTCAGTGCTCTCAGGGGTGTCGGCTTGGGTGGGACCGCCAGCTGTAAGATTAAGTGGCGAGGGCGAGGCCGGTGAGCTGTGAGTGCCGTTGACCTCTGCTGGCGTAGCCTCTGTGGGGCTATCCTGACTCACAGATCTGCTTATAGTGGCTGTGTCCTTCCCTGGGACCAGTGATACCACACTGTGAGATTCATAGGAGTCCTCCTCTTCTGATGGGGGTGTTGGGGCGCCCAGGGATATCTGACCCTGCTGCATTTTGCTAAACCACTTCTTTACCACATGGATCGGCAGACTGACTGAGTCAGAGATCTTGATCAGCTCATCCTTGGAGGGCTCTGCATTTAAGGCGAAATAGGCCTTGAGAAGGGACAGGAGGTTCTTGGGGTGGTTGCAGAGTCCTCCATCTGACAGCAAGGCAGCAACTGCCTCAGATTTATCTAAACCTGCTCCGTTCAATCTGAGATCCTCTTTCTTGCAGTGCTTGAGAGCATGGAGTGCTTCCAGGCCCCCTGGACAGTTCTCACACAGTAGACAGGTTGTAGTGGTCTTTTCCTCTTTTTGCTGAGCCTGGTCCCTGTTGCCTCTGACTGAAAGATCCTCGGGGAGTTTCTGGGACTTGATAGAGTCAACGGCACTCTGAGCCGGAGACACTGGCTCTTTCTTTAGGTTATGGGGTGTGAGCTGGCCCTGGTTGGGGTCCAGACTGTAATTTATAATAAGTTTCGCATTCCCATCCTGGCCTACGATTGGCAGACTGATGGCTGAGATGAGCTGCTGCTGAGGGGGGTGCAGGGTTTGAGTGGTGAGGCCTGAGTTCACCTGGCCTTTGGCGTTGTTTTCCAGCACCTGCCGTATAACGTTACCGTCCACTGCCACCTTGAGGGCATTCTGTAGGTCTGCCAGGTTGATGCTGATGGGGGACACCAACCCCACTGTGGGCAGAACCACCGCCTGTACAGTACCCTGCAGAGGGGCAGCAGCACCTCCGCTGAAAACTCCGCCATTCATAGCGGCCATGGCCGGAGGCGTTATTACCGCCGGCTTGTACTCGTAATCCACAGGCTCCGTCTTGATCTGGTTGAGAGGCAGCTGCTCCTGGAGGGGCTTGCTGTGCTCCAGTTTCTCCCTGATCTGTCCGCAGTGGACTGAAGGGGATGTGGGCAGCCCCGGTGGTGAACCCTGGGCCTGGTTTCTGCTGCCCCCCAGGCGCTGTCTGCTGTTCACTGAGATGACGCTGATGCACTTCTTACTGCTGATGTGGGAACTGTAGGAGCCTGAGTGGGAGAAGCGCTTCTTGCAGTGGGAGCACTCATAGGGTTTCTCTCCTGAATAAAGCCACAGTTTGTGAAACAGAGAGAGGGAAAGCAGAGTCGGCCGGGAGGTGGGGTGGGGGGGCAAGAGGGGAAGAGAACAATTTCCATTAGTGAATGAAGCTAAATGAGCAAGCTAGGCTATAAGCGGTGCAGCAGGAAAAAGCTCTAATGCATTTCGATGATGCTTAAACGTTGTGTAATGGCACCACTGGGAAATGCCCGTCTCTAATTGCTGTCCCATAATGCCAAAAGAAACATGATTACGGCACATTAAGGAGGAGAACCAACACACCGAAACATGATGAAGGAGATCTAAACGCAGGGAAACATAAATAAAACATAAAGCCTGCTTCAACCGAGATTGAAGCATCTGTGGCTAGCAGAGGGGCATGAAAACAACACACTGAACATGACCTGCTCACACACACCTACACACCCACACACACCCACACACACGCACACACACACAGATAGCATGCTTATTTGACAGGGCTGTGCTCTCACCACTGTGAATCCGGAGGTGCTCCTTCAGATGGTGCTTGTACTTGAATGCTTTGCCGCATTCGGGGCACTTGAATTTCCGGTTGCCTCCGGACTGCGTGATGTGCCTCTGCGAGATAAAAGGTGAGCGGGTCGTTCAGTCACACAAGCTATGACGGTGTGACCTTTGAACTCTGATAATTCACATCACAATGCCGTTAATCAATCAAGGGCAAGAGTTCATGTTTATTTGTCGTGCTCGGAAACCAGACGGCTTTTATGTCAAGTTTTTTTTAGAAACCTGTTTCTGCAGCAGCTACAGAAGATTTTACAGCCATTTATGAAATAAACATATCAATCATTACAGGAAGTTTTGCTAAATAATCTTAAGCCGCTCTTTCTTCTTGTGGTTTGCTTTTAAAGAACCAACTTCTGCTTTGTTTTTTGTAATTTAGAATAGTTCTCCAATGTTTTAAGTATTTCTACAAAGATTGCTTGTCTCTGATTTAGGGTAGAGACATCTAACTCCTGCTGTGAAGACACAAGATAATGGATCTTCAATTACTTTTCTGTTGTAAAGTTTTTGACTAATAACCAGCAGTGAAACATAGTGGATATGCACTATATGCGCTGCACAGTGGCACTGCACTAGAGGGGGCACTATTTTCTATATTTAACAGCTGATTGTGCTGGTGTAAATGATATGAGCAATAACTGTTGCAACCTATAATGTGTCCTCATGTATACACCTATAAGTACATGGCTGTGCTGCCGGTAAAAGAGGATCTCGTGGAAATTTCACAATATCAAGAAGATGGTTTAGTTTAAGCAATTATCAGGAGATCTGGAAGCTTGAAACTCTGATTCATGATTGGGACTCTTATTTTGAAGTGTGACAGGAAGCAGTTCTTTAGTTGTCCCGTTGTACGAGTCATGTAGCAAGGCCTTCTCCTGGCTTTCAGGATTCCTACACTACTTTTAATGGGTTCATGTAAATAATTTTTTTTTCTACTTCATATAAATATAAATAAATAAATGGAGACAAAGTGACAGAAAATAACGACACAAAAGCTTTGTATCTACTTAGTAAATTTCTGCTGTCTCTAAAATATTTTTTGAGAATCTGGTGCTGCAGTTGTAGAAAAAGAAAATCTCTAAAATACTTAGATTGATCAAATATAATCTACACTGAACATTGATTCTTTGACATTCCATTTAATAAAAAACAAACATGAGCATTTTCAAGACCATGTTAGATTGGTGTATGGACTGAACAAACCATGTCTGAATTATTTTTACTACTTACTAAGTCTTTTATTCACAGTTTTGAACGTGAACATTATAGAAATGTTTTTTTTCTCAAATTGTTAAAATATCAACTCAATACTGTATATTTTTTGCCTCATGGGCTGAATGGATTGTTTAAACTCATAACTGAGGAAATCAAAACATTAAATCTGTCCTATGACTTATCGTGGCTTTCAGAAAGCCTAGAAAACTATTAAAAAAACAGCTTTAAAATATTTCTACAAACTCTCTCCTTGGAAACAAGATACAAAATTAGCTTTCGGCATCTAAGTGCAGAACAGAACTTTTTACCTGATCTCGTCCTCCCTTATGAACGCTCATATGACGCTCCAACTGAGCGCGGTATGCGAAGCTGTAGCTGCACTCTGGGCAGCTGAAGCTCTCCTCTGTCTTCTCATGCCGGTACTTGATGTGCTCCTTCAGGGAGCTGTAGCGCTTGTAGCCCCGCGCGCAGTACGGGCATGTGAGCAGCTGGGAGAACGAATCAGGGGTTCCTGGATGAAAGAAGAGAATAGGAGGAGGAGACGGTGTTAAAAACACATGTTGGGAAACTCTTTGATGTTGCGCCTGAGCGGCCACAGTAACGCTGCTCTGTGATTTCGCCGATCACTGAGAGATCCTCCCCTACAGGTAAACAGCAGCCAGGTAACCAAGCAGATCAAAGCTGGTGTTTGCTGTCCTTGGCTGCACTTTGATTTCTCTTCATGTTGTTTCCACATATTCTGACAAGGAAAATAAATTACAGTTTTAGACTCTTGAGATGTAGCCATGTGATTGCCTATTGTGCATCAGGAGTGTGTGTAAGAAAAAATGAGGCTGGTAAACACGTCGCCCACCTGCACCTGAGCTCCAGACCAACAGAGGGTTTAAGTTGTTCTCTTCCCACACAGGTAAAGCATTACCTTGTTAACAAGTGATGTATTAAGCCCCCCACCTCTTCCTGGGGTCCAGGTGAGAGCTGTGGCTGGGAATGCACACACATTATCACCCAGGTAGCTGTGAGTCAGAGTTTGCATGGACGTGACAAATTTACTCAGGTGTTGCCATTTCTGACACTCCACTCCCTCCAACCCCCTCAGTGGAAGCAGGTAAAAGTTAAAAGCCCAGGAGCCTAGCGGCTGTAATGATGTCAGAGGCTGGTGCTAATGGGGGGCGTTAACACCTGAGGTGTAACAGGCAGCAGGTAGAGCCATCCCCTCTAGAGGGGTAATTACTAGATAGGTGTTGTAACAGCGCGAGAGCTCAGCAGTGCAAACAGTGAAGTGTAACTGAGGACAGTGCCTACGGTGTGATGTCTGGTACCGTTCTCGTCATGGACGCTGGCGTCGGGGGTGCCCTGGCGCTGGAGGTCATCGTCTGGGGCCTCTGGGTAGATGATGGCCGTGTCTCCTTGCTGGAGCATCTCTTCCACCAGGGCGTCCGTGCTCACGTCATCCTCGCCATCTGAAGCGCAGTCCTCCTTCACTGTAAAGGAACAAACACACACACTCGTTACAGACTAGCCTTCATTGATCGCTAGAGCAGAACGGTTTTGGCTCTTGACACATGCCATATGTGATCATGTCGTAAAATCACAGAGTACGCCATGGTTGGAGCAGCTCCTACAGTCTGCGCTCTTGATCATCCCATGTTCAGCAGACTGGAAAGAGGCATGCAGCGTCAGGAAGAAGAAGAAGAAAAAACATCCCGACATTCACAAAGGGATGAGAAAACTCATTAGCATCAAAGGCCAGGGGCGACGGTGAGCATGGTGTTCTTTGTAAGAACTGAATGGCAAATCTCTATTAACAGTGTTAGATAAGGTACTTGTTGTGGCTGGAACTGATAATTAGGTGACGAATCTCCTCCTCCAACGTTGCAGCAGACAGAGACGAAGCGGGAACGCTCACACACTCTGTGCTCTCAGGTGAGGCTCGGCCTTCAGACCAACTTTAGCAAATGAGCCGAGCGTGTTCTTCCTCCACATCACACGAGTTCAGCTTGGAAGCGGCGCACACGCTCATTATCGGAGCGTAACCTGAGGACTGAGTTTAGTAGGCATGAAAGCTTCCTTCCTTTCTCTTGATCTCGGTTCTCCCCAATGCTACCTGAGGTGGATGCAGAAACCAGGTACAGCACGTCAGCAATTAAACAGAGCACCGCTCCTCTGTGGATGTGTTAGTTTGCCTCTGTGGATCATTACGGAGAATAATTACAGGGGTGAGCTCACAGCTAAAAGCAAAGTTAGCCTGCTGTGGATACAACAGTGCTCTTTACCGGGCAGATGTTTCATGAACTCCCTCTGCTCAGCGGAGATTGGAGAATTGTATTTGGAGAACTGCGTACAGTGTGTGTGTGTGTGTGTGTGTGGGGGTGTGTGTGTGGAGAGACGGGGCCAGCTGTGTTCTCCTCAGAGATGGGAACAGGTGTAGCACTTCATGACTCACCGATGCACAGCGAATACCAGTACTCTTACAAACAAGTCTCGGTCCAGCTTCCTCTGCGGCGCCTTGACAAAGCCGCAGAACAATGCAACGGCAGTCATTTGTTGCTATGGTTATAGAGGACTGCTGGAAGAAGCCTGCTGGCCTGTTGGAGACCTCGGAGAGATCATGAGGACAAAGAGGCCGTCTTTTTATGAACATGTCAGCGTGGGTGTGTAAAGTAGGAGAAAGCAGCAGGTGCTCAGAAAGGCCCATCTTGGAATTTGTATCCTGTACTCGGGATACACACAGCTTTCCTCCCACGACCTGAGCAACATCACTAATACCCCGAGACACATTTAACACATTCCACCTAACATGTTAAGGGAAACACTCTGGCAGTCTGGGAAACACTCCCTGGTTGTCAAGTTAAGGCTTACAGAGGATTAGCAACAAGTAAATGCAGAGCTTCGAAAAAGTATTCACACCCTGCCAACCTGTCATAAATCAGAGCTTTGGAAAAGTATTCATACACTGAGAATGTTATGTTTTTGTTTTATTACAACCACAAACATTTGTACAAAAGGCCCATGGTAACTCTGGAGGAGCTGTTCAGATCCACAGCTCAGTTTGTTGACACAACAGCTGTTGTGCAATTTGCAAATCTGACATTAAGAGAAGACTGGAAGGAAAAAAATCTGTAAGAAGTGATGTCTTGTGGCACACATGAGAATGGTTTTGGTGATGGAAGATCTCTGGGTATGCCACCCCATGGTAACATATGGTGGTGGCAGGATGATGGTGTGGGGATGCTTTTGTTTGGCAGGGACAAGGATTTTCGTTAATGCGGAGATTAATGCATTTCTGCCAGAAAACCTGCCTGTGGCTGTAAAAGACTTAAGACTGTTTCTGGCAGGACAGTGACCCAAAGAATACAGCCAGCAGAAGCATGTCCAAATGTTAAAATGGCCCAGTCAAATTCAGACATAAATACAACTGATGATCTGTGGCACAACTTGAAAAAGTGATGAGTCTCCCAAGTTGGATTGTGCAAAGAAGAATTGGTAAGACAGTCATTTTCTAGGAGGGAAGCGGCAATAAGTCGTTTCTCATTTCTTCAGTTTTTCTGAGATCGGCTATCAGTCGATACTTACATGAGAAACTGATCTTATCCAACAATCTTGTCTACCACCGCAGAGGTCTGAAAATGGATTGAAACGCAGATGTAACCACCAGGTTACGGCTGCAGGTGTGCAGTTAAAAATAGTCACTCCATTTTCTTGCTATATTTAGCGACTTTTCAGACAAAATTAATCACTATTGGTCAAAATTGGAATTGGCATATGTGACGTTTTATAGATTGTGATTGGGCAGAAAGCTGTTACCTACCCCAAAACACTTGAAATTTTCAATTCAGAGTTATGCACTACTTCACCAAATACAAGTAAAATACACTGAAGATTGATGTTTTAACATAGCAGAATGAGACATAAGGTATAAATACTTTTCACAGACAAAGTATTACATCCTTCCATCGAAGCTCTCCATCCATTTCTAAATAATGTCGGCGAGTGACGTGGTGCAAAAAATATCAGGAAGTGCTGATCAGGCTGGGATTTGCTCCCTCGGCCGCATTCAGACACACCGATTCACCTCAAGGCTGCAAAATGTTGAGCCTGTGTATGTGTGTGAAGTGAAGTGAAGTCCCGTTTGGGGCTCTGTGGTGCAAAGGCATGACAGGCTGTTGTTTTCACTCCTCGCCTGTGTGATTCGTTTGCCTCACTCGGCTCTTTTTCAAGTACAGAAGAGAGCCAGGAGGCGTTGCAGCCTTGCTGAGGTGGCTGTGTGTTATCAGGCTGCTCCCCCTGACATGAAACATCACGCAGGCCGCTTACATGCTGACGCAGGGATGTGAATGCACTGCTGCACACGTGGAAGATCAGTTAAAAGAGCTCCATAGAAGGTTCAAGAGAGAATGTCAGCGCATGTTCATGTGAAAAAAAACAGCAGACCACCAAGTTTCTTTTCTTTCTCTCTTGCTTTTGTCTCTTCCCACTCTCCCTACATCTCTGCAAAATGGCCGGCCCATGATGCATTTCCTGTCCTGTCCAACCCATGACCTCACTATTTCCTGTAGCAGTGCATCCACAACATCTCATAGATTCTGTCTGGTGGGGCAGACAAACAAGACAAAGCCTTGTGAAAAAGAATCTAAAGTATTCAACAGTGGTGGGGGGAACAAATGCTTTACTTTATCTCCAGCCATTGGGAGACATGAAGAATTGTGAAGACATGAGGTATTCCGGAATCAGGAGAGGAATGATTTGCTCATCCTTGGCTGTGTGCTACCAAACATGCATCTCTTTCCAACCCTCATGAACAGTGTGTATTCCAGTGTCTTTCTGACATCATGGTAACACAACAATAGACACCGTCAATCCTTGAAATGGTTTGTCACGTAAAATCCCAATAAAAAGCAATGAGGTTTGTCTCAAAATGTGAAAGAGTCCAAGGGGGAGGGATACGTTTGCAGGCACAGAGAGAAACTGCCTGTATATCCAGACTTTCTCCATCATTTGGTGCCTCTGCTCTCCAGCTCCACCCTGCTCTTTCACTCAGATGTAATCATTCTCTCCTACTCATTAAATGTAAAGGAGAAGCCCTCCTGGGTCAGCGCTCCGTCTACCTGTCCCTCCCCCAAGCGTAGTCATACCCCAACGGTGGGCTGCTCCGCCTCTACATAATCACTTAGGAGTCAATGAGTAATGACAGTGAGGTGGGGGCCTTTCATACCCTTTAATCAAGAAGAATCATTTAGAACAAGAAGAATAGTCAGTAAGGATATTAAAAAAAGAAAGAAAATGATTTGAGGTAAACAAAGTTAAAGTGCTGAAAAACCACCTTTCTGGTTTTGGAGAGCTGAAGTCTCGTGAGAAGGGGTGTCAAGGCTTTAATTTGAAGCAAACCGAGCTGTGTGAAGAAGAAGATTGCTGGGTGGTGGTCAGATTTTCAAGGCCACACCAGAGAGTCTGTTCTCCCAACAGATTAGACGAAAGACGTGTTTGCTTAAAGAGCCGAGGCTTTCCCCGCGTTTCATCAGTCCGATCTGCGGAGAAGGCTGGAGAGTTAGGAAGAGCAGTGAGAAGACCAGATCAGGCACAAACATGGAGCGCCGCCAGCTCACTGAGCTGTTTCAGTGCAGCTCATGCTTTTGAAGTGTTTAATGTGCTCCATCCTGGGCCAAAACCAATGACATTATTCTTCCTCCAACTTTCCTCTTATGCAAGGAGGTGTAGCTGGGGGAGCCAAGCCGAGGATGACAGCAGAGTCTGGGGAGTAGGTGGCTGCTCTGTGCGCAGGTCTGTGGTTTGACTGTGCACGTACAGCGTGTGTGCCAGCGCAACTGAAACCATGATGCTCGAAACCGAAGCAAATTCATCTGAGTGGAATTTCTAAAACTCTCTGCTCAGACCAAAAGTGAGATGTCACTGGATGTTTTCATATGTGTTGGCTTGAACTTTCCCCACCCTGTTGCCCATGTTTACATTCATGTACATCTGTTGCTAAGAAAAGTATAGTCGACATCTTCAAAAAGAGAACTTTGAGATTTTTGTACCTGATTACCTGCCATATGTGCAAGTCACAGTTGTTGGCACCCGTCTGTAGCTACCTAGGTGACCTCATGCAATGGAGAGGCCTTGAGCCCGTGCTGAAACGCCGACATCCTTCAGCACCCGCAATTGTTTTGGAGACGACAGAAAGGGAGGGAATGACGGGCTGAGGGGGGGAACGTGACATCAGCGCTTCCTGTGGTAGTGAGCTGCTTCTGATGCCACTTCCACTCGGTTCGAGGTAAAAAGGAGTTCATGGCGGTTCCCTGTATACCCACCAGTGCTGTAAAGCTTTCCACCAACACTTGGCTTGAAAGGCTATTTTGTGTGCCTGAAGGTCTCTCTGTGTGTTGGCATTGTCTTTGTTTAATATCATGCTTCCTGCCTTAGTTTCAACCCCTCTGCATGTAGTACCTGTTTCCTTACTCTCTGTTTCACAATGAGACAAAGACCGCTATATAACTATGTGCAGATGTTAGGGTGGCATTTCTCAACTTAGACTGTATCTCTTCAGCTGAGATCATAATTGGATCAAAACCCACCTGCAGAAAATAATCCAATCCTCCAGGGATCCCCCAGGTGTATGATAATCCTGGCAGCCTGCCAGGCTGCTTTACTTGCTCCCGCCAGGTTTATAGTTGACACACTGAACTTGAGGGTGCGCTCACCAGTCACACCATCCGCGCCCTTGCGCACTGTCGGTATGACGGCTCGTTCTCGGGGGAACACAACACGTGTACACATCAAGTTCAGACACACTGCTTGCTTGGCTCGAGAGTGCTCAACGGGAACTTTTAAAAGCGCAACTATAACTCAGCCTGTGGTGTATTCTCAGAAAATAAGTCAATTTTCAGTGAAAGGTGGCAGACATTTAAACAGACTGGTTATAATACAATAAATACTTGAATTTTGCACCTTTTGAATATGTTGTTAAAAATATAATTGTTGTAACACCAAGCTGATTAGGTTGGGAGTTGGCGTAACCCATCTTAAGGACGCACAATGTAACTGCTGCTCTGGTTCCACACTGATGGGTGTGCAGTGGCTGCCTTGTTAGAGAAGAACTGGGCTAAACGACCAACTCATCAAACTTAGAAAATGAAATAATTTATTGTGAGAACTGTAGGAAATTGATGCGCTTGACTATGAACTCTCAGCTGTCCATGGGCAGACTCCGGGCTGTACGCCATTGTATTGGGGAGCTTTTTACACTGTACATGAACCTGAACACGTCGTTCACTGTGGAACTCTGTAGTGGAAGCATCATAGTGTGGGGATGAAAGCTGGGAAGATGGATGAAGCTAACTACAAGCCAATCCAGAAGGAAACTGATTAGAGATTACAGAAGAAATTGAGACTGTGGTGGAGGTCTATGATCAGAACTACATTGAAATTTGTGGTTGTAACATGACACAAGGTGGAAAAGTTCAAAGGGTGGAAATAACTTTGCAAGTCACTGTAAGAGCCACGGCATTATGACCACCTACCGTAATGGTTAGCAGAAACGACAGCTCTGTTCACTTTTCAGCGGTCAGAGAATAACAAGAGGTTCTCACCTGGGTCCCAACTCGGCACGCTCGGGTGCTCTTCATCCGGCAGGGTGCTGTCGCAGTCTGCCCCGTCTGCGAGGCTGCCTTCCTCCTCCACGATGTGCAGCTTGTCCTCATCGTCTGAGTCTGAGCCTGCCTCCAGCACATTGTTGTAGTTGGTCACTGCACAAGGAGAAACAAGATCACAGCTTAGAAAGAGTACCATGGTTCCTGACTCTAATTCGAGTGCTTTATAAACATGATGAGATGTGTGTGGTCTTTAATTATGAGTGCTGGGAGTGAAAGGTTAAAAGCTGGCTAGGTTAAATATATGTACCATGTCGTTTTAATGTCAAAACTATTAAAGGGACTGGTTGTGGAAGCAGAGGGGGCAGGGAGCTGGAAACACCAATTAAACAGAACGTGGTCGGCCTTAGACAGATGAGATGAAACTTGAAATGACCTCCACGGGGAAAAGATTTGGATTAAACAGCTAAGACACTGACAACCTGCTGAACAGGGGCCTCTTTTAGGTGTGACAACCAACCCTGCAGCAACAGGCGAGCAGAGAAAATTCGCACTTGGACATGCAGACACACATGCACATGTGTGTGAGATCACTGGATTGCAGGCTGAAGTGGTTTCAGGGCTGTGTGGGAGTCGGTGTGATGTGGTCGCCTGTGTTATGGGCTGAAGGAGCCAGGAGGCGCGCAGAGAGGCGGCCAGAGGAGCGAGAGAGAGAGAGAGGGTTATTACAGGGAGTAAATTTTCCTCACACACACCCCATCCGTTTCAGCAGCATGTGTGTTTGTGTGTGCGCCGAGCGTGTTGCTCCGGCATCGTCTTTTCATTTCCACAGTGTTCCTCCATCTCTCAATTCCACCTGGGCTTCCATTCCCTAACCCCCCCCCCACACACCCCTCCTCCTGCTGCTGCCCTCCAGCCTCCCTCTGTTCCGCTGAGAGAACTACAGATCCTCTCGGAGGCCAAATCAATTCTCCAGTGAGAGCAGCTCAGTCAGCAGAGGGCCTGGGCTGCAAGCGCTCCAACTACCTCTCATATCAACACTCGCACCGCACGCAGCGCTGGCACATCCACACACCACCTGCATTCACTCACTGAATGCGGACTGCCAGTACAAAGCACCTGAGCGTAGTGGAGTTTTTTTTTTCTCTCCATCTATCTCCTCTCTCCCTCTTCGCCCACCTCTTTCTGAAGTGGCTGAAGGAGGAGGCGTATCAGGTGGAATCGCGAGCCTACGTTTCAATCAATGAGAATTGTTCCGGCGAGATCGCTCGCTCTCTCCCATCGCCAAGCGGGTCGTTATGGCCGGCCGGCGTTCGCAGAGGCTCGCCGGAAGGTTCAGGCTGAGGGGGAGGCGTGGGGGCGAGAAGGAGGGCGATGTGCTGTTGTTTGTCGAGCGGTTCGTAGGGGTCGTCGCCGCTGTGCTGCAGCTGCGAAATCCTGTCAGGTTCATCAGGAGGGCCGTTTCATTCTCAAACTCTTTACCGTCATTCATTCAATATTCACCTTTTCCTTGTGATATGGATACTTTTGGTGTCATGAGAGAGATGAAAGATTTCAAAAATATTTTACAAACTCAAAAACTGGGTTGTGTGTTTGTGCTCAGCCTTTTACTATGACAACCTTAAAGAAAATTAATTAAAAGTCACCAGATCAGCAATTCAAACTTAGTCCATAATAAAGAGTTAGGTTTAAACACAGAATCCAGAGCCTAGAACATCTCACAGAGCTCTGTTATCTAGCGTATTGTTCTATGCTTTGCTTCATACAGGGGGTCTGAATCCTCAGCTGTCAATAAACTATTGCTTGCTGAAGGTGTTTACTCCGTTGAAATTTGAAATGACCAGATTTTATTTTACCCAATCACTAATGTTTGGCAGTAACATACGTAATGTGGCAGCTCAACTTTGAAGAAGACATTCTGAAATGGGAAATTGTGTGTGCTGTAAACACCCTCATAAGAGTAGGGCCAAGACATTTTTGCCAGCAATAAAATGTCTTATGCATTCCTCTTGTTGCGACTTTAATTGCACAATATTTGGCCAAAACAAACTGAACAGCTTCATTCACTTTTTCCGCTGCCATTGCCAAACTAGATCCCTGTATTGGCAAACTACAATTTTAAAGCAGTGCAGAAACCACCCAGTATTAAATATTTACTGAGAAATCAAGCTCAATGGGAGAAATCCTAGACTGAGAACTAAAGGGAGATGAGAATGAGAAGTTGCATAAGAAGCCAATGGTCAGGCTAAATACGAGGAAAATCAGAAAAATCAGAAAATCAGTGAGACTGTAAAAGACCTTAGACTGGGGTGGAGGTTATTTCATACATACAGCCAGAGCTGCACCTTTGAGTGGTCCAGTCAAAGTTCAGTCCTAAATTCAATTGAGTACTTATGGCAAGCCTGAAAAAAAAGTGCTATTCATAGATTTTCTGTTTAGTCTGAGTATATTTTGGTTATTTTACACAAAAAGAAACTTGTTTGTAAAAATGCAAAGCTGATAGAGGGATACACCAAAACACCTGCTGATGTATCTGGTGCAAACGGTTTCTCTAAGTAAAGCACAACAGGGCTAGTGTTTCTCATTTTTGACAGTTTCTTCACTAACATTCTGTAAGAAACTGTACCTAATAATTAGGTGGCTTCTACTTTTGCAAGGCCATCTACAGTATCTCTTGACCATGTATTACTAGACATATTTTACATCTCTATTGGAGAACTCAAGAGCCACAGAGGAGGATGCCACACACACAAACTGGTTTTACACAGCATCATGTGACACTTGTCCATACTCCTCCTTTCTCCCTCTCTTGGTGCCTTCCACTATCTCCTTTTCCCCCTCTGCCCACTTTCCCCCCGGAGCGATTCTGCCAGGTGATGTATTGTCTGTTCAGCAGCCCCAACAGGGTGCAACACTTCATTTTGAAACAGAAGGTACTTTAGGATGATTCTGAGAGGCTGTTTAGGGCCACAGCCACTCAGGTATGGAGCTGAGGTCAGCGATTACAAAGGCAACAGTCCCCAGCAGCAGTGGCGAGAGAAAATGACCAACTATAAACTGTAGAGAGAAAAATCAATTCGCTGGTGTTTGCAGCAGCAGCAAGCAGGACAATAAAGGCGGGAGCCTCGAAGTGCGGCAAAGAGACTGAGTAAAAGAGTCAAAGGATGGTGGTGTGTGTATGAGATGAAGGGGAGGGGTGTCTTCCTGTGCCAAATGGTCGGCCTCGTCGAAACAAAAGTGTGTGTTCCTGCACGAGATGTAACACCTTGCATCAACAAAGGCTGCGGTCCCTTTTGGCTGACCGGCTGAGCGTTTGGACAGCTGGTCTCATTAGTGCTAACATGCTAGCACGCAACAGGAGGATGACTCCTACGCATCTGAGAGAAGGCATTGGGAGGTGGAGGAGGTGATGAGCTTACTTTCTGAAAAAGTTTGCTTTTCTACATAGGCTGCAATGTGTTTAACACCTGAGAAAATAGCACGGCTCAGATCCCAGCTTCACAACACCCACACGCAAAAAGATCACATCCTGTAGGTCTGGGTAATAAGACACTATCAACACAAACTCAGCACTAAACATCCACCGATAGGCTCAGATTTTGGCTCATTAATAACTCGACTTATGAACTGGTAAGACATGTACCAGACTGTCCATGTCAGACACACCTAAATAAGCCCGCGGTAGGGGGAGGAGGGACATGTTGTTATGACACCTGCCAGGCTGTATCAGTTACCAGCACCAGAATGGGTGACTGGCTGGTCCAAAAACAGGCCCAACATTACTCTGGTGGGAACTGGGGGGGACACCTTGGCAAACTGTCAGCAATACAGCACATGAAATGCCATATGTCCATTACTGCAGGTTCCCTTGTTGGTTCTGCCTGACTCCCCCTAATTGTGTAAACTCTCCCATTCTTATTTTAGTTTCTCGTTATGTGATCCGTTCCTGATTGGTGAATCATTTCAGGAATTAAAAACCTCTGCAGACGAGGTCTCCAACTGCAGCAGATTGCTCAGTTTAGACTTTCCAACACTGAGACATGCCAGATAAGATAGGAATATCTCAACCTCTGTGGGAGGAAACAAATCTCATGTTTGGAGAAGTGTGAATGACTGGCCTAATAATTTGGACAAAGGATAACACATACAGATTGTGAAGACACATATTAGTGTCTGAAAACAGATTGTTCCTTGATTCATTACCTTTAAGGACATCTGTTAGCAACTTGAAACCTACACCTCGTCTGTGCAGCCCGATGGTCCTGAACCAGAATGTGTACGAGGAATGTCTGGAATGTCCAACCAAAACACTTTTCTCTGAGTTTGGCTCTTAAAGCCACAGATCAAAGCATGTGCTTTCTTCCTCCGCCTAATGTCATTCAACTGACTGACACATATTGCAAGGTCTGCTGTTGCCCTGCCTGTGATTAGACAGATTGACTCATTGTAAACGGCAGTGACTGCTTGCTTGCCCTTCTACCTTTCCTCTGTGTCTATATTTAGCCTCGGTACAGGCTCCCTTGTTGAGGTACTCCACTTATCTCATTCTGAGCTCAGGGCCAGGCAGACAGTGGTAAAACGACCACAGGCATCCTCATAGAGGACAGAGTCTGCCGTCACAGAGTCTGCCCTTGCGGCTCTGCAATGCCATTTTCTCAGGAAAGGCAACCACTACAATAAACCCAACTCCTAACCAGAACAAAACAAAGCAGTGCCATTCAAAACCCTCAAGTATGCCGTCTCAAGGTAAGGCGCCTCACTCAGCGCAGAGGTAAAGGCTGATGGTTGTTGTTGAAACAACAGCCTTTCTCTTGCCGAGTCAGGAAGGTCAGCTCAAGAACCAATAATAACAGAACAAAAGAAGAGGGGATTTTCGTAGTTAGCTAGTTCAAAGGCTCCTTTAGACTTACGGTACCAAGTCCCTACACACTGCCAGACAAAGGGCGCTAGATGGTTTCCTGCAAAGATCAGCAGGATCAAAGGTCACAAAGTGAACAGTATGGCCTTCTTTGTAACAACCCTATAGATAAATCTCTAAGACTTCCCCAGGCAACATCAAGTGATTCTTACTCATCAGGCTGAGATGGCAAAAAGCAGAACCTTGACAGTGAAAATAGCCCTTGGCACTCCTGAGTATTAGTCACTTTTATTAAGCATGTACCTGCTCTCCAATGCTTCTAAACAAGTCAAATGCTCTCTTGATATTCACTAATAAACAAATGTTAAGTCAAAATCAACAACCTGCGGAGATGAGCCCTCAGTAGGAAGCATTTCAGAGGTGATCAAGAAGACAATGGACCCTTGTCTTCCTAATGAAGCTGATCAAAGTTTCAGCATGTGAGCTAATGAGCCTCCATGGGTCACTCGACCACCATCTGATGAGCACTTTTTTATGATAACACTAATGCTAATGGTAGCTATTGTTCTCTTAATCTGCATGATGATACCTGGAGCTGCGAAGAAAGTCAGTGGGTGTTAATGAGTGGAAGGGAACGAGAAAAAGACTGAATTGTGCCTCAGAGTTTTTCAGATTAAAGAAGGAGCCTGTTAACCTGGCCTATTGCGTTGCTCTGCCAGTCAGGCCACGTGTTTTATTGCTCAGGTTACTCCCAATAATGCTGCTGTAGCTAAATGGCACCCAGGCTGTAGTTCTACTGGAAGGAGGTGGGTGTGAATGCTTGTGGCTGCTGATGGTTTTCTCTTTCAGAGGCTAATGAGCACACACACACACATACACACACCAACATTCTGTTCAACTGGGCGTCCTCTGAGGGTTTCTGCTTCTGGCTCTTCGTTGCTTTTCTAAATAAGGCCAGGTGGGCTGGTAGAGACCGACGGGTGTCTTCACACACACACAATCCACAGCAATGCCTCGGCCACCAAGTTTACTCTTTGTTTATGTTGGAGGTGAGACAGCCCCATCCAAGGTAATAACTCTGCTACACCTAAGTCAGAGTGTGTGGTCTGGATGTTAAGCTAGTAAGAGGCATGGCATGTAGAAGGTTCCCGATCATTATGGGTGATCACATGATCCAGGCCGCAATCACACTGATGTCTTTACAAACTGGTGCAACCCAAAACTTGACATAAAAAATGGCAAATTTCAAACCTGATCAACCAAACCATTTTTTTAAAACAAGCTCTACCTGATGGCACCACCTGTGTCTCCATTTTTAGTGCATTTTGAAGTATTGCATTAGTAAAGGTTCACGGAAATTTCATGGAAGGGTTTGAAATGACTTTCTCAATTTCACAAAAAACGTTTTTACGCTCGCTTGGTGGTTTTGGGCTTTCAGGAAAGAGAGTTAATGCTCTAAAGGGTTGATGGAAACACATTTTCCAAATAAGTTCTCATGTAATGAATGATCCCATCCTCTGGTGGGTCTGTACCTTTCTAGAGACACTAAACCTGGAAAAACATTCGAAGTCAAAACCTCTAGCACAGAGGAGAGAACTGTTGGCCTGGAGTGGCCGACCAGCGGTACCACACATTGTGAGATGTGTGAGTCCATGCTAGTTTGCAAGCTCTATTTCCTGTTTATTACAGCTCTATATAATGTCAACATCTTACAAAATTCAGCTCAGGCTAGCCTGATCGATTTGCTCTAATTGAGAGTGGAGACATGCCTAATTAGCTTTTTTTCTATTTGTATGACAGTTTGATGGAAACATAGCTACTGACATCAACACTTTTAGGAGTGAACAGGATTGAGCTGGATATTTCTTCAGCATCAGTGAGGTGTCTGAAAATGACCAAAGGTGGTCTAAGCTTAAAATGCAAATTTTCTCATTTCCAGAAACAGTAAAGGAATGATCTGATTCTATTCCTCATAGCAGCAAATCAGAGCTTATTCCTCTAAAATATTAGGTGTCCTGTTATTTTGAAAAGATTATCCCATGATATTGCGTACATTACAGCTGTAATCTGTCTTGTAAAGGGGTAAAGACGATGTAATGGGGTTTATTTTTAGATTCCTTTTAGATTTTCAGAACACTGAAGCGTTGCAACAGTTGAAATCTCAATTCATCCAGGAAGCAAAAACACTTCTGGCTTTTTATAGCTTTAAGGAGAAGATTGTAATCAACTGAAATGTGTATCGACAAGTCAGACCTCTATAAAATCCTACCATCTCTACACGAAACGCACAAACACACACGCAAATCTAAACTCGGTGCTGGCGTCTCACACCATCTATAGATCCTCCGCCCATCAGCGGACAGGCCTGCTCCAGTTCTCAAACACTCAGCAGCTTTGTGGTGAAAGAATGCCCATCTCTTCCGCCAGCCGAGCCATATATAGCGTAGCCAGGTGAGTGAGGAAGAAGTGTTGCAGGAGGTGGGGGAGCAGCGGGGGGTGTGGAGGTCAGAGAGGTGAGGAGAGGAAACATCTGTTACAGATTCTGGTAAGGCCAGAAAACCTGCGGTCACACTTCCGCAAACCACCTTCCTTCTGCTCTCTCTTTACTCTGCTCCTCTGTTCAATCTGTCGCTGTCATTTTCATTCACAAAATAAAGCAGGCCAGGCCCTCGTATGTGCTAAATAAAAATACGGCACGTTAGCTGAGCTGTCCCTCTGCACATGAAGCAGAGAAACAACAGCACAGAAAACCTTTGGCACACACCTGGGTAAACAGTTGCTTCCCTCTTGCCAGCGGCTGCTTCCACTTAAGCCCGGCTCATCTGCAGGAGCGGGAAGAAGAACCAGAACCCAGACCTGGCTGCTGCTGCGTTAGCCTCCATCAGATCTCATTTGAGAGTCGCCGGCAACACAAAATGTCCCTGCCACCTCTGCTGTCAGACTCCATTCACATTGATGGCTTTTGAAAGCTCCACAGTAGTAGAACGCTGCTCTTGTCCTTTGATTTTGCCAGTTTGTGTTTAGCCGTGACATTTTGAGTGGAGTGGTTATTATTAGAACGAGAGCTGAAAGGTATCTGGCCTGTTTTAAATGTGGTCGCTTTACATCAGCAGCGTCGAACTTCATTAAAGGGCTTGTTCCTCTTTTTTTTTTTTTCTGCAGTCACTTCGGTTGTAATGTCAACAGCGAGGCTGGGTCAACAGGTGCTGTCTAAGGGCGGATGTTTGAAAACCTTCCACTTCAGGGTAGAGGAATGCTTCCAAGGTGAAGAGTATCCTGGTGGAGTCAGTCCTGTTTCGGTTGTTGACTGTATAGAGGCATTAAAAACTATTGAATGTTTTGTCGAAGGATCTGCATGTGAAGTGTGAAACTTGCCTGTTTTCACCCCCCAGCCTAATGATATCACCTAATTTCACAAAGAAACAGTTAGGGATGCCCCGATATGAAAATTTGGTCCGATATCAATATCCGATATCGCTGTAAATATAACCAAAATCTATCAACGTTATATACAGTACAGACCAAAAGTTTGGACACAACTGTGTGTCCAAACTTTTGGTCTGTACTGTATATTTCGCTACACCTTCAACACCTTGAAAAAACACCACCACCACTGATGTCACCACTTCTTCCCTGCTTCAGTTAAACTGCCCACAATGCTTTGCTGCATCACCATCACTTTCACATGACCAAACAAACACCACATGACCATCACCCTCCCCTCTCAAAGCAAATGCCAACAAGATGTACCTAAGTATCGGTTGTTATCGGCCCAGTTTGGTTTAACGGACCAAAACTGATATGTTAATTTTTTTTTTACTAAAATCAACCAATATCAATGTTAGTACTAATATATTGTGAATCCCAACAAGTTCAACAATTGTTTTTTATTATCTTGTTAGAGTTGTGAAGTACATAAGCAATAGCTGTACTGTTGACAGTTCTAGCAGATCTAAGTTACACAGGATTTTATTTACGTGCATCAGAGTCTACCCTTTTCAAACTTACATGCCATTTGTCTCTACAAGATAATCTCTTGTCAAATTAAGTCTTCACAAATTTGGGTATAAACTAAAATCTATCCTCAATAAGTGGTAGACCCAAATGCTGAAGCATCTTTATGAAATATAAGGAAGTAGAGGAGAAAAGTCTGAAAATACCCCCTATTTTAGAAAAATAAAATAAGCAGAATTCCACAGAACTGAACGATTTAAAACTCTTGTTTTCTTCTTGTAAAGACATTCTGCTGACCAGTAGAACTGGATCACAGTGAGGTGCGTGTTTAAATATATGCAATGAGCAATAACACTGTTATCCAACCAGGTTGTGCAGTGCACATCTATATAGGGTTAGTGTAGCACAGGGCTGTTGCATTTTAGGAGCAGGTGACTGGACATTCCTGCCTGTATTAGGTCTGACAATTTACTGTGGGGGAGTAGCAGACCGGGAGAGCTGCACTGGCCTATGAAGAGGGAGGCAGGGAGTGAGCTACATGTCTAAACAGCTCCAACCAGAAAAATCTCATTAAATCCTGTTACCTGTACGCATACCTTGCTCTCGCTAACATCACCAAGGCAAACTTTATCTAATCAAGGAGGCCGAACGTCACAGCCTTCAGCTGTCGCATATTTATACACTCCATTCTTCATGCAATAATGTGTTTGTCGGGTAGATTAATGGAGATTTTGCCAGTCAGCAGCGAGGCGTGTTCACACACAGACTACGGAAAAAGAGAACAGAAGAGACAAACGGTAAAGGGGGAAAGATGACAAAGGTGGGAGGGAAGGAACTGCTAATGGCCTAAAAAGACTAAGCTGACCTGTCACATAAGATGCTCATCTGAACTGATGGCTGCCCCAGGGAGGGAGTGTCACTAACTGTCAGCCTGACTGAGGGAAGAAAAAGGAGAGAATATTGTTGGGAGACAGAGGTAGACATTAAAGGTTGAAATGAGGATGGATGTCGCAGGAGGAATGATTAACGGAGTAACAGCAAAAATGCAAATACGACCTATTAGGGAGTGGTAGGTTGAGGGTGGAAGACAGGTAAAACATTTAGACAGGAGTAGTTTCTGTCTTAGGCTAAGTTCACACACCAGGTTTTGATGCTCAAATCCCATTTTTTTATTATTAGTTCATGTTACTAAATGATGCAACCACAGTCAGACTTCGGTTTGAACGGTTTATGACCCCAAAGCATGCACAGAAGAAGAACGCTGCCGTCTGTGGACCAATGTTAACGTTACTGTGCAATAGGAGTCGACGGTATTCTCACAAGAGCAGAGAAAAGGATGAAGGAAAAAAGCACAACTAATTGCAACGGACTTTCTGTGAAGCATTGACTGCAACTTTATCACTTAAAAAAAAGAGAAAAATAATATCAAGAAGTCAGAGGTTTAGAAAAACAGTGATCAGGAATTAGCCTTGATGTCTAGCATTGACCTGGAGGGGCGGGGCCAACCCAGGGATTCTTTTTTCGTTCCGTTTTACACTTTACACCGTTGCAAGTTCCACAACAATCAGCAAGTCAGCTCACTTCAGTGCAGCCCTGGCCAAGATCTCTGTTGACAGCCTACTGTGGCTTCACTAATTCCGACACTAACACACAAAAGTGGGCCCTTTTCTGCGTTCTCTGCTCTTTGTGGGACTCAGACAACAAATGAACGCTCCTCTGGCTTCCAAAATGTCAGCTCTGTCACAAGACTCCAGAGGCCAGACGTCCTGCGCAACCCCTGACTCGCACGGCGCATAATCAAACACGCTGCCCCCGGGGGCTGCTGCTCGCTTTGTCACACTTGCTTTCTTGTTATTCACGTGAAGCAGGAAGAGAAAGGGGTTAACACAGTAAACTTACATCCACAAAGGCGCCTTTGTCACCTTGCTCCTCCACTCCTTCACCTCACCCCCCTCGCCCCTCCCAGGGGAAAATAGCCTTTTCCCTGTGTGATCGAGAATAGTTAGCACCCCCACCACATCTCCCTCCAGGGGGACTTCCAGCTGAAGAGGCGGTCAAGCGGCGCTGCTCACACCATTACCCTGCTGTTAAATGACCATGAGGCTGGACTCCCTGTCCAATGGACAGCTATGAAAATCTGTCCCGCTAAATCAGGCGAGGAGAAGTATGTGTGTGTACACATGTTGGTGGACCTCATCTAAAGGGGTCAGGTGGGTGTACAGTGGCTGTACTCACCAACTCGTAAACTGTGATTTGTAGAGCAGAAGAAGGAGCTGTTAATGCCGCGCTGATTGCAACAGGTAAAAGCATTGACGACAAAAGGTGACGATTGATCACCTTTCAGTGCATTACACCCGTAGGTGTGTAGGCCAGGGTTTAAATAGTTTCAGACTTTTCATTAAAGTTCAGTTTTATTTTGTTGTAACTTTTGTTCGTCTAATTGAAGTGGTTTTTATTAGTTTGGCCAGTTTTCTATTAGTCAAACAAACCAGAACCAAACATGGAGAAGCAGCGTTCAGCTTCTATACACTTCAAGTTTGGAACAAACTTCCAGAAAACTGCAAAACAGCTGAAACACTGAGTTCCTTTAAATCAAGGCTAAAACCCCAGCTGTTTAAAGTTACTTTCAACCCATAATTACTGGAACATTGACCAACATATTTGATGTGTATTGATGATTTTAACGATGGTCCTTGGGAAAAAAAAGCGATGTCTGTTTCTGGTTTTCACAGTTGTTGACTGTAAGATGTGTTTATGATGTTTCAATGTTTTCTTGATGTAAAGTGCTTTGAACTGCCTCGTTGATAAAAAAAAGTGCTAAACAAATAAACTTGATCAAAACTTGATTGAAATGTATGGTTTTAGTTTAGTTTTTATTAGTTATACTAGTAGTTTTTTTTTTTTTTGTACTTTAGTTCATTTTTTTGGTGCCGAATTCAAAAAGGTCAGAGTATTGTATTGTTATTATGTACATATATTGGGTAATGAATACATAACAGAAGATTCCATTTTAAAAATATATATATATTGTTAAACAACCAACTGGCTGATGTTTTCTTCCAACCTTTGCTGTTGCCATTTTGTGGACTTGCGTGAACTGAGTGTGTGGGGAATAAAACAATTTCATATCAGTTCTAAAAGATAAAAACAGATTCATAAACAGAAAATAAGGATATTATAGTTCTAATTCCAGCATGTTTTAGTTAGTTTTATGCACGCATGATATAGTTCCAGTTAGTTATAGTTTTTCTCCATTATTTACCGTTTTTATTTATTTCAGTTAACGGACATGTTTTCTCAGTTTCAGTTTTTGTAATTTTGTTAATTGTAGTTGACTATGATAACCCTGGTATTGGGCGTGTGTGTAGGGGCGTGGGTGTGTGTGTGTGGTTGCCAGCAGCGCTGAGAGGCCATTGGTTCAGTGTGTCAGGATTGGATAGGAGAGCATCGACAGTCGGGCCGGGATAATCGATAGCAGCAGATCTCTCATTCCCCTCTGCCATCTGCAGTAATGGACCCACAGTCCAACACGGCTCTTCTGCAGCTCTGCATGCCAGAATAAAACGAAGAGAGGAAGGCAGTAGAATGGAACAGCAACCTACTGCTGGTACTTTCTGCCTTGTTTCCTCTCTGTCTCAGCTTTTCTTTGCTGTTGTGGTCAGATGCTGGTTTCTGCTCCCTGTGGGACAAAAGATGGAGGCCAGAGTGGAGTTTGTTCACAGCCAGCAGCCAGCAGGGTGGGGCCTTGATTACTCAAGCTTGGTGCAACTGGACCGCGCTCCTGGGACTATCCCATCTGATGTCACCCTGAATGGGAAATCATTGAAACACTTGAACGTTTCAAGGAGAGCGTTTCTGTTTTTCCTCATTCGCCTTCGGCTGAGTAGAGACGTTTAGTACCTCTTCATAAAAACAGCTTTTGGTAAACATTTAGCCAATATGTCAGTAAGTGAATCTTCCTTGAGTGAAAATACCAAGCTATAACAGTAATAACTCAATGATTTCAACTGAAGTTCAACAGGACAAGACATTCATAAAAACAACATGAGATGGAGCTGTAGCAAAGTTTGAGGGAAAACTCAGAAGTTTCACAAACC
The DNA here is from genome assembly GCF_003331165.1 of Xiphophorus hellerii. Lineage (NCBI taxonomy): Eukaryota > Metazoa > Chordata > Actinopteri > Cyprinodontiformes > Poeciliidae > Xiphophorus > Xiphophorus hellerii. Next base: position 3,592,701 of record NC_045692.1, read on the forward strand.
CCAACATGAGGTTTGAAGAATCTGATAGAAGAAGCTAAGTCTTCACTGTAGGTAAATGTAGATCTAATATGACTTCTTGAGCCCATATGTGAACCAAATCTGAACTTCTATGACATTCTCAACTAGGGGAGCGCTGATAAATTCCCAGATTTTCTTAATTCCGGGTGATCGGCGTTAAACCTGTTGCAATAAATCAGTTAATGGCATGATACACCTCCAGATATTGGATAGTAAACTATTTGAAATAAATTGTGTAAATTATTTAAAATAGTTTACTATTCATTACACGTGTTAAATGTAAACAAACAATACAAACATGGCAGCTATTGTGAGGGCCGATCTATTGAGAATCTGGATTCTAACTGGTCTGGGTTGCAGATCTCAGCCTCATCATTCTATTCATGCTCTGCTTGTTACAAACTAATCACATCAACATACTACTTTCTGATCCTGCAGTAATTCTCCTTCAAAATAAAAGTCTTTCTACAACAACATAAACAATCATAACATCAGACACACCTCATCACATTTCTTTCTGCTCAGGTTGCACATTAGATTTAAAATGTGAAGCCTAAACATGTACTGCTGTAGCTTTATAGGTTGCAAGTGTAGATTTCAAACTTAATGGGTGGGGCTCTGTTGGCTACAAAGCCATAAATGGTCATTAATAACCAGATATATTTCCAAAAAGACAGATTTTCTTTTCTTGTAAATGAGAGGAAAGTGACTTCTTCAAGCCAGCTGAGCGGCAGTGTGCAGCAACTCTCTGGTATCCCCTCTCCAATCCAATTAAACAGATTTTCAAGCATAGGAACAGCATAGTGAACGATGTATCTGCTTTGAAACGTAGGAACTGCGGGGGTATTTTCCATTTCCTGCCTCGTGTCTGCTAAACAATTTCTTCCAGCTCATAGTTGTGCTTGCTGATATGATTTGGTTGGACGGACATAAAGAAAAAATTAAAAAAAAAGACAAGAGTCTGTTCTTTGTGACCACCTTGGGTCACACAGTTCTGTGTTTTGCCTGTGAGTGGGTCCCTGCTGTGTCTGGGGGAATTCCATTGGCCAGAGGCTGACCCTGAACACTGGCCTTCCTGTTGCACAGGGGCCATGTGCCGATGAAGCCGGAAGAAAACCGGTTCGGTCCGACGACTGGCTCTTCTGTCAGCCTTACGGCCCGGTCTGTGTGTACGGAGATGTGTGTGTGGCTGGGTGTTTATGTGAGACGGATCAGCGATGACACCCGGCCTTTTAATAAGCTCAGCAGCGAGTGTGGCTGGCTGAAAGCTGCTGTGATTGATGCGGACCTTAGCGAGGTAAACGCACGCACATGCTGATGAGTGCAGGAAGTGATGATCATATGTAAGCCTGATGCAATAAACAATTATTAAATTAATCACATGATAAATTAAAATGAGCTTGGTAATTTCCATTCTGATAATGAATATTTTTTTGAAGGGCAGTTTAATAATGAAACAAAGAAGTTTTTTTTGTTTGTGTTTTTTTATTTTTTTTTATTTTGGATATTTGAATTTGAATATCCAGTTCCAGTGTAGAATGTTCTGTGCAAAATTAAAGCATATCTGTCTTTGACAGGGTAAACTAGCACTTAGGACTGAAACAATTAATTGGATTAATCGCAATTAATCGATCAATAATCGTCAAGTGACCTAGTTGTTTCTATGAGACATTAACGCAAATTGCCTTTCAGAAAAAGGCAATTTTCTGAAAAATCCCAACAGATTCAGAGCAGTAATAAAGTCAAAACTGTACAAAATATATAAATATAGATAAAAACACTTTTCTTTGTCAATGTATTTTACCCAAAATTCATCAAATTGCAGTTTTTTTGTATATTGATCCTTTCATGGAACAAAATGTTTATTTTCTTATTAAAAAATTGAAACATTTATTTATTTAAAACTACTAACATATTTCTAATATTGTATAGAAAAGGCTCAAGTAATAATAATAATAATAATAATAATAATAATAGTAATGATAATAATAATAATAATACATCTAATTTATATAGCACTTTTTTGGACACTCATGCTTAGTCTTTGAGAATCCAAATAATGTCTGAAAAAGGTCAGAAATGAAAGTAATTTAATGAAAAACTACAGAAGGGCCTTCTAAAAAATCTGATTAATTTATTAATCATCAGAATAATCAATTGATTGATCTATTATTAAAATAATCCACAATTGCATCCCTACTTATATTATGATGTCATTATCATTGTATTAGTTTAAACTACTGAAAAAAATAACATTAGTGTTATTGCAATAACACAATCTCAACCTACATCTGCTTCCTCCCAGATGCTTGGACTGGACATAAACAACAACAACAACAAAAAGAAGGGAATTGTGGAAATACTTTTGGACCAGAGGAGCCGGCTCTTTGCCTTGTTAGCAGTTAGCTACGTAGCTGTTGCTGTGATAGCTGGCTTTTCCACTGCAAGCAGACGGCAGAGCGCTTCCACGGGTTTCCTCTGGCTGAGCCTTCGCAGGCGAGGAGGAAGTGCTGTCTAAGGAAGGACAGGAAGTAGAGGGGGCTATCATGGAGCTGACACAACACTTCCAGAGGAGACAGAACGGTGATTACCTTCAACAGACGCAGGTCTGACTGAACTCTGACAAAAGCACCTGATTCACCCAGACATAGAATGACTCATAATTAATCATCTCAGTTCATTTTAGTATGTTTGTTCCAGTTCTTATTTATTTAGCTCAAGAACAGCAAAGGCATTTATGTTAAATATCAGAGTAACAAACCCATAATTCAGGTGGCTCTGTCATACTTTTCAAAAGTATTCACATCCCTAGAGCTTTTTCCACACTAATCACATTACAGCCACAAACTTTAGAACACTGAAGTGAGGTTTTATGAGAAAAAAACATTTATTTTTCATTTTCCTAAATAACAATCTGGAGAGACATTTGTATTAATCCCCCTTAGTCAAAACTTTCCAAAACAACCTTTTAATGTCAGCTGCAGGTGTTTTGGAGTACATCTCTACCAGCCTTGCAATTCTGGAAGCAGATTATTTTTTGTTCATTCTGCTTTACAAAATAGTGACACTTCAGTCAGATTGGAAACTTAACTTTCACAAGCTGCTACAGATTCTCATCTTCATTAAAGAGGCAGTATTATGTATGTTCCAGGCAAAAAGTGTCATTTTACGGCAGAATCGGGTAACTGTTACCATCAGTTGTTATAAAAATGCTGACCATATAAAATATGACTTAAAAGTTATTGACTTCAAAAGTTGAAGCTTTGAAATTGGGCCTCTGTCTCTTTAAGAAGCTTTGAAACTCCGCCTTCAGGAAGCCAACACAACAACACTCTATTAACCCTTTAACAACATTTATACCAGTGTTTCACTGAGACGTAGCTCCTATAAAGAGCTCAGCAGAAATGCATGTGAACCAGGTGTTTGCTAAATGCTGCTGCCACTAGTATAATGCTGCCACCACCGTTCTTCACTGTGGGGCTGGTGTTTTAATTTTTAGCTGGACAAATTAATAAGATATTTTTGTTCACAAAGTTTAGTACTGTTGCGTTGCCAGAGCACCTTCAACATGTTTGCTATGTTAGGGTGCATTCACACCAGTCCTGTTTAGTAAGTTTTAATCGAACTGTAGTTTTTGTCTTGAAAGCCCGGTTCGTTTGGGGAGGTGTGAATGCGTTACCGAGGTTTATTGAACTCTGATGTGGACCAAAAATTGAACTTTGGTGTGCCTACAACTATAGGTCTCTGTTTGGTTGAGCTGAACTCTGGTGCAGTTTCCATGCATTAGCGAACACCAAACGGACCGGAGATCGCTCCTAAAGCAAACTATAGTGCAGGGTATTCTGGGTAAAATCAACCAAAATCAAGGAGTGAGTCTAGAACAAGAGGGAGAAACAGTTTGTGGTCTGTTTCCAGAGACAAAAACAAAATCCTACCACCTCTAAAATCTGATGTTACTTCATTTTTATTTACATTTTGTGAAGAAGGAAGTTACGCTCATGTCTTCTTCACCAGTTTTGTGTCGTTTCCTTTAGTAGTTTTTGATACAGCGCCACCAAAGGCGAAGAGTGGGACAGGTTTTTCAATTAGTTTAGATGATTTGACACAGTGCAGTGTGAAAGTGAACTGCATCAGCTGAAAATGTAGCAAATGTTACTGAGTTTACTGGACTATCAGGTGTGCTGGTCTGATACCCATAAAAAATGGTTTGGAATTTGTGGTTAAAAAAGCAAAAACTGGAATAGTTTAGGGGGTACTTACTTTTGTAAGTCACTGTACTTGCCAATGTTAATCTAAGCACTGAATATTGTTATTCCAGTCCGTGTGCTTCACCCCAAGACCAGGTAGTGAACTGGTGAGGGCTGCCAGAACAATTTGGACACAGAATTTGACTGTGGAACATAACTCAACTACCACTAAATACACAAACGCTTTATAAATAACAACACGTATTATTACCACATGGGCTCCAAATGCTAAGGGTGTGAGGCATGTTTCAGAAATCCTCAACCGCGGTGCGGGAACCCACCCAGTGGCCGCACCCAGCCCCAGTCAGACTGGAGGTATTGCCGTGTGCAGCGGGAGACGAGGGAACACATCAGTGCTGTGGTTCAGACGCCTTGCAGCCCAACTGTCCCCGTCTCTCTTCAGCGCTGCTCTTCTGTTCCGCACCAACAGGGAATCCATATGGAAGGCTGCGGGCGCGTCTGCAGCCTTCCTGGAGTTATTCACCAATAAAAGCAGCTGGCGCCACGGGAACCATGCACGTCACCGCTGACACACCCACACACATCTACACACATCTGAACAGCCAGAGCAGGGATGTACAAATTATGGCCCGGGGGCCGTTTGTGGCCGTTGAAATGATTTTGTTCGGCCCCTGACTACAGGTCAAAAATGGTGAAAACTTGGTTAGAAAGATAAAAAACAATTAATGTCCACAAAAGAAAATTGGTAATTGTCTTTTTCTTTCAATAAGGCAATGGTCCAAAACCCTTTTTATGTTTTGATATTTGATAATATACAGATTTCATAGACATTTAGTTTATTGTCGAGCAGGTGCATTTAAAGACAAAAAACAGACCCAGTAAAACTCTATTTTTAGAATAAAATAAGATCTTAGTCAGTGTAACAATGAAACCTTGAACAACAAATGCACAATTCTCTACAAAAAACCATGTCTAACTTTAGAAAAGACTATAAATAATGACATATGTTATTCTTATCCCTTGTAAAAAAAAAAAAAAAAGTTAACTGAAAACTAAAATAGATGAGGTCAAATTGACCACTCACCGACCAGCAAAACAAATATCCTTTTAAAAAACTAAAATCACCAAAAATGTGAATTTTTTTTAGTTCCATCTCAACAATAAACTAAGCATGAACTATTTGAATTAAACAATCAGATTTTTATTCTGTGGAAACAGAATCATGGATCTAAAACTTCAAATAGTTTTTGCAGGTTTTCCTTGTTAAATGAAAGGCATCCAGTTGGCTTATTATTTTGGGCTTGATTGAAGAAAACCAAATTTTTAAAAGATCCTTTCTCAGAAATATAAATTACATTTAGGCCAGTCTACATTTGAAAACATTTACTGTATTTAGCCAAGCTTTAATACAGCATTTAAAAGCAGATTTGTTTGCACCATTTGGACTTTAGAACGCAAGTCAGTGAGTAGTTGTTACCATAACAATAGAAGGAAACCAGAAAACGTGGAAAAGATTAAATCTATTTATAGCATATAATATTTTTGTGAGAATATTTTAACTTAAAAGTGATGGATTTAAATTTCTTGCATTGTGGTTCAAATGGCCCTCGGAGCTCACATTAAACACCCTCCTTCTAAACAGGTGTGCATTGTTTTACTGTTCTTCAATAAAATAAGATTAGAACATTGAAGGTGTATTATCACCTGATGGTGTCTGTTACCATAATAAAACTGGCCAAAATCAGAATGGGTCAGGCTTTTTAAAGATCGGTTTTGGGCCGAAAAACTGCAATCGGTGCACCGCAATGCTAAACAATCTGATTAATAAAACACCCAGATTCTCACCCTGAAATCCCTGATAAATCCACCAGTCTGTTTATGTGTGAACCAAAAACATACCTGCAATAAAAAAACATATCAAAACAAAACAAGACAGCGGAGCTGGACAAACAAGTGGAGGTTAAGCTGGCAGATCTGTGGTCCTGTTAAAAGCAGCACTTCCAGCCTGGCCAAACAAAAGCTGGCTGATAAGCCCGGCGGCTGCATCAAAGCCTTCCAGATTATAGATTACCATCAACTGAGCGGCGGCTGTGGAGGGGGCACCTGCTACTTTACTGTAACGCCCCCGAATCGGCGGGGCAGGGGAGTCACTGCCTACCTGACCTGCACACAAAAGCTTTAATAAAACAGGTGGAACAAAGGTGATATCTGATTACACTGGGTATTTTTAAGGTCTTTGGTGATGCCTGATTTTTTATTAATATTATTTCTAAACACATTAAATGAATTCATGCCTGATCCTCAATCAGTTGCTGTGTGTTTACAAAGTCAGACCAGTTCTGTTTTAATTGGCTTTAATTAGTGTCTGGGGTTTTGTGTGCGTGTGTGTGTGTCTAAACAGAGAGGCGATGGCACAGTGCCAGGATGATCGCGCCCGACGACTCTGTGCTGTTACAGTAAAGCGTCTTCCCAGCAGCCGTGTGAGGATTAAAGGTAAATCCAAACCGTCTCTAAAGCCTGCGCTCGCTTTAAAAGGCTCCTCCCAAAGTATTAGCTTGGATTACGCCACAACTGTTCCCCTCTGTCCCACTCCCACCTCAGCAGGACATAAACACCTATAGGACACACTTGGACTGGTTGATAGCTGCCTGTCCAGTCTGGTTCACAGGATATTCAGTTTACAGTGTGTGGGCGTGTGTGTGTGTGTTAACCGAAACGCTCACTGATGCCCCGTCTCCTGGTTGGACTCGCTGGTAAAGCATTTTTTTTAGTATTATTAATTTTTTATTTCGTTTTCATCGTAACCTTTAGCTTCATCCCCTCCTTCTATTGTCTCCTCTTCCTTTTTATCCAAAAACAGACTCCTTTGGAAGTAATCCCAGTTGTTAAGGTGCAACATGCTGATGCTGTCCTTTCTTTTTTTTGTTCCACGTAGGATAAATAATTCACTATGAAGGCAAAATTCTGGAAGATTAATATTCTGTTTCCAACAACCTTTTGTGCCAAACTTGAGGCAGCTCAGGGCCAAATGTGATGATCTCTTTTAGAGTCTGTGAGACAGCCATGTATTGGTACTGATTCAAGTTTTATGATGTTCAAAGTTTGATAACCAAACCGTGCATTAAGTCTCCCCAGAACATTCTCCGTTACACTGAGATGGAATTACACACAGATGAGTCGCACTGGATTTTATGAGAGGAAACAGGAATGATGACAAATGCATGCCACACTTTTTAGATTTTCAACAGTAAAAATCATGTATTGTTTTCCTACTTGACAATTAAGAGTTACCATCCATCCATCCATCCATCCATCCATCCATCCATCCATCCATCCATCCATCCATCCATCCATCCATCGATCCATCCATCCATCCATCCATCCATCCATCCATCCATCCATCCATCCATCCCTCCCCAGTCAATCCCTCTAAATCCTAATAAAACACACTGCGGTTTCTGTTTGTAACATGACAATGTGAAATCGTTCTCCAGGTATGAATACTTATGTGCGGCGTATTAACATCATATTTCCAGCAGTGCCATAAAGCCTGTGTTGTCACATAGTGTCAGAGGGCGTGTTTTATCCACGGCCTCTCATTGGTTATGTATGGAGGACTGTGTCCCTGCAGCCGTTTATCTCTGGAATGGAAGGATGAATAAAGGATGAGGGTGGAGGTTCTGTTCAGCACCTCTGGCTCTCTGCCTGGCGCTGGAGGACAGGAGGGGCAGACGATGAGGGGGGGGAGCAGAAGAAGACATCAACACTGAACGATGAGCTGTTGTTTGGACACTCCACATTCTACCGAGTACCTTAAGTATACATGCAGCAGATGAGGCGGATTTTTCTGAGACGCTGAACAACAACAAAAAAAAAAATACTTGTTGACTTGGAGTCTGGTTCCATACGCCTCCGCAGACCTCGTCCCTTTGATCCACCTCAGAAGAAAATGAAAGGCAGTGGAAAAAACGAGAGAGAAAAAAGAAAAAACAGAGAGGAACAGCAACCTGGGAAAAAGAAGAAAAAAAGAGAGGGGGATCTAAGAAACAAGTTTGAGAGCTAGCGCTCTGAGGGAGAAGGATCCAAGGTAGCCATGGTTAGTGAGGCACTGTGACAGTTGTCAGTTGGCACATATAGAGGATTGGGAACAGATGCTGAACTCCTGACGCTGCCAGTCTGCTGTACCTCCAAGGCAGCCATAATGGCTTCCACCTGCCCCGACTTCCAGCAGCCAGAGAGAGCTGGTGGTGGCAGCAGCCAGCAGCACCTGTGTTCAACAGTCAGGTCACCACATCAAACCACGCCTGGAGGAGCAGGAGGAGGGGCTCAAGAAACCACCAGTGGAACAAAAAAACAAAACAAACAAAAAAAAGATTTTCTTTCTCTGCACTTGGATCATTACAATGAAAAAGCTGCGGAGAAGCCTGAAGCTTTCTTGAAGTGTGGTCATTAGGTCATCTTCAGCATTAGAGTGGTGTGTCTGCCTTTCAGCAGGCAAGGCTTCACACTAGCGGTGCACAGATTGCAGTTTTCTGGCCAATTGCTGATCTTTAAAAAGCCTGACTTGCTGATTTCGATTTTGGGGTGCTAGGATCAGTCCACTGGTGGCCAACCATGTTTTTTTTATTTTATTTTATTTTTTGAAGGATTTTTTATGGCTCTACTCACCAAAAAAAAACAAAAACAAAATTGAAGCAAGAAAGTGGGTTGTATGAGAAGGGGTAGACATGTGGGAAAGGTCAACAGGCCGGGAACCTGTGACAGCCGTGTCTGGAAGAGAAGCCGCTGTTCATGAGTCGCTTGCATTACACCCGGCTCACCATGCTTTTGTGTGTAAAAAATGTGAAAAACAACTAAAATTCCGAGGTGCACGAGCGGGCACCATAATTTAGAAATAATAGTGCGTGAGTATAATGGATAGGTGCAAAAGCAGTTAAATGTATCAACTATAAACCTAGCTTAATCCATCTTTACTGTCACTGTTATGAAAAACTTTTCTCAAAATAAACAAAGTGTGTTTAGACTGGTGGAGGGGCAAGTAAAGCCTGGTGGCCCGCCAGGCTTATAATACACTGGGAGAAGCTGGATTTATTTGCCTCAAAAATCACTAAATATAGCAATAAATTTGCTAAGTTAGGAACTATGCAGTGACTATAGTTAACCGCTGATATGACCACGAGGACAGGTCTGCATATCAGCAGGTGAGCAGTCACAAACTGCATTGCAGTAAAAATAGTAAAAAACAGTAAAAGTAATAAAAACCACAAATAAAGAGACGTGAGACTGAAGTGGAGCGTCAACAACTCGAAACCTACAAGCAAAGCTAGAATCGAATATCTATGTGTTAAAATGACCTAGTCAAAGGTCAGACCCAAATCCAATTGAGAATATACTGTAAGATTTGATACTTGATGTTTGTGCAATTTGATTGAGATTGAGCTGTTTTGATAGGAAGAAGAAGATTTTATTTTGGTAGAGCTATGCCCAAAAAGACCAGAGGTGGTCTTACAAAGTATTGGCTCGATACATAAATAGTCTTGGAACTAGACTTCAAATTCATGTAGCACTTTTTAAATTTGTACTAGTAAAACAATGCATTAATAAAAGTTATGCATCCAGTGAAATCCCCTAAATAATCTGTCAGTTTATGGTTCCGATGTGACCGAATGTGAAGAAGCTCCAGCAACACAGTGAGTGTTTGCTGACAGTGGCAGTGATTGTGATGAGGCAGCACTTTTTTTTGTCTTTAAAGAAAATAAAGAGAATAATAAAAGCAGAGCCACATTCTGAGTGTGGAGATGCTGAGGTATTTGAGGAGCCGGTGCTGGTGCCATGTGACCCGCTGTGAGAGCATCTTATTTTAGAGTGGAGATAAGGTGTTGCCGAGAGAGGGAGGGTGGACATGGCAGACCTCCGCTCCTTTCCCTGGCCTGCCTCTCCGATCCAAACCACAACGACAATCCTCATCAGAACATCCTGATTCAGAACATTTACTGTCCTCCTGTTTCTGCACCTCTCTCTTTCTACCACACACACACACACACACACAGCAGTTTATTTAGCTGCCATGTTTACATTCCTGCTCATTCAGCCTCTCCTTGGAGAAGCTGACTGGCCCTGAGCCCGTGGCCGAGCCGCTCGCTCTCACATGGCCTGGGTCAGACGGACGGCGGCAGCTACACATGTGTGAAACATGAACATGTGAGTGCAGTCACGCAAAAATCGTCCCTGATGTAAAATACGAGATCTTTAGATAAGGGATGAAATGATCCAGGGTTGGTAAGAGAGGAGCGATGACAAGGCAGGGCCGGAGGTCCCTAATTGGACGGGGCCGTAGTAGGACGTCCTGAGTGCTCACTGGCCTCATCATTAGACTGACTGGCTCCTGCGGCCTCCGGCAGAGTGCTGTCTGCGAGCCCTAATGACCTGCTGAGTCACTCGCCACATTAGCCCGGCCCAGAATAGGCTCAAATAAAGAGAGATGAGAGGAGGGCGGGGACGTTTGGCGCCCCTGCCGTCTTGGAAGACATAACTCTGTGCTGGATGTGGACGATACACGTAGTTCTAGCTTAATTAGATTAAAACCTCTGTTTTATTAACCTGAGCAAGTCCAGCCAACCAGGCAGTGGCTGAAAGTGCTGCTTAATCAAGACGTAAGGAGTCATAATGAGCTGCGTTTCCATTACTGATGTGCGCAAATATTTGTGTTTTCTGCTAATGTTGAAAGAAGACAATTTTGCCTTAGTGGTGTTTCCATTACATAAGAAATGAAATTAAAACAAGCTAGTCATGCGATAAGTCATTAAAAATAATGGCAGCGATGGATGTAAAAAGTCACATGAATATATTAATAGTTCAGTTGCGACACTAACGCTCATCATCTATCAGCCAATCAGAAGAGACGTTGGCATCTTAGTCAGGCGTTGGAGCGACAAGCTCCGCCTACTTGGGAGCGGCGTTTTGAGAAAATTAACGTCTATGAATTTGCAGAAGAGCAGTGGATTCAAGGTGACAACTTTTTATGAACTGTATGATGCTATGAGAGCTCTGGTGGAGCCAGCTGCACATTGTCCAAAATCCCCCCCAAAACAAACATCATCCTGCTACTTCCTGTCGTCTTCTTCGTCTTTTCCACCAGTAGTAACATCCGGTTGTTAAGCTCACATGACTGGTGTGATGCGAACAAAGTTTCCATTGCAGTTTTATCAAATACATCTATTTCATTGCAGCCAAAGAACCACCTTATTCTAGCACAGAAACTTTTTATCAAAAACCCAAGGGTTTTTTTTTTTCCTCCAAATTGGCATGTCTCCATTACACAAATTTATTTTAGTAATTTCAATTTGCGCAATTATTTTGGTTAATGGAAACTCAGTTACTGCCATCATAACCGCTTACAGGTTAAAAGGGACTTCCCAAAATTGCTTCCTTGTTGTTGAGGATAAATTTCATAGCAGGTTTTGTGAGTGAAGGCCCTGCCTGGAACAACATGAAGAGCCTGGTGGAGGAGATAGCTGAGGGTTAACAGGGCTGTAAAACCCACATGATGGCCGAACAGAGGACAGCTCTGTTCACTGACCACAGAAGGTAGGAGGAAGCAGCGGAGTGGGACAAGGACAGGGAGCGTTTTTGTGCTGCTACTCCCCCCCCCGCACTCACACACACACCACCAGCAGACAGGAGATAGCAGTAAATCTCCTCCATCAACACAGCTTCTACAACTAACAAGTGTCCAGGTCACACTGCAGGTGGGGACATAAGACTGAGTGAAATAACTTAGAATTCCTACAATTTTCCTCTTCAAAATTTTGTATTTTATATTTTTCTGGCAGTTTGTAAAACATTCTGGATATTTCACCGCATACTTCTGACATTACAATCCATGTACAGTTGCTGCACTTTATTATGTGTAGTATTTGTAAGCATACAAAAACAGAACTCTGAGTTCTGTTTGGTTTCTAAAAAAAATTCAATGTGCATTTATCTGTCATTACCTCAAAGGCCAATATCATAAATGAGTCACTGGAAAAAGAGTTGGGATTTATGAAAGCAAATGAATAAAGGAAATCATTTAAATATGAAGTAAAGAATAAAAACACATTGTACCTAAGGGGCACCAGGCATCCAAACAACAGCACTGTTACTGTGTTTAAAAGAATCAAAGTCAGGTTGCATAGGAATGTTGTAAGAATCTTAAAAGCAAACTGTATTTCCTACGGTATGCCTGTGATTCAACCAGGCTGCAAGAGAGTAAGACTTTCAGTAGATAACATAAAGGCCAAATGAATCGCACCAAGAGTCCCTGTTCTGTGCTGTGGCCCAGTAGGTTAACAAAATACAATATCAACAAGACAACAACAAAAGATCACAACGCAACAAAGTCAACTTTGTACAACAAAAAGTCACTATGCAACAATAAGCCACGACAACACAACAGCAAAAGTCACAACAAAAAGAGCTACAACAAACCAACAACAGACGCTATGCTAAAATAGAAGCTATGCTAACAAGTTTAGCATATTTTCTATTTTAGCATAAATTCTGTTGCTGCTTTTGCATTTTATTGACCACTCTGCGCCACTATCAATCCCTAATAAAATATTTTAAAGACAGCTAAAAATGTCAATTCAACATCATTTTGTTTGTTTTAGAATAGTAAATTTTAATTTATGATTTCACTAATCTAATTAATATATTTAAAATGCTATTTGAAAGCTGTTGTTTGGTTTCAACTTATTTCTCTAACAGAGAATTTGCAATTTGCTGAAATTATTACTGAAAGACCAAAAACTGCAGATCAGCTACAAATGTTCAGTCAGTGCATCTCTAATTTAAAAGCCATTTCCATAATACACATTTTTACATTATATACATTTTTATATTTTCCACCCTTATCCATAGTTGTAAAATGATTCAATCAAATCCCATATTTTTCAGGGCTCCATAGGAAGCGTGATACCTGCCAGTCTTACCAACCAAAACAGCTGAGACAAACAGAGAAAGCAAGAAATAAACAGAAACGTGTTGTACGTAAAGTAAGTGCAGTATCAGCCAGAACTACTCCTACCAAATCAATGCTGCATATTGATTACTTGTACACAGAGCTTATGCAACTACACCACTTCAGAGTACAATTATGGTGTAATCACAATCCTCCAGGGCTCTGCCCAGCAACGTGATTGTCCTGTGGAGAAAGAAAATTCAAAGCCTTATGAGTCTACAATTGAAACTCTGGGAGAACTGTCCTCACAGAGACACAGCCGTGTTAAATGTTAGCACAGCCCTGTGAAGGCCTCGATGAGGAGAGGTGGGTTTGGGACAACAAGTCGTAAATCTGAAAGTAATTCATGGCAACGTGGAGATGAACAAAATGTTTACTTAAGGCGGAAATGGAGACACAATCATCTTTCTTCCTCTGCTACACCTTTTTCTCCTGACCCCCCTCCTCTCCCTGAAACCCAACACACAGCCATTTCCACCAGGACCATGACGTGAGCTCGGAGACGGCCGTGCTTAATCGATAGTGCCAGGTTGCCAAGACGACGTTGATTTCCTGTCGCCGGTTTTGCCGAGCGCCGGTGATTGCGCCGGGTGTCTGTTGCACCTGCCGCCCTCTCCTCACCCCCCTCTCCTGCTCTCCCACCGTCTCATTGAGCTCTCCTCATCCCCCGCCTCCCCACCTAACAGCATATAGCCACCACACACAAAGGGGGAAGACAGATGTACAAAGGCCAAAGCAGGTCACACCCCAGATGTTGGCTCTGAACGGTCCAAAACGGGTACAGAGACGGGGCATCCTCAATGAACGCCAATGTCTCGTCGTTCCTTGACAAAGGCGCGCCTTGACAGCTATCACGTCCACCTTGCAAGATGATGTCAGTGCACCTGGGGAGCATTTACTCTTAGCACCCTCCCTGTCCCTCCTCCAGGAGGGGCTGGCACCTCCAGTTTTTTTTCATTAATGGAGAGCTCATTAATCGTGTCTGATAACGAGGATGTGGGACAGGGACATGATTAAGGGGATCTCTCTCCTTTAGCTGGGCGCCCTTGGGGATAAGCAGCCCTGCATTTGAAAATGTGCGCAGGCGTGTGTGCGTGTGTGTGTGCATGCGCTGCATGTTAAAAGAGGTAAAGGACACACACACCAGCCACTATCTATAGGACATCTGCAGGATAGGATACTACACATGTTTTCCTTTCTGCAGCCAGGGTTGGTTTTAGTCACTTCTGTGCCCGCTGAAGGTTTGCTCAGGCCTGTGTGTTCATTCACCTTTACTTCAGCCACTCAGTTTGGACTTACAGTAGTTTGTCATAAAGCTATGGGTTAACAGTAGAGGCACATGGAGAGGAAGTTTGGATGGAAAACAAACCTCTATCAGAGATCTGCTCTGGGGAGTTTATCAACTAATCCTCGTAGAAATTGACAACTTTCATTAGACTAATGTGTTTTATGGTGAAGTCTGATGTTTGTATCTAAATTTGTACAACTGGATTGTGCTGAAATGAATTGGACTGAGTTGGACTAAACAACATTCCATGAAACAGGACTGTTTGTCTTAGAAAGTACCTTGACATCACAGTTGTTGTGAATTGTTACTATATTCAGAATTTTGGATGTAAAGGTTTACATTCACATAATAAATAAATGTTTATTAGAGTTGTTAAACTGCATGTAGGTTTGATTTAGACCTGGAATATAAATCAAACCAAAGAGAGGTCAATTAAGTAAGCTATGAGATTGTTATTATCAAACAGGCCTCAGGTTAAAAAGTTGTTCCCATATCAAAAAGGTTAAGAACCCTTGTTCTAAAAGCCTCCACACCAAAGCAGAGCAATATTCAATTTGTTGAATTTTTTACACCAGGAAATTCAGTTATGACTGTGTTTTATGGTCAAGTCTGATGGGTTAACCCTAACCCTTTGTTTTGCTTAAAAGTTAAGACAGCTTAACATAAACCAACTCATTTTATGTTATTTTTTTAATACACATTTTATGACATTGTCAATGTTAAGTTGTTGACAAATCCTGGGTTGTTCTATGCAGGTTGCTACCTCAGAGCTTCCTTGGTAACAAGAGCGGTTTTCTTGTCAGTGATGGTTATTTTCTATTCAAAGCAAGCAAAGAAAAAAAAACTAGCATTTGTTCCCTTTTTCTGTACTCCTGAAAATGTACCAAAATGTGATCCAAAACCAAGGTATGTAGTGGACTGTGGTTTATGTGGACCATGTCATTAAGGGAGCAGCGGTTGTAGAACTGTGAGCTGGCAGTGATTGTGTTATTCATTTATTTTTCCTTTGATCTCAGCAAAGATGATCAAATTTGTGCCCTTTATCACAAGTTTCCAAAAGCATGACATAAAACCTTCCATCTCAGTGCAAATAAGTTTAACAAGATTATTTTTAGCTACGTTGCTTGTGACTTTTTGATGTTTACCTATCCATGGAAAATAAATCTTGTTGGTTTTACACTAACCTTTTACAACAGGAGCATCTGTGTCAGTGTCACTGGTTGATGTTATCCTGTTTGCTGATTCAATGACAAAGGCTCAGTGTCAGAAAAGTTAGACTAGTATCTCAGCAAATCCACATTCTATTCCTTGTAATTTGTTGTTTGATAGAGACATTTTGAAGCATCCATGGTATGGGACAAATTCATACCATGGATGAACTTGGTTCAATATCGACACTGCTAAAGTTTTTCTTTGTACTAGTCCTACAATTTAAAGTAATTTATTAAAATGCCAGACAACGTGCTGCTGTTTACTTCTTTTTTTCCCCAGTATGTCAAACATAGAGCTGGCTGAAAACACAACACTATTCCCTCATTTAAAATGCAGCAACTTTTTTGAAGACAAACTCATCAGAACTTTAGGGTCACTTTAGGATGCAGTCTGGCTACCTCAGCTGGTAGCGTGACTAATTAACCAGCTAATTTCAGCTTGTCACACTTCTGCTGATACCCTCTAGTGAGCAGAATGGTATATTCCGCAAAAGAAACACATCAAGCTAACTATAAAATTATTTAATCGTTACGCTGTAGTCTATACTTCTAAGTATCAAACTCAGAGTCACAGTAGGTCATAGATAACATCATAGTATATCAAATTCACTTCTATAGAACCTATTACAGACATTAAAATCACAAAAAGCCTCACAAGGACACAAATATAAGATTGAGAATATACAAAAGCTGATATAAAATTTTGCAGTCTAGTTAAAAGCCTGTGATATAACAATAACTTTATCTGCTTCTTTAAGGGGCGGTATTATGTATTTTCCAGGCTCATTTTATAGTACAATCAGGTAACTCTGTTACCTTCAGTTATTATAAAGGAAATTTTACTTTGTAATTTAATGCCTTGAAATTGGGCCTCTGTCTCTTTGAAAACTTCTGCTCCTTCTGAAGCTCCGCCCTCAGGAAGTCATCAAACATAGTTCCTCTATTAACCCTTTTAACAACATTTTTACCAATGTTGCCCTGACAAATTGCTCCTATATAATGAGCTTAGCAGTTCCACCAGGTGTTTTTCTAATTGCTGCTGGCTAGTCTGAAGGAGTTCCAAGGAGGAGTTGTGTCTCGAAGGCGTCTGAATGTCTGCTATGGGAGATGAAAGGATTTCTCAAACAGAATCGAAGCCACAATCAAGGGATGTTTTTGATGAGGGAATAACATAACATGGTGTAAAGCTAAAAAAAGTTGATTTTACTTAATATTGCATGTTTAAAAGAGTCAGTGACTGTAATAATCAATCACCTTTTCTTTCTGTAAACACTGAGATGATTTTCTGAAGGTTATTATCTCCTCAATAATTACCATGCAACAAAAAGCAGGATTTTTGCCACAGCTGACCCCCACCGGTGCGCCATTGCTGGATGTAACTGATCCACAAACACAAACAGGATGCGACTGCATCAGAGCCAGAGAGCAGAGATCAGCCTGTACATACATGAGGGCTTTGTGGCGCTGCCATCGTTTAGTCTTACACTCACATTAAATCCAATCTGTCTGGACCAGGACCCTAATCCCCTCTCCACGGCCACGCAGACAGCAGACACTAATCCTCCATATTTGTATATTAATAGCAAACAACCACTGAGGGGCCTCCCTATATGTTGTGATGTATGTTTTATTAATCAGTTAATCTGCTTGTTGATCACAGGGCTCGTCTGTTTGAATGCTGGCTTTAATAAAATGCAGCCGGCCCTGCCTGAGGGGTAAGCTCCCTAAGGACGGTGCATGCCTCAATCATCAACAATAAACAGCTTTACATCTACGTTATCTGTCATGGGACAATACAGTTATTAGTCCTCTCAGCCAAGAGGATATAAAGCTTTCCTCAAATAAGACACAGTTGCTTGTTACGTCTTGATAAACCTGAGAGTCTTCGCTGGCTCTGGTTGAGATTCCTTGGCACTGGAATCACGTACGGAGACGTCCGTCTAGACGCTGTGTCACTGCCACCGTCCCGATTCCACCTAACTGCCAGGGGGCCGCTCGTTTAGAAGGACATTAGCTGCCCGAGTCGGACAGAATGATGGAGGTTGGTTAGACGTTACCACGGAGGCAACCTCACTGCAAAAACACAAAATCTTACCAAGTTTTTTGTGTCCAGTCTGTGGTGTAAAAACCTTAGTACACTTTAAATAACACCAAACTAATTTACAAGCAACTTTTCAGCAGGATTTAGAAGCTTGTTTTAAGTAAATAACTCCTTAATATCGATGAAAAAGTACTAGCTCCACTGGCAAGTTATTTTAGAGGTTTTAATTTAATTTGAAGTTATGTTTTTATTTGCTTAAGACATTTTTCCCAGGTTATAAGTGATATTTTCTGCCAGTGAAATTTCACTGTTTCATCAATATTAAGGACTTATTGACTTAAAACAAGCTCTTATATCTTGCTAATAAGCTACTTGTACATTAGTTTTGTCTTATTTTTACTTGGGGGTTGCCATTTATTGTTTTGTTTAAAATTTATTGTGGTAATGTTTGAAACTGCCCAAAACTGTCCGTATTGTTGGTGTTATTTTTGCTGTTTTCTCCGCTGTTTGTTCAATGAGAGCATCAATAGATATCAGTCAATTTGAAAATATTATTAAATGCAGTTGCTGGGTGCTATGTGATACAAATCACACTTCTTAATGTGCCTGCTGTCCTAAAGAAGTATATTACATAGGTTTGTTTTTCAAGAAAAGTATTTGTGCTTGTGGGGCTATGGTTGCTGTGCCATGCAGTTACCTAGAAAAGTAGTAATAAATAGTTCTTACTGTCATGTTTATTGTTATCACAAAAGTACCACAAAATATCATAAAACTTATAGTTCATATCACCAACCCCTATTTGCACTAGAAACTAGACAAGAAATACAGTGTTTTTGCAGTGTTCCTCTTCATTGTACTTGAATGCAACTTCAGTTTGTATTATTCTGTGCTGTAGTAGAGAGACATGTGGCGTAGCAGCCAGAGTTTTATGGTTGCATCAATCAAAATGGCTTCCATGGGGTAAACAAACAAATAGCTTTTAAATATCTGGTTAGGAGAGATAGAGGGAGAATGATAGGGGCCCCCCAGGGAGACTGGAGGTTTTCCTTGGAGATCTCTGGATCAGAACAGAGGAAAGGAAACTCATCCCCCCCAAAAAATAAAATAAATAATGAGTGTAAGTTCACGTTCGGGTCGGAGTTAAAGTAAAGATTAGCAACATTCTCAGCAAACTACATTTGACAAACCGAGTCACCGCTGGATGAAAAAAGGAAATAAATAGAGACAAACAAAGTCTCCAACCATGTGACTCTCACGGGGTAATCTCATGGGAGCATCCACCCCTCTCAACCCCACCCCCTAGAGCTCCCCTGATGGACTGTAACAACAGGAAGTCGGCCAGGCCTGCATCATCCCACCACACCCACAGATAACTGCCCCCCCCTCCCTCACACTTTCTACCTTCTAACACAAACACATGGAGGCCGTCCTGGTCACAGATACCTCACTGGTCCCGGGTTAATCCCTCGGATTGCATCCGGTGTGTGGCAGAGTCAGTGATGGCACAGAGCCCGCCTGCGACAGGGAGGTGTGGGGGGGCGAGGTTGAAGGCTGGCAGTGAAACAAGAAGAGGCCGAGGCAGGCAGGAGGGGACTGAATGGCCCTTGTTTATCTAGGTCCCTATGGGAAGTCAGGACACTGCAGTGAATAGGAGCCAGTTAGCAGCTATGGCATAATAAGAGCAGGGGGGGAGGATGGGGGTGATTGGAGTGATGGGGGCGGGGGGGTCATTGAAATTCAAGGCAGACTACTGTCGAGACAAACCACCCCTGCCAGCTGGGGCAGAAACTTAAAGGAGAAGGAAAGTGTTTCCAGACTCTAACAACAACAACAAAAAAACTAGCTAACAAGGTTTATGGGTCATGAAGGTAATGTAAAGTAGTTTACAACACCTAAACTGAAGTGATCTGCTTCAGACATCATCGGTCATGAAAAATTATTAAGTAGTGCTCATCAGTTGTCCTTCACAGTGACCCTGTAAAAGTGGGGAAACTTTGTTCAACAATAGTGTGTCTGAGCCGGTTATCGCTATCCTTTTGTACCACAATTTACAAACAGTTATTGTTTTTAGTAAAGCTTTTTTCACTTTGTGCAGAGCATAGAGTAAGGTATTATCTGTCAGCATGGAGTTTGCATATTCTCCCTGAGCATATGTGGGTTCTCACTGGGTACTCTTGACATCTTCCCAAAGTCCAAAACAATGTCATCCTGTGACAATCTGGATGAATTGATGATTTCTCTTGAATATATACAACAAAAAGATGGAATTCAAAATAGATTTTTCTAGTCTTTCTGTCATAAGCAACTACTAATTATTAATATTATACTATGTCCACTCAGCAGGCAAGTATGCTCCATATCCGATTTTTTTTCTTTTGTCAGTATGTGACCTGTATCTGACTTCTTCGTAGCAGTCTGAACAGCCCAATTCTGATCTCTTCATCCCCAATCTTATCTGACTTTTACACCACCTGACTACACATCCAGACAGACTCCTCTACACAAGTTGCAGTCAATGTTCCACAAAATGCCATTGCTTTTAGTTGCGCTTTCTTTTTTTCTTAGCTTTCTTTGTCTTGTTATGATCTTGTGATGACATTGTTGGCTACCATTGCTCAACAATTTCAAAATCGATCCATAGACGGCAGCGTCCATTATTAATTATTTCTGTACACAAAGCACTGCTGTATGAAGTTCATATGTTTAATCAGTAGTACGGAACGCCCATGCAAAATAAAAAAAAATAATTTCAGTGAAAAATTGGAATTGTGTTAATGTTGCCTTGGACGCAAAAGTGATGAGACACTTCTGTGCAAGAGGTGACAATCAGTAAGAGATTTCTGAGTTTAAACTAGCTTTAGCATCTTAAATTGGTGATTAGCATGTGTGTTAGCTAGCAGCTAGCATTACTACAATGGCTCATGTATGTATTCCTTAAAACCTAAAACTCTAACGCTAAGATTTACAGGATACCACCATTTCCATTTCCAGATTGTTCTAATAGAGTTGCTGAAAAGTCCAAAAGGTGAAACAGAACAACTTTGCTTTTCTCCGTTTAGCTCATTTAGCTCATTTTCTCTGGGCCTGAATGAATCTAAGCTATGTCTTGATGAGAAAAAGAACTCAGTTTTCATCACTCCATAATAATCAGAGATACACAACATATAGGCAATAACATAGGTATCAGCTGATATCAGTCATTTTTAATATGGTTATCAGTTCAATAAAGAAAGCTAGGTTGATATTAATAACTGATGTAATTCCAACTTGTGACTGTTTTGGAGGCGGAGTGGTCATGTGGTATTTATTTGGTCATCTGATAGTGATAGTGATGCAGCACAGGATTGTGGGTAGTTTAACTGAAGCAGAGAAGCCAGCGAAGCAGGTCAAGTCAGCGAAGTGGTGTTTTTTCAAGGTGTCAAAAGGGTATTAAAATATATGATAAATATATTTTTGGTAATTATCGATTATCAACCATAACAGCAATTGTATTATTGAATATTAATAAAGGCCCAAATTTTTATATTATTCATTTCTAGCAATATTATTCATAACAAAGAGTGTAGTTGTCTATTGTAGCAAATTGCAATCAGTTAAGTGCCGTTCATGGAATGCAGACAGATTAGATCAAGTGGCTCTTGATTCAAAGCCTGTCAATAAAATACAGTTAATATAATTAATAATGGAAGATTACTTTACACACACTGGGAATAATAGGTTGGTTAAACACGAGTTGAACCAACAATTTTGTTTTCATTTTGACTTATTACCATGAAACTGTAGTATTTCCTTTACCATAACTGTGGAGGCAGCCTACATCTAAAAGGGCAAGTTCTTTTTTCAAGGCTTTCATGTTTTGTGGTTTCCACAGCCCCTGATCCCTGATGAGGATCCCTAAATAGGCTGCCACAGGTGCCGGGGGGCCAGCCGGGTGAAGGAAGGGGTCGGTGAGGGGATCGGAGGGGGGTGTCCTGGATGGGAGCAGGTCTGCAGGAAGCCTCTTGTTTTCACAGAGATAAAGGGCTTTCAGGTTGCATCCTGGGCCGTAATCTCTCACGCGCTTCCTGGTTTTGTTCACGGTGAGGTAAGAGAAAATGGCAAACTAACCTTCGCCCCGAGAGGCTGATCGATAGCTTCTGATGAGGCAGGATGTCTGCGTGCGTGTGTGTGTGTATGTGTGTGGATTTGAGGAGCAGAAAATGACAGATACAAAGCGCCGGTTTCATTTTGAGCTTTGTTCATTAACGGGCCTTGATCAGAGGAAGATTTATGGCTTCATTTATTCTGAGTGCTGCTTCATTACTGATGAGGATTGTAAAGGTGTGCATAGAAATTCTTCTCTGACCTCTTCAACTGCTTTTAGAACACAATTAACATTGTTCCAAGCTCTTACATCTTAATTACAGAAAAGATAACACTCCTTCCTTCAAATATAAATCCCCACTTAACCAGTCACTTAGAGCTGGCCTCGGGTTTCATAGAGATCCACTTAGTAAAAAAAATTTGCATAGACGTTTTATGGATAAGTTAGCCTTGAGGATAGTGGGAACCTCAGAAGGACAGCATTCACATTTTTTAATGTTTTACTGTTCTGAACATCTACCCCACCCAGCTGGGATGAAACTTTCAATCGTTGCCCGTCTCTCCACGCTGTGGCTGCAGTGCTGGCTCGCTCATATTTTTTGTCAGGTGTTATTTATGAGTGCTGTATAGCTGAGTTGCTGCATGCCTTCAGCACCTGCTGCAGCCGGAGAGCAGGGGCCCAGGCAACTGCCGAGTAGAGAAATGACGGGACTCCGGAGGTGGAGACGCAGCGGCATAGTGGGAATTCATACTGGGACAAATGCATGTGTTTACTGGCTGCACCACCGGCGATGAGTGTAGCGTAATGTCGCCAGGCAACATCGTTAAGGATCTTGTCTGACTCTGGACATGATGGCCGTGCTTCAACGACTTGTTAGCAAACGTTTTGAGAAAGAGGAAGTAAAGAAGGTGTTGGTGTGTTTTGCCTGGAAACACCTGAATGTTGGTAGGGGTGAGTTAAGCCAGGACAGGTGTGCTAAGAGGAGTTGAAGGTTGCTGGCTCAACGCCAGTTTCCACAGTCTCCCTGTGAACAAACACCTGCATTGATACACAGCATCTTCCCACAGAGGTTTATGACATAAGACCTACATATGGAGACAACACATCACAATCTAAAAGGCATAACTGTGACAAAAGGTATGTAATAACCAATAAGTTTTATTCTGAAAATACCCCCACACCAAAAAAGAGTATGACACAACTGCAAACCAACTAAGACATGGACATCCAGTTCAGGTGACAGTAGCAAATGCTAACTCTGAACTCAATATGAACCCGTCATCACTAAGATGGAAACATGGTAGTGGCAGCGTCATGCTGTGGGGTACTCTCACTCTGTAACCAGTATTGCCAACCGTGTCTAATTAATTTCTATAACCATACTTCCAAATAGGGGTGCACCGATTGCAGTTTTCTGGCTGATCACTGATCTTTAAAAAGCCTGACCTGGTGTAGTTAAAAAACAAGTAACTTTCCAGCAAGACAGGGCTTGTTTTAAGAAAATAATTCCTTTAATATTGATTTCATTGGCAAATTATTTCACTTATAACAAAATATTTTCCCATAAGTGAAAATACTGCCAGTGGAACTAGTACTTTTTCTTTACAATATTAAGGAATTATTTACTTAAAACAAGCTCTTATATTTGCAGAAAAGTTACTTGTAAATTAGTTTTCCCTTAATTCTAATGTCCTAAGATATTTGAAGTAGAAACTAGATTTTGTGTTTGTGTAGTGTTCACAGCAGAGCAAAAGGGGACAGTAGGTGATTTTCAGACCTTTGTGGGGTAGACGAGATTGATTTCTCATGTTAAGTTTGGCCGATTGCCGATCACTGAAAATTAGGGAAATCGAGCCGATTTATTAGCCCACAGACTTGACGGTGCACCTCTACTATCTAAACATCATCACATTAATCCAAAAGTATCTTGCTAATTTAATGAGTTGTATAATTCTAGGTCTAACTATAGTATGTTTTCTGGGGTGCCTCCATCATTCTCCCTCTACCTTTGTGTAGTTCCATGCGTGGGGGACCTCAACGAATCACTCATGGGTTAAATGGGGCAAAGTGGATGCTGCATGCTCCCCTCCCTCTTGGTTTAGCCTGTCCATTCTTCTCTCATTAATCCTGTGTGGATGTTTATCCATGTTGACATTCAGCGTCGCAGTCGGCGTTCCCTCTGTCTACGAAACACGGTGACTAAGGGTTTTCGGTTTTCTCCTGCAGCAGCTATCATTAGGCCTGGCTTGTTCAATAAGTTTCCAGGACGGAGTAGTGAATCTGTTAGTCACTGTGGCCCCTGGGACGTCACGGCAACGCTGTGCAACTGGGATCGGGATGTGAATATGAATGTGTGGCCCCTCAGGAAGGCCATTATCAGTTCTGTGTGCTATGGAGAGGAAAATCAATACGGTCATCATAAAGGGCTGGCAAAACGCCAGGCTAGGCTGTTTTCAAAGCGCCAGGCATGACAGTGGATTAGTCTTCATCTCCTGTCATCTCGTTTCATCGACGTAGACAAACACGCCGTGAGACCACAGTAAGGTCAAGCCCATCTAAAAGGCATGAGACATCCAGCATGTAGTGGAGGTAAGAAGACTAAAGCAATCAGATTGTCTGAGCTAGAGCTACAGCAGAGGGTTGTGATGGGAAAAGCCCCTCGCCGTGCCCGCCTTCTGCCTATTGTATCGGTCCGGTCTTTTTCATTAACCGCTCCACTGAGGACCCCGAGCAGGGAGGAGACAGAGGGGGTGGTCATGACGTGGGGACAAGGAGGGGTGTGCAGACAGACCCGGAGGGGCCACCAAACACATGATTAAAACACACATCAACATACTGCGAACACAGTATTTACCTCTGCATGGATGGCAATTTGAACGTAATCTCTCCCTCAAGTACACATGCTACTGAGAGTATCTGTCAGGGAAGAACTGAGGGAGGGAGCTGGTGACTAATATTGGTTTAGGGAAAACAGACAAGAATAAAAAGATGTCGTCTCGCTTGTCTCCTCAGTAAGGAGTCCTTGCTGCTCATTTGGTTTAGATTACACAGCTAACTGAGCAAGGATCTGTGTTTAGGGGTCAGCACGTCTTTCTGGACCACCAGAAACATGTCGACATAGATGTTGTGTCGCGCCAGGCAGGCAGCTCCGATTTCTACGCCACCAAGATGATCTTTTGAACTGTGAGGGGGGTGGGCTATTTACGTGGCTATTATGGAGTGACTGTGTGAGTGTAAAAAGGGGAGGAGCATTGGGGCCAACGGTTAGAAATATGGGCTGTTCAGAGAGCTGAGGAAGCACAGGAAGCCTCACATGTACAAGCACTAATCATAAACATTAGTTTTGCTAATGCTAAACAAAAACTTTTGAAGAAGTTTTTGTTTAGTAAAACCCTTTCATAAAGAAGAGTTACTCTAACCCTTCTTTATGAAATGTAAGCAAAATTGGAGTGGTGTCAAATTTGAGCAGTTGTAGGATTACTCTTTTGTCTTTGGCTACGTGCCATTTCTCCCGCTAGCGCTAGACAGGCGTCTTTGTTTTGGTTGTATTTACCCAGAATGCCTTGCTCTGTAATTCATTTCCTGCTTTTGGAGTGGTCTTTGGTTTGCTTGGCATTCACAAATGCATTTTAGTCCATTTCAAGCTGAGATATATGTTTTTAAACGAACCAGAGATAGCTTTTTTGGTCCAGCAGAGTTCAAAGATATATTCACACCTCTTCAAACAAACCGGACGTTCTAGACAACTGAACTAGAGTTTGATTAAAGTGAACTAAATGGGGCTGGTGTGAATGCACCTTAAATCGAATTCAGAATCTTGATTTGGCCAGTCTTGAAAACACATGTTCAGATGTTTCCATCTGAATGAGTTTTTAGGAAAAAGGACTGGGAAAAACTGTCAGTCTTGCAAAACTGTTGTTGCTTGCGAAGATGTTCAAATGGTGTGAATGCTTCTGCATGGCCATGTAAACGGGACAGATTAAGAGCCCTGGATGGGACTGTGTTGATATTCAGGTGGAAGCCACAGTCACATTGAGCCCTGCAATGCAAGTCCTCAAGAGGCCTGGAGACTGCGTGAGAGAAGGATTTAAAAAATTCTGCAAACGTTCCACGGATTCCACCCTCACAGGGACCTTTGCAGAAAGAATGGGTCATATGCAAATGGCGTACACAGTGTGGTGGAGAAGTTTCCCACAAGCTGAGTGTGAAAAGGGCTCTCCCTCCCCATGCCGGGCCTGCTGAATGGTCCTTTTCTTCTGCCGCTCAAAGTGTATGAGGTAGAGCAGGCGAACTGCAAAGGTAACTAGGCTCTTTCTCCTCAGGCTCCCCCCTTTACCAAAGCCCCCCAACTCACAATGGTTCATTTAGCCATTCAGCCACACAAACCCCAATAAAGCACATCCGAGCGCAGTTAAGGGGGTTACTGAAACTGACTCGGGGTTTAAACCTCCCTCTTTATGAAGGGAGAGCACCTTTTTATAGGCTAATGCTCTCCTCCTCCATGGGTTAGCTAATCATTAAGCTGCCTCCGCAGAGATGCCAGTCTGCTCGTCCATCACCCAGTTTGACCAGGATACCTTTTCCCATCTTCACGGATTGACAAGAAACAACTTGGAGGCAACACATAAGAGTGGATGGCTTTGACCGCGAGATGCAATGAGTTGCATATCATACGTCGCATCTGCCAAAGCAGACGCTTCCCCACTTGTCACCTGTTGTACCCCCCTCCCTTCCATTCTCCCCCAGCCCCTGTTCTTCTGCAGGGCACAGGGAGCTCCCACTTTAAAAGAGGAGGGGTCAGAGTGAAAAGGAAGGGAGTGCAGAATCCCCCCGTCATTGAACAGACTTAAACACAAACACAATTGGACATGCTGGAAGCCACACAATGGCACAGAGGGGGGAAAGTGAAGTCATACTCTAAGAACGCATGGGTGCCCAGGTCAGGGGGCAATCAGCCACTCCCCACCTGCCCCCCTTAGCTACTGTGTCTTAACCTTCCCTCCTTGCCCACCGCCCCTCTCTATTCTCCAAAATAAAGCCCTTGCTCTGGAAGGAGGGAAGCAAAAGAGAGACGGAGCGAGCGCTGAGGCACTGTGGGGGATTTTCTTCTTACTTGGCACTTTCTGATGCGGCTCACTGAGGAAGCCGCTGAAAAGCTGAGAGATAAATGAAAAATTTCCTCCTCTGCCAAACTCCTCACATGACGGGGGTGGACCCCTTAAATGTAAACAGATGTCTTTTAGAAGGCAGGAGTGGGCAACTTCCTCCTCCATAGTCCTAAATGTTCCCCCTCTCCAAGAATACACCACTGTCTCTCACCGTCCTCCCTAAAGCTGACATCAACCTGACGCTTAGGTGGAGCAGAGTTTCACCACTGGTAACCATGCTCCACACCGTTACATAAGTTTTCTTTTTTTAAGTGCCAGTAAGTTTTCACTGTGTGCGTAGATGTCAGGAGGAGATTAGATAAACGTGTACCTACATTCTTCTAGGCAAAACTCTGTAACTCGTCAGTTACAAGAACGACATGCAGATAAAAATGTCCCCTGAACAGATGCTTGTTACCTGAAAAGCAGATTTGCAATTAAGGTCCCACATCAATATTTGGTGTTTCATTTGGGAAGATTTTATGTTTTCTGCAACATTTCATAGTTTTCCAGACTCAAAGTCCTAGAGTTCTCATTAGTCTGTCAGACAATTTGTGAAGCAGAAATCGAGAACTACATTAGGAATGTTTTTAGGGGTGCACTGTAGTTTCCTGCCCAATCACCAATTTATGAAAAGCCTGACATGTCTGTTCCTATTTTAGGCAATTCTTTTTATGTGAAAAGTTGCTAAGTTGGCAACTGTTTGACGACTATTGTTAACCTCGTCTGGATAAGTGCAGACGAGACCTGGTGGGCGGGTCTGTCTCTCTTCCAGCAGAGCAAAAGGGACAGTGGCTGATTTTCAGACCTTTGCGGAGGTAGATAAGACAGGTGGATAAGATTGGTTTCTTACATGAGATAACCCAAGATAAGCTAAATCGGGGCCGATTTATTGGTGGAGCTGTAGAAGGCATGGGAAGTATTCCTAAAGTGGTCAGATTTCAAAATAAAAACCACAGAAAGCAAGGAAGAGGGATAGATAATTAGATGGATTGAAGGTAGGATGTATGGATGGATGCACTGCTTAGAAAATGGGATGAGAATCAAAAATATTATCAAAGTTCAGTTTTCTCTTTTCTTCTCCAGCTTGGAAGAAATAAATCAAACTCCACATTTTTCCAGAATCTCGTACCTGGCTGCATAAAAGTGTGGAGAACTCTCTAAAAGAGAGCATTCCAGACTTGTTTATTTTTGCAAAGGATGTTAATGCAGGGTGCATTCCTCTATTCCCAAATCGCTGCATTAAATTACCGTCGCAGAGGATGGTTGCTGCTCCCCATGGAGGTTGGGATGGGAGGGGAGGCCCGACTGGGCGATGAAAGGGGAGGCGACTGGAAACACCTGTCGTCCTGCAGGCTGTTAACACCTCTCTGTTTACAGTCCGGGAATGGAGCTCACCTTGATCTCAGCCCCTTTGCGTCCCCCCTTTTGCCAGGCAGGAACCTGACTGAGTCACTGCCTGTAAGGACCAAGGCCCGGACTAGTGGCATATTTAGAACAAAACAAGACGCTTAAAAATGGATGAAATGACAATAAGGACCAGAACAACTTCACTTAAATGCAGGGAAGTTGATCTACATGACAGATTGTCAGCCCCTCACAGGGGAGGGGGAAAGTCCTAACAGCTCTTTGAAGCAAAAAAAGGGCAAAGCAACAGAAAAAGGCATCTGTTTGGTCAAAAAAGGGGGACTTTGCATATCAATAGAGCTCTGTCGATAATCTGAAAGGTTTAATAAAACACAGTTAACTTAAAGAAAGAGGGCCAATAAAGAAGATCTAATAAAAAGTTTAAAAAGACTCCGTAAGATGAACAAAAGATAGTTTTAAAGCCCCCATTAAGAGAGACAGAAATAGTCAAATATGACAAGAAAGGAGTAAAAACAGAGCAGAAAAACAATCCTAAGTCTTCTGCTGCTGCTGTCCACAGAAAACTCCCAGGACAGCCAAGCCCGCAACACACAACACCACGCGGTCGCATTTTTCCCTACCCACGGATTACTGTTATAGCAACATGGGCTCACAGTGAGTGAAACAACACCGAAACAGCTGCGTTACCTCAGTTCCTGTGAGTTACACCCGGCGATACAGGCCAACGCATGCCGGACAGAAAGATAGTGAACCCCCTCGATAAAAACAACTTCCTCCGTCAAGTAAATTCACGGGTAATAAAGAGCAAACAATGGAAATTTTACATTTATAGCACTTATTTTAATATTTAACACTGGTGTTATAGAAAGATAACAACTTAAAATCCCCCAAAGCTACTAATATCGCACCTTTTAGGTTAAGCGTAGTCACGTAGAGCTTCACAAATACATAAATCGGCGAAATGTAGCGACAACAGAAAAGGGAAAACTGAGCGCATGTATAGGTTCGCTCGCGTCCGTGGTCCTACGAGAATCAGGATTCCCGTCGCGCGACAGGAGAGGATCCGCTCTCCTTATATGGGCTGCGCTCAAACAGCGCGTGAGATATCCCTCGCTCTCCGGAACCCCGGTCACCCCGTCCGTGTTTTCTGCTGAGCTTTCACTCCATACTTTATCATTTCAACAATAAAATAAAAGTCACTGAACGAAAACACTTTTCCGAAACAACGTGAGCAAAAATGCAAATGAGTTGGAAACAATGACAGCTCAAAACCAGCTTTCACACTAAATAGGTTTATTTTATCTTAATTTTGTTTTATTTAAAACGCAACTGTGGTGTCGTGAATGGGACTAATATAAAGCAGCCGAATGGAAGGCAGAAACGAGGGAGTTTGTCCAACCCTTGTAGCTCAGCAACAAGCCTGTACCTGCTCGGAGTGGACTAAATAAGAGCGGACTAAACAGTTGTATTCCTATTTATTCCGGCACAACAAATTTCAAAAGCGTTCCAAAACAAACACCTGGCAAAATGTAATGTTGTTTCTTCACCAAAACTGTTTTAAGATAACCATTGAGGGTCGACCAGGTAGCGCTTTATCCCGTTTCCCAACAGAAACAGGTCCGAGTTTTACGGTGGGCTTTCTAACTCGACAAAACACGGTGAAAATCAATGAATGCTCCCCGGTTTCTGGTGCTAAATGTGTATTCGGCTGAATAAATGAGAGTAAAGTGAGCAGAAAGAGCTGCTGCGCTCCCAGCGCGGTGAGGTGCGCGTATAACGGTCCCCAGTGCGGCGGACCGCTAGGCGGAGGGGAGAGTCGCGACCCAGGTATAACGGTACACCACACCGCTACTTCGCACCACTTTCAGCGTCAGAAAAACAGCGCTCACACACTGCTGAACTTTTCGGCCAAATTAGCCGGCGACAGAAGAGCCGCCGGGGAGGGAAAACTCCTCGTAGGAAGTAGTTTTTACTCACCGTTGGTCCTCCTCGGGTTCGCCTGCTTTCTGCGCTTACACCTGGGGCCATCCGCCATGATCCTTTCGTTGTGTCTAAATGCTGCCGGAGAGTCACCTCCTCTCTCACCCCCTCTCCCCCTCCTCCTCCACCACCACCTCCCTCGCTGCCTTCACCTCCCCTTCTTCTCCGCACCTGGTTTACGACAAAAAGGCTTTACGGCATTACCTTCCCCTATCTCCCCAGAAACACGCTGAATGCGGGAGAGGAGAGGGGCTGGCTGTTTACTCTGTTACCTGCCTTACTCTCAGTATACGTCCTGTGTGTATAAAACACAATGTAGCAGTTTGTTTCAAGGTGTAGTTCCGCTACCTAGTGGTGGTAATAGTTTTGAATTGTTAGTATTAAAAAAAAAAGGCAAAAAAAAAAAAAAAAACCCTGCCAAACAGGGCCGGCCAAAAGTTGTATGGGGCCCTAAGAAGAAATTAATTTGGGGCCACCCCTCAGCTAAGTGCACCTTTCACCAAAGCCATATTACATTTCCAGTGCTTTATTTGTTTTTCACATTTTGGACAATCCAGATGATTGTTCGTCTAAATACCAAGTTTTTACTTACCATTGTGATTTGGAAAAAACTGTGATTACTCAAGTCCATCTAATCAGTAGAGACTTGTTGGTCCTCCCCAGTTCTGTCAAAACTGAAGTAAACCTTTGGATGATCACTTGTAAAGCAATTTTGAAGATGATACATTAATGTGTTTCCGGGGTTTTGTAGGTGTTTGAAAATTATCCCAATAGATGCATGATTAACTGGTGTGGTGAAATGATACAACCAGCAGACTCAAGCAAAGTTTCTAGACTTCAATTATTGAACATTAAACCAAACAGCATTAAATGTAGTCTGTTGTGAAATTGCATATTGATAATACCCAAAAACTCATTGTTCTAGTCAACTCACATGAGATGTTTGCGAGGTTCTAAATTGCTACGGTCAGCTAAAACAACCAATAGTGATTCATGTTAGCTCCTACCATTGATTTATTTTCCATTTGTTGTTGTATCTCTACGTAATATCACTAAGTTATGCAAACTAAGTCTTTAAGCAACACTATATTTTGAATACTATGGCCTACTATGACTTCTCCAAGTGATGCACACTAGCTGTGTTTCCACTACAAATGTGTGCAACATTTTTTTGTTGTCCGCTAATGTCGAAAAAACACAATTGCGCAATTGCAGCGTTTCCATTAAATAAGAAATGCTATCAAAATCACACACAAATAAGTTTGTTCACGTGATAAGTTATTCAAAAACATGCAGTCATCCTTCTCCTCCTACTTCCTGTTGTCTTCTTTGTCTTTTCTGGCAGTAGTAACATCCAGTGACTGATCACATGACTTGTGAGATGTGGAAAAAGTGTTTCCTTTGCAATTTTGTGAAAAGCACTAATGTCAATACAACCACAAAATAAAAACGCCTCATCCAAGCACAAAAAAGTGAATTTTTTGGAAATTGCCGTGTTCCCACAATTTATTTTTGTAATTCAAATACGTGCAATTATATTGTCAATGGAAATGCAGCTACTATTAGAACCAACTGACTGTGATGAATAATTATGCAGTCAATTATTTGATGTTTCATATTTTTGTTAATATCATATTTTGCGAAAATCAGTTTTAACTTTGACATTAACATGACTTTTTTGTATATTTTTTTGTCAAAAACAAATTATGTTGATCTTCTGAAAAAAATCTATAAAATGTGTAAAACATTTAAAGAGGTGAATATTTTATATAAGCATTCAAAATAAGTTTTGACATGCCATTTTTAAAAGAAATATAAACAAAACAAGATTTGTTTTATAGTGGCTCAATTGTGTCTTAACTGATTTTGATCAGAGCCATAATAATTCTATATTTCTTTTCCTTTTATGTTTTATCCCTATTTTCTACTTGTTCCCTTAGTAACCAATTCATTTTATTGTTAAAAGGGTGCTATTTTTTTTTTTACTAATAGTTACAATGTGCATAAAAAGTTTTCTCATCTTAGACTGAAACAGCAGAACTGATTTAAGGAGTTTTAAAAGATCACCCAATCCAGCAAGGAAGTCCTAAACATTCACAAACTGCGTTTCCATTATCCATGAAATTGTGCAAAGTTTTCCGATTAAACGTTTTTGCGCTAGGATGAGGTGATGAGCGCTAGCTCCATGACTGAATTATGATTATATTTCATATAGCTATTCACATCCATCGCTTAGATAATTTTAAATGACTTGTGGCGTGCACAGGCTTATTCACAAGTAATTTTAATTTCATTTCTTATTTAATGGAAACACCGAAACTGTGTTTTTTTGACATTAGCAGAATATCGCACATTTGTAATGGAAACGCAGCTACTGTTTGCTAATGCCTTTGGCCAGCCACAGTAGATTTTTGTTCCCGTGGATAGAAGTAAAAAAAAAAAGTTTTTAAGTGATAATTAACCATTGCTGACATACTTGTATCTAGTTACCAAAACAATATGTATTTTCCCCTCCAGCCTAACCTGGCAACCTGTTTGTGTTTGTATGTGTGTGTGATGCGCAGTGGGGGGAAGAAGGCAGCAGACGGAGCACATGTGCGTTAATGGAGAAAGAGGTCATGAGACTGTCATCAGTGATTCCATCCTCCTCGTGAAGAAAGACCCCGCTGTTCTGCCCAGCCACGCTCACAGGCGCAGCGATGAAGAGGACAGCGATGTGCGAGCCCAGGTTCAGGCTGCGTCCAATCGCAATCCAATCTCATACCTTCACCCGCGCGTTATCACAGCGCTCTCTGTGTCGGTGGAGGAAAAAAAAAACAAAAAAACACACACACACCCAGGATCACATGTTTTGAGGTGAATTCCTGTGGATGCTAGCACTGATGAGGGCACTTAGTTCACAAACTCACTGCAGAAGGAAATGATGCTTGAGGTCCCATGACTTGTAACAAAAGGAAAGAGGAGTCACAGTTGCTGCCTAGCTTCAGCTCTTCTAGAAGCTGATGATGGTTAATATTAGCGAAGAGGAACAACAACCACAGAGCATAGCCTTACACCCAGTCTGACATTCTCACTATAAGAACCTAAAGGCTTCTACACCATGACTCGTGTTTTTCAAGAGCAGAAAATTTGACAAATAGCCAAGCTTACTTTTCTTATTAACAGTAGTAGCCTTTACTGTATCCAGTTGACCAGCAGTGCACAGCAA
The DNA here is from genome assembly GCF_003331165.1 of Xiphophorus hellerii. Lineage (NCBI taxonomy): Eukaryota > Metazoa > Chordata > Actinopteri > Cyprinodontiformes > Poeciliidae > Xiphophorus > Xiphophorus hellerii. The sequence continues at coordinate 3,626,255 of NC_045692.1, forward strand.
CAAGTAGAGGAGGGACAAAACAGTGCAACTCTATGCTACAGAAAACAGGAAAGAAACCAGTCACTTTCTCTGACAGCTTAGTAAAAACCCATAAAAGCCTGTCCTGTTACATCTGATGTTTTAACTAACGAACATTTGGGAAAAGCAACATCAGACTGACAGTCAAACATGGTGGTGGTAGTGTGATGATCTGGGGCTACTTTGCTGTTGCAGGAACTTAATGTCTTGCTATAACAGATGGATCTGTTATAGCAAAATCTTGATTTTCTGTCAGAAAATCTTGAAGGATCTTGTGAAAATGGTCATATAACTGAAAATTTCTGTGCAGCTTTACAAATTCGCTGTTTGAGTATTTACTTACTTTTCAGTTTTTTCTATGTTTATGTTAATCTTTCTATCATTTTCTCTTACATTGTTTTTGCTGCCATAACAAACCTGAAGTATCATACCATAAAATTACATAAAGTAGCATACTGTAAAGTAAAGTAATGCAACATAACGTACAGTAGCATATTGTAAAGTAGCGTATCATCATGTAATGTATCATAGCATAAAGTTGCATAACAAAGTATCGTAATGTAAGCAGCGTAACATAACAAAAAGTAGCATATTGTAGTGTATTTCAAAGTATTGTAACAAAAAGTAGCGTAACATAACATAAAGTATCGTAATGTAGCATAATGTAGCATAGCGTAGCGTAGCGTAAAATAGCGTAGCGTAACAACGTAATATTAACTAGAGTACCATAAAGTAATGATTAATAATTTGGAGCATACCTGAAAGCCACTTCTGAATTCCTAAAAAGAAAAAATGGAGAAAAAAACCAGCTAAATGAAAGCTTAAAGTGTCCTAGTCATAGTCTGGATCAAAAATCCTCTCATCAGATAAATTGAAACAACTTTTCAAAGTAAAGTGGGCCAAAGCTCCTCGACTGTGATGTAAGATACTCATTACCAGTTCCCCAACACTTGGTGAAAGTTGTTTTTTGCCAAGTATTGCCACAGCCAGTTATTCGATTTATGGTTTCAATTACTTGACTTGGGTAGACTCAGAAAATCAATTAAAACTTGATTTCTTTTTTTTTCATTTGTGTGGCAATCTGAAACAATAAACTGCATCAAAAATCAAACAAAAGAAATCTGTGAGCTGGGGAAAATACATTTCCACGGCAGTGGCGGTTGCATTTCTCCGATAGCTAAGCAGCCTCAATAAAAAGATGAGATCTGAATGGAAGTGGAAGAGCTTTCAGAAAGAAGTGAACGGTAGTTATCTTGTACGCGGAAATATTTGGACTCCCTTTGTCAGACTCCGTGATTTAAGAGCTCACACATTCCCTTATGACATAACATCAGCTTGATATAAATTTAGCATTCAGAGGGACAATACAACAAAAGCCCTCATTGCCGGACAATCAGCTTATCATTCAGCTACATGTGACAGCCTGTATACAGAGGATGGCAGATCTCCTGGGTGAATAATTCAGTAGCAGCAGAGCGAGCGCTCCAGCTCTCAGGGCAGCCTGCCCAGACACAGAGTAATAGCTTTAGCATAAACAACACATCCAAACTTGCTCCAGGTGGCCTCTCCCACCAGAGCAGCCTGCCTGCGAGACACGGAGAGCTGGGTCGGGGAGGGTTTGCCCGGCTCTCTCGCTCGGCAACTTTGCAGATGAGAGAGAAATAAAAAAGGAGAAAAGAAGGCCCCAGAAACTGCGTGCATCAGCAAAGATCAATGATGAGACGGCCAGCTAACCGTGCGGTCGAAGCGCCGCTTCGCCCAGCGCACGGAGACCTGGAAAAAGTGGGCGGCATGTCATCCAGTGGAAACGAGCATCTTTCCCATTTTCCCTGGATCAAAGCGCTATTAACATGAAGTCATTTTCGTTGCCTCTGTGGAAAACAAAGAATGACGATTCCAGTGATTCGCGAAAGGATCCAAAACCCTTCAGCCTTTCATGTGTAGTCACTTTACGAAAGAAACAAATACAAAATTAAATTTAAGTTTGAGAATGAATGATGCTAAAGAAGCTGGAACTAAACTGAAGCCACAAACCAACTCTAGTAAAACATTTGTGTGTGTGTGTGTGTTATTTTTATTTTATTTTTTAACTAGAATAAAACACCTGGAGCATCAAGGAGCTAGCTATGGTTCCCATAGCTGCCCTGTGACCCCTCTCTTATCTGGATGAATGGGAGTGCACAGAGGGCAATTACAAGACATGGATCTGATTTTGTAAAACCAGCCACCTCACACTAAAGCAAATACCTCGGCTAATGAAGATGGAGGCCATTTTTATCAGGAGTCCAGCTGCAGAGGCGCTGTTCACCTCAGTAATGACATCTGTAATAAAAGCCAGATATTGTTTTAACTAAAGTGGGCCATGAAATGAAATGAAGGGCTGACTCTTGCTCCTCCGACAGGGAGTTAAAGCAGAGAGGAGCGGAATGGAGGGGGCCAAAAAGTGAGGGCTGAGCAGCCATCCTCCACTACATTAAGGGATCATGCTGCTCCCTGAAAATGAGTATTGATCCTCTTAGGTCCGGGATCGTTTAGGAGATTAATGTGAGTGGTGGCTGAGCTCCACGGCGCTCCACACGGGATCGGCGGGGATCAGAGAGCGGGGCTGCTGGGGCTGGGCGGCCATAACTCCACGCCATCTGGGCTGTAAGCTGAGAGAACCAGCTGGATGTCCTGCAGGAGGCGTGGCCACAGGGTCAGCTCAGGTGGGGGGGAATCTGATTGGCCACCCACACCAGAGCTGTCAATCACTGTTCATAGTGCACATAGATCAGCATTTCAAATCGAAACCTTCAGACTAAAAAAACTATTTATAAATAATGATGCAAAATAGCTTTCCCCCCTTTTTGTAGCTGCAAATTTGGGAATGCAGTTCATTGCAAAGGCAATGAACTGGCAAAGGCCGTAACACACTCAGACGGACTTCAGTCCACAGAGATCCGCACGGACTCAAAGCAGGACGTCTGCGCAAAGGTCCATTTTTATGAGCTTGTACCTCAAGCCGCACAGTAAACTGCTTGGACAGAAACAGTGTCGCATACTAAGCGGTTTGTAAGCGACACCTTCTCCAGTCACAAGAGCAGGCATCAGCCACACCACCACTCTCTGTCGCTCTAACAGGTGTGTTTATTAACCATGTTTTTGGCGACATACAGACAGGAGGAGCATGATCCCACAGAATGGCAGCCAGTGCAGTTAGCGAGAGGTTGCGCAATCCCAGGTGAGGCTCGGCTCGCTGCTGCCTCACCGGCTTCGCTTCCGAGCATTTGGATGGGAAATTAAGAAAATTCACCGATTTTGAAGAAAAAAATAATCAATATTGGTTAAGGTAGATGAAAAATAAATACTTAATAGTACAAAACACATGGTGAAAATAGCAATCAAAATTATTTTATCATTATATATTATGTTTCCATGGTGACAGGTGACCACACGTCACTGATTGACAGCGCTAAGACTCTCCTCCTCGCTCTGATTGGTTGTTTCCAGTTAGCACTGGGAAAAGGCAGAGGAGATTATCTGTCTCATGCCATACTATCACAACATAGTGCCAGTTTTAACAAATATTTAAAACTGGAGAGAAGTTAAAGAAAATTGCGTTGTTAGTGTGTCTGTGCCCCCACGAGCCCAAGAAGAAACTACTAGACACGCCCCTGTTGTCCTGAATACATCAGAGTCCCAAACTGTGTCACAAGCAGGATGGAGGGGAGAATGGACGAGTTGGAGGAGCGGGGGGAAACGAGAGCAAAAGAGAGGAACAGAAAGTGCAAGAGACGGTTCAGAGGACGGAGCAGCAGGCGGTGGCAGTGATCGAGAGAGACTGAACTGCGTAATCTCTCCCAAGAGACGGCAGCTAAATGTGAGGTCCTCCTCCCCTCCTCACACCGCCAGACCAACCAACCAACCAACCAACCCCCAACGAGGCAGGATCCCAGCCAGGCCTCTCCTCCGGATAAAAGATACAGACCAAAGCTCTCTACTCGGGGGGCTGTCAGTGCAATGGATACCGTAGCAATGAGAAAAGATCATTTTTAGGGTGAAGGGACGATGTTGGGCCCTTCGCCCTCCAATCCCAACCCTACAACAATATGCAAATAAACACCTCCCGATGCAAGCCTGAGAGTTTTCTCTCTGCGTTCTCCTGAGGTCAGGCCGGCCCCACGGGGGGAAGGTGGCTAAAATAAATATCAGCTCAAGCATTCAGCTGCAGCTGAATGCAAGTTGTCAAGACTCTGAATCCCAACAATGCCAATGTTTTGGGGACTAGACGTCAGTCTAAAGACACGGTATTCTTCGCTCGCTTCCGGCGTTTTTTTTTGTTTTTCTTTTTCCCCCGCCTCCTTATGACAGGAAGTAGCCAACATGTTCTTCTGAGTTTAGCCACTCCTAAAACAACCTATTTTCAGAAAAAAGTTGGGAACAAAAACACGACTCAGACGTTCTCGGCTGCGTTTAGAAGTCTCCTCAAATAACAGAGCCCTCAAACAGTCACAGAGGACATTTATCCTGCCTGGAAACGCTCACACTGGATAGGAAGGAAAAAGATAAATGGTTCATGAAATGTTTTGCTTCTGAGAATCTGAAAAGACTAACATGTATTTCTATCTCCCCTTTACTAATAGCAGCTAAAAATGTACAGGGATGAGGCCTCAGTCTGTAGAATTCTAGAATTGCGCCGCTAACGTTCATTGAGATTTTTTACTTTTTTCAAACTTTCATTCCTTGGAGGGAAACTGCATTCTTTTTTGGACTACTGTTCCTCTTGGTTTTGGGTGAATTGTAGCTGGGCTGATTTTTGCCAATACTTTTCATACTTCTTCTCTTTTGTTATGATGCGTAACCATAGAAACAGGGTGGCTTACAGCGGGGAGCAGCTGGTTAACATTGCAAAAGCTAAAATAAAATCACAGCTGAAGCCAGAAATCCCTCACCATCCTCTTCATGAGATTGTCTTAGAAAAACACAGTGTCTTCAGTCAGAGGCCTCTTTAAAATCGCTGTAACACAGACTGCTACACGCATCTCCATCTATAATAACTTATTGAAGAATTTTAAATTAATATGAGTTACAAGAACATTTAATTTCCATTTGGGATCAATAAAGCATTTTTTGTATTGCATTGAATTTTAGGAATGCCAGCCTCTTTAACTTTTCTTCTACCATTAGTTGTTGAATACCAGCAGATGTTATCTGCAGCGCCATCTAAGGTTTAGAACAGGAAGTGCAGTTTTAGGTGTTTCTCACATCCAGTCCTGTAACTTTTAAACGCACCACTGCTTCTCCATCACACCTGAATCAAAAGAATGGCTCATTACTAGGCCTCAGCAGGGCTGAATAACTGGACGCTGACAAGGGAATTCAAGCCATTTGAGAAGCTGCAGGATGGCAGCTCTCCTGCACCGGGGTCAGCCACCCCTGGTCAAACTGTCTGCCTTCGCTCTGTCACTCTTCTTTCTCTACTTCCTGTTTCTCTTTAACTTCTGTTGCTGCTGAAGTTGAAGCTACAGCAAATATATGTGTGATTTATGCACATTTGGCAGCGTATGGAGCTATTCTTCTGTATTCTGTATTTAGTGAAGTGAGAGTAGCTACCAATTCTGTAAGTGGTAGCATTAGCTAAACAGTGAGGGAGAAAATCACTGTGGGACAAAAGTAGGTCCTAATTTTTTTTAAAGCATGTTTACCAAGTCAGAATTTGTTTTCTAATTTTGTTTTTTAAAGGGGCAGCATTGTGTAAAATCGACCTTTGTGAACTTTACACCATGTTATAAAGTCATTCCCTCATCAACTACACACATGCAGTGTTCCTTTAATTCTTTCATGCATATTAGAGAAATCTTTTAATCTCCCATGGCAACCATTTAGCTGTGCAAAGCGCCCGAGTGGAAAAAAATTATGTTAATTTTTCAAATCCAATTTTCATCGTCATTGTTCCAAACTGAATATTTAATTAATAGGGAAAATATTTATATTAAAACTAAATATATAGCTTACAGATTAAAGATTTTGTTAGATATATAAATATTTAGTTTGCAAACAAAATAATTAGTTCCCGACTAAATGTATAATTCTGAGCTAAATATATAGTTTAAATACAGAATATTTTTAAACTAAACATTTAAATCCCACAGTAAACATTTTCAAACTAAATGTTTAACTTGGAACTACCTTTTTACCTTTGTTAACTAAATAATTTAGGCTGCTAGCTAAATCTTTCGTTAGCAAGCTAAATATTTAGCTAATGAACAAATTAGCTTGCCAATTAGAGGAAGTGGACTGTCAAAATAAAAGCTGAATTTTGCGGAAGCATATATATATATATATAAATATAAACTCATTCTTCATGATGAGACTGAATTGTCCCAGTTGTCGCTCAAGTAACTGTTTTTAAATCATCAATTCTTTTTGTCTTGACATGTCCAGCTAGTTAGCTAGTTAAGATGTGCCATTTTAGCAGCATTTAACATTTAGTTTGGAAACTAAATATAGCTTCCTATCGTCAATTAAATATCTAGTTTGGAACTATGATCTTTGAATGACAGGGTAAAAATATGACTTTGAAAAATGAACAGCCAGTTTTTTTCTCTGTCAGGCTCGATGAATAAAAATATTTCTGTTATTTTTATTTTATTTTATAGTTTTACAAACGCCAACCCATAAATCCTACTGAGGGAAAAAGCATTGAAATGGACCTGATGGTATTTCATCATTCATCATAATGTAACAGAGACATAAACCGCCTCAAATGAGGTACATCATGTACTAACAAAACTTCATTATCAGTATTCATATAAAAGATAAACATTATTATAGCATGGCACATGCATCAATGACAAAACCAACTTTTATCCCATATAGTTTGTTGCAGCAGTAAATAATGAACAAACTAAATGTCATTTGTTAAAGCTAAAACAAACGGGATGTTTTTCATATCTTACATAAGGAGTTTCCATGTACAAAAAGCTATTTAAATTATTTAATTTAGTTTGAACCACAAGCTTTATTTCACATAGTTTAGAAAATGTTTTCTTAAGGAAGCTGCTTGCCATCTTACATATTTATGAGGATCATCTGCAGAGATTGTGTCTGAGCAGAAAGGAAATTCCTAAATGCTTTTCAAACATTCATTTCAAATCGCAATCTGAATGGTGTGGCATGCATTTGTTTTGGCCTACATGTTTGGCCTGTACGCAAAACTCTGGTTCGCAGAAAACTGAATGGAATGGTTTAGATCAAAGCGTGATTGCATGTCAGAACGGTCCAGTTAAAGCGTGTCGCATAAAAACCCAATAAAACACAAACTTCAGGCTTGTGGTAAAATGCCAGAATGAACAAATTTTTTAATTTTTTTTTTAAGGGGATGTATTTCTGTTCTTTATTGCAAAATGAAAGCCTGGGGACATGAATCCCTTGGAACACTGGGTTACCTGAAACCGCTTTGAAACATTCCAAACAGTGAGAACAGGCTGGAGTAATAAAATTGTCCCTTTTTGCTTCCCTTTCCCCTGGTTTTTGATTTTATTTTATTTTTATTTTGTGGTGAGCCACCAATCAGGATCCGGTAGCCCCCTCGGGGTTAAGGTGGGTGTCAGCACTGAAGACTGTAATGGAGACAAAGCCTCACACTCCCATGATTCCTCAGGGGTGGGTGGCCTTTTGACCTGTAGGCTGCCGTAACACTGCCTGTCCAAATAGCACGCCAACATATATACTTGTTTTGGCTATGGATACGTGTGTGTGTGTTGGATGTGTCCACACACACACACACACACTGGAGCGGGCTCTGCAGACGGACCCGCTCCAGTCCAGAGGCAGACAGCAGCCCTCTGGAAAGCCCAGTTTAGATTTATGCTGTATTTATTGGAGCCTCTGTTGCGTTTTACTGCTCGTTTGTCCTTGTGGCTGGAACAGAGTCCGTACTCCTGTGAACACGTCAAACTTAGTCTCCAAGGGTGTTATTCCTGGACCTGTCTTCCAGCTGTCTGCAGCGAATTAATGAGGGTCAAGCGTGGAGTACGGCGGCAATCAGATGATCTGGTTAGCCGGGCTGACGTGGCGAACGCGTGTTCTCTAGAAAAGACCCAGCGGTTCTCACATCTATCAAGCTCAGACATACGACGGCGAATCATGGGCATCAGAGATAGGAAAAAAAAGAGGAGTAAATTTCCCCTGAACAACTCAGAAATTTTGAGGATAAAGCTCAGATGTTTTCTAGAAAAAGCAAGGACATTTCTCAACTTCAAAGTGGAAATTTTTCCAAGAAAAAAACCTCTGAAATTTTGAGATTGATCTAAAAAAAGTTTTAAGAAAAACATTGGAAATTTCTGAGTTAAACTTTTCAAATTCAGAAAGTCACAGATTTTCCAGTTTTCAAACTTGGATATTTCAAAAAAAATTTCTGGAATGTTTCAGAGATGAATCTCAACATTTCTGAGCTGTTTGGCTGAAATTTGTACAGACATGACATGAGGAGGCTGCACATATATATGTAGCTATATATACAGTATATATATATATATATATATATATAATTTAGTCTTATTGTATCTTTTATTGTGTTCAGCCTGGGATGTTTTAGTTAAAGCTCAATTATTTTTTAAATGATTTTTTCCACTTTTTTAGCCACTGGATAGGGTTATGTTGTGACGACTTTCTGAAGGCGGAGTTTTAGAAAGACCAGGACTTTTTAAAGAGACAGAGGCCCAATTTCAAGGTGTTAAATTACAATGTCAAATTTCTTTTAAGTCATATTTGATATACACAGCCTTTTTATAACAACTGAAGGCAACATAGTTGTTACTGTGCTATAAAATTGCACTACGTAAGTGGAAAATACATCACACCGTCCCTTTAAGGCGACCCTTTGACAAGTTTTTAAACATTCTGTTATGCAAAAACCTTTTTATAGCATGTTTACTCTGTTTTGACTTCAAAAATAACTTGATCTCCATTCCCTTTTAAAGCCAACAACTCGCCAAAACAATCAGAGAATTCTTCATTGCGTCTCTACCTATAAATGACGTTTGACTTCTCAGTACAAAGCGGATCTGATGATACGAATCTCTTTATCAGGTCACTGTTACAGTGAAACCCGCCGGGGTGTTTGTGCGCCGTATGAGCAAATGGTGTGTGGGTGGTTTATGTTTGTGTGTGTCCTTATGTCTCGATCTGCGAGAGCCCACTGCTGTTTTCACTGGATGAATGTGAATGCCGCACACCTACTCCTTTCCCACATGCACTCGCAGAACATCGGAACATTTTTCTTTTCGCATAGAAAAAAAAAGAAGAACGAAGAAGCGCTATAAACGAACATCCAAAATACCAGCAATTACCACGGTGTCCCTTAACTCAACCTCTCCGAATTAAGCCCTGCTTGTCAAACAGATTGTCTCCGCTGCAGCGAGCAGCCTTCGCTGTGAAACGCTTTTTCATTAAGAGAGGATTGCCTCGGGCCTTAGGCTGGTGGCTTCATGTAATTTCACAGCTCGGCGTCTGAGCGACCGGTTCAGGACCAGTCCAAGGCCACCCACACCTTCACAAGAACCGGCAGGAGGTTCTGAAAAAGGGTAGCTGGTGAGTCTTTGGGAGCCTTGACATGAAAATCCAGCACAGGAAATGACTGATAATGTCACAGCAACCAGAGAGGCTTTAGAGGTAAATATTTTTAAAGATAGAACCCATTGAGAAACGTTGTTCTCTCCAAAAAAAGACGGGTTTAAAAAGCTTTTGGGAACGCTTAGTTATTTTATGGAAATTAGAAGTGCAGCATTTACGTAAACGTGGAGGATTTTTGAGCAAAAAAGGGTCAGTTTAGTCTAATTTATGTCAGGACTTTGACTAGGCCATTTCAAAACCCTGAAATTATTTAAGCAGTTCACATCATTGTCCCAAAGATAAGAGCAATTTATTTTTTGTTGAAGTAAGATCCATGACTCCATTAATTACAAGCCCCAAAAACGGCTATAAACCAGACTTACCATCATGCTGCCATTACCATGTTTGGCTGTCAATGTAATGTTTGTTTTTTTCAGCCTAAATGCTTAGTTAGGTTTATACCAGATGTAATATGTTGCTTTCATTACGAAAAGTTTCACTTCTGTCTCGTTAATCCACAGAATAGTTTTCCAAAAAGTCTTCCAAGTTATCAAGATGTTATTTTTGGCCGTTGTGTTCTTTTTGGTCCGCTGTGGTTTTGGCCCTGGAGCTCTACTTCACACGGCCTGGTTTTGGATTAAAAAACAAATTTTTCATTAAATAATAGAACTGAAAACTCTGGGCTGCCTTCGCCAGATAAAACAACTTGTTTGTCTATCTGAAACATTTTGGCGGTACAAAAGAAATCGGTGTCGTGTTGAACTGACCACTGCTTCCTTCCAGACACACACAGGTTTAAACGTCACCTGAGCGTCTCCTCACGCCGAACGTCTCAAGATCGTTCAACCTCCACGGTTGTGAGCTGAGAGCGCAGCGGAGGTTCCCATTCAAAACCTGACATGATAAAGGCAGCACCTTGTAAATCAAAACATCGTCTGACATCTGGAGAAAAGTGAAAGTGAGATGGATTCGTGTTTGATTTTCATGTTTTATGGTTTTGGAAGGAGCACAAGGGCTTGACTTCAGTGTGTTGGAATGGTGATGAGCTGCAGTCACAAGATATGGTTTTAAAAGTCTGACAGGCAAAACACGTGTGTAATATGGAGTAATATAAGGCAGATCGACTAACAAAACAAGTAATCTGGACCTTCTGAAGGACCCCGAGGTGAATGAATATCTCACTTTCAGGTATCGCAGATTGTTGATTAGTAGAGGAGATTTTTAATTGGTTGTTGGACGTGCCAAAAAGAGAAGCTTGCCTTTCATGCAAGAACTGCTACTGCGAACAAGTGTAAGCAGATTTTGTTAACTTTTGAAGAAATATATAGAGAATGTTTAGCTTGTTGGTTGTGAAGCTATTCGGAGGCCTGTAGGGTGGACCCCTTTCTAAATAATGAAATATTTGTGATTGACCATGTTTTTTGGTTTATTTTATGAGAATAGCCTAACCACTGCCTTCCTGTGTGATTCCAGCCGGTTCTCATCTCCTTTCAGTTCTCTGTCTGGGATTTCTACCATTGAGTTTTATTTGTTCGATAGAAATTCTACTAGGCCCTTTAGCAAACGGCTGGAGAAGTTGGGAACGACGACGTCAATTTTCAACGCTGTTTTAGAATTGCAGTCTGCCTGTAGTTTTAGCGATGGCAGTGGAAGAAGTGAACAAAGTTGTTCAGTCCGTGTTGGTCACACGTCCAAATATTGGATTAACATTAACAGCAGCCAGGTTCAGCCTGGCACTTATCTCTCTGCAGTGGAGGACAGTTGCTTGCGATGCCGGCAATTTCTAGTTCTGCTTCCAAGCTTCGGACTGGTGTCACAGACAAATGTTAGTGACGGGGCACGAAGCAAAGCGTAGAACAAGGGGCTGGTTCTTCAAAGGCTAACGTGAGAAACTACATCACTATCTGCATTTCCATTGACCGTTTCATTGAAATTATGAATAGAAATTTGGCTAAAGGAAACACAGCAATGTCAAAAAATACATTTTTTGACAAAAGGGTTTTGTACTAGTTGTAGGTGGTTTTTCGGCAGTCTCAAAATTGGTATATTTTGCAAAACTCCAATGGAAACACTTTTTTCACATCACACTGGTTTGCAAACAGCAGCAACACTTTCATTTGGAGGCACTGGCCTCCTTGGACAAAGTGCAACTGGCTCCACCAGAGCTCTCACAACATCGTACAGTCCATCCAAATTTGACTTTGTCACTCGAAAATCGAATCCGTCGCTCCTTTGTAAAATCACAGACCACCATGTTCCCAACATGCAGCATACGCAGCCGTCCCCAAGCCGCTTGTCGCTCCACTGCCTGAGTAGGACGCCGACGTCTCCTCTGATTGGCTGATAGATGGTTGCCAGTGCTGTGGCTGAATCACGTAAATCTCATGTAAGTGATCACATCCATTGCTGCCGTAATTTTTTAATGACTGATCCTGTGAGAAGACTTACCCACATGTGATTTTAATTGCATATCTTACTTCATGGAAATAGAATAGAATAGAATTCAACTTTATTGTCATTGCACTGTCACAAGTACAAGCAACGAGATGTATACTGCAATTGGTCAATTTTGGACGTCAACAGAATATCGACAAAGTTTTGAACATATTTCTAATGGAAACGCAAATATAAACATCTTTCAGTCTGGAAAAGTTTACAACCTCCAAGGCTCTCAGACTCCACCGAACCGCAGTGAGGACCACTGGTCCATCTACTGGAGGAAACAAAGACTACTGGACTATTATTTTTTTCAAAAGCTTTGCCCCCCATTAGTAAATAAATTCATCATTTTAAGCTGTTTTTTTTATTTTTTTTATAAAGTCTTATCATTTTTCTAATCTGAACATCAATGTTTCACAGAAAACCAAAAGCAGAACCAAATCTATAGGGGGAAATTACCATTCCACACCAACCAAGTGTTTCTCAAGTGTTTCTAGTCACTTGAGAAACAAACTGAAGGCTAATCAGTTGTTGATTTTTTAAAAAAAATTACAAGTTTTTATCGGCCATTGAAGCAGTGGGCAATAAAATGTAAGAATCAAACAACAATCCGCCCAATATTCCCCGCATGAGTCAGGAACAAGAGACACTCATGCTTATTCAGCGTGTCCACTGAGGTGTGCAGCTCCTTCATTTAATATTTCCATAAGGTTGCATACGAGAGCATGCCAGGAACTCGCTGTAATAAGGACGTAATGTATTCTGGGCCAATGGCGACGAGGCACGCCGGGAACACGCCTCACCGGAGCGGCGGCTTTTCCAACCCGACAGTGGACACATACATAATTAAGCCAACTAAAGAGAATGAATATTTCATCTCAAAGCATTTTCATCTCCAAAACATCAAAACACCTCAACGTCTCACATAATGAGCAAGGTAGGTTACTTTTATTCACAGAGGGAATACGAAAAGAGGAGCGCTCGCTCTGAGAACTCGGCTTAAAAAATGCATCAGCTGGAAGGGAGGCGAAGCGCTCGCACCATCTATTTTGCATTTTGCCTGAATTTGTTTTGCTGTTGAAGGGACTTCATCGACTTTGCCTTTCGTGGAGGCTCGATTCTTTCCAACAGACGTTTCCCTCCAGGCTTTATCTAACCTGTAACTGTTCTATTCCGATGTTTACCTTCATGCACTGAAGGCCCGGTGACCTGTAACCAATGACATGTCGCGCACATGGGCCGCCTCCGGACCTCTGGGTACGGCCGCATGGGGAGAGGATGAACTGCTCCACAGTGTTGCAGGAGCGGAAAGTGGATCAGTGCCGTCTATTTTTGTGAAGCCCTAACCAGAATTTCTTCACCTCTGGATGGCCGAGCGTCCAATGAACGGGTCATAAGTCACTTTGCAGCGCTTTCACAAGTGGGGAGAGTGGCTGCTGAGCGTACACAGAGCCAGAGCACCAGCAGCACTCTGTAGAGAATCACTCTGACCATCCAACCTGACTCAGACTGTACACCTTCATAGAAGGGAATTAACCTGCCACAGCTAGAAACGCTTTGCTGAGCGCCGGTCGATACTGCCATTATCCGAAAGCAATTCTTAATTCTATTTGGCCCTGAGCTAAAGATCCTCGTATTGATCACAAAGTAGGAATGCCACAACTACTTCTCTCTGTGCTGAAGACCACCTCATGTTGCTAAAAAAAAAAAAAAAAAGCAAAAAAGAAAAGCTATTGAAGACATGAAGACACTCATGAACCTCAAACTTTTCCAAAACGGCACCATGTTTTAACTGAGCGTTGATAGCAAGTGACACACAGTTGGGAAGTGAAATGAAAATACTACATGGTTTTGAGTCTTTGAGTTCTTGGGTTGCAGGAAATTGAGACCGGAACACATCATCCGAGAGCTTTTCTTTAGTCAGAGAAAAAACTGAAAATGATGGAAAGATGGATGGAATTTAGTCCTGTGAGAAGCCTGTTAGGAGGTAGAGTGAGTAGAGGTCCCAGGAATTTTACTCAATTCCAGGTTCACAGTGGCAAGATTTTAAAAATTGTTAGCCGATTTTCAAAATCTGAGATCACACACAACGATAAAAATCTCAGGTATAGCAGACTTGGTCGTACAGTGTGTAGTGTCCACACAACACGCCACCAACAAAAGAACAGATCTCACTCACCAACATTCAGATGTAAAATGGACATTCTCGCAAAACCCTTCGAGGCCAAACATGAGTTTTAGAGAAAACAAACATGACTGACTGGAAAGAAACATTGGTGATAATTTGTGGACCACATTTAACAGAGAAAATGGGGTCATGAGGAACTGTGGCTCTGTGAGGCAGCTTCAAGCTTCAAGGAGGAGCTGCATCTTGATTATTATTCAAACCTACATGTAAGAATCAAAGCAAAACTCTAGGTATGGTTTAGATGATGGACTAACAAAATGATGTAAAGCTCAAAAACGTCGATTTTACATGTTACTGCCCCTTTAACAACAGGCCATGATGTTGTCTTTAAAATTCTTAGAAGAGGGAAATTGGTACTAAAATTGGCAAAAAATAAATAAATTTACTGTGTGATCTCGGCATTACAATAGTGATACTTGTTTTCTCAAGTAAAAGGATATATGCTACAGTAAAACTACTCTTAAAAGTATATTGCTTCCAAAAAGCTGCTTAAGTAAATTTAGCTGAGTAAATGTAACTGGCTGCTGCCCACCTCTGATGACACAGTGTGAAAAAGTGCAGGAACGGTATCTTGTGTTTCAGAGCGATACCTGAGGAGGTGATCAAAGGTTACTGGCATGATGAGACGCAGTCATAATGAGAGGGACTTCAGTGTTTTGGCGAGGGCTGCAGAAAAAGGCAGCTCTCTTTCATTTCCTGTTTCGTGAGATGACAAATATTGATATTGGTCTCTGAGCGCTATCAGCATGAAACAGGGGCTGTCAGAAAAAAACACCTGTACCGAAGCATGACGCTGTTCCCCACCTTTCAGTTTCTAGGTGTGGGGTTGATGGGCACACAGAAATCCTAAGCAGCGTGTTGGTGAATGCATCTCTTTCTGTTTCTTAGTCACACACACACACACACACACACACAAAAAGGGAGCATCATCACCTGCCACAGACTATACACTGTGGCCCGTGACAGTGGTTAACAAAACGGGACATGTGTAGCCCCAGGTGACTCAAACTGCAAAACTAACAACGCCATGCTTCAATGCACCAAGAATTCGGCGTGAAACACCAGCAGAAAGGTTTTGTGTTTGTGTGTCAATGCTCATGTGTGTCTGTAGGTGTGCGTGTTAATGGTTATGCATTTGTGTCACAAGAGATTCATCCTACATTTGCGATGTCGCAATTAGTATGGACTTCATTTGGGAATCTCAAAGCAGCCTGCAGGGATAAACAAATAGGTTAGCTAGGCTAGGCTGAAATAGTAATATTATTGCTGCTTTAGAGTGCAACTCTATTGAGCTATCCCTCCATCGTTGTAAACTGTTGAGCGTATGTAATTGCTAAAGCAAAACAAAACTCTTTATTCTTTAGATTTATGCTACAAATGCTTCTGCTTACAGAGAATGCTACACAAAACATCCAGGAAGTAACAGCAGTGTTAACATTTTTTCACAATTTGTTATCTTAGGACTTTTTTCCGTAAGGACTTGCAATCAAATAGTCTTCAGGAAAAAAAAGACCTTAACCACAGAGGTGACCAACAAAAAGTGCCTGTTAGACTCTCACTGGACAGGGAGGGTTAAACCCAAATGCCTAACGTGGCATCATACTAGCGTGACGAGAGACATGACACTCGTCTTGTGCTGGTCAGTGGTACAGAAGTATCGCCTACAACGAAAGGGGCCTAGGAATGTTGGGCCGCTTTTACAATGGAAAATAGCACACCGATCCGCACCGATTGTGCCATACTGTTCATCCATCCATCCTAGAGAGGTCAGGAGGGGGGCTGGTGCCTCCTGACGTTAACATTCTGGGCAAGAGGCAGGGTACACCCTGGACAGATCGCCAGTCTGTCGCAGAGCAACACAGAGACAGACAGAACAAACAACAATACACACACACACACACGCACCCACCCACACGCACCCACCCCCACACACACACACACACACCCTCACACCTAGGGAGAATTTAGAGAGACCACAGGGAGAACATGCAAACTCAGAAAGACCCCGGGCCGGGAATCGAACCCAGGACCTTCTTGCTGCAAGGCAACAGTGCTACCTACTGCGCCACTGTGCAGCCCCCATACCGTTCAGTGGAAATTAATTTTCTTGATTTAAAAAAAAAAAAGCAAACCACAGCATTCATGTCACAATCAGCTTTTGGCCAAGACTGTTCCAGGTGGACCTTGGTGGAATGCCCCTTTATCTTCACCTTTCATTAATTGCGGCTTGCGTCGCTGCCATGGTTGCCCATGTCATCCATATCAGAAACTGCCACGGATCGCAGGTGCATTGATGGTTCACCATTCCCATCAGTATGACATATTCTCTGCAAATATGGATGTGCAGCAGTGAAAACCACATTGCTGTGCATGCATCAAATTAAAACAGTCATTTCGACATACCCACAACTACAAGGGGCAACATTTTGGGTACTACATTGTGTATTAACTACACAATACAGTACACATTACTTGATTGCATGTTTTATGATAACAAGAAATGTACACTCAAATTTTCTATTTTTTTCTGTGAGTGGGGAGGTATTATATTTTGGTTGTTATATTTGGTTATATTTGATACTAAGTATAACCAAATATTCCGTAATTAAATCGTAATTTATAATTTATTTATTGTTTATTATTATTGTGTTTCAGTGAGGCGAAGAGGTATGCTGGTCCAGTATACGACATATAAAAAAAACATACCCTTTCATAAACTACATTTTCTATTAACCCATTTAAACCCAAATGTTTCCCAAACATGAAAATATTAAAATCAGATGTCATTTATAGCCCTTTGAACTAATCAAGGGGAAATCATTCAAATAAATTGTGGAAAAATATATGAAAAAGTGTGTATTATGATCGGTCACAATTGTGACCGGTGGGATAATATGGTGTTCTTACTAAGATGAGCTAAAAGTGCTTGTTCCAAATAGAAAAGATCATAAAAGGTGAACATTGTTTCTTTATTTGAATATATTTTCCACAGCATTACTTTAGTGAAACATTTACTCTGTAAAGTACAAATTTGACTATCTGTATATTCTAAACCAAGGTAAATTTGAATGTTTGAGAATTTATGCATAATTATATTGAACTTAAGTCAGTTGTAGTGTTATGTTATCCCATTAACATAGTTCATAAAGATAACATCTATAGTAGAGGCCTTCATTTATATTATTGAAAATCATGAACATTTGTCAGTCAGACTGTCATACAGTAATAAACTTAATCCAGGGCCCTTCAACTCCAGGGATCAAGGGCCCGGGTCAGGCATCTTTTCCATCCGCCTCCTCTTCAATACACCTGAATCAGGTGATTAGCAGGACTCTGAAGATCTGGA
The DNA here is from genome assembly GCF_003331165.1 of Xiphophorus hellerii. Lineage (NCBI taxonomy): Eukaryota > Metazoa > Chordata > Actinopteri > Cyprinodontiformes > Poeciliidae > Xiphophorus > Xiphophorus hellerii. The sequence goes on from NC_045692.1 coordinate 3,643,840, forward strand.
CTGTATACTGAGGAGGTGATCCATTTAATTCAGGTGTGCTGGACCAGAGAGTAACCTGAAAGTTACAGGAGACCGGACCCCATGGCCTGGCATCAGAGGCCAGTTGTTTGGCTCTTTCTCACCATTTGGTAACTTTGGCTTTCTTCAATTTTGGGTTATTTCATCCCCTGATTACTTTCCATGATCTTTCTTGAAGCAATGTGCAATAAAGCCTTGAATTTCTCCCAGGCATGAGTGGTGCAAAAGCAACATCTCTTGAAACGATTCTTGCATTGACTGACCAGTAGGTGTCTTGGTCACATCTTGAAGCAAAGTGTCCATTTGAGATCTATTTCCATGACCTACTGACCTTATGCCAAATCTTTGTATAAGATAGTAAGCCACAATCTGAGAAGGTCAGTAAATCGGTCGTCCCTCCTATGACATATTTTTAAAATAATATCTAAAAGGTAAATGGCCTGTACTTGTTTTTTATCAAGTCCAAATGACCTGAAAGTGCTTTTCTCCACATTCACAGTCATTCACCCATTCACACACACATTCACACACTGATAACAGTAAGCTACAATATTTAGCAGTAAGCTATATATTGTAGCTACTGCTTCCCTGGCACAGTTTGACAGCAGTTAGGCAGTCATATCCTGGCACCACCAGGTCTTCTGACTACCACCGGCAGGCATGGCAGGTGAATTGGTCTCTTGATCAAGGTCACAGTGACTGACACAGACAAAGTGGGGGTTCCAGCAGGCAACCCACCAGTTACAAGATAAACTCCAACCTCTTAAGCTACAGTCACCCTATTTACAGGTGCACTTTTAAGATGGGCCACCATCACTTCTTGGACCTGATCATGATTCTGTACCTTGAGTGATTTAGGTCATGAAGGTCTACACCTCTCATGTGCTCATTGATCTATTTAACATCAGTCTCTGTGTAGTTCTTTCTCATCTTTGTTTCTACTATGAAAATATTGCTGTCTTTCTAGTGGACCAGCAGTTTCTCCAAATGAGGTTCTCAGAACCTCATTTGGGTCCTCTTAGTTTTAAAGGGTACATCAAAGAGACAGTAGTCCCCTCGTCATAAACCTTTGCAGGTGGTAACAGAGTGCCACATGACTGTGGAAGGGGAGATCATCCTCTTTTCCCATGAACTGATCATATGCATTCAAAATCAGGCATGGAAAATGACCTATTTTCCCCTTGTAGTCCATGTCTAAGCCACCACTACCAAAATCAGTAAGGATTCCATTTTTCTCACAACTACATTGTTGTATATTTTGTCTGGCCATCATTAAGTCCAACAGATAAAGAACCACACTCAAAATTAATCTTAAAAAGGAAGAAATTTGGAATTGGAAGAATGTGTTATGTATTTAAATAAGAGCACCTAGATAAAATGTATTGTCCCACCGGTCACTATTGTGACCGTCAACATGTTTACACATCCTGCTCACACAACAAACCAATTTTTGTAAATGCAAAGGTGAATATCATAAGTAGACACTTTAAAGATTATGTGCACCAAAAATATTTGTCATATGTTTATTTAAACCTACATTGCTAGCCTCTTCTTTGGGAGGTTTGAGGCAGTCTTCTTCTCACCGAGGTGCAACCAAGATATAAACAGCTCTATTCATATGATCATTTATTCTAAACATGTGATACTGCATGAGTATTATCCAAACACTCTAAACTTTCAATATTTGCTGAACATTAACTGAACATTTGATCAGTAAGCTTTTTGGAGTCCTTGAAAGTGAAATAAATTTCTTGGTCACTATTGTGACCGGTGGGTTTAAATGGGTTTTAAACACCTATTAAAACAGAACACCCCTTCACAAACGTCAGTATGCTGTTCCGATAACGTGTCCAAGTAGGACTTCCGGCATACTATTCGTATAGGATAGGACAGGTTTGCCAAACTGACAGAACACCGTCACTGAAACGTCGTCCTGAAGTAACTCTTTCCTGTCACTCTGCGTGTTGTGTGGGTGTTGTGTCTCAGCTGGTTCCCAGCTCCAGCTGTGTTATGCTCTTACAGGTTACTACAGGGCTCCTGATTGGCTGCTTACACTTAACACAGCAGAGTGGGTCTGCGGAATGTCACGGACCGTACCATTTCTGCCAGGCCGGGGGTGCTAGCTTAATACAACGAATGCAGTGTTTTGCTTTAGCTTTTCGAAACCCGCGGTATGGCTAAAGAAATTATATTAAGAATATGACTGACTTATTATCATCGATACAATATTATTAAAGTGTTGTAACAGGGAACACAGGAAAACTTTCGCCTGAGTGTCACCCGCCCGATCAAGTTGACGGTTTGGCTCAAGATGGCTGGAGAGAAACAGTTATGAGGATCGAAGGGTTTTCTAATTTTTCATGGAAAATGAGCCGCTCTGCGCTTTGAAGACGCTCCCTCTCGGCAACTGGGGATCTGGGTGAGATGCATTCAAAGTCATTACCGCGTTTTCACCCCTCTAGGCGGCTTTTAGACCAGGGGAATCAAGCCAAACTCTGCTCGGCTATAGGGTTTTGACGACAGCCTTTAGGAAGCCTTCAGGAAGATTCTCTCTGTTTGCTTCGTATTTTGAGCACGAAGACCGCCTGAAACCCGCAACAACTCGCTTAACGTGGTCGCCGTTGCGCCAAAACGCATATGCAATAACAAATGTGTGGAGAAGTTGTTCCTCGGCTGTGGAATAGGAGGTGTGCAGCTAATGTGTAGCAGGCCTGAGGCTAAACTCTGCAGCTGTGCAGCGCTGGTAGACGTCATGCAGCCGGGGTTCCCTGCTGTAATGCTGCTGCGCAGACACAGAGCAGAGCTGAACCTTGATTAGTGCCTGTCAACACTGCTGGGAGGGCACAGCCAAATAACTCAGGCTCAGTCAGATTGTATAGCTTGTTTCATTTCAATGAGAATAAAGGCTGTTGCTGGGCGCTATTAACTGGCATAAACTATTTTAGTTCTTTTAGCTTTACCGTGATGATAGTTACCTTCTTTCGGTGGAAGTTGGTGTTGCGCAGTGGAACCACATGTGACAGCTAAAACTTCCTCCAGCTTCATTGTTTTTAAATAAGGGTGCACCGATAGGCAGTTTTCTGACCAATCAGCGATCTTCAAAAGGCCTGACCTGTATCTGATTTTGGCCCTTACTGATTTGCCGATACCGGAGTGTATCGGCAAATCGCTTAACGTCTGCTTGTTAACTACTTACAAGCAGATGTGACATGCAAAACAGGACAGTGGCTGATTTTCTTCAGACTTTTGCGGACATAGGTAAGATTGGTAAATAAGATTGGTTTCTCACATCAATATCAGCCAATACCTGATTTACTAACCAAAGTTATGGTATTTACCAATACCATAACAGCAGTATGTAACTTTTATAAATTTTTTTTTTTTTTTTACATATTTGCTAAAACTGTCATTAAGTTGTAAAAATATAGTATGAGAGCGATAATTTGTGAGAAAGAAGGCAGGTCCTCTGCATCCCCCATGTGGTTCTGCTGCCATCTACAGAAATGCACCGTCCCCGTTCAGAAACATCCAATCAGATTCAGGAGGAGGGTCTTAGCGCTGTATATCACTCTAGTGCAGATGCTTCTCACACCCTCCATCTTACTCTGTCTTTTTGTAAGGCTCATAGCAGAGCCTCTCAAAAATGCTAGGGCTAGCTAGCTTAGCTGTCGATGATAGCGGGTAAACAATTTTCCTATAGCATTTAACAGTTATTTCCCTGCTTTTAACACATTTAATATCGCATAGACAAGTATAATTGACAGCACTAAGACCCTCCTCCTGGCTCTGATTGGTTGTTTTTGTGTTTACATGTTCTTCATGTGCCGGTTCCTGTTCTCTCAGACTACCCAGACTTCCTCCCACAGTCAAAAACAGATTTAAGCTGATGGATGGATGATTTCATTTAGTTTAGGTTTGGTTGTGTAGTATCCTTTTTCTTGATTATTTTTTTTTCCTCACCAAAAATCTCAAATTTGTGGGAAAAGGTTAACAACAAAACAGTCTGGCAATAGCATCAATGATGCACGGTTTTTTTTTCTCCATGTGAGGAATGTTGAGCTGACCTCCATACAGCAGAATTTGGTCAACACAAAGCTCTAGTTTTTATCAACTTGCTGAGGTTCTGGAAAACTCAGCACATCTATTTAAGGACAGTTTATTGTTACTTTTTTTTTGTTTCCATAGTAACCCACAGTTAACGTCCTTGCTATAGAAAGAGTTACTCTTAACAATGGCTGCATTTAGTTATTTATGATTGTATGATGTCAGTAGCTTTTTTTTATTCTTTTTTTTTTTTTGGAAAAACAGCTCAAAATACACATTCAGTAATATTTATTGAAGATAGCAATTTTATTTTTAGTAGCATAAGACAAATTTTGTCAGTCCCAACATCACTTTAAGTCACAGGTGTCAAACTCCAGTCCTCAAGGGCCATTGTCCTGCAACTTTTAGACGTGCCTCTGCTTCACCACCTGAATAGAATATTTAGGTCATTAAGGCTCTGGAGAACTGATCTACACAAGGAGGAGGTAATGAAGCCGTTTCATTCCAGTGTTTTGTACCTGTGGCACATCTAAAAACTGCAGGACAGCGGCCCTTGAGGACTGGAGTTTGACACCCCTGCTTTAAGTGATTGTCCTTCCAATCAACACTAAGGTGTGTATAAAGTATCATGATGCAAATGATAGTCATATTGACACTAACATGGATATGAAATAAACATGCCATTTTTTTTGCTGTGTTGTTAATATGTAAACAGATTTTTTGATAGGTAGAACAGAGGTTTTTAAAGACCGCATTTGTCTCTAGATTCAGAGTCTGCAGCCTTCGAAGGACTGGACGTTTTGAAATTTGGCGGTCTAGACTTAAGATTTACTTCCTGCAGTGGTGGGAAGTAACGAAGTACAAGTACTTCGTTACTGTACTTAAGTACAATTTTCATGTATCTGTACTTTACTTAAGTAGATTTAATAATGGGTACTTTCTACTTTTACTCCACTACATTTTACAGTAAGTATCTGTACTTTCTACTTCACTACATTTCTACAAAAGTGTCGCGTTACTCGTTACATCCAAGTCGCACTGCTCTCTTTTTGTCCGTTAAAATATGAAGTTCAGGGACTTTAAGGTGGCGCCGTAAAATCCAAGCAATAACGTGACTTAGTGTCTGTTGTCACCCATCGCCTCCCCCTTTACTAGCACGCGGAGCTCCAGACATGCGCAGTGGTTTCCTCTGAGCGGGAGAAGATGTCTAACTAATCGATAATAGCTGCATAAATCATAAGATATGACGACATGTAAAACCAGCAGCGCTTCGCTTTCACAGACGGTGGGACTTTGTCCAACTTTTAGCGTCACTTGGAAGGAAAGCTTAAAGAAAGGTAAGATCTGTGGACGTGATGCTAGCAAAGCTAGCTGTACTGAGACACATGTTGCATCTGCGATGAAAAAAAGTTGTCACTCATCCGCTGAATTATTGTGTGGATTCAGGAACGATCCGATTCTTCTGGACGGATCTTTACTAAGGTTGATGGGACTGAAGCCTCACTGAGAGCCATTCTTTGTTCTTGTATACACTGCAATAGCTATATATAGCTATATATATATATATATATATATATACACACACATTTATTTAATTGCCGAATAAGTAAAAGTTGAACGTATGAACACAGAGCATGCTCATTGATTGATTTTGTCTCCTGTCATGGTGGCAAACATGCAGTGGGAGGGAGGATGAGAACAGTCATGGTGCTCCTTCTGCTTGTTGCGCCGTTGGACAGTGTTCATAGTGTTGTTGTAATGTTACAATTACAACTGTAATTGTAACATAGCAATTACAGTTAATTGCTATGTTTCATGGTTTAATGGTGCAGACAGTTGTGGTTTCTGACATGGGCAATATGGGCAACCGCCCAGGGCATTATTTTTATAGGGATGGCAGGCGACCTCTGCGGATTGTAGCACAGCGATGAAAGCAAAACAGAATGAAATGAGTTGTAATTGATACTGGTTAAATATATTTCAGCTCTAAGTATTTATATCTAGGTGTTTTTATGGAAATGTGGATCTTTCAGATCAATCTGAGAACCAATTTTGATAGGTGCACTTCATTTTATTGTGTCATGTAGCGCAGGGCGCTGGTCTTGGTCTCGTGTTCAGTGGTCTTGACTACAACTCTGCTACGTGGCTCCTCGATTGCATGTCTTCCCCCCCACACCTTCGTTCCATCCCCTTTCAGTTGGATTTCTTTCTAAATAAATGTCACTAATGAAGTTCATGCTACGTTAGGACAGGAAATAAGATGTTTCCATCCCTGAAATTATGATACATAGAATCACATATCTAAGTCTAAACTCTTACAGAGAATAAACACAATAAGAACATGTTTAATCTGTGACATTGTTTATTAAAATGGCACATTTATGATGTATTCAAATTAAATACTATCGGCACACTTAATGATATTAGCGATTAGGTTATGTATTCAGCAAGTACTTTTACTTTTAATACTTAAGTATTTTTAAAAGCCAGTACTTTTTTACTTTTACTTAAGTAAAATGTTAATGTGGTACTTTGACTTTTACTTGAGTACATTTTTGCCTGTGTATTTGTACTTTTACTTAAGTACATTTTTTGAGTACTTTCTCCACCACTGACTTCCTGGATTTATCCCAGCACATGTCCTGTCACCTAGCAATTGTGACAGTGCTAAAGACAACCTGGTAAAAATGGGGTTCAAAATCCTGAGGTTTCTTTTTTTATTGCTTATTCAACACTTTTTAATTAACTGATGCATTAATTGTAAAACATTTTTTTTACAAAAAATAGAGTGAAACCCTGTCTGTGTAAATGACATCTCTGTGACGTAATCAGCCTTCAGATGCGGCCCTCCAGGGATTCAGACCTTGAACTTGGCGTATTTCTGGCAATTAAATAAAAATTCTTCTTTGCAATTTTGAAATCTTATAGTCAATGTCGTCACCACCTACTGGTCAGGCATTGGTATTGCAAGGTGTTTCGATTAGGGGTGCACCGATTTATCGGTGCCGATTTCCCTAATTTTCGGAAATCAGTGATTGGCTGATTTTTACGTGTGAAGCCGATCTTATCAACCGATTTTATCAACCTCAGCAAAAGTATTTAAATCAACTGCTATCTTCTTCTGCTCTGCTGTGAGAAAGGTTTGACTTGTCAACTTTCTTGCTATATTTAGCAACATTTCAGACAAACAAATTGATATCGGCCAATATCGGAATTGGCAGGTCAGGATTTTCAATAGATTGGTAATTGGGGATTGGCCAGAAACCTGCAATCGGTGTACCCCTAGTTTGGATGTTTTATGGATGCAGATTTTCACACAAATTGAATAAAAACTGTTTGTTTGAAAAACTCTATAATAGTGTAGTTGTACTGTGGGATTGTGTTTAATAATATGCCTACTCAGTTTTAACCGGAGTAAAGATTGTGTTTTTGGTATCATCAATCCCAAAATGGACACATGACAGACAAATGGATTAAAGCAAGTTGGTGAAGAATGAATGTGAAGTCTAAGATAAACATTGCATAATCGGATCAGAGCAGCAGCATAGGTGTAAAAATTATTAAAGAGTAGAGGTGTGCCGACCGATTTGCCACCGATCACAATTGACCGATTTCTGTGAAAAAGTGTATGATCAGTGATCGCCGATCACCAAAGCCGATCACTAGCATCTCACTTCGCAGCTTGCGGCAACAAATCCTGAGCAGTGTGGTGAGGAACTAAAACGGGGAAAAAAAGACGCCGGAGCGATCAGACAGCAAGTCAAGCCGTGCGCAACTAACAACACTCACCTGGATGAGTATGATGGCCAGAAAACTAAACAAAATAACCCGAAAAATAATTAAATTCAACGAGCTAGGGGTGTAAGACGCTGTTGAACCACCGCTATGCGCTACTGATAGTAATATTTTACAGACGTAGCGCCGTTTCTGCTCCACCTCACACTGCATGTCTGCTTAAAGCTGCATCATGTAACTTAAGCAAACAGAAAAAAGGATTTTATATATGTATTAAAACTTCCGCTATGTCCTAACATAAAACAAATAATTTCTGAAAAATAATTGTTCTCCTCTGCCTCCTCCTGGCATTCTGCAGAATTACTCAGCTCGGTCAGAAACAGCCAATCAGAACCAGCATTAATAAGCTAGCCCTGCTCTCGGGACGTTTTGATTTAGTAACTCAGGATTGTTTATTTTGATGCAACTTACATTTGGCTTTGAATGAATGTTGACTTTTTTAGTTGACATTATTTGATATAGGCAGATTTATTTGACTCATCATGTAATTTAGGGTAGTGAGAACCTTACTGTTGGATATTATTTCACTGATTTAAGGTTTTTCGGTTGTCCTTTTGACTGAATAGCTGCTGTATTGTGCCTGCAAATATTTTGCATGTTTTACATCTCAATTAGATTAATTTATTGCCTGATCCTTTTTCCAATTTGCCAGTTCACATAGTAGCATTTATACCTAACGTGAAAAACTGACGGCCAATCCAGGTGATTGGCAGTGATCGGTGATCAGAATCGGCTACAAAATACCTGATCGGAGCATCTCTACTAAAGAGTTAATTCTTGATCGATTCTAGTCTTAAAACTTTCCATTATTGAGCTGTCAAACAACTTTACCAGCAATAATCTAATCTGCTTCAATAAACCAGGAATAAAATAGTTATAATATTTTTGTAATAAAATCTTAAAGTTAGTGGGTAGGATAGTCTTTCCAAGTGTTGCACCTCATATTCAGGAAGAACAACTTGTTCTTTGTCCATGTCTCAGAGTAAGACTCAGCTCTTTAGCATGCCAATAACTCAGGAGTGTGCATGAAGGTTTGGTATTCTCTGTCCGTTTGCCTGTCCGTTTCACCACAAAGCGTGTGAAGGGAATTCTGTCTGTCCATCAGGGTCTTCCAGGTTCAGCTACAGACGAGGGCAGCTCAGAGTTTTGTGACTTCCCTGACTGTAGGCACAGACGGCTTTGACAGAACTTGCATTACACCACAATGCCTCACGTCTTTACTGCTGTAGTCAGTGCAGTATGCCTCTGAGTGGAGCACTTGGGTCCAATTAACTCTAGCAGCAGGGATACAGTTCTTTGGACAGACTCATTATGCATGGTCCTGGCCTTTGAGGTGTTCCTGGAACTTCTGACACGTTCCTCAATGCTTTGGATCCTTTCATTGCTTTAAAATCACAGTTAGTTTGGCCTGGCGGGAAAGTTGGCTGCCCCCCTTCAGTGTGGCGTTGATTGTGTGGGAGCTCCATCCACGTCCCAGAGAGGTGGGCTCTCGCTCAAACTCTCACATACACCCACTCAACACAAACGCAATTATTTCTACACATACGTCTGCCCACATGCACTAACACAAATAATCCAAATGGCTGAAGGTCACACAAACACAGGTTGCTATTTATGTGGCCTGGCCACTTTAACACTGGAAACGGTCTTGATTTAATAGTCAATCATTCAATAGCCATTGCATCTTATGCAGTCCTTTTTATCAAGACAATTTGTTTTCTATCGAAACATTGCAACTTGACGCCATGCACGCAAGACCCTCCCCTCCAGCTTTCTGTTGGAGGGCAGAGAACTGCTGGCTGACAATCACTACCATTGATGTTAGCTGGCAAATTGTCAATATAACGCTCAAAATCTTAAAGGTATGCGCGATACATAAAAGAAAAAGGGACGTTGTGCTTTTCTACTAATTGTCAACACCACGACAACTAGATAACAAGGTTCACAGGTATCGCATGTAACTGGTCAGAAATATATATATATATATATATATATATATATATATATATATATATATATATATATATATATATATATATATATATATTCACAAATGGAGAGGGATGTAGGTCAGTTGTAGGTCAGATGTAGGTCAGTTATTCTAGCTAGACTTTGACAAACTGATAGATGTGACGTGGAATTCTGTATTTCTAGGTACAGTTAGACATTTTTTAACTAAATTGTTCTACCATGGCCAGTAAAAGAATTGTCTTTTTGCCCTCCAGCTTTGTGCGCATTGCCGCAATTTCTGGATGTGAACAACAACATGCAACGTGTCTATATGGTATGCCTGGAATGCCAAGACAGGACATATTTTTCAAAAACAAGCCAAAAAAAAAAGATCAGCATAAATGCAAAATTCACATATTCTAGGTGCATAAATTCCCTTGCGTTACTTTTGCTTTTTTTTTTGTGACAGAACAACTCTTTGTTGGGCCCACACAGTTTTTCTTCTCCAGATTTGTTATTTGCTGACTAACAGCACTCAAGCTTATGGATGAGTCAGTGTGAGGATCACCCTCCCTTAACCCCCCTCCTTTTTCCACACATCAACCAGAGCTGGGTTTGCCTTCGACAACCCCCCAACCCCACCCCGCTTTATCACACAGCCCACTGTGGGAAACGTCTCGCGCCTTAAAGGTTCATCGCAAGCTGGCGATCACAATAAAGGAGAATTACTTGGCGAGATAGGATCTGTCTGTGTATTAGAAGCGAGGGTCTGACATGCAGGGCCGGCATCCAGTGTAAACACATGTCAGCGTGACTGGAGCGTTTAGCTTGAGCCACTGAGAGGCTCTGGTGCGGTTTCACATGTGGCTGGATGCGGAGGGGTAGGGAGCCGGCGCAGGAAACTGAGATGCTTGTCTAACATTTCCGCTCAGTCATAACCGAGATCGTCTTACCATAACACACACAGACCCACTGGGTTCTTGGACCTGGCGCCACTCGTTGCAGAAAAGAAAGGAAAAACCCCTTTTGAAGTCAGACGAACTTTTTGACAAAATCTTCAACCTAATTGAAATCCACAAACTGGATGTAATAGCGGCCAAACGTTAAGCTGGTCGTTCCGCATGATTTAGCCGTCAGCTTGGACCATGAAGCTGATAATTTAGTTTCCTGATCTATATCTTGATCTAAACTTTGGCTTACTCTCATTGTGGAGAGCCATGCAAAAGTATTCGTGCTCCTTAAGCCTTTATTGCAGCTAAAGTCTCAGATATGTTGTACTGAGATTTTATATGATAGACCAGCACACAGTAGGTCATTCCTGTAAATTTGAGGAAGAATAATATATGGTTTTATAGATTAAAAATCTGGAAAACATGGTGATCATATGTATCCAGTTCCCTTTAACTTGATTCCACGGAATAAAATTCAGAGCTTTCCATTGGCTTGAGAAGTCAACTGAATCAACCTGTGTGTAATTTAATCAGAAAAGCAGCCAGCAGTCTAGTGGACGGTCTGGAGGAGTAACAGATCCACAGCTCAGGTGGAAGTGGCCGTTGTTCATTGCATGCTCATCAAAACTGGTCAAGAACAGTGGCAAGAAAGAAAGCCTTAAGGATTCCTGTTCACACACGTGAAAGAAGGTGTTCTGGTCAGCTGGAATGCTGACAATGCTATATACTTTACACATCACCCTGAACATTCATCCCTATGACAAATGCAATTCAAAAACACTTCATGTATCCCAAAGGGTAATGAAATGTCATCATATAATCATATGTGTTTCTGTGTTTGATATGAGGTAAGGCACTTTGAAATGCCGTTCTGCTGAAATGTGCTATATAAATAAAATTTGATTGATTGATATCATCAAAGGATCTTCAGAGATTCATTATTTTATGGTGATGTTAGCATGCTAGCATGTTGTTAGCATGTTATGACGGTCTCGTAACATGCTAACCTGGATGACACCAGAGTCGTTATGGATGTTGCTAATGTTGTTAGCACGCTAACAGTTTTATGTAGCTGTTGAGCTAACCTGGATGACACCAAAGAGTAGCTATGGATAGTAATCTTAACTTGTTAGCATGTTGACGACATGCTGTAACAGCTGGAGTTTCACAGAGCAACCCCCACTCAGCTCCTTCACACTAGCCAGCGGCAATTAACAAACACCTGGTGTAACTGTGCATTAGCTTTATTTATTTATTTCTTTTTATTTCCTTTATTTAACCAGGTAAACCCCATTGAGATCTAGATCTCATTTTCAAGAGGGACCTGGGCAAAAGTCTGCAATACACAGCAACCTGGTTACAAAATAAAACTAATTAATACATATGCACAAGTGTAAAACAATAGAAAACAATTTAAAAGCAGTGACACTGTTTAATAGAATCTCGTTGCCTGTTTTTAAGAACCGCTCAAAATAAATCCAATGAAATCAGTTCTGACACCTTGAGATGATTCCAGGCTGGAGGAGCATCACACTGAATGCTTGCTTCCCCTTTTCAGTTCGAGCTCATTATACAAGCTACTTGTCAATGAAATGGTGGTTAAGAACGTTGTTAAATGGTTAATAGTGGAACCATGTTGTGATGACTTCCTGAAGGCAAAAAGGGCATTAGTTTTTAAAGACACACATTTTCCAATTTCAAGGCGTTAAATTAGGAAGTAAAATGTCTTTTAAGTGATGTTTAATATATAGCATTTTTATAGCAATTTAAATTAACATAGTTACTTGATTTTGCTATAAAATGCCACTATGTGCCTGGAAAACACTTATTACTGCCCCTTTAAAAGAGGCATCCAAAAGACATTTAGCCTTTATTCTAATGAAAGGTGGTTTTGCAAAGTATTGATTCATGGGAACTGGGTATAAATGCTAAACCAAAGCCTCATTTCCCTTCCCTCAGTTGTGTTCTGTGCATGAAATGAATGCATCACAGATTTCCACATAATGCTATCAATTTGTACCACACAGGCACATCACCAGGCAACTATCATGTGATTGTTTTCCTAAAAACACTTACATGGCGGCTAAATTAAGGGAATTTCTGGATGAAAACCTAAAGCGCTCCAGCAAAATGAAAGTCGAAAAGCCAATTTAGCCCTCTTTTTTTTTTTTTTTTTAAAGCTTTAGATGAATTTATGTGAAGTGCTGCCCAAAGAATTCAAGAGGAGCAGAGTGAGGAACAAGGAAAGTGCATCTCCAGCTTCAATAATAAATGTGGAACATATTGTGGATGGAAAAGGGGAGGATGTGGTTCGGTAATAGTCGGCTGAACGGTTCTTTCTCTGCTAAATTGTTGGGTCTTACTGCATTCGTTTCTATGAAAAGTTAATGAAAGTTACATGTGAAGCCTAACGACGGACTTTTACAGGACTTGGAGGCTCCGGGCAGCGAAGGTGTGTTATTATGTTGGGCCGCTGAGCATTAGCGTCGTCCCTGGCCGTCTTCCACCTCTTGCAAAGCATTAGCGTGAGATTTATAATGTCGTCGTGTGGCTGGAACATAGGAGGTATGATGAGTCTGCAGGTTGGAAGCTATAAGATTTGCTTCACAATGCGGTAGAAAGGAAAGACTGCCTCAGTTCTCTTGAGCAGGAACCTCGAAGCGGCTAACAGCAGATGCTGCCGTGGTTTCGCCCGTCGGTTTCGGGGAACTCACAGTCTTCCTCGTAAAGCACCAGCTGAGTGATTAAACCCTTTAAAAATGGAAGTTGTGTTCTCTTTCAGTCATGAAGTGACTGACCTGCTCTGACTATAGGATGTTGCATTCAGGGGCTTTCTGTGGTTTATTCTTTGAAGAGGAACTTTCAAGTACACGATCACAGTAGCAGTTAGTGGAACTTGATTCTTTTTTTTTTTCTTTTTTTTGGCAGGGTCTTTTAATATCTTAAGTTTACAATCTCTAAACACATTGTTTAAAGATTACATTCATTAACAGTTAATGGTGAACTAATAATGTCGATAAATCTAAACTTCATGAGGCAATTTTACCCGTAGTGTGTTTTTTGGGTTTTTAAAAAGCTAAAAGATAGAACAACAATCCAGTGGAATTATTGTATACATGAAAACTAAAGTACAGCCTTTGCTCTAGACGTCATAAAGTTTGTGATTGTATAATTCATGTTAAATGCTTTTTTCTTCATATAGACGACTGTTTTCTAGTTTATGTCTGACAGCCTTACTTTGTCAATTAGCAGCTGACACCAGGGGAACTCGAAGTCATTTTGGGGCTCTGTGTGTTTCTCTGAGTGGAGCTCGTGAATTCGAAACCCAAACCCCACGCTTTGTCACTCCCCCGAGGCTCCGCCCACTCCAGCCTCGCACGCGGCGGCACGCGCACCAAGAACACCAGAGAGGTGTTCACTTTCACCCCTCCCCTTTCACATCATTCAGCTACCTCTCTAACGTACAGTCTCAACAACCCCCCACACCCTACTCAGTTCATCTCTGTTGCTCTGCCCACCGTCTCCTCAGACTCTCATCTCCCCATGCATCTTCTCTCTTCCAGACACATTTGCCCCCCCTCCCCCCCCACTCCCCTTCCTTCTATCCCACAGCTATGATTTAGGCGTCAGGGTTACTCCCACTCTCTCCCAGCCCCGGATCAGGTTACCCTGCCATTACTCAGTCGTTCCCCCGGCGAGGGTGCTCCATGTCAGGCGGAGCGGAGCCTGTTAACTCGCCTCTCCAGAACCTGCAGACTGGCTGAGCCCAACCACAGACGCCCCTGGTCAGTGGAGCCCCTCCAGCCGTGGCACAGGCTCCCTGGAAAATAATCTGCAGAGGCATTTTAGGGCTGCGTTTTCAATTTTCGCTGGGGTTAAGGTGAAATGCGGCATTTGGAGCGTTTAGAAGGCCAGACTTGAGAAGATGCTGCAGTTAAAAAGTCTTGCTGTTTCTCCTCGTACCAAAACCCCCCACCCCAAAAAACCGAGACGCCAAGACAGTTGGCATGGCTGCGAGCCGCACAACAAGGCCTACTCCCCGCCTATACCGCTGATTTGTGGGCCTCATCATTTTACAGTTATGTAATGCGGCTTCTTTGACGACTTAAACAGCGTGTTAAACCTCCCTCTGCCCTGTTTCTATAAAAGTGAGTGATGTGAGGCCCTGCTGTCCGGTCACACCCAACGCCCATCATGCTCAGCATGTCATCAAAGTAGAGTATGACTCTGCAGTAATCCCTCCCACCCCCGCTTCCCCCAGTCGGGATGCATCACTTTATTACAGCACATTGAGAGAAACGACTACGTTGAAAGGAGATTTTTGAATCCTGAAAACTTTCCTGATCACCATAAATTAGACAGAGAAACGACAGCATCTCTCTCTTCCTAAACCTCTTGTGCTCTCTAGTGGAGCCATAACTCCCGCTCTCTGCTATCAGCGAGCCGTCAGCGTCGCTGATTTATTCCGGTCGGACGTCCAGCTGTCCCGTCTGAGGAGAGGTAGCAAGACCCGTTCAGGCTAGGCTAACCCGTTCGAATGGAAGGAGGGGGCTCCGATGTGGGCCAGCTGCTTGTATGTGGCTCATCTTATGGTTCATTTTACAGTAATGAGACAGCCGGGACTAGAGAGCAGAGCTGTTGTGGAGGGACAGTCGGCTCTGCAGCCCAAGGGCCCCGGGGACCTGGCACTGACAGAACAACAGAGCTGACAGCTTGTTTACTCCTGTATGTACGGGACGGGATTTAATCTGGCCCAAATGCAGGTTTGGAAGGAACTCCTCTACTTGCTGATGCTCAGATTTAAGAAAAGGAATATTCCAAAAGGATTTCTGGTGTCTGTTTTTTTTTCCTCAAAAGTTTGAATAATAAACTGAACTTGACTGCGTTCTGTGATAACTATGCAGTCAAAACTCAGAAGAGTTTGTTGTGAATTGATGCTGAAAGCGGAGACACATCTTGATAAATATCAGTTATTGAATCGTGAATTGATAGTTTTTCAGTTATCTTAGGCATAGCTTTAAAAATATTTGTCCATTATTGTTACCAAATAACATGCCAGGGTTTGAACATTTGACTTGTATGGAGGTGTCATGTGCAGCATCTGTGGCGTTTGATCCTCTATGTTCTGTGAGTTGTGGAAACAGTTGACTGGTGCCTTTTCTGACTGTTTCTACCATAACATGATACACATGGTGTGCGACTCTGTACTGCTGTGGAGAACAGATATGCTTCCGTTTACGTCACATGACTGATCAGCTGTTTTTGCTGTGTCTTCTTGGATAGGTGTAACTTCGCCAATGCTAGCTGACATGACAGAACAATTACAACTTGGCAGATTCCTGAAAGCCTCTCTTCATTTTTCCTAGATGTGCGGGCCATACTAGTTTGCAACCTCTACTTCCTGTTTTATAGTACAGCCATATGTAACATCAACTTGTGTAATCTGACTGGTTCACTCCAAACCAGTAGATGGAGACAAGGCTAATTTGCATGTTTCTATGACATTTCAGCTTAAACTTAGCTCAAAATTTGCATGTCAGTTGAATGGAAACACATCCAGTAACACCTTAACTCATCAAATGTGCGACTTCTAGGCCACCTCTAACAGTACATACATACAGTTTTGGGTTAGGACTCCAAACCTGTATGTTTTGTTTAGACCTATTTCACCACATGGAGATTTGAAAATGTACTTGTAATACTTTCTAGCACTTACCTTTTCTCTTTTACAGTAAAACATGCATTGCTGCTGCAGTCTGTTGCTCACATACCGGCTTTCTTTCACTTTTGGTTAAATGAGATTAAAATTGTGTGACAGTAGTCGGACTAAACTCAAGTTGCCATCTCTGTTGTAGAATACATTCAAGCATCCATCTGTCCATCCACTGCCCTTTTTTGCACACTGAAGCCATTTTCAGATCATAATTTTGACTAACTATCAGGGTGAATCAGTCACCTAATTATGTTTAGTTGACTTGAATCTCCCAATCCACGTCAGGACCTTTCTATTGACCCCGATTTCTGAAGAACATGGAATGAAAGGATGAACTGAAAGAGAAGGAATTTTTTTCTGAGGGACCTGGCGCTGCATGATGCAGTCTGCACACCGCAGATCCAGTTTGACCCCTTAAGCCCTCTGCCGTCCTCAAGAAACCTCTAGGCTATTTTTTCTCAAGACCTGAAAAGTCTCTTGCAACTTTTGAGGAAGTCATTTCTTTATGTGCACTTACTGTTATCAATCCGTGGTTGTATCTACACTTTTACAGAGATAAAGAAAAACATTCTCACTCTGACCGGTATGAAACCTTGGCACAGGTTCTTGAGAGATCTAAGACTGATACTACACAATTGTAATCCATTATTTGGTTGGTTTCAGTGCACAGATTGCAATAGTTCAGCATGTACCTGTCAGTACTAAATGATTGCCTATTTCCTGCTCGCTCTGGGGGGGCGGGTTGGTGTAGAGTAATGGCAAGCAGCTGCTTCATCTGGACCGTACCTTTCCTTCTCTTTTTTTATTTTTTTCAGCCTGCTGTTCTCGAGCCAGCGTGCTTGCCAAAACGCCTACTATTCCTCAAGATTTACGCTGCCTGTTGAAGATACCAACCGCCGTAGGTGGCGTGTAATCACGACGGAGCGAGAGCAAAAGCTCAATCCACTTTGATGGGCAGTGTAACTCGCGTTGGGGCGTTGGACAAGGCCTCGCGAGCAAAAAGAAAGCATCATTGTCCGGCAGACTCGCTCAACGCCTACTGCTTATGACAATCCCTTCTCATTCCTTCTGCTGTGGCTTTCCTCTGTGATTAGCTAAATGCCCCCATCGATCCTCCCAAGTTGAGGCACCCGAAGCGAGGGAGCCATATTTATTACACGGTGAGTGGAGCGTACAGGATGTTGCACCGGCTGTCCTTCTTTCATTGGAAAACGATAAACATAAATCTGTAGAATGTGTCCATGTGATATAAACTCCGTAGTGGAAGGGAGTGCGGGGGGGATAGAAGGTGTAGGAAGAGATCTGCTTTTGTTTTACCCAGTCAGGAAAATTAGGAGGCCGGAGTTCTTTGGGATTTGCTGACATTTGATGTGGGAAGGTGGAGAGAGAGAGAGAGAGAAAAGATCCTACCTTCAAAAGTCTTTTCAAGTCGGCAAAGACAGACTTTAAAATCTGCGCCACAGGTAAGGAACTGGTGCTTTTAGAAAGCGAGGTAAGGATGTAAGCGTTTGTGTAGAGCCCCCTCAGCAGAACAGAGGGATTTCTGCTAGGGCAGGACATCTTCAACTAATTAAGGAAGCAATTAAGATTCAAATCTTTGCTTAGAGGAGGACACAGTGCTTTCAAATAGGCAAAGTAAAAATCCCCCCAACCCCTATTCATGAGAGAGGCAAATTAAAGCATTCACATTCTTTACTTAAAGTGATGTGTGCTGTGAGTTCACACAGGATATCTGTGAAAAAGAGCAGGGCAGCGTTACAAGCTGCGTTTCCATTACAAATAAGCACAAAACTTTGTATTCTGCAAGTCAAAGACAAACAATTTTCCAATTGCGGTGTTTCCATTAAATTAGAAATGCAATTATAATCACACGTGTATACATTTGTTCATGCGATAAGTCATTAAAACTCATGGCACTAATGTAAACAGGAGATATATAGATTATCCAACACTGTGCTAGCACTCATCAGAGGAGACACTGGAGACTTGGTGAGGTATTGGAGGGACAGGCCTTTTACAGAAGAGCAATTTATTCTACACTTTCCAATGCTAAGCTCAACTTTTGGTGAAGTTTGGTGTGATGCCAGCTGTGCTTTGTCCAAGGATGCCAATGTCAATCAAATGGGCACGTTTCGATTTTAACGTACTTTTATCCTGACTATTGCCTTCCTACATAATTCTGCTCAAGTCCCATCTTTCCTCAAAGTTCTCTGTCTGGGATTTCTCCCATTGAGCTGGATTCCTCAAGTAGAATATCTACTGAGCCCATCAGAAAAAAGAAAAAGTTGTGAACGATGACGTAATTTTCTTTTTGTTTTGAGATATTTAGTATAAAAAGACGCATCAAGTCAGCGAAACAGTCCAGATCAGGTTAGTGTTCACTGACTTGTTCCCACTATCACGCTTGAACTGTTGGCTTTTTATAGACTTTCACATCTTGTTCAAGACAAGTTTTTCTTTTGTAACCGTCTGAAATTAGCAGTGTAAAAATTCCATCTTAAACGCTGCCTTTTAGGTTACAGTACAATGTCATCACATTAGCCAAGTCACTTCCTCTTTGTTCCCCTCTCATTCTGGAAGGGGTTACTCTCCATGTTTCCTGTGTAATTCCCAGAGCGCCAGCAACATTCTGATTGCTTTCTTGATGTTAAACATTCCCAGGCTCCTATAACCTTTCAGCTCGCCTCCTCCATCCAAGACCCGTCCCAGGTGAACGAGTGGGCGAATCGCCGTTTTTAAGGATAAAATCTTCATTTTTTTTCCCTCTTTACTCACATAGGGGGGGTGGGACATGGGGGAGGGGGTTTTGGGAGAAAAGGGTACCGGAGGAGCACGGAGCCGTGCGATGGGAAAGTATTTCTTCGTTGCATTCCATTTAGTTGTTGTAAGACTGTGGGAAAGCATATTTTCCCAACCATGGTTCACTTAGGATTGTGTTTTCTTGTGATTCGAGCTGAAGGTTGGGTTGTGAAAAAGCATAGCGTCTCCGTCTTCCTGGCGAACACGTCTCCTACCCGGTCACGTACCTCCCCATCTCTCTGACATCTGATCGACGGCTGAGTTATGTTCTCCGGGCTGAGTCAGCGCAGGGTCCACGGCGCTCGTAAAGCAGGCGGGGACCCAGGTTGCGCTGCCGTATCTGTGTAGAAGGCTGGATTGTGGATGTGACCCTGGAGCAGAGCCGGGACCCACGCGGACTATATTTAGCCCAGCGATGATCATGCTAATTGCCCTCCCAGGCCTAATCATTTCCAGGCTCTGCAGCTCACAAACGACTGGAGGGGAGGCCAAACGCCCACTAACCTCGTGTTACGGGGCCGTCGGCATCAATGGGGCTGTCAGAGTGCGCCGCAGACAAGACAAATTAGCACATTACGCTTCCTCCTCATATATTCCCAGATATCCTCTAAGCGGATTGGACTGAAGCGTCCAGCATTTCTGTCTACCTCGTTGTATTAATGGAATATTTTGTTCTGCTAATGTAAAACGTCTTGGCAGCGTCTTCTGTGAGTGACATTGCAGGGCAGAAGCCTCTCTTATGACTAATAAAACCCTCCCACAGTCAGCTTAGCTCCTCGGCGTACGGAAAGCACCAGCGCCTCCACCCTCTTGAGTCCTTCCAACCACCCGCTGCATCCATTCCTGTTCAATTCAACTTGCTCCGCTTCCTCTGTGGTTCCTGTCCTAAGATGTGAGAGGGTTGAGGGGTGAACAGGTTGGTTTGTGCCCACTTCACAAGCTTCCTTCCTCAGTTGGTTCCCCGAAGGCTCTGTGGGAGAGATGCTCATGATGCACCAGCAGTGATGATGTCACACTATGATAGCACTGATGCTAACACTGATGGATGGTACATTTATAGCCTAGATTCCACCAGTTGCTTTGAACTTGAAAATATTAGGAAAAAAATCAACTAGAGGAAAAGATATGCTACAAAATCTGAGTAGAGCTAGCTTCATTCTCCAAACTGTTGGTGATGTTTTCGGCAGCATTTCTTCTCAAATTCAAGCTCATGAACATATTCTTCATTGAGCTTCATCACATTTGGAGGCAAAGAGTCAAAGACACTCATTGTGGTTGTAAATTCAAGCTAGCTGGGATTATCTGTTTCTCCTTCAGAGTTTAACTCTTGAAGCCACTTAAGCTGTAAAAACAAATCCAACACATCGAGTGTGACATAAGTTATGTGTTAGACCTTAGGATGAACGTTCAGGTTATTCTCTGAACCTGAGAGAAATATCAACAAGTGATTCAACCGCCATGTGTGGATTTAAGCAGATTATAAAGTAGCTGACTCAAGGGAGTTCAGTGAAAATCTCCCATTTGTATCTTTAAAGCAGCGGGCTGCTCCGTCGCAAGGTGAACTCTGAGCCAGAGAGGAAAGAGGAGAAAGAAAAAGTGAACTGTGTTTGTCAGCTTTTTAAACCCTGAAATTGATTCTTTCTCTCTGCTCTTCATTCCATTGACAGCCTAATCCCTTTCTCCTGTTTCTTTCTGTTATAAATAGAGGTTGCTTTTTTTTCTTTTTGCCTGCACAACACTTTGTTCTGCTTCTCAAAATTAGCCCTCATGATGAGTCTGCTCTCTCAGCAATCAATTCGCTACGCTGCGTCCCTCCAGAAAGGTTACCTGTGGCAACTAACTCCGGTTTTGCTTCTCCTGCCAGTTCTTATTCTGCTAATTAAATAAATGGATCTGTCTGGAGAGGTGGCTATAAAAACTGTCAAATTCTGACGCTGGATTGTTGCTCAATTTCAAGGCATTTGTCAAAGGGAGGGAAAGTGGCGCTTATGGATGAGGGGTTAGCGTCAAGCCTCGGGGCTAGTTTAATAATATTAGTAGAGATTTGCTTATTTATGAGGCTCTAAGTGATTCATGCTCAGCTTAGGTGATCCATCACAGAGGAGTTGGTTAGGTGTAGCGTGCTGCAGTGACACGGCTCGGAAATGCAGTGTTGATCATCAAGTTCGCTTGTGATCAGTCGCTCAGATCAGGAAGCTGCTGGACAAGTCTGGTGATTCGGCTACTTTTACTATTTTCCAGTGTGTGAGTTTCAGTGAGCGTCGGTTGTTTTTCGTCGTAGCAGGTTGGCCTGATTTCGCCTTCCACCTGCCTCATGCTGTAGCGCTTGCTAACAAGCTCAGCATGCCTGGAATGAACAAGATCAACAGCGTGCAACCACATATGAAGGTAGAGGTGTTATTAGCTGCTTAGAAAGTCATAAAGCAGAAGGTGGTGCAGTGAACTTCGGAAGTCTTCCGACTACCTCACCAGTTGCAGTAACCTAATTTTGGTGCTCTTTTACTGTGAAATGCTCAGGTCATCTTTAGATGGCTGAACCCTCCTTCAAACTTTACGATGTTGTTAACTTTTAACAACAAACAATCCCTGATTTCCCAGCTGTTGATGCTTTAATATGTAGGGGTAAGACCTCCGTGTCTTACTCATCTGTGTGTAACTCAAAGCGTCGCTACGATTACCTCCCAAGGGAGAACGTCTGAATATTAACGTCATTTGCTGAGTAATCTTAAATCGAGCCACATCAGCCTTTGTTGAAGTGTGGCCATTTTTAATATACCTGAGAGGTTTCCTTCTGTTTCTGAGTCATTCAGCTCGTGCTGGAAGTGCTTGTTGGGGAATCAAATACATGCGTGCACACATTACTGAAACATTACAATGAAATATTGATTTTCATTTCATTTATTCCATGTTTTCATTAAGGTTAGAGCAGCACAATATGTTAATCTCAGTCTTCAATAGAGTATCGCATATAAAGGACTGTTGGATACAATATTGTGGTGAGTATAGCATTTCATCTGCAATGCATTAAATCATTGCTTGCCAATCATATACAGTGAACCTCCAGTTTTTGCAGGGATTATGTACCACAGCTGCTAAATCGCTCATCTAAGACTTGAGACCCTCTCTAAAAACGCTTATAACTGTTTTTAATAGTTTAAATGCCAAATATACATCAATATGCATTAGTACAGCCACTGGAAAAAGTCTTAGCACTGCTGCAGAAGCTAATATCTACAGTCTTCCTTATATCCACTGTTGGTTGCATAACAACATCAATAAATGATACTAAACATTTAAAAGGCATGATTAAATGTAAGCATCGATTGCTGTATAACTGCAAAAATGCACTGCTTAAGAAATTGTTGTGGCAGTAAATGCCACAAAAATTTTGAAGAAAATTTACAGCTCATATAATCCATCCCTACTAAAAGCCACACCAGACTGGAAACACTACAACAGCCAGAGTTTTGGGTAGGGATGCAAACAGTTAGTCGATAACTTGCATTCCTAGTTTTAGGGATACTTCGACCAAGCCACCTAACCAAATAATTAGAAAAATTCAGAGTCCCTATCCAATCTTATAGTTTCTCTTAATGCTATTCCATTGGTTGCCTTGTCTGTTCAAAAAAGGCTCACCAGATAGATGCTTAAAGTCTCCAAACACTCACCATCCTACATCATGGAAGTTAGTAACTCTATGGTGTTTGGTTGAACCACTCTGGGAGACCACACCCTGGGTCATCAAGGACCCACACCCTTGTGGTCCTTGATGACCCAGTAATCGTTTAACAGCATTTCAAACTTCTCACAACATTGTTTTGGTGTCTACTGGTACATGAAAGGAGCCTTCAACATAGTCGCTCCTGT
The DNA here is from genome assembly GCF_003331165.1 of Xiphophorus hellerii. Classification (NCBI taxonomy): domain Eukaryota; kingdom Metazoa; phylum Chordata; class Actinopteri; order Cyprinodontiformes; family Poeciliidae; genus Xiphophorus; species Xiphophorus hellerii. Next base: position 3,666,976 of record NC_045692.1, read on the forward strand.
GAGTTAACCGGTGACTCCACCCCTAGACATCCAGTGAACAACAATCTTATGGCATCAACTTTTCAGCCCAACTCGGCATGCTTGGAACCCTGGTAAAGTAGGTGCTGAATGCGGGCTGGTACTACTTGTTCTCCATTACAATGGAGAAGTTGAGTCAGGCTGAGTAGGTACTAGTGGAAAAAGGTAATAATATTGTAGCAAATTTTGATGATATATTTTTTTTCAGTATTTCATATCAGAAGTGGATATATATTCAGTGATTAACAAACTATTACAGCTATTTCTTTGTGACATTAGCTTAAGGCGTCTCGTCTTCATTTTATAGTCAGAACTCAACTTAATCTTCTGAATCCTCTTTTTAATGTGCGGATTTAGTTTCCTCTGTCTGCAGGAAGTAATCTCCAACATGTATCTCTGCTTCTGGATAATATTAGAGAGAATTGAAATGCATGTATTTTTATCACACCACCTTTTTTTTTTCCTTTGTTCTGGCAGCCAGGCAGGTTTACTGTGCGTTGCCAAGATGAGGGGTCTCTGGTTGCCCTGATAGCATTTGTTCCCTTGAGGCCCCCCAGCTTGAAGTGGATAAGAACACCAGCCTAATCCAGAGTCAGATCTCTGGCCAGTTTGAAATGATCCCATGTTTCAGCAGCCAGGACCTGGTTTGGATATAAAGATCCACTTGCATTTGATTGGACGAGGACCTCATCAGATGTGTAATATAGCTTTGATAGCGGAGCGCGCCGTTCCTTCTTGTGCGAGTCCGACTCTGTGCTGGCACACATCGGCCGCCTGGATGTACCCTCAGAGAACGAGCCCACCTTTCTGTTCTCCCCCCCACCGTTCCTTTCCTTTCTCCTGCTCTTCCCTCAGATTTATCTTTCTTCTCCTCCGTCTCCCCTCCCCGACACCTCGTCAGATCTGTGGGGTTAGATCTTTATCGCTTTTCTGCGAGTCCTGCGAGGGGAACCTTGAGGGTCTCAGTGGGATCAATTTAAAAGGGAAGTGCTCGTCTCTTCCTCCTCTCCTTGGCCCTCTCGGCTGATTGGGTCCGCTCGCCAGGAACTCACAGGCTTTTGATCTCAACCACCCCCGTCACCGCCTCCACCCCTGCTCAAAGTTTTTGTTGGAGCTCTGCTCTTGGAAAAAAAAAAATCTGTTCCACTTTCTGAGAAATCTGGGCCCCATTCCCTTTTTTCTCTTCACCTGTGTTGAACGGAGGCGCCGTTTTGTAAACCCACTGGGTGGTACTAACAACCCATGGCGTGATTGACTTCGCTTTGAAGATGCAAGAGCGATCTATCTCTCCAGGTAAAGGTAGACTGAGGAGGACCTATGCTCCTCAGGCGGCTCTCTTGAACAACTAGTGGGAAGTTGCTGGAAGCGGCAATGTATTATTCACTCTGTGTGGGGAACGGCCGTCTCTGTTACAAAGAGAAGAAAAAGTACAAGGTGGGGCCTGCGAGCGTTCCCATGCTGGGCTGCATTGAAGTCGTTCCTCTCCTTGTACTACTTGAACAGTGACCCTGTAGCCAAGGGGGTACCTTCAACTACAAAATCATCCAGGTTGTGCTTGTCCAACTTTCTTAGACAAATCTAGCAAGAATTCATTTCATCAGAACACAGGTTTCATCTTAGTTGCTTCTTGCAATCATTTCTTTTGGTTTTCTTAAAATAGCTTTCCAAGGCAATAAACTCTCGACAACTCAACAAAACGAATGAAATTACACGTTCAGCTTTTCAGTCCTGTTGTCAGTTCTGGCAAAAACCTCTTGAATTGTACTATTCTTAACTGTATTTATGAAAGGTGTGCTACTTTGTACTACTGACCGGTAGCTTATTTAAAGCAAAAACATCACATTAATCCCACTATATTGGGGTTGTTTTCTTCATATTGAAATGTTTATTTTTACATAGTAGCTTCTTGTTTAGATTCTGTTTCATTTATGTCTGAAAATGTTTACTCAGTAAAACTTAAAATCCTGAAAATTAATAATTAAAAAAAAGTGATTAAAATTAAGTTTTGGGCCTTGACTTTAGACAGCTCACTTTAACTTAAATTTACTTGTGTCCATAAAGGAAGACATTTTGTAGGTCTAGACTGGAAAGTAATCATGTTGTCCAAGCTTAAGTGAAGAGTTCTTCTGAAATTTTAAGGTTAGAGCAGCTTGTAGTCACAGTGAAGCAATAGTTGGCATAAAGCGTCATTTTATTTGCTCATATGATGTAAACGCATGTCATAAAATAATTTGCTAATTTCTAGTTCTTCTGGACCTTGGACGTTTTTCTAACATAATGGTGGAGAAGCCCCTCTGCTCTGTTGGAATGTATACACTTTAGTGTAGGTGTGTAGCTTCATGGTTGTTGGCCGGGTAAGAACCTCGAACAGTCTGAGATACACAAGTTGCTGTTTTTTCATTGCATTTTAGGGGTGAATGTTGATGGAACTGAACAGAAATCAAACTTCAGTCAAAGTTAACTAATTTCTTTCTACTGCTTTTTAGTGAAATTATCACATTGTTCTGTTGTGGTGTCAAAGGAAGCCATCTTGGTTGACTTGTTGAGTTCAGAGATGACTCCCCACAAGGACCTTCATATTTTATAAATGATAAAACTGTGCTATTAACAGCAAAAGCTTAGAAAGAGTTGTGCAATACTTCCAGCCTTGTTTAGTTTTCACTTCAACAAGGGAAATTTCCTCTATATTATACCTCCTTGTGACAAAGGTGGCTGGCAGAGGTCAGGTTAGGGCAGCTAAAGGTCTCTATCTGGGTCTGTCACCCTCCTGCTCCTTGTCCTCCCCCCTCCTCTGTCTCCTGCAAGGTCACCAGAGGTCACACCAAAGTTTTTCTTGTCCTTCCTCACTGACCTCTCATCTCTTAGGGGAGGGGGAATCACCCGTCAAGAGTCTGGATTAAAATTCCAGGTAAACTTAGCCAAACTGGGCTTCAGGTTTCTCCTGCCTTGGTCCGACTGCATAGAGAAAGAACCTAAAAGTTCTAAGAGTGCTCAACTTTCAGCTTCTTCTGTAGAAAAAGCACCCTGAATTTCCAGGACCTTTGGGTCCCTCAATGATGACATCATTTGTGTGCTTGTGCACTAATTCAGGTCTAATGCTAGAGTAGAGCGAGCAGGGCTGTAATTTTCCTGTCCTGGCCTGGAATAGAGACGAGAGCTTTTCATGTGGTCCAGGCTAATTTGGGCTGCAGTGCTGCAACTGTGGAACACCTCATACTTTAGTCCCTTATAGGCTGCCAAGAAATAAAAGAAATATGGAAAATCAGCCTGTTTATAAGGTAATGTCAAAGACTTGGCACTACCTGCACTGCAGAACTGACTTAAAACGGTGAGGTTGAAGTCCGTAAACCCCAAATGGGACTTAAGATGGGTTGACACTTGTTCAAAAAAACAAAAATGTACGAAAAGAAGAGTTTAAAACTGTATTAATTATAGAGTTTAGCTATGCTAACAAAGCTTTTAAATACAGTTCAAACAACAGATAATGAGCTGTATTTATCAATTACCTTTGCTGAGTTTGTGCAAGGAAATATTTACGTAATGACATTTTGAATGTCTTTGAAACCTACATTGATATTTGTTCTTTCACCAAAACAAACACTCAAATCCATAACCAGACCGTCAGACCACTGACTGTTCTTTATACCGCCATGTCAGACCTTGTGTCAACATCAGGTCTGTTTGAAGTGGAAAGCCTTAATCATGTGTAATCACCAACATTTCTAGGTTGTGACTAAATGCAAAGGGGAGGAGTAGTGGGAGGGAAGGGGACACCTTCAAAACCTGCATGATAGAATAGTTTTAGGTAAAACTAATACTTCATCAAACAAAAGAGTCTAAGTGTTGACAAAGTCGACTTCCTACATGTTTACATCCTATATGTATTTCATGACATCACTGCGTTTCCATTAACCCTAAAATTGCGCAAATTAGAATTACGGTAATGGAAATACAGCAATATTGAAAAACAAAAACTTATGTTCTTTGATAAAATGTTTTTGCGCCATGGTGAGGTGGTATTTCAGCTGCGTTAAAATTAGCGAATTTCGCAAAACTGCAGTGGAAACACTTTTTTTCATCGCGAGTCACATAATCAACAACCGGATGTTGCTACTGGTGGTAAAGAAAATGAAGACATCAGGAAGTGATGATGCAACGTGTCTTTTATTAACCCATCGCGTGAACAAACTTATTCACGTGTAATTTTAATTGCGTTTCTTATTTAATGGCAACACGGCAATTGCGAAATTGTGTTTTTTCCACATTGGTGGCATATCGGCAAAGACTTAACCATCCATCCATCCATCCATTTTCTCACACCCTTGTGTACCCTTGTACGCATATTGTTATTAAAAAACAGCTACTGATTAGCTCTCGCATATATTATTACAATCACCAAAATACAAAATAAGCAGCAAATGTCATTGTGAGTTGAATACCAGCACCCCTGTAACCTACAGTATCTGTTGTATGTGATTTTTCTTTTCTGTTTTTTTTTTGTCTGCTGACTAACCTTTAGCACAAGCTTCCCCCCAAACACACACCGTTCCTGTTGTAGCACTCGGGGCCTGGCTGGCCTCTGCTTGGGCCAAAGCCTGTTGACTTCAGTTGAGGCAGTAGAACCTGGTAATGAATCCTGTCAGGGTTGACATAACAACCTGCTCACCACTGGTCCCTGCAGTCGGACTCTTTCTGGGGTCATCTCTGCTCTTCCTACTGAAGTCAACAGTTAGGATTAGTTTGGGGTTCACGGTAAAACTGTATGGCCTCAAAGTTAGAATATGAAAGATTATCTTTACTTTTAATGCTGGCACATGCAAGCAGACTTATTCTTATTCTACTTTGAAGTCTATTTTTTTTTCATCTTTTTTCAGCTTCATGGAGTATTATAAGTTAAGCTTTCTTTGAGGGCAGTTTAGGTGGGATGTGTGAATGCGCACTACGATAATTATGCTGGAGTAAGACTTTTTGTCCTCCTTAAGTATGGGTAAAAATGCATCGTTTTTCTTTTTATCCATGCAATGAGACGGATCTGGCATAAACTGCTGTGCCGTGTTCTGCATTTAACTAGGAGGCTAATATTTGTTAAGTTAAGCAGGAGTTGAGCGTTTTTTCCCCATTTGTTCCCATCATGTCTCGTTATTATCACCATGTTTAAAGCGGATGACTTGCTGTGTTTTCTCATTTGAATTTGTGGATCTAAAAAAAAAAACAAAAAAAAACACACACCCCGTCACAGTCGTGCATCACATGGTCTGAGCTTCTATTTCTCAATAATTCATCCAGACAACTAGAATGATTGTTCTATGAATATGCACTAAAAATTCCTTTCCTGTGCTCTTTCTCTTTAGGTTTGTACAATTTTTGCGTGTATTTGAGTGTGTGGGTGTGTGTGTGTGTGCGTGGGTGTGTGTGTGTGTGTGGGGGTGTGCTGCATGCGAACAAATATACAGCTGTGTGTACGCAGCTCTTTTCCGCCAGAAACAAAGGAGGTGTCAGGGTGAATTAGCCCCCTCTACACACGCACACACACACCCACGCCCACCCCCCCACACACGTTCACACACACAAACAACTGAACGCCAAGAGGGCTTAGGGATGCACCACAGGTTCTGCTGAGTCGCGCATGAGCCGGGGTGTCTGCCTCTTCGTCTCCGCTCCCCCCTCTTCCTCCTCCACTCCTGAGTTGCTCTAACAAGGTTGTTGGAAGAGGATAAGGCGTGTTAAATGAATAATTTACACAGAAGAGCGCTCCTTATTTATTTAATACGGCTGAATGTGACTGAGTGGGCAGCATGCGTCCCCAACTGCAGAGACGCTGTTGGCTAAACGAGCTCTCACTCAGCTTAATGGAGGGCCAAGGCGACAGGCATTTAGAGCGAGTAAGGGGCTGCAACGGAGAGTTTGTTCTGTGCATCTCTGAGTGTTTGCATTCTCAAAAAGGGCCACGCAGAGCTGAGCTAGTCTGTAAAACACAGAGCTGCTGTCTGCTGTATTCTCAGGGTCAACACACCATGCCTTCAAAGAGCCCAGGTCAGATTAGAGCTAGAGATGCACCGATATTTACACCTGTATCAGTCCCAATATTGAAAAAAATTCTAAATCGGATATTGGTGATTTGAATGGAGGTTTATTGCAGTTTATTTTTCAACGTTTTGCCGAGGTAGTCTAACTGTTGTTTTTGTCAGTTTCAGTTTCTTTATCATTTAGTTTCCATTTTCTGTTCTACTCCTAACTGCTCTGACTGAACAGGTTAAAGTTGTTGTTTTTATATGTTTGACCAAACTTGTGAAGCTATTGGTGTATTTAAGTGTGCTGTACTGGTACAAAGTTGTCAAGTTAATTCGTAATTCATTACATTTTTGTCTGTGTTTTTTTTTTTAAAAAAAGAAACATTTTAAGTTAATCCAGCAGTGATTTCTTGCATCAGATCGGTATCGGCCAATACTAAACCTCAGATATCGGTGTAGGAAGTGAAAAAAGTGGATCAGTGCGTCCCTATTTAGACCCTCTCCCCAATCTTAAAATGCTTCCTGAAATGTATGGGATAGCTTAATGCCTATACAATAGTTACTATAATCTTTTTTGTCCTACTGTATGAGGCTCTAAGTAAAGGTCCCTATGAAGCAGTCAGGATTTCAGTCGTGAAAAATGGAAGAACACCTTTAAAATTCAAGGGTTTTACCTCTTTAAATATATATTTGTTTAATAAGTTATTATGTGAAGGAGTTTGTGGTTTGTGGTTTTGTTTACCTGAGGTTAGATAAATTTTAGAACCTAGTAAGGAAGAGACATAAAAAACCAAATTAAAACCCTGCACACTTGTTTTCTGTGACTACATAAATAGAACACCTTCAATTATTCTGTTCATGTACATAAAGTAACATTTATTGATGAAAAATCACAGAAGGCTAAATAAATTTACTACTATGAACAATGTAGCCAAAAAACCAAAAGCAGAATAATGTGACTCGTTATGTGGTTGGATCAGTAGAATCCAATTCAAACCCTTCTGATGGTCCCCACTCCATCTAAATACACAAATTACAAAAGTTGTCCCTTTCAATATGCTGATTTTAGGATTTGTTCATCATGTTCACAGGTAGTGCTGTCTTTAAGATATTTTTTTGCAAATTGAAAAAAAAAGGTCCACATTCATAAATAAAGATGCATACATGTTACAATGATAAAATAGCTGGAGTTTAGCCCATCAAAATACAACAAAAAAAAAGTCACAAATATAGATTGGAATCATGTTTTCAAACATTCATTTAACCGTCTAACTCCAATCAGGTCTATAAATGTAACTCCAATCAGTAACTTCTAATTCTTGTGTCCACAAAAAATAATGAAAGGAACCGAAAGTTCTTTCTCAAAGAACTTTTGAAAAAGTTTTGTTGAGCAAAAACAAAAAAACATGGGGCAATTTCACAGTGAAACCAAAGATTGTCTTTCCAGACCATAGATAAACAGACTGCCTTTGTTGCATCACTTTGACATAATCAGCCTTTTAATGCGGCCTTCCAAGGATAAAACCCCAGAACTTATACTCACCCTTCAAATAATTAACCTCAGATCATTTCTTTAGCGCGACGTAACAGTTTGATTAAAAATGAAAGCGAACAGTAATTGTTAGCTAGGCTTTCACTGTAGCTTGTTTTTGCTAAATATGAAATACACTGGAAGTATATCTACTGTACTTCACAACTGTGTTTTTGCCCATTGTGTTACATGAGAAACTCAGGGGAAATTTTCATTTTACTTTAAAACTATTTTACAATAGAGGTTCAGGGCTTCACTCTGGTGCTATTTTTTATTCTTATTATTTTGAACAACTGTTGCTAACATTGTTTTGTTTGTTACCAGGGGGAGTGTGGTGAGTGGGGGACAGGACCACTACCGGGGCACCACCCAGAGAGAGGAGGGCAGGGGCAGCAGCTGAGGAAGGAAGAGTCTTTCAACTGGTAAATGCTTTGCTTAATATACTTGGAGTTGTTCATCTTACTTATACTGGTTGTATGAATCTTCTATGTTTTCCTGTAAGACCGAAACATGACATATCAATGACCACATGATCTAGATGTGCCATTGTGTAAAATCCACGCATAAGATTTTATTCCCAGTAGAAATTAAGAGAACCTTGTGATCATCATCTTGAAAAAAGTCCTTCCCGTTCTGTCTCTGCCATCTTCCTGCTGTGGACAGAGGCAGCCCCTGTCAGCAGGAGCCATCCTTCGCCACAGCTTCTGTGTGTTCCCCAAGAGAATAAAGTCCCACAGCTCACATTGACCTCATTATAAAAATAGCTCGTCTATCCAGCAATCCCAGTTTCCTTTTTCTCCTCAGCCTTGGATATGGACTGATCCGTCCTACCTGCTGCTCCCTTGTCTCTCTGTCAGTGTTTTCATCAGACTTAACATGAGATTAAAGCTTATGCAAGTGCTTGTAATAGTAAAATTTCTCCTAACCCTGCCATGCCCAATCTGGCCTTAATCTGTGATGCCTTTTAATCATGAAGACCTCTGCGCTACAATTCAGATTGTTTGCTTGATCTGTTCCCATTGTCTCCTGGTTAAGGAACTAGCGTTATTCTTTTTTCTTTTTGAAAATGGAAGCTAACCGTTTCTGTCGTATTAAGCAGTGTTCATGACTGTTTAATTTAACAACAGCTTCAGTGGTCGTTCTTATTCACGGCTGGCTCCTATTGTTCCAGATTCTATTCGCTATTGTTTAAATGACTCACCAAAGACGACAAAGCAGGATGCTTGATTATAGAATTTAGCAAAGAATGAGGAAAGTTGGCCAAAAACCTGAGGCTATTTGATTTGTTCAAAGTTCACAACATTGTTACTGATACTGATCAAAATTGCAACATTTCTTCCAGTTTCAGCTGGTGTGTCTCGCTTTCACATTCCACTTTGTCAAATTAACCAAATCTTTTGAGCAACTTGTTGCCCTCCTTGACTGTGATGGCGTTGCACCAAGAACTCACGCAAAGGAAACACGCAACCTCTGAAGAAGACACTGAGAGCAACATTCTTCTTCACGAAATGTAAACAAAAATGGAGTAATGTCAAATTTTAGTGTTTGTAGGATTTCAGTTTTCATCTTCGGCAAAAAAACCACAAGGCATTTTTCCTGCTAGACCTTTACTTGTGTTTGTTTTTGGTAGCATTTACCCAGAACGCCCTGCGTTTTAGTCCGCTTCCTACTTTTGGAGTGGTTTCCGGTCCACTTGCATTCACATATGCATTCGTACCGCACCAGAGTTCACTTACACCGAACTAAGACCTTGGTTTGTAGGCCGACCAGAGCTTTCTTTTTTTGGTCCGCATCAGAGTTCGGTTATGCATTCACACCTCCCCAAACAAACTGGACTTTCTGGAGGAACAAACTGGAGTTCCAGTAAAGCAGACTAAACAGGGCTAGTGTGAATACACCCTGAAATACTTTTAAACCCTTGTCTTCTTTTCATGAACTCAATGTTGTCTTAGTCCTGTTAGCTGAAAGTTTTGTTATACATCTACTTATTTGAGCAGTAGGCTTCATAGGCAGCACTCATGGTAGAAAAGATTGAATGTTTCCATTCACATCTGACAAAATACCAAAAGGATTTTAAAAATGAAAACCACATTTTTTGTGTGTGTCTTGTAACACACCCCCAATTTCAAGACCCATTTAGAGAACCAAGCAAACACATTTGCTCCTTAAGCTGTCTTTAAAATTTTCTTGCACAGTGTTGTAAAAGTTACCAGCAAGTGTGAGCAGGCATGTTTGGTCCCATCTTTCCTCTGTCTCATCTGATTATCCAGCACCTAATTCAACTGTATGAGGTCATTTCCTGTTCATTGGGAACAAGCTGGTTTGCATTGACCTGCTTTTAGATGCCCATGTTTCACCTTAACAGGCGAGGAACTGTTGGATTCATCTGCATAATCATTTGATCTTGACAGAGCCAGCGTCATTAAGAACGTTTTCACACTGCTCAGTGTTCGGTGCTACCTGTGTTCTGAAGTTTGGGGTGAGACCAGGACCACTCTTGCCTGTCCTTCACCGCTCAGTTGCTTTATGTGCGTCTGTGTTGCCTTGCCCTCTTGGGGCAACGTTCCCCTCACCTCCACCCCCTCTTATCTCATCTTTTCTCCTCCCCACCTTAGCTGTTTATCCGTCTCAGGGCTCGTCACGTCCCTGAACCTGCTCTAATTAGCATCCCACACAACACTGTTTATTTACCCAGGTACCTTCAGATGTGGAGGGGGGTGAGAATGAAAGAGCTGAGGGGGGAAAACGGAGAGGGAGAAAGCTGGAAGGAGAGAGGGCTGGGAACAGGGAGAGAGGGAGAAACTGTGCAGACAATCAAAGAGCTGTGAGACTCCCTCATTCCGGATGAAGGGTGTAATGATGGTTAGAAAGACATGATGCTCAGAGTCGAGAAAGTGAGAGACGGATAAGTTTCCCGCCTCCCCATGCCTCCCCTCTGCCTTTTCCAGCGTTTCATCTGAGACGCAGAGTGCCTAAAATTAGCAATTTGGCAGCTTCCTTCCTTTCTTCCTCCCTTCCTTCCGGGGGAGCCATTAACGTTCTTCCATTACATCGAGAAATCTTTAAGGTGGGACTGGGAGGGTACTGTAGGTGTTTTCTTAGAGTTCCTGTTGGAGTTAGAGCAAAATCCACCTCAGAGTTTATGTGTAGGAGAAAAAACTCTTTTAAAAAAAAAGAAAAACGCTCTTGAGCTTAACGTCACATCAGCCACTCTGACAGTTCTCTCTGTAGTTCGCTAGAGTCCAAAAGCCATCCTTGCCGAGCTGATGGATGACAGTGACCGTTTCTCATCTGTGCTTGAATTTCTTTACTTTATTCTTCCCAAAGTGAAATTAAATGTTGTTGTAACTCATATCATCCAAAATTCTTCAGAGTCCTTGTGGATGGTGATGCTGTGAGCAGGAAGGATATCTTGTAGCGATTGGTCTTGCAAAAATCCGAAGAAGCCTCTGACCAAAGAGACTGTTGGTGGAAGACAGTCTAATGAGTGTCATGACATGCCAGCAGCTCAAGATCAAGGCAACAGAGATGATATTCCACAGTAACACATTCTGGAAGACATCGGTTGTTGGCCAGCTCTGCTAATCCATTTGCATTTGCTTTCGCCGCTCCTCTTTAAATCTCTGTCTGGCTGTTTGTTTAGAAAGTCGGGCAGAGAAACGCTGGAGTAGGGGATACAACTCTTGTCCGTTAGGATTGATGGAAGAGATGTTTCTGCTCTGCAGCACAGTTCTAGAACTCAAGTGATTCTTGATTCTGCACCTTTAATCAGGCTCAGCATTTCAGGTCCGGACCTGGTTTACATTGGATCAGCTTAGTCTCAATAGCCGTTTTCTTCCTGATAAATAAAACTATCATTTGAGAACGGCATTTAGAATAGAGTTTGTTAGTTTGTGAGTTCAATATTTCTCAGAGAGGCATTCTCCTTGATGCGCTTTCAGGTTGATAGTTTGAATTCAGGGTGCACAGATCACAGTTTTCTGACCGATCCAATATATCAGCTTCCTGATGTTTGCTCAGTTTAACTTCTTGGAATTTCCTTTTCCTTTCTCCTTCCCCCCCCCTTCTATTTTGTGCTGCGACTCTTTAGTGCTGTTTGACCTATTCAGTGGAGTCCAAATGTCACCGTCAAGGGAAAGGTCAGGTAAAGGTTTAGCACCGAGCTAAGTCTGAATGGCTAATACAGTCCTGGCTGCCTGAGGGCGTGGTAGTCGAGGGGGTTGGGGGCAAGTTGACACTTGAGACCTTGAACACACACCTCTCCATGCTTACACACATTCGAACACACTGCTGTCACCTCTGCTCCAGTTCAATGCCACTCAGCTCCGAGCCAGCAAACATGTCACGTTGGCGCACGCGACTCTGCCTGCATTCGCTCGGATGATTGGGAACGTTACAGCTTCCCCTGGAATGACACATGCCCTCAACGCGCCTCCCGTTGGACACCGGGTCAGAGGTCATCATTCGTCAGAGGTTTATAGCATCCTGCCTGCAAATGGAAAGGTCCAATTTGACATCGGTGCTAGAGCCTCCGCTTCATAATGTTTCGGCTTGGAGTTTTCTGTCCTGCCTAAAAAAAACTTGTCGCAATAAATGTGAAGATAAGTGCAATCATTTATGAATCCTGGCCCGGTCCCTTTTTTGTGTTTCGTTATGAAAAATCGCAGGTCAGCTGTGGGATTTCTGTATTGATTAATCAGCCTCCTCATGCAGGGGGGAGCAGCTGGATTCTAATTGGAATGGATTTCTCCACTGCATTGATTTGCTCAGGTGACAGTAGATGACATACAGCAGTGTGTGTTTGTGTGTGTACCTGGTTTTTGTTGCCTCTTTAGGACGTTTTCTGGTGTAATCCCCTAGAATGTCGGTTTATGGTGACCAAAAGAGAGATGCAATTTTTGGGTTAGGATTACACATGAATAGACGTCTGGATTAGGACAGAAACGCACATTTGTTTGTGGCCATGAGGGTTTTTGTTCATCCTCCAAATACCATATGGTGCTCTAATGTCCTTCCTGCAACAACTTTCGCTGCTTGTTGTCGGGTGAAAAGGTAAAACGGAGCAGCTGGATGTTACTGAATCGCCTGGCATTGATGTGTGTGTGTGTGTATCTGTCTTTTAACTCATTCAGGGGCCCAGGGATGAAACCAGGACCTCTGCAAAACACTGATTTCATTTTCCCCATGACTGCTTTTAGATCCACACCCTGCACTGCTACACGAATCACACACACCCAACCTTCTTATACTTCTATCCAACTGAGGACTTTGTAATGATTTTCATTCATTTTAGTAACTACATTTATGCCTAGCCTAGGCATTTTTACCCAAAAATGCCTTGGCCTAGGTGGGTATATAACTTTATGTGATATACCCATAAGGTGTGGATAGACCTTATGGGTATATCACATAAAGTGATATAAAGTGATTTACCCACACATTACCCAAATCATAAGGCGTGGGTATATCACCCTGCTGCCTTTACCTGATAATATGTCTCACACCACACCTCTAAACGTAACTAGTAGAATGCATTAGAAGTGAGAAAAAATTGAGAAAAATGTCCTCACTGCCACAAATGATCTCCCTTTATCAGTGAAAATGGTGAAAGTAGTCCTCTAAATGCATTATATACAAGTATATATATATACACTGCTCAAAAAAATAAAGGGAGCACTCAAATAACACATCATAGATCTGAATGAAAGAAATATTCTCATTGAATACTTTGTTCTGTACAAAGTTGAATGTGCTGACAACAAAATCACACAAAAATCATCAATGGAAATCAAATTTATTAACCAATGGAGGCCTGGATTTGGAGCCATACACAAAATTAAAGTGAAATAACACTACACGCTGATCCAACTTTAATGTAATGTCCTTAAAACAAGTCAAAATGAGGCTCAGTATTGTGTGTGGCCTCCACGTGCCTGTATGACCTCCCTACAACGCCTGGGCATGCTCCTGATGAGGTGGCGGATGGTCTCCTGAGGGATCTCCTCCCAGACCTGGACTAAAGCATCCGCCAACTCCTGGACAGTCTGTGGTGCAACGTGACGTTGGTGGATGGAGCGAGACATGATGTCCCAGATGTGCTCAATCGGATTCAGGTCTGGGGAACGGGCTGGCCAGTCCATAGCTTCAATGCCTTCATCTTGCAGGAACTGCTGACACACTCCAGCCACATGAGGTCTAGCATTGTCCTGCATTAGGAGGAACCCAGGGCCAACCGCACCAGCATATGGTCTCACAAGGGGTCTGAGGATCTCATCTCGGTACCTAATGGCAGTCAGGCTACCTCTGGTGAGCACATGGAGGGCTGTGCGGCCCTCCAAAGAAATGCCACCCCACACCATTACTGACCCACTGCCAAACCGGTCATGCTGAAGGATGTTGCAGGCAGCAGACCGCTCTCCACAGCGTCTCCAGACTCTGTCACGTCTGTCACATGTGCTCAGTGTGAACCTGCTTTTATCTGTGAAGAGCACAAGGCGCCAGTGGCGAATTTGCCAATCCTGGTGTTCTCTGGCAAATGCCAAGCGTCCTGCACGGTGTTGGGCTGTGAGCACAACCCCCATCTGTGGACGTCGGGCCCTCATACCATCCTCATGGAGTCGGTTTCTAACCATTTGTGCAGACACGGAGGGCTCTGGCAGTGCTCCTCCTGTTCCTTCTTGCACAAAGGCGGAGGTAGCGGTCCTGCTGCTGGGTTGTTGCCCTCCTACGGTCTCCTCCACGTCTCCTGGTGTACTGGCCTGTCACCTGGTAGTGCCTCCAGCCTCTGGACACTATGCTGACAGACACAGCAAACCTTCTTGCCACAGCTCTCATTGATGTGCCATCCTGGATGAGCTGCACTACCTGAGCCACTTGTGTGGGTTGTGGAGTCCGTCTCATGCTACCACGAGTGTGAAAGCACCACCAACATTCAAAACTGACCAAAACATCAGCCAGACAGCATAAGTACTGAGAAGTGGTCTGTGGTCCCAACTGCAGAACCACTCCTTTATTGTGTGTCTTGCTAATTGCCAATAATTTCCACCTGTTGTCTATTCCATTTGCACAACAGCAGGTGAAATTGATTGTCAATCAGTGTTGCTTCCTAAGTGGACAGTTTGATTTCACAGAAGTTTGATTTACTTGGAGTTATATTGTGTTGTTTAAGTGTTCCCTTTATTTTTTTGAGCAGTGTATATATATATATATATATATATATATATATATATATATATATATATATATATACACACAGAGGTATGGTTTTCTGTTTTTATTAGGACTTTTCATTGGCTTCCATTTATTTCTACATCCTGACTCTTATCCTACACCTAACCATTACCTCTAGATACAAAACCCTAAATCTAACCTAAACTCAACTTAAACTCAATTCACACCTTAGTCCTACACCTAACCCCTAAAATAGATGATCCTCATCCTCGTTTTACTCATCTGGCCTCTCTTTCCTAATCCGACATTTTGCTTCTACGTGTTTGGGTATTTGTTTGAGGGAAAAGTAGGAGGGTGGTAAAATATGGCCGCTGGACATGGCTTCTCACAGCTGGCTGGTCCCAACCCCCCTCCCTTCCACTTCCCCCATGATCTTCCCTCTTATCTAGCCCAGATCCTGGCCTTTCATCTGGGATAGAACCTGGGGGCTGCTTGGCTTCTGCTGGGGTTTTCAGCTCTTTCTCCTGCATACACACCAATACACTCCATTCCAGACCCCCTCCATGCACCGGCTCTATCTGGGAGTCCCAGATGAGCTTTGCTCTCACCTACATGGAAGATAACAAGCCCTATACGACTGTTCTTTCTCTCTGCTTGGTTTTCCTTAATACACTTCTGATCAGACTTTTGAAATCTTCAGCACAAAATAGCCAGTGAAGCTATGGCTTTTGTTTTCTACCGTTTAACACACAAATTACTTTTAAGCTTTAACTCTTTTTTTTGTTGCTGTGTATTTGGGTCCTGGCTGCTTTCAGGATAAACAGAGGGTGAAGTAAATAGTTTGACTGCAGATTGAGTATTAGTGAGACAAGGTGGAAAGTGAATTCATCATAGACCCATTTTACAGCATGTCCTCTGCATGCTGTAAAATCTCAGAAAGGCTCGTTCAGCCGCACTAAATTGCATTACCAGCTAACAATTGGGCCGTTGTTTTAACTGATCAGCCCATTAGGCAAGTGCTTGTCCAACTCTTGATGTGACCCAGGTCCAGGTTGAAATTGGTGTTTTTGTCCGTTTACGACCATCCCATTCCATTCTGCTCCAGGTGGATCCCTGGTCTGCCCTCCTGCTCAACCCTGACCCGTTTCCAGCCTAAACAACAGATTGTCACCTCTCACCCTGTTGCCTTTACCTGATAATATGTCTCTCTGGATCAGCCCTCCCGTCTCTCCATCAGTAACCCTCTCCCTGGCTCCGACCTCTGACCTCGGGCATAACAGAGCATTTGGCGTTTCGAATCGAGCAGCAGATTGAGTAGCATCTGTGACCTCTCTGTGCAATTCTCTCCCAGCCATGCCATGTTATTATTTTTATTAGTTGAGGCTTCTCAAATCTACAGAACATTTAAAGCTTCTGTTCGGGTCAAGGCTTGTATATTGAAATGGCCAATTTGATCAAAAAGGTTGCTATGAAACAAATGAATTAAGCTCCAGGATAATTTCCTAGTTTGTTCTGTCTTTTTGGCACACGGTACAATCCTTAATTGGTGGTAAATCGAATTGACTGGATATGATTTGGTGAGCACACAGATGTGTCTCTGTTGATCTTCGAGGTCAAACTGTGTTGAGGAATGTGTGCTGGCCAGGGTTATGGAACGTCTCCAAACATCTCAAAGTGTTGTAAACAGACAGCGGTCAGTTGATTTACCTTTGAGGTCTGGAAGCGAAGAGAAGAACCAGCCACCCAGCCTGGGTAAGAAGGCAAGCGTAAAAGGAAACACTCCTCTCTGCTACTCGCGTCTTTCTTATTGTGTCATTATGAACTTGGTCATATTTTCACTACCTTTACATTAGCAATGAGAGCAGACTCTTGTCTGTCATTCCTTTTGCCTCATGTATCTTCTTTGGTTAACCACAAGATGGAGAAACTTATTAAAATTCTCATTAGGCTAATGGAAGCACATAGTAAGAAGAGCAACGTAATGGTTGCCTGGTGCCCAGACTGTCTGTTTTTAAAATGTAATACTGCTTGATGATTGATCTGTTCAGGGAAGTGAACAACTTGATGGAGCCTGAAGCAGTGTGGTCACCGACTGCACCAGCACTCTTTCTGAGATTCTGCTGGAAGAAAGTAAAGATTATTCCAGAAAATGCCTCTTCATTCCAGGCCTGAGGCGTCTTCAGGCCATCAAGGTGGGATCTGTGAAACAACTGAAGCAGTACTTGATGTTCTGTTCATCAAGTACATCAAAATCGGTTTCTGGAAGTTGAGTAACTGGGAATGTCTTCTGCATTAACAATCACATCCGCAAAATTCTGACCAATCACACAATATTTTTTTCCATCCACAGGATGGCAAAAAGTTCATAAGGAGAATTGTGACAAGAAGGGGTGGATGACATGAGGCTAAGTACAAAATGATGCAATTTTCGTCTTACAACTGAGACACTGAGAATTTATTTGGGCAGTTCAACCCAACCAATCAGAGCCCTTGCAAGCAGTAGTCTGGTCTGCCTCCACATACTTTAGCAAAGGTGCCTCTTGACAAAAACAACTGCACTCTGGAGGTGTGATCAACTTTAGAACTGCTAAACAAAGTACAGGCAGTTTCATTATTGTCAAGTTTGCTTGTTGGCTCAATGGTGGTATAAAACTAGTAAGCAGCTGGTTGACCAATTGCCAACCAGGAGATCAATTGTCATAGTTTTAAAAAACTGGTTTAGGAGATGTTTTTCATCTGTGGCAAAAAGTTCACAGGGGGAATTATGAACCTTTTGAAAATGTGACTGAAAGGGACAGTTTTATTGACTGAGCAAAAGAAATAAGAGACTGCCCATCTCCAGTAGTCATTGGGAAGGAGATGAGATACTTAAGGACAATTTAGAGAGACCAGTTAACCCAACAGTCATGTTTTTAGACTGTACCTAAACCAACCTTACTAGTCAAAGTTAAATGCTTCTGTCACTGAATCAGGACCAGACTCCAGCAGCACCACTGACAAATCTCTCTTACTTTAGGGTTTGTTTAAAGTTAGAAACTTACCACACACAAATGGTAAATTGTGCTACATCTATCAAGATTAAGATTTAGATAATTTCACATAAGAAAGTTCCAAGTCATACCCCCTAAACTGTACCATCTCTCCTTCAGTGGATTGAGACAGATTTATTGAAGTTGAATTTTCTTCCGAGAGCCAAAAGTGACAAAAGTACTACGATCCTCCTGACTACTTCTCCAGCTGTTCATACACACCTTATTTTTCCATTCCTTAATGTCCAACGGTTTAAATTAACATTGGAGTGTTATTCAACATGCATGGCCTTTGCCCATCATCCCTCTTTCTATACTTGCATAAAACGCCCAGAGAAACACACATCCTGTGGTTTTTATTCCATTCCGTGTTCAGCCAAAGTCACAGTCAAACTAGAATTAACTGTCCGCACAGACGAGGAATATCTCCAGTTTTATGGAGTCGTAATGCGGTAGGGTACTGTATAAATAATCTGCCAGCACAAAAATACTTCCAGCTGTTAAACAATATGCCTGAGCGGTTTTTCTTTTCTTCTCATTCTTTTGAGTGAAAAGAATCCCTTTTATTTATTGAGGAATGATTGCTCGAATGTTTGCCTTTAGTAACACCTCCAGATTGTTGCTCCTTTTGCTGATTATTGTTTCAGAGCGCAGTTTGAACTTTGGCAGGACCACATGTTGCGATTGAACATTGGCTCAAAATGTGAAATTCAAGCCTTTGCCATTTTTTTTGACAATTAGGCCCTTTGAAGTTTACCTCTGTAATCTTCTCCTTCTTTTGATACGACGACGCTGTGTTGATACAATCGTCGGGAATTTCTCTCTTGTTTTTATAGCCATACCTGTGGCTTTTGATTGATGGATGGAAACTCTACGGTCGATTGAGATAATAAAGACTTGTGTAAAACCTCACTTTGAGGTTACTGTTTCCCTGCGGAGTTCAGCCGTATTCTGTATCACTGCTGTCAGAATGGCAGAACGGTGTGGAACTGCCTCACCCCCATTGCGAAAGCATGAAATGTTATTAGTGAACAAGGTAGGATAAAGTAAATTCTAGAGATTGTGTGAAACATCCTCGTTGCCTTCGGCCAGGTTGTAGAACTGGTCAGTGGATGGGGCGACGAAGAGGGAAGCCCCTCTTCATCTCCTAAAGATTCTGCCGCTGGGCAGCTTTCACGCACTGGCTGATTGTTCCAGGAAGTGGGGGGGACAAGAAGCCCCCTGCAGATCCTCAGCATGTATCGTGGCAGCATGCTGAGTACATATCAAAGGGGGCAGTCTGTCCTTAGCCTGGGGCAGAGAGGCTGTGCTGTGTGGGACCAGAGAGCCATGGATAATAGGACAGCTTGTCACACTTGTGAAAATCCATGATTTCTTTTGACGATGTATTTTATTGCTTTGTCTTGCTTGGCTTTCCACGTAATCAGACCATATAGTAATGGAAAAGTCACATATATACATTAAATACATTGTTATATGACCACAACATTCTGCAGCAGTGTCCATTATTTCCGATCTTTATCTTTGAACAGAGATTTTAGTTTGAATGATGCAGCATTGTTGGATAAAGATGCACTAATCCGAGTGGCCAGTTTCAATCTCCCCATATCAATATTTACCTAATTCTGATTTCACTTTTAAAAACTTTAATATAAAAAGGTACAGTTAGGCCCAAAATTATTCGTAGTCCTTGCAGATATAGGTTTAAACAGATCTTTTAGACATACAAATGTGTTTCTTCTGACTGAAAGTCATATTATTGTGGCCATTCAGGGTAAGTAGCATGAGACTGACAGAGAATCTGTGATGTTGAAGCGGGTGTCCAACCTCAAACTTTGGAGCTCATCACCAAAGAAAAATTGTTTTAAAAAAAACAGTGGAAATTCTAAGAAGGGTTGGATTGATATACAGAAAATAGACTTTTCAGTTGAGTTTTGAAACCGGTGCAAATTTGTCATATTTTAATATAATGCCATTATGCTTTTTTTTCTAATTTAATTCTCCTTTTACATACTTCAATCTTTTAAGAGTCAAATGTCTCATTTACTATCAGACACCAACTTCTTGAATTGAATGTTACAGCAACGTTGCTGTAATGCTTTTCTGAATGTCTGAATGAACCCCAGGCATGACTCAATATGTCATAGCATCTAGCTTCTTGTGTTGCTTAAACATCCCACTAAAGTTAGACTCTTCCTTCAGTAACAGCTTCCACTCTGAAGAGCGTGGTCATTTCTACTGCTACATTTAGCACTTGGGTATTCACAAATTGGAAAATCCTGGAATTTTTCAGTTTCCCACCCTAACTGGCCAAAAACATTGGCTGAAAACCTGTTGTCTTGCTAGCTGCTATTTTGATGCATTTCTAATATTGATTTTAATGTGAAATGGTGTTAATGGTGTTGATGCTTTCAAGTGTTGTCCAGAATTTGGCAGTATAGCTAATGTAAGAAATGATTTTCTTTTTTCTATGTGTTTCAGTTGGTTGCAAGTGATCCATCCCATCAGATGAAGAGCCTTCAGTTCCGGAGCATTGCTCCCAAGGCCCCAGCTGTGGTGCCGTCAACCTCCCCTTTGGCCCCATCCTGCCAGCCTCTATCAGCTCTACCTGAGGCGACTACTGCCTCTAGCCCCAAGTCCATCCTCGTACCCACACAAAACTATGCACTGATGCAAATAGCAGGTCAGGATGGAACATTCTCCCTGGTTGCACTCCCACCTTCTGTCTCCTCTCAGACGCCACAGCAACAAACCCAGTCAATCCAGAAAAACCTCAAGTTACCCATACCCAGATATCCATCGGCGAGAAGCAAGAGGAGCTCAGAAAAGGTCAAATCACCGATTGCTGTAAGTACAAAAGCAGCTTTCAACGTTCCTGTACTGCCTCAGACCAAGTCAGTGGGGAGTGGAACATCTGCAGTGTCAAAGCTAAAGCTAGAAGAGACTAAGCACACAAGGGAAACCACAAAAGAATCTTTAGAAAAGGTATTTCTGATTGACCCAGCCTCTTCTGACATCTCTGTCACTGCCGTATTACCAGAGAAGGCTCTCCTCTGTCCTGGTTCTAAGTTAGAGCAAACGGCAGATGGCAGTGAGCGACCTGCTTCAGCAAGCCTTGTTCAGAACCTCCATTACTCTTCTGCAGCGTCCTCAAACTCTACAAGCAACCCCCCTGAGGAAACTAAGACCACAGTGGGATTGTGCCAAACTAAATCGACTGCTGCTCAGCCTCAGGGCAGTATCACTGTTTTGTCACCAGCCATCTTCAGTAAAGCAGTTCAGATTATTCCTTCACCACCTAAGGGTAAGCTACCCATTCTGCCTTATGCTAAAATAAAGAGCTCTCTGATACCAGCTGCAAAGCTCAGCAGTTTGTCCCCAGAGAGAAAAGGCTTCTGTGGACAGGCAGGGGTCTTCACTTCTGGAGATACTACGTCCAAGAACATGGAGAATGCCGACGTCTTGAGGCAAAACCCGGTGCTGAACTCCAAACCCTCACTGGTTCCTGTTACTCTTCAGAAGCCACCTGGCAAGAAAAGAGGAAGGAAGAGAAAGACAATGGAAGACATCTTGGCTTTTGAAGCCAGAAAGAAGAGGTCTTTGTCTTTCTTTCGTAAAAGGGTCCCTGAAAAACCTCCAGCAGTAATTCCAGGCTTCAAACAAAAAGAAGTTGATATTTCCAAGAAGTACCGAACTATCCGACCCAAGCCCATGTTGGTTATGGAGACGGTTCCACAACTGGTGAGCTTGCCTACATTAGCACCAGATGGCCAAGAACAGGAGCTCTTACTTGGTCACCAACTCTCCACATCTGCCACAACCAAGGCTCTGGACTGTTCCCCCCAAACGGCTCCGGTGACCCTTCACCTGAGAGCCGGTTCCAACCCAAAAGTGTTCATTGGCAGCCGTCCGCTCCACCGCTGCTCAATCTGCAACCGCTGTTTCCAGTTCAAGCACCACCTCCAGAACCACATGAACACTCACACAAATAGTCGGCCCTACATCTGCCCCCTGTGCCGCAAAGCATACGCTCACAGAGGTAGCCTGAGCACTCACATGAAGCTTCATCACTCTGAAGTACGGCCGCGCCGATCTCTGTGTTGTGAGTTCTGCGACAAGGTCTTTGGATATGTGGGGGTGTACTTCCGTCACCTGAGGGAGGTCCACAGGGTTGTGCTGACCGTGGAGCCCTCAATCAGTCGTCATGAGGATGATGTGTCTTTGGAGGGGTAAGGTAACTCTTGGATAGCTATTGAACATGTGCAAAGCCTCTTGACCTTTTAGCTTGAAGCAGATTGATTGCCTGATTAAGCATTTTCCCTTTTTCTCCCCAGAACTGTCTCTCCGGAGCCGTCGGACGAACAAGATCGGGAAGACCCTGTAGAGCTGCAGATCAAATGCGGCCGATGTCAAGCTACCACTCCCACCTTTGCTGACATGAAGATGCATTTGCTGTATGTACATGAGGAGGAAGTCCACATCCGTGCCCATGACGGTGTGGCCCAATGTGTCGGCCGCGAGGTCGAGAACGAGCTGGTAAAGCACGCCGCTCACTACTGGCGCCAGCTGAACGAGAAGCGCAACCTGGTGAAGTGCGGCAACTGTGACGAGGAATTCTTTTCCTTCTCCAAACTTAAGAAGCACATCATGTCCCACCACCGTGTCAGGGACGGGGACGGCGACGAACCGAGATCGACCTCTCCTGAGAACGGCAGTGACTTGGGGGTTCTGGCTGCAGGGGCGGCCTTTAACTGTGTGCTTTGCAGTAAGGTGCTGGACACTAAGGAGTTGATTATGGAGCACTGGAGAAGTCACCATCACTGTGAGCAGCCGGTCCTGCTGTGGGACGCCCTGAGCTCCTACTCTGGACAAGAAGAGGGGGAGGTGGACGGAGACTTAGACACTCCTTCTCCAAGCCCACATTAAGCGTCTGAACGGGCGAGGCCCTTATCGTAGCTCCTCCTCATACTCACTCAGTCCTAACAATCAGCAGCACAGGGATGGAGAGTTTCTCTTAGGTCTTTTGAACTCTAGTTTGGTTTTTCACATGGTTAGACAAGGCATAAGAAATGAAAGTGTCTGATGTTGCAAGTCGTAAGAGATTCTCTCACCAATTCACTTATAGAAACACGATCATTTTTATTTTTCTGATTGCACTGTTCTGTTCTGTGAATTTGGAGGTATTTAAATACTGTTTAAAATATTTTTTCTACGTTTTATTTAAATGTTATTGTGGCTAATATTTAATCCAACTGACACAACTGTTAACTAATTAAGGGTCTTTTCACCCTTTAACTAATCTAACCATGCAGATCATTGGTTCATTTTGTGCTGGAGTTCTCCTCATTTAGTTTTGTCACCCGACATCTGCTGAGTGGTGATTAGAGGAAAACTGGCTGCATCAGTGGTCTTTTGTTAGCTCTGTTAGCATCCTGACCCGTCATCAAAAGTCATATTTTTCATAAATGATGTCTCTTGGAAAAGCTTTGAGCACAACCAACACAGTGTGTTTAAAAAGTCTGCATGGTTAGATAAAACTTAGAGCAAGTGACGAGGTAAAGATCACATGACTGTAGGACATCGTCTACTTATTGTGCTGGCTGACAGTTTTCTCCATTGGCTTTTGGTCATCAAAGATGAAAAGAAATGAGTGTTTGTACAATCCTCCGATGTAACATTTTTCACGGAGTCAAAAAACGACATCTGTCATCGAGCTCCGTGTTTTGAAGGGTCCCGTTTCTATTAAGACCCATGAAGGAAAGATTTTTGTAAACAGCACCAAGTGACATCCTCGTGGCCTTTAAAGAAACATAGAAAAGAAAAGCAGAAAGTGTTCATGAGGCTAATCGTTACTATGACTCCCTTTAGGCCTGTTTCAGTCGATTAATGCCTGTGTGTGTGTGTATTCTGTGATATGCCAGGGTCTATTCAAAGTAGTGATTGTTGAAATGAGTACTGTTCGCTGATTTTAGTAAATACGCAATGGATTGCCTAGCTGTTGTTGCCAGCTCTTGTATGCACCTGTGGAGTTTCGTGCACCCAGACTGAGTAGAGTTAATAGAAACTGTCGTTAAATCCAGAAGAATATGCTATTTTGTACTTTAGATTACTACAGAGAATATTTATGCTTGTGGTTGGTGATTACAGAACCAGCACTGAAACATTTTTGTTTTGTTTGCCGCATTATATTTTGGGGAAGGGGTGTTTTTTGGGGGTGTTTTTCCCTCAAGGGTTAGCTTGGATTTAATGAAGTGAGTCTTCGGAAGTTGCTTCCCCCGCCTGTGGCAGGAGGATGTGGTATGGAGTCGTGGAAAAGTGAAGGGCCGGTAGCGTCACAGTAGGAAAATATTGAGTAAAAACACCGCAGATTCATGGTGTCAAAATGTGAAACAAAAATATTTTACATGATCTAATTGCTGTTTTGTAAAACAAAGAAGCACTATTTATTCCTTCTGCTGCTAGAGACTTAAAAAGAATATTAGGGGGGCTAGAAAAATTGTTTTAGCAGTGCTCCAATTGCAGTTTCCTGGCTATTGACCAATCTTTAAATCTTGTTTATCTAAAAAGTTGCTAAATACAGCCACAAAGTGGTTCATTGGAAATAGTGGGGTGAGTATTGTTAGCCGCGCACATGCGGACGTGACCTGGCAGAGCAAAAAGGGGTTAGCGGCTGATTTTCAGACCTTTCCAGAGGTAATCAAGATCGGTGAATAAGCTTGGTTTGTCAATCTCCCAAAATTAAGAAAGTCTGGGCCAAATTATCGGTGCGTCTCTAGATTATTTGTGACCTTGAATCTATGAATCAAGCCACAATGTGGAATAAACACTCATAATTTCCTTTTGATTTTCAAGTTCTTGTCGAGCAAAAGGTCACCCTTTTTGTTCTTCTCTCTCTAAGTGAAGCTCTGAGTTGATCTTAACTGATTTAATTTGTTGCTGCAGGTTGTTTTAAAAACACGCTGCTCGGCGCTTTACAGCGAACTATACTTTTGCACCTGGACCTTCGGTTTCATGAGCAGAAGTATTGCCAGATGACTATATTTTTGTCTTTTTTATAAGCAAGGGAAGAAGTTTAGCAGATGATGAGTAATCCACAACAACAGGTGAGAGAGGGAGTTCTGAAACTTTGTAAAAGCATCGGTATACCTTAATCCCAACAACAAATTCTTTTATTTGAAGTATTTGAAGGTTATCAGCTAATCTGGCTTGTTGTGTCCCACAGACTAATATTTCGCTAGTGCATCTGACTATCTGTTATAGATAGGGCATCTGTTACTGCCAACTTCATATAATCTCACTTCAAAAAACCCAAACTATCCCTTTAATGTCCCGTTTCATGGTTGGGTTGGCATTATTACACAATATGTAGCTCTGTTACCATATGTCTGTGTTTATGTTTCATATAAAAAATAGTTCCCAGGGTCAAGTGAATGTACCTGAATGTTTAAAAAAAAAAAAAAAACCAAAAGTAAATATATATTAAAAATATATGCTATATAGACATTATTCTATGGATAGATACCTTGAGATATATATTGAGAAGAAAATATCTATATTTACAGAGTCACTAGTGAATCAGCTGCTTTGTTCTGTCCACATGGAAGAGTGCAGGTGCAGATATGATTACGACAAAAGCCATGCAGAGCGGTCTTTGTGTCCGGGCCGAGGCCAAAGCACCGATGGGGGTCGGCTACAGTAAGCTCCACTGTGGGGGTCATCGGTGAGTTGTCCTTTATTTTTTATTTTTTTTCTCAAGCCCTTAAACATCAGGCAGGAAGTGACAGAGTTCAGGGTCAGTCTCTTCGTTCCTCAGCAACAGGAGGAATACGCGCCACTGTCGGCACGCGCTTGGAAATGGAAAAACTCATGTTTTATTCACTTTAACACACTGATGGTCACCCGGGTAAATAAAAAAAAACAAACTAAACAAAGGAAGGAAAAAAGACTGAAAATGTTTTGTGCTTGTGACTGTTTGTGCACCTGAAGAACCTGATGTGAGAATAAACGTTGTTCGTTGATGATGTCGTGTTGTTCTTTAAGGTGACAGGAACAGACTTTCGCAGGTTGAAATGTTTTTCTGTCACTTTTTCTGTCACTTTTTCTTCTCCTTTAGCAACCTACAGCTGTGCACTGCTAAGTTATCAGAGGCCCTTACTAAACTTCATAATTCTGTTTGGTGAAAACAAAAGCAGTCATCTCTGGTGATTGGTTCAGATGAGGTAAGTGACAAGTAGCCCAAAATACAGTGCCTTTAAAACGCCGTGGAACAGGTTAGCAGTGATTCCCAGGTTTTACTCAACATTCACCCCAAACAGAGTCTGACTCTGCTGCCAACAGCTGGCTGGTTGTTGAGTCACTTCAGCGTTTCACTCAGAGGTGTGAATGGAAACGTAAAACCCCGGAGATCCTTCAAAAACATTAGGTTAGTGTACAGGATGCTGCATGTAGAGCATTTACAGGCAGATATTTATTAGTAGTAGTGGAGTGTTATTCACATTTTCAATAACTCGAGATGTTCTATAGCAGTAATGTCCAAACTTTTAGTCAAAATTTTCAAATTCTAACTTCTAGCAGGCCACAAAATTCATTAAATCAAGAATGCAAAAATTATTTATTTTTATGATTATTTTTAAGTTTTACTTGCACAACATTTTAATGAAATCTGTGAACCATTAGAGATCCAGATATGAGCCTTTATTAAAAGAAATATAATTTCCAAAATGTTGTCTTTAGTAGTCCCATTGTTTAAATTTTTTTTTGACTTGTATTCACACATTGGATTCAACTTTTCTACAGATGAAAATCAAGTTTTTTTTTTTGCAAATGTTACATCCACTGACCTATAGGGGGCAGTGGACCTTTGCTCCTTTTTTGTTTGCAGGCTTACTGTCACACCTGGAATCACTTCTCATCAGGGCAGTGCAAAAAATGCGCCAGTAGCTGTGTTTCCGTTGACCATATCGCGCAATTTGTAATTTTGAAAATACATTTGTTTAATGGAAACTTTTCAATTTCAAAAAGCCTTGTTTTTGATTAAACATTTGGCACTACGATGAGATGTCGGGGTTTTTTTTTTCTTTTTTTTGGTTGTGTCGAAATTGATTTATTTCACAAAACTGCGATGGAAATGTTTTTTGATCAACACCTGGATGTTTCCACTGGCATTAACCACAAAGAAATGAACAATAGGAAGTAGTAGGAGGATGATGGCGCAACATGTTTCTTATCACGTGAACAAATGGATTCGCACGAGATTTTAATCGCATTTCTTATTTAATGGAAACACCTCAATTGCATTATATTGTGTTCTTCTACATTGGCGGAATATTGACAAAGATTTGCATACATTGGTAATTGAAACGCGGCTCCTGGTCCGGTGCCGGGCATTTCTGTGTTTAACTCTGAACAGAGTACTCAGTGTTGTAGCAAATTCTGTTTAGGTCATGTTGACATTTGAACTCTTGCATGTTAGAAAGTGTTTAGATGGGCAGCTTGGTAGGGTTTCTCTGCCATTTTCTTCCCTGTCTTTGTGGCCAGCCAGAGTTTCGAAATTGTAGTTTTTGTGTTTTTTGTTCAGACTTCAGATTTTTGTTTTTGACCTCGAAGAAGTTTATTTTTGTTTGTTGATTTGGCTTGGGAAACCCTGAAGTCGTTTTACTTCCCTTGTGTCAGTAAGGCCCTGAGCCAGTGGACTAATGGAAAGTAAATGACTGGCTTTACTTTTAATCTACTATTTGTGTTACACCCTACACTCACTCAAAGGGTTGTAACAGCAAAAACAGAGAAAGTAACCAAAGCTAATCATCTAATTTAGTAGCTTGTTTAGATTTTTATTCAGTGAAAACCCAATAAAAAGTAGTTTCAAGAAGCTTTCTTCCACTTTGTTCCACTAGGGAGGAGTGAGTGGAGCTTTGCGAAATTAAAGACATTTTTTATTAACGTTCAGGTCCAGGTTGTCTCAGGTTGACTGCTATGAGCACACCGAGTCCCTGGCAGCATGATGAGCGTGACACGTCTCAGTGGATCGTCCTTTGTACAGTTTTAACTGGGAATCCTAAATGAGCTTCCATCTCTTGGGCGACGGAGCCTGATTCTTCTGTCACCCTTTTTGACACGTTTTATAGTCAATATTCTCTTTCCTTTGCCCCGTTTAGGTTAAATGACAAGAGGCTGACAGGAAAGTTGATGTGACAGATTTTATTTAGGCTCTCGTGTCGTCTTGGCTGAGACGAATTGTTAAACCGGCGTGTTTTAACAGAAGCAAAAGGGAACAACAAACAGTGAAAGTGCTCAGAAAAAGTGTTTTAGAGCCTGATATTAACTGGAGAAGTGTGTGTGGGGTGAAGGAGGATCAAGCAAAGTGGGAGAAGCCAAGGGGCTGTTGGTAACCTACATCTGCCTCACCTCTGTGCTCCTCCCCCACTTAGCGGGCCTTCCATCTGCCTGATTTAGTGTCACGGTTCATTCAGATTCCATATACAGTGTAGGTGAGAACTTTAAATCTCCCGCTCTCAGTATTTTTAAAATAATGTTTTTTTAAAGGAGTATTTGGTTATTTTTTTCCCCCAATGTACAGCTATCATATAACAAACAGCTTGAAGTATCATGGAAAATATTTTTTTAAGAGTGTCCAAGTTTCAACACTCCAGCTGTGGATTTGAGATGGAAGATTAAAAACTTTAGTTTGTCCTTCCTTCATTTGTCCTGCGAAAGTTGAAGTTGTGATCCTCCGACAAGAACTCTCAAAAATACAGGCTGTGTGGTACAATGGCTTCATATTTAATGATCTGACTCCACTCACAACCGAGACGAATACAGTTCCCAGGAAATGGGGTGTTTGTCCCCTGCCGTGGTGTTCCACAGGCCCATCCCTGGCAGCCATTGCCACGCTGGTGTGGAATGCACATCTTCAGCTCTAATTGATTCGAAAGAGCACAACCTTGTATCATGAGGTCAAAGTGCAACGCCGGCATAATTCCTGCCGTCGCCCAAACAAACAACTCTCGACTTTCCGAGCATCCAGAGGGTTTGAAATGAGGGCAGGTCACCCCAGGGTGGCTTCCAGTTCTGGAAGAACGCAGATAATGCTGCCATGCGAGCACAAACCGGGTCTCAATCTAGTGTCGCCATCGCACCTCATCGCAGGCGCAGATAAAAAGGAGCTCGCTGTACAGTGATGCATATTTCCTTTTAATCAGAGCTAACGTGTAGCACAGCCTTCACAGTGCACTCCCACCTCGCTGTGGTTCTCAGGGGGGGACAGGGGAGATCAAAGCAACACCCCCAAACACACTCACACACACATACACCTCGCTTGTACATGATCAGGAGAGCTGGGGGCTGCTCTCCTTCTTTATCTCCGTCTTTGAGCAACACCCCCCTTCAAGACAGCTTTGGAAGTGTCGGGACCGAGCGAGAAAGCACGAGGGATTAATAGTGAAGCGCTCTAATTTGTACCTGTTCGGGTTTTGTTGTCTCTTCCACGGTTGACCCTGATTTCGCGGAGCTGGCAGGAATGAAACAAGAGCGTCAAACAACACGCAGGGACACTTGGAATAACAGAACTGGAGTCACATGGAGGGACACCAGGGGAGAGATTTATGGGACAGTAAAAATGTGACCCACACTGACCACAGATGTTTTTGTGAACCACTTAGGTGGGGTGAAACCTGAGTCCTGCTCGCAGACTCAGGCTAATTGAAGGCCCCCTCATTCACCTTCTGAAGCCGTTTTTTTCTCAATGCACTAACAGCCGTGACGCTTTGGACCGCATGCGGACTTTGACAGCGATACATGCGCACCTTCATCAAAAGTAATTCAACTCTACCCAGTGACAGAGCCCGGGCATACAAATCGGTTGCCCCACATCTACGAGTGCCTCCCTGAAGATGTCTTTCGATGAATCTGGAGACCTGGATCCGCCCTTCTCTTCTTCTGCTGCCTCTCGGTCTCGGGTTTCAACGCAGCGACCTGGCTCTCCTCACCCTCCCAGATTAGTCATCTAATGAGCAGCAGTGCTGATCAGGTAAATAATTGATGGCGGGGCGGCTTGGAGAAAGCCATCGATCCAAGCGGGGCTGCAGCTCTAAATGGAGCAGAGAAAGAGGCGACTGGGGAGGACAAGAAGCCGTAGATTCTTCGCTGTAATGCTGTTTGCTCTATTGGCCAGATGGGATTCAGATCCAAGAAACCATCCTTGACTAAAGAGCTTTACCAATCAAAATCAAAACCGTTGCATAGAATAGTCGAAAACTGTAAACGGACCTTCAGAAATTTCAATCTAAGAGGTTGACAATCAGGTTTCATCTTTGCTTCCACTTTACCATTATGTAGGCTACGATTTTTGGTCTGTGTCCACTTGTCTGAACTCAGTGGTGCTTGACTCAGCTCTACGTGGTTCAATCAGTTTTCCACTAGTAATGGTTTCTTGGTACCAGTCCCTCTTTCAGAACCTACTTTGATGGGATTCTACATGTGTAGAGTTAGGCTGATGTTAAAAGACTGTTTGTTACTGATTGGCTTGAGGGTGGAGTCATTGGTTGCGTCACAACAGCGACTCCCTCCCGACTGGTATTTGTAAAAACTAACCATCGCAATAGACGACCCCAACCATTAGAGCTGTCACTCAATCGTAACTCCATTTTTAGAACCTACTTTTCTGGAGTTCCAAGTGTACGGAGTCGGGGATAAAATGCTATGTCAGAAGACTGTCGGTCACTGATTAGCTAGGAGTTGAATTCATTGGTTGCATCACAAGAGCGACTTCCCTTACAAAGGTGGTCTCAAAGTGCATTCTTCAAGGGCTACAGTCCTGCAACTTTTAGATTTCTCTTGTCCTACACATTTGAATTCAATGGCTAAATTGCCTCACTAGCAGGGAGTGAAGCTCTACAAAGCTCTGCTAATGAGCTAATTTTGGAGGCAGGTGCGCTGAAGCAGAGAGACATCTAAAAGTTGCAGGACTCCGCCCCTCCAGGCACGTGGTTTGAGATTTCTGCTTACAATAATCTACTTTACAGAATTTTTTATTTCTCTTCCATGTAATTTTTAATACAGCTTACATTCTCAATTGTTGCATAGTGTTTGTGTAAGGAACCGATTACATCATACGTCTTTCTGAACTCTGGGGCCATCTGAGTGTATGATGACCCCACCCATTACAGCTGTTGTTCAGTGGCAATGAAGAACAGCCCAAACTGTAGAGTTGAGCTGAGTTGGGCTGCGCTGATCAGTGCTAGTGGAAAAAAGCCTTTATTTATGTGCTTGTGGTTCTAAAGATGAAGACTTTGAAGGTCATCCTTTAAAGTTAACCATGTTTCATAAAGATGTGCACTTTCATAGTGAATTTTCCACTTCACACCTACATGCTAAGTCCCTGGACAACCTGACAGCCTGGTTTTAATGCGTCCAGCCACATGGGATTTTGAAAACTATCCCTCACTGTAGCACCTAAACATTCCTCATCAATGCTTGAAAGCTTCGACAGATGCAAACATTTGACATTGCTTTGATCTCTACGCAACCGGAACATCAGATCCGCTTTGTTTGCAGGTCACTCAACTCAATAAATGGGACAGTTTATTCTCACACGGAGCTGATGGAATGTCTGTCGGTGACATTGCTCGAAGTCAGACCTCCTTTTTCCATGATGCTTCACTGGGAAATCCGCTACAGGGTTGCTGCTCGTTGCCTTTTGGTCCAGATGGTCAAGAGCTCCCAGCGTTCCGCGGGCTGGGCGCCGTCCGCCTCAGGGGGAGGCCTGCCATCTGCTCCTGTCCTCTCCTCTCTACTCGTATAACTCACCGTCTCAAGTCCCGGAAGTGCTGTGCATAAAGCCTCGCGTCTGTCGGATTACCTTCCATGCTCCTCTATGGCTGATTAATACCTACAGTGGGTTGTCTGTCCTGTCTCAAGCTTTTTCCTGTTAGTCGGTGCCTCGTCTTCATTCCTCAGTCTCACAGCGGCTTCTATGTCTGCCTTTGTGTGTGTGTGTGTGTGTGTCCAATAGAATTCAAACAAGACAGAGAGCATCTTTCTGTAGTCATTTTAGCTCCGGGGAACGTGGTGAAACGACCGGATGTTCATCCCACTCTTTGCCTTTGGGGAGCTGCGTCTGCCTGAGCCGTAACCTACATTTACTGATCACTCTTACACGTAAGGTTAAACGAATCAGACCTGCTGGAGGACGAACAGATCCTTCAAACACACACACACACACACATGCACACACATAGCAACCATCAATGCAGACACTCCACACACACACACACACACCAACAAGGAGGTTTCTGTTTGCTGTAGCGCAAGAAAAGCTAACAAGGTCAGCAAGTGAGCAGGCATCTGAATGTGTAATTAATTTATTTAGTCTGGCTCCAAGGAGCCATGGGCGGGGACTAATAAGAGGAGGGGAGCTGTTCTGTGGAGAACAGAACATGGGAAGGAAAACTGAGATTCGTCTTCAGGAGGCCCAACATTTCCCCTTTTGTTTCTTTTCTCCAACAACCAGAATTAAAAGAGGGCAATGGAGAAGTATCCACCATGGTTTTGACAGCTCACCTACTGTAGCTCATGAATGCGAGGCGCGATGCTGTGGACGGTCGATTGGCCAGACGAAAGCAGGCGGGTCTTGGCGTGATGCGTCTTATTTCTTTAAGGAGAATCATACCACAGAATGGGTTCAATTTTTAAAAGTGAAACACGAAGAAATACTCTCCCCACCTCCACTCCTCTGTCCCTCCTGCCCACCCCGCGACAGTGACTCTAGCTGGGATCCACTCACCGTCTCCCCCTTGGGGAAGACCGCCATCCGACTCGGGTCGTCAGAATCAATTATCCTCATCCCCCCTTTTTTCTCCTCGCCAGCGTTTACATGACTCACATTTTTGAGACCCGTTATTTTTCTCCTTCCTTCTTTCCTTACCATGCGTCTTCACGGCAGACTCGGCCCCCTCCCCGCCGCACCGATCCAATGCTTATCCCATGCTTAGGGGCTGAAAACAGCACTAGATGATAAATCTGTGGCGATGTACTGTAGAAGAAAATGAAATGAAGGGAAAGAGAAAGGAGGCCTGGAGGCTCAGCAGTACAGACTGCTCAGCACAGCAGAAATTTTGAGAAGAATAGCCTGTCCTGGAAGGATGGAAATGGAGCAAGGGTGTAACCATACTTCAACCGAAGGGTTGAAATGAGCTCACATTGGCGTAGTTGTGCAAACAAAATTGCATCATTTTGTACTCAGGGAGGCGTCTTCCTTCACTTCTCGACACCGGACTGTTTTGCAAAGAGCTCTTTGTGACATGTTGTGTGATTGGTCAGAGGTTTTTGCTGCAGTATTGATGTTTCGCTTGAACTAGTCCGCTTTCACTATCTGGTATCTTTCTTATACCAGCATTTCTTCAGCTATACTAGTAAAATGAAAACTGAAATGCATTCATTAAAGGTAGCAGTAGAAGGAAGCCAAAGTTTACATCAAGGTTTCGCTGTTAAACCTTGATGTAAGGTTTACATCAAGGTTTAATCTGCTGGTTATCCAAGGAAAACCAGCAGATTGCAACAAGTCGTTGACATGCAGCCTTCTCTCCTCCTGTATGACTATGTAGCAACAGAAGACGATCACTTGCGATGTCGTTTAATTTAAAGCAAATCTTCGCACTGAGAATGCATGTAGTGATAGTGAAGAGGAAAAAGTCTTAACAGGAAGAAACCTCCAGCAGAACCAGTACCAGAACCTGGCTCAGTATGAGCAGACCTCTGCTACGACCAACTGGAGGTTTGAGAAGAAAGAGCACAATGCACGAGAAGAAACAGAGTGAAGTAAAAAAAATTTTTTTTTTTAACGTGTCTGGCAGTGTGGCTCCCTGAATTACTGTCGTAATTCTGGAAAGTAGAAAATTATCAGGAGAGGAGAAGTGTTCCGTTGTTTTGGGGACCAAAATTGCAACCAGCTGTTACATTTACAGCTGGTTGTTCAAACAAACAAAACCCTTTGAACATGTTCCCCTCCTTGCCTGTGGTGGCGCTGCACCAAGAACCGTTGAAGGAAACGACATGAAAACCTCTGAAGACACTGAGCACAACTTCCTTCTTCACAAAATGTAAACAAAAATGGAGAGGCGTCAAATTTTAGAGGCTGTGCTGTTTCTCTTTTGTCTTTGGTTAAAGACCACCAGTCACTTGCAATAGACATGTGGATTTGTTTTAGTTGTGCCCAGAATGATCTGCACTTAAGGCCGCATCCTTCTTGTGGAGCGCTCGCTGGTCCACTTAGCATTCACATATGCAGAGTTCACTTTCAGGTTTTAGACAGACCAGAGTTCACTTTTCTGGTCTGCATGAGAGTTCGTTTGCGCATTCACACCTCCCCAAATGAATGGTACTTTCCAGGCAAACAAACCAGAGTTTGATTAAAGTGAACTAAACAGGACTGGTGTGAATACACCCTTGAAGTCAGCAGCAGTTTCTCACAGAGTATCTTGAAGCTGGAGGCTGTTACCACATCCCTATGAACCAGAACTGTAAAAAATAAGCTCCGGTATTAAAACAAAGCAGATTCACATTGGGTCTGCCATGTTCAGTTGTTAAAGTAAAAGCCCAGGTATCATCCTGAGATGAAAACAACAGATCTGTGACCAGGGGGTGGATATGTGTCCATGAGGATAATCAATACCATGCTCTGCCGCGAGAGCAGAGTGAAAGAGACGTGCTGTATTTCTTCATATTTAATGCCTGACTGACTTTAATAGCTCACACACTCCATGTGCAGGGAGGAGGAAGAGTGCTTCAGCACCAACTCGCATCCACAGTCACCTTAAGAAACCCTTTCTGAGGCAGACCCGGAGTGTTTACCTGCCCCGATGAGTAACATAAAACACAAACAATGCTCGGTGTAATTGGCACTGATGTGCTTTAAAAGCCCTCCTCCTCCTCCGCAAACACCTGCAGCCCATGAAGCCCCCGCGACCCCCTGGGAAATCACACATTAGCATTTAGCTTTTTCATCTGCTGCACTAATCAGAGCCAAACGTTTCAATAATACAACACAGGAGCGGTTACGCAACCCGAAGAAAAGGGCCTGAGAAGGGGGGAGAAGGAACAGTCGGTACGGAGGTGTTTCCAGGGGGTTGCGCAGCATTTTGGCGCCCGGGCTTAATGCTCAGATGGATCTGGGTGGGGTTGAGGGCGAGCCAGTGACCTTAGCCGGACTCCTGCTTGTTTTACATGCAATAACAGCATGCTGAAATCTTTCTGATTTACCAACACACTCGTGCCTTTCCGAGAGCAGCTGCAAAGAGTTAACAGCTTCCAAACAATCTGGGATAAACAGAGGCGGAGGTGAGTCAGCGAGGCGGTGCAGCCGGGGTTTAGGGCCCAGTGTTAACACCGTGACCTCACAGATCAGGACAACACAGAGGAGGTTAACTGCTTCCAACTCTTAACTATACCCGCTGAGTTGTTGGTTGCAGTTTCTATGCAAGCACAATAACTTGCAGGTGAAAATCTGTTTACACGAAGCCAACTTTTCCTTCAAAGATATTTTTCACAAGTCCAAGAAAAGTCTTTGAGAGGCAAGTCTGTCTCTATTGACTGAAATACGAATGCATGTGATAATTGTTGTATGTAGGGAATCACATGACTCAGTTAAAACAAAAATAGGAGCATTGAAAACTAATAAGGAGCATATTTACTCCATTAGGAATGTAGAATTGCATTTGTGTCCATAGAAAAATAATGTGGACTTTCTTAGTGAATCAACAAATATTAACTTTTATTATGTATAATGATGTAATAAAGTTTCTACTGCCTCAATTAATTATTTACAAACATGAATTTGCTGTTATGCTGTTGATTTTGATGCATCACATACAACAGAAATTAATTCAGGTATAATTTTTACCTAACAGGGAAAAGGTCTTTGTATACACCAAACCGCTGTTTGGAAACTGATGCTGTTTTCAGATATTGATTGGAGAAAAGTTCCACACCTATAAGAGACTGCCAAGATACCTTGGATCATCTGTAGTTGTCATGCCAGGGCACTAGATGGCACTGTGATGTTCGCAAGTCATAGAAACACACTTGGGCTTTTACCCTTAACCTCCATCTGACCTCTATGATAACCCTAGAGCTCATGTAACACCCTTATACTCCAGAGAATGTGTTCAACTGAAAAGGTTAAGTATCACACACAATACAATGCTATCTGTTTCTTTTTTTCTTTTTTCTTTTACTGTTATCTGCATGTGCTCTGAACGTGCGCCTTCCCACCTGTCTAGTACTTCGGAGCACTTCCCGAAAGGTTCCACTCTGAGACCCGGTTTCAAACGGTACCGGTGTCAGAGACTCGGATCACTGGTACGGTTTCACTGAGAACCAGCTCCATGAATCCTTTAATAAAATCTGTGATGGACGTCTACCAGATTGCCCATCAGAAATCCATCAGCGGCCAGTGATGTATGTTTAAAAAAAAAAGTGCCTCTTTCGTATTTTAATATAAACCCACACGAAAAGTGTCCAATCCTTCACAACTGCTTTGCAACTCGTGAAAGTCAAGCAATCTCTTCCAGCTTGATTCATCTGCAGAGTGTTAAAGGCAACAAAAAGGACGTTGTACCCAGTCGGGTTTCAGCTGACTGCTGGCACAATCACTCCCCTCAGCTGCCTTAACCTTTCATAAATTGACCGTTATGGGACTGTCACTACCTCACGTAACAGCGGATGGTTAACTTTAGGCCCCATTCGCCACTTTCATGCTTTCAGAAATATTACAGACAAGGCCAGGAAGTGGAACTGGCTCGAATTGTTTGACGAAAGAAGCGTTGAATGGAAACAGGACCGTGATCCTCGTCCCGTTGATATTACATCAAAGACTGCAGGAAGTCTGTGGATCAACACACTCAACAGGGCCCATCCTCTGGACTGTGTGGGTCGTCTCTGAAAATTCCACACACATTTTATTCAAATTTATGCTTCATTTACACTCCAGGACTACACTTTACTCTGGAGGCACCTCAAGAACATTTCATCAGCACCATCACTTCTCCATCTTTAGACGCCAACCTGCTCCTGCACTCTCTGCTCCCTTCCTGGAGCTTGGCAGCTCTTGATCAGCCTCTCTGGCCCGCAGCGAGCAGGAAATGACCTATTGTTCTGAGATAATGTGAAATATAATGTTCCCCTGCACTCTTGGAGAAGGCATCCTGCCCTGGCAGCCTCATCGCTGTGGGCAACGGTAGGCGCCAAATATACGAGCACCTGCCAAACAGAGACGTCCATCAGCGGCTGGTTTACAGTGCCGAGATGAGAGGGGAAATCCCCCGGAGACTTGAGGGAAAACAAGCAACCTCTCACTCAGCCGTTTCACGAAAACTCACCTCCGCCCACTCAACCCAACCGGGGAGATGTTCTCTTCGAAAGCACATGCGGAAAAAGCACCTCCGAGTGCATCTGAGGCCGCGAAGTTGGAGAGGTGAACGTGAAACAATCAAAGAAAACCTTCGTTGTTCCCGCCGGAAGGAGTCGTGGCCAAACCACCTACCTCTCCGCATTCAGTCTCCTAAAATCAGTTCGTCAATCAACAAGTATATATATATAAGTAAAACTACAACAAGCAAGACAAGTGGAATCCTTATCTGTAACCACTTCCACGTGAGCGGCGTTAATGAGCGGCCTGGGCTCGACGTGACGAGGACCTCCGCTTAGTCAGAGGCTGGAACCCCTCATTGATCGCTGCGGTTCGCCGTGGAAACAGCGAGAGTGTATTTATTTGAGTGCGTTGGCAGCCAAAAACTCATAAATATCCTTGGCAACCGAGCAAATGAACAAATCTGTTTTTGCAAGAGAAGAACGGCAAAAGAGCGGGACGACCCAGGCGGCGTAATGGAAACGGTGGGAAGGTTTCCACCAACACCACAAGTACCGATAACTCATTCTGCTCCACTTGAGGATAAAGTGTGAAAATGGAAGTTATTTTTTGTCTTTTTTTCCCTAAACTTTTAACAGCATGTCCTCTAAAGGATGCTCTAATTTCTAATTTCGGTGCTTGTATTTTAAAATCCAGATGGAATAACAACTCCATGAAGTTTATTTAGGACCAAACTTTCACAGCTGTCTCGGCCTGAACGCTAAACTGCTTCTGCTTCACTGGTAGCTTGAGCTGCACCTTTTTTTTTTTTTTTTTTTTTTAACCCCCTCCAAGTCTATTCAGCTGTTGTCTCAGATA
Source organism: Xiphophorus hellerii (assembly GCF_003331165.1). Taxonomy (NCBI): domain Eukaryota; kingdom Metazoa; phylum Chordata; class Actinopteri; order Cyprinodontiformes; family Poeciliidae; genus Xiphophorus; species Xiphophorus hellerii. The sequence continues at coordinate 3,704,953 of NC_045692.1, forward strand.
ACGGGCTCTCGGAAAGCACAAAGAATAGCTCCCACAACTTAAACATGCTCCAAAAGGATCCTTGGTGAGGTGAATTATGTGGAGGGCGGCGTATTCAGGTAATAAAAGGGTGTAAATCTGTCAGATTAGTGACAAAAAACGAGTGTGTGGGATTAAGGTAGAGCATGGATGTGGTTCCTTTTGCTTTATTACTCATCTTACATTCAGAGGATCCTTTTTGGAGGAGGTACGCACCTAAATGGATTAAAGTCACAATTCGCTCTTTGCACAAAACAGACATTTAGGCATATATCCTCTCCTCTGTATCTTTGTGACTGTATGCTTTGATGTCGAACCAGCCGCCCACTGTGACTTTCTTCCAGCTGCTGAATTGTCTGTTCAGTGCAGCTTAGCTCCAAACATTTGGAGGTGCCTAACACTGCCATCTATTGTTCTTCTTTTTAAAGCTCCTGGGCTGCGCTGCATGGTTGGAAGCGTATTGTTTTCACAGATTAAAACGGAGCCTGTCTGTGGAGATTCTCTGCACACGGTGGAAGTTTTGTCAAAAGTGCTTTTGGCTACCCCTTCACCTTACCTGGGTTTAGTACTTTTTCATATTTCCTCTGAGATTGGAGGGTTTGCTTTGCTCAAACTACTTCTTCTTGTTTTTTATGTTTTCCTGTTCAGTTTTCAACAAATGGACGTCTCCCAACAAACCGCCATGGAAATGTTGGATCACATCCGCAGCATACGTTACAAGAAATTCGGTCGCAGCGTTGTTTTTGTATTTTTAAAAAGATCCACAAACTATTTTCTTAATTTGCACCCCTGAAAAATTGTCAACAACGTTGTTTAGTCATGTTTTGTACCTCCATGAACAAGTAGTGTGAACCAGTTCAACATAAAAAGAAAGAGGATAAATGTGAATCCAGATTCCAAAGATAAAAAAAAAGAACGTGTATTTAAAATCTAGAGTTATTGTTAGTGCAGCATAATGTTGAAAAAAAAAAAAAAATCTCCATTTCCAAAACTTGATGCTGCACTATATCAGGAAGATGTAAGATGTTTTAAAATGAAAACTGGCACCCTCCACATCCAAACTTGGAAAAGCTTCAGCAGGACGCGAGTTCAAGCCAAACATCCCTTGCAGACGCTTTCGACAGAGAGCAGAGATACTCCCTGCTGCAAGACCAGCAGGACTTATGGGCTGAAATAATAAATGGCAGCACTTTTCACAAACGTTAAGTTGGAAAGAGAAGGTTTTAGAACTGTTTAAAACGCTAGATGGACGTCATGTTGTGCAAGTTTGCAAGTAAAAGTTCCTGATGCTACCTCAGTCATGGCAGGTAATTCATTAGCACACGTAGACTCTAGAGTTGTTTGTTTTAAGTGATCATTATCATTTCTTGCTTTATTGAGTGATGTGTGTCTTTAAGACTATGACTGGTTATTGTTTATTGTTTGTTCATTTTTGTTTTGCGTTTTTATTTTTATTATTGTTGTGTGCTATGCTGGGACAAACCAATTTCCTCCCTTTGGGAATCAACAAAGTAATCTATCTGTCCGTCCAGACAGCCAGAAAATATTATGGGATAAAATTATAGTCACACCATTTTTTGAAGGCCCTTAAAAAAAATCTAATTTCACTTAGAGGAAGTATTATGTGTTTTCCAGGCACATAGTGCCATTTTATTGCGCAGTCAAGTAACTTCAGTCATAAAAATGCTATATATATCAAATATAACTTAAAAAGTTTTACTTTGTAATAAGGCCTGGAAATTGGGCCTCTGTCTCTTTAAGAAGCTCCTGCTCTTTCTGAAACTCCGCCTTCAGGAAGTCAACACCACAAGGCTCCTCTATTTACCCTTTAACAATGGTTTCACTAGTGTTGCACCGAGAAGTAGCTCCTATAATGAGTTCAGCAGAAGCGTAGTTCCACCAGGTGTTTGCTGATTGCTGCTTGCTAGTCTGAAGGGGGCGGGGAGGGGGGGACGGGACACAGGGAAGTTGTGCTCTGTTAGGTGGAAGATTCAAGGTGGAGCTGCGTCTTGAAGGATTTCTTAAACATGCATGAAAGAATCAAGGCGAAACTCCAGGAATGTTTTTGAAGAGGAAAAATCATTATAACACAACGTAAAGCTCAAAAGAGTCAGTTTCACTATCTATCTATCTATCTATCTATCTATCTATCTATCTATCTATCTATCTATCTATCTATCTATCTATCTATCTATCTATCTATCTATCTATGTTTTATTTGATCCTTTTCTAATTTAGCATTGTGAGTTTCAACCTAGAGAAGATCAAACACCTCTGCTTTGCATCACATCCATCAATTAGAAATGAGCTAAATCTTTTCTATCCCCAATGTTCACATACCAGTATCACCATCTCCCTCCAAACACAACATCATTCCTACAAGAGCAGATTCAAGAAATGCCGCGTTCCTGCTCGCAGCACAAAATGAAGTCAGGAACGGCCTATAAAACCGTAAGCACACATTTACAACAAAGCCTCGCCTGTCGTAGACCCCCCCTCACCCCCCTCCTCCTCCACCTCACACTGTTAACGCTGCTATAATTACTGCGCTGTGCACCAGGCTATCTGAGATTACAGGGGTGAATTACACCTGATGCCAAGGGAAAGCACTCCATACTTTAAATATTTAATCAGCCCCTTCACCATGAAGCAAATGAGGCAAGGCAAAAGTTGGCGAGTGCATGGGGAAGGAAGAGGAAAGAAGGGGGCTGGGGGTTTGGGGGGGGGGCTTGCCTCGGCAGTATTTTGTGCACACGTGAAAACGAACGAGAGCCCACATGAACGCAACACACAGGCACACGCCGGCACACGCACACACACCGGGGGAGTTAAACATGTCATTACCTCGTGATTTTCCTGCTGATAGATCTTTTACCGGTCTCTCATTCCCAGCAACTCGAGCACCTCTAGGAGTTAGTGCGGATCGAGTGTGCACTAGGTGTTCCAACGTGCTCTGGAGTGGGGAGGGAGCTGGGTCTGGAGGGAGCTGGGTCTGGGGGGAGCTGGGTCTGGGGGGAGCTGGGTCTGGGGGGGTGGAAGGCTGGGTGACCAGTACACCTGCCCTCCATGAAGCCCAGAAACACGGAGGGCAGAAATTCTCCTCCACCTAATCCTGTCTGAGCTCGGCCGGCCACAGCTGAGCAACACGGGAAGTGACACAATAAGGCGCTAAATCCTACATGCCTTGTATGTTCAAGTGACCATGAAATGAACCGTCCACAGAGGTGTATTTAAAGCGACACGTGATACGGGAGAGATGGGCAACCTCGCAGAGAGAGGTGGTGCACCGAGTGCAGCCTGAGTCTGGAGGGAAACACAAAGCGACACAGAATCCTTGAACGATTCACGCTGCTTGCACAAAAGCATTGTGTGGTTTCATTTGACCGCTGTGGATGAGGCTACGTTCTGTATTTGATATGTACAGGTTGTTACGTGACTAACAGCTCTTACATTTGACCACTTTACTCAGCTCTGTTTCCAGCGCAGGTGTTTTCATAAGAGTGTTTAATCCTGCCTCCAGTGTTCCCTGGTCCGGGATAGTGCTGGGATTGTTTCAGAGGGTTTAAGGCTGAGGTATGCAGGCCAAATTTCAAGTTTCAGGTTTGCTTTGTAATTGTTCGTTAAGCTTCAGCTGCTTAAACTGTGCAGAATGAATCTCCTGAAGAAACTCAAAAAATAAAGGGCAGTCCATGCTTTACGTCCCTAGCTAGAACACAGACTGTGGTTAGGGGAAATGTCTGGGTTAGGCAGAAATGCAGTTATAAATGCAAGTCAATACAAAGTCCTCAAGATGTGTGTGTGTGTGCGTGTGTGTGTAGGCGTGTGTGTGTGGGGGTGTGTGTGTGTGTGTGTGTTCAAGCATTAACCTGAAGCACTATTAGCCGTAGAAATAAACACAAGCAGTTTGGGTTTGATTTATCTTTTCATTATGCTTTTACAGTTCTAAGATGCATTTGTTGATGCTGCTTTGTCGTCTTGTATTTGTTATTGCGTTGTGGTATGCAAATGAAGTGAAGCTAATGTTCCTGCAGACTGAAAGCCTAATATTTTACAGAGCTCCTAGAGAAATTGTTGCCTCGGGCCTCAGGGTACTTTACTGCAGCCCAGAGTGTGAAGAAAGGAGAACTGTGAGATTGGGTGTTAACCTTTGTGGTATTAGTGCTCTTATAAGGCTTTTCCACCAAAGAGGTTCCAGTTCCTAATCCGAGCTGGTGCTACAGCCAGATATTACATAGTTCTGTAAAAGAACTGCTTTGCTCTCTTCTCCTAGGGAACCGAGTCTAGGTGATGTCGTTATAAACCTATTAGCTCCTCCTGTTTTATTCAGTTTTTGTGAAGGATTACAGAGCACGGAGAAAATTTATGCTCACAAATATCATTATTTATCCCCATATCCCTGCAAATGGATGTTATACTTGGACCCCTTTAGTTTATGAACACTGTTATAGAGAACCAGCAGTGCTTGTTGATGCTTTACAATCCTGATCATCTGATCTTCTGAAAGCAGAATTATACAACGATTAGAGCAAGGTGTGTTAACGCTGTCTGGTGAAGTTAGACTCCGACTCTTAAAGAATTGAGCGGGAAATTAATCAGTTAATCGTCAATCTTTTCATCATAAATCATGTCCGATAATAGTCAAACAAAGGCAGACTGCTACACCTTTGTTATAATAAACTGGAGCAGTCCCAGTCCAGATCCATCTACCCATCCTTCTGTGAACTCATTCACTTCAGGCTACTGCCTGACTGGAAGAGACAGCTCCACCTTTTTCTGGTTCAGAACCATGGCTTCAAATTTAGAGAGCCTTTATCCAACATTAACGAGGCCTGTCAATCGCAACAAAGTCCAGAAGCCACATCATCTGGAGCCAAATCTTGTCAAACTCTAGCCAGCCCCAGTGAGCTTTTTACTATCGTAGTGGCCTATGTCACAGTGATGGACACCCTTACTCTCGAGTCCTCAGATGCTCATTCTGAGTCTTTGATAGAAGACATAGCGCCTGAATTAAAGAGATCCTGACGTTGCTCATTTGGGTCTATAGTCACTCCTCCACAACATGCAGAGTATGGAAGGGTCCCTGTTCCCAATCTTTGAAACAAATCAAAGTCCTTCTCCAGAATCTCTCCAAATTATTTGTATGCCCAAATTTTTACTTTTGTAATGCCACAATCTTTCTCCACCTGTTACCTGTCAGATTTAGGAGTATCCAATGACAACTTGGCCTGAATGGCAGGTTCACATCTTCTATCACTGGTAGTGTCAACCAACAGGTCTTCCAGTTGCATCCACAGCAGACGCCAGTGACCTTCAGGTCACTCACTCATACCTAAGGGTGACATAAGACTTTTCCATACTACACCCAAAGACGACCAGTTGATGAGCGGTCATGTAGTTGTGGGAAGTTTGTATTTGCGCACAAGTTTCACACACACATTCATACACACCTCTCCTGTTTCAGTACACCTCATGGTTTCCTGACAGACTAAAAGACAGCAGCAGAAGTCATGTAAGACACTGATTCGTTGGAGGAAGAGATGATGTTGGGTGAGCATGAAGATGCCGTGTGACAATCTCTGTCACAGGAATCATAAAAATTTACATAACTCCTCCTTTTCCTCAAGTGTTCATGTTAACTGCGGACACATAAACAGGATAGCGGAGACAAACTAGTTGAAGCAAAAATATCAACATTGCTGTCCAATCACTTTCCTGTGCAAAACACAGCCATGTAATTCTGACCAATCACACAACACTGCATACAGAGCTCTGTCCGAAAAAGTTCGACCCAAGCCTGATGTCAAGAAGAGGAAAAGACCTTCCTGTGAACAAGATGACGCAATTTCAACTTTTCAGATGAAGTACGGACAATCCTGTAGAGAATATTCTATCCCCCCTACAATGTGGATGGATATCATTTCTAGTTTAATTATGACAGATTCACCACAGTTGGACACCATGAGCCTCCACGTTTTTATTTACCGTCGTTGTTTTCAGCGTCATAGTGTGAGAGAAAGGGAAATAATCCAGATTGCCTGTTGCAGCTGTCAGTCAGAGCAACAGAGAGAATCCGTACCTGATAGCTGTGCAGAGTCACTGGACATATAAACCCAGAGCAGAGCCAGATGTTAGTGGCTTGTGGGTGGGACTTTGTCCTGTGGGAAACAGGCGTTTATGGGTTTTTTAGCCAAAGAATGCGGTTTGTTCTGTGGAGGAAAATATGCAGCAACGTCTCCAGCTGAACAGCTTAGACTCATGTTCACTAACACGCAAGTACTGAAAGGACTGAGGCAGAAATGAAGAGGAAAAAAACTCATATTACAGCAGCCTCACACCAGGACAGGGACTTTGTGTTTGATGTAGATGTCATTTACTGCACTTGGTCTTTCTTTATTAATTAGAATAGAATAGAATAGAATAGAATAGAATTACTTTATTCATCCCAGCAGGGAAATTATTTCGCAGTTACAGCATAGAGACAAGACACACAACAACCACCACTGATGTATTAATGATTCAAACATGAGTTTTAAACATCTGAGCTGAAGTTCATCCTTACTGCTTTCCAAAGGATCCCAGGTGTATCTTTGCAATTCTGCCTTTTCCTCCAGCTTCCCTCGTCTTTAACAAACATTGAAACATTGCAAAAATGGGAAATGATGTAATTGAATTAATTACAGTGTGTAGCAAACATACTGACACTCAAACTTTTTCATATTTTGTTATGTTATAATTTCCATTAAGTAAGAAATGTAATTAAAATCACACAAAAATAAGATTGTTCAGACATTAAGTAATTAAAAACCTTCTGCGCCGTGATCTGGAGGATCACTGCTTCCTGTCTTCTTTGCTGTTTCCTGCAGTAGTAACATCCAGTTGTTGATCATGTGACTCGTGTGATGCAAAAAAGTGTTTCTTTTTCACTTTTACGAAATAAACTAATGTTGATATGGCTGAAAAACGACCTCATCCAAGTGGCAAAACATTTTTTTGGAAACAAGGGTTTTTCCTAAATAGGCTCGATTCCATTAAGCAAATTTATTTTTCGAAATGTCAAATTGTGCAATGATATGGTCAATGAAAATGCTGCTACTGTAAAGTGGGTTTAATATGAATACGGCCTAAAAAAAATCTACTCAGTGTTGGTCTGTCACATAAAATGCCAACATCTGATCCATATATTGACGTTTGTGGTTGTGAAGTGACAGGATCCTGTAACAGCTTCATCGCACATTTACAAGCGTCGTTCTGTGTTCTGCTGCGATTTGGGTGAAGCAGCTCCAGAGTGCTGAGCCGGGGCCGGTGCTTCATCCCGCGCTGACATCACCTGGCACCTCCGTCAGCTGAGAGTGATGCGTCTGGGACCTGACGCCATCCCGCTGCGTTCACCGGACCGCTCTGCCCGTCAGGATGACATCAGCGCCGCTTCTTTTCCCTGAAACCAGTGAGTCAGCCACTCCGGTCCGCCTGACGGAGGGAAAAGAGGAGGAATACAAATGACTGGCATGTAAATGTTTAAAAAAACATTATGTATCCGTATGACTTTATCCCATCATCTTCAGGGCTGTGAAAAAGTATTTCCTCCTCTACCAAATCCTTAGTTGTTTTTTTTTGTCACCGTTAAGTGTTCCTGAACACAAACCAAATTTTAATATGAAAGATAATCTCAGATACAAACGCAGGAAACCTTTTCTGGTTTGTTCTTAAAGCTACTCTTGCGCTCTGTAAACATCAGCTGCAGGTCTCGGATGTTTGAGGCTTATCTACATGAAACCCTGCTGGCTCTGATTGGCTGATTGGCTGACCGTGCATTACTTCATACAGTAATAGCAGCACTGGGAGAAGGTGGAGGAGCTCCATCTTTTCACAGATTATCTGTCTCATTCTGCACCGTTACGACATGCTGACAGCTTTAACATGTGTTTGTAAAAAGTCACACACTGCAGCTTTAAACGCAACCTGGCTAAGATCTCAACTTCTTCAGGCCAAAGAACTTCAAGAACAGAGGAGAACCGAGTCAATCAATCAATCATCAATGTAAATCATAGAAGAAGACGGAATGTTTTCTTTTTGTTTGTTTTTTATTAGAGTTGCAGACCAGCAGGGAAAGATTTTTCATCATTTGTCAGACGTTGGCCCTCTCAAGCCGTCTACAGGGCTCGTCTTTCAGCAGTTTGTGATCCGCCGTGTGTCTCCTGCCCGATCCCCAGGGAGGCTGGACACGGCTGCAGTGACGATGCCCTCTCTCCTCGGTCCGTTCCTGAGGAGAGCCGTGGGTCTTCATGGAGGGGAGGGAGACGGTCCAGCAAGGAAGACGATGTTTCTCTGACGAATTCGATCTTTGAGAGTTTCCACAAGCGACGGCGGGCGCCTCGGCGCTCTTTACTAATGCAAGACAGTTTACTGGTGGGAGTGAAGTGGCAGCAGAAGCATGTCACGCAGACTGTGATCAAACAAAGAAGTTCTTCACATCAGAACCGAGAGAGAGACAGTCTTTTCTTTCCCTTTGTTTTCCTTTACTTTCTCGTTTGTGGCAGTGTGTGTGTCAAAAGGAAGAAAGAGAGAAAAAAACAGAAAAGAAAGTAAGGCGAAGGGTTTGTTTCCGCACAGAAACTCTCCATGATTCATGTTTCCTCCGCTTTGATCTGGGAGCCGTGCGCAGCCCCGGGATAAACCATTTCAGGTTGTCTAAACAATTTCCAATCACCGTTTCCATATTTAGGGTCTTATGAGGAGGAGAGGGCCTCGCATGCTAACGCGTTTGTTCTCCGAGCAGCAGGAGAGGAGGAGAGAACCCGATTCTATCCATTAAGGCTGGAGACGGGGATTAATGAGTGCAGACGGGAAACATGCACGCACAAACAAACACGCGTGCATCTGCGCGAGCATATGTACCCCGAGGTGGGCTCACCGGCGAACCGAGGCCCCAGATACACTACTGGGTATTTGTCTGAGCTCATGTATTTTCCTCTGTTTTGGTCATTCTACATTGAGTTTTGGAATTTCGATGAAAGAGCCTCGCCGGACCATCTGGTCTGAGATTCCGTTGCGACATGTCAGAATTCAAAACGGAGAAAAATCCTGAGCTGGACTGAAGCGGTGCTAGGCTAACAATTACCGCAAATGTTTAGCTTGTGTTTTCTTAGACAATTTTGAGTTTCTTTTGACAATTTAGTGAAGCACAGTTTAGTGGCATTAACTTCTAAAAATCCGTTTCTGTGGCCGTGTGTGAAATGAGCCTCTGTGTCATCAGTTTGAGCAAACTGCAGATATGAAGTCCACATGTACACCAGGGCGTCCACTCACCCTTTAAAGGCCTTAAATTCATGAAGCTAAAATCACTGCATTCTGTGTCTCGAGGCAACTAGTGGCTAATACTTGCTAGCTCGCTAACATTTTTGTGTCTATCGTGGTTTTGTGTAAATTTATTAGCAGTTGGATGAACAACATTCACAAAATAATAATAATAATAAAATGTATGTAGCTAGCCTTTTACTGTCTGTCATGGATAAGTGTAAATTTATTGGTAGTCGGCTGGGTGAAATTCACAAACAAGAAGCTAAAAAGCTAGCTAGCTAACGTTTTTCCATCTATCATGTTTAAATGTAAATGTATTAGTAGTTGGATGAACATTTACAAAAAAGAAGCAAAAATGGTAGCTAGCTAACAAGCTAAACTGGTCTTAAAAACTAGCTAGTCAGCTAGTTAGCTTTTTGACTACATGCATTCTGTGCAAATAAAAGCTTGGTAGTATGAGGGTTAAGCTTGTTGAGAGCAACTGTGTGAGGAGTACAAAGCTGGCAGCAAGAGTAACAAGAAACAGAAACTTCCATTTCAATTGCAGAAAAAATCTGTGTATTCATTTCTTTTGTACATTCTTGTTGAGACAGAGGACTTAAATTGGTCTTAAGATGTTTTCAACTTGAGTTACTTAACTATCTCCAGTGATCAAATGGGAAGAGACATGGTAAAAGAGGCAAATAAAAGCTCCAATTTTTTTTTTAACCAAATTTAATTTTAGTAAATTTTTTCCTACACTTTTTCTGGTACAAAAGACAGAAAACATCTTAAAAACTATTGTTTATTTTCAGTTATTGTTTATTTCAGTCCTTCCTTCTTTGAGTTGATTCGAATTCAGAGTTGAAGTAGAAACTGTAAATGTTTCTACGTCAACTGCACCTGAATGTCTGCTGTCAATCCTGCTGCTAAGCATCTCCTCAAAAGCCCTCCACCCTTCTCCTCCACCCTTCTCCTCCACCCTTCTCCTCCACCCTCTCCCCCATCCAGCAGAAACAGACCTGCAGCTGCAGGGCATCAGTCCGCTGCTCCGTCCAGCTCTCTGATCCAGAGCGGCTCCATGAAGCATCAGGTGGGATTCAGCCATAACTGTCAGGACTCCCTCTCTGCTCTCACCATGGACACAGGGCCGGCCCCAGGCTCTCCAGCAAGGGGGCCCCAAATACGACTTAGTGTGTCTGAGGAAAACACTGTTGCCAATTAGTTACTATAGCAACGCCAGGTTTAATTGTTTGCACAAAGTTCTAAATACCTGCGTATTTAGAACATGTTTTAGAGTCAACTCTTTAAAACCTGATGCAAGAAATTATAGGCAAAAAAAAAATTAGTTATGTTTTTTTTCCTTTGATTAAATTCTTTTGACATGTTAACTTGTATGTATATATATATATATATATATATATATATATATATATATATATATATATATAGTATATAATTTTCTATTTCAATCACAAACATTTTTATTCCAGTGTTTGCGAGTCTAAATGAAATTCAAAATGTGTTTCAGCTTTTTTTTTTTTTAGCATACAAAATGAATTGATAAATTGTCACCAGAAACATATGCACTAATCCATAAAATATTCTCAATATTCTCCTTTTGCCAGTAAAATTCATGGAGCTGCTTTGCTCCTCAGGCTGGGATAGAAAATAGAAAATATAATTAGAAAGAGAAAGAGGGGAAGATGTGAATGTCAATAGGGGCTGATGCAAGCCATCATCATCATCATCATCATCATCATCATCCCAACATCACCGCCCAGGGCAGCAGACAGGCCAGGACCGCCTCTGGTCATCTAATATCAGATGATACAAGGCAGCATTTATGTTAAATGAATGTAATAATTGTTGAATAATAAATAAAAAAACCTTCTAAAAGTTGATGTTTCTGAACATGTTTTGCAGCACAGCCTGTGGGTGAGGTCAACGCTGTTTTGGGGCCCCTGGAAAAGTTTAGGAACCTGTGATCCAACCAAAGAATCTTTCTTGTTTCTGCTCAGCCGAAGTTTAGTCTGTTTATGTTGTTCATGAATTTTCTCCTGATGCAGCTTCACTGCCCTCGCTCCTCTCAGCTCTCCTTTGTGGGACGGTGTCAGATGTGCTGCAGGTGGCCCCTGCATTAACCTTCACCCTGCAGCCTGTGAGCAGCAGGGCGGGACGCGGCGCTCAGATCGGGTTCCAGCAGCCATTATGCATGACATCAGAGCCGCTGGACAGTTGTGTACAGCTGTGGCCAGAGCAGAGCAGGAACTGGAACAAAACGACCCAGTGAAAACATGTTTTTTTCTTCTTCGATCCAAAAGTATAAATCAATCTGCACAAGATGAGGAAGAACCTGATGAACACTTTCATCATTAATGAGAAATCAAGACTGGGAATGATAGTTTTACCAGACGTGTGAATTCTTATTTTGCCGTTTCTTTAGCTGGATTTGAACTTCCTGTTCAACATTTATAAAACGCCACCGGGTTTTTTTTTTTCTTCTTTTTTCCAACATGACCAGAGAGGAATGTGGAACAGGTGCTGGCTCCGTTTTCAGCCCGGCTCAAAAAGAGCAACTGCTGGCCGCACCTGTTCCCCACCAGTCTGGGAAACTGGACCCAGCTCCAAACATCACAAAGCACCAACCAGTATCATGATTCTGCTACCAAAGATCATCCAATAGAAGAGCCTGGTCTAAAGACGGTGAGTAAAAATGTATTTTCCTTTTAACTTTCAAGGTAAAAATCACAAAAAGCTTCAACAAACAAAATAACTAAATACATAAAACAAATTTAAGCAAAAGCAGATTTAAAAAGTGGCTGCTGATAAATATTGCCCATTGTTTCAAATTCAGAATCTAATTTATTTCAAGAAAGGATTTCACTTAAGAAGCATTACCTTAAAAAATGAAGAAAAAAAAAGAAGTACAAATTTCAGTACAATTTTTAAAATATTTGAATTCACAAAATTCTCCAAACTTCTGACAGATTTCATGTTGAAATGATCTGATTTGATCAACATGTTACCTTTGACTGGATCTAATCAGCCAGAATTCTGACATGAACGTGGAACTGAGGAGGAAGCTCAACATTAGGGTGATGGGACGGAGGCCCTCCAGCCTCACAGACCTGCAGCTCCTCAAACAATCAGCAAAAAGCTGCTCAGAAATTAGAACAAGTTTTATCATTACTGCAGTAATTCTTAAAAAAAAAAAAAGATTTCTCCAAGGATTATTGAGAACAGTGTAAATCATTTTACAGTCATACATTTACATGTAACATTTTTCAGCAACAAGGTAACTCAAAGTGCTTCACACGACTAGAAGGGAAATAGAACAGCCACATTATAGCAGCAAAGGAACGGAAAAACAACGACAGATTTGAAATCAGTTTCTGATGTTCCGGTTCAGGTCAGTCTGGATCTAAAGGGACTCAGTGTTTCAGCTGGTTTGCAATTTTCTGGAAGTTTGTTCCAGATTAGAGAAGCACAGAATCTGAATGCATGTTTGGTTCTGAAGACCTGAGAGATCTGGATGGTTAGGAAATAAAAACTGTTAGGTTTTAATTGATCCTTCCTTTCACATGGTTTCTCTGTGTTTTCAGAGATCTGTCTCATTTCCAGGAAGAAAACATTTTGGTGGAATGAAAAGGATTTTAAATCTAAATAAATCTGTCAGAGGGACGAATCATTTCTGTCTTAGAAATATTGACCGGACTGAAGTGCATGCAGATTGTTGTGGTGTTTGAACGCTGTGTGTTGTCCAGTGAAGCCGTGGTTCTCTGCTGCAGAGCTTCCTGGCTGCTCCACAGAGACACCCTGTGGTAACAGAACAGAACCCGGGTCAGAGCTGCAGCAGCAGAACATCTTCAGCTTCAGCAGCAACTCCACATTAGATGATTTCATGTTTTACAGGTCGTGGTTCAAACGGTTTGGTTTTAAACGGCACAAGCCTGTTTATACTTTACAGGTCTGAAATTTCAGCCATTTATTTTTTTGCCATTTATTTTTCTGTTGGGCATTAAAACAATTAAAACAACTGAAGTTCATTCATTAAATGGCCGGTATTTTGTAAAATGTTTGAGCTTTACGTCACGTTATAATGTTATTTCCTCAACAACAATATACCTGGAGTGTTGCCTTGATTCAGTCAAGGATGTTTAAGGAATCCTTTAATCCCCATGGCAACCATTTAGCTGTGAAAAACACCTGGGTGGACTTAGCCCCGCCTCACAGAGAAGCCACGCCCCCACTCAGCTCCTTCAGACTAGCCAGCAGCAATTAGCAAAATTGTATTTTGTTTTCAGATGACAAACCGTCATATGAATAGACAATTATAAGAACCAGTTGATGAAATGAAAAACACTATGATGAATGGAAAACACCTGCTCTCCATTCATCATAATGACTCACTGTTACTCACTACAGACGGTACATACAGAAGTGTGATGTAAAATATTTTTAAAAATTGTTTTTCAACTCAAAACACACAAACACATATATAAAATATACTTTATTTTATATGACGAGTCAGTGTCCACAGGAGGGCAGTCAGAGACTTTCCTCATGAAAACTGTGTGGATTGTTTTTGGAAAAAGAGTGTGTTTTCACAAGAAGTGTGTAAAGGAAGGGTTGTGCTTCTAGTTTAGCAGAATTGGTTCAGGAGTTTCATGTTGTTTCCATTGTGTGTTAAGCAGCCCAGTATTTGTGTGTGAACAATCAAGAGAAACTCTAATAGAAACGCCGATGTCAGCCGAACATCAACAAAGTTTTGCAAACATTTGTAACAGAAACGATCTCAGCTTCCCTTCGTTTAGCTTTCCTGACACGTTCTGCAGTTTTCCAGGTAGTTAATTCCAACATATTGTTTAGACAAACGTCTCGTCTCTGCTTCCACCTGACCACTAAATTTTGCACAAATTTGTGAAAATAACTAAACCATTTCTATGATGGGATGCAGGACAAAACTGCAGTGAGCTGCGATCACCTGAGAGACAAGAAGGTCAACAATTCCCAATGGCACCAGACAGCTGTTACAGCTCGTCTGTCCACATTGGCACACACACCCCCCCCCCCCCCCCACACACACCCTCCCCCCCCACACACACACAGAGGAAGTGGTGACGGCTGCTTGGAGCCTCTCCAGGGCCGTAGGTGCCATGTGGAGCCATATGGTGGTTCTGGATCAGCACCTCCGCTCCCGGGTTCAGAGGTGGCTCCGTTCTCATTGACATCAGATTAGACACATTAAGGCACATATAACCAGACACAGCTAGCCCCTCTGTCAGTTTACAGCCCACTTTCATCACACACACCATTTATTAGACAATATGTTGCTGCAGCTGAATGGATTGCGTGTCGAAAAAGCTTTGAAAAGGCTTGAAAAGAACCTTTTCCTGCCGTCCAGGAAATTGGACTTGCATGCTAAGAGAAAGGTAAAGTCTTCCAGAAGAAGGATGCAAAATAGGCTGAGAAGCTGAAACTATGTGTGTGTGGGTGCGTGTGTGTGTGTGGCTGGCTTGCATGTGGTGAGAGCTGGCAGAAAAGGCCCTGAGAGGTTTAGCATGCAGGATGGAAAGTACCCCTCACACACCTCCACACATAACTCAACCATCTCTGCTGTTTTTCGTGGAATCTTTGATGTGTCTGACCAGAAGCTTCCAGCTTCTCCTGGTTTTTCTTCCTCTTCACGGAACCACCATGATGTGGATTCTGTCCCTCCACACAGAACCCGGACCCAGAGGAAGTTTTATTTAACAGGTTTCATCCTGTCTGTTTGCCTCGCGACAGTTTTGACCTGGTTGGAATTTTACATCCGTCACCTCACAACTACAACATTCTGTGGATTTTAGTTGGATTTTACCTGATAGACTAACATCCATCGCTGTGTTGATAGACTATAAAAATGTTAAAAACCCAAAATGTGTGGCATGCGTCTGTAAAACGGCTCTTCACTGGAATTACAGATGCAGGTGTTTTGCTATTTGTCTTTGCAAATTTAGAAGCTGAAACACTTTTCTTGTTCTTCTAAGCAAATTATTTCAGGCTCAGTCAGATCCAGTGGAGAACTTTTGTGAACATCAATTTTCCATCTTTGTCACAGATTCCTATTTTGATTTAAGTCTGGACTTTGACTGTGCCGTTCTTTCACATGAATATCTGAACATCTTCACCTTCCTAAAATAATGGCATAAGTCATTTTTTGCCAAAAATGATTTGTTTTTTTTAGCGAAATTAACTTTTGGCAATAAAGAGGTATCTTTTTCTTTCTTTCTTTTGTTGCCAAAATCACTTTTGGCAAAATATGACTCAGGTCATTATTTTAGGACAGGGGTTCTCAAACTCCAGTCCTCGAGGTTCACTGTCCTGCAGTTTTTAGATGTGCCACAGGTACAAAACACTGGAATGAAATGGCTTAATTACCTCCTCCTTGTGTAGATCAGTTCTCCAGAGCCTTGCATTAGGCCTTGCTAATGACCTAATTAGGTGTGGTGCAGCAGAGGCAGCTCTAAATGTTGCAGGACAGCGCCCCTTGAGGACTGGAGTTTGACAGCCCTGCTCTAACCCAAAGCTTCTCAGTTCCGGTCCTCACGCCTCCCTGCCCTGCATGTTTTAGGTGTTTCCCTTCTTCCACACACCTGGATTGAGTATTTTGGTGATTAACAGGCTTCTGCAGCACTTGATGGTGATGCAATCATTTGAATAGGTTGTTCTGGAATAGAAGGACATCTAAAACATGCAGAGCAGGGGGCCCTGAGGACTGGATTTGAGAAGTACTGTTCTAACCCATTCCATTGCAGCTCTGGTTTTATGTTTCCAGTCCTTTTTCTTCTTCTAGTCGGTCCCTGAATCTCCTGTCTTTATTTGAATCCTTGGACTGGGCGTGGAATTATGAGTCCATGGTCTCCATTGACCTGGATGATAGGGGCTCTCAGACTGGCCCCGAGACAGGGAACATCTCAATCTTCTGCTCAATCTTTTCCAATCCGGTTGTCCAGATTGGAGAAGGTTGAGCAGTACCTTCAGGCTAGGCTAGTATTTCCTCAAGAGGCTCTCATCTCCCTGCTCCTCACCTGAACAGACTCTCGTCAGCTCCCGGTTGTTGATTATCACCCATCCTGTGAGGAGGTCAGCACACGCTCTGGAGCAGTGACTGGTCATCTTAAGCCAGACTGATGGCAAGAAAAAATGTCCTTGTGTCAAACTCCATGAAGAGTGAAGTTTGATGGAGCTTCAGTAGTTTATATTCACTATTCCAAGCCTTCCCTAAAGCTGAAAATGACATCATAGCCATCGTGCCGCAGTAAAATGTGTGCTGCTGCGTCGTATCATATAACCGGTCTTTATGTTTGGCATCAGCTGGATGGACGTAGAGTGAAGGTGACTCAACAATGTTATGAGGCTAATTCACCTCAGGAGGTAGAAGTGTTTCCTCAATGAGTGTGAGCTGTAGACTAGACTTTGGAACAAGTGTGATGTAATGAAATGTAAGAAAACAGGTTAAGCAGCAGAACAGCCTCTGGGTGGAAACACAGCAGATGATCCTCCAGTGTCTGTCTGATGTGGAAAACACATCGATCTACAGGATATGATGCTCATAATGACAGGTTTAATACAGCAACGTTCCTTTGTATTTAAAGCAATGAATGGATTTGAAAAGCTAGTATCTGAGCCCAATACAGGGGTCTATGGAAGATGGTTTGAAAGTAACTAGCGACATAAAAATGTTATTTATTCAAGCTGAAAACAGCGTGCATATATAACCTATTTACATACTGCAAACCTTAAAATGCACCATCTAAAGTCAGATACCAGAGTGATCACTACAGGAAATCTGGTGAAATCAGAAGAATATGAAATATTTAGTGTTTGCTCAGGTCATGGAATGTCTTCGGACAGAAGGGTCGACAAAATGCAAAAGCCACAAAGCAACAACACATCAGTAATAAAAAACACAAGACAAACAAACACAAGCATAAACTTCATGTTAGCATAACTTTTAAAATAACTCATGTTGTGCTTTTGCCATTGTTTTGTGGCTCTTTGTTGTTCTGTAACTTTTGTTGTTGCATTTTGTCGTCGACCCTTCTGGGTCACTGTGAGTTTGTTTTCCCCACATTCTGTAATACATCAGTTTCTAATAACCCAGGCCTAGTGTAGAAATCCAGGGTATTTCCTCATTGAGTTTGCATGTCTATTAAAAAAAAACCATCCACATTATGCTAACTGGTTACCTGAATTGTTTCTGTGGTCGTCTGTTTTGTATCTTCATGTGACGGACAGGTGACGGTCCACAGACCGCTGAGAGACCAACCTGTATTTACTTCTGTCGCCTTCTTCTATGTATCTCATGGTTAAAAGCAAAGAACTTCCATTTCAAGCTGTTTTCAGCCAATGAAACCACGTTTTGTTGTTTTGTCGGAGCTAAAATAAAGCCACAGATTTAAGCTATCTCTCCCAGCTCTCACCTAGCGCCCAACTTTCCTTCCTCAGTTGTTTAATCACTCGCTGGCTTTTGTTCCATCCTCCAGCAGAGATAAGTTATGCAGCAGCTGCTACATATGAAGTCCAGAGTCTGTATTCAAATAATAATAAAAAAAAAGGAAATGTGTGAAGGATGGCGCACACCTAGGCAGCCGTCTCTTAGAGTGTTTGCTTGAATAAGATCTGTGCTCGGCATAATGGCTTCTCGGGCTACCTGTGTGTGTGCTGATAAACACACGGCACACCGTCGTCTCCAACCTGCTCACAGCTCACAGCGACCTCCATCTGTTGCCACTTTTGAAAAGAGCGTCTGAAAACAGATTTGTGTAATTTGGCATGTTCTTTCAAATGGAAATAATCCGCCTGTTTCTCTTTCTGAGGTCTGGGGGGACAGAGGGGAGAGGGGGGGGGACAGAGGGGAGAGGGGGGGGGGGGGGGGGGGGGGCTCTCCGCCGCCGCAGCTTTCAAGGTTAGATTAACGGGACGTTTTTATCTCGCCGGGTTCGGTCCGGATGTTTGAAGCACACAGAAGGCCTCTGTGCGCTGCGCTCTCTGCCTGCTATCGGCTCGTGAGAAAGGAACCGTGACTGTACAAAAAAAGTTTTGCCCCGGGAAGAGAAGTGAATGGATGA
The DNA here is from genome assembly GCF_003331165.1 of Xiphophorus hellerii. NCBI lineage: Eukaryota > Metazoa > Chordata > Actinopteri > Cyprinodontiformes > Poeciliidae > Xiphophorus > Xiphophorus hellerii. The sequence goes on from NC_045692.1 coordinate 3,723,363, forward strand.
AAGTAGATCTCAACGATGTGGAGAGAAATTCAAAGGACATAAAAGCGACTCAACCAATTTTGAAGCAGAGAAAGTGCCTGTCAGAAGTCAGCGGACACATTGCTGTGACCTTTGAGTTGCCATTACATACATTTCATAGCATCATCGCCAATGGCGATATAAATGTTGTCTCTAAGTTGAAACGCTCCTATTTTCAGTTTGCCGGACAGCTAGATAAAAGAACATGTCAGGAAAAACAAAAGCATTTGTGATTTATATTATACATGAATCAGAACATTTACAATTACAAATTTGGGTAGAACATGTACATGTCTTACTGTCTTACAAAATCTTTGTGATTTTTGTACAAAAATAAGAGCAAAATAAGGTGCAAAAATGACAAATTTGAAGATGTTTTTATCCGGACGGACGATTATGGAATAAAAACGGACTGAAAACCTTATTTTGCTCTTATTTTTATACACAACTTTTGTAAGACAGTAAGACATGTACATGTTCTACCCAAATTTGTAATTGTAAATGTTCTGATTCATGTATAATATCAATCACAAATGCTTTTGGTTTTCCTGACATGCTCTTTTTTCTAGCCGATTGGTCTACGCCTTCCATCCTCTCCTGTAACCTCCACCAGGCGCTGATGCCAAACCAAAACTACAGCCTCCCTGATGACAGAAGTACACACCGTCACGCTATGCTTCGGAGTGGTTTGGCGGAGAACCCGGGCTCCAGCCTAACCTGGTCAGCCAGTCCTGAACACGCTGCTGGAGCAGGATGGGAAACAGCAACGCTTTTCTGTCTGGGCTCCAAGGTGAGGCCGAAGCCAAAGGTACGGTGATGAAAGGTATGCCCTTTTGTTAGGACTCCAGTTTTCTGTTTTCAGCTCTTTTTTTTTTCAGCATAATCTCTGTAGAACTCTTTGCTCAGCCAAAGTATATAACTGGTGTCATCAGATGTGCTTTTTAGCTCTGGCTTGTGAAAAAGCAGAAGCTGTGAGTTCAAAAGGGAAATTCTGCTGACAGAGAAACAAGCTCCAGCTCTCCAAACCTCACATGTTTACTGGTGCTCTCTTGGTTACAAGAAGTGATTAAAGGAAAAACTGATTGTGTGTGTGATTAGTTGAGACTGCAGCTGGATGTTATGCACCAGATTATAACAAACAGCAAAGACCTATTGTTTGATGCTGAAACTCGGTTTATGTTTAATGAGTCAGTGTTAGCGTCCCTTTGTTCCGACCGGCTGCTTATGGAAACGTCCCTTCAGATCCACCATGACCTGCCGGTGTGTGACGTCCACTTCTGGGAGGAAAATCCTCACAGATGTTTGAGTAAACCTGCATCGCTTCGGATTAATGGAATAGAAAATGTCTGGAAATGCCAATATAACACCTCTGGGATTATTGGGCGGCAACAATTGCTTCTCTAAGGTAATGTCTTTTTGGCTTGTCGTTGTGTATGAATACACCTGGCTGATGTGATCCCTCGGTCAACCAGTTTTTGTACATTTTCAAGTGTGTTAACAAAAAACACCAAAGCAGTAAAGCCCAAAAGCATTTCTTCCAAAAAAACAAAAAAAACTCAATCTGTTTCTCAACTGACAATTTCCAAAGTCTTTTGCCAATTCCGGAGCCGGCGTCTCGTCAGACGGCGTCTCGTCAGACGGCGTCTCGTCAGGTTGAGTGACGCGTTCAGGGAGGCTGAAACACGTGAACGCATGTGGGGAATAAAAACAAGCTGCGCTCACACACCGTTTTCTTTCCCACACTGACACCTTGACGATTCTCACCTCCATTACTGCTCACCTTCTGTTCCCGGCAGGAATGCTGGACGTGAGCCTCCATCTCCATCTAGTAAACATGCTCTCTCGCCGCCGGGGCGACGCGCTCTCCAAAAATCCGTGCTGAGCCTGAGCAAATGCGCTCAGGCCGACAGACGAGCGCTCGCAGCCGCCCGCAGAAAGGACGACAAGTGTACACACATGTGACCCCCGCAGAGGAAGTGAGATTAGCTCTTTGCTGCTGCTGTAATTCAGTTATCCCTCTCAGCCTGAGGCCAGGCGGGGAGCGGGATTCTGCTGCGTCCAGACTTTTGTCTGATTGGCGGCTTTGCTCATCCCTCCTGCACGCAGGTGACCGTCTTCTTCCCAGAGCCTGGCTCCTCTCCACGTTCCACCCCCACCTCGGTTTTCACACAACCTCCCGACACCAAGGCTTCTCTCTTGCTGCTAATCTGCCATCTTAAATATGGCTGCCGTGACGGCTTACTTTGTGACATGACTCTTGACTCAGGAATTTCAACGCCGCATGAGGGTCTGGAGTTTCACTGGCAGCTAAAGTAAATATAGTTCAAACATTTACAAAAGTTGAAGCAGAAGGTCACTTTAGTAATATTTAATATTTAATTTAGCAGTGAGACTCAGTTACAATATTAATTGAGTTAACTGCTGGGTCTGTACTTGATCAGTCTTGTTTCAATATATAATATTTTCAAATTTTAAAAAAGCCTTTTTTTTGCTAAATTAATTGATAAATAGGCACATGAGCACAACAATAGAGATATTTATTATTGTTTCTCATCTGTTATTCAGGTCATTCAACCATCAGATTTGTGCAAAGTTCTATTTTAATGCCTTTCATCTTTCCTGATCATTCATGGATCTTCTTTAGAAATGTGGACTGTAGAGGCTGACATTAGCATTGGTCTTTAGCATTGAGATGCAATTTTAGGCTTCAATAGCTTCGCTGATAGGCTAACTCCTTTTAGCACAACTTGAACACAACAATACTCTTTTCTAGCATCCAATCAGATCCTTTTTTGAAGCAGAATTTAACTCCCGGTGGGTCAAGAGAAGCAGCTTTATCATCCATTCATGTTTTTCAAACGTTGCTTGTGTGTCAGATTCACAGGCGTACCAGAAACGCGTGAACACAAAGGTACCGGTCCGATCCTGTGTTGCAATTTGAACTCAGTTTATTGACATGAATTCTAATTTTCTCATTTTAGACCCAGAGGCGTAACCAAAGAAACCAACATATTCTACAAGACCAGGAATGAAGCTGTGGTTCTGTTAGACAAACTAAAACATCGTCTTCATAATGCTTCACCAGCTCTGTGTTGATCACTGTATCTTTTTTGTTGTTGTTGTTATTAGGCTCAAAAAAAGGTAAATCATCCAACATGAATGTGTTCATTTTAGAAAAAATAAATAAGAAAATAAAAATAAAATTAAGCTATATCGGTTTTGGTTCAGTTTAACAGCTACTATAACCACTGATTGGTTCCACACATCAGCTTTCCTGGATACAAGATAGATCTTAGATTATTTTTTTTTTTACCCCTCCAGGGGGTTTTTTGTGGGCTCTAGTGTCCCTTAAATGATAGTAGGCTGACAGGAAACGGGGAAGGAAGACTTGCGGCAAATATCGTCAGGTCCGGGAGTCGAACCCACGATGGCCGCGTCGAGCACTCAAGGCCTCCAAAAACGGGTCGCGCTAACCGCTACGCCACCACGGCACGCCCAGATCTTAGATTTTTGACAGTTCCATCACAACCGTCTGACTTACAGTAATGATGATTCTTTTCCTTTCCAGATTACCAATGGACCAGGATTATTAAGAACTGTTCACTGGAGTTCAGGTTGAACATTAAATACAGAGAGTTTTGTTCTAACATACAGGATTTGTCTTTAGGATCAGGATTTCTTAACATAAATCATATTGCTTGTTTTAGACAGATCAGACATCCAAACATTTTCCTTTGGAACAAATGTTTCCGTTTTTAGCAATAATTCTCCTTCAACAATAAACTTTATTTCTGACAGCAAACGAGACAGAAAAGCACCAAAGAATATAAAACAAGTACACAGAAATCTGTAGTTATTAACATGTCATCATAGTATTTCATATCAAAAAATGCTCCTTCAAACGTTCAATATAGTTTGTTTTTTTAGCCTAAATCTGCCAGCAGTTTGAATAATCATCAGTTTTCATTGGAACAGTGGAGCAGATAATATCATCATCCGTCAGGAAAGCAGAAATCAGCAGCCTGGCCGGTGAGCCGCTCGGTGTCTGTCTCCGAACTGCGATCACGCGCGCAGACCACGCACGCGCATGTAGTGAGTCACGCGCTCGGGCATCAACGCAGCCACGCAGCGGGAGGCAGCGCCGCTGGCGCAGGTCTCGCCACTTTTCCCCTCCCTGTTTTTGGAAGGAGGTCTCGTTCTCCAAGGTGTGTCTAAACAGAGATGACATGTTGGATGTGCTGCCACGGGCCGCGCTGCCGCCGCGCCAGAAAAGCAGCTGCGCTTGTTTTATTTCCCCTTTTCTCTTTCAGTTTCTTCTCTTTCCGTGCGGAACGCAGCGCCGTGCCAGAGAAAACCGAGTCATTGTTTCTTTTTTTTTTTAATGCTTGTTCCATTCCTCAGGTTTTTTTTATCCCGACTTAAAAATACCGACGAGTCGTTGAAGAGACTCGACAAGCGGAGTGACGCTCGGGTTAATTTGGGCATTTGACGCCTGAGGAGTTTTCTGTCATGTTGCATTAAACACTTGGGTTGTTTTTTTTTTTGTTTGTTTTGTTTTTTCGTTCCTCTCCACTCTGACATGTTTGCACAAACGTTTCCTTATGACTTGATTCCTTCATTACGCCACGTCACCGTGTCTGACGTTTCATCTGATCCGTCTGAGCGAATATCTAATGAGACTCTGATGGACAACTCTGAGGGAGAATCACGTCAGAGAGGCAAAGAACGGAGGAGGAAGGTGATCCGGATCCGATCCGGATTCCTTTTCAGCACTTTGACACTTTTCTTTGAAATAGGATGTCTCCAATTAGACTGAGGCAGCGGCACACAGAAGATCCCCCTCCAGCCAGGTTATAGAACATGTAAAAATACACCGTTTTATTTCATATGCAGCTCAAAATGAAGTTATAAAGTGCAGTGGATCATAACTGTCCTCCACACACGTCACATTAGGTGTTTTTTTGTGTGTTTATTTGAGGAAAGTGCTTACTTTTGTATTTTTGAGAAATTCTGAAATAAAAGTGATGTAGCAACAAACACAACATGAGCAACTGAAGACTAAAAGTGCTGAAGCAAAGAGTATAATACGGTATATTTGTTTTGTTTTATTTTACCAGAAAATGTAACTTTTAAAAGGATTAATTGTTCCTTTTCCCTCTCAGAGCAGGGAACATGTTGCTTTGTAGCAGGTTTTCAGTTTGGCTGCTAACTTTGAAACTGACGGGATGTAAATGAGGTCATCTTTGTAAAAAAAAAAAAAAAGCTGCTTGATTATGGAAAAAAATGTGTAATCAGTTATTTTGGTCAATATTGAACCGTGATTATATAAACCTTTTTTTTTAACTGCCTTTGGAGAACAGAGTTTCATCTTGAACAGAATCCTTTCCTGTTGAAGTTTTTCTTAACATACCTGATATAATATTTATTAAAAAGTAGGAAATTATTCAAAAAATTCTAAGCAATACATAAAAACATGAATCACAAGAAGTGATTTGGATTACACAAATTTGTTCACAATTTAGTGCATTAAGATACTAAAAATGTAATACATGTATTTAAACAGGTAAACAAACCTATTTAAAATCCATTAAAGGAGCAGTATTCATAAAGACATTTACTTTTTTGATTGTTACATCATGTTATTCCTTCATTTAAAAAAACCTGGAGTGTCGGCTTGATTCTTTCATGTTTGATAAATTATTTAATCTCCATGGCAACCATTAAGCTGTGCAAAATACCTGGATGAAGGATGAAGCTCCTCCTCTGAGCTGTAGCTCACAAATCCCCTTGATCCCCCCTCAGCTCCTTCAGACTAGCCAGCAGCGATTAGCAAACACCTGGTGAAAGTGATCATCTGCTGAGCTCATTGTAGGAGCTGCTTCTCAGTGCATCACCAGTAACGACTTTGTTAAAGGGTTAATAGAGGAGCCATGTTGTGATCACTTCCTGAAGGCGGAGTTTCAGAAAGAGCAGGAGTTTTTAAAGAGACAGAGACCCAATTCCAAGAAGTTCAATTACAAAGTCAAGTCTCTTTTAAGTCATATTAGATATAGCCTTTTATAAGAACTGAAGGTAAGTTGGTTTGTTATAAAATAATACTGTGTGGCCGGAAAACACATAATACTGACTTGTTTCTGGGTCTGTGCAGACAAATCTTGCATTGTTTGTTTGTTTTTTTCTCTCAGATATTTCCAGGTTTTTTCTGGCAAAGTTGCAACTTTTCAAAATCAATAATTTCCTTGTTTTTTTTCCCCTGAAAATTTCTGATTTTTTTCTCTTTTTTGGTGGAAATTCAGTCCTTCTCTTTTTTCTACCTTCAATGGAAGCAATACACCATGGTACCGGTCAGTCGTTGCCCTCCCCCCCCACACTGGGTGAGCAGTGGTCTCAGTCTGGCTCCTGCCTGGTCCACCTTCCTGGATGAAGACCAAATCAAGAGACAAGAGTTCTTTGTGGGAGGACAGAGATGGGACAAAGACTTGAGACCAGAAGACGAGTTCTCCAGTGGATCCTTTATCTAGAAAATCCTGCATCTGCTTTCATTTCAGAGAAATTCCTTGCTGTGGAGCTATAAATGAATCTTAATTTGAAGGATCCAGTGATGTGTTTGCCCTGCAGGACCTGTGCTGCTTTTAAACACCACTTTCTGTGTGTCAGGTCCAACGGCGTCTCCTCTCCTCTCCTCTCCACCTGATAAGCCGTTTAAAGCTGACAGAGCAGGATCTGCTAAATGGAAACACGATGAAAGCGACCCACACTCAGCCGATTGCCTTGGCTTGCATCATTTCGCCTCCCTGGCTGAATTAGTGCTAACAAGGTGGCAATAAAACAAATGAGAGTCGTAACGCAGAGTTCAGGTTCTGAAGCGGTGCTGTGCTGCAGGGGCGGTGGTGGTGGTACCTGTGGGGGGTCACAGGTACCGCTGCAGGTTCTGGTCCAGACCTGAGTGAGTATCGGGTTCGCTGCAGCGGCTCCAGGGCCCGTACCCGGTTTAGATTTACCGCCTCCCTGGAACAGAGTGAGGAACGTCCCCTGCATCTGGTTTCCACTGACAAATCAAAGCCAGTTGTGGTGGGAGGGCAGCGCAGTTAACCAAAACAGGCCGCTTCATCATTTTTACGGCCAGTAGGAGTTTGCAGCTTTTAAATCTTTGTTCCTGTGGTCTGTTAGTCACCACTTCGGGTGGCTCCCAGCAGCGGCGAGGAGGAGAGGAAGGTGCAGATGCAGGTGGAGCCGAACAGACAGGCAGTCTCCGAGGACAGCAGGAGGTGGGGGAGGGGGGACGTGGACGGGATCAGGTTCAGGTTGGACTGCAGCGACGGCACAAACGGAAAGACGAGACGCCGGGATCGGTCGGTACGGCTGATGTCATTGTTACACTGAGTCGTTATGGTAACGTTGAGTTGTAACGTCTGAGTTGTTTCTCAGATCAAAACATGAGGAGATAAACAGTTATTGATGGGAAGAGTTTATTTAGCTCCGTTTAAGAGCAGCCATGTTGTTTCTCTGTAGAACTCCTTCAGCAACATGTTTAAAGTTGCAGTATTATGACCAATCAACTTTCTCCTTAGCTGTTTTATCTGTTTGGTTCTGGTTCTGCAGCCACAGAACCAGAACCAAACACAGAGAAGCAGCTTTCAGCTTTCAGAAAACAGCAAAACAGCCAAAACACAGAGTTCTAAAAACCCATCTGGTTACATAATAAATGAAACATTGACCAACATATTAATAAGTATAATTTTTGGTGAATGCACTCATTAAAATGTAATGTTTGCTCAGTTGTTGACTGTGTGGTGTTTTATTTTTAACTTTGTGATTTTCTTAAATGATTCTTAGATTTATTATGTAAAAACATAACATATGAACCGACTTGTTGCTAAAATGTGCTGCACAAATAAACTTGATTGATTGAAATATGAAATAGGGATTATTAGTTTAGTGGGAATGAATACAGTCAATTCAATTCACTCTTTTATCTGCCTGCTAAAACTCTCATGGACTGATGTTACAATACAGACAGATATCATTCACTCTCTCCTTTCATTTTCCGAGTTATTGTAAATTGAAAACTATCTTGTTGACGTTTCAACATTAAAGATTATGACTTTAAGAGCCTTCCTCTTCCACCTTCTCCTCCTCAAATCAAAGACTAACATTCCTCCTTCTTCCTGCTTCCAAACATATGAAGCTGGGTGGAGCCAACATCTGCTGAATGAGGAAGCTGATTGGCTGCTGCCTCTCTACACTGACAGGTGAGTCATAGATCAGAGTTCTAACTGGTTTCTGTGTTCAGGAAGTGAAACTCACACAGTCACTGTGACTGAGAGCAGAAATGGAGCAGAATCAGCTGGACAGTGAAACTTTCTCCTGTTCCATCTGTCTGGATCTACTGAAGGATCCAGTGACTACTTCCTGTGGACACAGCTACTGTATGAAGTGTATTAAAGCCCAGTGGGATGAAGAGGATCAGAAGGGAATCCACAGCTGCCCTCAGTGCAGGGAGACATTCACACCGAGGCCTGTGCTAAAGAAGAACACCATGCTAGCAGCTTTAGTGGAGCAGATGAAGAAGACTGGACTCCAAGCTGCTGCTGCTGCTGACCACTGCTATGCTGGACCTGAAGATGTGGCCTGTGATTTCTGCACTGGAAGAAAACTGAAAGCCATCAAGTCCTGTTTAGTCTGTCTGGCCTCTTACTGTGAGAAACACCTTCAGTCTCATTATGATTCAGCTACATTTAAGAAACACAAGCTGGTGGAGCCGAACAAGAACCTCCAGGAGAACATGTGCTCTAAGCATGATGAGGTGATGAAGATGTTCTGCCGCACTGATCAGAAGTGTGTCTGTCTCATCTGTTTAATGGAGGAACATAAAGGTCATGACTCAGTGTCAGCTGCAACAGAAAGGACTGAGAGGCAGAGAGAGCTGGAGGAGAGACGAGGAAACATCCAGCAGAGAATCCAGGACAGAGAGGAAGATGTGAAGCTGCTTCAACAGGAGGTGGAGGCCATCAATCACTCTGCTGATAAAACAGTGGAGGACAGTGAGAAGATCTTCACCCAGCTGATCCGTCTCCTCCAGAAAAGAAGCTCTGAGGTGAAGCAGCAGATCAGATCCCAGCAGGAAACTCAAGTGAGTCGAGTCAAAGATGTTCAGGAGAAGCTGGAGCAGGAGATCACTGAGCTGAAGAGGAAAGACGTTGAGCTGGAGCAGCTCTCACACACACAGGATAACAACCAGTTTCTCCTCAAATACCCCTCACTGCCAGAACTCAGTGAGTCGACACACTCATCCAGCATCAACATCCGTCCTCTGAGACACTTTGAGGACGTGACAGCAGCTGTGTCAGAGCTCAGAGACAAACTACAGGACATCCTGAGAGACAAATGGACAAACAACTCACTGATGGTCACTGAGGTGGATGTTCTACTGTCAGGACCAGAACCAAAGAGCAGAGCTGGGTTCTTAAAGTATTCATGTCAAATCACACTGGATCCAAATACAGTAAACACATGGCTGAGACTATCAGAGGGGAACAGGAAGGTGACAAGGATGAATAAATATCAGTCTTATTCTAGTCATCCAGACAGATTCACTGATTGGATTCAGGTTCTGAGTAGAAAGAGTCTGACTGGACGATGTTACTGGGAGATGCAGTGGAGCGGGACACAAGTTTATATGTCAGTCACATACAAAAATATCAGCAGAGCAGGAGGTGGGTATGAAAGTCGATTAGGATTTAATGACAAATCTTGGGCTTTAGTGTGTCTACAAAACAGTTTTAATTTTGTTCACAACAACAATTGGACCTCCATCTCAGGTCCAGGTTCCTCCAGAGTAGGAGTGTTCCTGGATCACACAGCAGGTCTTCTGTCCTTCTACAGAGTCTCTGAAACCATGACTCTCCTCCACAGAGTCCAGACCACATTCACTCAGCCACTGCTGGTTGGAGTTTGGGTTGGTAACCCTGGAGCCTCTGCAGAGTTTTGTAAACTAAAATAGATTTTCTCTTTTCTCTCTGATTGTTGATCAGGTTCTTGGTTCTGCTGTTCTGTTCTTCTTGATTTTTCTGTTGTAAATGTAGTTCTCTCTGTTCCTGGAGTCATGAAGGAAATCACTGCTGATGTTTTTATTTTTATATGACAGAAAAATATTTCTCTTAACACCCTTGGACACCAATTGTTTAGCCTTAATGTTTGTATTAGTATATTTTCCTGTTCTGGTTCTTTCATGTTGGTTTTGTTTAAATCAGTTAATATCAAAGTAAACTGAACTTTTTTTTTTCATTATCTTGATCCAAAGAAGAAACTGAAACTTAAACTTTGAACTGAAGCTGTTTTCTTCTCAAATCTTCAGCTTTAGATCAGAATAAATGTTTGATGTTTTGACTCTTTGGATTCATTCAATAAAACATCTTGATTACTGAGAAATGTGGAAAAATTTGTTACTTTTGTCATTTGGGCAGTGTCCTGTCTGATGTGGTGGTCAGTGACGTAGGAGCTCCACAGGGAACTGTGCTTTCTCCCTTTCTTTTCATCCTGTACACCACTGATTTCCAGTACAACTCTGAATCATGTCACCTACAGAAGTTTTCTGATGACTCGGCGGTTGTCGGGTGTATAGGGGATGGAGGGGAGGGGGAGTACAGGACACTGGTGGACAGCTTTGTGGAGTGGTCTGAGCAGAATCACCTGAGGCTCAACATTAGTAAGACCAGAGAGATGGTGATTGACTTCAGAAGGAAGAAGACATCTTCACGGCCACTGAAGATCAAAGGGGAAGTGGTGGAGGAGGTGGAGGATTACAAATACCTGGGAGTTGTAATCGGCAACAGACTGGACTGGGCATCTAACACTGATGCTGTGTGCAGGAAGGGGATGAGCAGACTCTATTTTTTAAGGAAGCTGAGATCCTTCAATGTGTGCAGCAAGATGTTGGAGACCTTTTATCACAGTGTTGTTGCCGGTGCCATCTTCTTTGCTGCTGTGTGTTGGGGAAGCAGCATCAGAGCCAGCGACTCTAATAGACTGGACAAAATCATCAGGAAAGCTGGCTCTGTACTGGGACTAAGGCTGGAGTCCCTGGAAACTGTGGTGGAGAGGAGGACACTGAAGAAGGTTCTGTCTATTATGGACAATAAACAGCACCCTCTCCACCACATAGTGGACAGACAGCGGAGCACCTTCTCACATAGACTGCTCCAGCTCCGCTGTCGTAGGGACAGATACAGGAAATCCTTCCTGCCACATGCCATCTCACTGTACAATAAAAGCTAAATCATTGTTCTGCACTAATCAGTCCAATTTCGCACAACTGCACTGTGGCACACTTGCTGTACATATATTTACATATACATATCTGCATTTTTTGAATCTTTGCAAGGACTGCTTTAAGTTGCTTTTTATATTGACAGCATGTCATATTTTAATTTTATTTTATCTTGTCTACAATTGCTACTCAGTGGTGGTTGTTGTGTGTCTTGTCTCTATGCTGTAACTGTGAAATAATTTCCCTGCTGGGATGAATAAAGTAATTCTATTCTATTCTATTCTATTTAAATTTCAGAAACATTCCCTTCAGAGTCTCATGTGATGCTTGGTTTCACTCTGCTTCCAGCACTGCAGCACAGAGATTACAGAAACAATAATTTATTGTTTCTGTAACCAATAGGTTAGCCTGTCAATCTGGATTCACACAAGCTTTGGATTCAAAGCTTGTGTGAATCCAGATTAAACCTAAAATCATTTATAGTTTTAAAAGGGCCGTCTCTGTACTGTTCATTCTCTTCCTCCTCCTCCTCCAAACAAAACCTGATATTCCTCCTTCTTCTTCCTGATTCCAAAAACATGAAGCTGGGTGGAGCCAACATCTGCTGAAAGTGGAAGCTGATTGGCTGCTGCCTGTCTACACTGACAAGTGAGTCATAGATCAGAGCTCTAACTGGTTTCTGTGTTCAGGAAGTGGAACTCACACAGTCACTGTGACTGAGAGCAGAAATGGAGCAGAATCAGCTGGACAGTGAAACTTTGTCCTGTTCCATCTGTCTGGATCTACTGAAGGATCCGGTTACTACTTCCTGTGGACACAGCTACTGTATGAAGTGTATTAATACCCAGTGGGATGAAGAGGATCAGAAGGGAATCCACAACTGCCCTCAGTGCAGGGAGACATTCACACCGAGGCCTGTGCTAAAGAAGAACACCATGCTAGCAGCTTTAGTGGAGCAGATGAAGAAGACTGGACTCCAAGCTGCTGCTGCTGCTGACCACTGCTATGCTGGACCTGAAGATGTGGCCTGTGATTTCTGCACTGGAAGAAAACAGAAAGCCATCAAGTCCTGTCTGGTCTGTATGGTTTCCTACTGTAAGAATCACCTCCAACCTCATCTTGATATCCCTGCAATGAAGAAACACAAGCTGGTGGAGCCGAACAAGAACCTCCAGGAGAACATGTGTTCTAAGCATGATGAGGTGATGAAGATGTTCTGCCGCACTGATCAGAAGTGTGTCTGTCTCATCTGTTTAATGGAGGAACATAAAGGTCATGACTCAGTGTCAGCTGCAACAGAAAGAACTGAGAGGCAGAGAGAGCTGGAGGAGAGACGAGGAAACATCCAGCAGAGAATCCAGGACAGAGAGGAAGATGTGAAGCTGCTTCAACAGGAGGTGGAGGCCATCAATCACTCTGCTGATAAAACAGTGGAGGACAGTGAGAAGATCTTCACTGAGCTGATTCGTCTCCTCCAGAAAAGAAGCTCTGAGGTGAAGCAGCAGATCAGATCCCAGCAGGAAACTCAAGTGAGTCGAGTCAAAGATGTTCAGGAGAAGCTGGAGCAGGAGATCACTGAGCTGAAGAGGAAAGACGTTGAGCTGGAGCAGCTCTCACACACACAGGATAACAACCAGTTTCTCCTCAAATACCCCTCACTGCCAGAACTCAGTGAGTCGACACACTCATCCAGCATCAACATCCGTCCTCTGAGACACTTTGAGGACGTGACAGCAGCTGTGTCAGAGCTCAGAGACAAACTACAGGACGTCCTGAAAGACAAATGGACAAACATCTCACTGATGGTCACTGAGGTGGATGTTCTACTGTCAGGACCAGAACCAAAGAGCAGAGCTGGGTTCTTAAAGTATTCATGTCAAATCACACTGGATCCAAATACAGCAAACACATGGCTGAGACTATCAGAGGGGAACAGGAAGGTGACATGGATGAATCAACATCAGTCTTATTCTAGTCATCCAGACAGATTCACTGATTGGTCTCAGATTCTTAGTAGAGAGAATCTGACTGGACGATGTTACTGGGAGGTGGAGTGGAGCGGGACACAAGTTCATATATCAGTTACATACAAGAATATCAGCAGAGCAGGAAGAGGGAATGAATGTGGATTAGGAAATAATGACAAATCTTGGGCTTTAGTGTGTCAACAAAACAGTTTTAATTTTCTTCACAACAACATCTGGACCTCCATCTCAGGTCCAGGTTCCTCCAGAGTAGGAGTGTTCCTGGATCACACAGCAGGTCTTCTGTCCTTCTACAGAGTCTCTGAAACCATGACTCTCCTCCACAGAGTCCAGACCACATTCACTCAGCCACTGCTGGCTGGAGTTTTGGTTGGTAACACTGGAGCCTCTGCACAATTTTATAAACTAAAATAGATTTCCTCTTTTCTCTCTGATTGTTGATCAGGTTCTTGGTTCTGATGTCTCTGTTCTGCTCTTCTTTATTTTTCTGTTGTAAATGTAGTTCTCTGTGTTCCTGGAGCCATGAAGGAAATCACTGCTGATGTTTTTATTTTTATAAAACATCAGCAGTGTCATAGAAAAATATTTCTCTAAACACCCCTGGACGCTAATATTTCAGCTTTAATGTTTGTATTAATATATTTTCATGTTCTGGTTCTTTCAAGTTGGTTTTGTTTAAATCAGTAAATATTAACTGAACTTATTTCTTTTTTCGTTATTTTGATCCAAAGACGAAACTGAAACTAAAGCTTAGAACTGAAGCTGTTTTCTTCTCAATTCTTCAACTTTACATTAGAATAAATGTTTGATGTTTTGACTCTTTGGATTCATTCAATAAAACATCTTAATTACTGAGAAGTGTGGAAAGATTTATGATTTTTGTCATTTAAATTTCAGAAACATTTCCTTCAGTCTCATGTGATGCTTGGTTTCACTCTGCTTCCAGCTCTGCAGCACAGAGATTACAGAAACAATCATTTATTACAGGAACCAATAGGTTAACCTGTCAATATAAACATTCAATCAATCAGTGACTTTATCCATAGAATATTTGGCTCTTGATTTTTGTTCTAATTTAGTTTTTTATTTCCTAAAATAACGTTAAAATTCAGTCTAAACATTTAATCTCTGTGCAGTTTAAGGTTTTTATCAAAGCTCTCATATGGAATCAGATTCAGAGAATAAACTGAGTAAATATTTAACTCTTGATTGTAAATGAAGAGACAAAGGTTTCAGTTCCAGCTCTGCTTTTTACTCCAAGCAGTAAAACTTGTTAACCCTCCATCTTCTATCTGTTCTTAAACACAGCAGCTCCTCTCTGACCACAGGTCTCCTTGTTTCGTTCCCTTCAGGTCTGGAAACAGACACACACCTCTAACACACCCAATGTTCACAGAGACAACAGGAGCAGCAATAGCTGTGAGGATTTGATTAGGACAGACTCATCCTGCTTTCAAAGACTCACACAGACTGCTATAGCCGCCGTATGAACACTAATGACTCCTCTCAGGTTTAACGGAGAAACAAATATAATCTGGTAACTAGTCTAGATAACTATCAATCTATCAGTTTTATCTATAAAGCACCTTCACACTAAAAGCAGATCAATAAAAACAACAAATAAAAACAAACAATTACCATCAAAACCCCACATGGAAAAACACAACTGCATGGAAAATACACAGACTGAGCAGAAATGATTTCATTCAGTAAATCCAGTTAAAAGTCGGGTAAAGACAGCAACATTTTCTGCGGCCCTCAGGTTCTCTAGCAGACCGTCGAACAAACTGGGCCACAACACAGGAAAGAAGCCTCACCATCAGTGTGAGTTCTGACTCTGGGAACTGTTAATAGTCCGGTGCCAGAGGACCTCAGGGGTTCCGCAGGGGTTCAGAAGGTAATATCAGCTCTGCAAGGTAAGATGGTGCAAGACCATTAAGACATTTCAAAATCAGTAAAAGAATCTTAAAATCAATCCTGAGACGTACTGGGAGCCAATGCAGCGATTTTAGAACAGGTGTGATGTGAGCCTGTGTTCTGGTCTGGGTTAGCACTGGAGCAGCAGAGTTTTGGAACAGCTGAAGGCTGGCAGAGTTTTTATAGAGAGACCAGAAACAACATTACAATAATCTATAGGCTGGAAATAAAAGCATCAGAGTCTCAGTGTTGGTGAGGGAGAGAATAGATTCAACTCTGGATATATTTATTAGATCAATCAATCAATCAATCAATCAAATTTTATTTGTATAGCACATTTCAGCAGCAAGGCATTTCAAAGTGCTTTACATCATATCAAACACAGAAACACAATGCAGCATAGAATCAACAATCAAAACACGACATTAAGAAAAGTTTCATCAATAAATTTGTAATTGATTACGTTTCAAATATAATCCTAAACAGGTGGGTATTTAGTCTAGATTTAAAGGAAGTCAGTTTTTGAGCTGTTTTACAGTTTTCTGGAAGTTTGAAGTTTCTTACAGTAGATGATAAAATCCTGTTTTAACTATTTGTTTAATATGCGGAAAAAAACTTTAGAGTCAAGAAGAACTCCCAGGCTTCTCACTTGGTTTGAAGGTTTAAAAGATGCAGTTTGTATTTTTTTTATTATAATTTCTTTCTGATCATCTGGTCCAATGACTAAACTTGTGAGTTTTGTCCTGGTTGAGCTGGAGAAAGTTCTGTGCCATCCAGGTCTTTATGTCTGAAATGTAATTAAAAAGTGCAGTGATTGGCTGGGGGTCGTCACAGACAATGAGATGTAGAGCTGAGTGTCATCAGCAGAACTGTGGAAGCTGATTCCATGGTTCCTGATGACGCCACCAAGCGGCAACATGTACAAGTTAAAAAGTAGAAGACCTAAAATAGAGCCTTGCGGGACGCCATAGTTAACATCATAGATCTGTGAGGAACATGTATCCATACTGACCAGAAAAGTTCCATCTGTGAGATAGAACCACTGAAGAACAAAACCAGAAAGGCCAACCAGATGCTGTAATCGATTTCAAAGAATTTGGTGATCCACTGGATCAAAGCACTCAGACCCAACAGAACAAGAACTGAGAGCTTGTGTGAATCCAGATTAAGCCTAAAATCATTTAGATATTTTAAAATGGCCGTCTCTGTAATGTTCGTCCTCTTCCTCCTCCTCCTCCAAACAAAACCTGATATTCCTCCTTCTCCTTCCTGCTTCGAAACACATGAAGCTGGGTGGAGCCAACATCTGCTGAAGGTGGAAGCTGATTGGCTGCTGCCACTCTACACTGACAGGTGAGTCATAGATCAGAGCTCTAACTGGTTTCTGTGTTCAGGAAGTGAAACTCACACAGTCACTGTGACTGAGAGCAGAAATGGAGCAGAATCAGCTGGACAGTGAAACTTTGTCCTGTTCCATCTGTCTGGATCTACTGAAGGATCCGGTTACTACTTCCTGTGGACACAGTTACTGTATGAAGTGTATTAATACCCAGTGGGATGAAGAGGATCAGAAGGGAATCCACAGCTGCCCTCAGTGCAGGGAGACATTCACACCGAGGCCTGTGCTAAAGAAGAACACCATGCTAGCAGCTTTAGTGGAGCAGATGAAGAAGACTGGACTCCAAGCTGCTGCTGCTGACCACTGCTATGCTGGACCTGAAGATGTGGCCTGTGATTTCTGCACTGGAAGAAAACTGAAAGCCATCAAGTCCTGTCTGATCTGTATGGTTTCCTACTGTGAGAATCACCTCCAACCTCATCTTGATGTTCCTGCAATGAAGAAACACAAGCTGGTGGAGCCGAACAAGAACCTCCAGGAGAACATGTGCTCTAAGCATGATGAGGTGATGAAGATGTTCTGCCGCACTGATCAGAAGTGTGTCTGTCTCATCTGTTTAGAGGTGGAACATAAAGGTCATGACACAGTCACAGCTGCAACAGAAAGAATTGAGAGGCAGAGAGAGCTGGAGGAGAGACGAGGAAACATCCAGCAGAGAATCCAGGACAGAGAGGAAGATGTGAAGCTGCTTCAACAGGAGGTGGAGGCCATCAATCACTCTGCTGATAAAACAGTGGAGGACAGTGAGAAGATCTTCACCCAGCTGATCCGTCTCCTCCAGGAAAGAAGCTCTGAGGTGAAGCAGCAGATCAGATCCCAGCAGGAAACTCAAGTGAGTCGAGTCAAAGATGTTCAGGAGAAGCTGGAGCAGGAGATCACTGAGCTGAAGAGGAAAGACGCTGAGCTGGAGCAGCTCTCACACACACAGGATAACAACCAGTTTCTCCTCAAATACCCCTCACTGCCAGAACTCAGTGAGTCGACACACTCATCCAGCATCAACATCCGTCCTCTGAGACACTTTGAGGACGTGACAGCAGCTGTGTCAGAGCTCAGAGACAAACTACAGGACATCCTGAGAGACAAATGGACAAACAACTCACTGATGGTCACTGAGGTGGATGTTCTACTGTCAGGACCAGAACCAAAGAGCAGAGCTGGGTTCTTAAAGTATTCATGTCAAATCACACTGGATCCAAATACAGCAAACACAAGGCTGGGACTATCAGAGGGGAACAGGAAGGTGACAGTGATAAATCAACATCAGTCTTATTCTAGTCATCCAGACAGATTCACTGGTTGGCCTCAGGTTCTGAGTAGAAAGAGTCTGACTGGACGATGTTACTGGGAGGTGGAGTGGAGAGGGAAACGGGTTCATATATCAGTTACATACAAAAATATCAGCAGAGCAGGAGGTGGGACTGAATGTGGATTAGGATTTAATGACAAATCTTGGGCTTTAGTGTGTCTACAAAACAGTTTTAGTTTTCTTCACAACTACATCTGGACCTCCATCTCAGGTCCAGGTTCCTCCAGAGTAGGAGTGTTCCTGGATCACACAGCAGGTCTTCTGTCCTTCTACAGAGTCTCTGAAACCATGACTCTCCTCCACAGAGTCCAGACCACATTCACTCAGCCACTGCTGGCTGGAGTTTGGGTTGGTAACCCTGGAGCCTCTGCAGAGTTTTGTAAACTAAAATAGATTTTCTCTTTTCTCTCTGATTGTTGATCAGGTTCTTGGTTCTGCTGTTCTGTTCTTCTTGATTTTTCTGTTGTAAATGTAGTTCTCTCTTTCTGGAGCCATGAAGGAAATCACTGCTGATGTTTTTATTTTTATATGATAGAAAAATATTTCTCCACATGAAAATCGAAAATTCTCTGGGCTTTAATATTTTAGCTTTAATATTTGTATTAATATATTCTTCTATGCTCCACAAATCTGGAACAAACTTCCAGAAAACAACAAATCAGCTGAAACACTGAGTTATTTTAAGTCTAGAATAAATGAAACATTGACTAACATATTAATATGTATAATTTTGGTGATGGCCTTATCAAAATGTAACGTTTGTTCAATTGTTGACTGTGTGGTGTTTTCTTTATAACTTTGTGATTTTCTGTCTTTATCATGTAAAGCATCTTGGACCGACTTGTTGCTGAAATGTGCTGCACAAATAAACTTGATTGATTTATTAAAATATGGAAGTTGTAAGTTCAGTGGGTATGAATACTCTTGACTCTTTTATTCAAACAGAATTAAACAAGAACTTGTCATATGGAGGCCCTGACATGTTCATTGATAGAAATGTGCTTCTGAGAGATGAACTAAGAATGTTGAGAGAGAGAAACTGGATTTAGCAATTAATCCATGATGGTTTGTTGCTTGTATAAATTTGAAAATTTTTTGCAACTGTTAAAAAATTTGAGAATGGAATCAAATCGACTGAGAAAAATTGCAATAATAAACAGTTGATTCGGCTCACTCTGCTAACTGCCTGGTTGAAACTCCCACAGACTGCAGCTTTAACAGACAAACATCCCTCAATCTCTACTTTTGTTTACTGAGGCTGTTTGTCACATCACTGCAGAAACACACCAGGGTGTGGACATTCCTGTAGAGATTGGAATAGATTTCAGAGACCTGAGTTTCGGTGACTTAGTTACGTTGAAATGAAAACTATTTTGTTGATGTTTCAACATTAAATTTTATCACTAAAAGAGTCTTCCTCTTCCTCCTCCTGGAATCAAAGCCTGATATTCCTCCTTCTTTCTGCTTACAAACACATGAAGCTGGGTGGAGCCAACATCTGCTGAAGGTGGAAGCTGATTGGCTGCTGCCACTCTGCACTGACAGGTGAGTCATAGATCAGAGCTCTAACTGGTTTCTGTGTTCAGGAAGTGAAACTCACACAGTCACTGTGACTGAGAGCAGAAATGGAGCAGAATCAGCTGGACAGTGAAACTTTCTCCTGTTCCATCTGTCTGGATCTACTGAAGGATCCAGTGACTACTTCCTGTGGACACAGCTACTGTATGAAGTGTATTAAAGACCAGTGGGATGTAGAGGATAAGAAGGGAATCCACAGCTGCCCTCAGTGCAGGGAGACATTCACACCGAGACCTGTGCTAAGGAAGAACACCATGCTAGCAGCTTTAGTGGAGCAGATGAAGAAGACTGGACTCCAAGCTGCTGCTGACCACTGCTATGCTGGACCTGAAGATGTGGCCTGTGATTTCTGCACTGGAAGAAAACTGAAAGCCATCAAGTCCTGTCTGGTCTGTCTGGCCTCTTACTGTGAGAAACACCTTCAGTCTCATTATGATTCAGCTACATTTAAGAAACACAAGCTGGTGGAGCCGAACAAGAACCTCCAGGAGAACATGTGCTCTAAGCATGATGAGGTGATGAAGATGTTCTGCCGCACTGATCAGAAGTGCGTCTGTCTCATCTGTTTAGAGGTGGAACATAAAGGTCATGACACAGTCACAGCTGCTACAGAAAGAACTGAGAGGCAGAGAGAGCTGGAGGAGAGACGAGGAAACATCCAGCAGAGAATCCAGGACAGAGAGGAAGATGTGAAGCTGCTTCAACAGGAGGTGGAGGCCATCAATCACTCTGCTGATAAAACAGTGGAGGACAGTGAGAAGATCTTCACCCAGCTGATCCGTCTCCTCCAGGAAAGAAGCTCTGAGGTGAAGCAGCAGATCAGATCCCAGCAGGAAACTCAAGTGAGTCGAGTCAAAGATGTTCAGGAGAAGCTGGAGCAGGAGATCACTGAGCTGAAGAGGAAAGACGTTGAGCTGGAGCAGCTCTCACACACACAGGATAACAACCAGTTTCTCCTCAAATACCCCTCACTGCCAGAACTCAGTGAGTCGACACACTCATCCAGCATCAACATCCGTCCTCTGAGACACTTTGAGGACGTGACAGCAGCTGTGTCAGAACTCAGAGACAAACTACAGGACATCCTGAGAGACAAATGGACAAACATCTCACTGATGGTCACTGAGGTGGATGTTCTACTGTCAGGACCAGAACCAAAGAGCAGAGCTGGGTTCTTAAAGTATTCATGTCAAATCACACTGGATCCAAATACAGTGAATGGAAGGCTGGGACTATCAGAGGGGAACAGGAAAGTGACATGGACGCATCAACCTCAGTCTTATTCTAGACATCCAGACAGATTCACTAATTGGCCTCAGGTTCTGACCAGAGAGAGTCTGACTGGACGATGTTACTGGGAGATGCAGTGGAGCGGGACACAAGTTCATATATCAGTTACATACAAGAATATCAGCAGAGCAGGAGGTGGGCATGAATGTAGATTAGGATATAATGACAAATCTTGGGCTTTGGTGTGTCTACAAAACAGTTTTAGTTTTCATCACAACATCTGGACCTCCATCTCAGGTCCAGGTTCCTCCAGAGTAGGAGTGTTCCTGGATCACACAGCAGGTCTTCTGTCCTTCTACAGAGTCTCTGAAACCATGACTCTCCTCCACAGAGTCCAGACCACATTCACTCAGCCACTGCTGGTTGGAGTTTCAGTTGGTATTGGAACCTCTGCAGAGTTTTGTAAACTAAAATAAATTTCCTCAATTTTTCTCTGATTGTTGATCAGGTTCTTGGTTCTGATGTCTCTGTTCTGCTGTTCTGTTCTTCTTCATATTTCTATTGTAAATGTAGTTCTCTGTGTTCCTGGAGCCATGAAGGAAATCACTGCTGATGTTTTTATTTTTATGACAGAAAAATACTTCTCCACATTGGCCAACATATTAATATGTATGATTTTGGTGATGGCCTTATCAAAATGTAATGTTTGTTCAATTGTTGACTGTGTGGTGTTTTCTTTATAACTTTGTTATTTTCTGTTTTTATCTTGTAAAGCATCTTGGACCGACTTGTTGCTGAAATGTGCTGCACAAATAAACTTGATTGATTTAATAAAATATGGAAGTTGTAAGTTCAGTGGGTATGAATACTCTTGACTCTTTTATTCAAACAGAATTAAACAAGAACTTGTCATATGGAGGCCCTGACATGTTCATTGATAGAAATGTGCTTCTGAGAGATGAACTAAGAATGTTGAGAGAGAGAAACTGGATTTAGCAAATAATCCATGATGGTTTATTGTTCGTATAAATTTGAAAAATGTTTTGCAAATGTTAAAAAATTTGAGAATGGAATCAAATCGATTGAGAAAAATTGCAATAATAAACAGTCGATTCGGCTCACTCTGCTAACTGCCTGGTTGAAACTCCCACAGACTGCAGCTTTAACAGACAAACATCCCTCAATCTCTACTTTTGTTTACTGAGGCTGTTTGTCACATCACTGCAGAGACACACCAGGGTGTGGACATTCCTGTAGAGATTGGAATAGATTTCAGAGACCTGAGTTTCAGTGACTCAGTGAGTTTGAAATGAAAACTATTTTGTTGATGTTTCAACATTAAATTTTATCACTAAAAGAGTCTTCCTCTTCCTCCTCCTCCTCCAAACAAAACCTGATATTCCTCCTTCTTCTTTCTGCTTACAAACATATGAAGCTGGGTGGAGCCAACATCTGCTGAAAGTGGAAGCTGATTGGCTGCTGCCACTCTACACTGACAGGTGAGTCATAGATCAGAGCTCTAACTGGTTTCTGTGTTCAGGAAGTGAAACTCACACAGTCACTGTGACTGAGAGCAGAAATGGAGCAGAATCAGCTGGACAGAAAAACTTTCTCCTGTTCCATCTGTCTGGATCTACTGAAGGATCCAGTGACTACTTCCTGTGGACACAGCTACTGTATGAAGTGTATTAAAGCCCAGTGGGATGAAGAGGATCAGAAGGGAATCCACAGCTGCCCTCAGTGCAGGGAGACATTCACACCGAGGCCTGTGCTAAAGAAGAACACCATGCTAGCAGCTTTAGTGGAGCAGATGAAGAAGACTGGACTCCAAGCTGCTGCTGCTGACCACTGCTATGCTGGACCTGAAGATGTGGCCTGTGATTTCTGCACTGGAAGAAAACTGAAAGCCATCAAGTCCTGTCTGGTCTGTCTGGTTTCCTACTGTAAGAATCACCTCCAACCTCATCTTGATGTCCCTGCAATGAAGAAACACAAGCTGGTGGAGCCGAACAAGAACCTCCAGGAGAACATGTGCTCTAAGCATGATGAGGTGATGAAGATGTTCTGCCGCACTGATCAGAAGTGTGTCTGTCTCATCTGTTTAGAGGTGGAACATAAAGGTCATGACACAGTCACAGCTGCTACAGAAAGAACTGAGAGGCAGAGAGAGCTGGAGGAGAGACGAGGAAACATCCAGCAGAGAATCCAGGACAGAGAGGAAGATGTGAAGCTGCTTCAACAGGAGGTGGAGGCCATCAATCACTCTGCTGATAAAACAGTGGAGGACAGTGAGAAGATCTTCACCCAGCTGATCCGTCTCCTCCAGGAAAGAAGCTCTGAGGTGAAGCAGCAGATCAGATCCCAGCAGGAAACTCAAGTGAGTCGAGTCAAAGATGTTCAGGAGAAGCTGGAGCAGGAGATCACTGAGCTGAAGAGGAAAGACGTTGAGCTGGAGCAGCTCTCACACACACAGGATCACAACCAGTTTCTCCTCAAATACCCCTCACTGCCAGAACTCAGTGAGTCGACACACTCATCCAGCATCAACATCCGTCCTCTGAGACACTTTGAGGACGTGACAGCAGCTGTGTCAGAGCTCAGAGACAAACTACAGGACATCCTGAGAGACAAATGGACAAACATCTCACTGATGGTCACTGAGGTGGATGTTCTACTGTCAGGACCAGAACCAAAGAGCAGAGCTGGGTTCTTAAAGTATTCATGTCAAATCACACTGGATCCAAATACAGTAAACACATTACTGGGACTATCAGAGGGGAACAGGAAGGTGACAAGGATGAATAAATATCAGTCTTATTCTAGTCAACCAGACAGATTCACTGGTTGGCCTCAGGTTCTGACCAGAGAGAATCTGACTGGACGATGTTACTGGGAGGTGGAGTGGAGCGGGTTATTAGTTCATATATCAGTTACATACAAGAATATCAGCAGAGCAGGAGGTGGGTATGAATGTGGATTAGGATTTAATGACAAATCTTGGGCTTTAGTGTGTCTACAAAACAGTTTTAATTTTGGTCACAACAACATCTGGACCTCCATCTCAGGTCCAGGTTCCTCCAGAGTAGGAGTGTTCCTGGATCACACAGCAGGTCTTCTGTCCTTCTACAGAGTCTCTGAAACCATGACTCTCCTCCACAGAGTCCAGACCACATTCACTCAGCCACTGCTGGCTGGAGTTTATGTTGATAACACTGGAGCCTCTGCAGAGTTTTGTAAACTAAAATAGATTTAATCTTTTCTCTCTAATTGTTGATCAGGTTCTTGGTTCTGATGTCTCTGTTCTGCTGTTCTTTATTTTTCTGTTGTAAATGTAGTTCTCTGTTCCTGGAGCCATGAAGGAAATCACTGCTGATGTTTTTATTTTTATATGACAGAAAAATATTTCTCCACATGAAAATCGAAAATTCTCTGGGCTTTAATATTTTATCTTTAATTTTTGTATTAATATATTTTATTAATATATTTTCTGGTAGGTAGAACCAGAACTGTAGCTTCTGGTTCTTTCGTGTAGTTTTTTTTCAAATCAGTTATTAAAGTGAACTGAACTTGTTTCTGTTTTTCTTTATTTTGATCCAAAGAAGAAACTTAAACTTTGAACTGATGCTGTTTTCTTCTCAATTCTTCAGATTTAGATCAGAATAAATGTTTGATGTTTTGACTCTTTGGATTCATTAAAAAAAACAGCTTAATTACTGAGAAATGTGAAAAGATTTTTTTCTTGATTTTTACAACAAATTGTTAGTTTTGTCATCTAAATTTCAGAAACATTTCCTTCAGAATGTCTCATACATCTAAAAATGTATATATAATACAGCAATCAAAATTTTTAGAATTTGTGGAATACTACCTAAATGTTTGTCATGGTAGGAGAGAGATACAGTTTTGACTGGGCTATTATTTTGAAAGGTTCACAGTTTGTTTGTTTTTTTTACTACAATGTACCTCTATATTCATTAGATTAATGCAGTATATTAATGATCAAAAAAGTGCAAAAATAACGTCACCCTGGTTGTTTGCTTGTTTTTCTTGAAGAACTCTAAATATAACTTCAATTATTCCCATCTCCTTCAACCCTAAAACAAGACAGATATGAAACTCACCAGAGAACGTTTGATATTTTGAGGAAAATGTTCTCACACATAACTCTGTATGTCTTTAAAACAGCAGAATATGTACCTTTTCTCTTTTCAACCAAACTTTTGTCTTACTGATTTAAACCTCACACCAATAACTCAGAGGACATGCTGTTGTGTAGAAAATATGACAACATTGTAATCCTTTCAGAAAGCAGGGCATGCATTTTGTGTTCTCGTTAAGCATGTCACGATAAACGGTAAATCAATTAATCGTACGATAAATTAAAACTATCGACGTCATTTTAATTATCGGCATTATCGTCTCTTCCGGCTTTTTTCTCTTTCTGTTAATGACACCAATGAAAAAAGGCTCAACTCCGGTGCTCTCCACTGACTCCTCCCTTCCTCATTTTACTTAGTGTAAAGCCCAGCGCACACCACATGATCTTAGAGCTGTCGGCCGATTGTCGGCCCATTTTCAAAACCTGACAGACCACACAGCCGACAGAAATCCTAGGTATAACGGTTCGATCGGGTTCGTTCCTGCCGTGTGGTGTCCAACAATGGGCACAAAATAATGGCTACAAGTCCAGTTAACTAATTTTAAAACCAGGCATTCTTCCATGCTTTACTACAATCTACCTGCAATGCATGTGGCTAGTGTCAGTCCTGACTGAATGAAAATCATTAGAACCTATTTATGTCATGTTAACGAAGAACAGCTGAAAAGTTACCGGGTTTATCAACTGCGGTAGCAATTTCGCTCCAACTCCTCCTCTTGTCATTTCTATATTCTTTGCATGTTGAATAAACATTAATGTTGTTTCCACATATCATCTCCAATGTCCGCTGGACTTCGAGTTGCGCCGTATCAGCTGTTTGGGATTCCCCGACGTAATTTCCCCTCAGAAAACACTGAGGAGAATCCGCGCTTTCTGATTGGCTGCCTGTCACATTCAACAGGCTGAGTTAAGCTCCCAGTCGGGGAAAAACCCCTGATTTGGATCGGAGCGGCAACAATGATCTACCGTAACACACCAAACAATCTTAGAAAGACCAACGTTTTAAGATTGTCGTAAGGGGAAAAATAGGAGCAAAAAATCATGTAGTGTGAACTATTGCATCAGGTAGTCGATGTGCCCATCTTCTCTATTTAAATCTAATTATTACTGAAGGGCAACATAATATACAGACTTCATAATCTGCACTCTTTTGGTTGAATGCAGTATTTATTTCCACTTTGGCTTTATGTTGTTTAGTTTTTTTTTTTCAAGTGAGTTTTTTGTTAATGGAGACTGAGAAACCATTTTGTTTTTGGTTGTTTTGTTTATTTTGTTTACCAGTTCCAGTGTTAAGTGTTCTTTTGAAAATAAAGTGTATCTATCTTTGGCAGGAAATTGCATGCATTATTAAGTCATTTCCATTAAATCAGTGTAAAAAGGTCTTCAAACAATATTATCGTTTATCGCAATAATTTTTGAGACAATTAATCGTTGAGCAAAATTTGCTATCGTGACAGGCCTAGTTCTCGTTCTTTAGTCGTCCTTTTTCTGCTACATGGTAATCACTTGCTTGACACAATGTATCTTCTAAACCTGCTGTAAAGCTTACGTCTATATAAGGATAGTTCTGTATGAATGTGGGATGTGAAACATTTCTATTTGTTTCAGTGTAAAAACCACTGAGTCTAGACTCTAGATTCTAGATTCTAGGCAGATATTAGTTTGTGTCAAACTTGAAGAAATGTAACTCAGTTTTGCTGGCCTGCATTAATCCGCCCCCCGTATGAACTGATGTTGTAATGAAACCCATCTAGGCATAGATTACAGTTTGGACTTAGCACAAATTTATTTTCTTCTGCTTTTCAGACCCTTTCCTCCAAAGCTCAGATTTGCTAAACACACAGGATCTGTGTGTTTAGATGCTCTGACCCCATTGGTTGAGCCGCGCACAGAAAGTTTGGATCGGCTTTAGAAGGCAGCTGTAGGTCAAAGCTGTTATCGGTCTGCAGACTCTGGTGATGCTCTCTTCTGACTCGTTTCATTTAGCCAATCGCAGCTGAAGCTAAGTCCTTATTAGCCTCTTTCATTAAGTGCTAATTACACTTTGACAGCAGCCAGCTGTTTGCATCCTGCGCCTCCTGTCAGCTTAGTATGGATTTGCGTGTATGAGTGTGTTTAGAAACGATGCCGTTTGTCTCTGGAGGGTGACCATAACACGCCATAACATTGATGGAAACATGCTGTTGGTTTCGGGTTTACGCTTGTCTCCCCGTCGCTCTGTTGGAGTGTGTGTGGGGGTGTGTGTGCGGGTGTTTTTGTTTCCCCAAACATTTTGAGTCAGTCTGGAGAGTGAGACTAAGAGGATAACTCACTTTCTCCTCTTGGTTACGGCATTTTGTGTTTGTACGTGCGAGCCTCAGATCGTACACCTGACCTCTGACCCCGTCCACCATGTGTTTCCTTCACAGCACAAACATCAACCTTCTTCCTGCTTTGTTCATTTAAAAAAAAAAAATCTAACAAAATAACATCAGCTGTCAACAGGCAGGCCGGATGGTGTGAGAGTGTTTGCTGGTAGTGACTGGCCAGTCAGATTCTATTTAAGCTAATCTACACAGAGAAACTTAGGAGTAACATTAACAGGTCGACTGAAGGAATAATTCATCAGACGGAGGAGGAGAAATGTTTGATGGTGAATATATTAATCATGTGCCTCACAAATCTGGTCTTCATGGAAGAATCAGTCTGGGACAAACGACGAAACGATCTGCAAAATGCATGAATGCAAACTTCAAAATGCACAAAAACAAATGCAACAGAAAAACACAGCAAACAACAACAACAACAACAACAACAAAAAACTCCAAACATAGAAGAAAAAAAAATGTGCCCGCAGGAAATAGAAACTCACTGCAAACTCAATCCACAAAGCAGAACTGCTCCAGGCCACTAGGGGGAGTCGAACACCAAATCATATGGGAGCAGCAGACCCTCAGTAATGACGGGATGTCATGATTTAATGTCCAGATGAAAGTTGGAGGAAGAAAGAAACTGCATGTCTTTTGCAATAATATGGAACAGAACCATATTTACATAGGTAAAGTCACACTCTCCAGACTCCCTCTAGTGGCCTGGAGGACTCCTGTTTTGTGGAGCCAGTTTGAATTATTTCATGCCAGCTGTTCCTGCTATTTGCAGCTTTTTTCCCTTTTGTTTCTAATTCCTGGGGCTGGAACATTTTTTATTGTTTACAGCGTTTTTCTGTCGCATTTTTTTGTGTGTGTTTTGGAGTTTGCATCATTCATGACTTCTTTGGTGTTTCTACTCGTCAATATCTGGTTTTATCTAAATCATTGCAGCTATGGCTGCATGTTTATAGGGGTTGTCCTGCTGGAAAGTGAATCTCAAGTCTTTGTCATCTTTAACAGGTTTTCTTCCAGGACGTCTATGTATTTTCAAGGACACTTGGAAAAAAAAAAAGAAAAAGAAAAAGGTTTGATATTTTTCATCACTCATCTCAGAAAGTGAAAATCACTCCTTACACATGCGGTAAAATATTTCAAGTCTTTATGTTATGATCTTGGTTTACAGATAAACACCCAAAATGTAGTGGAAATATAGAAAACTGTGGAAAAAGTTGTAGAATATTTGTAGAAAATTGAGTGAAAAGAAAAAGTGTGGTGGGAATAGTGTTGCTCCAGCAACAAGGAGAAATGCAGCCGTAAGAGGATCATCAAGGAAAATCCATTCAAGAAGTTAGTGAAGCTTAACTTCCAAAAGATATGAATACTTTTATCATTTTGGTAATTTAGCACTCAAGACTTTTTGTCTGATTTTAGAACATCTCACTCGTCTCCTTTCAGCATCTAAAACCATGAAGGTGAGCGGGACTCCTTGGCTGTCAGGAGTCGATTAATGAAATGAGGGCCAAAAGAAGTTCAAAGTCAAACAGGAAAAAAAAAGAAAAAGCTAACACTCTGAGGAATACGTTTCCTCCTCCATAACTTTCTGTCTGAAAGTCAAAGTGTCTGCGAAGAAGGAAAGTTAATTCCATCATAAATCTGAGGTATGACGCTTAAAACTTCTGGACGTGTCGTACTGTGGTGTGCGGTCGGATCATTAGTCCAGATGAGGAGCCTCAGGTGTTGACGGAGCCTCCTGTTGGCTCCTAAAGGGACCGTCCGACTGGAAACTGGACAGGAGACAAGGGGACAGAGTCGACAGACAGACCTGAGACACGTGGCTGCCCTGCGCTCTGTGTTACATAAATCCATAATTCTTTTATGGGCTCCAACAGGACGGAGATCTAAATCTGGGTTAACAAGCACAGCTCACCGCTAAGAGCCCCGGGCAGCAGGAAAAGATGAAAAAAAGTCTTCTGTCGGAAATTTATTTCCTTTAAATCATCTGAGGCCCCGAGTGTTTGAAGTGGCTGTTGTAGACTTTGGACAAGAAGTGTTGAGCTTAGAGGGTTTTTTTTTTTCAGCTCAGAGACGGAACATATCTGAGGCTGAGAGCAAATAGTAATCCACACGGAAATAGAAACTCGGAACAAAAAAACGGGGGATGCGCCGCGTTATGGGGCAGCTTGGTTCATTGTTCGTTGGTGTCATTACATGTAGAGAGGAAGAGGAGGAGGAAGAGCAGGAGTGGTGCTGGGCAGGCTCGTTGCCAGCGGTAAAAAAAAAAAAAAAAACTGGGCTGAGGCTCAACTGTGCCACTTTGTACCGAAGCCTGTGTTGAATGAACGCCGTTATCATAAACAAAACATTATGGCTGAGCGTCTACAGATGGTTAAGAGCATTAGGGAGATACCTGCCAAAGGACGAGTTTCACCCCCCCTCCTGATTCAGCTGTTAGAATTCAGCAGAGGAACCTGTGGCATATGGCCCGGCAAATATTGATGGATATTTAAATTACCCTCTGCATAATCTAATGATGAATGACAAACATTAGAGTTTCACCTTTACCGCAGCACAGCTTTACAGGCGCAGGCCTCCACAATCACCTTCTAATGACAACTTATTTTATTACACTCAAAGGTGCGACGACTCTGTCCGACTTTCATGTCATGTTTTTGAACATGACATATAAAGTAAAGTTAGAGAAAAGTAAATAAAGCAATTTTTGGGTTATGTAGCCTGTCCTGTGAAAAACTGGGGGTTCATATTTTCCATCATGTTAGTCATTAATTTAGAAATGTCACAGTTTCAGACTTAATATTCAAATAGTAAGCAAATTATATATTTAGCTAAATCTTTAGTTTTTAGCTAAATATTTAGCAAGCTAACTAGCTAAATGCTTAGCTAGTTAGCACTTAGTTGTGTTTAGTTAGCTAACCATTTAGCTAACGTAACACTTACAAAGTGATTACAGTAACTAGAACACACAATAAGACCGGTGCTGGTTCTGCTACAGGAGTAGTGAAATGTGTCGGTGCATTAATGACCACAGACCAGAAAATAAGTTTAAACTGCCGGATTATTATTTGTTGAAAAGAAAAGAAACAACAATATTACAAACAGTTGACATACATTTAACACAAAATTCAATCCAAAATAGTTTCCCTGTTTCTTTCAGAATATTTGATTTAATCCCTGTTTTGAAATTTAAACCTAATGTTAAGTATTGTAGGATACTATTTATTTAACTTAGGTTATATTTCTATTTAAACTCAAGTCAATACTGTTAATCTATTTTGATTTACAGTTTTTTTATCTTTTAAATCTATTTTAGTTACTTAGTATTTTTCAAAAGGTTAAGTTTTTAACCATTTATTGTTTCTATTTTAAACCCAACAGAAATGTTCACATTTTATACACTGCAACAATGAATACTGGATGTGATTTGAGGAAAAAAAAACTAAATACAACAGAAAAACAATTCAGCTAAAGACTGAATAACATGTGCTTCAATTTAACGTATTTTCTCTGAGATGATCGTGAAGGGAAAATCCCGTTTCTCTGAATCCACTGCTATTTTCAGCAGCAAGCATGGGCGGGTCATACCAGTTTGGATGACTCACAACGTCCAGCAGAGGGCGTAGCTCCTGCTGAAGGGCAGTCAAAGGGCTCCTGGGTTACGGCTGCCATCTTGTTTCTCACTCACCGAATCCAACTCAGCAGTCGACTCAGAATTTCCCGGTCCAATTTTCCAGCAGAACCTTAAAGGCCAGGTGTAATAACCAACAAAGCATAACAAAAATTCGTTTAGCTTTGTTTTGTACTTAATAAAGTAATATAATTGCCAATTTGGCAGCAGAACGTTTTGAACATGCTTCATCCCACACCAGTTCATTGGTTACGTCCACAGTTTTTAACACAGAACAGCATAAATGTGCTACTTTAGCTTTCCCTTTCAATTAAATAAAATATCTTACATATAACATTCTTCACAGGAAGTAAAATACACTTTAACTCACCAAATCCAGTTCTACTGTCCGGAACGCAGTCAAGTTGCAAAAAATGAAAAACAACTCCTCCATAAACTGTTAGACAGACAGGTAGACTTTTTAATAGTCAATTTCTCTTATTTTTCCTCTCTTTCACAGTACAACTCAGTTTCTTTTTCGTTTTCTTCTGCTTCTAGCACCAGAGAACATAACAACCTGGTTGGCTGGAGCTAGTCACATGGGCTACACAGCAATGTGACCCTTCAGAATAAGAGATTTTACTCACACTTCACCATTTTATTTGCTGGCAAAAAATATAACAATACAACATTCCTAATGTTTATAATTATTTGGGTATTTTTTAACTATTTTAAGACCTATTTATTCTCATTTATTTTCTTATTTTCTATTTATCCATTTTATAGCTATTTTATGAAAAGGCTAATATTTAGTGAAGGCTATGTTAACCAGGGTTACACCAAACTAGCTCAATGGTTAGCTAGATTCCAAACACTTAGCTAAAAACTTCAGATTGTTACTGTATAGTCACAATCTCATTGTACAATGCTGTAGTTTGTACATTGATGTGTGGAGCTGGTGAGGTTCACTTCAGATTACTGTTGCATCAGGTGCTTCTAATCATGTTTGGTTGGTTTTCAGTCCACTGCTTCCCTAGTTTTAGGGTTTGTGAAACCTTTGCACAGTGTACAAGTTGTCTTAGGTTGTATTTCTTTAATGAGCCTTTGACTATTTAAATATATATATATATTCATATATGAAAGCAGTCAAGTGGATGAATGTAGACTTATTTCTTACATTGACTTTGTATAGTGTGTGTCTTACAGTTTCTGCTTTGTTTCTCCTGTGTACTATAAAGAGATCGTATGCATAAAAAGAAAAGCTTGTTGGAGGTCAGCAAAGAGACTGAGCTTAGAGTCAAACACACAAACATGTTTCTCTACCTTTACAAGGACTTTGCATTGAGTTGAGTTCATTTCTACAGGCTAACCGTGACCCTAACCAGAAAACTAACCATTGCCAGGACATACCTAACATTAAACCTGACGTAACAATGACACTTCTCATGGAAACCAGGGTTTGGGCTCCAAAACATGGTATGTATTAAGAAAATTATTTTTACAGTGCAACAAATACAAGACCACACACAGACCTGGCAGAGCCTACAAAACGTATCGTGTGCTTCCCACTTTTGCTAAATACTTCAGATTGTTCCGAAGAGATTGGAGGAGGTGGTGGGTGGATTCACGCCATGTTGCCACATCAGTCTCCTCCAGCGGGCCAGTCGAGTTCAGAGGAGGCATGTGAAACAGAACAATTAAGACTTCAGCATCCAGCAACTTCTATATGCATGGAGTGAGCAGGGCGGGTGTTTGGAAAACTAACAATGCAGCTTTGAGCTGACATGTTTGGTTGAGGCACAACTTCTTCCTCCTCTAGGTGGACAGGCTGGGTGTGTATATTGTTCTTCTATGATTGCATGAAATTCCCCTGTAATTGTGCTTGGTCTTCCAGATGGGCCAGGGGCCGATGCTGAGAACATCTGAGAGCATTCAGTGCAAACTGTTGGAGAGCAGCCTGGAAACCCGGGCAGGGAAGTCTGAGGGCTTGGAGAGCAGATTGGAGCTTTCACCTGTGAGTTCATGTAGGTATCGGAGCGTTTCACTGAATCCACGCAGCTCATGTCCCGAGCAATAAACGTCAACCACCAGCAGTAATGCACACGCACTTTAACCGGCAGCGTGTTTCCATACTCCAGGCTCTGGGAACCTGCATGTGGCTTGGATCCGCCTTCGCAGCGTGGCAGTGGTCTGGAATGCTGCGACTGAAGCAACCTGGGGGGTTACTCACTTCCAGGTTTGGTTGACCACTTGGTGGCGCTGCTTGCCAGCCTTTAAAATAAAAATCTGACAGTCTGTAACAAAGGTGCCAATAACTGGGTGAAATCAGACCCTACCTCTGGGAGTTACACCTACTTCCTGTTTAGTGGCGAAGGTGTGAAGAGAGGATGATGACACAAAACAAACAACTTCCTGTTAGGTTCCGATAATCGTATAGGGGTTAAATTAAACTTTGAAAATTAAAAAAAAATTGGCTTAGATAATTAATATTTCAGTTTAGATACGTCTAATAAGGCTCTTGACATAATTTTCACACCAGATGCTGGACTCGTCACACCGGTCTCATTTAACAGATTTTCTTCCAGGATTATCCTGTATTTAGTTCCATCCATCTTCCCATCAACTCTGACCCAAATCCAAGGCCATGTTGAAGAAACATCTCCATAACATGATACAGCCACCACCATGTTTTACCTTAGGGATGATATGCTTAAGGCAGTGGTCTCAAACTCCAGTCCTCAACAGCCGGTGTCCAGCAACGTAGATGTCCGTTTCAGCACACCTGACTCCAATATTAGCTCAGAGCTCTGTAGAGCTTTACTGCATGCTGGTGAGGGAGCTTCACCATTTCTTTAGAACAAGGCACATATCTAAAAGTTGCAGGACTCCGGCCCTTCAGGAACGTCCACTGCTTTACAGTGACGTACAGCTCTGGTTATCTACCAAACCATCTCCTTCCAGATGCTTGGAGTGTCCTCTGTATGAATTGTCATAGACTGCAAATGAGAGTCTTAGGCCCCAAATGCAATTGTTTTCATCTCGCTCCTGTTCCATGAAGACCAGATTAGTGTGAAGTACACAATTGATTCTCCCACTTGAGTTGTGGATTATTGCAGTTCCTAAAGTTGCCACAGGCCTTTCAGCTTCCTAATCATTCAGCTAAATCCTTTCGTATTCCTTCAAACATAGTGGCCTTTGTGAGGGGAGTAGCAGTCCTCAGAGGAGCTTACTATTGAAAGTGAATTACCCAAGTAAGCTGGTGTAGTTATAATCATAGCCACAAGGAGGAGACAAAGGCCCAGCAGTCCTCGTCAGGCGTCAGCTGGCTCTGCGTGATCAGCCGTCTCCATGTTTCTGCTTTGTGCTGCTCACTGTAAGAGGACTGTGTGCAGTCAGAGGCACCGGAAACAGATCAACTACCAAGTATTGGCAACTCAAATTTGATATCGCTGTGATAAAGTGAAACAATCTACAGCTGGTTTAAAATTAGCTAGAGGAGGGGAAGACTGAGCCTGTAGAACCCAGACCCTGAGGAAACCATTGCTGGATGTTGCAAGATGAGCAACATGACTTCTTACTTCAAGTTTTGAAAGATTGTTTCAATATTAATTCCACCGACTTGAAAGTTGTAGGCCGTTTATCAACCAGATTTAATTTGAGTTACCAAATTTAAATCTGGCATCTTAAACTGATTCTGGACAGAATCAAAGGATGGAAGGAGATTTTGACACCTAAATTGAGGGTAAAATTCTAATCATCCATTCCAGTTTTGAGTTTTCTTGAATCATAGCAACAATTGTGGGGCCACAGTTGTCTTTAAAAACATTGTTTTATAAGACAACTGTCACATCAGATATCTTCCCCATAACTGAGAACATTATTTTCCTCTATTAAACACTCCATCCTTTTTTAAAATTATTTTTTAGCATTCACTATAAGCATCATGTTACAGAATGGCATTACCATTTTATTCAGTTTGTCTATGTTAACATCTGTCCATATCAAATAACCCTAAATCAGTTGAATTCAACTAAATCAGACCAGAATTTTCTGAAAGACAAAATTTGGAGAATTATCCATATGAAAAACAGAAACGTACTCAAAAACTGTAATAGATCTATGAGTTTGTGGCTCATAGACAAAGAATTAAAAAGTGTAATCGAACCCAAACGGGAAAAAGTTTTGGCCACACCACCACCTAACAGGGTGGAAGCAGTTTATACTTAATAAGAAACAACACAGACTGCATTGATATCAAACTTCATCTCTTTATTTCTCTATTGGTTGGTTCTCATCACAAACAATGTTGAAAATCCAGAACAGGATGTGTATAAACTGTACATGGAGCAAGGCACTGTCCACTGAAGTCACAGTCAGGCTGCTGTCTGGAATCAAAGCTCTTGTCCTCCGGGATAAAAATGCTCCATTCAAAGCCGATTCGTCGGGTTAGTAGAAGGTGACCTTAACTTACACACATATGACACAAAGATTTGCAGCAATAATGTACATTTTATTTTTTATTTTGATAGCTAATGTTTATTATTTTTTTTATAATTCCTCTGTGGTTTTAATATAAATATATATATATGTATATATATATTTGTAATGCACAAACATCCATATCTAGCAGAGTCTGAAGTGGAATGTGTCCAACAGGCTGACAGACCTGCCTCCACTCCAACAGATGGCTGTAAGGCTGCCAGTGGAAGGACCCAGGCTGCTTTCCATATGCTACATATGTACAGTCATTAACAGTGTCATTATAAAGGAGCACTATTAACACAGAGATCCCAGCACCCCGCGCCGCTCCGCTCCCTCAGCACAGCCACCGGGGCGCAGAGAGGATGGAGATCAGCGGCGTGAGAGGCTGACGTGCCTCTCCTCCGCATCGCCGCGGTTACGCTTCGGCTCGGGAGGAGCTGCTCCCGAGCGTCTGCTGCGTGAGCGTAGAAACAACGTTGAAAAAATAAACTAAAATAAAAAGAAGGCTGAACGTCACCCGTCAGAAGAGTCCTTTGGATTTCTTCAGGTTGACCTGCTTCCACCCGGGCAGAGCGCCGTACTCCTCCCTGCTCATGTCCAGGGCTCTCTGGGGGAGAGACACCGGCAGTCAGGCACAACTCACAGGCCGAGTCCACAAACTCATGCATCTGTGGCTTCAAACTCAAACGTCCCTTTTTATTGTCCGTTAAATTTTTAAAAAAAGATCAAATGGCTCCAAGATTCAGTCCAAATGCTGGTGAGCTGCATGCAAATGAAACGCGCTGTTAGAGATGTTAAGAAGTAGAGTAGAAACAGGAGAACCTACTAAGATTATATATATACTGTATATATATATATATATATATATATATATATATATATATATGTTTTAAAGTTATATTTTATTGATTTACTTATTTATTCTTTGGTCTGTTTTATTTTGTTGGTTTTTTTCCTCCCTCTTTTACCCAAAATATTGCTGACACTAAACTAGTCAAAATAATAAATCTTAGAGAAAATAATAATAAATAAATAAAAAATTCATTAATTTAACATTAAAAAAAATTAAAGGATCCTGACGCACATATGTTAAACAATCCCATGTCTGTTGCGACACTAGTTGGTGATGTTCTGTATTTTGTCTTTGTCCTAAATAGATCCATTTTAATGCTCATGTTTTAAACTTATTTTTTATTGTTCATTATCGTCTCTAATTAGTTATTTGTAATTTTGTAGCTCAATGTCTGTTATAGTCTGTAATGTTTGTTTTGTATTCACTCACTGATGATTTAATAATAATAAAAAAACAACAACCATTGGCCAGAGATGTTAGGAAGTAGAAATGCTAACAATATGGAGCCAGTCTGTTTTCCCATGCTAACACCAGTTGGATGGACTCACCTTCCCATAAGCCCCTGCACCCTGGAGAAGTGGAATGAGTGAAATAGATGAGCTCAAAGAGGCACAAGATGGACAGTTTCATTTATCTCCAGAAATCACTGAAACTTTTTTTTTTATAACAGAATAAATTCATCTACAATGGTTCAGTAAAGGAATAGAACTGAAACGACTCATCAAATGAATCACAATTAATTTGATTAATTAATTGAAATAATTAACTATTTTAGTAATCGATTAATTATTAACCAGAGTGTGCAGACTTGAAAAATTCCAAATTGCTGAAAGAACAACGTACAAAAGAGTATAACTGTCTGTTTGGAAGAAGAAAATGGAAGCAGGAAAAGTTGGAATGAGGACGTGAATAAAGCTGGAGGTGTTTTCAGTTCAGAATTATTTGACATTTGTCCGTCACATAAAACCTAATTAAAACACTCAAGTTGTTCTCGTAATGAGAGATAATCTAAAAAGGTTTAATCTGTTCCTGGAAGTCTGTAATTTTGTTTGATGACTAGAAATGTTGCAATAAGCAATAAATCAATTAATCGAATGATCAATTAACATGAGTGAAATCATTTCTATTTCCATAAGTTAGTGTTTTTATCTTTTCTCTCTTTCTACCAAAAACTGGATGATAAAAGTCTTCAGTCTGGTGATTTGGTCTCAACTAGACTCTTTTTCTTAAGGACGATTATGTTTGTAGAGATTTCATAATTCATTTCACTTGCTGTTTCTGTTTTATTTATTTTGGATATTTAAATTGTCTTCCAGGTCCAGCATTGAATATTCACTAGAACTTAAAGTTTATTCATCTTTAAGAATGAGATCTTGCATTATTAACCCATTACCGTTACATTACTTGAAAATAGTCTCAAAACAACAATATTATTGTTCATCGCAATAACTTCTGGGACAATTTATCATCCAGTAAAATTTGCTATTGTGACAGACCGAGTGACGACTTTGTTATAGACCCTTTTCACATGACGTCACACAACTTCCGTTTTGGCTCGAAGCTGTGTATCCTTAGTTCCGGTGTACATAGTAAGTAATGATAAAGTTGTCTATTTCATATATATATATCTATAGATATATATATATATATATATATCTATATATATATCTATAGATATATATATATATATATATAGAGAGAGAGAGAGAGAGAGAGAGAGACTGACAGCATATGTTGATCAGACAGATCACCGGAGCATGGAGTTTACACAGTCTCTAAAACATTTGCCTAAAATAAGATTTGAAGATATATCACGATTTGCAAACCAGTTCTCTCTGACAAAAAAATCTAAATTAGACAAAGGCTACAAATTCTTCACCGAACAATACCTGTTTGACTATGAAGGTAGGTATTTTTGTTTTGCGTAACCGTTAGCTTAGCATTAGTGAATTTTGTTAGCTAGCTAACTACGTGACATAACTGTTCCTTAACCAGAACTTTTTACTGTTTTTGAACTATAACGTTTTAGGCTCTAATCTTGATCAGATTATTAAATTATAGACTGGAGTTGCCACTCATCCCATAAAATAGGGATTTGTTTGTTATAAGCAGAGATGTCCGGTGCCGCCGCTGCTTTGTAATGCCTTTAATCGGACCACTTTTTCGGTAACGAATAATCTAACGAGTTCGTATTTCAAATCCAGTAATCAGATTAAAGTTATTTATCCAAATCATTGCACATTAATATTTTCTTGTGTATTTATTTTTATTCCTTCTTTGCGTCTTTGGGAGAGACTCTGTGACAGTTAGCAGTGACAGAAACATGAACAGTGCATGGAGATGCGCATTTTGTTGCTGGAAAAACAGAAATATCGTCAAGCCCAACTGTTA
Organism: Xiphophorus hellerii; assembly: GCF_003331165.1. Taxonomy (NCBI): domain Eukaryota; kingdom Metazoa; phylum Chordata; class Actinopteri; order Cyprinodontiformes; family Poeciliidae; genus Xiphophorus; species Xiphophorus hellerii. The sequence continues at coordinate 3,761,923 of NC_045692.1, forward strand.
TTTGTGGCTTTTGTCTTGTTTTTTCTAAACTTATAAAAAATAATGATTCACCGGTAAATGAACCTCTAAACGTTACATCACTGACAGGCGGCGGTGTATATGTTTCCTAACTGTGGCTAAAGCTGCTGCTAGCTGGTTTACTCATGATCGGAAGCTGGTTCCTTTGAATACAGTTGGAGAATGGTAAATTGACAATGACTGATAACGGTTATCTAACACGTAAACACCGTTTTATAAAATACAGAGAGTGAACCTCTAACATTACAGCGCTGACAGGCGGCGGTGTATATGTTTCCTAAATGTGGCTAAAGCTGCTGCTAGGTGGTTTACTCTCCGATCGGAGGCTGTTTATTTTATACACAGATAGAGAATGGTGAATTTACAATGATTAGTAACAGCTATCTAACACTTAAATGCTGTTATTATTAAACTTACCTTTTATTATATCCTTAAGATTATGAGAATGCGGGAAGTTTTCAGCTTGGTTCCCAAGGCAAAATCACACCGGAAGTAAAGATACCCAGTTTTGAGTTATGGCGGCCATTGTCTGACGTCACTGTGAAAAGGGTCTATTTACAGTATGAAGTCAAATGTTTCAGTCTGGTGCCTAAAACCCGTCAGTCTTCAGTTTCACCAACCCTTATGTTGGTTTTGAAGACATTAAAGACGAGTCAGGCTTCACGTCTCATATCTGACAAAACGATTTGGGGGCAGAATTCCGGTTCTCACCTCAAAGTCTTCGTCAGTCAGGTAGACTTCCAGGTGCAGCGGGTCGACGCCGTCGGGCAGCGGCCGGGCCAGGACCTCAGCCAGCGGGTAGGTGGTCTTACACAGGCGGGCCAACACGTCTTCCACCAGGATGATCTGGTTACACACCTCGGCCTCCTGAGGACAGGAGACACACGGATCAGGAACAGGTGAAGCATGTCGCTGTGGAGGCCGTGGAGAAGCGTCCCACCCTCTCTGTGATCTCGGACACGTCCTCCCGGTGCTCCCAGCAGGGGAACATGTTGGTGAAGGTGAGCGGCTCCAGACCGGCGTAGATCAGGTAGCCTTTTGGAGGCTTCTTCTCGTTCTTCCCTGGGGAAACAAAGGCCGTCTGTTTCAGAACGCTTCCTCACACTGGCTGTGCTTCCATTGGCCAGAAAAATGTGTAAAATGAAATTACAAAGATGAATTTGCTTAACGGAAACTCTGCAATTTTGGAAAAAAAACAAACTCGTTTAAGAAAACGTTTTTTGCGCTTGGATGAAGTGATTTTTCAGCTGCACTGAAATGCGATCCAATAACGGGATGATACTACTGGCAGAAAAGAAGAAGAAGTCGACAGGAAGTGGTAGGAGGATGGCGTTTCAATGACTTATTGTGTAAAACTTATTCACGTGTGACATTAATCGCGTTTCTTATGCAACGGAAACACCGCAACTGCAAAATTGTGTTTTTTCAACATTAGTGGAATATTAACAAAGTTTGTGCACATGTGGAATGCAAACGCAGTTTCCTATGAATACCTCTGCAGTACTGCAGCACCGTCTCCATGGCGCTCTTTCTGTCAGAGTCCCAGCGGATTCGGGCCGAGCCGGTGCTTTCGCTGTCCTGAGGCCACCAGCCCTGCCACAGGTACACCTCGTGGTGGTTGTCCACCAGGAACAGGGCTGAACGAGAGATGCATTTAGGATCAGATGAGTAGGGATTGTTGGAGAGCTTTGAAAAGTTAGCTACTAGCTAGCGGTCAGACGTAGACACAAATCCTCGCCACAGAAGCTGAGTGAGGATCTTTGAGCAGCCAGAGCTCCAGGCTGTGTTTACCTGGCTGTGAGGCTCCGTAGAGATCCTCCTGAAGGAACGGCATGGAGCTGACCTGCTCCGGGTCTCTGGCTGGGTACAGAAACTCCACGACTGCAAACTCTCCAGAGCTGCTGCTCAGCTGGTACAGACCAGGCGTGAAGTTAAACCTGCCGAGATCTGAGCAGCAAAGGTTCCTATTAAAAGGGGCAGTTATCTCTTTCCACACAACATTTTTTAGCACAATCAAGCACAATCAAGTAACTGTTACCTTCAGTGGTCACAAAAATGGCATATATATCAAGTATGACTTTAAAAAATTGGACTTTGTAATAACGCCTTGAAATTATGCCTCTGTCTCTTTAAGAAACTCCTGCTGTTTCTGAAACTAAACCTTCAGGAAGTCATCACAACATGGCTCCTCTATTAACTTCCACTATTAGGTTCCCACAACAGAATGAAACGAAAAGCACCAGTAGAGCAATCTTTCAAGTCATCAAGTTGGAAACTCTGTGATTTGTGTTTTTCTTTATTTTCCATGTACATCAACACAAAAGAAAACATACTGTACATATCCTCTTTTGGCAAATGATGGTTGTTTTTCTTTTGATGGTTTCATACAGCTATTCAACCAGAGAGCACTTTATCACTTTATGTCTAATAAACAAAAACTAAATTGAAATTGTCTCATTGAGTGACACATGCAGGATCCCCCAACTTCCCCAATGTTTCTTGTTTTTTTTCTGTCCTAAATTTTATTCAAGGTGACATTAAAAAGGTCTTAAAAGTTTGACATGTGAAGTGTTGATGCTGCCACCATGTCGCTGCTTCAGGTTGTAGATTTCAGCAAAAAAAAAAATGTCTGTCCTCCTTTGGCATATGATTAATGATTTTCTTCGTTTTTCCTTGTTTTAGAGACTAAAAATACATAGAAAAGTGATGGCTCTTTCAAAATGACAACTTTACTATAGTAGATTAGAAATTGTTCTTTTTCCAAACATTATGTAACATTTGTGGAATTAATGGAGCCTTATTTAGCTGGAATGAGGGCCAAAATGGCTCTTTGGGTTGTAAAGTTTGCGGACTTGATCCTCATGAATACAGAGACTTTTTACAATAGAACCAGGCTGAGAGCTGACTGACTGATAGTTTAATTTATAGGTTCTTTCTTTGTAACCAGAGCAGCAAAGAGGACCTAAACAGCTCAATAGCTCCACCTGCTGACCAAGAAGGGAGACAGTGTAACTCCATGAGATGCTGCAGCTGGGTTCAGGTCAGCCTTTGGTTGTTGGCTTCACTGTTGGTATTAAAATAAATCATGTAAATGTGAAGAACGTTACACTGATACAAATGTTAAGAAGTTCTTCAGTGTTCCTGGATTATGCCATAATTGTGCAGCTGCTGTGGCTGATGAAACTAAGTATGAACCTTTGGTTATAAGCAGTAAACTGATCAGCTAAAGAACCACACACACAGTGAAGTAGGGTTTTGGCAGCATCATGATCTGGGATTACTTTTCTTCAGATGAAACTTAATGTTTGAGAAAATTGGATGAAATCACCAACAATTCCAAACAGTTACATCTGCCCCAAAACCTTCAGGTGTCTGTCTTGTTTTGAAGACTTCCATCTTTCGCTTCCTAGCAAAGGAAAACAAAGGTATATTTTTGGAAGGATTTAGTCTTTACCTAATGCTAATCGGATAAAACACCCAGGGCCTCCTAAATAGGGCTGTGGACGAGACAGTCTCACAGTCAGAGATGTGGAGAAGTTTTGCCAGGGAGAGAGGAAATATTAAGCAAAGATGTGAATGACTTCTACCGAGGAAGATTAAATGCAGAAACTGACTGAAAATGTGTTAAAGTTGGTTTGGTCGTAGTTTGAAAAAGATGAAATCTGCAACAAAACTCTAGGTAAAAAGCACATTATTAGGTGTATTCAACTTTAATAGCCTTTCATGATAATATTTCAAATGCGGTGCCATTATGTGATTCTTTTTACCAGTTAGACCTGCTGACTCACCATGAAGCATGCAGTCGTAGGCCTTCCTGTCCCTCCTGCCCAGGGCTTCCCAGAACCCCGCCGGCTCCGCTTCTTCGTCACATTCCCATATCGTCACTCTGCTGCTGCTGTGCAGCCCCGTCTCCAGAGGACAACTGCACAAAAAAAGCAAACAAAAAAAAAAGCAGGCTACACTACCAGACCTGTTCATATTTCAACAACAACTTCTCGGGAAAAATGTCCTCAGGAAAGCAGAATTTCCACTCACTGTTCTTTGAGTCTGTTGGCGGCGACGCGTGCCACCTCCCGAGTGTGTGTCTGGGATTTGCAGCCGTGCCACAAGTAAATGAGGGCCTGGCTGACACCCAGCAGAACCATGGAGACTCTGGAACGCAGACTGCTGCAGTGGCAAGCCACCTCCAGCAGGTGGCCCTCCACCTCCACCTCACCCCGCACGCAGTAAAGACGCCAGTCATCTGTGAACAGGAGAAGGTCACTGCTGTGAGACCAAATGGGTTAAATATTGACTACATGATTGAATATAAAAGGAAAAATAGAGCTTTTAATATTAGAAAAATGAAAATGTCTGATATCATTAAACAAGCCTAACTTTGTGAACTTTCCTCCTCCTCTTCTCTTTTCCCTGAGTGGACAATCATTCCCCCTTTGAAACACTGAAGGAAACATGGCGGCTCCTTCCCCTGGAGGACCTGAACCTGGAGGAAAGTCAAGGCGAACATTAGTGTGAAGCTAAAATGAGCATGTTCACACGGAGTTTCACTGTGAACACAGAGGTTAAACCAGAAAACACACTGACCTGCGCTCCCCGCTCCTCGTCCAGCTCCACCGTCATCAGCGCCGACGTTCCCTTCTCGTTGACGGTGGAGTTGCGGCCCTGCCAGAAGAAGTAGCAGCACTTCTCCTTCCCAGCTCCGGCGGTCTTCTGCTGCTCTGGATTCTGTCTCTTCCCAACTGATGAGAAAGTGTAGGAACCACTCTAATCTGAAATCTTTTATTTAGAGCACAAGTTCAGATGTAAAGAGGCAGTGTTATGTGTTCTGTAAGGCAGAAGCTTGGAAACTGCAGCTCAGAGGAGGAGCTTTGTCCTCAAAGCTGGGTCTAGGTTCGAGTAAACAAGTTGCACAGGTGAATGGTTGCTATGGGAGATAGAAGGATTTCTGAAACATGAATGAAAGAACCCAGGCAGCACTGCAGGTATTTTTAATGAGGGGAAAAACATCATAACATAATGTAAATCTCAAAAAAAGCTAATTTTACATAACACTGCCCCTTTAAATCGTTTCCAATCCATGACGGCAGCACTGACCTGCAGCGCTGACCATGTATTTCCACTTGACCACGTAGGTGTCGCCGTCGTGGAACTGGCCGATGCTCTGGCGGGGCAAACGGCTGTAGTCGAACTCCAGGATGTGCCACACCTCCACTGCCAGAGTGCTGATCTCGTAGCTCCGCCACTCCTCGGCCTCCACCAGGCCGTAGCCCCGCCCCACGTTGAACCCGTCTAAAACGGTGCAGACCGGCGCTTGATGGAGGGAAAGCATCAAGGAGGCGTTGAATGCACGAGGGTGATCTGAAGTAGGCTGTTCCTGGGAAAGATGCAGGAAAAGGTGAGAAGACAGAGTTTATATGCAGACTTGCTGATGCTGAACAGGAGAACATCAAATGTTCTGAACGTGACACCTTGTGGTCCGCGATGTCGTCGTTTGTTGTGCTGGGACTGGGCGTCTTCCTGGAGTCACTCCAGTCCTGAAACTTCTCCTTGAACAGGGTGGTCTCATTGTGTTGAGTCAGGCGGCCAAACACTGCCCAGTCGGGCCGGCCCTGGCCTTTTCTACACACACACACAGATAATGACAAGGCCCAGATTTTAGTCATTAATATTAAGCTTTTTAAAACTTCTTAGACTTTTTTTTTTACGTTACATCCAGAAACTTTAATGCGTCTTATTGGAAATTTGGATCCAAAAACAAGACGTGCAGCACATTTGTAAAGCATAAGAAGGAAAATTATATATAGTTCACAATATTTTAGCAATAAAAATCTAATAAATGTGGCATCCATTTGTATTCCGTCCCCAAGAGGCAATACTTCAGCCAGCATCTGTGTGTCGTTACATCCGTCCATCCAATTACAGAATCAAATCTTTTGGTGTATGTCTTCACCCTCTTTGGACATCTAGAGTCACTTTTGCCCATTCTTCTCAAATTAGCTTCAGCTCATTCGTATTGAGCTCATTCATCTGATTCTCAGTTGGATTTAGTTTGACCTACCCTCATCTAAAACATTCTACTTCCTGCTCTGTAGGTGGGAGCTCGGCTGGGCTCCCCAAATGGTTGCCATAGGATACCATAGGATAGCCAAGGATCCGTCAAACATGCATTAATGGGTCAAAGCAATGGGACCATGTATGTGTTTAACCATGGAATCACATTATATCATGATAGAAAGCTCTTAAAAGTCAATTTTGCATAACACCTTGAAACAGTGAGTGGTGTATAGGTTTGAAAATGTTAAAGTGTGTTTCCCTACTTTGGAATGAGTGGGTTACACTCTCCTGGGTCCAGTGGGTTGATGTCACAGTTTGTGTAGTCGAAGGTGCCGTTCCAGAGATGCTTAGCCAACTGGAAAGCAACCTTCCTCTGCGCCAGAGTCACTTCCTTCCCATGCCAGATATACATCTCACTGCCAAAGTCAAACACCAAAACCTGCACAATAATCCAAAGAACAGACAGGATGAGGTCTCCATCATGATCCTAAAACTGTAGGACCTCACTTGAGACCCTGTCTGAATTAATTCTATATTTGTTCTGATTCTAATGGTAATCTAACCTCTTTGGGGTTGAGGAGTGTACAGCGGGGCATTCTGGCCCAGAAGTCGTCGTCTGGGACCAGCTTGTCACCCATCAGGCGGTAGATGCAGTTTGTCTCCACGATGGCGGCTTCATACAGCTCGTCTTCGTCTGGAGTTCCTGCTGCTACAAGAACAAACAGAGGGATTCAGCTGGCGTTCCATCACTGAGCGTTCTTCTAGACAAACTTATGCTATGTTTGGTTAATGATTGACACTTGTACATTCCGCACAGAAAAACAGACGTGGAATTAGGCCGACAACTTCTGCAGCATTTATACGCTGCAGTGCGTCCCCGCTGTAGTCCATGTTCTCTGAACTCTAGGGCCAATAAACTGCATGCAACAGAGTTTCCACAGGAAAATGTGCTAAGGCCTGCTGGTAGGGGTGCTAGAGCAGTCATGCAGCGGCCAACTGCAGTTTTGAGTTAAAAAATGTTTAAAGTTGACAGAAAATTTGCAAATATCACTATGTGTTATTGGAAGACATGATTTACAATCCCAAAACACGAAATACAAAGTCTTAAAAAGGGGCAAACATAAAAGAAATACAATTAAAATAATTTTTGGCACTTCAGTTGTTTTATCCAAATGAAAATGTCCAGAACTTTATGATCTTTTATCCATGAGTTGTCACTTAATTTGTTGCAGCTGCTTGTAGAGAGGTAAAGACAGGCAGTGATTACAGAGTTGACCTCCTTGCCTCTATATATATATAGTGATCATATTATGTTGTCTTTGTGCTTCCAGTCATTTCACCAAAGAGTTCTCTTTAGCTCGTCTTTGCTATCACTGCAAGAACACCTATAATAAATAAACATACAATCCTCAGACTGGTAGGGACGCAAATAAAGCCTGGTGGTCCACCAGGTTTATAATTCAGTTGTTTTGCTTGTCCGCCATGTTCCTCTGCCCAGAACTGTGCGGAAAGTTTAATAGACACCGACAGAGTGGAGAACCGTGGCTTTGAACCGGAATTTGACAGTTTAATCCAAAGCTCACACTGATAACTCGACTGTCCTCCGAGACACTTCCAGAACTCCTGGACTGCATGGCTGTGTGCGCCGGCGCCTTCGTCTATCATCTGGACGTAGTCTGCTCGGCAGCCCAGGTCTCTCTTAGTCTGGATGAAGTTGGCCAATTCTGACGCCTTTCAGGAAAAACAAAATGCAAAGATGATTGATATTGCCTAAAGGGAGAAAAAAAAACAGCAAGCGAAGCTCAACAGACTGATCTCCACGTTCCGGTTCCGTACTTTGCTTTTCTCGATGACATTGGCGAACTCTCCGATCCAGACGAAGCAGTGGTGCGGGGTGACGAGCAAGAAGCAGTCTCCGCTGTTCAGAGAGGAAGCTCTGGGCTCCACCAGGCGGACCTGGACATGCCGTCGGCCTGGTTTCACACAAACACACACACACCCAGACAGGTGGATTATCAGTGGCTACTCTGCTCATTGCTCATTGCCGCCTGGATTATCACACAAGAGCCATCAGACCTAAATTGTGCCCGCCGCGATGAAGTTGACACGGTAAATATGTCTAATGATCATCTAAAGCGCTAAAACTTTGGGGATTTCCAGCTAATGGCAGTCAGCAGAGGCTGTGGTCTAAATTTGAGCCTGTGAATCCTACCGCTGTTCGGCTGGGACAGATAACCTAACAAAGCCCCTGCTGCATTGGATTTGCTTTGGATTATGGGCAGTGGGGGTTCAGAGGAGCAGATCAGCCCAGGATGGCGTGAGGTGACCTGGGGAGAATGATTTAGAGCCACAGCTGTTGCCAACATACGTGTGAGGGAGATAAAAGAGAGACGCCAAAATAGAGCGAGTCCTGTCTCTCCTTTTAGATGTCATCAGCAGAGGACGCCCAGGAAGCAGCATCCTTCAGGCTTCGACTGAATCAGAGGGCATTTATTTTTCCGTTCAAATCAGTAAGCCTTACTAAGCCTTCAAAGTTTTCAATGTGACTGACTTGTGCAACAATATCCAAAAATGATGTTAGCGGTTAGGTTTCAGATGTATTCTTAAAGCTTCTATAAAAAATATGTTTCCATATTTATTAAAACTGTCACTGTTGTGACAGTATAAAAGACCAAGCTAATCCACCTCCTCCCTGTGCTGCTAATGCCTTCTGAAGAGATGCACTGCTCCCAAGGACTAACAACCAGAGTGCTATCAATCATCCTCATGAACGTGCTGCTAAATATGCTACTAGCTGTAGCTGAGAAACAACTCAGCTACAGGTAAATGTCATCTGATGTCATTGGTGGCTATGCTAGCTAGCCTTAGTATCCATAACAGGCTGCTGTCAGAAAGAAGATGCATCACAGAGGAGGAGGGGTGAGTGGCACACAAATGGGCTTGATGGACAGCGCTAAGACCCTCCTCCTGGACCTGATTGGTTGTTTCTAGATAGATGGATGTTGACCAATGAGATGAACAAATGAAAGGATGGATTTCTAGGTAGGGATACAACTGTTACAGTTGGATAAGAAATACAATCCTAAAATGTTTTTATCTTGTTATCCACTTGTTTTATTCCCTGTGCTTTTCCAGACTTGCTGAGATCAAATGCCTTGTTTTCACTTCTTCAGACTATTATAAACTTGAGAATTACATCAAGCAGATGTCGTCAGCGCAGGTTTGTTTGTAAATTCAGAGCTGACTGACCTTTGACCTGAAGCAGCATGAGTTTCTTGTACGGCACGGCGCTGTTGTTGGACGCCTGCTCGGAGACGCCGACGCTGCGCAGGCTGACGCTGCTGAAGTTCTCCTTGCTCGCTAAACCGGCCAGAGCCACTTCAGAAAACCCAGAGTTCTTGTTCACTACAGAGAGCACAACGAGCAAAGATGAGTACAGAACTAATGCCGATTACAAACTATTCCTGAGTCACTATTTTGCTTTATAAGACGGTGCATTATCCTGCAGAAATGAACGTAAAGCAAACATTGCATGTTCACTCATTTTTTTCCATACACATGTCAAACATGCAGTAGTGGACATACCAGAACAGAAACCAGTAGTAGTGGAGGACTGAATGGTAAAACAAGACTTTTGTAGCTGATTTCATCCACAGAAATATTGCAGATTATGCAATAGAAAAGTAACATGAGGAGAAAAACTCCAACATGATTTAAGTCGTTTTGCAATTCCTGTTTGCCAAACAGGAATTTCTCAGGCAAACTAGGTGAATGCTAGTTTTTACTAATACACCACAGGAAAATAAACCAAACATACACACTAGATGTTTTTTCTTTCAAATAAAAGAGCTTCAGTTAAAGAAAGAATAGATGCGCAAACCCTCCTTACTCACTCTTCTCCACCTTCATCCTTTTGCTCTCCAGCAGGCCGATGTTGAGTCTCTGCTCTGTGTACTCGTGTCTGATGTCCTCTCTGGCTGCCAGCTTCTTCAGCGGGTTCCTCGATGACTGAACGTTGCGGTTCGGCCGCATCGCCCTCTTGTGCTGCACCATCGCCGAAGTCAATCTGGAAAGACCGAGATGAAAGGTCAAAGTAAGGTCAAAGCATTTCTTTTTTTTTGAAAGCTCGGTCTCCTGACAGTTGAAGCTTACTTTGGCACCTCGGGGTCAAAAATGGCATCGAAGTCGTCGTCTATCTCCACCCTGTTGGTGCTGCCAGGATGTTCGTCCATGTGGCGGTAGAACTTGGAAAAAGCTTCGTCTTCCAGGGTCATCACTTCCTTCACTTTCTTCTCAGTCACAGAGATGGTCGCCTCTGGCAGGCCAGGCACTGAGGAGAGACATCACACCCGTACGTTTTCACTTGGGTTGCTCTAAATATCCCCAGAGATCCACCGATCAGAATCAATATCTGTATTGTAAAAATTCTAGATCTGGTATCTGTGACAATGTCCATAAGAGCGAATCTGTTCAGTCTAATCCTATGCTTTGTGTTTATATTATATTTTAGAATTCCTAATTGTACTTTCTGAACCATTTGAAAGAAGGTTTATTGCTATTTTTACATATTTGACCAAAATAGTCACCATATTGTTTTTGTCAGTTTCAGTTTCTTCATTATTTACTTTAAATTGGCGGTTCTACTCTTAAATGATCAAATTAAAGTTGTTTTTATATGTTTGACCAAGCTTGTGAAGCTTTTGGTGTATTTAAATGTGATGTGCAGAGTTATCAAATAAAAGTGTAATTCAGAACATTTATGCCTGTGTTTCAAAAAGAAATGTTTTCAGTCAATTCAGCTTTATGTCTCTGGATTGGAATCGGCTGATACTAAATGTCAGATATCGGTATCGGAAGTGAAAAAAAAGGATCAGTGCTTCCTTAAATATCACATCAACAAAATTTTTATTTTTATTTAAAAAACTGCACAATTACTACCCATCAACACTTTTGACAAGTGTCATTTTTTTTCTCCATGCTTCTTACTAGCAGTTTGTTAACCTTAGTTTAGAATAGGACGTACCTTTACTGTTGATCTTTCCAAGGAACGACTCGAGCTTCTCTAGCTTTACGTCCGATTCCAGGTTCAGATCTGGAACAGCCTTAATCGCTGCTCAGACACACACACAAACACACGTTACACATTTCTTGTTAAATGCAGCAGTCTGTACATGTAGACCTCAGACAATCACCAACCACGATGGACAGTATGTTGATCTGAGTGTTTGAAATGTTTCCTGCAGGTGAATATGAGCCGTTCTGTACTTTAGGGTCATGCACATTCACTGAGGTGAAAACCATCCAACAGGCTGGTTTCTATTGGGCTTCCAGAGCCAATAGAAACCTCATGGTTGTGTTGGTGACATTTCTATTTTGAATAATGATAGAAAATAGAAAAAAGGGGAATAAACCTGGGAATTCCTCCATGTCTTTTGAAAAAGAACAAAACAATCAATTAACATTGGCATAAAAAACTATTTCAATCAGACATGCACCAAGAAACTGGATGGAAATCTGATGTTTTTCCAGGAAGTAAAAGGCTCCATACTAAACACTAGCTGAGGTGAAAGTTATGTTGTTACTGTTATTTATCTCTATTTATTTAATGAAGAATTAATGGAAACACTGCAATTGCAAAATTGTGTTTTTTCAACATTACTGGAATGTAGACCAAGTTTTTTGCTCATTTGTAATGGAAACACATCTAGTGTTACATAACAGGTAATCAGAGGCTTGAGGTGAAGAGCAAAAACTGCAATAAGTGTTTGTTATAATAAAAGTCAGACTGACCTTCCTGCGGTTTGGAGACAGCCAGACTGTTCTTTGATTTGGAGTGGAGGGGAGAGTGGAGAGCAGAGGGAGAGGCCAGCCCTACAGGAACACACAAGATCAAACCTGGAATCAGATGTTTCCATCTTCTGCATTGTTGAATATGTATTTGACAAACTGTAAAAAAAAAAAAGATCCATAGAGATGTTTAGCTTGCCCTCTGACCTTTCTTCACCATCCGTGCAGCCACAGTGAACTGGGTGGAGTCATTGGCAGCTCCGTGACCTTTGGTCTTCCAGGCCTCCTCCCGCGCCTCAATCAGCTGCTTCCTCTCCTGGATGGACATGTGAGCCTCCAGACTCTGGCTCTCCATCTCAGCTTCCGCTGTTCTCTGAGGAAAACACAGGAAAATCGGATGAACTCGGCACAACCGACACATGAAGGTAAAACTAAGGAACCAATACCGGCTGCATGCAGCAAACTGTAAATAATTCCATTAGTGCACCAAATTTAACCCAATAAACAGGAACCAAAGCTGCGTCTTATAGAGAAGATCATTGTTTCCAACAAAGTCAATGGGACTCGAACTGGAATTTGCCGTATTTAACTGATTAGGTGAAATTAAATACATGCATAAAACAATGTTCACAATCACCCTCTCTCACTGTACTTGTTCTCAGAGGAACCAAATACACATTTATTAGCACTCCTGGCAAAGATGAGTAGAAACATTTTTTTTTTTATTGCAGTAGAATAATCTCACCTTGATTTGGAAAGAACAATTCATGGGAAAATTATAAGGCTGGTTGATCTTTTTTAAATACCTCAACAACAATAGTCCAATTTTTTCTCTTTTTTCTTCCCTCTCTCTTTTTAAATTCGATTTATTCAAATATGTGACTTTAGAAAGGATTTTTTTAAACTTTCCTTCAAAGTCACCAGAATAGAAAACATAGTCATATAAATAATCTCATTCAAAAATCGCACAGTGAATCAAAGGAGATATAAAATAGATAAATAAATGCAAACCAATTTTGGTTTAAAAAGAATTGTCTGAAATCAGCTGCCAAGTGTAAATAAAATTATTGAATACACACCAAACTGCTGTGTCTCAACAGAATATCAGTTTTACAAGATGTTGAACACCTGGCGATGAATCTGGTCACTAACAAGTTTAAAGTAATAAAAGCAGCAAAACAGCATCACAGAACCTCTCCCATTGGTCAACTAATGGGCATATTTTGTGTTTGCATAATTTTATTGTAAAGTGAGAAAACTCAACAGTTGCACAGACTCTACATCTTTATTTCTGACAGGGTCACCTTCCTTCTCCATGGGTGTCTGTCATCCACCTGCAAGGGTCTGGGTGATCTGGTGGCCTTCAATCACATGGATGGACGGATGGATGAATGGATGGATGGATGGGAGAGGACGAAATTAACAGATGAGGATGGAAATATGGGAAATACCTAAAAGCTGCATATGAAGCGCAAGCTGCAGGGGCCGTGATGCTGAATTCACAATGATAAGCAGTGGAGTCACCAATAGATGGGATAAAACGGCAGCAGGACCATATGACCATTATGTGCTTTAGCAAAACACTGCAAACACTAAATCTTATGAGGTCATTTTTACTGCAGATATCTTAAGACACTTGAAATAAGACAAAACTAACTTACAAGTAGTTTTTCAGTAAGATGTGAGCATAGCTTAAGTCAATAATTCCTTAATACTGATGAAAATGTTCTAAATTAATATATTAGAGGACATTTTCCCCATGTTACAAATGAGATAATCTGAGAATGAAACAAGTATTTTTTATCAATGTTAAGGAATTATTTACTTAAAACAAGCTTCTGTATGATGCTGAAAAATTACTTGTAGTTAGTTTTGTCTTATTTTAAGTGCACCAAAAATATTTGCATTAAAATACTTGGTAAGATTTTGTGCTTTTGCTGTGAAAATAGCTTTTTGTGTATGACAGCAGTTGGCATGACAGAGCAGAACCAGATAATCAGTGGGAATCCGATTATTTTCTCTCTTTGTAAGCTGTTCATGAATTGGTACAGGCATGTGTGTACGGCTTACACTGGTTTGATCAGGTATGTGGGCAGCAGGCAGGAAAACAAGCAAGCAAGACTAAAAAAAACCTGCTGGGATTTCCTACCTGGCTGGCCGTGTCGTCAAGGGAAGTATGGAAAGGAGGATCAGGAGGAGGAGAGGAAGCAGCAGGAAGGACAGGCTCCTGCAGCAGGCGCAGAAAGAGGAAATACATGCTATAGCAGGAAAATACAGCTGATACATGCAGCTCTGTATCCTGATTGGGGTCATGTTAGCCAGAAAATCAAGTCTGATAAAGGCCACTAGCAAGAAATTGTTTTTAAAAGTAGCTTTCCTTATTTCTAGAGTTTGACATTTACATAGATATACACTTCCATCTGGAATAAAACAGATACTACTATGCATTAGAGAGGCTTTTTAAAAATGATTGGGATCGGAGCTCCGACTAAAACAACTTAAAGCAGCTCGGTGCCCATTGTCGGACCACTGCTGGATTTTGCCAGCATCACCCTCAGCTAGAAGTGCTGAAGTTGATTTGTGGAGCCACTTTAAATGAGAGCAGCTGAAGGAATGGCTGTTAAATTTTATAATGCTCAAAGCAAAGTGTAGAGTTAATGAAGCAGGAAAACGGCCTTTGCTATAACTTCCATCTGATAAACCGAATTGAAATACGTTACAAGACAATTTACAGTCCTATGAAAACGGCAAGTAAAACATGCTAATATTAGCCTAGCACTTCAGCAAACGGCTGAGTGTGCAAACATTCATGGAAGCAGACAGACTAGGTTTTTGTGTCAATTCATATTTCCATTACAAACAAACAAAGCTATGATGGTTTTAGACAATGCAATGCTAGGCTAACCTAGCTAACACCATGATGGAGCATAAAGATAGGAAGGAGTGCAGCGTGTCAAATGTTGAGTAAATAAAGTAGCACCCACTTAAACATATACAATGTTTTATACTTCAAGTTACTTTACTATTACTATTATTCTCTGTTATTTTAAATATATTCCATTTTAATGAAATAGACGAGGAATTAGTAATGGTCAAATCATAAATTGCATCATTACTGGCAACAAAAAAAAAAGAAGAAATCCCATCATGCATATTGATATAAATCAAATTTTTAAAGTTGTATGAGACATGTCCCAGTTTTCCCAACAATTTTTGATATAAAAACATTTTTATCTTCACATATGTCATATTTTTATTAACTGACCAAAAATTAAGAAAGTCAGTTTAAGTGACTTTTTATTAATTAATTTCTCAAGTGGGGCTAATTCAAGCTACGTAGCTCAAAATGATTGATAAAATGATTAAAAACATTGTTTATGTTCTTGATTTGTGACCCCCTGCAATCAGGGGTATTTTATTAATACCCTCTGATTTTATCCATGCACTTGAAAATTAATTATGAATGCATAAATAGATAAATAGATGTCAGATCAAAATGTTAACCATTAAAGTTTGTGTGTGACAAACGCCAAACTCACCAGACAGTGCAATGATGAACCCAAAGTGAGAAAATTGTCAACACTAATAAAAGGAACCAACCCAGAACCAAACGGTACCACCACCAGATAACACACTCTGCAGGCTGGATTTCTGTTACACCAGGTTGATTTTTTTTTATCAACAGGACAAAAAAAAAAGAAAAAGAATTTTGTAAATTTTAGACACTCTTCTGATCAGAACAGGGTTGATGAATCTCACCGCAGAGTGCTTTGGCCACAAAGTTCTTACACACTGGCCCTTACCAGAAACGGATTGGATACAGAAACATCCTCAGTCATCATCAGAGAATCATCGTCCTGCAGACAGGCAGCCGAAGAAAAGGGACATTTTCTGAAAGCTCTCATGCCGTGACATGCACTTCATAGGTAGATCAAAATCCTTAAATTATTTTAAGTCTTGCTCGACTACTTATTTTCTGTCAATCTCATCTCTACTTTTGTTTTTTTGTTCAAACACAGGAAACATGAAGGACATCCACTGGTCTGGATAAATAGGAGGATAGAAAACAAGACCGACTGTACTTCCTGTTAGCCTTCATTTAACCTCCGTGTATTCACTCATCTGTCCCTAATTTAAAAATTAGGCCGTTTGTTAAATTTGAGAAATGTTTTCCCCGGAGGGTCTGACATCACACACACAGGAATCAAAACTTGACCTTAAATCAGCTAAAAAATAATAATAATAAAACTTCAGTCAGTCAGTTCGGGTGGAGCTGCCTAAGCTCTGATAAGCAGCTGGAAACAACAGCAGTTGCTCCAAAGAAGCCACAGAGAATATGTCTAAACAGAGAGGTACATGTGCTGCGCCTGTCCTAAAACCTCCCTTCAAAAACACACCAGTGGTGGAGAAACAGAAAAACAGGAAGCATGCAGGGACAGAAATCTGCTTTTATTTTATTTTTATAAGGTGAAAGACATGCAGGCTGGAGCGAGACATTGACAGATTACAGGCAACGTGCAGCTCAGAGGGCAGAAAAGAGAAAGTTAGGCAGGAGAGAATACAAAGGCTACATTTATCAGGACAGTTGGACATTATCATCACACAACAGGTAGTCCAAGAGTTTTCACAGTAACGTTTGAGGCTTAAAGCATACTTTTTACTGGTAAGTTTACACGTTTACTATGCTGGTCTCAATCCTAGGAAGAGGATATAATTTTCCTTTCACAATTTGGCCCCAAGTTTTTAGGTCACTTGGCAGTTCTGGGCTGAGAATTACACATAAATAATACTTTACATTTGCCTAATTTCTTATTTTAAAAAGTTCAAGTATTTCAGCATGTGCTGTTAGAAAGTTTAAGGAATTGTTCATGCTCAAATGAGAACTTCATATTCAATTTATTTTCATTTCAGTTTAGACACCAATAGGGTTCCATACTTATCGAATGACAACCTCTCATAAAATCCTCTGGATATTAGATCATTTCTTCTCATGAATGGAAATCAGTGATTAGATTTCGATACAAGAACAACAAAACATCTACCAGCTGTATAAGACAGAGAAGAGGAAAGACAGACATGGACAATACACAACCTCTCTGTTTAGAGATATTCAAACTATTACCACATGACATTGCCAGTTTAATTTCCATAACCCTTTATTTAATGGCCAGTGATATTTCTTTGATTCTAAAGTTCTCAACATGTCGGCAACAAACGCTCAAGAATCTCTTTAAATCCTTGTTAATGACCAGTTGATACAGGCTGATGAATTAAGAGTTGGTGTGGCGTACACCAACTCTTAATGTCACTGCTGCAATAACGGCGCATTAACAGAACACAGTTTCTCCAGCATTAAACCAGATGACCCATATGATGTCTCAGTGTGGCCCTCTGAAGCGCTAACTCAGCAGTGAGGCGGTTACCTTCTTCCCGAAGCTCTGCTCCGCCTCCCAGAGCTGAGCTTGCTGCTCGCCCTCGGCAACCGTCGCCACGTCCTGCTTCTTATTGATCCTGTTCCTCCAGTCTTTCTCGCCGCTCTTCTTTAACAAGGCGACTCTGAAGGGGTAGAGGAACACAGTGTGGAGGAGCGAGAGGCACTGTTAATATGAATTAACACCCCACACACACCATGTTCTGCACTATGCTAGTTGGGTTCAAAAGATTCACTTTTATTTAAAATCTGCCACTTTAGCTCACTGCAGCCTGGTAAGCTTTGAAAACAGCTTTGTAGCACAGCTCTTAGCTCACTTTTAAACTGATTATTTGGAAACAAATACAGTTTCTGCTCATTTCAATCAGTTAAATTTAGGACATTTAGGATTATTATATTAATTATGTTTACAATTTCAAAACATAACCTACTAATCCAAAACGTTTGATTCAACTTTAACATTGGAAACTGTTAAGCATTACGACTCCTGTATTATTACTAGTTGTGTAATTTGGTGAACATTTTTAGTAAAGTTAATTGCACTATCTGCAATTAAATTGACACTTTAATTGCACAAAAGGACAATATGGTGGCCAATGCCTAGCATGCCACTAAATATCTGCACCAGGAGGACACGGCATGATTAATTTGTGTAAAAAAAAAAAGTGAATGACAGAAGTTGTATTATTATGGACTTAATTGAAGTAGGAGGAGTTTTAACTTGGAGCACAGAGAAGGCAGCATGCCCCTCACAACAAGCGCTCTGTTCCAGACACAGAGGACAACATCCTGTTCTGTCCCCAGACGTCCAAATCAATGCCAACAACAGGAAGTGAGTAGGCCTGACTCTGTCATCACTAACTGACTGCTTTGGAAGTGGGGCTGAGCCAAGCAGGTCCTGAAGTGGTCAGAGTGGGTGAAACGTGTGGCAGACACCACACAGATGTTAACATGTTATGTCACCAATCAATTTAGAGCTTGACTGTTTATCTTTGCCCATCCTCTAACCAGCAGGCTGAGCCTCAATGTGACATAACTAGAATTACATAAACATGTGACACTCCTGTGTTTAAGATAATAATTCCATGGAAAGCAAAAAAATATATTCTTAATATGAGAAACTAACAAAAAGTAAAATTTTTATCCACAACAATTGTGAGAGTAAAAGGGGTTTCTCCACTCTGACCTCCGTGCTGCTCTTACCTCTCTCTAATGGACATGTGTCGGCCAATCGTCACGTCGGTCATCTCTTCCTCTGGATCAAGCTGGACCGGGCCGACCGACTGGCCCCCTGCTGGGGGCTGAGGCTCGGCTATGGCCGATCCGAATGCATCTCTGGATGTTACTGCGGTGGAGTCTGGGAGCTCTGTGACAGCGGACGCACAAGGACACACACACACACACACACCCCCACACACACACACAAAGAGGAAACAGGATCAATAAATTGAAAGCACAGCAATGTTAAAAATCACACCATGAAAATGGGCATAAAAAAAGCAGCATTTGAAGAAGCAGAGACACCGCTCACTGGATTTCATGTCTCTGCCACAACTGTAATCAAACGTCCCACGTTGTAGAAACCCTGAGATTTTCCCCTCTAAGTACAACCTGAGCAACTCCAAGAACGGCTGCTTAACTAACTTCTGTTTTTGGAACCTGACATTCTGCATCAAGACCCTGAAGTGTTTGACTGAAAGTGACGGCTGCTTTGACGTGAAGGAAACCTGGAAACCACAGTCTGAATGTAAAGTTTTTCTTTCCCCCAAATACACACTGGAAGTGTGACTGGGAAAAGACATGGCTGACTGCTGAGTGAAACGTAAACCAGTGTTTGAATGGGCCACAGCTACACTATTCTAGATATTGTTTAGTTTTTATTTTTTTATATATATAAATCTGGGAATCCATGCTCTAAGATTCAGGTCAATAATGCTGTAGTACCTTACTTACTTATACTTATCTAGCAACCCTGAATAGGAGTATCTAGTTTATTTACTTTGGATCAACATTATGAGCTTTTTCTTCTTTTGGTTTGTTATCTTGTTTGTAGTCCCTTTTAATTCCTGTAAAGCACTTTGTATTGCCTTGTTGCTTACAATGTGCTATATAAATAAAATTATCTTTACTCCACCTTAAGGTTTCCTTCCAGGCAAGACTTACACAAAACAAATGTTCAAAAATCTCAATTTTGTTTTGTGGAGTAACAAACATCCACATGGTGTTTAAATGTGACCTGGAGGTGAAACTGCAGAAAGTCTCCAATTAGGAAAACTTCCATGTTTATGTAAATGGTACCTTAAAAATAACTGCACAAAGAAAGCTACATCAGAATGATGAATTTCACTGTATATAGAGCTGGATATGAACTATTTAAACATGCCATTTCAATTACAATAGAAAGAACTGTGTTGAATACAGGCATTTTCTGTAGCTGTTGAAAAAATTCTCAAACTACATTTTGAGGCCTCTGAACTTACATAAATAAAAACTGAACAAGTAGGATGCTTACTTCACACATCAAAAAAGCTACAAAACCAATTTTGGTGATTTTTAATTTTTTTTTAAAAGTTATGTTGCGTCTTTTTGTGTAAATGCAGTTAAATTCTTGTTAAAATTTGATTGGCTCTCAGCCCTCAAGTCAGACAGACAGCAATGGTCTTATGTCCACTTAAATGTAAGTTTCATGAACTGTTTCAAATCAGTATATTCCAAGGCTGATTCTTAGCAAAACCTGTGTTTGATCTCTGTAAAAAGTAACAAGTTTATAACATTTCTCACAAAATGTAATTGTTCAGGTAGGTGATCCATTATATAGTTTTCCTAGTGTAACTTTTAAAAAGTCAGAGGGTGTGTCACAGTAAGCCTGAGGAGAAACCAAAGTCTGAGTTGTTGTTACCTCCACTGATGGCTCTGATCCTGTGGCTGTCTGCGTGTCGTCCTTCCTCTCTTGGATGCCGCCTCTGCTCTTCTCTGTCCTGGAACGTGTGGCTCTCTGAGCTGTCCCTGCCTCTGGGACGCCAGCACTGCTCCCCCTCCTCCTCTTGTTCTTCTTCCTCCCACCATCTCTCCCTCCCAGTGTGCGGCTGGGGCAGAGCCACCTGCCTGACCGCCGTCTCGGGAGAGGGCAGCCTCCTCTTCCCCACCTTCAGGTCCATCGCGTCGTTCCCCCGGTCAGAGAGTCGCTCCATGTCCATGCGGAGGTCCGAGGCGTCTGGGTTGGGCTCGGCACGGACGGCGGCGCTCGCTATGTGGATGTCTCCGGCGTGGTCCGAGGAGACGGTGGCTCCGAGTCTGGGAGCGGAGGAGGCCGAAGTGGCTCCGTACAGAGCTCCTGCGCCGTTCTGAAGCTGTCAAAGCAGGTGGAGTGGAAAGAGATGAAAGAAAGCACACCAAGATGTGGGTCAGTTTTGCTAAAGTAGCTGAAAAGAGAGCTTAAACAAAGTGCACACTCAGGCAGCTGAGGAGAATCACGCTGACTAATCACAGCCGGACTGACTCACTGCACTTCCTGAGCATCAAAGGGCAGCCCGTCCTGCACATCACAAGTCATCTCCCTCCACACAATGCATTTGGCTTCACTAATGCATTCAAAGAACATACCACAAACCCAACAGCCAATAAGAGGCAACAGCAAACATTCGTAGAGACCAAAAGAAATCTGTTTTTCTCCCTTTCTGCAGGTTTAGAGGCAGAAAACTTGTTTTCTCTCCTCTGTTCCCATTTCCTTTAAACATTTTCCCATCTTTCTCCCTTTTTCATCTCTGCCCATTACATTAGAAATCCATTGGACATTTCCAATGTCCATTAGATTATATATACAACTGAAACCAGATATTTACATACACTGAAAAAATAAACTTTTTTCTCACCGACGTTAAATTAGACCAAACTGTCATTTTATTCAACTTCGCTAGAATTACCATAATTATTTCCATTTTGGAGAGGACATTTTTTAGAATTTTTTTTCCCAACTTTCCTTGAATTCAAAAGTTAAAATAAATTTGGTCGGTATTAAACCATCACTGGGGTCAAATCTTTCGGGTTTCCTTACAAAAATTTCTGATAGATTAACTATCACTATCACATAAAACAACACTTTGTTGTTTAACAACGTTTCCGGATTTAGCAAATAGAAATAATTTTGATAATTCTGATTAAGCTAAAGCAAGAAAACTTTGGTCTGATTTAACTTCAGACAGTGAGAACATTTTTGAATATTTGTGACTCGCTGTATGTAAATACTTAGTTTCAACTGTATATATACTGTAAATCTTTATTAGAAATGTCTTTGGCTTTATTTCAAATGTAACAGACAGACAAAAAATAGAGAAGAAAAGGTGGGGAAAATATTTAAAACAAAAGAAGATGGGAGTAGAGGAGAAAACACAAGTTAAAACTCAGGAAGTCTGCCTCTAAACCTGCAGAAAGAGAAAAAACAGAACCAAGAAACCATAACTGAGAAATCTGTTTTTCTTTCTTTATTTCCTTTTTCTCCCTGAAGTTACTTCCAGATAAACTTTTCTCGCTCCTCCCTCCACCACAAAGGTCCCTTTTAACTCCCTTCCTGGTGATGCACTACATTTGGCAGGAACATCCATGCAGGTACCAGCAATGCTTTACCATATTACAGGCAATGATCAGCGCCGAGTGGGCACTTCATCAGAAGCGAGGCCATGCGGCGCACATTCCTGATGCAATCATAGCAACGCGGACGGGAGAAACGGTGCAACGCGCGGCCATTTCTGACTAGAGAACGTGTCGTCCTCTGACGCAAACGCACCGACTGTTCAGAGGAATCTTACTTGGAGTTGTTCAACTGGGCTGTCGCACAGATCCTGTTCATCGTCTATGATGTCTGAATCTGAGAGCTCCTATAGCACAAACAGCCACAACACCACTTATTACTTAATATTGATCAAAAGTAATGCACAAAGAGGGTTGTTTTTTTTTTTGCATCTTTTTGCCATCTCTTCTCATTGTACAACACTTGACAAACCTGTAATCTACTTCTTTAGGGACAAATCTGTGTCTTACTCCACAGTTATCATTTATTTGACCTTTGTTTATGCAGGTTGTCCCACCGAGATCAAACTTCAAAGATCTCATTTACAAGAGAACTGTTAACATAAAACAACAATAAGGAAAACATAATTGTCTCAATCCTAGTAGGTAAATTAAACAATGAAACATTGCCTAAGAAAAAGAGGAAGATTTGCCTAAGATTTGTCTTACAGGAAATTTGAATTGGCCAAAGTGATCAAAGTACCTTTTATCATTTTTCCAGAAAGTAGGTGAAAAAGTATTTTGAATGTTATTAATACAGATTTGACTCTGCTCAAATGTGTATTGGCATTGCCAGAGCTAAAAAAAAAATAGATCTGAAAGTCAGCAGATCATTAATTTAAAAGTTGACTGGTTTTTTTTTAACGGTATGTAGAGGCAATTCTGATTTGGGCTGCAAGAAAGTGAAACTTTAAGCAGATGAAGGGAAGATTGAATAGAGTCTAACAAAGATGTTTTATTTTCATGAGTTTTCCACCTCTGCCACGGAGCACACTGGATTTGAAAAGGTTGGCAAGCTTCATGGACATCTTAGCATTAATTCAGGGATCCACAGTCTCCAAGGAATACACCAAGATTAAGCAGTTTTACAATGCTAACCATGCTAAGTGCCAACAGGTTTAAAATGTCAATTCATTGTCTTGAAATGGTAAAACCCTGTTTTACAGCAACTGCTCTCACACACTCAGAGCAACACGTTGTCCAAAATTAAAACCTCCAAGGCTGCTCTCGCACCTCATAAAACTTTGGTTCAGTTAGCAGCTGCACATCAGAGTGGCCTGCAGCCCTAAACTCTTGCATATGCAATGCAATTTCAAAATCTTCAGTAAATCCTAAAGTGGTTAGAAATCTTCACTTTTGAAGGTACTTTGAAAAATCTCACCCAAAGTCTAAAGAGCAGACAAAGCAAAAGAAATATCTGAAACCTACATCCTTTCCATGATTGCACAAATTAATGTTAAAAGTAATTAGCACTTGACTTATGGGTGAGTAGGATTTTCCCCAGTATATTGCAAGCCTGGCAGGCTACCAGGCTTTATTTGTTTATTTAAACAAACAGCTTTAATAAACTGTTTGTTTATTATAAGTTTTTTTCTACACCAGTAACAGTGATAGTAAAAATGCACTTCAACAGTTAGAAGCAAAATAGCAACATAGTATGGTCAGTATGTGAACAGAGAGACTGAGGTCAGGTGACTTTTTATTTAATTCACTGGGACTCTGTAACCACTGCCTGGTTTTTACCAGTCTACACGCTAAAAAACTTCAGCGAATAAAGTGACAAGTCATGGATAAAGGATAAAAAAAACAAACACTTTAATTAGGATGAAACAATCAAAGTACAAAATTTATTTTAATTGTTTTTTTAGGTTTGCCTCTTTTAACAGCTTTTGGGAATTGTAAATAATGTCTTCCATCAACACATAACTTCATATTTAAAAATTTGTCAACTTTTTAACCTACCACCTACATTTTGGTGTATAATGAAGTCAAACAGAGTGACTAGAGAGACCTCCCCCACCTGTTCCATATCTCCCACGGTGATGGGCTGCGTCTGGTAGCGAGCGTTGGCTCGACGCTGGCGGCTGTCTCCTCGGGTTCGGGTGACTCTGCTCGCCGGCTGAGCGAGTCGGTTGAACAGTGCCATCTTCTCCGCCAGGCTGAGGGTGCAGACGTCCGGCTCCTCAGGGTGTTGACCCGCCGTCTCGACTCTTCCTTCCATCACAGACGCCTGCTTTGAGCCTCGGGTCTCCTGAGAAGCCGGCGCTCGGTGCCGGGCTGCGGAGCTCTGCTGGAGGGACGCCTGCAGGCTGAGGGGAGGATAATGTGAAGATGAGCTCATGCAGGTAAGCAGCATGCTGCATTATATTACAGGTCTGTTCAAACACAAATCAAGTTTACATGTTTGTTGCACAAGCATAGTGAGTTATATACGCCAGACAAAGTACAATATGTAAAGTAATCATGCAATTTCCCCTCATAACACAGGAGGGCATCAAAGCTTAAATAACAGAGAGCATCCTGCATGGAGCCATCCAGATGTGAGAAGGGTGTTATGATGTAGTGAGCCAGTCACAATCAGCAGAGACATTTAAGGATGACTCAGTCTCTCATGCTCGTGCACACACACACATACACACACACGCATTTGTGTACCTGTGAGAGGGGAGGGTATTGCTGCAAACTAGGGTGTAGCTATCAGCACACACTAGAGATGTCGGGTCAGTCTGAGAGGGGGCACTAGGTCAGGGGCAACACACACACACACGCACACACCCACAGGTGGTAGAGAAAATACAAAGATGACACATATATTATTTAAATATGATAGAACTACAGTGACTTCTAAGCGTAAAAAGTTGAAAATTCAACATTTTCTCACATTATGAACACAAATTTTAATACATTTCTTTGGAATTTCATGGGAAAGCCAACATATTAGAACATGTGTTTTAAGAGAGTGATGCATGGTTTCACATTAAAAAAACAACAACAAAACAATAAGTCTGAAATTATTCCATGTATTTGTGTTCACCCTCTTCACTTTCATTTTTGGTCCGTGACCAAACATCATACTAACCCTTCACCCTGAACAAACCCCAACTGCCAACACGGTGATGGGAGCATCATGCTGTGGGGACGACTGAATTGCAAATTAGATGAACAGAGCTGAAATAAGGATAATGTGCAATGGGACAAAAACCCTTAAAGTACAACACAAGACACAATGGAACGTTTTAGATCAGGGTGTCCAAAGTCTGGTTCATGGAATCATTTGTGTACCATAATTGCAGTCTACATGTGGTAGATGCAGACATTTGTTGAAACCTTTCCTACCAGCTACGAAAATATCTAAATAAAGAAAAAGTGATTTAAGATCATTTGTAATTCCTGAGAAAAGATTAAGTTATAGTTCTACATTTTTTCACATTACTCTCTTGCTGGGAAGTATTTCTGCTTTTTTAAATTAAAAACAAAAAAGTGTCCAATCAGTATTCTCAGCTATAATTTGGACACGACTGACTAAGATTAAAACATAATCATGTGCTGCAATGGTCTAGTCAAAGTCCAGATCCAAATTGTTCAGTGAATCTGGGAAGAACACAGAATTAATTTTCATAGATCATGCGTTTCAAATCTGACTGAACTTTCGATATTTTGCAGATATTTTAGTGTCTAGATGTGGAAAGCTTGTAGAGACGTAACCAAAAAGATGAACACTGAGGTATTTTCCTTTCACTTCACGTTGAGGAACGACTTTGTGTTGGCCTGTCACATAAAATGCCAGTAAAACATAATAGTTTGTGCTTATAAAAGGAAAAAGATTCAATAGGGTGTGAATACTAAAAAATGTCATCTGAAAATAATGAAAGTCAAAGGAAAATGAAATCTTGAACATGGATGTTAATTAGCTTGGATGACAAACTCTTACATTAAGTTGGTTTTAGTTGAACTCAAACATGATCTATTAATGGCACACAGCCAACCGTCTGAGACCCTGGCTGTTAGTCCTCAGACTGATGTTGATGGACTCATGTTGTTCCAGCTTTTGATCGGCTGGATTTCGCTCAACAGGATTCTGTGTGAGGCGTTTCAGCGTCAGAACTCACGTAGCTGCTATGACTACTTCCTCTGTGGTGACCGGCTGAGTCCTGGATCGGTCCTGTGTCCGCCTCAGTCTTCTGTCCACTGCTGCATTCCTGGAGCGCGGTTTGGGAATTCCTCCATCAATGTTCTTTTCCAGTTCCTGGAAAAGAAAAAAAAAAAAAAAAACACAGGAGATTATCATAAATAAATACAGTAAGCCGTGTAGGATCATCTCAAATGGGAAGACAATGTTAAGGGAAGAAATGAATTTTATAATATCAGCAAGATCAGAAATCAGAGTAAGAACTTATTATTTAATTAGCTAGCACATTGACCCATAACAACCACCAACTTATTGTGTTTTATTTGGATTTTATGAAACAGATCAACACAAAGTAGAGCCTATAATGTGAAGTGGCAGAAAACTCACAGTTCTCACTTATCTCACTTAAACATATAACTAACATGGGGCCCAAATTAGTCATATCAGGCTAGAGACACACTGTTCTAATAATATTTGTTTTAGTCCCAATATTTAAAAAAATTTCTAGATCAGGTATTGGTGACAATGTGCCAGATCCATAAAAGTGGATTCAGTCTCATTCTAAGCTCTGTGCTCTGAGCAACATTATGCTTCATTATTTATCTTACATTATGTTTAGAATTTTCTGTATCAGACTGTTATCGACCAATACCAAAACTCGTATCTGCATCGGAAGTAAAAAAAGTAGATTGGTGCATCTGTAGTTTAAACAAAGGTTAGGTTCTAAAACAATGTTTAAAACTTTGGACATGTGACAGAGAACTGCTTAATCCATCAAAAATGGAAAGAGTATGCAAACCAACCAAACCGTAATTTAAAAAATAAAATAAAATGCATACTTGTTTTTCCACTTATTTATGCACTACTGTGTCTCAGTCTGTCCCGTACATGGAAACAGTCAAGACACAACATCAGATAGAGCTGATATTTGTGTCTTTTATTAATAGCACATGTCTGCGAGTTCTGCATTTGAAACCAGGATGTAATTTAAAGTAACCAGAAGGCCAAAGGGCACTAAGGAAGGAGCTGCAACTCACCCTGAAAAGAGAGCGCTTCGCTGCCACGCTCAGTTTGGCTCGATCGTCCAGCTTTTCATCATCAGCTACACAACACAGTGAAGCACAAAGAATAAAGGTTGGAAAATCTGTCTTTCCTGGATAGAAAAAATAAAAAATCATTTGGTTCAGCAAAACTAGATTTGTTGCCTCTAAAATATTTACTGATATCCCTCTTCAGTGAGGAACTATAAAAATGTTAATTGGTCACACTAATGTTCTGAGCAGATTCATTCAGGCATGCTAATAAAGTAATGAGAACGCTATGGTGCATGTGGTGTTTGGCCTTTGTACATGAGAGCACTGTAAATCAACATCAATATAAGTAGTGGGTGTTAAAAACATGTTGGTGGTGCATGGAAGCAGGTGGAAATTATCACTCCCATAAGCCACCTACAGCATATTGAACAGTGGGGTTGAATTTGCTGTTGCACTTCATTTGAGATCCGAGTTACCGTTTTCAAATTACAGACATGTTTTCTTTAAAAATTGTAAAGTTCTCATTGTTTTTGTTTCACAAAAACAACTGTTGATGAAAGCAGCATGAAAAATCAGATGCCTGAGCTGCAGTTCAGACACTTTCAGGACACTTACTTTCATGTTTGTTCAGCCCAGATGCTGAAGAAAAAAAAAAACCCACTCTGTGCTGGGATCAATTATCCAAGGTTAAAATCATGGGGCAGGAAAAGTTTGTTTATTAATTCCATGAGTTGGATAAAGTCTAGCAGATGTCAGCTTTAACTATTTCTCTCGTGTGTATGTCGATTTATGAAGCTCCTAAAGTTCAGACCTGAACTTGTTAGATGGAATGTGCAAAATATAATCAAGCTAGTGTTACTACAGGATAATCTTTATATTTATTCCAAGTATACGTCTCCATGAAAAGATGTCATTTTATAGCTGGCAGCAAAGATAAACCATTAAACATTAAGACTTGAGATCTGCAGGTGTGTGTGTCATTACTGCGTACACACACACACACAGCCACGTTGTGCAAGACACATGACATCACCAAACAACTATTTCCTTTGATTGACTCAGCTGCACATAAATCTTGTCAGTACAAAAGTGTCCTGGCTGAAAAGTGTGTTTATGAGAACCAGATGAGTTGCTTTTGCCCTGAGAGTAGCTGCTGTGTTATGCTACTGTGAGCACCGTTAATGACTCTGAAACTCGACTCTAAAGTGTTTCCCTTCATTTTATGAAAAAAAAATCTCTGTGCATAATAAAATAGTCCTACTGCCTTAAAATATGTGAAATAATAGCAGAAGAGATGACACTCAACAACAGATTTATAGAAGATATGCAGCGTCTTGCTGGAAACATTGAAGGACCTCAACTCCAGTCTGCTCCGTCCCTCTCGTCACTCGCTGCATTTCCATTACAAACATGTGCAAAACTTTGTCAATATTAGGTGAATGATGAAACTCACAACTGTCTTCATCTTTTCCACTAGTAGTAACTTTCTGTTGTCTATCACATGACTTGTATGATGTGAAAAAGCAGTTTTGCAAAATTTTGATGCAGCCGAAAAAAACCCCCCACCTCATCCAAGCAAAAAATAAATTAATTAATGGAGTTGGTGAGATGCAAATCGATGATTCCGTTGTCAATCCTTGAGACGCAAACCTTTTTGCTACAACCATAGATGCATTGACCAGCTACATAGAGTCTTGATAAAGGGGTATGGGCTCCAGAAGAGCACTAAATCTGGAACTTTGCCTTTTGATAAAGCTCCAAGTTCACAGACTGAAACAGGACCTGTGTAATGGAAAACGAAACCCAAAGCCATCTATCCATCTCCAGTCCAATCCTACAGTCAAACAAACACCAAGAGTCTAACTCCTATGCTTGAGAGCAAGAGTAAGCCCAACTCTAACATAGATAATGCAAGAAACTTGACCACAGCTTTAGAGAAACCAATTCATCTTATTCAGTTGCTTAAATTTACACCATTTGATTTAATGTTAATCAGAACATGTCCTGTTGTCAGAAGACATTACACATGGGAAGATTGTTGGTGGCGTTCCACCTTTTCCATTTCATCCGTCAACCATCGGCTGTTGTGTGAACTACAGTCAAATGAAAACTTTTCATGAGTGAAAGATCACTCATGAATACACCAAGTCCTTGGAAAGCACATATTTGAAAACAGTGAAAATCTATCAACTTAGCTTGTTCTGATATTTAGGATCTACTCAGAAATCTCTCTTGAATCAAACAGAAACATGACTTACCTTCTGTGGAGGCAAAGTCTGAGCTCACACAGGACCTTCAAAAGTGTAAAGAAAAAAAGAGAAAATCAGTAAAAGCTACTTTTTAAGTTGCAACAAAATAAGAGTAAAGACTGATTGTGGAAGAAGAGGCAAAGAAAGTTAGTTGCTTCTGGTTTGCAGGGAAGAAATGAATGGAACAAGGCAACAGCAAAGCAGACTGAGTAGGAGCATTAAACGGCCTTAAGGAAGTCCATGCTTTTGTGTGATCTTTGGCTCTTATTTCTCACAATGGTCAATTCATGCTTCTGAGCTGTGGTCACACGTCAAGATCGCTGCCAAAATCCAATTAGAGGAACGTTTGGTCGTTAAGCTTCCTTGTTTCCTAATGTTGTTAGAGTGAGGGGCAAAATTAAAGAGTGTGTTCATGGTCGTTTATCAAGTTACTCCTATTGGTCAGATGGAAACCCAAACAAACATAAGATTCTCATTATGGATTCAAACATTAAATAATTGACAATACAGTGCAAATGAGAAAATCAGAACTACTCACCAGAACAGGATTAAAAATAACATATCTGATTATCTTAATTTGATTAACATGCGGTCATGAACATTTATTTAGCATTCTCTCTCCGAGTCATGCATTCTCGAGTGTAAAGAAATACCTATGAGTTTCCTGCCGTTCAGCAGAAGTGACAGGCTGAGTCCTAAACCTTTCTGAGGTCTTTCGACTCTCCCCAGGACAGATATAGAGCAGAGGCTGGTGCCCCCTTTCCCTAGCACCTCTCCAGGGTGCCTGGTAGACTCCATGTTCACTCAGATCCTTAAGATCACTGGAGGGAGTGCAAAGGGAGAGGGGTCACCAGATAAAGAGCCCAATGGAGAACAAAGCGATATGGTGGCACAAATGTGTCTTTTTAGACACCTTTATTTCAAGTCCAGCACAGAAGCAATGCCATGCATGAAAGTTAGCAGTGAAAGAATACATAAGCACTGGGCTGATGTAGAACCAGGCACAGTTGGGATTAAGGACGTAATCGTTCCACACAAAGCCTAGTGTTAGCTTAGTTAGTTGATTAGCGTACGGTTTTAAGAGTTTAGTAACTGCAAGCTCTAAATATGCTTTCATGTCAACTTCACACACATATTTTAGTAGCTTGTTAGTGTTAGTGGCCAGCTGATGTTAGTTAAGAAGCTTCCACAGCAGCCAGGCGGTAAGCAGAGGTGATGTAACATTCAGCTTTTCCACCTACAGGTCATTCCTGCGCCTGCTTGGAGGCGTGGTGGTGCTCTCCATGTACGAGTTCCTGAGCTTGGCCACAGACACCCGATGGTCCTGTTGACTCTCTCTGGTCCCAACACCATCACATTCTTGGACTTCTCTAAAGTCTTGCAGCTGAGTGCTCCTTTGACTTGAACTAACATCTGACACCAAGTGGTTGACAGCAGTCCTGGAGGTGGGGGTGCTTTGGATTACATGGGGATGGATGTGGGTTGCCGTCGGTACTTTGTGAACATAAATGACAGTTTCTTGCCCTCGAGGTCTCCACTCTGTTGGGTGCAGAGAGGCGCTGTGCTCAGATTTCTCTGTTCTGGCTCTGCCTGTTAGTCCAGATCTTGGGTGCTCCTCTAGAGCAGCATCCCGAGCCTGGCTGAGGCTGTACATTCCCATTTCCTCCTCACTTCTTCCTCTCTGTGGGTCCTCCATACTTCTCTCCCTACGACGGATCTCTGAAGGCAAGACAGCTTTCCTGCTCCTCAGGAGACCCTCCGTTTTCACCCCTTCCGTTTCCTCAGTCTCATCAGGAACGGTCCACTTTTCTTGGTCCTGCTCAGCTCTGATCGTTGGACCAGAGGTCATAGACAGGTAACTTGGGTAACCACCAATATCCTCTCCTCCTTTGTGACTAGATCTGCTGAAATGACCTTGAGGATCGTGATAGGAGTGGAAGTAGGTCTGCTGGGGGCCTGCTGGCTCTCCGTGGTAGCGGCTTGGAGCAGAAGTCTGGGGTCGGTGCTGAAGCGGTCTGTGGTATCCAGAGATGTCTGTGAACTTTTCCGGCTCTGGATTTCTCTGGTGCCCATCCTCTCTGGCAAGCCTCTCCCTAACTTTTATTCTTCAGGGAAACAAACAGCTAGTTACCATTTGGGAAATGTTGGTGGAAAAACAACAGCAGATACAAACTCATAATGGAAAAACATTGTTTAGTCAGCCTGGCTGAAAATCCAAAACCTGCATTGCCAAGTCAGGCTCATCAATACATATATTGTTATTCCCATTCCATTATTGTGCATCTTTTACAAAGAAAGTAACCAACAAACTACAACATCATCATTAATAAGTACTTTGTTTCATCCTATATTGAGCATAACCAGAGTGGGTAAATGGCTTGAAAATAGGGGCACACCAAGAAATCAGCACAAATTTTCTTAATTTTGGGAGATTGGCTCTTGGCAGATTTCCGCATCAGTCACTGTCCACTTTTGCTCTGCTGTGAGAGAGGACTGACTGACAGACCCACAAACGAGGTGGTCAGTTGAGTTGATTGTCACCCCACTGCTGCTAGCTTGTGGGTTAACTTTGCTGCTATTTTTAGTGACTTATCAGACAAAAAAAATTACTGTAAGTGAAATCTGTATTGGCCAATATTAGAATTGGCCAGTCTAAAGATCTGTGATTGGTAAGGAAACTGCAATCGGTGCACCCCTACTTAAAAACAATGTTGAGGCTCAGCAAGGTGGACGATACAGAATCCACTGCAGTCAGAAAATGCTAACAATGGATGTAAATCATGATTTTTAATACATGAATGAGAAAGTATCTTGCAAAAAGTATTGACCCCTTGTCCTTTTCAATTTTTTTCACAGTACAAACAACTGGAGAGTTTTACTGGAATTCTACATTAATTCCTTTCTATTTCTATTGTAGAAATAGAAAGTACGTTTGTGCGATTGTACGTTTAGTGCTTTACTGTAGGAAGGTGAACTAATGGTCAATTCTCCAGTAATTTAAAGTATCCAAGAGGTTTCCTTCCATTCCTCACCACATGATGCTGCCACCACCATTTAAAAGCTTTCATTGTGTTAAACTTTGCCAACTTTATTCCCAACATGTCTCATCTACAAATTAAGTGACTTTTGAAAACAAGACAGATTTTTATTTTTTAAGAAGGTGGGAAAATCATGCAGACATTTCCTCCCACTTCCTAATTACCGCTATGCATTTCTTTGTGTTGATCTTTCACAATAAAATGCAGTAAATCTTGAGCTTATAAAGTGAATAGAATGTAAAGAGCAAATGGATATAAATACTTTTGCAAGGCACTGTATACAGTAGGATGCACACAAACTGCACAATCAACACATATAAGAGCAGAGGGTAAGTAACAATAGAAATCTTTCAGTCAGTTATATTTTGTATAAATATTAACCAGATACCAGGCAAATGAAGCGTGAAGAAGATGGAGTTATGGTCCGATGGGCTTATGAAAGTGAAGATGATGATGTCAGGTGACCCAATTTCTCTTCTATTTAGGGAACTAAATGGAGCCCAAACTGAGTAAATGGTATGACAGTCCTGGGTCCCTGGCAGGTTCAGAAGAGCTGCTCATGAAGCCTGGTGAGTTTGGGTTTTAGTCCGGCTCAATGAGGGGAGGGGAACACGCAACCAGCCTTTGTGTGTGTACCTTGAAGGCCAGTTGATGAGGGTGTGGGTGTCACCCTCAGCATCAGTCTGGAGGAACCAATCAGCGCTAAAGGTCACTCCTGCACTGCTCCATAAAAAATCCAGTGGGAAACACGAGTGAGTGACCAGGTATGTGGGGAAAAGTTTGCAGCGGTCTACACACCACCACATTACACACACATTGAGTTTGACCACAGTAGGAATGAACCTGGTCACCAGAATTAAAAAAAAGAAAAAACAACCTCTGCCTGGTTACAGAGTTCACCATTTCTGTGGTTTTAGAACATACCTTAGCTACAATGAAATCCCCCAATCTCTTATGTAAGGAGCTGTGGTCTTCATGTTCACAATCTTTTCATGTAAAATATAATTTTCTACACACAGAAAGATCATTTTCCTTCTCGTGATTAAACAAAGTCACAAACAATAACGTCACACACAGCTGAAGATAAATGGACTTCAGTTGGAGGAACTTAGGACTTAAGACCAAAAAGACTAATTCAGATCAGATGAATATCCGATCCCGTTTAGAATAAATAGCAGGTGAGGAATTATTGCACAGTCACATAAATAGGTCTGTGTATATCCCAAGCTTCCACTATACATATCTTAGTCACGCCAGGAGAGAAATGGCTTGCCAAAGGAAAAAGAGAAATCCTACAACCACTTATATCTGACACCACTCCATTTTTGTTTATAATTTGTGAAGAAGGAACTTGTGCCAAAAGTCTTTTTTTTTTTTTTTTTTTTTTTTTAGAGGTTTCTGTGTTTCCTTCAGTGGATTTTGCTCTGGAGATCCCACATTCAAGGGGGTGAACAGGTTACTCAAAGGGGTTGGTTGGTTGGACACAGCACAGTGTGAAAGAGAACCACAGCAACTGGAATTGTAGCAAATGTTGCCGGACTAACGGGTTTGAAAACCCCCTTAATTATGTGTTTTACAGTCACATGGCATCATTTGATAAAATAGTCAAGTAACTGTTACCTTGATCTGTAATTAAAAAAAATGCTACATATATCAAATGAAATTTGACTTTATAATTTAACGCCTTAAAATCGAGCCGTTGTCATTTTGAGAAACTCCTGCTCTTTCTGAAACGCCGCCTTCAGGAAGTCATCACAACATCGCTCCTCTGTCAACTTTTTAATGTTTTTTTTAACCAGCATTTCACTGAGAAGTAGTATTTTACATAATGCTGCCTCTTTAATATACTTCTGTCCAAACGGAAAAGCTACTTTGAGAAGGTCAAAATGGACTTTTGAGGTTCAGGTTCAAATCAAACATATCCTTAACTGTTTCTCCCCACATTAGCCCCACGGATCCCGGGAGAAGAGGTTTTCTTCGTTTCTGTATCTTTATGCTGGGCTGGTTTTGATCAAACCCAGCTGTGGGTCAGAGGTGTGACCGTGGAGTCGCGCTGAGGCAGCCTGTAACAAACATCCACCCCTGCACCATAGGAAGTTGCTCCCCAGCCAAGTTTTGAAATCTGAGAGGGACACTGAGGACAGATTGAGAGGGTGAAGCGGACATGAGCGCAGATGGATGAGCACCGACAGTCCGGTCGTGTGAAGAACAGAGCAATGCATCTTCATAGGTTTGTTCTGTAGTTGCACATAGCAGGGTTATGGGCTGGTCAATGTTTGGGTTGGGTCAGGGAGCTCTTACAACACATCAGGAACATTTAGAGGTGCTCAGAAATTCCTTCAACACTTACGTCTGCACGTAAATCCAAACTGGCTGAATTCTAAGATTTTTGTGGAAGCAGAACAATCATCTCTGAGTGCTAAGGAGATATTCCCTGGTTGAAATGAAAACTTTGAGCATGCGAGTCAGTTCTAAACAAAAACAGAATTCAAAGCAAAAGTTAATTCTGGTCCCTCGAGCACCTCGGATCATTTGGCTGACACTGTAAAAATGACCTTGCCCCAACTCACTTAGTATGCTATGAAATAATTAAACCCAACTTAAGAATTTATGCCAGTAAAGTTGACATTTGTGCTGTTCCAAAAGCAGAGATTCACTTTCAGAGCAACAGATGAATGCAAAACCAGAGGTTGGCATCATCCCAACAGCCATGGAAATCGCTCTTGTGAAACAACTTAGCCAGGAGCGGCTCATTTGGGAACTTAAAGAACAAAACATGTTGTTTCCTAAATGAAATAAAACCGTAACATGCAAATATATTGCATACAGTATGTAGATATAGGTAGAGTATAGATAGAGTTGGCATGACAAACACATTTAAAAAAGTTGGCTCATGTAATCACAGCAAGTAAAACTATTTAAGAATGCTACAACAGTGCTCTCCTTCAACCCCGTATAGTTGGGGATGAAGGAGAAGAAATTCCTTACTGTTATCTACTAAAGAAGCCTATCCTACTGAAACATGCAAGGAGTTTCCCGGAGGAAATCAAGAGTACTCACCCGTGCCTGCTGAGGATGCTTTGTGCCTGCTGCTCGATGAACATATCCCCAGGAAATGCGGCATGTTTGGGTGAGGAAAGTGAGGAATGCCTGCTCATCTTTGGTGAGCTGGGTGGCAGCGATGCCACAGGGTCTTTAGCAGGCATCCTGGCAGAGAACGATGACGTTACATCCATGTACGAAGTGGTGGACTCGGGTGGAACGGCTCGGCGTTGGTTCTCCAGATTCATCAGCCGCTCCCGCTCGGAGAACGAGTCCACCCTGGTGTGAGCCACGTCGTAGACCGGGTCAGGGTGTCTCTGGGGTGTCGCATAGCTGCCTGGCTTCGGGCTACCGACCACAGCACCACTGTAGACGCTCAGGTTGGCATCCCTGCCTTCGTCCCTTAAAAGTTCTCCTCTTTTGCGGCTCTCTGAGCCGTCGGATTCTTTCCGTATGCGGGTGTAGCGTGATGCATAATCCGGGTCAAGGTCCTGATCCAAGGAGATGCCGTAGCGTTCGGCCAGTTGCCTGCGGCGCTCTGCCTTGTAGCGGGCGATGCGTGCAGC
Organism: Xiphophorus hellerii; assembly: GCF_003331165.1. Lineage (NCBI taxonomy): Eukaryota > Metazoa > Chordata > Actinopteri > Cyprinodontiformes > Poeciliidae > Xiphophorus > Xiphophorus hellerii. The sequence continues at coordinate 3,797,837 of NC_045692.1, forward strand.
TTTGGACTCCTGCTCTGGGGCAGCAGTGGTAGGTAGTGAACTGTGAACTGGCTCGGTGTGCATGGAGGACTGAGTGTCGGGTCTGAACTGACCTCTGGACTCTCGATCGGGAAACTTCACAGGCTGGTCTGGGTTCTCAAAGCCTTCCATGCCGTACCGCTGAACTGTTACTTCACAGAGAACAGCACATAATGTTCTCTGTAGTTAGTAATTCATCTGTATAATAATTCATCTTAATACTCACCAGCATGAGACTCGCAGAGGTCAGACGCCCTGGTGTAACGTGGCATGTCTTCTTCCAGAAGCCGATTGGCCACCAAGTTGGGCAGCAGGGACTGATGAACTTCCCCGTCAATGCCCTCCAGTCTTCGAGCGATGCGTTCCTTTCTTCATAGTAATGGAAAGGAAAGAACCGTCAACATCCAGACATGTTATCACTCAGCTCTGAGTACATACTGTTTTTAAAGACTCTTGCAGCCTGGACAGAGTGGGTTTATGACCTTACCTGTTCATTTCCCAGTCACTTGTACTTGTGGTAATGCCTTCAAAACGTTTCCTTAACTCAGACACTTAAAAGAAGAGAGCATTCATTTTAGGAAATGAAAATCTTAAATGAAGTTGCTTTTGAATACTGAAACATTTACAGTGCTGTGAATTTTTTCTTTTTTTTTTTTGCTTTGTTGTCAGAATTATGTTTCAAAAGATCAAAGATAACCTGAGTAAATACAAAAAGAATTTTCAAATCCCAACTATTTGGAGACAAAAAAGATAAGCTATAAGCAACCCAATCTGACCCCATTTGAAAATGTAATTGCCCCCCTGACCTAATAATATGACATATCGTTTTCAAAGCTAAAATACAAGACATGCTCCTTTAATAGTTGGATAAAACAAAATCTCGTGACATGAGATCGTGATGTCTACATGTTTCAGAAAATATTACCTGACTTAGATATAAAGGGTTGAGATCTTGTATTATTGTTTAAGACTCTTATTTTAATTTAACAAAGGCTCTTAAGTGGCTGTGTTGTTGACAAGTTGATGAAAAGATTATCAGCCGAGACGACAACACTTGCACAAACGAATAAAAAATAGCCTCCACTTTGAAAGTGAATGGCATCTGTTTCAGGTACTTAGGCAAAACTCAATTTCATGTGTGGCTACAGCCCTACCCTCCTCCAATGAAGATGCATAGGATCAAATAACCCAATGTTATTTACCTTTGGGGAGACTAACATCTATATCCTTGGTGCTTTTGGCTGGATCGTCTTTTTCCTCGTAGGAAAATTCCTTCGGGAAGCTGAGGAACAAAATGATCAACTCTTACTGAAATAGGAGTGAGACTTTTTTTTTTTTACACTCTTTCGGTGGTGCTGTGAAGATCAGGAAGAGTCAGTCAACTTTTAGTTGTACACCCTGATCATTAAACCTTCAACCTCGCACTGACACAAGGAATCATTTTTGCCACAACACAAAAAAGTCATTTAATAATATTAGACAAAAGCACAAAATTGCAGCCGAGTTATAGCAGGCTTGGCAGGACGTGTCCAATAACAGGATTAGGATGAAAAAAAAGAAAACAAGATCTTGTGATTTTATCTATTATACCAAGAATGGTTGTGAACAGACGCATATACTAGATAATTTTATATTTAGCCAGTATTTGTTTTCATATTGAAATATTTCAACATATGATTCTGAAATGCTGTCTATATCTATGCTATGGTTTGCAAAGTTCAGGATTGGGTTGGTGTCTCCAAAGGGGCTCCGTACAGCTCCAGGAGGCACTCCAGAAAGCCTGGCTGCATGAATTAACATCACACTGTATTATGTTAAATTAAATCCCACAACAACCAGGAGGCATTTCCTTAAACTAGTCCTTAAACTCAGATCAAAGCCTAGGATTCAACAATAGCTGCATTGCCATTGACCATAAAACTGTTCATAATGGAATTACAAAAATAAATTTGCTTAATAGAAACATGGACATTTCGAAAAACTCTTTTTTTATATAAGTTTTGCTGCTAGGTTGAGGTGGTCTTTCAGCTTAGGTTAAACATTAAAAATTACATAGCTTTATGTTATTAAAGCTAAAGTTTAATCGGTAATACTTTTATAACAAATTTATGTCAGTTCATGATTTCTTGGTTAATGTCAAGTTGTCATAAAGACATTTTGAATAATGTCAACTTTGTATTAAAAGTGTCATGATTTACTGAATGACACTTTATGACAACAGTCATAAATATTCATGAAGACTTACTCATGTTCATGACAGGTGTTATGTCATGTTTATGACTGTGTAATGACAGTCTTATTCACAACCCGTCAAATAAAATGTTACCAACTTTTTTTAATGACTTCACATGTGAACAAACTTATGCATGTGTGATTTTAACTGTGTTTTTTTATTTGATGGAAATGCTGCAATTGCAAAATTGCGATTTTTTTTTCTACATCAGCGGATCATCAACTAAGTTTTCCAACCAGTGGTAATAGAAACACAGTTAATGATGGCCCTCTAACCAGGCACTGAAGAATCATTTGGAACCACTGAGCAAACACGAGAACATTTCTGTAACTTAAATGTTTTGAAGATATTTACAACCTTTCATCTAAAAAAGCTCATGCACAGCTGGCTGCTAGCAAAACTACAATTTACCAAAGCAACTGTTTAAGTTTAGGAGAATATTGCAACACTCAAGTAAATAAATCCAGAGATCTGTCGGCACGTCTGTTTAGCTTTCTATTGGTTTACACACAAAAAAAGAAGAAAAAAAAGAAGAAAATTGAACATAAACTTCTATAAAACTTGTTGCCTCTCTTCTTACCTCAGCGCTCTCTTCTGTAGAAGCCTGGGATTACTGGCTTTAACGGGGGTCTCACTCCCGAGTTCTGTGGGCAGACGAAACGATTAGGCATGACTCCGTTTTCATTCATTAGTTCCAGTCTGAATAGCAGAACCTTTCAGCCGAAGGTCTTCATGGGCTGAAACACGCCGACTGGAAAGCTTAATCTGAACCAAGGAGTCAGTGTGTTGCTTCTTGGCAAACAAGCCTCATTAATTAACGAAAAAGTTGTCCCGTTAGTTTTTCGCCATGCACGTGCACACAAATCATTGAAGCATGTACACCCCACACTGACATTGCAACTACAAACTCTAATGCATTTTATTGGAATTTTACGTTGCAGGATTTGATTTAAAAATGATCCCAAAGTGGATTATTAAATTACGCAACGTTTGAGAGGGAAATGACTCATGATTTTCATCGTCTCCCCATCCCCCAAATGCTCTCCTCTGTCAACACCTGAGTGTAATTACATCTACAGGTTTCTTGGCGTACGCCTCTTACCAGTTGTGCACTGAAATGTTTGCTGAACAGCTTAATCACATTGGATGGAGAGTGTTTGATTAATTTAAGTTTTTAACTGAATTCATTTTTGCCACTCTTCCATTGCAAACCTTTCAATGAGCGCCCAATCAGCATCCTGTCAACCGATTCTTCCATCCGCGTTTTAGATATTTGAAGTTCCGTCAGAGATGCCATGAACCTTATCTGATCAATGGCTCGTCACTTCAGGTGGTTGGCCATGTCATAGGTTTTAAAGTTGGAAAATGAAAATAAAAACCTCCTTCTTCCCACTTTGATTATGATTTGTGTTGGACTATCATAAGAGTTCCCAAAAAATATTTGTGGGTGGAAAAGTTTAAGAATTTTGAATATTATTTGAGGGCTTTAGATCGACTGTCTCCATCTGATCAATCCCAGGTGGCCCGTAAGACCGTTTCCCTGACTAAAGTGACTCATAAAGTTGTAAGCAGTGGTTATAAAGGTTATAAAGTTGCTCAACCCCAAAATATCTTTTCTCCAGTGGTACTGCCTTTGCCCTCTTTTCCAGATCAGGTTACTGCTTTAAACCCAGCAAAGCAAAACAATATTTGGGGAAAAATAAGGAGAGTAATTTAGAGAGGGTCTTATGTCGGGATGTATTAGGGTGTAGCCGAGTATTGTTTCAGCTGGGAGGAATACTGGTTAGGAAAACAAAACTTGCTCCCTGTGGATCCTGACTGATAATCCTGGTTATCTGAGCAGGCTTTTTTTGTTTGCTTGTTTTGGTTTCTTTGTTGACAAGATTAGGTTGAGAAAATTCCAATGGATGTTTCAAATACTTTGGTAAGTCATAGACAGTCAGTTTCTTCATTAAGTGTAGTCACTAAAATGTCTGTGTTGCATGGTGAATGTTAAAGTCAAAGTATGCGACAGGGGTATCGCACATGCAATTGTAGCAAGCAGCTAATTCATAAATGCTAGCTTTCAATATTAATTTAGTTTTTAGTTTTATTTAAACGTCATTTAATCAGGTGAGTTCTCAAGAACAAATTCTTAATTACAATAAAAACCTGCCAGGGAGGGAAGGTAATGTACACAGGCAGGTGTAATTAAAGTATGTTTTAAAGTCCTAAAAAAGGTACAAAATTGAAAAAAAAAAAAAAGCAAGACAAAAACTGAATATAACAGTCAGTGTAGATCTACATACGACATCAGGTGAATCAGGATGTAGGTCATTTATGGACCCCTGGTGTAGAGTCAGAGAAGAGGTTCTCTGGTTTATAGCAGCTTCTCTGCTGCATGGTCTGACTTTGGGATGAATTTGTAGGGACATAAACACCTTTAAAGATCAGCAGCCATCAGGCTTCACAAGTCTCTGTGACTTTCAGCTTATTTTTATGCCTCACAATGAACTCAAACATCCCAGAGGAAGTTGACTCACCAATACTACACCGTCGTAAAGGTAGTAACATTCCCATAACGGCTATGAACTGTAAGATGAACTAAGGAACTGCGGAACCAGTGATTAAGGTTACATTCACACATAAGGTATTGATGTTTATTTTGGTTTTTTGCTGAATCTTTTGTTTAGTTTCATGCTTTATTAGCAATTCATGCTAATAAATTGTCAGCGCAATCAGACTCCTTTGTGAACAGTTTACAACCTGAAGTATCTAAATTTCACTGGGCAGCGAGAGAGAGAGTTGGATACAACAACACAATCAGACTGCAGGTGATTTTAAAACCATCTGATTTAGCACCACATATGGAAAAGGTACAGATCTGAGTTTTTTTGAGGGGGGTGAAAAGATTGAAGTGGGGGTTCAGACTGGAGGATGGAATCAAAAATTTAGTTGCATTTCAACCACTGAATGCAGCTAAAGAACACTTGCAGTATCTTATTTATATTGATTAATTAAATGTCATGAGTTTAAAGCCACAACCTCTTAACTCTACAATCCCACCTGCAACCTCCGAAAGCTCATATGACCTCAAGTGATCTCAACTTGTATGATGGAAAAGGACGAAGTTAACTGATGTGTAAACAATAAGTTACAGAATCTGTTGTGGAACTATGAGCTGAACTAAACAGCCCATAGTTGACTAAAGAATCTCTAATTGTTGAAGAATTGTTTCAGTCCAGGCTGGATCAGAACCACTTGATAAAGTAGACTTCACTAACAAATACCACAAAGAAGTTGCACCACAAGATTTTACTGCACCAATAATTTAAAATACGAGATGTCAACACATGCTTCCGCCACGGTTAAAAGTTAACGAGTGTTGTAACAGCAGAACCACCAGGTTCTGAGCAAGAGTCCGAGTTCACAGGATTACATTTTATTCAAAGAATTACAGTGAGCCGAACCAGAAACATGCTGCTAAGTCAACTGGCGTTCATGCCAAAGTGCAAAGCCTCGTTCTAAAAACAGCCACAAACTTTACAGTTGCTCACCTACTCTAACGGTCCGGAAAGTTCTGAATAAACCATCCACACACAGTATGAAAGCTTTCATGGAGGCAAAAAAATAAAAATAAAAAAATCTAAAATTGGATACAGTGACATCAAATGTTAGCTTTAACAAAGATATGAACAAGCCAACTGTGTGTCCATGCATAAAATTAGCTTGGCCACGTGGCTCACTCTTGATGGAAAACAGAGCACTACTTTGACATGATTCTACCTCAAAGCCTTAAAACAAGCCTGAGGACACCCCCCATGTCCCCCCGCCAGCCTCAGTGCTCACACTAAAGCTCCTAACCGTGGACCGCCTGCTGTGGATTCCCCTCCAGATAAGCACAGAGCAGGCAGAACAACACTCAGCTCCCACTCAGAAAATATTACAGAGAATGGGGGGAATGAGAGGCATTCAGATACTGGAACAGAGCAGTGTTTGGTCAGATGTCTAACATAACCAAACACACACCAGAAGTGGCAGCAGACAGAATCTATTATTCCACAGATTTGACAAGTGATGAACTAGACAACATTGTTCATTCGCATCGGTTTGAGCCTTAATGTAGAAGGTAGCGGGTCATCTAAGGGAAATAGGGCTAAGCCTCGCCTGCTACTCAGAGACTCCCAAGTCAATATAACCCCAGATAATTCCTCAATACTAAAATCCTTAAAAGCTGCTGTTGATCAGGTCAATGAATAACACTGCAGTAAAAGTTAGGGCCAAGGGACTGACAGAGGAAATACTTCTCAAAGAAGGTTTTCAACCGTTTCTGGCTAGAGGAGCAGCTCTGTTCAGGTAGATAAACACAGTGAGATGCATCGACAGCAGGAGAGCTACCAAACATGTTTCAGCAATCTGGATCTACTTTAACAATATCTTGTCATTCTCATTAGTCTACAGTGCCATGCTTTGAGGAAAAAAAAGTGTGTATATACAGTATGTACACAGCCAGTCCAAGATTTTACAAAAAAAGAACCTTCTAAATGACAAGCAGCACTGGAGGAACATAGATTTTAGTAACAGCTGAAAAATCTCAGTCTACATCACATCAAAAATACTATTATGCATCTATTATGTGATATTTTGTCAAATTTGTAACATTTGACCAAAACATTAACATTAGCTAGCCAAACTCCTGTTTGTCTATAGCAATGTTTCCATCCAAATGTCATGGGAATTATGAGCAAACTTTTAAGATGTTGCAGAAAAAACAACGCAAATTAGACATGCTTCCATCATCCACTGGTTTGAAGCGAATCAACAAGGCTACGTAAAAGAAAGGTTGCAAACTAGCATAGACCACACATCTTTGAAAAACGGAGAGAGTTCTAACCTCCCAGATGGAGGTTTGGAATTAGACATTTTTAGCCTGCTTCTGGTAAGGCACAGGGCCAAGCAATGTTTTCTACGTTGGAACTTATTCAGCAAATATGTTTCAGTCTTTCCTTCAGCGCATCAGCACTTTCCAAAAAAAAGCCAACAACCACCTAAAGTGAGTGTACTTTTTTTTTTTTTGCAAAACTAAGAAAGTAATTTTGATTTTTTGTGTATGTTAAAAAAAAAAAAACATTGATAGAAGCACGTTTTATGACTGCTGGGATGTGGAAAATGTTGACAGAGAAATTCACTGTAATTCCTCAAATACGCTAGAATTTTTTTAATATGTGGATATTAACTAATGAATATGATATTTATTCCTTCTCAAAATAAGTTTTCCCAACTTTTATAACGATGCTTATGATAAAAGAACACTGATGAAAAGATACTAATGGAGGAGAAGGCCTCTGACAAGAGATAGCTGTATGGTGGAAAGCATAAGTAAAACCTTACAATCAATAAGAGTAACCATCATCAACTGCAAAACTCAAGAAAATATGTTAGAATTAACAAGTCATATCAAAATAGGAATGAGAGGAGTTAGCATTAGCCTCAGACTTTAGCAAACACTCCCCTATGCAAAGATCTTCAGAAGAGATTTGTGAGTTTATGGAATATTTGCTTTTATACATTTTGAATCAGATATTCCTATATGAATAAACCACAAAGGTGTGTTTCCTAGGTGATGTTGGCACATTATAGCAGCGTTTATAAAAGCATTTTGGAGCAAAAACTCTTGAGGGGACAAAATATGTCATTCATAAGTCAGTGATGAAGACTCATTGGTGACTCAGAAGAGTATACAATCACTGATGGAAACCACATTTAGCTACTTTATTTTACAAAAAAAATGTTTTCATGGCTTACATATACATTGTCAGGCATAACTTTACAAATCCTTTGAAGTTTCTGTTGTACTGAAACATACCGATGTACCTTCCATGACGTTTATTAATATTAACAGAATATTTGATATTCTAATCTGCCATTGAATTTTTAGATCACGATTTATCTGTGTACCAATAATCACATTTGCTTGGACCAAAGGAGACTGACAAACACAAAGTGTTAGAAATGCAAGAAAGCTGTTCTGTGCATCAGAATTCAGGTCTGCAGTTAGTTGCTTTTTCTGAAACCTATAATTAAGATGAAAGCATCATCTTTCTAATATCTAATAGAGATTTCTTTTGGCATGAATGGATTTCCTAGGTAAACTCCGCCAACAGCTTTTAAAGTGAAGCTCTTCCATTAGAAAATGTGAACTTGCTGCTGCCAATGAATGCAGCAGTTGGGACGGATTAGTAAGTTGTTTAAAAGCTGCTGTGATGAGTAATCTTGTTACTGAAAGAGTTTATTCACAGGAAAACAATGAGACATTTAAAATAAGGCACATAGAATATTGATAAGAGTCAATATGTGGTCCATTCCAATACAAGTGGACAACAGTTGATGAGTAAATGCTTAATGATGGTCCTAAACTTTTTTGGTCTAGTTTCCCCCCCCTCCACTGAGTAAAAACAGAGACCCCTGCAGTACTCCGAGTGTCTTTGCATTGCTGCGTAGTGTCCTTGGAAGCTGCAGCTGCAGTGCGAGGCCGGCTGACTGGACAGAGGGCGAGAAGAGAGTCTGCAGTTTGTCGCCTGCCAACTTCCACAAGCTCAGATTCCCAACCCACAACCAGAGTAACCTGTCCCCATGCTCCCAGTCGGTGCTCTAAATCTAAGCTCCGAGTCACTGCTCTTACCTTGGCTGCAAAACTTCACATGAGTCAGGTAATTCGAGATCCAGGGATTCCGGTACATTTTCGCAACAAAAGTCCGGGGACACAAAGAAGTGAAAGAGAAGGAACAGAAGAGAAGGGAGAGGAGCAGAGAGGTGATGCAGCTACAAAAGTACTTTGTCAGTGTTCAGGACAGGCGGTGAGGGAGAAGGAGGGTGGAAGTCAGGTAGTGAGGGAGGAAGAGAGAAGAGAGAAAGAGGGACAGAGGGGGGGAGATTACGTCCAAGCCGCAGTCCCGGCTCAGGCAGAGGTGGTCCTGGTAGACAAACAGAGGGGCTCTGCCTCTTCTCAGACCCGCTCCCCTGTTTTCCTGATTCCCCTCCCACCGAGCAGCACCCTCTACGACAACGAGCTGCAGCGCAGAAAGCTGCTCAGCAAAGGGTAAGCTCATTAGGCAGGGCAAGAAAATTAGAATCTCTCGCTTCTACTAAAAGCGGGAAGCGTCTTCATGCACGCTTAAGAGCGAGCCTCACAGGGACAGACGGGAGAGAAAAAAAGAAAGAAAACTGTGAAAGAGACAGTTTAGAGCGTCTCTTGGGAGAGCTGCCTTCCCTTGGCTCGCACATGCAAGCAGGATGCCAAAGAAACCGGTGCAGAGCGTCGGTAAAGGGAGGGAAAAGACTAGTCTCTGCGGGACAAGAGTGGGAACAGAGCGATCCGAGAGGAGAAGGCTAAAATGACCCTCTCAGGCAAATGAGACATTCCAGTTGTCTCTCAGCAGGGACCGAATGAAAGGAGCAGCATGCAGATGGGAGGAGATGGTGGGAAGGGCAAAGGGTAGGTAAGCAAGGAACAGCAAAACAAAGTCGGGGAGAGAACGCCGTGATGAGAGTAGCAGAACACGAGCTCCACTGGGTCCTCAGAGTAATGATGTCGTCACGCAAACTGTTGTTGAAGACATCGTAGAAGAATAAAATGTGATGACTATGAAGCAACAGGCAAGTTTTAGCCAAAAAATTTATATTTGCTGGTATTTATGTTTGGCCCTCTTCGCCCCATTCTTGGAGAAATAAAGAAAAATCCTCAGGTTGCCTTTACATCTACACAAGAGTGACAGATTGATTCCTGTTTCTTAGTCACTGTGGGGAAGCTGACAGTCTCTCAGATGCTGCTGGCAAAACCATTGCAAAGTGCATTCACCAACACACATTAGGCGACATGGAGTGACTTTTATCACAATATTTTTCCAGTACTATTCTGATGACGATAAGGGAGACCTCTGACTGGCTGATAGATGAGCGCTAGCTCCATGACTGAATTATGAACATATTCCATTTAACTGTTTACATTTGTTGCTGCCATGAATTTAATGACTTATTGTGTGAATCTAGTGGATGAACTGAAACTTGTCCACCAATGAAAGCCAAAGATGGCAGAAAGACCAACATGAAAAGAGTCTGCTCCTTGTTTGTGATTACATGCACAGAAGTCCTTGGTTGTAAATGTGAGTCATGGTCTTGCGTTGCCTCAAAAGCACGGACACACATCAGGCTCATCACATTGTTAAATTTTTAGAGTCACGTAAATTAGTGTAGCCAGGTGTGTGGAGATGGAGTACAGCTCAGACTGACTGAACAGGCTGTGTAAACCTTTGAGTTGGCAGGTCTGATTCCTTCCCACAGATGAGCTCATGTGGCTCAGACCGTGGACAGACAGACACATCACCCGCCTGCCAAGTCCCACTGAGATGCAGATGGGAAGTCACTATAAAACAATCAGCTTGTTATACGTTGATCAGCAGATTTTATGTGCGATACAGGATTTTGTGACGTTTAGTGTCGAGAAGGTAGATGGCAGCCAACTAAAAAGATATTCTTTTAAGCTGTGAGAAGCTCACAATTATGGTTAGCATTTTCAACAAATTTAGTTAATCGTCATGGTTCAAAAGAAAATTCCACAGACAGAACACCGAGTGCAACACCAAGTAACTGTTTAAGACTCAGTTTGATACAAGACAATGTAATTCTTCCGTTGTTGTTTCAAAGTGGACAGTAATCAGTCTAACTGTAGATGTACACACGGATGAGTTTCTCTAGATCTGTTGCAGCATTATTTAATCGCAGAAATGTTCTTCAGGTGACAGAAGGCCGACTTTGGAACTGTCTTTATGCATTTCTGAAGGTTCAGGTCCGAGTCTATCATTTCAGCCATATTGCTTGTTTCTAGCTGTGATAACTGAAGCTGTGTGCAGACGCTAGATTGTTCCTCTTTGGGTTCAAAGACAATAACTTCAACTTTGTTTCTGTTCAGCTGGAAACAGTTGCATCACATAAACACATCATTCTGTTCAGTGCTTTGGTGGGTTCAGAGTTGCATGGTGACATCGTAATGTAGAGTTGTGTATCATCTGCATAGTGACAGCAACTACTCTGATTTCTTAAGAGCATATACAGTAGATATTGAATAAGTTGGGTCAGAGGATTGAACTTTGAGGTACCCCTCATGTGCTTTCTGTCCATTCCTATGAGACTTTACTTTTGACAAAGAAGTCCCTGTTCTTCGATACACTACTCTATTGGTTTGTATCTTACCTAGAGAGTCCTACCCAGTTATAACAGCCAACCAATTCACATTGATTCATCAGTCAATCACCCAGAGCATGAAAACAGCCAAATATCCCTTGATCAGTCCTGACTGGTTATGAGAGTTGATTCCTGATGTAATCCACAAATGTTGTACAGTGTAAGTGCTTAATTTTGTGTTTGATTCTAAGCAAATGCCTGAACCAGAATATGTCAGTGTCAAATGTTTGCTGCACTTAGCTATTAAAATAAATCAATATATAAATATATTGGTTTCTATTTTGTTTTATGTAAATTTTCAGAAAGAAATCAAACCCCAAAACCTCAAAGAGAGACCAGAAATTAAGATCAGACAGCAAAGGTCTGCTTAGTGCATCTTTACTTATAATTCTTATTTCAACAGTATTTGCAATTGAGACGTTCCAATCCAGCCCACCCATTTCCCTACAATCGTTAAAGAGGACTTTAGAGGTTACTATGGCTGTACAATGTTAGGCAAACGTGTAATAATGAAGTTTGTAAATATTGCAATGGAAATCCACATTTTCTTCTGTGCTGCCACTACTGTGACTTTTAACATCTTGGGCACCTTCATCTAAGTTGGACATTGAAATATACAGCTGAAACACTCCATCAACACAGACCATTATTACACCAAGGTACAAGTCCCAGTTTCTGAAACTTAGAATTTACTAATGCAAGAAATATTCCCATAAAGAGATTGACACTGAAGGATGAACAAATGCTCAATGATGCGGTTTGCAAGGGCATTACATCATGGGAAACAGTGTCAGTCAGTGTTACTCAGACTAGTACATTGATGCATTCTTATACACCAAGCACCTGGTTGTCTGATACATAACGTTTATCTGTGTGACTCCTGTGCTTCAGAGATGACATCAGTCCTAGAAATCACAGGCAGTTCCTACCCTGTTATTAGCAGTGTAGAGTCTGCCAAGGAACAGCAAGACAGAGCGAAACTGTCAAAACTGCATTAATTCTCCAAAGACCAGCTTAGCACATCACCACTAGCAAGTGAAGGTTGACGGCCGTCTCTTTGCTCAGCGTATTTTTGGTGCTGTTTAGTCACACTGGACCTTTTTTTTTCCTGGATTATTAAACAAGAAGAAGACGACAAAAACTTGAATTGAGAAAGTTTAGCAATCCTCTCTGAGCGGAGGAAAATGTTTTTTTTTCTTTGTGTTTACACCTGTGAGCGCGGAGGAAACAGGATTGTAGCCTACTTGAATCTTTTGTTTTTAATGTTTCACTGCTTACTTACTCAAACCAACTTACTATAACAAAACGCCTTAGTTTGTATCGAATAAGTATGAAAAAAACCCACAACTGAACTGACTAAAACGGTACAATATTCCAATAGTACATTGATCCTATATTCAGTTCAGTCCTCACCATTGGTTGATATGGAAAAATATATAAGGAATGTGATCGTAAGTTGAGATTCAGATGAAGGTATAACCTTACTACTCCAGAGAAAAACATAAAACAAGCTAACACACCTGTGACTATGATTTTATAAACAACTAAACATTTTATTTGGCTAGTTCTTTCTTGGTTCATGGCAAATAAAATTGCATTTGATCTTTTAAACCAGTTACACATAATACACACATTCATAAAATCCAGGCAATCAATGTCCATAGGATTTAGGATTGCTGATGTGAATGCTAGCATACTGATTATAAACAAGCCAAGATGGAATGAAAGCACTGAGGCCAAAACTGGGTCCAAGTTTAATGAGAGGGGGAGCTGAAGGCATTCCTGCCATCACGCCATAAAATTCACCTCTCAACTCAGATGGGACAGTATGAAAGCATCATTTTATGAGTTCATAGGGAGATACAAATGACTGTAGAACAACAGCAGGCCTAAATATAACTAAAGCTTAATGTTGTTGGGAGCTGAGTGTTAATGAGATGTCAGCTGTGCATTCAGCAAGAGTACTGCGAGGCGTCAACATTCAGACTAACAGAAACCGTAAGAGACATAATGCCCTGGTAATAAAAGTTGACCTACTACAGTATGAATTTGAGATACACCCACCAGACCGACTGTCACAATATTCAGTGTGAAAGTTATTAAGTAAAAGGCTTGTCAGGTATTTTTAGTATCAGTGAAGTTTAAAATATAAGTCAGAGGAAATAAAGTTGGTAATGTTCTAGAAATATTTTTGTACTTCCTAAGAAGAGTTCACTGATGTCACTATAACAAAGAGATATCATCAGAAAATCATGGTTTTATCTTATTTACCCATTTACACCTTGCAAAAAGAAATATGAACTGACTAAAATTGGTAGTGGCAGCTCTTATCTTTGCACAATCTGACCAGACATCGGCAACAACATTGCTATTAAAACTTCATATTAGAGACAGAAAGTCAAGTCTTGCCAACGGTTTAAGTGTCGCTTGGTATGAAAATCTACTTTCAATATAAATAAAAAAAAGAACTTTCAGTACTTTCAATAGTAGACAGGTAACTCATGTTCTTAAATCATTGTGACCACATTAGAAATAAACAAACGTCATCCATGAAAGTTATTTGAAATACCACACTGGCAACTTTTTGTGCACATTAGAATTTAAGATTTCTGATCTGATTTTTGAATGCCATTTCATACACTTTTACCTGACACTGGGTTTTCTGTCTGTCCAATATTTCATTATTATACAGAATCACTGATGCATCTGTGACAGTCTCTGCATAAAAACTCTCAAGGTAACTGAACATTGAACACAATTATCACCCAGCCCCACACTCTACATTTATCATGTTCATTCTCACACAAATAACTAAAACTAAACTTCAAGAGCTAGATTTATTATCAAAGACACAGCAAAACTTAATGTAAAATGTGCCTGTGCTTTAACAAAGACCAACCCTTCAGTTACATAAGAGTCGAGCACAATACTTTTCAGGCCAAAAGCCTTTCACTCAACTTCTCTGCTCCATCTTGTCTCTTAAACACGTATTACTCTGCAGACATTCATCACAGCTTCAAGTATTTGAAAGTCTACAGGTGTATGCCAAAAACACCAACAAACGGTTCATTTTCACACAAAAAACACCAATCCCCCCCAACAATGTTTGCTCAACATTAGAGACAGACGAGAGGTTTTTAGTGTGTCATATGGCCTTGAAGTGGCCATATGACACACGAGAGGGGGAGCTGTGTCACACGAGAGCTTGATGAGCTCTCGTGTGATTTGGTTTGATACCCACCAGGGCTTATATTTGGCACTTGGCCTCAGCTACTGTAATGCTCTCTCCTTTCTAAGGATCAACACTGAGGTCATGATAACAGTCAGCTGTCTGGACACTTTCGAAACCGCAGTAATGATTGATAGGCACCTGTGTGTGCTAATACAGCACCATCTGTTCCTCGATGATGTGACCCGAGAAGAATCCAATGCACCTGAAGTTCGAGAACACTCATTTGTCTGATTCAAGCAAAGCCCTGGGGAACCATCTATAGCGAGGTCTGCACACACCTCAGCTCTTAAATAAGCATATGTGCACCTTAGAGAGATGAACAGCACATATGGTTAGGGGAGAGGAGCAACGGCATCAGAATCCTTTCCTCCAGAGCCGATACAATGAGGATGCTCTTAATATAGCTTGAGTATTTGGCAAGACACTACCATTTCAAAAGCTTGGAACATTATGAACAATATGCTCTGTAGAATGCTTCTCCTACACCATACAACTGTCACCAATGGATCAGGTACCTGTGTGGATTTTATTAGTGACTTCTATTAGAGAGTCTATTTGCTACCTATGTTTCTATTCACCCGCTGCGTGTCACCTCTAGAGCTTTAAACTTAGTGCTGGAAAGAAAACCTGAAATGCTTGATCTGCTGAAGTCAAGACAAGTCCAGGCAGAACTCCAGTAAAGTGAAATCATTTCCATAAAGTAATCCAAAAAGTCACCTCGCATAAGTTTTCAACACCAATGAGAAATGTTTGCTTCCATGTGTATGTAAACAGGAATGCTTTAGCCTCCTCCAGATGGCATTAAAGGTCCAGTTAAAGTTGGTCTAAAATAAGTAATTAAATGTTAATTTTTTATGATGAATAAAGGATTGTCACAATTTGTAAGCCTGTTTGTATTTGGAATACACATTTTTACACGGCTCTCCTAGGGTCCTGCATGAACATAGCTCTGAGAATTTTCTACCAGTGATTTCTTTGTTAAAAACCGATTAACAGTTTTGAGTCTAGTTCCAGTAATTGTTTTTTTACAGTGTCTCCTGAAGTAAATGAAACAAGCCACAGTTCCCAAAAGGTGGGGCAACTTGAGAACTTTATTCTTTTTTTTTTTTTTTAACTAAAGGGCTTTGCTTTACTAAAAATTTGCAACATTAAAATACATTATAACACTGAAGCACTGTAGCAAAAAGGTAAACATGTTTTCATACTTATGTAGCTTATGTGGGAACCAGAACAACCACAAAAAAGCTTCAGCAACATTATGAGGTCTTTCCACTCAGGCTGGATTTGCCTCTGGTGCCTCGCCCTTAGGTAAAATTTAAACATATTGTGCCCTTTGACACATTTACCCATTTTCACCCCATTAAATAAGCTAGCGCACATGAAGTTCAAGTAGATAATTATCCTCACAACATAACCGTGGCATTTATCCGTGACATAAAACCTCCAGTATTAGTGGTTCTGGATCACAGCCAATCAAATCATGCCATGGTGAGCTGAGAACAGCTGAGAAAACTGACAAACACTGAACATGTGTAAGAGTGAAGTCATTCAACATCTCCGCTGCGCTTCACCTCCTCCTACAGAGTCGGAAATCAGATCAGACTTCAGCCAATTAAGTCACTGGGAACTGGGGCTCGAGTATTTTTAGAGAAGATTGTAAAAATAACCCCGGCACTCAGAGTTTTGTGATTACATGGTGTATACAGGAGTGTGTGACAACGCCTGGCAAAATGAAAGGTAAATACAAATAATGTGTCATGCGAATGTATTTGCATTGAATGCAACTATTATAGGCCTAACATTATTTTGAGTAAAACATTTTTTAAAAATTGCAGTTAGAATAAATACATTTCTTAAATTTTTTTATTTAAGTGTACTAGAACTTTTTGTTTAAAGAGATATTTCAGACATTTTGAAAGGAGGTTCTGTGAAGTTATCAGTACTACTGTAGTTCCTTTACCTGCAGTCATTTCAGAGAGTTGGTAGAAAAGTGGAGAAATCCTCAGTAGTGGAAAGCTCACCCAACATATGGAAACCTTATTTTTAGCAATGTTTCCAACAACTCCAACTGTAAACGGTAAAATGCAAGACACCTGCAGGTAACAACTGCCCACACTTTCACAAGAGACCATTATGTTTATTCCTTTTTCTCTAACTTTTCATTTATGTCAGCTGTGGCTGCCAACCATCTACTGTTTAACCCCAGAGAAGCTCACTTAGAAGACCAAGCCAGCCCTTTAAAGCTTATAACAAACTTAAAAAAAGGGAAGGGCTGTTTGAAGTCATTTTCTAAGAATCATAAAGTAGACAATTTACACGGATGGAAAAAACTTGAGTAAAAATATTTGCGGTGCGCGCTGCCCTGTTAGGCAGCGTTCTATTTCTGTCAGCCTGTCCTGACAGAGCGAGAGCAGGTGCAGCACAATTAACAGCTGTACTTTCCACATCCAGTCAATCACGCTTGGTGGAGCTCGGCGCACCCCGCCAGTCAAATCTCTGTTTTGCTCTTTAAATATTTTAATATGAGAAGTTCTGATTTTAAATTCCTAAACTGTACAAATAAAACCAGGAACTGAGAAGTGCTTAAAAAATTATTTCAGCGGAAGTAGAAATAATAGCAGGGCACGTTTTAAAAAAAAAAAAAGAAATCCAAAACTCAATATTTTACAAGGATATCCTAATAAATATGTCAAATCGCCATTTAAGCTGCCAAAAATGTAGATGGAGCAATGGATTTACTCTTCAGTCATTAATTCAAGTTTACATACCTTAATTAAAGGTCTGTCTCAATTGTTCGTGATGGACAACGTTTTTCCAGGATTGTTTTATCTTCCACTGAAAGGTCAGAGCTCCGGAGGCTTGAGAGACAGGACTACAGGGACAAAAAGATGGACCAACAAATCCAACCCTGCTGTCACCCCCCACCCACTTTCTATCTACAACACCCCATTGGGGGGCGCAAGTGTTGTGACGAGATCTGAGGCGGTTATGAGCCGAGGGGCCAGGGGGGTTGAGGGTGGTAGGGCAGGTGATAAATTTAGAGCGGTGCTTTCCCACTCCATCAGCGGCAGGCAAGATCAATCAAGTCACCAAAGTTACAGGCAGGAGGTCAATTAAAGTGGGAAATCATTGCTTTTAAAGGCTAAGGGAAAAACAACTATTTCTGACCACATTATACCCAATGAACTTTAATTATATATATATATATATATATATATATATATATATATAGTGAATGGAGTGAACTGCTGAGATATTTTGTTTTTTGTTTAAAATAAATAAACATTTTTGAAAAGACTTTCCACTTCATATACAGTAAGAAAAAAAAGGTGCGATTCTGTTTCCAGTATTTTAAAACAGTAGATGTAACCAAGGCAAATATAAACCAAATGATCTTGTGATCTCAAACCACAACCTTTCTTAAACTGAGGTCTGTCTTGCTAAACAGTATTTTGTTGCGGTCAGCATGTCACCTTGTCAAGTGCAGTAAGTGCAAGCTATTATTAATATTAACCATGACTATTTATGTTTGAGCTTTAAGGTCAACATTCTCCTATTATTTATTTTTTTTGTAGAGCATCTCAAATGTTTAGAGGAAAATGTTACTTGCCGTAAAGCTTCTTGACATGTTATTGGCCGACATTTGCAAAGCAGACAAGACAAGAGCTGTATTTATTTTGCTTGCCTCTGATTGGCTGAGTGGAGATTGGGAACACTGTAGATTTTTCTAAGGTAGTGCCAAGACTGTTTCCAATGTGGGTATTAATGCATTACAAGATGTACACACGTTCAGAGGGGTTGTGAAGTACGCACAAATTTTTGTTATTCACAGATGGTTATGCTCCTCAAAGGCCGTGAATACCAGAAAACACTAAAGCTTAAAATCTTAAAGGAGCAGCATTATGCGTTTTCCTGGCACACTGTGCCATTGTGTAGCATAATCAAGTAAATACAGTATGTTACCTTCAGTTGTTATAACTGAAAATACTATTAAATTAGGTGCTTCCTAATGTAATGTCTTTAAATTGGGCCTCTGTCTCTTTAAAAGCAACTGCTCTGTCTCAAACTCTGACTTCAGGAAGTCATCACAACATGGCTTCTCTATTAACCCTTTAACGTTTTTACCAGCGTTGCACTGACAAGTAGCACATATGAGCTCAGCAGATGCAAAGTTCCACCAGGTGTTTGCTAATTGCTGCTGGCTAGTCTGAAGGAGCTGAGTGGGGGAATCACAGCCCTACCTCCTCCAAGTAGAAGCTACCTGAATAGTTGCTACATGAGATTAAAAGATTTCTCAAACAAAGCAACACTTCAGATATGCTTTGATGAAAGACTGATATGATGAAAAGTAAAAAAAAAAAAAAGTTGATTTTACATTATACTACCCCTTTAAATACCTAGTTAGTCAATTCAGTTTGAGGTTTATTAACCATTTTATATGAAAAATAAAAAAAGTCGATGTTTTTTTATTATTACATATATTTTAAAGACTCTTTCAAACACAAATGATCAGTTTGCCTGTTGAAGAACACAAAAAGTATGATAAACACCTCCTCACATTCATCATAGTGTGCCAAGGCTCATAAACACAGATTTGGAACAATGGAGAGATGCAGGAGGAAGGAAGAGACTCAAAACAGACAAAGACCCAAAGATAAGGAAGAGCCTGAGTTTCAGCTGACCACTGAAGAGAGGACACAGGAGGCATTGGAAGAGGATCAGGAAACAGCCAGTCACATTAAGGAGTATAAGGAAAGCACCAGGCTGAAAAGCCTGCAGTAAAGGCCGTTTTGTGTGTTTTAAGATTTTAGGTTCCAGGACTACAGTATCAGTATAGAACACCGACCTCCAGTTTAGCTTGGTGCTTATAGCCAACAGCACCACCCAGTGTTGACATCAAGGAACCACAATTTGAAAGATCCCAGACTTTTGCCTTTTAAGACTTAATTCCTTAAGAAGAGGTAAACTGTAAAACGGGTCCATGCTTTCTCAGCTGATACACACGAAGCAGCAGGCACAGGGCCAGGCACTGAAAGCAGCAGGGTTCAGTTAGTCCACAGCTAATTAGTGTTGGAGAAATTAGCTCTTCCAAAGCAAGCAAAGCACTGGCTAACAATGTGATTTTAATTTAACCCTTAGCTTACAAAGAGAGAGAGTTAAATGCTGATTGCTAACATGCCTGGGCCGCTCTAAAATATCAGCATGACACAGAAAACTGCGCGCATAAGAGCTTGACTCCTGTTTTTCCATAAACAGTTGCAGAAAGACCACAACAACGTTCCCAGAGGCAGGAAAACTGGAAATGTGTGTACCACTACAGGGTTCTTTGATGACTTTCAGCCATGCAGGCAAACCCATACTCAGCAGCTTCTGCTTCAAAGAGCACACTCTGTAAAACACACCGAGCGGTCACATGGGAGGTCTAACTGCATCTCTGAGATTGTTCTGCACTCATGTATACAAGCAGCATCAGAAACTATATAGAAAACATTCAAGATTTAGTTTTTTCCCCATCCAAGAAACCAATTTCTAGGCAAAGAGAAGAAAAAGTGCTAACACAAGACTGACTGACTAGTGGTACTTTTTCTTTTTAATGATACCCGTCTCATTCATCAATAGATCCATCTAAAAACAGAAATACAAAAAACTCCCCCCAGAATTATCAGAAATCCATTTAATTAGTGATGACAGTCATATTTGACAGACATTAAATTGAGTAACTATTTGTATATTACGTTTCCCACGCACACTTAAATATTTGGATATCAAAAATATCCCACTATGAAAGTTAGGCCGAGAATTATCAACAAGTCACATCAAAACTGACTTAGCATTAGCCTAGCACTTCAGCTAACTGAGCCAAATGAAAATACTAAACAGGAGCAAGAGAAGTTTCTTAAAGAATGTCATGTTTGACAAGATTTTCTGTATCCTTTTTCTAAATATAAGACTGAATTCAGTTTTTTTGACAGATACAGAAGTTTTGAATGCTAGAAAAAAATACTAAAATTGAGCTCATTTTGATCAAAATATGTTCTCCATCTTTATTACATCTTTTACACAAAAGTCATTCATGGTTGGTTGAGGAGTTTATAGAACAAAAAAAACCAACAAAAAAAACGCAGTTCTTAGTTTCAACACATTAAATAAACCATCAAAAAAAAATTTCAACAATTAACCAGATCCACTCATAGAAAAATTGCCCAATTTTTTGGTGCTTTTATATTATCTGCGACAAAAAGTCCCAAAACTGGACATGCGTAGTTAATTCACAGTTATATTAAAGTCTAAAAGGTTATCCAGCACCCCTTGTTCTTTAAAACACGTGATAAAGAAACAGATAAGTCCGATTGATCAAAGCTTGTGTCTCTTGCTTAGCATTCCACAATCTCCTTTTTCGTCGCACTGATTGAAACATAAAAAGTAGAGGTCCAGACCTACCATGACCCAAACTTCTTCTTGCTCTCAAGGGATCAGAGTGTCATTCTCTAACCACAAATAGACAGCGGACAAGTAGATAAGAGTTTCAAAGAGTGCAGATAAGGTGATTGGTGTTGAAAGAAGGGCTAAAGGTAGCATAAGGAGTCTGAACAATCCATATGGCTAATCCTGAAACAGCAGCTTTGAAAAGTGGAAGAAAATAAACCAAAAAGTGAGCCTTGCCCAAAAGAAAACCAGTTTCACATCACAACCTTATCTTGACAGCAGCCATCAAACACACCTCCAGTCCTCCACCTCCCCTCATCCATTTTATCAGCTCTGCTGGTCTCAGCTTCATCTGTCTACAGTGCTTTGACCCACATGTCTGCTCAGCAGCAGCAAAATAACCGTTACACTAAGCAGACCCCGTCTCCCACCGCACTACAGCCTGCTGCCAAGGATACTGGCAAGAAAATTGGCTTTAAAGTTCACCAATAAGAGAACAAAATGAAAAAAATTTAAAAAACAGAAGCTGACAAAGTATATTAAATGAAATGCTGAAGGGAAGAAAAGACTGTACCTTTCATTGTGTTCTTGCTTCTTTTGTAGAAATGATTATTTAACACAAAATACATTCATTGGGAAGGAAAAAAGAAAACTATAGAGAAGACCTTCGTGAATGAAGAGAACACAAAGACTGACAGAGGATGAAGGCTCGACAGACTTGAAGTCATGTGATCGCTATGGAGGCGACAGACGGCTCACCAGCGACCACAGCCCACAGAACCGAGGGCTGGGTTTGGTGGCGTCACTCGTGTTGTCCCAGTAAGGAAATAACGGGTAGAACGGTGCGAAACGTGCCGGCATCTGAGAGCGGGCCAATAGGATCCCAGCCAGCAGACGCGCACCTGGTGTGTTTCTAACGCCAAAGGACAATACGGCCACAATAACCAGAACTGGGAATCGCTTCTAATGAGAAGCAAAGGAAATCCAAGAAAACTGGAAAGAAAAAAGGAAGCGGGTGAAGGGGTTTCTTTTCATTTATTCCATGAGATTTGTTGACTCAAAAAGAGAGAAAAAGGTCAGAGGCAGGACTACTTTCTCACATGGCAGAGACTCAACAGTCATAACAAAATAAATGGTAGGTTGTCTCCTCCCTCTGAAACTATGTGGGGTACAAAATAAAATTTGTTGCATGTTAAATCTTCACACTGGTATAAATTTGAGAACTGTGATGCAACCAGAAAAGTTAAATATTGAATAAGCAATGAAAAGAAACCATTAGCACCCTAAGTGAGATGCTTCCTCATCTGAACTTTATGAATCACAAAGGAGGATTGATAAAGTTTTCATCTTTATTCAAGTACTTCTTCAAATGTGCTGCCTCACAGAGTGCTACTGCATTTCCCTACAGTATCTTGTAGTTTTACCTAGATGGCCATTTGAATATTGTGTTGAATATGCAAAGTCCAAGAGGCACAAGAGTTAAAAATAAGCAATAGGTCTGAAGTCTTTGTGCAGCACATCAGTTTGCATTGGGACCATGTCAGACTGTATAAAATGAAATAATCAAATGCAGCTGATCGTGCTCAGAGTTATAATGATCCATAATGACTCAAGTAACTGAAATTTGTAACATACAATGTCCATTTGGGATAAATAAAGTATTTCTGAATTAAAGCCGTCAAGCTGAAATCACTATTAAAAAAAATTACCATCTGGGTAGGAAGCAAGCTAGCTAGATACTTACTTTCTAGACAGATACTTTATTGATCCTGAAGGAAAATTATGTGGTGATCCGCAGCTCCCATTCATAAACAAAAAATGAAAGACTTCGCAGAAGTATTAAGAAAACAAGACACTGAAAGACAAAATCACTATTTGCAAGCCCTTAAATTGCTAGCTAGCTAGTTAAGGGCTAGTATATGTGGTGGTCTGTAGTTCCCACTCATAAAAATAATAAAATTTTAAAGACCCAGCAGATGAAAACAAAGTATTAAAAAAAATGCATAACACAAGAGGAGATCAAAGCAACAACAACATATTAGGGGACATATTACCCCATAAGAGTTTGAATCACATTTTTTCTGCTACCATCAATGTTAATATGTGCAACAAGTTTTAATGCAGTTACTGTGGAACTAAATGCAAAAGAAAATTTTAGAGGTTTGGTTCGGTTTAAATAACCAGCATCTACCAGATGTGGCAGGAAAAACAATGAGGTGGAGTCTTCGGGAAATATTTAGTGAAAGGAACATTTGACCGTCTTGGTCAAATGTGTCCGACACTCCCAAATGAAGTAACAACCGGACCATTTAAATCAAAATGAGAGCAAACAGATGTGGAAGATAAACACATATTGCTGTGGGATGTAGGAAATGGCAACATCAAGGTTATCCACACAACCATGCACTAATGCCATGTCAAACATCCGGCATGCTAACCCTTAGCCTTGCTATATGAGAACAGTCAGTAGCACCCGCATGATGAGCAGAACCAGGTGTAGGTGTGACTTCATGCATGGCTAACAGCTCAACACGGCAACTTGATACGGCTCATATCCAACTCATATGCCTCTTCTGATCTATTGTAACCATTTAGACATGAGGGAAGTGGGACTCTGGAAGGAACCACGTGAGAACGCTTCAAGCTATGACCTCACCCAGTTGGCGGCGTCAGTCCTCATGTTGTCTAAGACCATTCCTTTCGCTTATTTTTTTTTTTTTTCCAATTGGTTGATTCAGCCTGGTAAAGGTCCAGATGGGTGTTCCTTTTCTCTTTTCAGTATCCTATATGAAGTGACTAAGCAAACCAACTTTCACATGTCAGATTTGAAACAACTGTGATCCTCCATTTGCAACGTCTTTCAGCAAATTCAGTCCAGCTGTTCGAGAGTATAGCGTTTCATGACTCATTTTAATCTCCAGTTGCTCTTGGAGCAACAAGCTACATCAGGAGCCCAATCTAAATCTCTCGCAGATGATTACAACGCAGGGTGGAGAGGACCGCCACGTGTCTATTGTTGTCAGTTCCACTACATGATACCAAAGACGGGTCTGTGTGAGGCGGGTGTGCCTTTTACATGCAAGCTAGGCAATGAGACTACACAAACAGAGATGCAACAAGCCACTTTTTTCACTTCCGATACCGGTCTTCGAGTTTGTTTGTTTTTTTGTCTTTTACCAATCTGACACAGAAAAACAGTGCAGAATTGACCTAAAACATTCCTTTTTTAAAAAAAAAAAACAGACATATGTAAAGAATTTCTTTTCAGTGTTGAATTGGACAATTGAGATATTCAGATTGAAAATAGCCAAGTATAGCCCAGGTCCCACAATATTCTGTGAAATAACCCTTTGGTTTACTACCAAGGAAGAATCAAAACAGACAAACTTTAGCGTTAGGAGCTAGCCGTTAGCCAGTCATGGTATACATGTGCCTCGTTTCCACCAGTACCACACGTTTCCTTGACCCCTTTCAGTTGTAGCGCCGCAGGACGATGATATGGTTGGAGTGGAGCTACTGGCATCACAACACCTATTGATGCCCCCAATCAATCTCATTTTGATTGATTGGGGGAGAGAAAAAATGTCATGAAACTCCCAATGGAGGCATCCAAGGTTACATAAACCAGTGGTTCTAAATTTTTTATAACAAGTGCCACCCAACTAAATACCAAGTTTTCCCAAAGTATCAAACAGTACAACAATGGGAGTTGCATGATTTTCATTGTTTGTTTATGTTCATAGCCACCATTCTGTTAGCTACAGTTACTTCAATACTTGAACCAAACTATGTTGAGAAACAATGGAAACTCATTGGAAACAAAGGGAGTAAACATTCCATCCAATGACATTTTTTAACAGGACTAACAAAAACAAGTCCATGTAAAACCCAAGAAAAGGTGTAACGAGGGAACACACATGACACAAATAATCTGATATGAATGTGAGGAAACTCACTGGTAAAAGCTAATCAGGGGCTGAACTAAAGCACTCGCTGACACAATTGGGCCACCTCAGTCTTTAGATGTGTTTATGTGGACTTGGCAACACACTGGCCATTGTTTCAGCACAGCAGCTGCTGAGGTCTAATCTTCCGAATATTTGAAAAGACATACGATGCTAGCAGCAGGACATTTGTCAGTGCCAGTTAGGGCTCTGCTTTATTTATATTAGAACCTGGGTAACAATGTCATCTGCCAACCTGGGTAATGTATTTTTAAAGTCAATGGTATTGGCACACAAACAGTAATGCTTCAATAAATGTTGAGTTATTTCTTAAAATTTAAGTTGTACCTATTTGGAAGACATATTGCAATTTCAGTATTTTGTCCAAGTCTTTGAAAAGGAAATTCACAACGGGAGAATAATGTTCCTCAGCAGATTTTAAATTTAACAGCACATACAGTATGAGTATCTCTTTATTTAAAAAGGAAAAAACAAAACTCAAATTAAAAAAAATAAATAAATAATTCTCTAAACGTGTGGAAACAAAATACATTCCAATGCTATGACGACTTGCAACAGTGATAAATGTTAAGATACTGTTCATCAAGGTGAACATTGTCTAGCAAAGTGTCAACTTTGTCTGGTTTGATTAGTGCTCAAATAAAACCCAGACTTATTTTGTTCCTGTAGCAGCATTTTCACTAACTGCTAGAAACAAACTGTATAATAATGGTGATAAATATGGAGGTATTTTCCCCAAATATTCCATTTCCAATGTTACTATTAATCTTCATTTTTCTTGAAATTATTTAGTTTTTGACAACTAATAAGGTAGATGTACAAATCAGAGTATCAGACGATAGAAGACCTGCAACAACAAGTAATCTCCCCTGAAGAACACTGAACTGCGATTCTGAAATCGTTTACAGCGGTTTGATTTTATTAGATATTCGAGGAATGCACAGCAAGGTTTAAGAGGAGAACTTTGAGAGGAAAAAAACGGGTCACACCAACTTAAATGAGCAGATCTGAGGGGCTTCATGCAGGGTGAAAATCTCAGAGGAAACGTTTTCTAAGAGCAGTGATTGCAACATGATGTAGACTGAAGAAAGGACACCACCACATGAAAGCACAGTTTTCCCCTTTCATGACATTTTTTAAAAAGGTTCCAGATCTCAGTAATCCCTACCCAAAAAAAAAAAAAAACACAGAAAGGGTTATTCTAAATCTTCGGATTGAGGCACTTAGACAACTTTTAGCTGCAAATCAACTCTGGGCCACAAAGTTTTTCATGGGGATTGTTGATATTTTTGGGGCGGATGATTTACTGGCATTAAGTTTAAGAGGTGCGGTCAATTTTGAGGCACAAAAAAAAAAATCTGCAAGTCATTCCAGTTTAAAATGTTTTCTGTCTGATGTCATGACAACCAAGCCCACCCAAGCGAGCTGCAACAAACTGAAAGGCAAAAAAATAAATAAATAAATAAATAAATATATATATACTGTATATAAACTCTGGTGATGCTACAGGTGGAGCATTATTTCTCTGGCAGAACTGAGCCACGTTTCCTAGGGGGACAGATTTATCCAGAAAGGGTGAAGGAATCTGTGGGAGGGTGGATGGGGGTCCCTCTGAAGCCCCAAACGGGGCCCCAAAGTAATGATGCAACACCCAGTGGGCTTATGTAACCAACCTCTACTGCTAGTTTTTCACTCGAACACAGAAGGTGGAGTCCATGGGAACGCTCAATAAAACATGCAATAATTCAGCACTGCAGTGGAGCCACTTAGAAAACACCAAGTACTGTTGACAATAACTCCGTCTCATCAGCCGTTTGTTCGCACTAAAAATACTCAAAATCATCAACAAACTTCCTTATTTTTCAGAGGAAACATTCCCTCTTTCCAGGAGGCAATAACTTTGATTTCCAAAACATATTTAACTGGAGTCCAGAACTTGTATTCTAGATCTTGCAAGATGCTGCTTCTACTACACCCAGGCAGTAGTTGTGCGTCTCTTGCTGCTATGCTGTACATAAAAAGGTGCCTATGTCATCAAAGCACCTACACAAGTAACAGTAATCATTTCACTGTTTTTTAAAAAAAATAATGTTACATTCACCGATTGATTCTTTCTCAATATGTAATGTAATTTCAGACCTAAGAATCTGATCTTTGCACGAGATGTATAGTTGAAAGGGGGAGGGTATGACCCATGATACCAGGATGACGGAGCCGAGTTGTTTCTCCACCATTAGCACATTGAGAAGCACGAACACAAGCATGACTGACCTTGATAAGACCCTCCCTCCTGGCTCTGATTGGTTGTTTCTGACTAGGAGCTGTGAATTTCTGCAGATGGCTGAAGGACCACAGGTTAATTTGTTTTCCGCAGAAACAAGAGATTATCTGTCTCTTGTTTTACTGTCCTGACAAACAGTTTTAACAAATTTATTTTAAAAATCTATC
The DNA here is from genome assembly GCF_003331165.1 of Xiphophorus hellerii. NCBI lineage: Eukaryota > Metazoa > Chordata > Actinopteri > Cyprinodontiformes > Poeciliidae > Xiphophorus > Xiphophorus hellerii. Next base: position 3,825,378 of record NC_045692.1, read on the forward strand.
GTTTATAAAAGTTTGCACACTGTAGCTTTAGTTGGTGGGGGGAAAAAATAACATGAAAAAATAAGCATTCTTCCTAGTGATATTCATTCATTTATCAGCAGGTCACATTAACCCAGACCCATTAAGAGGAATTTAAACTATTGGCTATTGTCACGTTGAACGTATTAACAAAGAAGTTGTAAAAGGAAAAAAACCCAGACAAATTTCATGTAATTAGGCAGTCTGAGCCTGCTTTCTGCCCATTAGAATGATCATGCACAAAGTTGTGGAGTGTTGTCGCAATCCCTCTCGGTTCACTGACTTTAAATCATCAGGGATCGGGGAAGGAGGAACGGCCGTTAATTAGCTTCTTTGCGCACTTCCAGAAGAAGTAGGGAAAGAACATGAAGTTGGCTTCATAATTACCAACATGGTATTTAGTTTGGCAGCGGGTGAAACCCAGGCTACCCGCCAAACAAGAGCAAGAATGGTAAAACAAACCCGGTAGAGGTACCTCGATACGAGTGTGGTAGTGAGGTAATTTCACTAAATATTTTTGCTGCAGAAATTAAGCAGCAATTGGCAAGCAATGCAATCATGTGAAAAAAATATATATACAGCTGCGCCTTTATATCCCATATGACTTAATATTTTGTGTACAACACATCTAGCTTCTCAAACCTCATCCTGCAACATTTGTGTGCTAAAACATTAAGCAGAGTCTGAGAATATTTATTTTTGTTTGTTTAATGAGGCAGTGGGGGGTTATGATGCTTTGTTTTTTTATATATAGATATATAAAAAAAGAAATGATATGTCTTTAGGTTAATATTTCTGTTCATTTTGAAATTACGCCAGAGTACAAAACAAAGTATATAAAAAAAACAAAAAACAAAATAAACACTGATGAAGTTTGATACTTGACTTGGAACAAGTTTTTAGTTTTTACCACTCTCTCACTTTTTCTTGCTAGGTAATTAAAACAATAATATAGTGTTTTAGGTGACAGCGTTTTTGTTGGGGGCTACATTTCCTGAGCTGCAACTCATTGAAAGAAGAAAAACGCTGCTGTGCCTTATTTACAGGCACGTTTTGCTAAGTTTTAATGTATGGATAAAAATGTTTCCTTTCAATACAATATATTGTAACAAGTAAAATGCACTCCAGCATATTTTCCCACTCTTTTCCTTATTATTGGCAAAAATGTATATATATATATATTTTTTTTTTTGCGTGATTTTCTGAAGAGGCGTCATTCTCTATGCTATGATGTTGGGTGTCATGCAAATTTGCAACATAATACACATCTGTTACCGTTACCTGCCTTCAGACATAAATGTCCATTATTAACCTTTGGTCTAGTTTCAAATGTCGCCTCTGTGCAAACTTTTTAGACCCCCTTTTATTTATTTAATTTTAGCTGCGCCGGTGTCGTCACTGTCAGCAAATTTTAAAAGCGTCTTGTAGTGAAGGGGGCACACCTGTAGTCAATGTGAAGTTAACAATTTACTTAAAAGCTGTCGTGCTCAAATACATAAATAAATAAATAAAAAGCAGCGCGTGTTCCAATATTTAAACTGTTTCCGCGCGACTCAAACCCAAACGGAGCAAGTTAGCATAACCTGGACAGCAAACGTCTGACGTTACGATAGTTGGATCTCTCTGAACCTTTCCCTCGCTGTTACAAACCCAATTTGGACTTGACAAAGTTGCTTGTGATGCTTTCTGGCGTTCCAACACAAGCCCTTATAAAATTCGCGCGCGTCAACACGCAGTTAGTTCCACTTACCGACTCTCCCTCAGAGGAAACTGCCGGTTTCTCAAAGTCGAGCCATCAAACACAAACTCTTGCAGCAAACGGACAACACGCTCACGCACACCTCACTCATATAAACTCACGGCACAGCCCAGCAGCTGCGAAGTCCTCAACCACTCTGTCAAACTCACAGCAACTACGCAGCACCTTTTACCGGGCAGGACCTTCAAAATAAAGGGGTTGTTTTTGTTTTTTGTTCTTACGTTTGTCATAAAACATTTAAAAATCTGTAACCAAAAACAGACTATTGATCACAAAATCCTCGTGATTTCTTTTTTTTTTTACATACTGCAATAAAAGTCTGCAGCAAAATGTCTTTGACACACAAACTAACATAGAAATAATCACTAGAATTGACTTTGAATCGGTATCAAATGATATCAAATGATATCGATTACAACAATTTCCCTTCGAGATAAAGAAATCGTTTTTGAATTGTAGTGCACTGAATTAAACTGACTTAACAAACAACAACAATAAATAGAAGCCGACCCTTCTTAGAATAAATCAGTATAATCGGCCAAAGTTTGAATTTACAGGGTTGACTGGTGTGTTTTTATACGTAAAATGAGGAAAGTTCTTCATTTTAATGCATTTAATGAATAAAAGAAAAATACATTTTGTATCTGACCTTTTGATGACTGATCAGAGTCAAGCAAGAGACAAAAGATCCTGACCACCATTAAACCTACATTACAGAAATTAGTAGCTTCGTGCGCCGTCTTCTACCCACTATTGGTCTCTAACTGAAAATGTGTTACTGGATTCAATGATTTAAATGAACTTTATTTTGGTGAGAAACTACTCTAGTTAGGAATTTTCTTTCCGCAAAAAAAATGTGTTCATGTGTGTGTCTATTTTTCAGCTTTCCAGGACAATCTGAATTCACTAAATATGGTTTATTATGAAATGCAGGTTATTTTATAGGTATGTTATAGTTATTAATATTAACACTATTATTTTACCAGGCTTTTATGTCAGGATTTTATTGATTCTTATGTTTGTTTTATTCTTTGTATAGTTTTATCACACAGAGCTTTGTGATTTCATGATTTTATGAATAAACATTACATTCTTACTTACTAGAGTACAGTCACTTACACAGTTTGCAATCTTTGTCACAGAAGTCCAATCAATTCATTTTATTAAACTTTTATTTTGAAGACTATCAGTGTTCCTGTTGGACTCTGTAGTCTGCCTCGCTTGACTCACTGACTTCCCTCTTCAGCCTGATTGTAGCTCCATATGGTCAGACAAACAGGATGTTCCTGCTTAACAATAAAAGAAATGCATTTATTCTAACTTTCAGTCTACTTTCAGAAATGTCTCCAGTTTTGCTTTTCTCATTTGTCTGACTGTTTTGGGTCGCTCAGTGAGGTAATCTATTTTGTGCGCCTGCAGAAACACTTTTCAAGGCTTTTCCTGCTAAGCTTGGGTAAAGCGGCCAATCAATCCCCAGTGTGCTTCTAATGGCCACATATGTTGACCACTAAAACAACAAGAACAAAAAACAAACCTGCACAAACATTCAGTTTAAAAGGTACTCACTATCTTTGACTCCGGCCCTTTAAGGGCCTTGTAAAATGCAAACTGCTTCAAGGCAACGGATGATTTGTTGTGAAAAAGGCCTCACTATCTGAAAGTTTCCAGTCAGATAGAAGTTGCTGTGTTAGACTGACTCATCACCTGAGCTGTTTGCCTCCTTTGAATAGTCTCCACAGCAGCGGATTTTAAGAGTACGTTGCCAGGGGAAACTGACCAATAGCAAACAAATGATCCCCTACCGCAGTCAGAATAGCTGATGTGCTTGAAGTGAACATGAAACTGAAGCAGCCATATGGGAAACACACAGAGAGAGAGAGAGAGAGAGAGAGAGAAAGAGAGAGAGAGAGGAGAGGAGGACAACCATCCTGACATGATGTTCTAAGTTATGCAGCATTGTGGTTGCAAATTTATTCTGCCTCTTGGTGCCTGTTGGTTGTCAGTCATGAAAGAAAAATTAGTTCTTTGTTGTGAAAAAGAAGGAAAGCCACACACGACGTTCTGATTGCCGCTGCGTGTTCTGAATGGAACAAGAGCAATGCTGTTGGACGGAGCATTCTTCAGATACCAGGAGTCAGATATGAAAAGCTGTAAATCAGATGCACAGAAGCCGGGCTGGGTCCGGTCCGGTTCGGGCCGGGCCGGGCCAGGCCCTCTGCATGTTCTGCTGGGTCAGGTGATTTATGACTTACAGCGCCTTGCAAAAATAATCACACCCCATGAGCTTTTTCCACATTTATTTATTTATTTATTTTCATGTTTACGTGACACACTCCAGTGTTTTGTTTGAATTTATGTTAGGTATGAATGCAGCATTGTACAGAACTGTGACATGAAGGAACAAACATGGATATTGTTTCTTTTTGTAACACAAAAATAATGTTCTGAAGTCATTTCTATTCAGCCTGTCAGCTACAGGGTGTGTTTCCAGGGCCCAGTTTTATTTCATTAATATAAACAATACTAAAATGTTGAAATACAAAAGTATTTTAATATTTGAAGTTATATATTTTTTTTGGAACAACGTGGTCAGGGGACCATAGAAATTCATAGAACATAGAAATTTATACCATTTGATGTATAGGACTGCATACAGATAGGGCACCAAAACAGGCTGCAGCGCAGGGGCCCACATAATTCTTACTCCGGCCCTGTTTGCCTCTACCCGTTTATCTATTGGTCTTTTGCTTGGTCATCCATATGTACTGTATCATTGGTTACTTACCAATCATTGTGAACTCCAGGATGGCACTAAGAAAAAGGTTCAACTGGATGCAACTAAGTGAAAGAAAAAAAACAGAAATGTGATTAAATACAATTTTATTATTAGTAGTTTTTTTTATTTTAAAACCTGGCTTCCAGTATTACTAGTAATCTGAGTGGAATATTTTTTTTAATAACTGCCCAGTAGTATTTTTCTGATGTTGTTAATTTGTCCTTGCCGCATCTTGTTTTTGTTTTCCTATATGTTTTACCTTTAAGTGAATATTAATGTTACCTCAACTTGCTACTGCGATAGCAGAATTTCCTCACTTTGGGACAATAAAGAATATTTCTATTCTGAATGGACCGGTTTTGATTAATAATTTACTGACTTGTGATTCCTCTTTGCTGCGTACAGAGAGGATCGAATAGAAGATTCACATGAATATTTTCAACTGAAACTGACTTTCAGTCCCAGTCACATGCTGAGTCGACTCGTATTTTCATTCAAATTTATTTCTGAAGAATCAATAAATTTGGAAGAGCCTCTGGAAATGTTTGACAACCAGCTCATTATGTCAGCGGTTGGATGAAGGATGTAGAATGGGGAGCAACCTTTTGCTATTCTTAGTTCTGTTTTTCCTGAGGATGTTGCTAAGAAAAACCCCACAGGGTCGTAAGGAGCCTGAAGAGTTCCTCCACTTCAGTGACTGGAGGTGTAGTCTGATGCCGATGTTTGGGTTTGCTTCTACATTATTCTCAGTATACTAAATATCCACAAACACATGAACCTGTGGTTCTGAAACAGTTGGAGTGAGCCAAGCTTTAAATCACATTTTAATCTGCCATGGAATTATGAGAATCGCCAGACCTCATCCTTTACTGGCTTTAGTCATTTCCCCCCCCCCCCCACGCTTTACTGCCACTGCAGCGTCCAAACCGTGACACTTTCATTTTTTACTGCCACTCTTTCTCAGAGCTGGAGCTGAATCCCACGGTTCTTGTTTACATAGCCTAGCTTGGTTTGACTCTCACTGGCTCTCCAGGACTACGGGTCCAAGGTGTTCACACACACACACGCTAACACCCCCCCCAACCCCTCCCACACACACAAACATGTTTGCGTGGCTATCTTTGTGGGGACTTTCCATTGACTTCCATTCATTTCTATAGCCTAAACCTTACCCTTATCCTAACCTAACCCTATCCAAAACTCAATTCACACCTTAGTTCCAAATCTGACCCCTGACCCAAAAACAGCATTTCCCCTTGAGGGAACAGGCTTCGGTCCCCAAAAGGAACAGTGGGTCCCCACAACGTAGTATGTGCCAGGAAAATGGTCCCCACAAGGTATTACAAACAAACGCACCCACACACACACCACACACACAAGGAGTGTTGCGCCTTTCCAAAGTATTCCTACCCCATGAGCTATTTCCCATTCTGTCTTATTAGAACCACAAATGCCAATGCATTTCACTGGCAAATGATGAGGCAGACCGGAACACAGTGGTGAGTTGTTAAGTGGAATAAGAATACATGATATTTAAAAATGTGTACACTTTGAAGTTTGAACAAGCTCACCTGAAGTTAGTTTTAAAAAAAGACTTAGTGAGATCAAACTGTTAACAAAATTGAGATTTTGTAGACATAACTATATGATTTTAGCAGGTTGTAAATTATTATTACTGTGTTCAGTGAATAAATGTTTACAAGTGAAATACAGCTCTGGAAAACGTTAAGAGGACACTCAGAATGATCAGCTTCTCTGATTTGACTCTTTTTAGGTTTATGTTTGAGTAAAATGAACATTATTCTTTTATTCTATGAACTACTGACAACATGTTTCCGAAATTCCCAGCAAAAATTTTGTATTTACTTGCAGAAAATGAGAAATGGTCAAAATAATGAAAAATATGCAGTGCTTTCAGCTTTCAGACCTCAAGTAATACAAAGAAAACAAGTTCATGTTCATTTAGAAACAACAATACTAATATTTTAATTCAGGAAGAGTTCAGAAATCAATATTTGGTGTTTTTCTATGGGGTTCAGTGGCGTGGGCTCTTTGTTTTTTCCAGTGCTCTGTATGAACTAAGAAATGCAGACAATGTCAAATTTTTTGGTTGGACATGGATCTGGAAGTTACTCCTTAAAATGTTGTAAAAGCAAATTCAAATAAGCTAGAAATGTTCTCAAAAATTCATTAAAACATATTTTTTTCTCCAACAGATTTTATTTTCGTATATTCAGGTTTACATTAGAAGTTGTGTCTTATTCCCTCTGCAGAGGAAGCATCGTGAATCTGCTCTCACCATCAGTTTTCAGCCTAAAAAACACAGGAAAAAACTGACTGACTTTCACACTTACCTAACGTTGGAATCCAAACCTGCCGATTTCATACGAACCCCCCAAAAGTCACAAAGCTGGAGAGCAGGTAGAGATCACACACTAACACACAGATAACTGCACCTCAGGTCAGGCAGGAAACTGATACACTGTTTTAGTTTGCTTGTTTGTTTTCAAGGAAGTTAGTCATTCAAATAACCTAAAAAAAGGTTACTTTGACTATATGATCCCTACTTTGCATGTTACTTTTTGATACTTCACACATTAGACACACTGACCTGTGTGTACAGGAGGCTCTGACCAGCGGCCATGCCGGGTTTGTGTGGGTTTGTCTCACTGCCGCAAATGAGTGTACATTCTTGAACTGACCCCATTATGCCTCTCCTCAGCTCCAGGACTAGCATTAGCTGCAGTAATGAGGTCAAAGCTAGCAATGCTAACAAAACCTCTTTCATTCACTCCTGCTCTGGGCTGCTGGCCAGACCGGACTCCATTTTGTTTGTTTGTAACCATGCTAACGCATTGCTGGGAAATTGAGTTAGTCTTTGTGTTTTGTTGCTGTTATAAATTTACCATGTTTTTAATGAAAAAAGCATGATCATCCCTTGAAATTTTATTGTATGACAATAAACTTCAATGTTCTTATTTCTTGATTTCATATTCTGTTCTGTTACAAAATTTCCAAAAGCTCTAATTAGCTTTTTTTCTACTGTTTGTGTTTGTGTGATGCTATTGCTAAGGAGGCTAGCATTTCCGATGACTCTCAGGGTTAAAGGGTCCCATCGTTCATGTGCTTAATAAAGGTTTCGATGCCACCTGCTACCAACATGTAGAAATGGTGAGAATGCATTTCAAAAGCTGGGAATTTACAACGTTCTACAGATCTTGTTTTAATCACAGTGGATGGAAGAGATTGCTTAATTAGAGGCTGTTCCAGGTCAATAAAACACTCTGATGATTGTACTTGTGGATGTCAGAGAGGCTGATTGTAGAGTGGTTGAGTAGATTTGAACTTTGTCGTCCAGCTTTCTTTGCTTGTTCTTCATGAGATGAAGGCTCCGTTTTCAGGATTACATTTTCCACCGCATTCATTTTTTGTCATTTTGTACATTTAGTCAAACTCAGAATAACAGACTTTGGCTAACTTTTATATGTGCCAGTGTTTAATACTGTACTGTTTAATACATTACAGTAAAAAAAAAAGAAAAAAAAAAAGTATTTGCCTCCTTAGAGATAATGTTTTTGCTTCTGTTTCTCCAACATAAATGTTTCAGATCATCAAACAAGTTTTAATACTAAATGAAAATAACCTGAGGGGGGGAAAAATGCCATTTCTAAATGGCTCTTCTAGGCTGAATTATAAAAAAATAGAATCACTAAGAAGAACTGAACTAAAGTAAAGTAGAAGGAAAAGATTTCTCCACTTTAGATCCTTACACATCTCTACTTAAGACAAGGCCTTTTCCACAGGGGTGAAATACACAGATTTTACATTAATAAGAGAAATAAGGGTTCTTCTGTTTCTGTAGAAAAAAAATGACATCAGAACTCACACAACCGTCCAATAAACATTGTTTCAAGTAAACTGTAATGTCTCCATCTATTCAGTCTTCTGCCCAAGAAAGTCTCCTAATTCATAAATGATGTTTTTGCTTTCAGCAGAATGAAAAGGATCCTACAGCTGCTTCAATTCAATTCCACACTGACCCCATAAATCTGCAGCACATGCGATTGAATTTTACAAGCGTGTGCTTTCAGTGGCGTCTAGTAACAACTCCAGCCGCCTCCAGTGACACCTAAACGTTAACTTGTAGTTAAAGTGTCCGATTAAAAGGTTAGAAATATTTTTAAAAATGGGGATTCACCGGGGAACTATTGCTCCATCTTTAAATATGTACCTTTACAAGAATGCACTTATAAATTGTAATCTTTTTTTTAAAAAACAGTGTCTTCTGTTAAGCACTCACAACTGAATTGATACATAATCCCAATAAAATGCTTTGAAATTTTTGAATTCTGCACCTAGAAAGGAGACAAAATAAGAAACAAAAAGCCCAAAACTTCTATTTTAAGTAATAAGAACTAAACTAAAACAAAGCAATGTTTAACTTAAAATAACGAATAAAAACTGTCAAAAAAAATAACAAAACAAAAAGTCACACTAAATAAAAATGAATATATATATATATATATATATATATATATATATATATATATATATATATATATATATATATATATATATATATATATATATATATATATACATATATAATCACCCTGGTTTACAGCATTCAACTCACGAGAGCAAACAAAACTGAAAAGTCAAAGCAACAGAATGACTTTGGTGGGCGGATTGATGTTTCTGTTCTGACTTTGGAATGACAGTTTGTGTTTTGGTAAGATCACAAGTTTCCTCACAAATGTAATTAATTTACGACAGACTAATGAACATAAACGTTGCCATTCGGGGGCTGGTGTAGCAGCACAGAGAGAAGAATATAGAGAAACCACATATAAGAGCGGCGTCCTGCGTTTGTCACTGAGGAGTTTCTTGTTCTGTTTTTCCAGGATCAGCCAGAAGCGCGTCGAAGCCAGCAAGCGAAACATCCCCATCTGCAAGCGATTATCGTGGAGTTGCAACAAGCCGCTGGAGACGGTTTGGACGCGGGACAGAAAGCGTGACGTAACGCAAACGTTTTCACCGAGGTCACGCTGCGTGAAGACTCCCGCTCCCTCGTGAAGCGACTGAAGCAGAAGAACCACTTTTTGCTGTTGAAAAATATCTTTGGCAAATAAACGAACAAAACACTGGTGACAAAGGAGAAAAATAAATAAATAAATAAATAATAATGATAAAAAAGATTTCTTCCCCTTTTGGCTTCAAAGAAAGTATTTTGGAGTAATATGAAGCAGCTGGATGCATTTTCAGCTGCGCATGTTGCCATTGGCTGCATGGGATAAATTAGCCATGCCAAGTAAAAACTTCACAACTCTTAAGTGTTTACACACTTATGTTTCTATTCACAATGTGAACGGCATATGAAATATATTTTTACAAACAGAGGCTTAGTAATTTACAGAAAACAGTGTTGGTAAATCTTGCTGAGGAAGGACTGTTGGAAATCTTCACTCACCGGAAACTTTGTTAGGTACACCTTGGAAGTACCCGGTTGGACCTTCTTTATAGATTCAATAAGGTTCTGGAAACATTCCTCAGAGAGTCTGGTACAAAGTGTTCCAGGAAAATATCACCCACACCATTGCACCAACACCATCAGCCTGAACGGTTGATACGAGGCAGAAGGGATCCATGCTTTCATGTTGTTGACGCCAAATTCTGACCCTACCATCTGAATGTCGCAGCAGAAATTGAGACTCATCAGACCAGGCAACATTTTCCAATCTTCCATTGTCCAGTTTTGGTGAGCGTGTGCCACCACTATACCACCATCGCTGTAATAAGTAAAAGTTATGAGAAAATTTTCCACACTATTACCAGATTTTGGACATCATTTACATCCTTCCTTTATAGAAAGTTCTGCGATGGCCAGGAATCAAACCCGGGTCAACTGCTTGGAAGGCAGCTATGCTGACCACTATACCACCATCGCTGTAATAAGTCAAAATTATGAGAAAATTTTCCACACTATTACCAGTTATTGAACATAAATAGACAACATACACATCCTTCCTTTATTCTATACAGAAAGTTCTGCGATGGCCGGGAATCGAACCCGGGTCAACTGCTTGGCAAGCAGCTATGCTGACCACTATACCACCATAGCTGTAATAACTTAAAATTATGAGAAAATTTTCCACACTATTACCAGTTATTGAACATAAATAGACAACATATACATCCTTCCTTTATTCTATAGAGAAAGTTCTGCGAGGGCCGGGAATCGAACCCGGGTCAACTGCTTGGCAAGCAGCTATGCTGACCACCATACCACCATCGCTGTAATAACTTAAAATTATTAGAAACTTTTCCACAGTATTACCAGATTTAGAGGAAAAATAGACAACATATACATCCTTCCTTTATTCTATAGAGAAAGTTCAGCGATGGCCGGGAATCGAACCCGGGTCAACTGCTTGGAAGGCAGCTATGCTGACCACTATACCACCATCGCTGTAATAAGTCAGTATTATGAGAAACTTGTCCACAGTATTACCAGATTTAGAGGAAAAATAGACAACATATTCATCCATCCTGTATAAAATAGAGCAAGTTCTGCGATGGTCGGGAAACGAACCCGGGTCAACTGTTTGGCAAGCAGCTATGCTGACCACTATACCACCATCGCTGTAATAAGTTAAAATTATGAGAAAATTTTCCACACTATTACCAGTTTTTGAACATAAATAGACAACATATACATCCTTTCTTTATTCTATAGAGAAAGTTCTGCGAGGGCAGGGAATCGAACCCGGGTCAACTGCTTGGAACGCAGCTATGCTGACCACTATACCACCATCGCTGTAACAAGCTAAAGTCATGAGAAAATTTTCCACAGTATTACCAGATTTAGAGGAAAAATAGAAAACATTCTGTTAACATCCTTCTTTTATAAAATAGAGAATGTTTTGTGATGGCCGGGAATCGAACCCGAATCAACTGCTTGGAAGGCAGCTATGCTGACCACTTTACCACCATCCCTGTAATAAGTCAAAATTTTGAGACAGTTATCCACAGTATTACCAGATTTAGAGGAAAAAACAACAACATATACTTACATCCTTTATAAAATAGAGCAAGTTCTGCGATGGCCGGGAATCTAACCCGGGTCAACTGCTTGGCAAGCAGCTATGCTGACCACTATACCACCATCGCTGTAATAACTTAAAATTATGAGAAAATTTTCCACACTATTACCAGTTTTTGAACATAAATAGACAACATATACATCCTTTCTTTATTCTATAGAGAAAGTCCTGCGATGGCCGGGAATCCAACCCGGGTCAACTGCTTGGCAAGCAGCTATGCTGGGCACTATACCACCATCGCTGTAACAAGCTAAAGTCATGAGAAAATTTTCCACAGTATTACCAGATTTAGAGGAAAAATAGACAACATATACATCCTTCCTTTATAAAATAGAACAAGTTCTGCGATGGCCGGGAATCGAACCCGGGTCAACTGCTTGGCAAGCAGCTATGCTGGGCACTATACCACCATCGCTGTAACAAGCTAAAGTTATGAGAAAATTTTCCACAGTATTACCAGATTTAGAGGAAAAAACAACAACATATACTTACAACCTTCCTTTATTAAAGAATGTTCTGCGATGGCCGGGAATCGAACCCGGGTCAACTGCTTGGCAAGCAGCTATGCTGACCACTATACCACCATCGCTGTAATAAGTTAAAATTATGAGAAGATTTTCCACACTATTACCAGTTTTTGAACATAAACAGACAACATATACATCCTTCCTTTATAAAATAGAGAAAGTTCTGCGATGGCCGGGAATAGAACCCGGGTCAACTGCTTGGCAAGCAGCTATGCTGACCACTATACCACCATCGCTCTAATAAGTTAAAATTATGAGAAAATTTTCCACACTATTACCAGTTATTGAACATAAATAGACAACATATACATCCTTTTTTTATTCTATAGAGAAAATTCTCCGACGGCCGGGAATCGAACCCAGGTCAACTGCTTGGAAGGCAGCTATGCTGACCACCATACCACCATCGCTGTAACAAGCTAAAGTTATGAGAAAATTTTCCACAGTATTACCAGATTTAGAGGAAAAATAGAAAACATACTGTATACATCCTTCTTTTATAAAATAGAGAATGTTTTGTGATGGCCGGGAATCGAACCCCGGTCAACTGCTTGGCAAGCAGCTATGCTGACCACCATACCACCATCGCTGTAATAACTTAAAATTATTAGAAACTTTTCCACAGTATTACCAGATTTAGAGGAAAAATAGACAACATATACATCCTTCCTTTATAAAATAGAACAAGTTCTGCGATGGCCGGGAATCGAACCCGGGTCAACTGCTTGGCAAGCAGCTATGCTGACCACTATACCACCATCGCTGTAATAAGTTAAAATTATGATAAAATTTTCCACACTATTACCAGTTTTTGAACATAAATCGACAACATATACATCCTTCCTTTATTCTATAGAGAAAATTCTGCGATGGCCGGGAATCGAACCCGGGTCAACTGCTTGGAAGGCAGCTATGCTGACCACTATACCACCATCGCTGTAACAAGCTAAAGTCATGAGAAAATTTTCCACAGTATTACCAGATTTAGAGGAAAAATAGAAAACATTCTGTTAACATCCATCTTTTATAAAATAGAGAATGTTTTGTGATGGCCAGGAATCGAACCCGGATCAACTGCTTGGAAGGCAGCTATGCTGACCACTATACCACCATCGCTGTAATAAGTCAAAATTTTGAGACAGTTTTCCACAGTATTACCAGATTTAGAGGAAAAAAACAACAACATATACTTACATCCTTTATAAAATAGAGCAAGTTCTGCGATGGCCGGGAATTGAACCCGGGTCAACTGCTTGGCAAGCAGCTATGCTGACGACTATACCACCATCGCTCTAACAACCTAAAGTTATGAGCAAATTTTCCACAGTATTACCAGATTTACAGGAAAAATCGAGAACATACTGTATACATCTTTCCTGTATTAAAGAAACATCTGCGATGGCCGGAAATCGAACCCGGTCCAACTGCTTGGAAGGCAGCTATGCTGACCACTATACCACCATCGCTGTAATAACTTAAAATTATGAGAAAATTTTCCACACTATTACCAGTTATTGAACATAAATAGACAACATATACATCCTTCCTTTATTCTATAGAGAAAATTCTGCGATTGCCGGGAATCAAACCCAGGTCAACTGCTTGGAAGGCAGCTATGCTGACCACTATACCACCATCGCTGTAACAAGCTAAAGTCATGAGAAAATTTTCCACAGTATTACCAGATTTAGAGGAAAAATAGAAAACATACTGTATACATCCTTCCTTTATTAGAGAAAGTTCTGCGACGGCCGGGAATCGAACCCGGGTCAACTGCTTGGCAAGCAGCTATGCTGACCACTATACCACCATCGCTGTAACAAGCTAAAGTCATGAGAAAATTTTCCACAGTATTACCAGATTTAGAGGAAAAATAGAAAACATACTGTATACATCCTTCCTTTATTAGAGAAAGTTCTGCGACGGCCGGGAATCGAACCCGGGTCAACTGCTTGGCAAGCAGCTATGCTGACCACTATACCACCATCGCTGTAATAACTTAAAATTATGAGAAACTTTTCCACAGTATCACCAGATTTAGAGGAAAAATAGACAACATATACATGCTTTCTTTATTCTATAGAGAAAGTTCTGCGATGGCCAGGAATCGAACCCGGGTCAACTGCTTGGAAGGCAGCTATGCTGACCACTATACCACCATCGCTGTAACAAGCTAAAGTCATGAGAAAATTTTCCACAGTATTACAGGATTTAGAGGAAAAGTAGAAAACATACTGTATACATCCTTCTTTTATAAAATAGAGAATGTTATGTGATGGCCGGGAATCGAACCCTGGTCAACTGCTTGGCAAGCAGCTTTGCTGACCACCATACCACCATCGCTGTAATAACTTAAAATTATTAGAAACTTTTCCACAGTATTACCCGATTTAGAGGAAAAATAGACAACATATACATCCTTCATTTATAAAATAGAGCAAGTTCTGCGATGGCCGGGAATCGAACCCGGGTCAACTGCTTGGCAAGCAGCTATGCTGACGACTATACCACCATCGCTCTAACAACCTAAAGTTATGAGCAAATTTTCCACAGTATTACCAGATTTACAGGAAAAATCGAGAACATACTGTATACATCGTTCCTGTATTAAAGAAACATCTGCGATGGCCGGGAATCGAACCCGGGTCAACTGCTTGGCAAGCAGCTATGCTGACCACTATACCACCATCGCTGTAACAAGCTAAAGTCATGAGAAAATTTTCCACAGTATTACCAGATTTAGAGGAAAAATAGAAAACATACTGTATACATCCTTCCTTTATTAGAGAAAGTTCTGCGACGGCCGGGAATCGAACCCGGGTCAACTGCTTGGCAAGCAGCTATGCTGACCACTATACCACCATCGCTGTAATAACTTAAAATTATGAGAAACTTTTCCACAGTATCACCAGATTTAGAGGAAAAATAGACAACATATACATGCTTTCTTTATTCTATAGAGAAAGTTCTGCGATGGCCAGGAATCGAACCCGGGTCAACTGCTTGGAAGGCAGCTATGCTGACCACTATACCACCATCGCTGTAACAAGCTAAAGTCATGAGAAAATTTTCCACAGTATTACAGGATTTAGAGGAAAAGTAGAAAACATACTGTATACATCCTTCTTTTATAAAATAGAGAATGTTATGTGATGGCCGGGAATCGAACCCTGGTCAACTGCTTGGCAAGCAGCTTTGCTGACCACCATACCACCATCGCTGTAATAACTTAAAATTATTAGAAACTTTTCCACAGTATTACCCGATTTAGAGGAAAAATAGACAACATATACATCCTTCATTTATAAAATAGAGCAAGTTCTGCGATGGCCGGGAATCGAACCCGGGTCAACTGCTTGGCAAGCAGCTATGCTGACGACTATACCACCATCGCTCTAACAACCTAAAGTTATGAGCAAATTTTCCACAGTATTACCAGATTTACAGGAAAAATCGAGAACATACTGTATACATCGTTCCTGTATTAAAGAAACATCTGCGATGGCCGGAAATCGAACCCGGGTCAACTGCTTGGAAGGCAGCTATGCTGACCACTATACCACCATCGCTGTAATAACTTAAAATTATGAGAAAATTTTCCACACTATTACCAGTCATTGAACATAAATAGACAACATATACATCCTTCCTTTATTCTATAGAGAAAGTTCTGCGATGGCCGGGAATCGAACCCGGGTCAACTGCTTGGAAGGCAGCTATGCTGACCACTATACCACCATCGCTGTAACAAGCTAAAGTCATGAGAAAATTTTCCACAGTATTACCAGATTTAGAGGAAAAATAGAAAACATACTGTATACATCCTTCCTTTATTAGAGAAAGTTCTGCGACGGCCGGGAATCGAACCCGGGTCAACTGCTTGGCAAGCAGCTATGCTGACCACTATACCACCATCGTTGTAATAACTTAAAATTATGAGAAAATTTTCCACAGTATTACCAGATTTAGAGGAAAAATAGACAACATATACATGCTTTCTTTATTCTATAGAGAAAGTTCTGCGATGGCCGGGAATCGAACCCGGCTCAACTGCTTGGAAGGCAGCTATGCTGACCACTATACCACCATCGCTGTAACAAGCTAAAGTCATGAGAAAATTTTCCACAGTATTACCAGATTTAGAGGAAAAGTAGAAAACATACTGTATACATCCTTCTTTTATAAAATAGAGAATGTTTTGTGATGGCCGGGAATCGAACCCCGGTCAACTGCTTGGCAAGCAGCTTTGCTGACCACCATACCACCATCGCTGTAATAACTTAAAATTATTAGAAACTTTTCCACAGTATTACCCGATTTAGAGGAAAAATAGACAACATATACATCCTTCATTTATAAAATAGAGCAAGTTCTGCGATGGCTGGAAATCGAACCCGGGTCAACTGCTTGGCAAGCAGCTATGCTGACGACTATACCACCATCGCTCTAACAACCTAAAGTTATGAGCAAATTTTCCACAGTATTACCAGATTTACAGGAAAAATCGAGAACATACTGTATACATCGTTCCTGTATTAAAGAAACATCTGCGATGGCCGGAAATCGAACCCGGTCCAACTGCTTGGAAGGCAGCTATGCTGACCACTATACCACCATCGCTGTAATAACTTAAAATTATGAGAAAATTTTCCACACTATTACCAGTTATTGAACATAAATAGACAACATATACATCCTTCCTTTATTCTATAGAGAAAGTTCTGCGAGGGCCGGGAATCGAACCCGGGTCCACTGCTTGGAAGGCAGCTATGCTGACCACTATACCACAATCGCTGTAACAAGCTGAAGTCATGAGAAAATTTTCCACAGTATTACCAGATTTAGAGGAAAAATAGAAAACATACTGCATACATCCTTCTTTTATAAAATAGAGAATGTTTTGTGATGGCCGGGAATCGAACCCCGGTCAACTGCTTGGCAAGCAGCTATGCTGACCACCATACCACCATCGCTGTAATAACTTAAAATTATTAGAAACTTTTCCACAGTATTACCAGATTTAGAGGAAAAATAGACAACATATACATCCTTCCTTTATTCTATAGAGAAAGTTCAGCGATGGCCGGGAATCGAACCCCGGTGAACTGCTTGGAAGGTAGCTATGCTGACCACTATACCACCATCGCTGTAACAAGCTAAAGTTATGAGCAAATTTTCCACAGTATTACCAGATTTACTGGAAAAATAGAGAACATACTCTATACATCGTTCCTGTATTAGAGAAAATTCTGCGATGGCCAGGAATCGAACCCGGGTCAACTGCTTGGAAGGCAGCTATGCTGACCTCTATACCACCATCGCTGTAGGAAGTCAAAATTATGAGAAACTTGTCCACAGTATTACCAGATTTAGAGGAAAAAACAACAACATATACTTACAACCTTCCTTTATTAAAGAATGTTCTGCGATGGCCGGGAATCGAACCCGGGTCAACTGCTTGGCAAGCAGCTATGCTGACCACTATACCACCATCGCTGTAATAACTTAAAATTATGAGAACATGGGGCGTGCTGTGGTGGTGCAGGGGGTTAGCGCGCCCCACGTTTGGAGGCCTTAGTCCTCGACGCGGACGTCGCGGGTTCGACTCCCGGTCCCGACGACCTTTGCCGCATGTCTTCCCCCCTCTCCTCACCCTCCTTCCTGTCTGCCTACTGTGGAAAAAATACGAGCCACACTCTTTGGAGAAAGAAAAAAAAAAATAAAAAAAAATTAAGAGAACATTTTCCACACTATTACCAGTTATTGAACATAAATAGACAACATATACATCCTTCCTTTATTCTATAGAGAAAGTTCTGCGATGGCCAGGAATCGAACCCGGGTCAACTGCTTGGAAGGCAGCTATGCTGACCACTATACCACCATCGCTGTAACAAGCTAAAGTCATGAGAAAATTTTCCACCGTATTACCAGATTTAGAGGAAAAATAGACAACATATACATCCATCCTTTATAAAATAGAGAAAATTCTGCAATGGCTGGGAATTGAACCCGGGTCAACTGCTTGACAAGCAGTTATGCTGGCCACTATACCACCATCGCTGTAACAAGCTAAAGTTATGAGAAAATTTTCCACAGTATTACCAGATGTACAGGAAAAATAGAGAAAATACTGTATACATCGTTCCTGTATTAGAGAAAATTCTGCGATGGCCGGGAATCGAACCCGGGTCAACTGCTTGGAAGGCAGCTATGCTGACCACTATACCACCATCGCTGTAATAACTTAAAATTATGAGAAACTTTTCCACAGTATTACCAGATTTAGAGGAAAAATAGACAACATATACATGCTTTCTTTATTCTATAGAGAAAGTTCTGCGATGGCCAGGAATCGAACCCGGGTCAACTGCTTGGAAGGCAGCTATGCTGACCACTATACCACCATCGCTGTAACAAGCTAAAGTCATGAGAAAATTTTCCACAGTATTACCAGATTTAGAGGAAAAGTAGAAAACATACTGTATACATCCTTCTTTTATAAAATAGAGAATGTTTTGTGATGGCCGGGAATCGAACCCCGGTCAACTGCTTGGCAAGCAGCTTTGCTGACCACCATACCACCATCGCTGTAATAACTTAAAATTATTAGAAACTTTTCCACAGTATTACCCGATTTAGAGGAAAAATAGACAACATATACATCCTTCATTTATAAAATAGAGCAAGTTCTGCGATGGCCGGGAATCGAACCCGGGTCAACTGCTTGGCAAGCAGCTATGCTGACGACTATACCACCATCGCTCTAACAACCTAAAGTTATGAGCAAATTTTCCACAGTATTACCAGATTTACAGGAAAAATCGAGAACATACTGTATACATCGTTCCTGTATTAAAGAAACATCTGCGATGGCCGGAAATCGAACCCGGGTCAACTGCTTGGAAGGCAGCTATGCTGACCACTATACCACCATCGCTGTAATAACTTAAAATTATGAGAAACTTTTCCACACTATTACCAGTCATTGAACATAAATAGACAACATATACATCCTTCCTTTATTCTATAGAGAAAGTTCTGCGATGGCCGGGAATCGAACCCGGGTCAACTGCTTGGAAGGCAGCTATGCTGACCACTATACCACCATCGCTGTAACAAGCTAAAGTCATGAGAAAATTTTCCACAGTATTACCAGATTTAGAGGAAAAATAGAAAACATACTGTATACATCCTTCCTTTATTAGAGAAAGTTCTGCGACGGCCGGGAATCGAACCCGGGTCAACTGCTTGGCAAGCAGCTATGCTGACCACTATACCACCATCGTTGTAATAACTTAAAATTATGAGAAAATTTTCCACAGTATTACCAGATTTAGAGGAAAAATAGACAACATATACATGCTTTCTTTATTCTATAGAGAAAGTTCTGCGATGGCCGGGAATCGAACCCGGCTCAACTGCTTGGAAGGCAGCTATGCTGACCACTATACCACCATCGCTGTAACAAGCTAAAGTCATGAGAAAATTTTCCACAGTATTACCAGATTTAGAGGAAAAGTAGAAAACATACTGTATACATCCTTCTTTTATAAAATAGAGAATGTTTTGTGATGGCCGGGAATCGAACCCCGGTCAACTGCTTGGCAAGCAGCTTTGCTGACCACCATACCACCATCGCTGTAATAACTTAAAATTATTAGAAACTTTTCCACAGTATTACCCGATTTAGAGGAAAAATAGACAACATATACATCCTTCATTTATAAAATAGAGCAAGTTCTGCGATGGCTGGAAATCGAACCCGGGTCAACTGCTTGGCAAGCAGCTATGCTGACGACTATACCACCATCGCTCTAACAACCTAAAGTTATGAGCAAATTTTCCACAGTATTACCAGATTTACAGGAAAAATCGAGAACATACTGTATACATCGTTCCTGTATTAAAGAAACATCTGCGATGGCCGGAAATCGAACCCGGTCCAACTGCTTGGAAGGCAGCTATGCTGACCACTATACCACCATCGCTGTAATAACTTAAAATTATGAGAAAATTTTCCACACTATTACCAGTTATTGAACATAAATAGACAACATATACATCCTTCCTTTATTCTATAGAGAAAGTTCTGCGAGGGCCGGGAATCGAACCCGGGTCCACTGCTTGGAAGGCAGCTATGCTGACCACTATACCACAATCGCTGTAACAAGCTGAAGTCATGAGAAAATTTTCCACAGTATTACCAGATTTAGAGGAAAAATAGAAAACATACTGCATACATCCTTCTTTTATAAAATAGAGAATGTTTTGTGATGGCCGGGAATCGAACCCCGGTCAACTGCTTGGCAAGCAGCTATGCTGACCACCATACCACCATCGCTGTAATAACTTAAAATTATTAGAAACTTTTCCACAGTATTACCAGATTTAGAGGAAAAATAGACAACATATACATCCTTCCTTTATTCTATAGAGAAAGTTCAGCGATGGCCGGGAATCGAACCCCGGTGAACTGCTTGGAAGGTAGCTATGCTGACCACTATACCACCATCGCTGTAACAAGCTAAAGTTATGAGCAAATTTTCCACAGTATTACCAGATTTACTGGAAAAATAGAGAACATACTCTATACATCGTTCCTGTATTAGAGAAAATTCTGCGATGGCCAGGAATCGAACCCGGGTCAACTGCTTGGAAGGCAGCTATGCTGACCTCTATACCACCATCGCTGTAGGAAGTCAAAATTATGAGAAACTTGTCCACAGTATTACCAGATTTAGAGGAAAAAACAACAACATATACTTACAACCTTCCTTTATTAAAGAATGTTCTGCGATGGCCGGGAATCGAACCCGGGTCAACTGCTTGGCAAGCAGCTATGCTGACCACTATACCACCATCGCTGTAATAACTTAAAATTATGAGAACATGGGGCGTGCTGTGGTGGTGCAGGGGGTTAGCGCGCCCCACGTTTGGAGGCCTTAGTCCTCGACGCGGACGTCGCGGGTTCGACTCCCGGTCCCGACGACCTTTGCCGCATGTCTTCCCCCCTCTCCTCACCCTCCTTCCTGTCTGCCTACTGTGGAAAAAATACGAGCCACACTCTTTGGAGAAAGAAAAAAATAAATAAATAAAAATTATGAGAACATTTTCCACACTATTACCAGTTATTGAACATAAATAGACAACATATACATCCTTCCTTTATTCTATAGAGAAAGTTCTGCGATGGCCAGGAATCGAACCCGGGTCAACTGCTTGGAAGACAGCTATGCTGACCACTATACCACCATCGCTGTAACAAGCTAAAGTCATGAGAAAATTTTCCACCGTATTACCAGATTTAGAGGAAAAATAGACAACATATACATCCATCCTTTATAAAATAGAGAAAATTCTGCAATGGCTGGGAATTGAACCCGGGTCAACTGCTTGACAAGTAGTTATGCTGGCCACTATACCACCATCGCTGTAACAAGCTAAAGTTATGAGAAAATTTTCCACAGTATTACCAGATGTACAGGAAAAATAGAGAAAATACTGTATACATCGTTCCTGTATTAGAGAAAATTCTGCGATGGCCGGGAATCGAACCCGGGTCAACTGCTTGGAAGGCAGCTATGCTGACCACTATACCACCATCGCTGTAACAAGCTAAAGTCATGAGAAAATTTTCCACAGTATTACCAGATTTAGAGGAAAAGTAGAAAACATACTGTATACATCCTTCTTTTATAAAATAGAGAATGTTTTGTGATGGCCGGGAATCGAACCCCGGTCAACTGCTTGGCAAGCAGCTTTGCTGACCACCATACCACCATCGCTGTAATAACTTAAAATTATTAGAAACTTTTCCACAGTATTACCCGATTTAGAGGAAAAATAGACAACATATACATCCTTCATTTATAAAATAGAGCAAGTTCTGCGATGGCCGGGAATCGAACCCGGGTCAACTGCTTGGCAAGCAGCTATGCTGACGACTATACCACCATCGCTCTAACAACCTAAAGTTATGAGCAAATTTTCCACAGTATTACCAGATTTACAGGAAAAATCGAGAACATACTGTATACATCGTTCCTGTATTAAAGAAACATCTGCGATGGCCGGAAATCGAACCCGGGTCAACTGCTTGGAAGGCAGCTATGCTGACCACTATACCACCATCGCTGTAATAACTTAAAATTATGAGAAACTTTTCCACACTATTACCAGTTATTGAACATAAATAGACAACATATACATCCTTCCTTTATTCTATAGAGAAAGTTCTGCGATGGCCGGGAATCGAACCCGGATCAACTGCTTGGCAAGCAGCTATGCTGACCACTATACCACCATCGCTGTAATAACTTAAAATTATGAGAAACTTTTCCACAGTATTACCAGATTTAGAGGAAAAATAGACAACACATACATCCTTTCTTTATTCTATAGAGAAAGTTCTGCGATGGCCGGGAATCGAACCCGGGTCAACTGCTTGGAAGGCAGCTATGCTGACCACTATACCACCATCGCTGTAACAAGCTAAAGTCATGAGAAAATTTTCCACAGTATTACCAGATTTAGAGGAAAAATAGAAAACATACTGTATACATCCTTCCTTTATTAGAGAAAGTTCTGCGACGGCCGGGAATCGAACCCGGGTCAACTGCTTGGAAGGTAGCTATGCTGACCACTATACAACCATCGCTGTAATAAGTTAAAATTATGATAAAATTTTCCACACTATTACCAGTTTTTGAACATAAATAGACAACATATACATCCTTCCTTTATTCTATAGAGAAAATTCTGCAATGGCCGGGAATCGAACCCGGGTCAACTGCTTGGAAGGCAGCTATGCTGACCACTATACCCCCATCGCTGTAATAAGTCAGTATTATGAGAAACTTGTCCACAGTATTACCAGATTTAGAGGAAAAATAGACAACATATTCATCCATCCTGTATAAAATAGAGCAAGTTCTGCGATGGTCGGGAATCGAACCCGGGTCAACTGCTTGGCAAGCAGCTATGCTGACCACTATACCACCATCGCTGTAATAACTTAAAATTATGAGAAAATTTTCCACACTATTACCAGTTTTTGAACATAAATAGACAACATATACATCCTTTCTTTATTCTATAGAGAAAGTTCTGCGAGGGCAGGGAATCGAACCCGGGTCAACTGCTTGGAACGCAGCTATGCTGACCACTATACCACCATCGCTGTAACAAGCTAAAGTCATGAGAAAATTTTCCACAGTATTACCAGATTTAGAGGAAAAATAGAAAACATTCTGTTAACATCCTTCTTTTATAAAATAGAGAATGTTTTGTGATGGCCGGGAATCGAACCCGAATCAACTGCTTGGAAGGCAGCTATGCTGACCACTTTACCACCATCCCTGTAATAAGTCAAAATTTTGAGACAGTTTTCCACAGTATTACCAGATTTAGAGGAAAAAACAACAACATATACTTACATCCTTTATAAAATAGAGCAAGTTCTGCGATGGCCGGGAATCTAACCCGGGTCAACTGCTTGGCAAGCAGCTATGCTGACCACTATACCACCATCGCTGTAATAACTTAAAATTATGAGAAAATTTTCCACACTATTACCAGTTTTTGAACATAAATAGACAACATATACATCCTTTCTTTATTCTATAGAGAAAGTCCTGCGATGGCCGGGAATCCAACCCGGGTCAACTGCTTGGAAGGCAGCTATGCTGACCACTATACCACCATCGCTGTAACAAGCTAAAGTCATGAGAAAATTTTCCACAGTATTACCAGATTTAGAGGAAAAATAGACAACATATACATCCTTCCTTTATAAAATAGAACAAGTTCTGCGATGGCCGGGAATCGAACCCGGGTCAACTGCTTGGCAAGCAGCTATGCTGGGCACTATACCACCATCGCTGTAACAAGCTAAAGTTATGAGAAAATTTTCCACAGTATTACCAGATTTAGAGGAAAAAACAACAACATATACTTACAACCTTCCTTTATTAAAGAATGTTCTGCGATGGCCGAGAATCGAACCCGGGTCAACTGCTTGGCAAGCAGCTATGCTGACCACTATACCACCATCGCTGTAATAAGTTAAAATTATGAGAAGATTTTCCACACTATTACCAGTTTTTGAACATAGACAACATATACATCCTTCCTTTATAAAATAGAGAAAGTTCTGCGATGGCCGGGAATAGAACCCGGGTCAACTGCTTGGCAAGCAGCTATGCTGACCACTATACCACCATCGCTCTAATAAGTTAAAATTATGAGAAAATTTTCCACACTATTACCAGTTATTGAACATAAATAGACAACATATACATCCTTTTTTTATTCTATAGAGAAAATTCTCCGACGGCCGGGAATCGAACCCAGGTCAACTGCTTGGAAGGCAGCTATGCTGACCAACATACCACCATCGCTGTAACAAGCTAAAGTCATGAGAAAATTTTCCACAGTATTACCAGATTTAGAGGAAAAATCGAAAACATACTGTATACATCCTTCTTTTATAAAATAGAGAATGTTTTGTGATGGCCGGGAATCGAACCCCGGTCAACTGCTTGGCAAGCAGCTATGCTGACCACCATACCACCATCGCTGTAATAACTTAAAATTATTAGAAACTTTTCCACAGTATTACCAGATTTAGAGGAAAAATAGACAACATATACATCCTTCCTTTATAAAATAGAACAAGTTCTGCGATGGCCGGGAATCGAACCCGGGTCAACTGCTTGGCAAGCAGCTATGCTGACCACTATACCACCATCGCTGTAACAAGCTAAAGTTATGAGAAAATGTTCCACAGTATTACCAGATTTACAGGAAAAATAGAGAACATACTCTATACATCGTTCCTGTATTAGAGAAAATTCTGCGATGGCCGGGAATCAAACCCGGGTGAACTGCTTGGAAGGCAGCTATGCTGACCACTATACCACCATCGCTGTAATAAGTCAGTATTATGAGAAACTTGTCCACAGTATTACCAGATTTAGAGGAAAAATAGACAACATATTCATCCATCCTGTATAAAATAGAGCAAGTTCTGCGATGGCCGGGAATCGAACCCGGGTCAACTGCTTGGCAAGCAGCTATGCTGACCACTATACCACCATCGCTGTAATAACTTAAAATTATGAGAAAATTTTCCACACTATTACCAGTTTTTGAACATAAATCGACAACATATACATCCTTCCTTTATTCTATAGAGAAAATTCTGCGATGGCCGGGAATCGAACCCGGGTCAACTGCTTGGAAGGCAGCTATGCTGACCACTATACCACCATCGCTGTAACAAGCTAAAGTCATGAGAAAATTTTCCACAGTATTACCAGATTTAGAGGAAAAATAGAAAACATTCTGTTAACATCCTTCTTTTATAAAATAGAGAATGTTTTGTGATGGCCGGGAATCGAACCCGGATCAACTGCTTGGAAGGCAGCTATGCTGACCACTATACCACCATCGCTATAATAAGTCAAAATTTTGAGACAGTTTTCCACAGTATTACCAGATTTAGAGGAAGAAACAACAACATATACTTACATCCTTTATAAAATAGAGCAAGTTCTGCGATGGCCGGGAATTGAACCCGGGTCAACTGCTTGGCAAGCAGCTATGCTGACCACTATACCACCATCGCTGTAATAAGTTAAAATTATGAGAAAATTTTCCACACTATTACCAGTTTTTGAACATAAATAGACAACATATACATCCTTTCTTTATTCTATAGAGAAAGTTCTGCGATGGCCGGGAATCCAACCCGGGTCAACTGCTTGGAAGGCAGCTATGCTGACCACTATACCACCATCGCTGTAACAAGCTAAAGTCATGAGAAAATTTTCCACAGTATTACCAGATTTAGAGGAAAAATAGAAAACATTCTGTATACATCCTTCCTTTATTAGAGAAAGTTCTGCGACGGCCGGGAATCGAACCCGGGTCAACTGCTTGGCAAGCAGCTATGCTGACCACTATACCACCATCGCTGTAATAACTTAAAATTATGAGAAACTTTTCCACAGTATTACCAGATTTAGAGGAAAAATAGACAACACATACATCCTTTCTTTATTCTATAGAGAAAGTTCTGCGATGGCCGGGAATCGAACCCGGGTCAACTGCTTGGAAGGCAGCTATGCTGACCACTATACCACCATCGCTGTAACAAGCTAAAGTCATGAGAAAATTTTCCACAGTATTACCAGTTATTGAACATAAATAGACAACATATACATCCTTCCTTTATTCTATAGAGAAAGTTCTGCGATGGCCGGGAATCGAACCCGGATCAACTGCTTGGCAAGCAGCTATGCTGACCACTATACCACCATTGCTGTAATAACTTAAAATTATGAGAAACTTTTCCACAGTATTACCAGATTTAGAGGAAAAATAGACAACACATACGTCCTTTCTTTATTCTATAGAGAAAGTTCTGCGATGGCCGGGAATCGAACCCGGGTCAACTGCTTGGAAGGCAGCTATGCTGACCACTATACCACCATCCCTGTAACAAGCTAAAATCATGAGAAAATTTTCCACAGTATTACCAGATTTAGAGGAAAAATAGAAAACATACTGTATACATCCTTCCTTTATTAGAGAAAGTTCTGCGACGGCCAGGAATCGAACCCGGGTCAACTGCTTGGAAGGTAGCTATGCTGACCACTATACAACCATCGCTGTAATAACTTAAAATTATGAGAAAATTTTCCACACTATTACCAGTTATTGAACATAAATAGACAACATATACATCCTTCCTTTATTCTATAGAGAAAGTTCTGCGATGGCCGGGAATCGAACCCGGATCAACTGCTTGGAAGGCAGCTATGCTGACCACTATACCACCATCGCTGTAACAAGCTAAAGTCATGAGAAAATTTTCCACAGTATTACCAGATTTAGAGGAAAAGTAGAAAACATACTGTATACATCCTTCTTTTATAAAATAGAGAATGTTTTGTGATGGCCGGGAATCGAACCCCGGTCAACTGCTTGGCAAGCAGCTTTGCTGACCACCATACCACCATCGCTGTAATAACTTAAAATTATTAGAAACTTTTCCACAGTATTACCCGATTTAGAGGAAAAATAGACAACATATACATCCTTCATTTATAAAATAGAGCAAGTTCTGCGATGGCCGGGAATCGAACCCGGGTCAACTGCTTGGCAAGCAGCTATGCTGACGACTATACCACCATCGCTCTAACAACCTAAAGTTATGAGCAAATTTTCCACAGTATTACCAGATTTACAGGAAAAATCGAGAACATACTGTATACATCGTTCCTGTATTAAAGAAACATCTGCGATGGCCGGAAATCGAACCCGGTCCAACTGCTTGGAAGGCAGCTATGCTGACCACTATACCACCATCGCTGTAATAACTTAAAATTATGAGAAAATTTTCCACACTATTACCAGTTATTGAACATAAATAGACAACATATACATCCTTCCTTTATTCTATAGAGAATGTTCTGCGATGGCCGGGAATCGAACCCGGGTCAACTGCTTGGCAAGCAGCTATGCTGACCACTATACCACCATCGCTGTAATAACTTAAAATTATGAGAACATGGGGCGTGCTGTGGTGGTGCAGGGGGTTAGCGCGCCCCACGTTTGGAGGCCTTAGTCCTCGACGCGGACGTCGCGGGTTCGACTCCCGGTCCCGACGACCTTTGCCGCATGTCTTCCCCCCTCTCCTCACCCTCCTTCCTGTCTGCCTACTGTGGAAAAAATACGAGCCACTAGCGCCGCCAAAACTCTTTGGAGAAAGAAAAAAATAAATAAATAAAAATTATGAGAACATTTTCCACACTATTACCAGTTATTGAACATAAATAGACAACATATACATCCTTCCTTTATTCTATAGAGAAAGTTCTGCGATGGCCAGGAATCGAACCCGGGTCAACTGCTTGGAAGGCAGCTATGCTGACCACTATACCACCATCGCTGTAGTAAGTCAAAATTATGAGAAACTTGTCCACAGTATTACCAGATTTAGAGGAAAAATAGACAACATATTCATCCATCCTGTATAAAATAGAGCAAGTTCTGCGATGGCCGGGAATCGAACCCGGGTCAACTGCTTGGAAGGCAGCTATGCTGACCACTATACCACCATCGCTGTAACAAGCTAAAGGCATGAGAAAATTTTCCACAGTATTACCAGATTTAGAGGAAAAATAGAAAACATTCTGTTAACATCCTTCCTTTATTAGAGAAAGTTCTGCGACGGCCGGGAATCGAACCCGGGTCAACTGCTTGGCAAGCAGCTATGCTGACCACTATACCACCATCGCTGTAATAACTTAAAATTATGAGAACATTTTCCACACTATTACCAGTTATTGAACATAAATAGACAACATATACATCCTTCCTTTATTCTATAGAGAAAGTTGTGCGAGGGCCGGGAATCGAACCCGGGTCAACTGCTTGGCAAGCAGCTATGCTGACCACTATACCACCATCGCTGTGATAACTTAAAATTATGAGAAAATTTTCCACACTATTACCAGTTATTGAACATAAATAGACAACATATACATCCTTCCTTTATTCTATAGAGAAAGTTCTGCGAGGGCCGGGAATCGAACCCGGGTCCACTGCTTGGAATGCAGCTATGCTGACCACTATACGACAATCTCTGTAACAAGCTGAAGTCATGAGAAAATTTTCCACAGTATTACCAGATTTAGAGGAAAAATAGAAAACATACTGCATACATCCTTCTTTTACAAAATAGAGAATGTTTTGTGATGGCCGGGAATCGAACCCCGGTCAACTGCTTGGCAAGCAGCTATGCTGACCACCATACCACCATCGCTGTAATAACTTAAAATTATTAGAAACTTTTCCACAGTATTACCAGATTTAGAGGAAAAATAGACAACATATACATCCTTCCTTTATTCTATAGAGAAAGTTCAGCGATGGCCGGGAATCGAACCCCGGTGAACTGCTTGGAAGGTAGCTATGCTGACCACTATACCACCATCGCTGTAACAAGCTAAAGTTATGAGCAAATTTTCCACAGTATTACCAGATTTACTGGAAAAATAGTGAACATACTCTATACATCGTTCCTGTATTAGAGAAAATTCTGCGATGGCCGGGAATCGAACCCGGGTCAACTGCTTGGAAGGCAGCTATGCTGACCTCTATACCACCATCGCTGTAGTAAGTCAAAATTATGAGAAACTTGTCCACAGTATTACCAGATTTAGAGAAAAAATAGACAACATATTCATCCATCCTGTATAAAATAGAGCAAGTTCTGCGATGGCCGGGAATCGAACCCGGGTCAACTGCTTGGCAAGCAGCTATGCTGACCACTATACCACCATCGCTGTAATAACTTAAAATTATGAGAACATGGGGCGTGCTGTGGTGGTGCAGGGGGTTAGCGCGCCCCACGTTTGGAGGCCTTAGTCCTCGACGCGGACGTCGCGGGTTCGACTCCCGGTCCCGACGACCTTTGCCGCATGTCTTCCCTCCTCACCCTCCTTCCTGTCTGCCTACTGTGGAAAAAATACGAGCCACTAGCGCTGCAAAAACTCTTTGGAGAATGAAAAAATAAATAAAAATTATGAGAACATTTTCCACACTATTACCAGTTATTGAACATAAATAGACAACATATACATCCTTCCTTTATTCTATAGAGAAAGTTCTGCGATGGCCAGGAATCGAACCCGGGTCAACTGCTTGGAAGGCAGCTATGCTGACCACTATACCACCATAGCTGGAACAAGCTAAAGTCATGAGAAAATTTTCCACCGTATTACCAGATTTAGAGGAAAAATAGACAACATATACATCCATCCTTTATAAAGTAGAGAAAATTCTGCAATGGCTGGGAATTGAACCCGGGTCAACTGCTTGACAAGCAGTTATGCTGGCCACTATACCACCATCGCTGTAACAAGCTAAAGTTATGAGAAAATTTTCCACAGTATTACCAGATTTACAGGAAAAATAGAGAAAATACTGTATACATCGTTCCTGTATTAGAGAAAATTCTGCGATGGCCGGGAATCGAACCCGGGTCAACTGCTTGGAAGGCAGCTATGCTGACCACTATACCACCATCGCTGTAATAAGTCAAAACTTTGAGACAGTTTTCCACAGTATTACCAGATTTAGAGGAAAAAACAACAACATATACTTACATCCTTTATAAAATAGAGCAAGTTCTGCGATGGCCGGGAATCGAACCCGGGTCAACTTCTTGGCAAGCAGCTATGCTGACCACTATACCACCATCACTGTAATAAGTTAAAATTATGAGAAAATTTTCCACACTATTACCAGTTTTTGAACATAAATAGACAACATATACATCCTTTCTTTATTCTATAGAGAAAGTTCTGCGATGGCCGGGAATCCAACCCGGGTCAACTGCTTGGATGGCAGTTATGCTGACCACTATACCACAATCGCTGTAACAAGCTAAAGTCATGAGAAAATTTTCCGCAGTATTACCAGATTTAGAGGAAAAATAGAAAACATACTGTATACATCCTTCCTTTATTAGAGAAAGTTCTGCGATGGCCGGGAATCCAACCCGGGTCAACTGCTTGGAAGGCAGCTATGCTGACCACTATACCACCATCGCTGTAACAAGCTAAAGTCATGAGAAAATTTTCCATAGTATTACCAGATTTAGAGGAAAAATAGAAAACATACTGTATACATCCTTCCTTTATTAGAGAAAGTTTTGCGATGGCCGGGAATCCAACCCGGGTCAGCTGCTTGGCAAGCAGCTTTGCTGACCACTATACCACCATCGCTGTAATAACTTAAAATTATGAGAAACTTTTCCACAGTATTACCAGATTTAGAGGAAAAATAGACAACATACTGTATACATCCATCCTTTTTAAAGTAGAGAAAGTTCTGCGATGGCCAGGAATCGAACCCGGGTCAACTGTTTGGAAGGCAGCTATGCTGACCACAATACCACCATCGCTGTAACAAGCTAAAGTCATGAGAAACTTTTCCACTGTGTTACCAGATTTAGAGGTCAAAACAACAACACATACGTCCTTCCTTTATTATATAGAGAAAGCTCTGTGATGGTCGGGAATCGAACCCGGGTCATTTGCTGGGAATGCAGCCATACTGACCACTATACCACCATTTCAACTGTAAACTTTGAATTTGTGCAAAACGTTTCCGCAGTATAAACAGAATTAGAGCAAAATTTGACAACATGTATACAATATATCTTTCATTATACCAGGAAAATTATGAGATTTCCAGGATTTGAACCCGGGTTAACTGTTATACTGACCACTACTACCATTGTGATAACCAAACCTTATATAGTCCAAAAATATCTTTCCTTTATTATACCTCAAATATTCTGCGATGACTGGGAATCGAACCAGATCAACTTCTTGGTCGGCCGCTATGCTGACCACTATACCTCCATCTTCCCTCTAATGTATATACAGTACATGAATGTAAATTTTCTGTGTAAAATGAGTAAAAACATGAAGACTACATGGAAGGTTTCTTTAAAAGGACATTTTTATAAAGTTAGTTTTAAATACATTGTTTGAATTGATAGCTTCAATTATTTCACGGAACATTTAATTATTGATTTACCGTATTTCAAAATTCCAAGATTCATTTAATTACTTTGTGGTGAATTTAATAATTATGTTTTTAACATTTTTGTGATACACTATTGAATAGGATATTTACACTCATATATCTCATGGTATATTAGCTCATGTAATTTTATCACCCCTAGCCCTCCGTACTGGGATTCTACTTTTACATTATGCTTCAACTGCAGTTAGCCTCTGCTATACACCATATAATTCTCTATTTGGCTTCTTACAGGATGACTCGTTAAAAACAGTGTAAGTGTCATAGAATACAATGTCAGAACAACATGTACACATTGCTTTTTAACATGTTGAAAGGAGCCTGTGTGATTTATCACTGAAGTAGTACCCGCCTGTGACCAGAAGGTGGCAGAACGGTACTGCAGCGCTCAGCGGGAGGCTACAGCTGCTAGCAGCCTTTCACCCCGGCAGGAGAATCAGCTTCCTCCAGCTGTGAGTTCCCCGCCCGCGCTCTTGATGAATTTAGAAAGAGGAAGTGTAGGCCCAGAATGCAGATAGGAGAAAACCCTTTTCCATATTTCACGTTCTGGGTTTCCCTGATGTAAAATCACTAACTGATATTGGCCATGACTAAATATGGTCGCAGAAAGCAACGTAAGCTAAGTAATGTTTGGTAAAACATTATTCATACTTTGACTATGACTATAATCTACTTGATATTTGGGGGATTTCAGGAAAACTGCACACATTTTTCCCATCTTGGTCTTATTGCATTTCTACCAAATTACCAGAGAATGTAGTTTTCAAGCCAGAATAAAAGAAAGGGAAAATAACTCGCTTATGGCATTTTTGCCATATTTAACATATTGTTCAGAGGTGTGGGGAATTAATTACCAAAGCTCTTTACAACCACTGAGTATCCTACAGAAACGAGTCACTGACAAAGGGCCGACCAAAATTGTTCTGATGGTCGCAAATGGCCCCCACACCGCTCTTTGGACACCCCTGGCTTATTGCAAATAAACAATCAATATATGAATATGATGCAAAACACATGCATATGTGTGACTTACTGTATATCACATGTATGTCATATAAATCACAATAATTTTTATGACGACAGATCCAATTGAAATGCACTGTTGAATGATTCAAGGTTGAAATTTTTGTTAATTATTTATGTATTTATTTGTATAAACATATCTGTTTTCTTAGTGCTGGACTAGAAATAACACATGAGGGTTGAACATCTGGCTTGATGGTTTGGCATAATGTTAGCTGGTACAACTTTAATTATCGAAAAATTTAAAACATAATATTTCTGACTGCTAAAATATGTGGTTTTTGCTTAGTTATATATATATCTTTCAAAACTCTACTGGATTTGAAATAGCAACGCGTTAGAATATTTGTTACTGAAAAAAGTGGTCCGACGTCACTGTTTGATTACAGCCAGTAGTTTGGCTTTATGCTGTAGATTGAGGTTCTTGGATAAGAGAAGTTGGTTGGAAGGTGTAGATTATATTGTTTTCAATATGTTTTTAATATATACCATCCTAAAATAATAGCCTATGTCATTTTATATATATATATATATATATATATATATATATATATATATATATATATATATATAAGTGATATTGGCAAAAATAAAAAGAGAAAATCACATCCTCCTTTATTCCAAAATATGTTTTAAGGCAAAAAAAAAAGAAGAAATCCCTTTCGGCAAAAATCACTGAAAGCAGCAATATGCAACTTTGATTAAAAAAAAATATATATATATATATATATAGAGAGAGAGAGAGAGAGAGAGAGAGAGTTTTTTATATATTTGTTGAAAGCATAGCCACAGATGACGGCGGATAAACGTTTTCCTGTAATGATAAGTTGTTTCTGCCACCATTAGCACACTTAGCAGTGAGTACATGAGTTTGAGTGATCTAGCTAAGACCCGCCTCCTGGCTGCTGATTGGTTGTTTCTGAATTTTTTCAGACGGCAGCAGTAGCTCATTGAAGAGGTGGAGGAGATCGATCTCGTCACAGATTTCACCAGGACATCAGCCTTGAACGTAAAGAACAGAAATTGAGCTATTTTGCAAAGTATGGACAAACGAAATCTCCATTTTCTCTGATTTTTATTTCCATAACCATACATAAATTCACTTTCACTTCACTGCGCACGTGCTACTTTTTGTTTGTCTTGCACTAATCAAGAAAGTGCAGCTGCTGTAATACAGACTGCTACAACTATCAGAACCCAAATGTCTTTCAAGACTGAATAATTTGAGTTACAGCATTTATTTTCCCTTTGGGCTCAATAAAGTATTTTCACATTTGAACTGAATAATCTGGTGGTAATGTGACAAATATAAACTCGTTATATATTCGTTGCAACTCCTTCTACATATAGAATAGATCAACTCACAGCGTCCTAAAACTTATTAGAATATTTTAGATGGATGGATGCGACACAATCTGAAAAAAATGACTCATTTGTTGTTCGACTTAGTGATGACTAATACAGTGACACTGGATTTAAAAATTTTTTTTTTTACTTGTTTTATTGTATTTACAACATACAAAATAAACACATTGCAAACACCGGGTAATTTCTATGATTAATACCTAAAAAAGTGGGTATAGCAAACATTGTCCAACAAGATGTGCACAACACAAATCACATATGCATTCTTCAGAAGCTGTTTTGCATACGACGAGTGGAGGGGCAGAGGGGTTGGCATAAATATTCCATAGGAATCAACAAGAGGAAGTCCAGAATTGAACTACAGAATGATTCAGTACATGCCTGTGTAATTAACACATACGTAAACATATAGCTTACATTCCAAGAGATAAACTGGCATCTCTTTCAGGCCAGCTTCACACCAGCTGCAAACCTTTTTTTTTTTTTTTTTTTTTTTTTTTTGCATTGCAGAGTCTTGCTGAAGTCATGATTCTGCAGGCAGTTTTCGGAGCCTCCGAAAACGACCGGCGGAGAGCTTAAAACGCCGTAAGCCTAGAGCTTTAACTCGCAAAAGCCGACGTTACGTCATCACAGCCGATCGTCTTCGGTTTGCACGGTCCGTGCCTTGACGATGTGAGTCTGTTGAGCCGGTGGTGAAGCTGTGCTGAGGTTCCGACCACAGAGACAATAAAAGAAAAGTAAATAATAAATAACCCTTTGCTTTTCTCAACGCCTCTTCAGCAGTCTCTGTACTGCTTGTTTGCCTGAGGAAAGCCTCGGGCCGCGCCTCAGTAGCTGCGTTTCCATTCATAATAAGGCGAGACTTGACCTTTTGAAAAGAAATTCAAAACGTCAATTTAGAAAAAACTCATTTTCCGATAAAAAATTAGGATTAGTTGTTTTTTTGGCCATATCAAAATTGGTCTATTTTGCAAAAAATCACAATGGAAACCCCTTTTTCTGTGCATCACAATCACATGGTCGACAACAGGATGTTACTACTGGTAGAAACCATGAAGAAGATGACAGGAAGAGGTAGGAGGAGTTTTCAACAGACTCATTCACATGTTTTTCAAATTACGTTTCTTATTTAATCAAAATGCTGCAATTGCTAAATTGCGTTTTTTGTGACATCAGCGGAATATTGATAGAACTCTGTGCACATTTGGAATGGAAACGCAGCTTATTGTCTTTTGGTATAAACCAGACTTTTCGGGAAAAGTCTTTCAGACATTTTCGGTTGCCTTCTATCAAAGAACTGCTTTGTTTTTAAAGCTGCTTCGCAGCTTTTGTTTTGGTCGGGATCCTCGTTAAAGAGCTACCTACAACAAATAACCCCATTCTAAGCAGCCTGTCAAAGGAAAGTGTTTTTGATGGAGAATAAAATAGTCCCAAAAAAGGGTCAAGGGAATAGGATTCCAACATGAGCTTAAAAGAAATGAATTCAGGAAGTCAGAATTGTTCCTGATGAGTACATAAAAATAATGGATTAATGAGAATATGTAAATAAAACATATATTTACCCACTTTAGCTGTAAAGGATATAGGAAACTCTTGCTAAAAAAAAAAAAAACAGTCACTGTTGCAGCATCGGTCAACTGAACTCCCCCATAGAAGCATAATGACAGTCTATGGAAAGATAATTCCACCCACTAGTAGATGCGAGACTTCAAGCCGATGTCCTTCTGTTCTTTCACGTCTCTTTGTGGTTTAAACGTGAGGCTTAAAGGCTGCGAGTGTAAAAAAAAAACAACAAAAAAAAACATGTCACAACATCTGCTTCCACCTAATTTACAGAGTCTGCTGAACCTGGGTGCCATGTCTCTTCCATTTTACTCATGAGTCACGCTGCCTGCAGCTCACTTTGAGTTATGACTCAAAGGTTTAAAGCAGATGGGCGGCCGGCTGTAACCACAGCTCGGCTTCTGGTAACAGCAGTCTCTTGGAGGTAAAACGTTAGCCGTACTCAGAGGTAGGCGGCCCTGTCACCAGTTTGCCGTACCCTGACAAAGCCCCCAGGTCAATGTACAGCGAACCCTTCCTCCTTAAGTGGCCAGAGTCTTCGGAGTACAGAGACGATTCTGGAGAGGAGAAAGGTGAGCACGTGTTAAAATCCACTCGCGTCTCTGATAACACGACAGTTTCGAGCGCACTTCCAAAGGGCCTACCCTGCGTGGTGTCGTGGTGCTGGCTGGGCTGCCGTAGCAACAAGTGGGTGGCCTCCTCCAAGGCCGAGTCGAGGCTCCAGCAGCGCGGCTGGTCCTCCCTCGGGGGGTTCAGGGCGTCGTCCTTCAGCAGCTCGGACGCGGAGCTCCGCAGGGCGGGGTTCCTCTCCAGGGCTCGGCCCAGGAAGGAGCGCATGGCCGCGCTGCAGTCCTCCGGTATGTCCTCCAGAGGCGGGGCCTGCTTGTGGATCTGTCGGCACACACCGAACACAGGACACGTCTCATTAAACCGCAGCCAGACCAAACGGTGTGAAAATGTTCCAAAAGATCTCGGCCAGCAAACAAAGCAATTTGTCTGACAAGTTAAAAACAGAACAATGGGCTGAGACTGCAGAGGTAACCAATGCTCCATGACGGGTTTCATGGGGAAGTGAGTAACTGTTTGAATATATATATGTATATATATAAAAAAAAGGTAACCATTTAACAAGCAGAACCATGTAATGGAAGAAGTAGAGATGCAAAGAAGCAGAAGTGACGTTGACTCACTAAGTGTGCAATAGGTCAAACTCATCTTATCTCCTCACAATCTAGTCTGAAATAAGTCACGGAAACTGACGTCAGGCTTCTAAACGCAGCAAGTGATGTCTGCCAGTCTCAAGGAGTTTCATCGCTAGCTTGACTTTATCTCGCTTCTCCAATATTGACAAATGAAATGATAGCAAAAAAAAAAATTGTTCTCAGTAATCAATATTGGATGAACTGTTTTTGGCAGCTACATGTCTGGCATTTTGGTGGTCTAGACACAAGAATTTAGCCTGAAACAAAAACAGGTCAGTTTTAGTCTGTAAACCAGACAATGAGG
Organism: Xiphophorus hellerii; assembly: GCF_003331165.1. Taxonomy (NCBI): domain Eukaryota; kingdom Metazoa; phylum Chordata; class Actinopteri; order Cyprinodontiformes; family Poeciliidae; genus Xiphophorus; species Xiphophorus hellerii. The sequence continues at coordinate 3,862,644 of NC_045692.1, forward strand.
CCGATGAGCATAATGACTAGGCCAAAGTACTGAGACAAGCGTGATATTGTTACAGTAGGGTTAGGGTTGAACTGTTTTGTTTGACAAAATGTCAAAGTCCAGAACAGTTCTAAAAATGTGGGGCTAAATGAGAATCTGCTGATTCTGGAAATAAAAGCCTTCATCGCTAAGGATGACAAATACCTGCCTGGATTTTCCTGGAATCATATCAAAACACTCCCGTTATGCTAGCACAGACGCAACCCAGTACTGAACTCTGTCAATCTCGACTGATGCATCAGCAAAGCATCTTCTTGCAAATGATTTAACTGTCGGATGGTGCAGCAGCTGCCTGTCACTCCACTATTCATGTCACCAGTAACTGGTTTTATTTAAGCACAAACTGTTTTGGTGTTTTGTAAGGATCCTGATAAAGGCCACAAGCCAAACACATGTTGGCTTGCTAATAAAGTTGCTTCCTCAGTATTTAAAGTGTTCAATCGATAGAGCAGCCCTCGAGGTCCGGTGTCCTGCAACTTTCAGATGCGTCTCTGCTTCCACACATCCAAGTCAAATAATGAGGTAATTTGATTCCGGTGTGTTGGATCAGAAACGCATCCAAAAGGTGCAGCACTCTGGCCCTTGAGACATGGGTTGAAGGACCCCTGCATGCACTTTGGATGTAGCTGACGCTATGCCAGATTAAATGGTAAATGGACTCATCTCATATAGTGCTTTTTCCAGTCATTTTGAGTACACAAAACACTTCACAGTACAGTTATATTAACCCATTTGCTCTCACAGATGCAACTTGGGGTCAACTTAACCAGGAGGAAGCTGGAATCAACCCTACAACCTTCCGATTGCAAGATGACGCCTCTGCCCACTGAGTCACAGTCGCCCCAGTGGATATACGGATTTCTGCTCCAGATGTGCTTGCTCCTTGCAAATCCCCATGCCACTGTACTGTGAACTTTCTCCAAACCCTTCTGTTTGAGACTTACTTTGTGCTCGTCTGTGATTACATGACAAAAATGAGAAAAACAAATGAAATAAGCAAGAGTACTCACAATGTAAAGGTAGGACGGGTAGGCGGTGCGCGGGTAGCGCCTGACCCAGGGAGGACTAGCAGTCTGCATATGGATTATGGTGGTGCCCAGGCTGTAGATGTCCGTCTTGGTGTTATGTCCTCGACACAGAACCAGTTCTGGACTCATATACATCTGTTTGAAAAGAACGTGAAACCACATAAATGCTACATGTGGGCTGCAGACCCAAAACGACAGAACGAGAAGTGAAAGTTGTTCCACTTTTAGTGATCATCTGTTGAATTCTGACTCTCAGAGAAGTAGCAAACAGGAAGTGCCCTCTTACACAAGAAGGGGCTTTCTGTGATAAACAAGCTAACCTTTAGGCCCACGCTCTGTGTGTATGTGTTTGTGTGTCAAGGTATGTTCAGTGCCAAATGTTTATTGGCCTTCGAGTGAAAAGCAAACACAGCAGCTGAGTTCATCTTTGTTTTTCTCTGCTGGAAATTCCAGCTTGCTCTCCCGTGTTAATGTGTGTCTGAGCATCTCGCCGTAATCACCAGGCTCTCTCTCTCTCTCTCTCTCGTTGGGTGTCTGCCCTGGGACTTTCCGCAAGCCAAGCCGCGAGAGGCTCGGCGTGCAGATGGGACACACAAACAGGCTCAAACATCTGAAAAGCAGGGAGAGTATGTTGTCGGGAGAGACGGGCGTTTGAGAAATCCCTCGGACTCTTCCCAAAACCTCCTGCAGATCAAAGCGAGAGTGTCCTGGGCAGACACAAAACTGCTATTAGCAGCGGTGAGGTCAGCGAGTGCGGCGGCCGTGCTGTAAAGCTTGCCGGCCGTTGAGCTCGATCTTTAGAAGAGCGTCACAAAAGGACAAACAAGTGCAGACAGGTTTATTGACGAATTAGTCAAAAACTTGTGTGAGGGTGGGAATCGAGCCCGAGTCAGAAACAAGACGCCTGCTGACTTTTCTAGTAAACACTCATCAAGTTTGATTCGAGGAAGCAGCAACAGAAAGAGGCTGTGTTCGAAAGAAGCTTGTGCTTGCATCCTGTAAGGTTGCGTCAGGGTTTTGTTTTTGTTTTTTCTTACCTCTGTTCCTCTGAGGTCTCGGGGGGTGTACATATCCTCTGTCATCTGCACCGTCAGACCAAAGTCCACCAGCACGGCCTTGTCCGACATCAGAACGATGTTGCTGGCTGAGAAAGGAGAACGCAATGATTCAGAGACGTTGCAAATCGGGGAGAGGCTTTTCTTTTTTTTAGTAATTTCGGAATTTCTGCAGAAAAAGCCAACACATTCCAACCTAGAGGCTTTGGAATGCGCCTTGTGCTGATTTGAAATGAGAAGGACGTCGGGTGTGTTAAAGGCATGTGGACAAGGAAGTGAAGTGAATGGTTCTGGTAAAGCTAATTCTTGCCAGCAAAACACTCCTTGAGAGAAAATGACTTGGGGTTTGATCATTAGCAGGAAAGTGTCGCATACTACAGAGACAAACCAGAGGGACAGGCTGGCTGTTATCGTAGACCTTTAGTCCTTTTTCTGGACGCTAGCTCTGCCTGAGAAGGAGGTTGGAATTTCCACACTGGGATTCTTTAAGACATGAGGCTGACAGGTTTGTGAGTGAAATCCTTTGATCCCAGCTGCACTGGGTGGCTACCTTTCGTCATATTTCTTCTTTACGCTCTACATTCTGGGCATTGATGGTGAACATCGGATTTTTGTCAGTCTCACCCGGCAGCATTTGAAGATTTGCTTTCTGGTTGTCTTAAATGTGTCACTTTTCCTTCTAAGTTACATGAACTATACTCGTCTGAGGCTTCGCTGCAAAGCGAAACAAGGATATTGTTACAACGCTGCTTGGTCATTTCCTGAGCAGATCGGCCTTGGCAAGCTCAGGACGTCTACCAACAGGCGTCAAGAGCAAAGCATTCGCTTCCTGTGTCTCTTACGTTTGATGTCGTGGTGGATGACTTTGTGCGAGTGCAGGTACTCCAGCCCGCGCAGGACCTGCTTGGCCACCCAGATGATCTCGAACTCCCTCATGGGCCCGCAGCTGTCCAGCTTCTCCAGGACCGAGCCGCCTTCCCCGGCCTCCATGAACAGGTGGACGGTCTGGTCCCAGAGCACGGCGCCGTACAGCTCCGCAATGTTCTCATGGCGGAATCGGGCCTGGAACTCCACATCGGCTGCTTTGAAGTTCTCAATGGGGATCTGTGGGGGAGGAAGATTGAACGCGAAGTTAAAATCAATAGCAGGAGTGGATGTGTTTGCTCAATTTAAGGGATAGAAGCACAAGGCTTTTGGTAAATAAATTGATAAATTTGCAAACTTGCAAAAACATGTAATGCTAGAAGAAGAGATCGTCAAGTAAGAGCAAGGTTTTTAGCCAAATGTATTTAAATACGCAAACAGGGATTGCTGAACTGTCGAATTTAAAGACGATATAAAGACATTATGTTCCTAAAACACTTAAAGTATCATTTATGTTGGGATATAACTGACAACTTTTGAACTAATATAAACATTTTAAATGTTTTAAATGTTTAAAACTTGAGGGAAAACTGTGACTTTATGACACAATTTAAAATGTGAAATTATTATAGATTAATAGCAGCATTTTAAAAAGCTTTTACAAGTAGTACTATGTTGGGTTTCTTTAAAAAAAATCAACAAAATAGGAAATTCAGTAAGTTGTCGGAAACTAGGTCAATAACACTGATTAGCATAGCAGAGCACGAGCATTTAGAGGAGAAGCTAATATGTTTGTGCACGTGCATGTATGCATGTGTGTGTTCAGTTTAAGCTAGTCAGAGATTCTGGTTTACCTACAGCTTTTCTTATTTTGAGTTAGCTTAGTAACAAAGCTAGCGCTAGCTGCAAAGCCACAATCTTTATATCAAGACTGGCAGCTTCAGTCTTGGTATAAAGATTGAAGCTGCAGTCCTTCAGCCTTCATAGCAAACAGAGAAAAGTGGTTGCTTCCCCAACCTGTTACTTAACATCTCTAAATAACTTGGAAGGAAGCTAAGCCAGGCCAGATAATTTAGCTTAGCGATGAACAACAACTGTTAATGACACATTCCATTTGAGTTTCCCAGTTTCAATTCAAATGAATCTCCTGGAACGACTCCTGAACTAAAAATGATTCAAAAGCCAAAGGTTCTCTACCAACACAACACAGTCCAAAGTGGGTGACACACCTATAGGACACTTGGTGCTTTTTCCACTATTTTCCTTCTTCCTCCATTACACATCACTTTTTATTTTGTGACTTTAAAACACAACTTGAAACCTATTCTATTTCAGTATGGAATACAGCTAATATTTATGCAATTCCTGCTAAGAAGAACTGCAGCTAAACAACCTGTGCTGCGTTATATTTCGGAACGACTGGACAATTTGAAGACGGGAAGAGTGCCAGTGTGATCACTTATATTTTCACTAAGTCGATTGCAAGCCATCATAATATTACACAACCTTAAGTATTGAATGCATTGATAATGTGTTTAAGTGGAGAAAATGCCATGAAACACTGCTGTCACCTTATGTTGCTAATAGTAATTATCTTGGTTAACTACCAGAAAAAAATGACAAATCCAATCCAACTTATAACTGGAATACAGTTAAAGTCGATGTCATGCGTTCATAAAATAGAGAATTGCAGCTGTTCTGGTGTACATGCATGATTGCCTTGACTGTTTCCCCTAAGCACAAGAAGAAAAAAAACAACAACTACATTGCAACATTGCATAATATATTAGCAAAGTGCATTTAATTATGACAGCATTTTTTATGACCTCCATGTTATGACTCAGATATCCCCAGGAACTGGCTCCAGGAAGTTTTCCCAGCGTGTTCACGGCAGCGTGCAGAGTCAACATGAAATTCTGATAAAACTGAAGGTAGGAAACTGCTCCTTCCTCATTTGTCAATATTTTCCATGCACCAAAGCGTAAACAACGCCCCCTCCACAACCACAGCGCCACAGACGCACGTAGGTATCGTTGCACCCATATAAAGATCACAAGATGTCTTGTGGAAATTGTGCCATTTTCACTGAAATTGTTGAGGAAAAAGAAGAAGAAAAGACAACAAGGGCTGATGTGGGAAGTTATGTTGAATGTCCAGTCTTGCTACAGCACTTTGCCCTTTTCGTACGCTTTCAAAAGAGCGCCGTGCTCTCTTCCTCTTTCAATTCAAAGGAAACCGTAGCTGAGTTGTGCACACATGACTGGTCTCTGTGCAAGCTGCACTTCACTCGGGCTGAGGAAATATTTGGCACTCAGAGAGAGAGAGTTACAAGAAATCAGGCGCAGGTCGAATTCCAGAGAGCACTCACCAGTTTACAGGCCATCCTCTTCCTGGTCGTTATGTCCTGAGCCAGGTGAACTTTCCCAAAGGAGCCCTTGGGCACGAGACCACAGCCTGGATTCTTGTAGGTCAACTTCCATGGAAACAGGAGAACGTCCAGGTTGATCTGATAGCGGCCTTTCTTTACAGCCATGTCCTTCTGCACAGCATGAAAACAAAGTTAAACTTCTGAGAGGAAACACTAAACGTCAGCAAAAGACCTGCGGGCGAACGCAGCGAGCCTCACCTTGTTCAGCAGGACTCCCATCTCTTCCGGCAGGTGCTGCAGAGCCGCAGCCTGCATGTTGGACAGGAGGTTCACGAAGGACAGGATGTCTTGCACCGTCCCGTAGCGGACACCCCCAAGTCCGTTGGCGTAGTCCTTCTGCTCCTTCCCTGGACCCACTCCGTCCCCGATCTCCTCGTTCTCGTCCATCTCCTCCTGGGAAAGCCCCTCTTCATCAAACGACAAGCCCGCTTCTTCCTCCTCTTCCTCGAGCTGATAGAGCGTCTCTGCTGCGTTGATGATGTCCTCTACGTTCATGTGAGCCAACAGCAGTTCCAGTCCGGTGTCATATTTGTAATCCATCGTGGCGCTTGTCTCTTCCCTCGCGACCTGAAATCAGACATCAGGAGGTCATTGGTTTTTGGCTCTCTTCGGTCTGGCCTGCAGAACGTGCACCGACACCAACACTCATGCTCGGACAGAGCCTGACTGAGGCACGCAGCGGGGAGGAGCTCCAGGGAGAGTTTCCAAGGCAAGAGAGCAGTTTCAGAGTAAAGCTGGGAAACTCCAGCGAAGGTCAGCCCTCAGTTTACAGACTGACAGGGAGTCATTAGGGAGGGGTGGGACGGAATTTGACCGACTTACAGCGAACTAAAGATAAACACCTGCTTTCTACAGAAACACAAAGAACGAATCCTTAGAAAGAAAGGAAGAAGGAAAGAAAAAAAGAAAACCACCGCCTAAGTGACAAAATGGAAATACAGGTGAAGAATTGGATGTAGAAATTGTAACACATGAACAATAAATCTCCTTCAGACTTGGCATACAACACCGGATATGAAGAAAAAAAAAATGTCATCAAGATAACTAAATCAAGACATGCGACAACTTACCTAAAATGTGTAACAGGAGCTCATCATCAGCGTCGTTGCTGCGCCTCCGACGTCTGGCGGATACTGACGCGTGATCAGAGTCTGACTGCTGACTTCTAAAGGAAGAAAACAAAGGAAGTTATAAGCCGACTGCACGTAGGAGATGACGCCGGGTGGGAGGATACTTTCTCTTTGTAGGTTTTGGTTTGCTTTTTCTTTGGTATTTAGAGGTGGAAAGTCAAAAGTTGTTTTTTTTTCTTTTTCTTTTTGCTCAGACGATTTCTTTTTGGGCAACGACCTTTTACGTCAAGAAATACGAGAGGGAGGAGAAGGCAGGGAGTCCTCCGCATTTGTGGGCATCGAGGGTGAAGATGTGAAAGAAGTGGGGAAATAAATTAGTCTTTGGTCGTAGAGTCGCAGAAATGGTAGAAACAGCAGCCTTAACCTTACTTCGACTGCAATACAGTTGTCTAATGTCTTGGACAGTCTTCAAGGAACGAAGTCCCACGCAAATAAAAAGAAATGTAGATGCTGTAGTCAGACAGTATTATATATACACGTTGCAAAAACACAAAGTTTTATCCAGTTTTTTGTCTAGTCACTAGTGAAAATATCGTAGCACATTTGAAATAAAACAAAACTAATTTAAAAGTAATTTTTCAGCAAGATATAGGAGATGAAAATGAGTCTTGAATAAAGATTTGAAAAAGTACTGGCTCTACTGGTAGACGGTTTTCCGGTAATGAATTCTAAATATCTGCCAAATGTTCTATTTAATAATTATTTACTTAAAACAACCCTATGTATATTTGCTAATATAAGAGGTGCTAGCGATAAGAGGCTTTATCCTGGAGGTCCCTTCAAATAAGCCATACTTGTTTCGTTCTTTTCAAGCTGTAATGTTATAAACTTCAGCATTAAACAAGCTAACTATATCCATCTTTTTAGTTGAGCATTCAACAGTGGGACCTTGGGGACTGCAGATTGACAACAGTCTTTAATTTTTTTTTTTTTATACTTATGAATACATTTCTTACCGTAGAATGACTTTCAATGTAACATAAATGAATTCGTAACTTTTTCTACATTCATAAGTAGCACAATCGCTTCTCCGGTTAGGTATTGTCGTATCAAATAAATTACGTCTGGTACTTCTCGCTTGCTGTACGCACGTCTTCTCCTCGCGCATGCGCTTTTCGTCATCCTTCCGAACAGCAATGGCGTCTCCCTTCACTGTGCACAGGTTACATATGAGAGGAAGGAACCCCGTGGTGAAATGCCTAAATACAATCGAAACTATACTCCGAAGGAGTGTAGGAACTGAGCCGGTGGTCGCTCACACCGAGGGAGCTCAAGGAGACGACAGTGGTTAGTAATATAACGTGTTAAATCCATTACTTTTGCAGTTCAGCTGTTGTGCCAAGGAGAAACCATGACAGAGTCCGCAGAGAAAACTTTCGTTTTATTTCCACTTGGCTCTAGTTTACGCGGCTTGTAGTGTTTTAAACATTACAAACCGCTTTAAGATACGGTTTGTGTACACATAATTCGGCATGGTTTGCGACCGCCAGAGAGAGCTTATTAGATGAAATATTGAAGGTATCATTTGAAAATAGCTAGTTAAAGAAGAGCTCATGAAGTCTGTTCTTAATGACATCTAAAGTCCATGTATATAATTTGCACCGAGGGCCAACAAGTAAGTATATATATATATATATATATATATATATATATATATATATATATATATATATATATACAGTACAGACCAAAAGTTTGGACACACCTTCTAATTCAATGGGTTTTCTTTATTTTCATGACTATTTATAAGGCAAGAAATCCCACTTATTAACCTGACAGGGCACACCTATGAAGTGAAAACCATTTCAGGTGACTACCTCTTGAAGCTCATCAAGAAAATGCAGAGTGTGTGCAAAGCAGTAATCACAGCAAAAGGTTGCTACTTTGAAGAAACTAGAATATAAGGGGTATTTTCAGTTGTTTTACACTTTTTTGTTTAGTGCATATTTCCACAAACTATGTTTTGATGCGGAAAAACATAGTTTTTCCGCATCAAAACTATGTTATTCATAGTTTTGATGCCTTCAGTGTGAATCTACAATGTCAATAGTCATGAAAATAAAGGAAACTCATTGAATTAAAAGGTGTGTCCAAACTTTTGGTCTGTACTGTATATATAATGAATAAATAATTAGTTTTTTTAAATGTAAAGAATGTATTAATTGCTGACCAATCAGCTTCTCACCTTCAATTATATAGAGATCAAATCAAATATTCATTTTTCAAATAATATGAAACCTTCAGTTACACAACCAAAACTTAGTTAGGCCTATCACACACAGAGCTCCAGACTGAAGTCAAACAATTTTTGCTAGAAAGAAAGAAAAGAGAAAAATGATATATCATGCAAATGGAAATTGTTGGACTTGTTTTAATTCATCATCGATTTATTCCTTAATGCGACAGGCCTTGCTGCAATTAACCTTTAAATAAGTGTAAGAACAAAGTTTCTGTTCTATCTAAAAAGATCTTTAAATATTTACAACCAAAAGCATAAAGTAAAACATTCCACAGCATCTTGCTGTATGTATCGTCTTAAACTGTGAACTTTCAGTAACGTGTTGTTTGGTTTTTTTTGTCTACTAAACATATGCCATAAAATCCAATTAGATGAAGGGGGAAAAAATGGTCCAGAATGTCTCGATCCACTTCTGAGACATCTATTTTACACAGATGTCTGTCCCTAAATGAAACCCGTGGTCTCCTGAGGAAAAGCCTGTGATTGTGGTTGTTTTTCCTCCAGGAGAAAAAGATGGGCCCAAGTCTTTGTCCGAGCTCATGGCGGACCGACAGGAACAGGCGGAGAAGTCGGTTCTGATCAGCTGCCCGTCCAGAACCAGCGAGAAAAAGTTCCTCAAGTTTTTATCAAAGCACGGAGACATCAACAAGCACTTCTTTTACGAAAGCTACGTAAGTAAGAGACGCCGCCAAGTGCGTGCGTGTGTTTTAAGTTGTGAGGTTAAGCTCCGCCTGTGTGTGTGTGTGTGACGGAGCTGTGGGTTGGCGTCCTTCAGGGCGTCTACGCCGTGGTGGAGTTTGCCCGCCGGGACAGCGTCGCCTCTTTACTGGAGTCAGCCGCCATTCCCAGCGTCAACCACGAATGCATGGTGCCATTTAAATCCAGACTGCTGTCGCTGAGCAACCAGAGCTCGGCGGCCTCGCCAGCCCAGCAGCCGGGGTTGCCGTGCCGACCTCAAGCCACCGTTTCCATCAACGAACTTATCCAGAGGCTTTCCAGGGAGGACAGCGTAAGCATGCGGCTCATCAGGGACCAGACGCTGGTTTGGTTTTTTTGCGTTTCTGACAGAACCCATCGGATTCTTCCCGCTCTCGCGTCTCTCCAGGTAGACGATCAGATCGGCGCCCTGACTGAGACCTACCAGCTCACAGAGGAAAACAGCAGACTACGCTTCCTCGTCTGCTCTCTGCTCAAAGACGTCGCCGCCGCTTATTTCCCAGAATGCACCATCAGGCCGTTCGGCTCCTCGGTGAACGGCTTTGGGAAGCTCGGCTGCGACTTGGACATGTTCCTGGACCTGGACAGCATCAGCGGCTGGAACTTTAAACCGGTGATGGTGATGCTGGCGCTGCGTCTTTAGCCTGTAAAGCTAAGCGTATATTTGTGTGAATGTGGATTTTGTTAGCATTCCACTAGCATTCATCAGTTTTTGTGTCTTCAGTTTGCAGAATTTTAAGAGATTACAGAGGATCCATGCAGTGAATCCATTCGGTGGATCTATAGGTGTTGCTTTGTAAAATCTAATACTGCAATCACACTAGTATCCATTTCAGTGACACTTAAAGGTTTTATCTGACACCAATTTATTTTATTTTTTTGTCTGGATGTCCCTAAATATAGGAAGAAAGTTGCTGAGTTGGCAACAGTGGGGTCTTTATTGTTAACTGCTAGCGTGCAGACATGAGCTGGTGGGCGGGGCCAACAGTTAAGCTTCTCTCGTAGCAACAGAGGACAGTGGTTGATTTTTAGACTTTGCCGTATAAAGATTGACTTCATATGGAAGTGTCGGCTGATCACCGATCTGCCAAAATGAAGGAAATCAGGGCTGATTTATCAGCTACTTGTGGAATCTATATCCTTCATCCCAATAAACACACACCCTACAGAATAACACCCACAAAACCTTTGTGATGGAAAAGAAAACTGGTCTCATTTCTTCACATTTAGACTCATCTAACACACATTTTTAAAAAACGTTATAAATGAGAACAGCATGACAGCGGCTTTAGGGTCAGGACAAACGTAGCCGATGTTTTGCTTCGACGTAATTAATCCTGTGTGTCCCGTATGCCTGCAGCCCAAATCGGGCCTGAGCCTCGAGTACCAGATGAAACGGACCAACTCGGAGCGCCACGTCACCCAGAGCATCCTGTCCGTCATCGGGGAATGCGTGGACCACTTTGGGCCCGGCTGCGTGGGCGTGCAGAAGATTCTCAACGCTCGCTGCCCCCTGGTCCGCTTCGCCCACCAGCCGTCCGGCTTCCAGTGCGACCTCACGGCCAACAACCGGTACGGCGTGCAGCTCGTTAAAATGGCAGTCAGGGATAGTTCTGACCCGGCCCCTGTGCGGTCACAGAAAGTTCAGTTTCACTCAGGCATATTGAAATGTCAGTAGTGACTCGGTGATAGCAGCGTCTCCCCAGGAGAACCTGCCGCCTTTGCAAAAGCCCCAAACAGAAACCAAGACTGTTCAGGAAGTGCTGCAAAGCCTCACTCTCTCTCTCCAGCCGTGGTGAGACCCAACGGGTCGGCCGGAGCCGGGGTGGGGAAGGATCGGGGTGGGAGGGCTCGTTCAAGTTTCATCACTTCCCCCTCTGGCCTTAAAGATATCTTTTCATCAGCCGGCGTGTGACACAAACACGTAGACACCTGCTAACGTACTGAAAACCGCTCGGCTGTTTCTGAGGAACTGGAGTGGAACCACCCGCTGTGGGTGGATGTGAGAGGGACTTTTCTCAAATCGAGCTGTTAGATCTCTGAAGCGTGGCATTTTTCTGCCAGAGGCCATTCAGTGTGTGTGTGTGTGTGTGTGTGTGTGTGTGCATTTGAACTTGAACAGTCAGCAGTAGCAGTCAGAATCAAAAGAATGCTGCTTCCTGGTGGTGTTTTTTTATTTTATTTGTTTTAGTTTTACTGTCCTCGTTAAACTCAGTCCTCCAGAAGTAAGCAGGTTTTCCATCCTTTTACCTTCCAAGCTTGAACCTTTTGGAGCTTTTTAAATGAAAAAATAAATAAATCAAGCAAATTCTTATTATTTTATTTAATTTTAAAAAAAAAATCTGTATTTATTTTGGAATCATGGGGAAAATGTCTTATTTAAAGTGCAGTAAGGTATTTGTACTAAAAAGTAAACCAAACATACTTGGTAGCATTTTGTCTTTTTGCAGTGTAGAGCTTGAGATTTAAAATATATGTGTAAAAGTGTTTACCCTCCTTCAGTATGCACATTTTATCAAATCGTTTTTGCATTTTATTAGGATTTTTACAAGATAAAAGTGGTGGCTGAATGTGAAGAGGAAGGAAACAACACAAAAAACAAAAAGCACAGTTTTGTCTTTTCTAACAAATAAAAACCTGGAAAGTGCAACACCGCTACAGATCTGGAAACCACAGTTTTCTTCCATTTTTCTTTGTAAAATGAATCAGGCCGTCAGTTTTGGACAGAGAACGTCTGTAGACATCAGTTGTCAAGATGTTAACAATTTGATTTGAGTCTGGCACATGATTTTGTTCTAATTTGACATTTCTGTTCATGTGCAAGTTACTGAAAGTGACTCAATCAGTTTCTAAAGAAGTCCTTCTAAACATGCAGAAACCATTTCACTGATGTGGGAGAGTTTCTGTTTGTGAGAACTGTGAAAACTGAGACGTTTAAAACCACAATATTTTTACAAAATTATGATTATTCCATATTTGTTAGAACTGTCACCATGCTGTGATGGTTTGCTATGTAAAGATTGATCACCGTTACAGGAAAACCGTTTACTATCTCCATCATCTGTGGCTATGCTAGGTAGTCTGAGCATTCACAGACTACCCTAATAGCGTAGCAGAGGGAAAGGGGGAGGGTGTGAGCAGCGCATACATGAAGTTGATTGACAGCACTAAGACCCTCCTCTTAGCTTTGATTGGTTGTTTCTGACCAAACGGTGTATTTCTATAATTCGCACTGGTAGATGGTGAAGCAGCTTTTTTGTTTTCCACAGATTATGTCACAACCTAGCAACAGTTTTAACAAATATGTACAAATAAAAAAATAAACATACATTAAAAAAAAACAAACAGCTTTAATCATCTCCACATTGTCCTCCCTGACATGTCCGCTGTGTTCCTTGTTCTTCATGTTCTCTAGCAAACCTCAGAGGTTAAATCCAGTGCTCTAATGCGAGCTTCCGCTTGACCACAGGGTGGCGATGAAGAGCACGGAGCTGCTGTACCTGTACGGGGAGCTGGACCCGCGGGTGCGCAGCCTGGTGTTCACCGTGCGCTGCTGGGCGCGGGCCCACGGCGTCACCAGCAGCATCCCCGGCGCCTGGATCACCAACTTCTCCCTGACCGTCATGGTGCTGTTCTTCCTGCAGAAGAGAAGCCCTCCCATCATCCCCACTCTGGACCGGCTGCGGGACCTGGCAGGTACCAGCGCACACGCCCAGAGCCTCACTGGAGTTAGTTCAGTTCAGAGGAGCAATTTTTTTGTGTTTCCTCTATATTGTCTCTTCTTTGCAAATACTTTGAAATTCGTTCCCATTTAATTTTTTTCTGGTCTGCTTTTCACATCCTATTGCGGTTCTATTCCTGTTTTCATTTTTTCTTTTCTGAGATTTCACAGAAGTTAAGTTAAGTTTTCTGTTTTGATGACATGGGGACAAAAAAAAAACAACAGTTAGACTTGTGTTTCATGGTGTGAGTACCCCATTTTCAGCGCAATAATAATACATCTGAAAAACAAAACAAAAAAAATAGCTGTAATTCTGTAAGCCAGAAGGGTGTAGGGTAATTTCTGTAAGAAGGGAGTCCCAGAACACCCACACACTTCTCCTTTTAAAGTAGGAAGAGTCATCATGTAACCAATAAGCAGATGGGAGACGGCTGCGGGTTTTGGGGGTTTTTACTGATTGAATAAACAAATGGGTTAATAATTTAGCACAAAAAAACCCCCAGTTAATAATCTTAATTTGTTAATTTGTCGGCCAGAAATTGTATTTATGAGAAAGTGAAAGTGAGAACACACCATTTTATGGTGTTTTAGCTCCATAATTTAAGTGTGAAATTCCACAGGCATAATTAATTCAGCTCAAAACATAAACGTATTGGAGCTGCTATGGTGTTAAGTATTCCTGTGTAAGTTTAGATAAATGGTCAATATTTTTATTTATCCACTCATCTGCTGCACTGAAGCAAATAAAAGGTTCAACCCCTGGAATATTTTCACATTTATTCCTCCTTTGTTTTTCATTGTAAATATTTATTCCACATTTTGAACTGATACTATTCTCCGACTGCTCGTTAAATTCCATAGCAGTGCCACTCTCAGTGGTTAACTGAGCTACAAAGTCATTCAAGTTTTCTCCGGTTGAAAAAGAAAATGTTAAAAACTTAAAGTATTTGACTTGAAAGTACAGTATTTGTCAAGTTTGTAAACTGCGCCCCCTAGAGGAAGCGCTTTGCGTAACCACCTCCTGTTGTAGCTGTAAGTCTTTTGGGGTTTCTCTACCTGCTCGGCGCATCTAGACAACGTTTAGCCCGTTTTTAGCTCAAACTTTGTCAGTCTGGATGGGGGTCGTCTTTAAATACCACTTTTCAAGCGTTTGTGCAGATTCATAACTAGATTTAGGTCTAGCAGTGATATTTTTCTGTTACACTTGCTGAAAGTGCAGCAAAAAATGATTGTAGAAAATATTTACTTGGGTTCAATACAAATGAATGCCACACTTTTATTCCTACTATGAGTTGGCAACATAGATTTAAAGTTTTATCACCATATGTTGTGATATTATTGTGATAACAGCAAAAGTTATAATAAGACATATTCATTACTTGTTTTTTAGGTAACCATATGTCTGTGACTGTGTGTCACAGCAATTAGAGCCCCACAAACACAAATACCGCTCCTGAAAAACATTCCCATTTGTAATCTGCTTCTTTAGGTCACCAGTCAGATAAAGTGGTATGATTAGCACACAATAACTTCATTCGATCATATTTGAAAACGTATTGACATACGTATATTTGATACTCGCATTGAATAAACAGTGGAAAAAAATAGCAAAACTCGACAGTAAATCGAAATTCTTTTGATGATACAAAATTTATCGCGGTAAATGATAAACGATGCGATAAATGCATATGAGTCGAAAATGTTAAACTACGTATCATTTAATCTGTTTTACAATTTCACACTGTTTTTAAATAGGGTGGCCAACTCAGCAACTTTGTCACTTTATTTAGCAACTTTTCAGACAAAAAAAAAATCGTATTGGCCAAAATCGGTAAGTAAAGATCGGCGATGGGTCAGAAAACTGTGGTGCACCGCCACTGTCAGTTCTAATGAAGCTGGTGGCAAGATGTGAAAAAGTGTCAGGGGTGGAAATACTTGTGGAAAGTTCTCCAGGAGTGACATTTAGTACCTTCTGTTGAAATATGTTATTCAAAGTAGCTTTTGTGTTAGTCTATAATGCTCTATAAGGCTAAAGGGTAAATTCCACATTAAACTGCAGCATTACAGTCACTCTCTTTCAGCATTGTTGAAGTTCCTCCTCCGTTATTTAATTTCCCTCCTGTCTGTCCTCAGTGGTAGAAAGCGCTGCAGCTCTCTGAGGCGCCAGGCTCATTTAAATCCCCTCCCTCGTCTGGTTCGTCCCATCCACAGACACGAGCGGTCGAAGCAGAGATCACGCTGTCCGCCGATCCAGCTGAGCAGCCGCATAATATATGCAGACAGCTGCAAATTGAATTCAAATGGAGTTCTGTCGCCACGGCAGCAGCAGCAGCGGAGGCTTAGGAAACCTGCCCTCCTAATCCCAGTCCTTGAACTCTCCTCAGCGGCTGTGAGAGCGAACGCCATGACGGTTCTGGAGTTCCAGCGCTGCTGGGTCTGACAAGCTTTTGTGCTCGTCGTGTGAATCCGCAGCTGCGATTCCGTTCCAAACGTGCGCAAATCTTTGTCTATATACCGCTAACGTCGAAAAAACTGAATTTCGCAATCGTGGTGTTTCCATTAAAAAAGGAACTAAATTAAAATCACTCGCAAATAAGCTTGCTCACGTGATTGTTTTGGAGAATAAGTCCTCTTATCTAACAAGTAGTATTTTAATCAATGTAAATAAATATGTTATACTTATAAGAACAAAGTATTTCTTCAGTGCAAGTAAGTCAACGATGTGGATCCTGGTTCAGATGGTGCAGTGACGGGCGTGTTTATTATTTTTAAACATGGTAACTTATCGCATAAACAAACATATTCGTGTGTGATTTTAATTGTGTTTCTTACTGAATAGAGAAACCAGAATTGGGAAACTCAGTTTTTTTGTTGTTGTTTTTACATTAGAGAATATCAACAAAGTTTTGCCTGCATTTGTAATGGAAACGCAGCTGATGTGTTTGAGTTTGAGTCCACATCAACATGGCCGCCTCGCTCTTCCTCTGTCACCTTGACTGTCTGATAATTGCTTTCCAGAAGTAATATACCCCCCTCCCACACACACACACACACACACACACCCTTCCCTTCACGGCCTGCTTAGCTCAGACTCCGTCACACAGAGTGCTTACAGGACAATAAAAGCTCCATCGCTCGGGAAAGGTCGACGACCCCGCCTCCTTCAGGCCTCCTCCCCTGCGCATCGGCAGCTATTTAAACAGCGCTTAAAACACACACATGCACACACACGCACCCAACCTGGCCTTAGTGTGGAGTGAACGAAACGGGGTAACAAGGCCGGCCCTGGACTGGGACACGGAGAGCGGCAGCGTGACTTACAGCTCGGCCGTTGTGTTTTCGCTGACCAACGTCGAACACACACACACACACACTCTGATTCAGACGCACATCCGTCTACGACTTGTTTACGCCGTGTAAAGGCGAGTCATTTTACCTTGTCCCCCCGCTTCTCTTTCGCTCTCCCCCCCTCCCCTGTCAAGGTCCCGCAGACGAGAGCGTGATTGAGGGAAACGACTGCACGTTCGCCACCGACTTCAGCAAGATCCAGCTGCAGAGCAACACGGACACGCTGGGTGAGCGCGGAGAGGCGTCCGATCGGGGCCGCACGTCACTTTGACGGACGGCGGTGTGCGTTTTATAGACGAAGCACGTTTTATTACATGTGAAACCAGGCTTCCTACTAGAGAACACAGCAGAGGATGAGAGGACAGGCTATGTGGAATATATTGAGTCAGAGGCAGGAAGAGACACAAACATATCTTGCATACAGCAACGCTGAACCTGCGTCATAGATCACACAAAGCTTCCATCACGCGCATGGCTTAACCCTTTAAAGCCTCATAACAAACATTCATCAGAAAATTCTGATTTGTTTTGTAATTAAGTATTGAATTCATTACATAATAGAAACCATTTTTGACTCAACCGCGTGTTTTCTAAATTTTGTTTGTGTTGTAATCAATACATGAGGATTCATTTGATTGTCGTTACCAAAAACATCTGTTTTATAAGCATTATAAGAACAACACTGCTTTATACTTAAAATGCATCCATTATGTTTACAGATGTAAGCATTATCATACGTATTTCTAATTTATCGAGTAAGTTTAAATGGATAAATGAAAAAACTGGAAAAAATGACCTTTTTTTATCTGATTAATCAACAGAGTATTCAGTTGAATACTCAATGAGTAAAATTAGCTGCAGCTCTAGTAATGTAATATATTTAGTTATAAATTCGTACCTATCAAAACTTTCAGCATATTTAATAGTGATACAGTATTTACAGTTATAAAAAGTGAAAACACCCCGTCTAGACTTGAAAGAGTCACCCTCCTCATCTACATTCACACACATTAATAATATTCCTATTCAAACTTGAAGAAGTAAATACATTTTCTGTGGTTTACAGAGCGACTGTTGGCGCGTTTTTATGCTAACTTTGAATCTCTTGTTTTGTTTCAGAGCAACTGCTGGGAGACTTTTTTGAGTTCTACGCCATGTTTCCGTTCAGCAGAATGTCCATAAATATCAGAAAGGTATTTAACAACCTAATGCAAATCAACTATAAGTATGATTCACTTTAATTTTAGACCTATTGATTTTACTGCTTTTTTTTTGGTATTTTATCGGTTTTGAAATTGCATTGTTTTACTTTTTTTCATCTCCTTGTAATTGTTCAGCACTTCATGTGAAATTACTTTATAAATAAAGCTGTTATAATAACAACAATAATAATAATAATTGTTAATTATAATAATAATAATAATAATAATAATATACTGTTTAAAAATACCTGATATCTAAATAAAAAGCCTCCAAGAAGTGATAGCTCAAGAATGAATCACAGTCAGGGTTTGGTCCAGAAGCTGATTTAAATAAAAATATCACTTTGTGAATATTGACTCTTTTCATTAACTTACTGTAATTGTTCCCAACTTATAAAATATAAATTATTAAGCTTCATTCTCAAAAAATCTAACATAAATCTCAAATTTTTGACCCAAACCTCTGACCTGAGTCACCTCTCTTCTTCCTCTTGACCACTAGGTGTCAGTATTTGTCCTCCACAGTTCCTTGGAGCATTTTTTTGAACATTTCCTCTGCCACCACACTTAACTTTTTATATATAAATGTGTTACATGTAACATTATAGAACAAAAAAAAAAAAAAATATATATATATAAAGCATTGCCACTAACTTCCTGTCATGGAGTCACTGTCATGGGCGACTCCATGACATTGTCACCCATGTCATGGGAGACACTGTCACATGTGTGACAACCAGCCGAGGTCAAACATATAAGACATGCATTTCAAACTCTAAAATTATAAAGACAGCTCCTGCTTTGTGCTGCATTCATGCACATCCTGGAAAGTCATCACCACAAAGAAATTAGTCAATTACCACGTTCACAAGAGGTAGTGAACCTCCTGCTTGGTTATTACATAATCATTCTCAGGACAAATAATGTCTTGGGGAGGGTTTAATGTGGTGGCCAGGCCATTCATGGACCATATTAGAGCTTAATAAATTGATCCCCCCTCTGAACAAAGGGCCATCCTGCCTAATATATGAGATTAATATGAGGTTTGACACAGCTGAGGACGCCTGCAGGTACGCTGTGGTCATGACTGAGGTGTATAGGCATTCACCAGTGCTGCTGCGGCCATCAATCAGTTTTACTGTGCTACAATTCTTCAGCTCATTCTGCCTCTTCAGCAGGTTACAGCCAAATGGCACCGGGGAAGGTTCTTGACCGCCTTCTGACCCACACTGGGACGGTTACCGGGCTCGATGAACCCCAGCATTATATATATGTGCTGCTGCTATGTCAATAAGCTCAACTGGTTTTAGTGAAACCTAGTGGCGGTGTTATGTAAAATTGACTTTTTGGAGCTTTAGATCATGTTATGATGTCATTCCCTCATCAAAAGCATAACTGGAGTGTTCCCTTGATTCTTTCATGCATGTTTGGGAAATCTTTTAATCTACCGCAGTCCCAAGGTTTTAAGTTTCCATCTCACAGAGCCGCCTTCACCCACTCCGCTCCTTCAGACTAGCTACTTCTCCGTGAAACAAACGCTTTAACGCTGTTAAAGGGTTAATAGAGGAGCCATGTTGTGATGACTTCCTGAAGGCGGAGTTTCAGAAAGAGCAGGAGCTCCTTAAAGATTTCAAGGTGTCAAATTTGTTTAAAGTCATATTTGAAATTTACATAATTTTACAACTCAAGGGAACATAGTTACTTCATAGTGCTATAAAATGATACTATGTGGCTGGAAAACACATAGTACTGCCCCTATTATGCTGCAAAATTCACGTCACGCCTTTTTGTACTTCAATTTGGTTCTACTATTTCTGAAAAGTGCTGTAAAAAACCAAAGAACCCAGCCGATTTTTGGCAGCACGTTAATGTTTTTTGATATCTGGAAAGTGAGCAGTTTCGAAAACCTCCACAATTTGTCACAAATCAACAGGCACTGCCCCTCACCGAGCAACCCCAGCGAAGGCCAGCCTGTCACCTAGCAACCCAAGACGAGCTCTAGCACGTTTGGTGACCTGGTGTTTTGTTGTTGATTTACCATCTAGAAACCATTTGCTGAGTTCATGATGTACAGGAGGCTCCACTGAAGCTTTTCAAAGATGTGCGCTTGAGTAATTGTGCATCCTGTTTGCAGCCATTTTCACATTGGCGTAAGTGTTGAGTTGGGGGAGGGGCGTGGCCAACAACTTCATTTGGATTTAAAGTGACAAGAGGCCCTAAAGCAGCTAAAATCTCATCTAAGAATGATTTTGTGCAAAAAGTGTAATGAACATGTTTTGTGTCGCCTATAGACGTATAATGGGTCACCATTCAGGAATTCTCATTTAGAACCAAATCCATTCTGCTTTGCGTTCCTCCAGGGCAGAGAGCAGAACAAGCCAGAGATGGCGCCGCTGCACATCCAAAATCCTTTCGAGACGTCTCTGAACGTCAGCAAGAACGTCAACACCTCCCAGTTGGACCGCTTCGTGGCTTTGTGTCAAGAGAGCGCCTGGCTGCTCCAGCAGAGCGAGACCAGGACACAGAGAGGCAGCAGCGGGAACCGCACGACCACGCCTTGGGGGCTCGCCACCCTGCTCCTGCCTTCCAAGGTGGTGGGGATCAAAGGCCGCAAGAAGTATAAAAAGGAGGGGGCTAGCGAGAGGATAAAGAGCTTACTGGAAACTTTGAAGAACAAAAACGAGGAACCGAAGAGCTAGGACGCCTGAGGCTATCTTCACGTTTTATCAGAACTTCACCCAAACATTTGGGGCTGGGTTTTATTCTTCTGAACTTGTGGGAAAATTGCAGGTTGCAACTTGGACTGCAGTCCCTGACATGGACAGATGGGGGTGTCCCTGCTCCCCTGTATGTGAATATGAGTTGAAATATAGTTATATTAGCTGTGTATACTACTGTAGAGTTCCTACTTTATTTTAATAAACAATAATGCTGTGAACTTTGCATCAGACCCGTTTATGACAGTTGGTTTTAAATGAGGTCATCAGAAAAACTCATGTTCACGTTGTTTTTACTATTTTTTATATACTTTATGTAACACTAGTGCAAGTTAAATTGAGAAATAATGATGTTTTACTGGAAAGCATAAACACCTCAAAGCTCCAAAGGAACAAACACAACCTTACATATAAGCAGTTACCATCTTCCATGTGGATTACAGAACTGTTAATAAATATGTTTAAATAAATGCAGAATTGGAATGTTTTTACCCTAAACAGACATTGGGACACTTTTCTCCTCAGGATTTAGCATAAGTTTGAATTAGCATGGTTTTAAATCCGGCTGAAATGTTTTAAATTTATAAAATTGTGCTGTTTTGGGCAAGTTGTCAGAATCTTGCAAATTAAGTAAAGTATTGGGAAAAGTTAACTTATTTAAGTAATTTGATCTGCTCACGAGTTAAAGCAGTTGAAGGGTGATTTTGCTATGTTCAATAAAAAAAAAAAAAAAATCTTTTTAACCCTCTTGCGGTCAGTCGGTCTCGTTTTTGTAGGTCCAGCTTTTGGGCACTTCGGCGTTTCATACGACGCTCAGGAGGAATGCGGAAATGGTCACGGTCGGACACCAGAAAAGCGGGATCAGACGTCAGTTCCCGAAACCACAAAAAAAAAATAAACCTCGCACGCGGAGACCGCGGTCAAAGTAAAAAGCTCGTGGGGTCCAAATAACTGCGCAAGTGTTAAAAAAAGAAGAAGCCTTTTTTGCCTTCCTGCCGTCTTCTGTCAGGTAAACTACGTCTACACTGAAGTGCAGTAAAGATCACATACGAACTGATAGGCTGTTTTAGCAATTAGCACATGCAGCCAGTTTGTGAGTTTGAGCAACAGCTACGTGTTTTTAAGCCAATAAAACCAAAGTATGTCATAGTTCTAAACTTCTGACACATAAACAACATGGTTTTCAGCAGGTTATATAAGTCTAATCTCAAATGTTCAAAGACACACATCACACATTCCACCATGTTGTTACAGAATGAGGTCAGAACCAGCATGTCAAAATGTGAATTCTCCCTAAAATATTTGCAAACTGCAAAAAAAAAAAAAAAAAAAGTTTGGAGAGAGTGCCTTTGTTTTTAACCATCACAGTAACTACAGGATGAAAAAGCTTAATGCAGCAAAGAGGGCAGTCGGCTGCTGCTAGAAGAGTTTATAAAGGCCATCCTGGGATGTTCATATTGATTCAACTATTCTTTGGCTCCCTTGTGTCCTGGCCGTTGGGGATATTGTTGCCCTGGAAGAGTCCACTGATGTCAGGACATTTCATTGTTGAATAAAGGTGACTACTTAATAACTTGGTATTGATTTGCTTTGACCTTGAATAAAGCCAAAATCGGGCCAACGAATGCCCCCTAGAGAGTTTTAGAGGCCCAGGGTTTCTCTCTTTATGAATAACGGCTTCAGGTTTAATATACCTGATTGCTTTTGGTATTATATCTGGGATAACATCTGCTTCATTGCCTCTATCTCTAAATTTACTCAGTTTTAATTCATCTGTGTCAGTTCAAAGGTTGAATCTAGTACTTCTCATAAACAGTTGATTTATTATAAAGCAACTCTCTTATCTTCTAGACTTACTGAAAGAAATGAGTAAGACAGTAAGACTGGATCCTCTCATCTTTGAATATGTTTTACATCACAACGTATATTGCAAAAGAAACCTGAAACCTGCACTCTCTTGACGCGCCAACTACTTAAAACAAATACTGTATGCCTGAAATTTTTGACATATTCTTTTAACAGAATCACTAGCCCCACTGTACTTAAAAATAATTTTGATTTAATAAATTAATACAGCATTTTCAAAGGCATTGAGTTATTGATGGATATCAGTTATTTGAAGATGAAACACGAAACCGAGTTCAAGGAGATTGCTGCTGCTAGCAGGATAACAGAACAACTCTTTGTTTGTTGCAGCAGAAACTTGTTGAACAGGGTAAAATTCTTCTGTCTCCAGACATGTGGCGCTAATTGAATGTGTTACAGTTAGCATTTTTAATTGAAATGTTTGCTAGTTTCAGAAAAACGTACAAAGGAATCAAGCTAAACTTGTGTTATTTTGTAATTTATTCTAATGTATGCACCAGCGTATGTCAAAGAAGAACAGCCACACTGTTCTACATAAAATGTTTCCAAACGTTATTGTTTGATGTATAATTACAAACTTATTAACTACTCGGTATTGATACTTGGAATTGGCAAGTACCTAAGCTCAAGTACTGGTACGTTTGCTTGGAGAAACAGCTGGGACAGCCCCACAAATGAATCTAACAATTATGTTTTTTGAGAAAGCCGGAGTCCCTGGAGGGAACCCACACATGCACAGAGAGTACAGACTCCCTACAGAATGACCCCAGGCTATAAACTGAATCCAGAACCTTGTTTCTGCAACAGCTAACCAGCTGCTCCACCATGTAGTCCTTAAAACAAACATTTTATAGCAAACAGTCGGAATTGCATTTTTTAATTTTTTTTATTTTTTATTAAATACTCCAGTTGGAATTGGGCATTTTAAGCAGAAAATGTTCTGAAACAATGACATCAAACTGTCAGCTGTCGTAACATTAGCATGGAGCTATTGAGCCGATTATTGGTTCATTGAAGGCAAAGTCAGCCAGCTCTGTGGTGACGTCTGCTGAACGGATTAACTCTTCTGAAAAACCCACCAGCTGATTTTTTTCCATTCTGAATATGGGAGACGAGACAATCTGCTTAAACTCCCCGACAGAAAGACGGTTTTTAACTCCACTTTTCAGTGTCTGCCTTTAAATCCCATAAAGTAAGAGTTGGTGTTAGTCGGAAAGGTCACCCATGTGCTTTTATTCCTCTGAGTGTGTTTGTGTGGGAGATAATGGAGGGGAGGGGTAAAAAAAAAAAAGACCTCCGGTCTCATGTGTTACGAGTGCATCTACAGGTTCCCGTCCTAAGAGAGAGCCTGAGTGTGCTTGTATACGTCCGGTTGAGGCCCTTGGGACAACGTTTGAGGAGTGGGGAGTGTACTGCAGTGCCCACAGCTGCTTTTTTGCTAATTTCACTGGGAGGTCAACCGAGGGGTGAGAGGATAGGCTTTTAACTATCTCCGCCGCTCCTCCAGCTGCCACTCCGCCCTTTGCCACCCGGCCGCGGCTCAGAAAAAAAAAATAAAAAATGAGAGGAGAGGCTCGCTTTGAACTTCACTCAATGTCCCCGTCTCCTCGAGTCTAGCTTCAATTTCGCTTTTCAAATTCAGCATGCCCTGCTCTCTATCTCAAGTCATCTGCTTTCGTCTCCTCGCGGAGTGGCAGCCTTCTTTGAGGTTTGTTTATTTCCATGGGTGCGTTTCAGACTGCCGGAGCAACGGAGCGGTTACGAAACGCAGCGGTTAGCGAGGCACTGGGTGGGGAAACCATCACCTCAAGGGATCTGGATGAAATGCGACTGCAGGGGTGATAGCGGGGTTGATTTAAAACCAGCTACAAGTCACTGCTGATAGCTTAGAAAATGTAAAGTACTATTTTTCTGCACTTATAGACCTCTCTGCAATGGCGTTTCCCCCATTTATTGAGCTGTTTATGGGATAATTACAGGGGCAGATAGAATCTGTGGCCACTTGCCAAAAGGTTACATCGTACTGTCGTCAAGGTTAATAGCCTTTTTTTCCCCAACTCTTCCCAACCGTTATAAAGTCAAGGTTTTATGTGACCGTCTCCCAGAGATAGAGCACTTCTGTTTGCAAGGAAACCACAAAACTGCGCTGCCTGACCTTCCCAGTAATGACCTCTGCCCAGGGTGTCTTCAGAGTGACCCACCTCAGTTTCTGATTTATTAAGAAAACTGGTGAGAAGTGCCAGATGGATCACCCCTTTCAGAGCCAGACCAATGGCCAGAGGTTGCGTTGCTGCTGCTTTAACCCGCCTTCAAAGGCGGCAAGAATATGAGACGGTGGCTTGAGGTTTTGAAAAACATGGGAGGAATGTGAGGAAAGATGTTAAAGGGGAAAAAAGGTGGGGGAGAGAAGTGGGATATTGGCTGAAGCCCCTCTCAAAGAACACTTTAGCATTCAAGGAAAAGCTGTTTGAGGTTGGAAGAACAGAGTGTTAGCGCATTGTGTTTGTTCTGGAGGCCTTATCAGCTGGAGGACTTTCAGAAGTCGTTTTATCACGCTAACCAATCGCTGCGCCACTCCTTCCACTTCCCCTCGCTGACTCCACGCAGACCTGAGCCAAGGGGAGAAATCGTTTCCAAAGGACTTCCCCTCGCAGTTCCATGAATTGTCCTCACAGCGTTGTGAGTGATGTGGGTTTCCAAGCTTTGGAGACGAGTGTCCCAGCACCATCGGCGCTACGGCTGGCTTTTGCGGTTTCTGTGGAGTGCCCATGAATGTACTCGCCACACGTTGAGGCCCACTGTAGGTTAGCGCTGTTTGCTGTGTGAAAGCAGAGATGTGCGGTGAAAAAGTAACACAAGAGTCCAAAAGCGCACCCTCCAACAATCGAAAACCATTATTTCTTTTACAGTGAAAGTGGGTGCCAAGAACCAACTGTACCCACCAACAGAACCATTGTTTGATTGCGGAGCTGGTTTGCCTCACTGGAGCCTGGGGAGTTTATGGCTCAGGCAAGTTACAAAGTGTTAGCAGATGTTTTGGTTTTTTATCACAAAGGCTTTTCTAATCAGACCACACAACAGCATTATGCATTCACCTGTCACTAGATCAGCGGCTTTAATTGCTGAGACATTAAAATCTCAGCGAATTATGGTAGACCAACAAAAAGTCTTCCCCTAATTGGGAAGCGAAAGGAAGAAAACACATCAGAAGAGCATTATACCTAGAAGTGATTTCTTTGTAGAACCAAAAAAGACCCAAAAACAATTGAATATCAGTTGATCTTAATCATTACCTCGGGCTGTGGTTAGGGTTGTTGTGACGGAAAGGAAAGGTGAACTTTCAAGTCTTTTAAAGTCCCTAACACATTTTCTTCTGTGATTACTTCACATTTTCTCCATCCACCTTCTAAAAAAAAAACTCTGAAACTCCCTACTGACAAAAATCCTCATGACAGCCTGACGCTGCCACCACCAGGTTTTACTGTGGTTTGTGCAGAGCGTAGTTTTCAAAACGCATAGAATTTTTCATATAGGTCAGAAAGTTACGCTTTGATCTTAGCTGACCGAGAGACCAAAACGTGAATATCTGTGTTGGACTTTTTTAAGGGTAGCAGAGTAAACAGGGGGATGAAAATAATGTACATCACACTTTTCAGGTATTTAATTTTAAACAAAGTTTCTTTTTAAAAAAAAAAAGGGGATATTTTGCTTTCAATTTACAATCATACACTATTTTATGTTGATTTATTAGATAAAATCCCATTGAAATATCTCAGGGTTTTTTTTTGCTGTGACGTTACTTTACCACAGCGCTGCACTCAGACATACATCATCTTTGTGTCCCTGCTGTGAGTCATGGGTATCTATGGAAACTGCTGTCCCGCCGTGGTGCATCAAGCCCTCGTGAGCGTCTTCATGCCACAATTAGAGAATGTCTGTGTGACGGAACATGTACATGTTTAGATGCCGACAATCTGCTTGGCGGCGCGGAGTGAGGTCTGTTTTAAAACCAACTTCAGATTTTCCTTTTAGGCAAAACCATCTTGAAGCATTCCAGTACCAGATTGTATCACAACTCAAGTATTTAAAAACCCTCAACAACTTTGCCAAAAATAACTAATGCGTAACAGCAGCTTGCTAGAAGTTTTAATTACAACGTAACTAAATTATAGGGGCCCTTCAGATTTGGCTCGGTGAGCCAGCGTCGGGGCGGTCCGGGCCGTTTGGGCCATCTGTGACCAGGAAGACTCCATTATCAAGCCTGTTCCAAGGAGAGTGCGAGTGAAGAAGAGGTGAAGGATACACCGTCGGGGTGGTGGTGATAATAACGTTGGCCGTATCCCCACGCCCCCCGGCCCAGCCTCCGTAAGGCTGATTTGTCTCCCCTCTTTTCCATTAGAGCCTAATCTACAGTCTGCGCCACGGCCAGAGAGAACCTTATCAGCTGCGTCAGAGCCTGCATGTCTGCTCCGGCCTTGGCTCTCTTCGCCGGTCTTCTTGCCTGAGCAGACACACGTACCCGCGTTTGGACTCCCGTCACAAAGTCAGTTCAAGTTCAAACTCGGATTGGAGAAAACAGTTTAACGTGTGCTTAATAACTGTGAGGTTTTAAATCAAAATCAATGTTGCTTTGCGGTGGCTGAACAGTTGACACATTTCATTCAGAATCAACAGCTACTCTGTTTTGTTTATTTTTGTTGCAGAAGACTTTTTCTATCATTTTAGCCAACGTATTGGTCCTTCATTCAAAACTGAGATTTGTCTTTTCTTTTATAAAGACAGACTTATTACAAAGTACCTAATATTTTGGCCGTGCTTAAAATCATGGCACTCGTTTTCAAATGGGAGATAAAAAACAAGGTATTCTTTTCCAAAGTGTCTATTTGTTCTTTGAGCGTGACATCACACACCCAGGATCTGTCACATTGACAACATAACAAATTAAATCTTAAATATACGGGTGACGTATGAAAGAAAAAGGGATGCAGTGCTTTGATGCTAATTGTTGCTAATACTATGACAACTAGAACAAGGTTGGAAAAAAGTTTTAAGAAAAACAATAGCAGGGGAGAAGGAAGTAAGTCAGTTATGCTAGCTAAACTTTGACAACCTCAACCCGTAGATGTGCTGCAGAATTCGGTGTATGTTTCGGTTCAGTTAAAAGTAAACAAAGGCGACCCACACATCGGCTCTTCTGGCAAATTTTCAGTAGATGTTTACATTAGCTTATCAAACATAGCTGTGTCACATGATCACTTACTAATAATCACAAAATAAACATCAAACCTGCAAACATTACACTGTATTGGACCGAATGTTCTGTTCTCTGTGTGGGAAATGTTTGCGCGTTTTTCGGTGTTGAGTCCTGATACATTAGTGGCGCTGTTGTTTGTCAATTGCTATGGAAACTGACCAATAAGAAACAAAAGAAATACAAGCGTTTTGGAGTTCTTCTTCAGTGACGTTTCTGCGTTATTTCCCCCTTTACTGTGGCACACTGCACTGAATTAATAAAACCTAAATCTCCAGGTTTCATTTTGTGAACGGAATTGCTCTGCTTCGTCATGGATGGCGCGTAAAAGAATCGTCTCTTTGCCCTCCAGCGTTGTGTGCGTGGGCAAAATGTCTAGATATAAACAATAACACGCAATGTGTCTATACAAGAGCATAATTGGCATACATTTGAAAACCTGACCCAAGAATGGTTTCAGGCAATTAGTTTATGTACAGAGGACCAAGAGCTGACCCCTGTGTGGGAGGGCCACACAACAGGGGCTTAACATTTAGGTACTAAAAATCAATATTTTGTATTGGAATTATGCAATAGACTATCTTAACTTTTTGAAAAGCTGGGTTTGGGATCTTTTATTTTCTAACCCTAAAAATGAGTGACTCTTTATGATATAAGAGTTTCACGTCTGAAATGGATTGACCTTTGGATGATATTCTAATTTATTCAGATGCACCTGGGTTTTTTATTCCCTGCGCCGCCTTGCAGACATAATGGCATTCATTGCTGATTCAATTCAAATTCAGTATCTCTGTATTTCTGGTCAGAAACTTTTGGCTCATTTTTTTTCCTCCAATTATTTTTTTCATCCAAAACAAAACGACTTTATTCCCTCTCTTCGATATTCATCTACAGTTTTATTTATTTATTTTTTCTTGCGGTATAAATTGAGACCTCCACCTGTACAACAACTACATAATTCCTTTTAAGAGTTCCAGGGCTGTGCACAATTTATTTCATGTGTTCTTTGTAGAAAACTTTTAACCTTGAAGATGTTTTTTCCCCTCTGCCCCCTCATTGTTCCTAAGGAAGTACAAATTGGAAATCAGTACATGAGTAGGAGTGACAGAAATGAACCAAGACTGACAGAAAAAAAAAGAATCTGGGTTTCCATGGACCTACAGACAAGAACTGAGCTTCAAGCTGCTGCTAATAGCTGAGCTACAGAGAAGCATGTTAGAGGTTTTATGCCAAACCCAATTAAAGTCAATGAATGTTTGAAGTTGCATTTGAATCAACAATAAGTCCACTTTAAACCAAGATCATGATGACATTTTAAAGAGGGAGTATTATGTAAAAAATTACTTTTTCTTTAGCTTTACATCATGTTATAATGTTATTCCGTTATCAAAAACATACCTGGAGTGTTCCTCTGATTCTTTAGTGCATGTATGAGGAATCCTTTCATCTCCATGGCAACCTTTTAGCTGTGCAAAACACCTGGGTGGACCTAGCCCCGCCTTTGAGGATGAAGCTCCTCTTCTGAGCTGCAGCTTCCAAGCTTCCAATCTTCTTCAGCGTAGTTAAAGGGCTAACAGAGGAACCATGTTGTAATGACTTTCTGGAGGCGGAGTTAATTTACTAAGTCAAATTTCTTTGATACATAGATAATTTTTATAACTGAAGGTAACATAGTGCTTTAATGCTATAAAATGCAACTATGTGTCTGCATAAAGCTGCCCCCTCAAGTTTTAATATCCTTGTTTTATTTCTTGCCTCTCACTTTGCCTCCATCTTGGGTCCAACCAATCTGCAGCAGTAACACTTCATAATTCTCAGAATCAGAAGAACATTCTTACAAAAATCTTAGCAAATGTTTTCTCTTATTATTACAGCATTAGCGAGTAGGAATAACTGAAGTCATCCAAACTGACCTGCAACGTATTTTGGATGAAGTGTTCGGCCTGAAATAGTTCAACTCATGTATTTTTAGAGCATTTAGCCAAAATTTAACAGATGTTTTGGTATTAGTCAAAGTGCTAAACAGCACTCCTACATGTTGGGAGGAAAATGCAGTGAGGACTTGTAGTTCTGGAGAACAATATTGGGTGTGAGAGTGGGAGGGACAAAGACAGCAGTGTGTGTAAGCTGGCAGATGTACACAGACCTGTACTGTGTGTGTGGATCTCCCGTGGGACCTCGCATTAGGTCACCCCCCACAGTGTCCCATGAAGCCATCCAGATGTGTGCAGCACAGAGATGTGGCTTCCACTCACAGAAAATGGAGCACGGATTCTGCGTGGCTTTGATCGCGGCGTCGCAGCAACTTCCTTTTTCTTTTTTTTGTCGCAGAACCTGCACGTTTTATCTCTCGCTGCTGTAATTGGGAGCACAGATCCTGCGCCACCTCTTGCTCTCTGATGCGAGAAGGCTGCTCAGAAAGGTCGGATAAATATAGACCGCCCAACCGACTGGTGGAGGTATCGGCACTTAAGAGTTAACCCAAATTCCCTAAACGTCTGAAAACACCTTGTGTTGTGTTTTCTTTTTCTTTCTTACCACATCTGCTCGCGTGCATCAGACGCCCTCCACACAACAGAAAGGAGGTTACAGCCACTGCGTACAAATCCGAGAAAAAGAGAGCAAACGTAAACACATCCCCGGGAGTTTTGCCCTGCTCCTACAACACATTCCTAGTAATCTCTTCCTCCACCTCCACAGTGTGGAGAACAGAGGGGGGAAAAAAGGAGAGAGATCAAATGCAAACTGCTTCTTCTGCTCCCCGCACCCCCTCCCCTTCTCGCATCGCGTCTCACCGTCTCCCACCTTCCCTGTGTGCTCCCATTAAACTGGATCTGCTTCCTGTTGCATAATAAAGTCCCTCTAAAGCCCCATATCGGCTTCCTGTGCAGGTTCACGGTGTGGTTAATGAAGCCGCTATCAGCTCCCAGAGCAGGACGGGGGTCTTATTAGAGCCAGAGGAATGCGGCGGGGCCCCCGTGGATCCCAGGCTGCTGCCAGCTCATTAGAGATCATCTGGAGCCCGGCCGGCTGATTGGATGATGTCCTGGCTGCCTGGCTGACCACTGTGATTGACCTACTCGTCCGTTTGTTTGTTGTCGTTTTTGTGCTTATTCGCTCTGTCATCCCGCGCCTTGTTTAGGGTCGGGTCATACTAATGGCCTTATCAGACTGACATCCCACTCAAGAACCACAGCACAACCAAATCTTTTTTTCCCCCCTTTTCCTCGCCTTCTTTTCCCTTTCAGATTTATTTATTTTTTGTGTTTTTCCTACTCTGGCATCTTATGAAAACAGTGTTAGATTCTCTCCTAAAAACAAAAAGGAAGAAACTATGGCTAGATGATAAATCAATAACAATATATATCGCAATAGGCTACCTGATGGAATATTCCATATTCAACATATAGAATAGTCACTGAACTCTGATCTAGAACCGCACAGCATTATGGGAGATGTAGGCAGATGAAAGGGCTTTAACTGCCCAACCTTTCACATCAAGCTGAGCATGGTTGGTGGGATCAACTAACTCACTCACTCTTTAGTTACCTAGCAACCACCTGTTGAGTAGCTTGAGCAGCAGCAGTTTCAGGTTTCGCCACCGTGCCTCATAACTGCTTCAAAATAAACAATGACATGAAGTATAAACTGGAAAAAAACAGGAAAGGTCACAACACTAGCTTGGCAGTATTTCAAATATTTAAATCAATAATTATTGACACCCATAATTATTGATATTGACTGATATGAAACACTTATATCATGATAAGTTTATCAGCCATATTACTTGCTGTTTAAAGGGGCAGTAGTATGTATTTTCCAGACACATAGTTCCATCTTATATCACAATCAAGAAACTGTTATCTTCACTTGTTATAAAAATGCCATATACAGTACAGACCAAAAGTTTGGACACACTTTCTCATTGAATTCATTGAGAAGGTGTGTCCAAACTTTTGGTCTGTACTGAATATCAAACAAGACTAAAAAATAAATTTGACCTCACAATTTAACATCATAACATTGGGCCTCTGTCTCTTTAAGAAGCTTCTACTCTTTCTGACACTCCACCTTCAGTATGTCATCACAATAACATCTTCTCCATAAAGCTTTTTAACACCATTCTTACCAGCGTTGGACTGAAAATTAGTTCCTATGATAAGCTCAGCCGATGCACAAAAACATCATATGTTTCTATGCCAGCCATTGAAACGCAAGAATTGGATTGGAGTATGAAAAATATACTCTGTAGAACCCCACTTTAAGAAACTGTATCATCTCTAACTGCTTCTGCAGAGAGATGAAACCTTGCAATAGCAAACAACGTCTGAAGGTTATTCATCAAGTTGAGACTCTGGGGTTTGGGGCTAATCAGGATCCCTTTACCTCAGAGCATCCCAACATCCAACTGGGAGTTCCATATAGGCCAGTGTTGGCATTGTACTGTGTGTTTCTGCTACTGACAGAGTGGAGTTCATTACTTTGCCCTTTGGGCAGCAATGGATGGCAAGTAGGTCAAAAAGAAAGTCAAGAGAATGAAAGCATTTTGAAGACAGAAACCTTACTGGGGGGAACCAAGAGAGACTGGCCTTTCCTCCAAGGGGAATCATTAAGGTAACAGGATAGTACTGTTTGGGATGTGGGAGGAAGAGGTCATGCAGGCAAAGACAGGGTAACAGCATGGTGTTGATGCTTTTCTTATGGACGGAGGACTTTTCCTCAGAAAGCTGCCGGGAACGGAGGGTGAATGCAGATCCAGCTGATGAGGACGCAGACGGGGGATTCCGGAAAGAGACTACACTTTGGATTTGCTCGTCATGTACGACGCAAAGCAGATCCATTTCCCAATCCTTCCATGCGTGCATGAGGACAACAAGTAAGAACGTAAAAACGAGAGTAATAGTGTTCATTTTTTATGCTGTGACTGCAGGGCGTGCCTCCCTCGGCTGTGCTTAGGTAGCAGGCGCGGGGGTAGAGGCGCGGGCCAAAGCGCTCCACACTCCAACAGCAGGTTTTCATTTCTCCGTTAGCGAGGCAGGTCATCTTAAGCAGACACCAAATGTGGATTTGGCCCGGGTTTATTTTCTTTTGATTAAATAGGCATTTGGGGCATGTGCAGCCCAGCCCACCTCTCTATAATGCCTTTATTCTCCAAAAAACTGGCAGAGGGAGGGGGGATGCGAGTAAGGAAGAGGTGAGAGTGAATCAAGAAGAAGAAGTGCCTGTGGATTGCTGCTTTCTGAGACTCCTTGACATTATTCATTTAGATGTTCGCATTCCTCCTCTTCCTCATCACCTACTTTTTTCCCATTTGGTATGAAATTCCACACATGCCTTTCATTTGGAATGAGGCTGTTCAGAAGCAAAGCTGTCTCACGGTTGTGGAATTTTCCACCCTCGCCTCCGACGTTAGACCAAAGGAGATGCAGAGTTTGCTATCGACGGGCGGAGGGGCTAGTGGGAACGAAAAAGCAACGCAAAACCCGTTGCTGTTTGCTCAAAGCCTTTGTTTGCGGCGTAGCATCGGGGCTGGGGAGGGCGAGATAACGAGTCGGAGGTAAGAGGTGACAGAGGGATGAATCCGGCCGGCAGAAAGGAGGAGAAAAAGAATATTTATCTTGACCTGAATGACCCCTGCTCGTTATCCTCCCCACCCACCCACTCCCAAACACACATTCAGAAAACGTTCGCCCATTACCCCTGACATTATGAGACAAATCTCAGCTGAGTCACGGCTTTTAATGGGCTTTCAGCCCCCAACAGAGTAATGACGGCTGTTACGTAAAAACACCAAAAAGGACAACATATTCTGCTTCCCCCGCCCAAAAAAAAAACCCGAGCTCTTCTGTTTCAGCGGTTCTCTTCTGGGGTCTCCCGTAACCCAACCACTCGCCGTGCGATGGATCTTACAGTCGCGCTCCATGTGCATTTGACCACTCGGCCTGTTTTTGTGCTCCACGTCCTCAGCTTGGCATCTGCCTGCCTTTGTCTAACCAGAGAAAAAGATGGGTTATTAAAGGGACCCTGAATAAAAGGCCTTTGAAGTTTTCTCCGGCAAACGGCGGAGAGGATAGGGGAGACAGTTGGGTCTCTTCTGCTTGAAATAGTAATTATGCTAACGCTTTGATATTTTGGATACTGGGAGAGCGCGTTCGAGTCTCCTATTCTCAGTGCAGGAACAGAGAGGAAAAGAAATCTCTTGGATAATAACCGCACTGATGCACGGAAAAAGCTTTATTCCAAAGTGACTTCTGAGGAGCTTTTTTTCCCCCCTTTCCCTCGCAAATCCCAACATGAAGCACTAATTGATATTGAGCCTACTGACCAGCTTCTTCTTCTTCTTTTTCTCCGCTCCACTGATGGCACAACGCCATAAACCAAAGCATAAAGGTTTCACTCCCATAACGATCATAGATTCGTTCAGAATTTAATCTCAGAAAAGCTCTTGATGTACAGGGCCTTGCAAAAGTGCTCTCGTTTATAGACATTTTTTCACATTTTTGTCAACTTCAATGGTTTTTGTTCAGATTTCATGCAACAAACAGAACGAGAAAAGTACAAATAAATCAATTCTGAAAATTGTGTTGCTTGTTTTCAACCTCTTTCAATTATAAAACCCAATCAGAAATCCAAAAGTCAAAAATGTTCAACGTTTGACAGTCAAAAATTTCAGACTTTATGAACTCAGAAAATTTGTTTTTTGGCAGAAATGTACTCTTCCTTTTTCTTTCTTGCTTCCTACCGTGGAACTAATACACCTTCGTAGACATCTCCTCTGCCATCTATGTTTCGGAAAACAAAACGGCTGTGCCTCAATGATGTACTCACAGGAAGTGAAGAAAGAGTGACTCTTACCCTTTGGCGCCCCTTTCTGTTACATGAAACCCACCCCTGCTGTTTGACCGACTCCCTCTCCCCACCCTGTGCTGAATGAAAACAAGGATGTGGTCCAAAGTTAAAGGAAAGGGAGGAAGAAATTGAAATCTTTCATGCTGGTTGTTGAGCACAAAAAAAAAAAAAAAAAGGCTCATAGAGCAATGTCGATAGGCCAGTTCTGACAAAGTGCAAGATGGATGGCGAGGGATGAAACGGAGGTCAGTCCCTGGATGAGTTGAGAGAGAGACCCGGTGAGCGGTGGCGCTTATGGGCCGTCGGGTCCGGCTGTCGACTCAGCCCAGAGTCTGTCCTCTCCCTGAACTTAGACTCAGGCAGGTGACACAACTCTTCGTCTCACAACAGCCAATATCAATAACCGCATCAGAAGTAAGCGATGGAAGAGGGAGGGAGCGGGTGGTGTTTGTGGGAGGGGCAGCCGTTTTGTTCTTCTTTCTATTCTTAACAATTGATAAAACAGGAGGTTTATTGCTAAAGGCTGGGGCCCTCTATAAATATACCACCAAAGCAAAACTCCAGAATAGTCCTTCTGTCGCTGATGGGTTATTTTCCCTCATTAGATATTTTCTAAAGCTGGTGGAAAATGTCACTTCAATACCATTCATGTGTGAATGTGAAACGTGTAAAACAATTAAATTAACCTGCTAAATAAAACACATTTCACGACGCAGAGAGACTTTGTGTCTGAGAGACGTTAGAAAAACCCAGAAAACATGCTGGGTGTGACCTTGAATCTTCACCTGAATTACAGCTTTTGTCAAGCTGAAGCTGATTAAATATACATGGTGTCGCATTTTCATACATCACTGTCAGCAAACGGCTGAAGGTGGCATATTTAGCATCTCCCCGAATGCTGCTGGTTATTCTGGATGTTGGAAGTCTGTTTTATTTAAGCTGGGATTACAACTGACTGATTATAACTGTTTTAGTTGGTGAAGGGGATAATTAAGGGGAAATCTGTTAAGAAGTTGTGAACAGAAAATATCTTACCTTACAAAATCTGCCCTTTCTGCTACAGTCACCTGGAAGTATTTACACACTTTGCTCTTTTTTCACATTTTTAGGATGTTTTCACACCTGATAGTCCTCTAGACTTGGTTTGATTAGAGACCAAAGTTGCAACATTTGTTCTATTTTCAGCTGCTGCGGTTCGCTGTCATACTGCACTGTGTCAAACAAAACAAACCCTTTGACAACCGGTTTACCTCCTCACCTGTGGCAGCGCTGCACCAAGAATGACTGAGAAATTACACAAAAACCTCTGAAGAAGACTCCAAGTCCATTTTTTTCTGAAATGTAGACAAAATGGAGTGACATCAAATTTTAGCAGTTGTAGAATTTCTCTTTTGTCTTTGGCAAAACACCGTAAGTCATTTCTCCTGCTAGCGATATAGATTCAAGCGTTTGTTTTGGTGCCATATCGTCTCATTTACGTTAATACCTGAATTTTTTTGACACTGGTGAAAAAAATGCATATCGCGATATCAACCGGTGATGTCATTTAACTCAGCGCCATGTTGTGAGTATGAAGTATACTGTAGGTGTATACTATGGATGTTCCAAAGTGTCAGGTCACTCCTCCTGACCAAACTTAACTTTTCTTGCCAGTTGTAGAAAACCCTAACTAGCTGTTAGCCTGGGTTGCTAACTCACTCGTTTGGTGTGAGACTCTATTTCTCACTCTCTTGCTCTGCCTACATTAATCTCACTCTAAATAAGGAAAGTTCCTGCACTCCGAGAGCATGACACGTTTCCATTACTGCTGCTCGTTTAACTCGGATAGCTCTCTACGAGTTTCTGATTGCTCTGCAGATGATCACAGTCTTTGTAGGGTCACTGTCCGTACGAATCAGTGCTGCTGCTCTGGAATTTTACGTGGGACGCGTTGATTTAGGGTGAGTTTCCTCTCTCTCAGCATCAAAGGTAAATTCTATCAGGAATCCACAAATCACTTCATTTACAAATCAATATTTAAGAACGGCGTCGTCCGCATGTGTGGCAGCCCAGTTCTTTATTAACAGTGTTGGACCAGGAGGCATCCCGGGAAGGCTGCCAAGCTCTGAGAGCAAATAAAGTTCTGCACTTTAACAGCGGTATGTCAGTCTGTTAAAGTCAACCACAAAGCACTGATTACACCATTTTGTCCTTCTGCACCCGTCCCGCTCCAGGCTTCACTCCCAATCTGACAGCTCCATATGAAGCCCAGGACTGATCGCTGTTTCATTAAGGTGAAGACGCTGACTGCATTATCTTCCATAGGTAAGATATTCACTGCGTAATAACGCCGATTCAAAACACGAAACTCTGTGCTGCCATTTTTAAAAAATATTACACATTTGTTTTACTTTCTCACTGCGTTGTTGCTGCAGGAGGTGCATTCAATATTGATGCTCCATAAGTGCTGTACAGTGGCTCTCAGCTCTTGGTTTATGGCCTATAGGGAACGGCAAACAGAACCAATAAAGCTGAAGGACTGTAAACCAGAATAATTAGCTAAAAGAAGCTAAAACATGGTCTGCTGTCTGCCAACTGTTTGTTCTAATTTCATATATTGGTGGTTTTTAAAATATTGATTAGATCAGAGCCAATTTAATAACAAAATGCATTAGATGCATAGAAACATGACTTGACTGACTTATGAATTTAATTTTAAAGTATGTTGTTCCTGCTGTACCAAGTTTGCCACAGGCAGTTTTGGTGACGGTAGATGACCTTCCAATAATCCATGTGACTGTGAAACGGATGTGGAAGACCAGCTGTGTTTCCTTAACAAATGTGTGCTAAAGGTTGTCCGTTATTCCGCTAATGCTGAAGAAACGTTCGCAATTTCAAAATTGCAGTGTTTCCATTAAATGAGAAACGCAATTAAAATCACACAAGAATTACTTTTTCACGTGATAAAGTTGATTAAAAAAAACATACCACAGCATCATCGTCTTCTAATGTTCAGCTGTTGTTTTATTAAAAGTTCTTGTGCTAGGATGATGTGGTTTTTCAGCTGTGTTTAAATTTTCCAAAACTGCATCAGAAACACTTTTTTTTTGCATCACACGAGTAACATGGTCAACATTTACTACCGGTGGAAATGCTGAAGAAGACAACAGGAAGTAGCAGCAGGATGATGGTTTGCTTTTGTTTTTTTGGACCATGTGCAGCTGGCTCCCCAGAGCTCACACACTTAATAATAAGTTATGTGTCACTCCAAAGTGTTGAATCCGTTGCTCTTTTGTAAAATCACCAACTACAATTTTCTTAAAACTGATCGAATGGAATATTATGCCTGTAAAAGTTCAGTCTTCAGCATATTGATAGGCCTGGCAACACCTAAATAATCAGGTCGTTAACTATTAATATCAGAGTATTTTTTATGAGTGCTGACTTGCTGTGTTTGAATTCATAAATGATATCACTGTCATTGTCTGAAGAGGCTGCCAACAATGAATAGTAGTGTTGCTGACATTATCATCCATAAAAAAGTCTTTCTGACGTCACTCAGAACAAGTCATTTTCACAAAGGAGCAAATGCATCAAAGTTGACGGACTGTCATCAAAAAGTCAAAGCAAGAACATTATAAATGAATGACACTGGGTAAGTAGGTCTGAACGTTGATGTTTCTCTGGAATGTTACAAATGGATTACCATATTAGTGATATTAACAAAAAGATCACAAGATATGTCGAGGTATAGTTCGGTTATGGCTTTGCACATAACAATTCTCTCCATATTTGGCCTCATGAGCACATGTTGTCTAATGAATATACTAAGCTATGTTTTCTTTAAGTACACAGAAAACACCTTCTTCTCTAGCATATGACTATGGTATGAACGGTTACTCCATGTCTGTTAGAAAAAATGTCAACCCAGCCAAGAGTTTATTCAAACTGGAATGAATGTGTGCAGTGAGTGTTACAAGAAATACCAGTATTAGCAGAAGGATGCGGTTTGGGAAGAGAAGGATTTTAACTCTCAAATATCTCCTGGCTTTTTTAAAACTAATATATCCCAAATCCAAAACTCCAGCTCTCTGTATCTCAATATTCACTGTGCCATGTGGAAACCATCCTGTTTGAAGATCCCCAGACTGAAAAAAGTCTACATGGATGTGCTTCTCTTTTTTCTGGTTATTTCAGCTCAGCCGGTTGGTGTCCTTGTCCATCTCCTGTTCAACTGAAGCCTGGTTGGCTTATTTGATCAGCTGCGAAAAGTTTTTAACCACATTATGACAAAAACAGATGAATTCTTGTACGCAACGTCTCACCTCGCAGTTTAAAAGTCAAGTCAATTTACTTATTATTATAACGTATTATATATTCGTTGCACACTTCAGCAGGAAGGCAGTTCAAAGTCACCAATCGACAAACATGCAACAAACATTGCATTTCGTCAAATGCCACCATCAAAATCATTAATACACACCAAATATGTTGAGCAATGTTCCACTTGCTACTAATTAAAGGCAACTGTAAACAGGTGGGTTTGTAGTCTTAATTTAAAGGAACTCAGTGTTTCGGCTGTTTTGCAGTTTTCTGGACGTTTGTTCCAGATTTATGGTGCATAGAAGGTGAATGCTGCTTCTCCATGTTTGGTTCTGGTTCTGTGGATGCAGAGCAGAACCAGAACCAGAAGATCTGAAGGTTGAAGGTTGATACAACAACAGCAGTCTTTACTGTATCGTATTGTGGTGATTTATAAACTAACAACAGTATTTTAAAGTATATTCTGTCAGTGGAAGGACTTGTTCTTCAGGTGATACAAGACCGACTTGGTAACTGTCTTTACGTGTCTCTGAAGGTTCCAGTCTGAGTCCATCACCACACTCCAATTTTGGACCTGATCGCTGGTTTCTGACTGCAGATCATTCCTCCTTAGATCCAAAGATTACAGCTTAATTTCAGTTTTTCAACCTCCCCCTCCCACCCCACCAGTGTGCAGACGGAAGGCAAAGTCGTCTTTCCGTGTCTTTCAGTTAAACGTTTGCCGCTCTCTGGGGAGGCTGTGCTCTCCTCCTGCTGATGTGGAGCAGTCTATCTTTGTTGTTTTTGGAGGCCAGAGTTACACACTGTGCGCTTCTACGGTCGACTCCAGTTCGGTTCGGCCTATACGTCCTCTGTGACGCTCGCCGCTCCTGCTTGCCTTCTGAGGGTTAGTTAGTTGGTGTGTGGCGGTCAGCCAGGAACATGTGTGAGCAATCTGCAGAGTGAGACTAGTGTGTAGAAGGTGTGGGTGCTTGAGGTTGCAGATGCCCTTTTGTTGTCTGCAGGATGAAGAAGCGTTCCCGTACCTGCTCGTTTGCTGTAATTAAGCCGTAATGATACCCTCTCTGCCTCTGGCCTCCTACGCATGATCCTCAGAGGTTTCCTCGCCAGAGTTTTCAGCTGAAGGTGTAGCTTTCTGTCATTTGTTGAAAGAAGAGAAATGCTTGAAAGGAGTTCTCTGAACCCTTTGGATCCTTAAACGCTGGAACCCCCAAGGCCAAAAAAAGGCTGTTCGCATTAACCTCCAAACGTGGACACCCTGCCCTCTGAGAGTAACCCCTGACCTCTACCTCCACTAAACATCTAACCTCCACTCAGCCCTCTCAGAGACATAACAGAGCCCCTGTTAGATTATAGACTTCCTGACTGCGTATTGGCCAGAGCCACATTCAGGGCGGCGTGGGTTTCACGTTATGGTTAGACCAAACACTGCGGTTCAGATTGCTACCACGAGATGAACTTTAGCGTTTATTCCAGCATGCAGCCTTTCAGACTTGACTCCCCTTTGTTTGTCCCAGAGGAGTTTATTAGTATAATGTCCTCCCCACCTCTGGAACAACAAACTCTCTGCGGTTTCATACCCTACCGGAGCAGCAGATTGAAGCGGATTCAGTTTTCCAGATTAAAAAAAAGAATAAAAGAGCGCTCCAACCAGTTGTTTTTTGGGAAGGGGAAGAGAGCGACGGCGGCTCTAATACATTGTTTATGGAAATGTATTTTTTGTGTTTGTTTTCCTGTCAAACATTTGCCAACTCGGACTTGGCACTCAGCATAAGCTCCTGAAACCAGTCTCAGTGTGAGTAATGAGCGTACGTTTATTCCAAGAAAGGTGATAACCGCAACAGCCAAGAAGCAACATGCTCCCTCCTCCGACCTACATGGTAGCTTATTCAACTCACATGACAAATGGAATGCCTTTGCTTTATAAACAACCGGCATGTGGGTGTGAAACTTAAAAGCCTGCGCCGTAATTATGATGGGTGCCTTTTTTGGTTACTGTACTTCTTCAGAGTAGCTGTCAGCCTAGAAAGCGCGTAGTGACAGAATCAAGCTGTCCGGCAGTTTAAAGCACGGTGCCAGGTTGGTTTTAGCACAAAGACCTATCGAAAATGTTCCCATGGCGTTATCTCCTGGAATGCGGCTTTCTACAAGCGGGGTTCCCACGGAGACAACAGGAACATGTTTCCCTCACCACTGAGGCTGGCCAGTCAGCAGGGACGCAACAGAGTTCACAGTTTGCCAGGAAGTCCAGAAGCAGGGAAGACGTCTGGAAGCCGGATAAAGATGGGTGAAGGAGAGGTGAATCTCCTTCAGTTGAATCTGTTTGTCTTTTTTTATGGTTTCATTTGTCTCGGGGTGCATTCACAACAGTTCTGTTAAATCTGCTTTAATCAAATTCTCGTTTGTGTAGAAAGCCTGGTTCGCTTGGGGAGGTGTGAATACATAATCTAACTCTGATGTGGACCAAAAAAGCGAACTCTGGTCTGCCGACACATATAGGTCTCATGTCGGTTGGGGTGAACTCACAGTTCGAATGCATATGTGAACGCCAAACGGATCTGGTACTGCTCCAAAGCAAGAAGTGAACTATAGCGCAGGGTATTCTGGGTAAATACAACCAAAGCGAACCTGCAAGTCTACCGCTGGCTGAAGAAATTATTAATGGCCATTTACTAAAGACCAATGAGAAATCTTACAACCCCTAAAATCTGACACAACTCCATTTTTGTTCACATTTTGTTAAGAAGGAAGATGCACTCAGTTTCTTCTTCGGAGGTTTTCATGTTTTCTTGAGATCTTGGTGCAGGGCCACCACAAGTGAGGGGGTGAATCGATCCAAGTCTACCACACTATCAGGTGTGAAAACAGCCTTAATTTTCATTAAGGATGTAGGGATGTGCAAGTCTTCACATTCCTTAACTTTTCCACATTATGCCATGACTTGACACAAACTGAAGTTGATGTCGAGCGTGTCTTACATGTAGCTGCTATATTGTGATTTGATATTCACAAGAGCTGAGTTATTTGTTCTTCTGTTTTTGTACTGCAGCTCTACCATTGTATCATTTTCATAAAGTAATGGAAATCTTCCACCTTCAGATGTCCTCAGAATCCTTTTCTGTCCTACCATCACAATTATAAAGGTGTAGCGTTTGCTTAACTCTTAAGGCACGGGAACAGTTTCCTTTGGTTAGATGAGACAGTGGTGGAGCTTTTTAGCCACAGACACTGCATCTGTGTAAAACAAACGATGTCTGGAAATGAGGAAATGCTATAGGCCTAAATTGTTCTGTGAACCTTGTTAGATTGTATGCCACTATGAAGTCGCTGAAATACCAGGAGAGTTTAGATAAACATTGGTCTTTCGACGGAGTAATGATCCCAGACTGCCGACCGTATCAACGCGGAAATGGCTCACCAGGCACAATAATAACCTTCCACTATGACAATCTCAGTCCTCAGACCTAAATGTCACGGAAAACCTCTATTGACCTAAAGAGAATGATGATGATGATCTCGAGAGATTGTGCAAAGAGGAATGGTCAAAGATCCCTCTCCCCAACCTTTAAAATGCTAGAGGAGAAGACCAGTCTCCATCCTGTTGGCAGATGGGGATGGTGCAAAGCTTAGCAAGAAGGGAATTGACAATTGTGGAACCTCTGATTTAGTTTTTGTAAAAGCATTTACCTCTTAATCTGGTGCTGCTTTAAAAAGATTCATTTCAATTAGTAGAAATATGTAATATCTATTACTTAGGGCTTTACATCATGTTATAATGTTATCCCCCCTTCAAAAGCATACCTGGACTGTTGCCTTGATTCTTTCATGCATGTTTGAGAAATCCTTTAATCTCTCATGGCGACCATTTAGCTGTGCAAAACACCTAGCTGGACCTAGCCCCGCTTTTGATGACGAAGCTCCTCTTCTGAGCTGCAGTTTCCTAGCGTCCGAGCTTCCGCCTCACAGATCAGCCCTCCCCCCGTTACTCCCACACTCAGCTCCTTCAGACTAGCCGGCAGCAATAAGCAAACACCTGGTGGAACGAGCTACCTCTCAGTGCAACGCTGGAAAAAACGTTGTTAAAGAATTAATAGAGGAGCCATGTTAGGATGACTTCCTGAAGGCGGAGTTTCAGATAGAGCTGGGGGGTTTAAAGAGACAGAGGCCCAATTTCAAGGCGTTAAATTACGAAGTCAAATTTCTTTTCAAGTCATATTTATATATATATATAAAATGCATTTTTATAGCAACTGAAGGCAACATAGTTACTTGATTATGCTATGAGATGGCACTATGTGCCTTGGAAATACATAATACTGTCCCTTTAAGACTTCTTCTACATCTTTACCAGAGGTGACAACAAATCTATCCACATCTGTATTTTACGCCTGATTGCAAATCTGAACTAAATGAGAATGTTCTGCTTTGCAAATAAAGGCTGGTGTAGTTGGGGTGTGTGGGGGTGTGTGTGTCTGTGGGGGGGCAGTGACATATAAAATAGTTTCCTAAGCTGCAGGGAACAGCAGAGAGTTGCTTAAATCATCACTCCAAGGTAGCGTTCACATTAAGGACAGCTGACATATTAACGAAATCCAGCTGGAATCACATCCTCCTTTCTCCTTTTTGTAGGATGTGTGTGTACGTGTGTGTGTGTGTTGTTTCTCTTTTCAGCCAGCGTCACTCCCTCGCAAACGCTGCTTCTCTCACGCCAGATTTCCATTTGTGGAATAGACCTGACAGGTCACATGCAGACGGATGTACCGAAAGGTAAATTCCTACTGGAAACTCTGTATGGCCCTGCTCTGTTGGCTCGAATGAAGCAGCCAACAGATTGTTTTGTGTAGAGATGCATTTCTCAGTTTATGCGATTAAAATGGTGACACTGGACCACTTGTAGAGTACACTACCAATTTTAGTTTCTTGTTCGTTTTCTTGTTTTCCGTGTCAAAGGAAGCTTTTGGATTTTTCCGTCATGTGTTGATTTTGAATATACCAAATTGCCTGAAAAGACTTAAAACTGTGGCAGAGATTTTTATTTACATTTTTTTTTAATGATAGTGCACGCCTTTGCTGGAGGAGACCATTTTTATTTTAGTTTTTGTTTAATTTTGTGCTTGTTTCATTCTTGGTCCATAAGACGTATAAATGTTGGAACGTCTCGTGAGCACGATTAAGCTGGGGGAAAGCTAGTCTATGTGCGTTTGCCTCGGTCCAAACATTGCATTTAAAGTTTAGATAAATGTATTTTCTGGACACAGGACAGTAATACAGGCCAAATTAGGGCCACTGTGCACAGAAAAATTGAGTAGATTTTCACCAAAAAAAACTCAGAAATGTAGCGATTAGAAAAAACAAGGACATTTCAGGGTTTGAAAAGTAGAACAGAAATTCAAGAAAAACTCAGAAAATTTGAGATCAATTTTAGAACATTTCTAGAAAGAAAACGTGGAAATTTCTGAGTTTCAAAAGTTGAAAATTTCCAAGTTTTTTTTAATAGAAAATTTCTGAGATTAATCTCAAAATTTGAGCGTTTTTTGTGGCAGAAATTTACTTCATTTTTTACTATGTATGTGTACAAGAAAAACACATACATGGCAGCACCTATCTAACCATAGGTAGGTGCTGCCATTCTGTTAAAAATCTGAGTATATAGCATTTGGAGGCTCTCTGGGAATAAATAAAAGGTTTTT
This sequence comes from Xiphophorus hellerii, assembly GCF_003331165.1. Taxonomy (NCBI): domain Eukaryota; kingdom Metazoa; phylum Chordata; class Actinopteri; order Cyprinodontiformes; family Poeciliidae; genus Xiphophorus; species Xiphophorus hellerii. The sequence continues at coordinate 3,907,090 of NC_045692.1, forward strand.
CTTGCAGCTGGGAGAAGTATGTGTGCTCCATTAAAAACGGCATTAGTTATTTTTTCCATGAGCTGCGTCTTTTGGCTTCAGTCAACATCGTTATTAATTAAAAAGTAAGTAAAAGTAAGCCAAAAGAAAAGAAGACCGTTGAAGGTTGATAGGCTATAAATTCATCCAATCGCCCAAACTGAATCCAAACCTTAGAACAGTTTCTGGTCATTTTTAATTGAAAATCTTAAATAAAAAATTCAGTGTTCCTGTGTTTATGAAGCTGCTCCTATTGATAAATAATATGTTACTTCATCTCATATTTTCATCGCAGCGCTAAGTCAAAAAGCAGCCTGAATAAACGGCCGCTCAGGAAGCGGCGTTATCACAAAATCGACCTGACTGCCACCCACTTCTACAAACCACATGGATCAATATTTTCATAGTTGTCTCTTTTTCTTTTTTTTTTTTTTTGCTCTTGGTCCCGTTTTCCCCAAACATCAGCAAAAAATTGCAGCCGCCGGACAGTAAAACCCTGTAATGCACCCGAACCGGCCCAGAGGAGGAGGAGGAAGAGGAGGAGGAGGAGGAGGAGGGCGGGGTACAAAGCAACCACTAAACCGACACTCCAAAAGGGCCTCGCCACGTTGGTGGTCCTCGCATTTTATGGCAACGCTTTAGTTAGAGCTCTCTGGGCTTTCTAGGCTGGGGCGTTCAGAAAAAGGCAAGTAAAAGTGGAATGTTGTAATTTCTTGCAGGTGGGGTATTGATATGACTTTGCTCTAGCTGGCTCTCGGAGAAGTCAGGGGTTTTTTTTTGTTTGGAGGGTTCATTTTGGGGGGAAAAAAGTAACACCAGGATGACAAATTAAACATGGTGTGACCAGAATTCCCACCTCTGTCCCTGGGCAGCAGCTGGACTGCAGATAAACGGCTGCTCATCGCGGTGGGGCAGGAGATGTTGGAGGTGGCTTGTTTGGATAGTTTGACGCTGGCTTCAGATCACAGGTTGAGCGCCTGCTGGCCTGCTGGCCTGCTGGCCTGCTAGCCTCAGAGCAAAAAAATAGACTGTGCCAGCCAGGCAAACCCAGATCTGCCCTCCAACGTTTAAATCTTGAAATGTGCAACAACACACATGACCAGCGCATGCACCAGTGGAGAATCAGCAACTCCACTCCTGCAACTTTAAACAAGGAATTTTGCAGCAGCACCGCAAAAACACAAAATGTCATCAGGTACCATCTTAGTGCACTTAGAATGAGACCAAACTAACTTACAACTTTCCAACGAGATATTGGAGCTTGTTTTAAGTCAATACTTCCGTAAAAAATACTCGTTAATTTTAATACATCTTTAATGTTCTATATACTAAATGTTTTTAGAACATTTAGTATACTTCACTAAACCCACAACAAGAATTAGAACAAACTTAGAATCCATTGAAACTCCTATTAGTTCATCTAGAACAGGGGTCTCAAACTCAATTTACCCGGGGGCCGCTGGAGGCAGAGTCTGGGTGAGGCTGGGCCGCATTCACACACACGGTCTCCTCAGTCGAACCTTTCTGATTGCCTATTACCATATTTGGCCATAGTCAGGTGCTGTAACAGCCGTAATTGTGTAGTGTCTCTTTAAGATACTCTAGTATTGCTAATGATGTCAGAAGTATGCACCACGGCTTCTCTGTAGAGAGCGTGGGAGAAACGTGCTAGACGGACATGTTAGCTCCCTAACTTTTTAGTAATGTTACGGGTTGTTTGGATGCTGCTCAACTTTCATGTCTGATAATATAGCAGCCGTTCAACCGGGCTTTGTAAGGTTGGTGAAGAGCGTATTTATTAAAGGACAACACTGTGGAATTCCCAGTACCAGTGTGGTTGTGAGTTTTTGACCGCCCTGACGAATCTGCCGCCTCCTCTCCTCCCTTAAACACAACCCAGGCGTTACAGCGCCTCACCTTAATTACGTTACACTGATCAGCAACTTCCGGGTCTAGACTGGATGCTGAAGCACGTGAAGCGGGAGCGGCCGCGGAAATTGCGCATGTACCGCATGCAAATAATGACAAATAGAAAATGCAAATAGGCCCGGCCGATGTCCCGCCCCCGAGAGCAATAAACTCCACCGTGATTGGTAAGTTCGTTCAGCTCCGCACACAACACTGAAAAGTGCCAATTATATCAAACTCGCGGGCCGCACTAACATTAAACTTTCATATTAAGGCGGGGGCCACAAACTATCATCCCGAGGGCCACAGTTGGCCCGCGGGCCGCGAGTTTGAGACCCCTGATCTAGATAAACTACTCATTACCTTAGGACAAGAATCCAGAGAAATCCCTGCTAATTTATAAATCACAAACTACTTATTCTTAAACATGAGGTTATGCTTTTTGTTTTCTTTTTTTTTCTTCTGCTCTTTCCTTTGATTTGTTGTTTTGTTGTATTTCCTTCTAATTCACACTTTGAATCGCCTTGTTGCTGAAAATGTGCTATATAAATAAAATGACCTTACTTTACCTGCACATCCATGGAGTGGTATTTCCAGGGTCCTGCTGCATCATGACCTGGTACGCTACTTTTCCATGACATCTCTGTCTTGTTTTTCATAATAAAAGAACAATTGAGTGCATTTGCACGTCAAACCAACTAATTCCTGAATTTTTAAGCTCTCTCTTTAATGAGTGTTTTTGACGTTCATGTAAACTCACATGAAGGCTCAGACTCTGACCAGACCGTCAAACGTTAACTAACTGGAAAGTCGTCAGACAGCTTCCTCATCCGCAGCAGCCATTTTGATTGTTTACAAAAATGACTCTAGCGTGGCTTTCTATTGCAGCCACGTGCCGAACGCGTCCCATAGGAGAGGAATGGATGTGATTATCTCTTTGCAATCACGCCTGGGTGTAAATCTGTTTGGAACGGAGGAGTGCTTCTGCTAGGACTGAAACACGAGCTCTCAAGAGTCATTCCATCTCCAGGCGCGGCCGTTACTTCTTTGTGAGCTCTTTGGGACACCCGATAGCATCATTTCTACAATTAAGTTGCATTAAAGTCCTTGCTTTCCCGGCTGGCCAGGAGCCGGAGTTATAATTAGGCCCGTCAACCTGAAGCTACGACAGGCCTGTCGGTCCTGTCGTAGCATTTGGCCAAATGTTCAGAATTCCAATGATTCTGAACATTTGGCCAATCAGACAGCGTCTTTCTGAGATAATGGAATCTAATCCCAGACTTGGTGAAAATGATAAACACAGACGGATAAGAAATCAAATTCTAATCTGTATGTTTGTAAAATAACATGGATCAAATCAACCAAGGCCAAGTTAAATGCAGACACATTTAGCTCTACAATAAACAGTATGAATACTAAGTAGTTTCCTTAACAGTCAGGATTTAGTTTGGGTTTGTTAGTGAGGAGCCTGTTAGAATCATCATCGGCTTGACTCAACACCCGTTTACCCCAACCCTGTGTCCCACTGCATCCACAGCTGCTACATCAGCAGTAAAAGAAGTAAAGACATGATTAGGAGACCTCAGCTGTTGGAAATATGAGCTAAAAACTCGCAGTAAAATGAACTGTGTGGTAAATTTTATATGGTGCAGTATAACTGTGTGACCTTATGACAAACAGATCAGGAAATTGATCATTTTAAAAGTAAGGAATTAGAAGAAGCCAATACTATAACCTAAAGCAGGATAAGTAATCTTTAACAGACAAATAACATAAAAGTTCCTTTTATAATATTTAATTCCAAACCTGTAATCAGGTCAGTTCTCACACACCCATTTTGACTCTTCCTACTTTCATTTTCTACCTGTAAACAAACTATTCCACATTGTACTTCCACCATTAGATATTAATTTACTTTATATTACCTAGATGTATCAGATATGAAACATTAATCTTTACCACACCAGCAATCGTTTTATGATTATTATTCATTTTATGTGTGTGTTGTTTTTTTTCTAAATGTCTCCTGAGACGACCAAAGTGTGAGTAACCTCCAGATATTTTTTTTATTGATGTCACCTTGGTATGTTCATTTAAATCACCAGCTGTTAAAATGTTTATGAAGACAGACAACAGTCAACTGCCAGAGAGACACAGACTGGCCGTCAGGAAAGTGACCGACAGTCCAAACAATCCGAGGCAGGAAACGCATCAGCCAGAAGATCGAAGAAAAGCAACTGCTGTTGCCACTCATTCTGTTAAGGGTTATAAAGCTTCTTCTAAACAATAGGGAGTCTATTGTTCTACAATGACCAAAATTATTCATGATCAGAAAAAAAAAAAATGTTAAAGAGAGTTCCCAATCTTCCCAGGAATGGACGACTCGGCATGTTGACTTCGAGGCACAAAAGCTAGTATGTGTTCTGTAGATGTATGAAGATCAGATCATATCTATTACATGTGTAGCTCCGGGATGAAGGCAGAACATCTGGCTTCAATCACAGGGTTAAACTCAACGAATAAAGAGTGGAAACATTTTGTGCTTGTTGTGTGAGTTACAATAGGCCTAACCACTCGACGCTGTCCCTACTGGGCAGATGATCTGATTGCATAATAATCACCTACTGCATAAATTTCCATACTAAAGAGCAGCGTTTCCTCATCAAGCAACAAAATTCATTTGCATTTGCAGCGGTCAAGTGAATTATGACTTGGACTTGAGGTAATTATTGCTTTAATTTTGTAGAATAATAACCTCTGACATAACAGCTGGTGTTTGATACATCGGAGTAATTTCAGGTAAGCAGCAGAAATGTTCTAGAGTTGAGTAAGTGTATTATTATTCTCTACAAACGGTACGTCTACCAGTTTGCAAATGCATGCAGTTCCTTGCAGGAATATTCATACCAGAACTTAACATACTGTCATATATTTTATTGGAATTTTATGTGAGAGGCCAACACAAATAGCAGATAATTGTAGACGTCAATGTTTTATATATAAACATATGTAAAAATGTGAAAAGTGTGACATACAGTACATGCCCCAAACAGAGTACTTGGTGTTGATCTAGGCTCATCCAAGTTCATGGTTGCCAAGTGATCAAATGTGCAAAAGTTCAAGATGTGTGAACACTTTAGTGGTAGAGCACTGAAGGGATTACTACTGGGGTTAAGAGCAGACATGCTGCATTGTTCCAACACTTTGATCTGTATTCCACAGCCTTGGTCGTGTCTCTCTGAGTAATGGCTGGATGGATGATTCAGCGGTGTTGCGCCGTGTCTGACCCTGCAGGCTGCCTCCTGTCCACGGCCACGGACCCTCGCTGACCCGGGCGACGGCTGACGACGCTAACGGACGAGTCGCTGCGAATGTGTTGAGCGCCGTTGCGGAAGGACCGCAGACATGCTTCAGACTTGAAAACAGACTAAACCGGGTTGGGCTCGGCGCATAAACCAAAAGCAAAATGGAGCATCCAGAAACAGCGGCGGAGCTCCCCGCTGTGTCGTCCCATCTGCACCGGCCTGTTTACACGTAGACAAACCCTGCTAGGCGCTAGCAGGCAGACGGAGAGATGGTACAGTCTGACTCAGACCATAGCCTCTCCTGCCCCTCGGTTAAAGAGCCAACAATGATTCAGGAATGGGCTAGGTTGCAAACTTAACCTTTTGCTTAATATTTAATGCTCCGGTGCTGTGCTGCATCGACGGCACACAGAGGTTAAATTCCTCTCAGGAACACATTCTAAAACACAACAAATGCTTTTTAGTCCTCTCCACTCAGCTTCTTCCATTCATTTTTACCTCCCCAGGGTTCTTTGGAGCTCTTCCGGAATACATCACGATATATTTCTCTTACTTCAGAGAGATATGTGCTCAGAAATCTCTCGCTTTTGGTGTGTTTTTTTTTTTTTTCCTGGCACTTGTCGTTCTCTTCCATGCTTTGTGGTCGTTTCCTCTCTATCTCCTTAGAGGAAGACAAACATGAAAGGTAGACTTTAGGAGGAGTGGGCCTTGTGTTGCATTATGGGAAGTGCTTTCCATGCTGCCAGGTCTGATTCTGCTGCTAATGTTGAAATGAAAGTTGGTTTGAATTGCTCCTTGGATGGGCAGGATGGGGCGCTTATGGAACATTTGAGAGCGTAGTTCAGATACTCTGCAAAAATACAAAACCTTATTAAGAATTTTTTTATAGTTTCTCATGAAAATATCTTATTACACCTGAAATAAGACAAAACTAACTTACAAGTTACTTTTCGGCAAGATATAGAGGCTTGTTTTAAGTCAGTTAAAAACAGATTATTTTACTCATAGCATGGAAAAAAAATCTAGTTTTCCATGTCTTGAAATAGATGTTTACCCAAGACGTCCTTTGTGATAAAACTACTTTTTACAGTAAACTTATTAATTGTACAAGCAAAGACACACTTGAGAATTTAAGGCCATAATCATCCCCCAAATAAGAAAACAAAGACCTGTCAAACAGTTGGCAGAATCATCTTCAGGATCCCTGAGACTTTTAAGGAAAATGTTCTGCAAACTGAAGAGACAAAGGTGAAAGGTGTACATCTACCGTTAAACCAATACAGTTTTCCTGTATTTGCTGTCCAGTGGAGGTTGTGGTGGTGGGATGACCCGGGGCTGTTTTGCTGCTTCAGGATCTGAACGATTGGTCGCAATTGACAAAACCATAAATTCTGCTATCTACCAGAAAACCCCGAGGGAGAATGTTGTCAGGTTATTGATCTGAAATTCACACACGTTTTCGTGCAACACGACTATGATCAAGTCCACCTCTCAAAAGCTAAGAAGACAACAAGCAAATGTATGACTGGAGTGGCCCAGTCAAAGTCTGAACATGAAGCTGCTTGAAATGCTTTGGCATAATCTTTACCATACCAATCATGCCTGAAAAGTCTCAAAAGTGTTTGAAATGAAGGGACTCTGCAAAGAAAAGTGAGCCAAAGTTAATTCTCCAACAAACTAGTTTTTTGTCCTTTTTTTGGCTGTTTGTCCCTTGAGAATTGAAACAATTACTTGAAAACTACAACTTGGTATCTTTGCCTGATTTTAAAGTCTGTTGATTTGTGTAAAGCTTAGAAAGAAACCCAGAAGAAATCTGTAATCTACAAAATACTTTTTTCCCCGGCTCTGTAAGCACTCAGGCTGGGGGAAAGAACAAACATGTCAAGAAGGGAGAGCACCTGCTGAGGAATCTCAACCATCTCTGCTCATCTTGTGTTTCTGTAAGTGAACGAGTGTGTGCTTGTGTGTATGCGTGCGTGTACCTGCGTGCATGCACTCTCCATCAAGCCCTGTCTCTCATTCATCTTTCATGCCTGTTGGCCCCTCCGGAGCAAATCATATCCCTAATGCCTCCTCAGGGAAGGATGGATGTCATTATGTGTGCTTGTGCTCTTGTGTAGTTTCTCTGAGCGATAATGGAGACTGTAAGGAATACACAGGAGAGTGAATCCTAACTTTTGGATGTCTAAACCATCTGTGAAAACGCCTCGGATACCCTCGTGTTTGCCGTTTTTTTTGGTTTGACAAACACACCATCGTCACCTTTCGGCCATTTTGAATTGTTCCGCTGGTTTTGGTAGGAAATACACAAACATTTCATTGTCCTCCAATTCTCGCCTCTTGGTTAAATAAACCATGGCTTTCTTACTGATCAGGAAAGGAGGAAAAGAAACTCTCACATAACTGAGGTTTAATCAAAAGACGTTCTACATTCGATTGAAGTTGAGAAGTGTTGTCTTGATTAGTGGCTTTGTCACGTGTGGCTCCTGATGTGTTAACATCAGTTTGCCCAACATGCTCATCAGTCACAGGGCTGTTGCTCCTTGCTTGGTGGCTAACGGAAGAGAAAAGAAGGTTGACTTCAACCCACCTCGCCTTTCAGAAAACATGCAGAGATGTCAAAAAGACTGAAAGGAATATGTGTCATGCAACATTCATTCAAGTGATTGTGTCTAAGGCTATGTTCACACTGCAGGCCTTAACACTCAATTACAATATTTAAATAATTTAAAAAATCATCTTACAAAAACACTCTACTGGTTAATCATCCACAATCTTGGAATTGTTTTTTATGGTTTGCGGACCACTTAAAAACTTGCATTTAAATGACTGTTTCTTACAATTCAGTTTCCCTGATATAGTTACATAATTTGATGTTTGGCTGGATCTGATTCATCATTAAACACATGCGCGTTTTCCTAAATGAAGAAACTCTCCTTTGCAGCTCTCTGCTTGTTACCCTTGCGACCTCCACAACGTGGCCCCAAAATAATGCACTTTCTCTACATAATCACCCTGGTAATTAGGCTTGCTGTGGTGTAATTACACGTTACTGCAAATGTATAAAACTTCCTGCTGACTGGAAACCCTGATCTGTCTAAACAATAGGACTGTATTTTTCCTCAGGCTTGTTACAATCCTCCTTTCCTCTCTACTCTGCCTGTCTGGAGCTGTTTGCGCTCCAGACTGGTCCCATGAGTAAAAGGAGACAGGCTATATTACCCTGACCACGTGTTTGAGTTTCTGGGACTGTGTGTTTTGCCATTTAACAGTCTACCAATACTGAAAGGACAAACAAGACACTGGGGTGGAAAAACACACAAAATTTCATTGCATTTTCTGCCAAGACTGTCCAAGCATTTTCTCAATGAGGGAGTTTTTGGAGTCACCATCCTCGACCGAATCCGTCATCCTAATATGTGCAGTGAACTGAATCCCAAGTTAGGAATTGCTGGGTGTTTTGATTTTCAATCGGCAAAATGCAACAGCCATTAATTAAATAAGACTTTATCACATGAAATGAGCCTCACTGCATCACATTTGCTAATTTAATGAAATATGACTGTGGTGAAAATGGCCATTATTAAAGCTGCAGTATGTATGTTTTTTCATATTTGTTAAAACTGTCACCATGTCCTGAGAGTTTGGCATGAGACAGATAATCTGTGAAAAAAATTTAACTACTCTGCCTTCTCCCAGTGCTAACTAGTAACAACCAATCAGAGTCAAGAGGAAGGTCTTAGTGCTGTCAATCACCCTCCCAACTGTCTTCCACTCCCCCTCGCTCTCTGCTATGCTACAGCTATCATAGCCTGTGAATGCTCAGGCTAGTTAGCATAGCCACCGATGACTGCAGATAAATGGTTTTCCTGTGATGTTGAGTTGTTTCTCTGGCATTGTCGTATTTAGCAGCAAGTACATGAGTTTGTTTGACAGCGCTAAGACCCTCCTCCTCGCTCTGATTGGTTGTTTTTGGTCGGAAGCGGATCATTTCTTCAGATGGCAATAGTAGTTCAGGGATTAGGAAACTGATTTTTCACAAATTATTTGTCTCATAACAAACTGTTACGACATGGTGACAGTTTTAACAAATATGTCAAAACCCTTTTTTTTTTTTTGTTTTTTTTTAATAAAAGTTACAGACTGAAGCTTTAACAGCACTGTTTTTACTACTAATTCAAATGCCCCAAACATAAAACAAGAAAAATATGAAGAAAAAAAAAACGCATGTCACTTTTTCACCCTCGTGATCCTTTTCCCTTTTTTTTTTGTTGGTTTTTTTTTGGGACTAAGATAAGGCCGGTTTCATTCGCTCAGCTGGACGACCAACGACCAACCCCTGGTGAAATGTCACAATGTCACTTCTGGTATGAGGAGTCTCAGTGTGGACATACTAAATTAGCCACAATCTCTGCATGAAAGCACTTATCAGCGTGACTCACGAGCAAACAGAGGTCACACATCTCGCCCTCGGGGTCTTCGGCCCCGCGTTCGCCAAGCATCTCTTCCCCCAACGTATAGGAGGCCGGAGAAAACAGCGGGCGATTACCCTTTGCTTTATCAGTTCACTGAGTGTAGCAAAGGCTCATCCGATGTGTCAGATCCTCAGAGCAAAGTCTCCGAGTTGGTGAGGAGTCCAGGAGTTCTGGATTGTGTTGATGGTGACATAATAATGAGAAGTTTAAACCAAGAGTGTCCTCTGACCTCACAGCCTGCTTAAGAAGATCTCCGGCTAGCCTGACGGAGGAGTGGATTTGTTGTATTATTATTATTATTACTCTATTGGCTCCACTTCCACCAATTATTGCGACCAGTTTTAAACAAGCAGATTAAAGCAGATTAAATGAAATCTTAGCAAAAGCAAGGGAGAAAAGCTGATGAGGTCCACAGCCAGATGGCTCACTGTTTTGCAGTCCTTGGCTAAATATCTGAGATCCACTGAAAGAAGCAATTAACTACAAGGATTTTACTGATGTAGACTCCTTCCCAGTGCTCTGCGGCCTTTTTTTCCCCGCCCCCACAGCGCTTTAATATCCTTGTCGACTGAGAGCTGGTGGACGGAAGTGTTTCACAAAACACACATTTTCGTCAACAGGAAGCGAACCGATACTGGCAACGCAATCTAACAATATATCCGTCATGCAATACATTCCAGGCACAAAAACCAGACACGACTTCACTGCAGCTGAAACTCGACATCCCACTTTTTCCCAGCAATAACTGACAACTGCTCTGCTAGAAAAAGTCAAGTGTCAGGACGCTTCACAGCAATTAGAAATGGCAAGATATTTAGCTTAATTGACAATTACCACTGTATGCATTTGAGTCCAGGGTTCCCACTGGAAAAATTGATAAGTTTGGTGGTAGGGATGCTAGGGCAGCGGCCTGCCATGTTTTTGAGTTAAAAAATGTTTAAAGTTGACAGGAAATTTGAAAAATATGACAAGGTAATTATGTGTTATTTACCTGAACCCCAACTATAAAAAAAAACTATATTAAAAAATTACAATTAAAATAGCCTATACAGTTTTTGAACTTCAGTTATATCATCCTAATTAAAGTGTCCAAGATTTTGGACCCTTTTTCTGTGACTTGTCACTTTATTTGCTGAAGTTATTGACGTGTAGACTGGTAAAGATAGGCAGTGGTTATGGTTAATAGAAATGACCAAATCATCCCCACTGATTCCCATGAACTTTAGCATCTCAACCATACATACCAACATATATGAGATGGACTTTTGTTGTTGTTATTGTTGTTTACTTTACTTTTATTTCACCAGGAACATCCCATTGAGATCAAAAACTGGTTCCAAGAAGATGGAGCAGAAAGCTGAAGTGATTCTTTAAAAGTTCAGCTGGGACCTTCTCGGCACCGAAAGCAAAAACAAGTTCTGACAACGAAGACAATATTTCTAACAAATATGAAGAATAAATCCTAGTACGGCCTTACAAATAAAAATATACCAATGACAGAGTCCATGAGTAGCCAAGGCCGTCCAGTCAGCCTGTTTGTACATTATGTAATGACATGTAAAACCTTTTAAAGGTGTGTGCATCCAGGGCCGTTGGGGTGAATCCAAAACGCCAAATAATATGATTGACAGACAGGGCATGAATGTCAACATTTGAAATATGATGTACATTTAATAATTGAGTCCAAGTGGTCTTTTGCAACTGCGATACTGCACATCCTGAAATTGAGATGATTGTGAGTCAATCTGTTATTTTCTTCCTTTGCCGTAACAAATAACTTGATTTTGAGAGCCCTAATCTGTCTTTCATAAAGCGCTTCAGGACTGTCATGTATCATGCAGTACAGTACACTGGAAGCTACCTGTTCCCACATCTGAAGACATTTCTACGGGATAAAACCCAGACTCCTTAAAGATTATTTAATAAAGCTTGTGGCCAATGGCAGCCAGTGAGATCAGGAGGCGGCCTCTTTGCTAACTTATTGTTCCGTGGACCTATCAGCAGGTTAAGCCAGTCCTGGTGGGAGAGTACTTCACATCCACTTGAAGGTAATAAAAACAGGTTCGGCGAACAGCTTGGCCTTCTCCCAGAGCGGCTCTCCTGCACCGTACGGGCACAGATGTCTGCATGGATCCGGATCCAGGTGGATCAAAGCGAATCTCTGCATCAACACCATCCAGCTGTTCACACCGGTGGTTCAGAGGTGAGGGGGGCTTTACATGATCCTCATGTGTTGAAAGTGGCCAGAGTGCCCTCTCGCCTGCTGATCTCCAACCTTACAACAATAACCAGAACCCACAGCCGAACCGAGGCACACATTATGCACACAAGCCTCCTCAGATCTGCTCAACAGAACCCTCTCTGGGCGGTGCGGTACCAGGGTTCAGACCTCATACAGCGAGGTCCTCCTCACATCTGGCCCAAGTTACGGTAGGCACTTGACCCCGTCAGAGCCCAGCTGTTTGGGGGATTCGCTTTGCTGGCCGCCGTGTTCAGCAGGTAGAGGCCTCCAGGTTCGGTTTCTGTGTGTATCCGTGGTTGCTCCTGCTCGGATATCACTGTTTTGTCCCCGAACAGCTTTCCACAGTTTTAGCTAGTAGCTGAACAGTTGCGGACTTTGGGCTGGCAGCCCAGAAAAAATAAAAGCTCTCCGGAGGAAGACGCTGAATAGATTAGATAACCGGCTTAGGGGTTGCAAACGCAGTGAGCTCACTTGTTGCCATTCCTCCCAACACAAAGTCGCATCTTATGACGGGTCACTGGCGTGGTTGGATTTAGACGTTCTCCCAGCAGACAAAGGGCAACAGTGTAACAGGGACGCAAACGTGGAACACATGCTCATAATCAACAGCCACAGCCCAAAACTTTGCAAACGTTTTCTTTTTTGTGCTCATGATTCATCCTGGTTGGCAGTGGACGGAATTAGGAATGTAACACGGAATCAGTTTTGTGTTTGTGGCACAATTGTTTGGGTTCACAGGTCAGCTCCCGTGGTTGTGCCAGATCCATTCAGCAGGCAGAGTGACCGCTCCGTATGCCGACGTTCCTAAAATAATCCTAATTATAGGTCTGCTGACGGATTCTGATGGGAAATGGACAATTTTGGTCCAAGAGGCCCTCACAAACGTGCAGTTATTATGGCTCGGCCAAGTTTAGCGCATTCTTTCTGCATGAAAAAATGTCCGGCTTATAAATTCGGCGCAGGCCTGCAGCGGCGGGAACTCATTGTTTGGCCTTCACTTTGATAAAGAACCATCAGGATGAGGTTAAAAAGAAAGTTGTGCTTGCCCTGCTGCTTTCAGCTGCCCAGCAGAGCTATTTTGGTGCCACCGGTGATCAAGTATTTGACAGGACTCAGAACAAATGGAGAGACAAACGGCAGCTCTGGTCGTAAATTAAGCTGATCACAGAGAGCTTCGGTGTTTGCCAGGTGGCATGGTAACCCCCATGACGGTAATCAGTCTGGCTTGCGTTGAGCTTTTTAAAGGTGGCTGGACTCCTGACTTTGGGACTGCTACTGTTACAGCTTTCTAAAGCTCATTACCTGCAGAGCTATTTAAAGCCACTGTAGCAAGCCTTGCTCCACATGCTGCCTTTGATATGAGCGCAGCTTACTAACACAGTGACCCCCGCTCACTGATTGGAGATAATAACAGGGACATTCAGACTGAAATTATGGGCATGACATGCGATGTTTCTCAACTAAATTCTATAGTGTCAGAAGTTCTACGTACCCAAATCCACCGTATGTACTGCAAAAGTGTATCAGTGGGATTTAAAGGGACAGTATTATGTGTTTTCCAGGCACAGAGGCTCATTTCATAGCACAATCAAGAAACTGTGTTACCTTAAGTTGTTATAAAAATGTGATATAAATCAAATATTACTTAAAAGAAATCCGACTTTGTAATTTAACACCTTGAAATTGGGCCTTTTTCTCTTTAGAAACTTCTGCTAATTTTAAAACTCCACCTTCAGAAAGTCATCACAACATGGCTCCTCTATTAACCCTTTAACGTTTTCACCAGCTTTTCACTGAGGAGTAGCTCCTATAATAAGCTCAGCAGACGCACAGTTCCTCTGGGTGTTTGCTAATTGCTGCTGGTTAGTCTGGAGGAGCTGAGTGAGGGAGTTGCAGGGAAGGGATACTTTATGAGATGGTAGTTTGGAAGGATCCAAAGGGGAGCGGCATCTTGAAGGCGGTACTAGGTCTACCCAGATGTTTTAAACACCTAAATGGTTGCCATGGAGATTAAAGGATTTCTCACACATGCATGGAAGAATGAAGGCAACACTCTAGGGCATGTTTTTGATGAGGGAAAATCATTGTAACATACTGTGAAGCTCAAAAAAAGTTGACTGTACATAATACTGACAAACCAACAAAAACCTGAAAAGTGTGGCATGCATTTATATTCAGTCAACATTATAGCTGCAGGTCTTAGCACGTGGAGGAACTGACATTTTGACCCTTTCTTCAGTCATAATGTTTGATAATCAGGGTCAGCACATATTGTCAATTAAATTGGCGTCTGGACTTTGACTGTGCCATTCTAAATCATGAACATGCTTTTAACGTGTGGTAGGAGACGATTTTTAATCAAGTTAGTTTTTTAATCAAAACCTATATGAACAAAATAAGCAACATTTTCTATTTAGAAACCCTTTTTGCAGCTAAATCACTGAATAAATAGACATATGAGCTCAAAATAAATATATTTATTGGTTTTTAATCTGTTATTTGGGTTATTCAACCATCAGATTGGTGAACTATAACTCTGCAGCTCCTCCAATATTACCATGGGTCTCTTATCTTCATCTTTGCCTAATGATCTCCTTGCCCCGTCAGTCACATAAACCATGTGTTTGTATGTTTCCGGTTTTAAAGGTAGAGAAATGTTTGTCAATGTCTGACAAAGATCCAACTGGGGTCAAAATGCTGTAATAAATGGTTTGTAAATCAAGTATATTTGCAATGCAGGCTTTGAGCCGTGGACCATCACCTACTGATACGTCTGTAATGCCTTTCATTCAGGTGTAAAGTTTTACCATGCTCTTCTCGTTTTGACATGATGACTTAAACTGGGAGAAATTCAAAACTTGACATGCTGTTCTATGGCCCAACCCTACTTCAAACTCCTCCACAAGTTTCTCTCTGACCTGTTTGATGTGTTCCTTGGTGTTGTGTTTGCTCAACATTGTTCTCCAACAAACTTTGGAGACTTTCCCAGAGCAGCTGGTCTTATGCTGTTTATGTTAATGTACACATGAAGACATTTGCACGTTAGGTGAGTTACAAATACATACCAACCTTGCCAGATTTTCATTTGCACAACTCCAGGAAAACCAGCTATCCTTTTCCTTCCACTTCACAATTTGCACTAGTTTGAGTTGGTCTATCACATACAAACAGAATCAAATATATTGAAGCTTGTGGATGTAATGAGATAAACTGTAATACATTTCTAAGAATGTGAATATGTTTGCACTAGCGTCTCTCTTGCACAACATGGACAATAAAAAGCAGGCAGGACTCAGCGGCGCAGCGTGCCTCGCTGTGATTTGCAGCCGACTGTGAAGCAGCAGCATCAGCTCTCCAGCCTCGGCTCCGTGAAATGCTTTCTTTGATTTAGAGGTCGGTTATGCCCAAAGAGAAGAAGTCTGAAAACCTCTGATTTGTAAACCCACGACAGACGCAGTCGGCCATATAGCTATTCTTCAATAAGTTCGGCCTTTCCATCTCTGCTGTAAAAGAGATTGGTGTTGGGTGTCAAACCTCAGTGCTCCTAGGCCGACGCCCTGCACCTTCTCGAGGGTGTCCAGAGTCCAACACCTTTGGATCAAATGGCTTCAGCATGTAGTCAAGTTCTTCAGAGTCTAAGGATCTGATGAACTGATTCAAGTTTGTTGGAGCAGACAAAAATCTAAAGTTGTAAACCCTCGAGGACTTGAGATGATTCCTGGGAAAGGACGCAATGCTAATTTTGCTAAGTTTTCTTACTGCAACTGTAGCTGTGTTTCCATTGACCATATAACTGCGCAATTTGACATCTCAAAAATAAATTTGCTTAATGGAAACATGGCAATTTTGAAAAAACAAAAAAAATACTTTTTTTAAATAAAAAGTTTTGGCGCTAGAATGAGGTGGTCCTTTGGTCTTATTGAAATGGGTACATTTTGCAAAACTGCAAAGGAAACAGTCGGATGTTACTACTGGCGAAAATGACAAAGCAGATGACGACAGGAAGTAGTACGAGGATGATGGTTTGGTTTTGCTTTTTACAGACAATGTGTAGCTGGTTCCACCAGAGCTCTCGTATCATCACATAGTTCATAAAAAGTTGCGTGTTTTTTGAACGCGTTGGATCCATAACCCTTCTGTAAAATCACAGACTGCAATTTCCACAAAACGCCGCATAAGTAGGTGCAACTAGGCGGGGCTTGTCGCTCCAACGCTTGAATAATATTTGGTCAATAACACGGCAACGTCTCCTCACATGGCTGATAGATGAAGAGCGCTAACGCATTGCATGAATTATGAATATATCTCTGTTTACATCCATCACCACCATGATTTTTAATGGCTTATCGTGTGAACAATAAGCCGCTTGTGATTTTCATTTTATTTCGTATTCAATGGAAATACAAGTCTTTTCAACATCAGCAGAATATCTACAAAGATTTGCGCACATCAGTAATGTAAACACAGCTACATAAATCCATAAATTCCTTTAAAGTGCTGCTGGATGACTGGAGGAGTAGGGTGATATCTATTTAAGCCCATCCTCCCACATCCATGGAGTCAAGATGTTAGACCGGGGGTTCCAGGAACCTGGGGAGAGGCAACAGCCTGCTGTGGGCAAAGTTGCTCCCGGAGCCCAGAAATGCTCAGCCTCAAAAGCCACAGCTGGCTAAAAGAGCGATGACATCAGCGTCTCTCTGCACCACGTTTCTCTCTGCGCAGCACATGAGCTGCATATGTGTGGCACAATAGAAAACAGACATGGCTTGTGGTGTTGGGGCGTCGGGTGCCGGGCGGCATAGCAGGAAAGGCCTCTACTGTACGAACAAGCGCAGAGAGACGCACCCCTGCGACTGACTCCAATAAAAACCCCTTTCCAAAACGGCGCTAATAAAGCAATTAGAGCTTCTGTTTTAAGAAATTACCAACGTGTTGCTCTTTGCTTCTATGAGGTAATTATGGATGTTTTTCTTCCTCTATTGCAGGACATGTAAAAGCCAACAACTGCAACAATGGCTCGCTTTACAGGAAGCGACATAATCAAGTAGCAGGCGATTCAAAGCGAACCACCGTTTATGTAAACACGACTCTTATTGTTAAGGACAAGCCCAGTAACAGCTGCGATCAGTCCAAACGGGAGGTCAAAGCAAACCCCAGCGGTCAGCCGGGGACAACTGAAGCCCACCCTCCTACATTTGGAGGAATTCAGTGATATGGAGCACCTGTGTCAATATTATAGGGGGGGTTACAGGTCCTCTGGGTCTCCAGCTCTGAAGAGCTCGGAGCCAGATGGGCGTGAAGTAGGTTTTGGCAAAGTTGCGCGGAGAACCAAAAAATAAGAAAGACTTGATTAACTGTTGCAAATAACTTTTTGTAATAACAGTGGAGCACGCAAACACTTGTTGCTTATTATGAGAAGGCCACAAGGTAATGTTAGAACTCATGATTTTTTTAAATTAGTAAAACAATTGCTGACAATCAGTAGTAATGAGTTTTGAAAATTTGGAAAAATGAGAAACCCCACTGAAAAATTAGAAACACGAGATTGTTGCTTTTTTTTCTCATAAATTAAGCTAATGCTAAGTAAGCTAATTGTTAGCTTTTTAACAAACAATTGTTTAAGCACACCCATGCTCAAACAGTGCTTAAACTATGCTAGTTTAAGCACTCCTGTAACTATGGAGTGTTTTAACTATTTAGCTACATTGCTAAAGTGCTTAAACAATTAAGCAATTAGCTAATTAGCATTAGCTAATTAGGAGTGAAAATTAAACAAACAGCAGCTGTCTTTTTTTGGGGAGGGGGTGGGGGGGGGGGGGGGGGTAGTTTATTTTGCTAGTCTGTTCTAAATGAGGAGTTAGTGATCAAATTTACCTTTACAATAAATCAGTTTCATGCATGTAAGCTTGAGATGTCATATTAGTCGTTCTTCTCCACCACAGACTATAGTAAATTAGTCAGTAAAAACAACTGTTTGTAGTTTCACATTGAGGGCTCCACTGAAATTGGCTAACTTTATGTTAAAGTACCAAATATTTGCCTTCCAGGCAGCTGTAGAAAAACTGCATTATCCATGAATGATTGGCAGATAGACTGACGGCTCGCTCAGTGGTACCAGCTTCCTCCGCAATCATTATCCAAGGTGAGTTTTAATCTGCAGCGTGAACAGTCCTGTTGTGGATAATGGTTCTTATTGCAGCTTGCTGGAGTCCCAAAACTTTCCAACTACCTTTGCAACCGTTTCCAGACTAATAGATGTTAGTGACTTAGTTTCTAACTTGTTTTTCGAATGTTTTTCACTCTAAGGTGTACTTGGAGCGCTTCAAGTTGTCAGACACGACAAGTGTGTCACGACAGCTTAAATTGTCAGACACGTCCAATTTAAGTTATCTATTCTACAAGGTTGCAGAAATCAAAAGAAGAGGAAAACGATTGGTTTAAATAAGATTTTCCCTAATAAAAGAAATTATTTGGAGAGGGGTTTTTTTTGTAATCACCCTGACTTTAATAATGAAATTTGTTTGATTATGTGAAACATTTAGTGTGACAAAAAAACAATAGAAAAAATCTGTAAGGAGACAAACATATAGCTACTTGTCAAAGGAAAAATTATCAACCATAAGCATAAATTAGGGTTTCAAAACTCAACATAATTTGATTAAATGAACCTTCCACATGATGGAATGTTTCCTATGACAGCAATAAGTCATGTAATTTTGGTCTGCGCATATTCTGCACCACAAAGGCGCATGGTTCGCCAAGTAGGATGTTCCTTCAGAACTCTGGCCCAATCAATGTCAAGTCTCCAAGAGACAACTAAACTAAACATTAAATTGTTAAAGATGTGACAAAGGAATTGCTTATCATACAATGACTTGAGGTTTCTTAGTTAGTTAATCAGAATACTTACAAAATGCAACTGGAGGTTGGTCGGGCTTCCAGAAAATTTTGCAAGAGTGGGTCAGATGGGGGCCCATTAATACTCTTGTGGTGCCACAACACAACCAAAACTGGCAACAGAATATTAGATTTGTTTTTTGTTTTTTTTACATTTGGCTTGTTGCTATGACAGAAGTTGAAATTTAGGAGCCTTCTAAGGATTTTTAATAACATATTAAAACATTTTAAAAGTCTCTAAATTCATGTTTTCAAGTACCAACATGCCATAAACCTTCTCATTTAGCATGTTACAACCTACCTTTTTATTTTTACCTTTCTAATTCTGACTTCAGAAAATGCCGCACCATTAACTAAAGGTGGCCTCTAGTAAAATTCTCCCAGGTCCCACACAATCTTGGATCGGCCCTGATGATAAACATTCAGTGAAGGTGACTTTTTTTATTATTATTTTTTTTTTCATATCAAGCAATTCCGACCTCAGTAAGGGCCAACATCAATCAATGTCATGTCAGGCATGCAAATTGTGCAAGATTTGATTTTCCGCGCTGCGCGTGCGTCGAAATACATTTAAGGTTTTGTCCTGAAGTGCGGGAAGTAAAGTGACCTTATTGCTGGGCAGAATCCAGCTGCCTACCGGTTTAGAGAAGAGGGATGTTTCCACAGAGCTGTGCTGTAGTAAAGAGGGGCTGTTCCCTCAGCAGATCCCAGCTCAGCTCAGTCTGTCCAGACCAGCGGCTGGGTTGAAAGCTGGGGACTAGGCGGCGACGCAGCGACGCATTTCACAGGTAAAAGTGGCTCCAAGTCGAGCTACGCTCTATATTCTGACATTTATTTGTAGGGGGTTTGCACGCGCGCGTGTTTGTGTGTTATGTTGGGTTTTTTTCCCCCTCGTGTCACGACACATGCAGCGACTGAAGAGGGAAGCTGCTGCTGCTGCTGCTGTGTGGAAGCAGATAGTCGCTCTGCTTTCAACAACCTTCCAGAGGTTTTTCCCCACAAGTTAAAGCCAGCTGTCTCGGACTGAGCGCGTGCCCTTACTCGCTGTCCTTTCCTGATCCTCCGGAGAATGAAACCGTGTCTCTAACCCCGGACAGACGCGGCGTCAGGAGGCGACGCCAGCTGGAGAGGATGGCGGTCTGTTCCCCTTCCCGTCTCTCCCTCTCCCTCTCTCTCTCTCTCCGTTTCTCTCTCAGCTGAAACTTGCAGCTGCTGTTTGCGGACGCGCTCCCATCAGCTGAAGGTTAAAGATTGCCGATGGAGCTAACCGGGCTAGCCTTAGCCCGAATATGTCGGAGAAACACTTAATTTCTCCAAAAATTACGCGGTTTTATTTCCCCCCTGCTCACGCTTAAAGACTAAAATCAAACTGAACACTGATTGGAGAGTGGAATTAAAACGCTACTTCATTTGGGCTTAATGTTTAATTACTCCAAACTACAGTTAGTGACATCCAGGTTTAACTTGTGGAACAGCTCTGCCTTGTATCCTGCTCTCAGTGTTTCTGTGATGGAGGCAGAGTTCTAAAAAAAACACCGCTGTCATCAAAACACTGCATGTGTGCTGGAGCACCAACACGCCGAATTCAACCAGGGACCCTCTCCGATACGCTGATGCACTCATGACTTTGGTCGATCTGATCGGGATGTCGTTTACTCGGTGAAACCTTATTCAGACGGATATTCAGAGGGACTTTCGCCATCTCTCCACATCTGCTCACAGCGCGCTTGTTCGGGGTGGCCCGCAGTCAGACACCGACCTGCCACGGAACCAGAGCGCGAGGTTAGCATCTCTCCCGAACCCATCAATCATTCCCTTAATGACGCGGCGACCATCCTCTTCGGCCCCGGCTGCTCGTGCGGTTCTGGCCGGATGCGGGGGAGCGACCAAATGGCGATGGAAATGAGCTGCTGAATAGCCGCCTCTGGCAAACGGTGTGCCAAGTTTAGGCTGCTTTGATGTTTGCATGTTGTCACTTTGTCACACCTGCAGCATGTTTGCGTGATAATGATGCTTGACCTCTCCTCTCCTTCCTCCACATGCACTCGCTTGCACGCGGGGCGAGTTAAAGCAGCCGCCCTGCTGTCTAGCGTGGAGAAACGGCTAAAAGATGTGATTGGTTCTCCGGAATTCGGCCCTGAATTTAGCTGCTGATTTAAATATCACTCAAGGGTGGATGACCTAAAACACTTGGCTCTGATCTTCCTTCTGTGTCTGTGTTTACAATGGCTCAGTAATTCAGGAGCCAGGCGTTGAAGAAGTCAATTAAAACTTGGAATGTGATTCGGATATTTTTCAGATGGGGATAAGGGTAGAAGAAGAAAAATGGAGCGTGGAAAAGTATCTTTATTTTTAGACTTTGATCCTTGTATTGTCAATGAGTATAATGTTAGCTTCTATCTATATCTACAACATTAGGTCTTGAGTATTAGGTAAAGCATCTTCAGTTTCTAAGGTTGTTACTGAAAACTCACCTTTATACGCTCAAGCACCTCTGAAGGTTAGAAGAACAGCTGATAACAGGCGTTAATTTTTAGAGAAAACACATAAATTCTTGGAAGTGTCATATCTATCCATATGTGCGTCTGTCAATGTGACCTTTCTGCTTCTCCTATACATCCATCCATTCATCCATCTGCATCTCTCCATCTGTTCATATATCCATCAATCTATCCGTTCAGCCGTCTGTATGTTTCCTTATATCTGTATAGCTATTCATCGATTTATCTATCAATCCGTCTATCCATCCATTCAAGTGTCAGCTCATTCATACAACCATCCGTTCATCTGTCCACCCATCAAACTGTTTATATCCATCTCTCCATCCAACCATCCATTCATCCATCAGTCCTTCCATCATCCAGTTGTCTGTTTATCCATCCATCTGTCCATCTATCATCAAACTGATTATTTCATCCATCCGTCTGTCCATCCTTTCATTCATCTATCTGGCCATTTAACTGTTTATAACTGTTTATCCATCTGTCCATCCATCTATCCTTAGTCTGTGGTTTCACAATGAATGCCTGATCAACTGAAGGTTTTAACAAACCTTTTTTTTTTTGTTTTGTTTTTAGCATACACTTTCTAAGTGGACCTAAAAGTGATTGCGGCGTCTTGTCAATTTAATTCTGGAAAAGTGACATTTTCAAATGGAAGGTGTGTAGGAACCTTGGGGACCTCTAGAGGCCAGACTTTCATAATTTTAGTCTGTTCCATGACTTCCATTTTAGTCTGTTCTATTATTTGGTTATTCCAGTACCTCTTCTGTAACTGGGAACATTCCTCACATTCTCTCACTTGATCACTCGTACATGTGCTTTCACAAAAGAGCCGATACTTACAGGAGGCTTTTTGGTTCTGTTTTTACAGTATGACTCTTAACATCGGCCAGAAGTGATCCGTTCCTGCTCACTGGGACTTTTCACAGCTCAGAGAGCCAACATCAAAAGCTGTTAGGAAATGTCAGCACAGACATTATTTTCTGATCTCCATAGTGAGCTGTAGAAAGTGGGGAGTGAAACAGCTAAACCGTTACAGAAATGTAGCCCACGTCAGCACTCCTGGGTTGGCATCTTGAATATTAAATTGTGATTGAAGTATGGGCTTGTACAGAGGTGCTGCTGGAGGGATGTTTTGCACACCTCTTAAACCTGGGATGTTGTGGGAACAAGAGACCCTGCGAGTTGCCCTGAGGAAGAAGGGCGTGGAGCCTGCTGGGATGGGGAGCGTATTAGGAGGGGAAGAAGCTCATTAATTCCTTCCAGCAGTGAGAGGAAAAGGCCTGGTCAGCAAAAAGTGGAGGGGCCCTCCATGACTATGAAATGAATGGCATGGGTTCAGTTTTCACTAATGCTCCTAGTAGCCAGATAAGTTCTTCAATGATACGTGTGCATGGTTTCTACAGCGGCAAACAGCTTTGTCCTTTCTTTTCCAATCCGTAGTGTCACATCTGTAGAACAAGCATGTCTGCCACCGGGTTGCCGTAGCCTTTGAAAGTCATGCAATGTTTTGCCCGGCTACTGGAATCCCCCCTCCGAGGTCTTGCCTGATGTCGCATGGTGATGTCAGAGCAGAGGTGACGCAGCCGGGCTTCTGGCGGATGAAGCCAGCCAGAAACGTGTGAAAGCTCCTGACGTTTGACTGTGGGAGGAGGCAGAATCAGTGGTATAAAATTACCGCTCTGCGTAAATTCTGTTGGATCCCGGCTGCTGGTTGAAGGGGGGGGGGACCAAGGCGGTGTTTGTTTCTGATTCCTGTTCGTCCTCCAACGTTGGAACAGTGTTCCACGACATGGTCCAGCCTGTTTGTTATTGTGCGCTCATGTGGCCTTTTTTTCTCCTTTCCTCAGGTGAAACATGCTTGTTTTTGCAGCATGTCGGCTCCCGATTTGTGAAAGTTGCTGCTGATGAGGCATGAGTGCAATTCTGTGTTGGGGAGGACATATTTTTGCCGGATTGTTTGCTGCCTTCCCGTTCGTGGTGCTGAGAAGGAGGCATGCCAAGTCCACATCTGATTAGCAGAAAGGCAGAGCGTGCTGCCCCTTTGATCATACTGTTTCTGGCTGATAAACCATGCCACTGTCATCTCTAGCAGAGCCCCAGACCTTGACAGACACTAATTACCATGAAGCCCATTTGGCAGGCTCTGGAACAGGCGCAGGGCTCGGAGTAGTTCAGGGCAGGTGGAGCCTACGGGCCATGTGTGGTGGTGGAGATTAGCATGCTTAATAATCTTTACTTAAGAGTTAAAGCAGCTCTCAAAAAGTTTATGCTAAAAAAAAAAACACGTTTTTCTTATTTAACCCTAAGTCATTTTAGAACTTTTACCAGTTTTCCTGTGAAAGATATCCCTCAGCCATTTCTTTCCAGAGAGCTTACAAAGCATTGAAATGATCTCATTGTACAAATGTCTCAGTCAGGAGAAGAAGACAAAACAATTCCACAGCATATAAGCCACGGGAAGCATCCAAGACATCAAAACTGCACGAGCCAAGCGCTGGTTGTGTTCTACAGGTGATGGCAATCTTTTGCTCTTTGGAGACCAAAACAGGCCTTTCTTTCAAAGAAAATACGCAGATCTGCCTTAAACCTCCCAAAACCTTTTGGGCAATTGTGCTATGGTCAGATGAAATCAGACTTATGCCAGGAAGTAGGGCTTCTTCCTTTAACTTTTGGGTCACCAATTTGAACAGTCCATCTCAGTCACTTCGCTGTTGTGTCCTTGGGCAAGACACTTCACCATCAGCAAGCAAAGAAGGTAGTCAGAGGGATCCGTGGTGTCAATTCATTCATTAGACATTCCATGCTCACTGTAAATCATGGGGGTGAACAGTGGGTACAGAATCAAACATACTCAGAGTACCACTTTCACTCATTCATGTATGTTGGAGCAATTCTTGAATCTTCCGTGGCAGCCATTACGTGGTGCCTTAGCGCTTGTTCCTACAATGCACTTCCTGTTTGGAACTTCAGTTCACAGCCAAACTCCTGCCCCACACAGCACCCCTTTGTCAGGCCTCTCTCACACAGCTCCTCTAAACTAGCAGCAGCAATCAGCCAACACCTAGAGCAGGCATGTCCAAAGTCCGGCCCGGGGGCCAATCATGGCCCGCGGTCAGATTTCATACGGCCCGCAGCTTCAGTCTTATAATGTATTATTTATGGCCCGCCTGCACTGTCAAACAGAATAAATAAATCATAAAACTTGAAACTGTAATTCCTCCTTTCACCAAATGGTGGCAGTACCACTTTAATACTATCAGTCTGCCTTCGTGCAGCGAACCCCTCTCCACTCATTTCTGCCATGGCCACTGCAAAGAAAACAAGTTAACAGTGAGGGCCGCCGCTTTCAAGAGAGATGGGAATTACAATACTTCTTCACTGAAAATCAAGGCAATTGTGCTTGTCTAATTTGTGAGACGGTTGCCTTGTTTAAGGATTTCAACGTAAAGAGACACTACCAGACTAAACATGCTAACGCATACAACAAGCTAACAGGGAGTGACCGTGCTGAAAAACTGAAGCAGCTCCAAGCTGCACTGGCATCACAACAGCAATTCTTCACGCAGGCCTGAGTCAAAAGAAAATACCACCAAAGCAAGCTACGAAGTGGCCATGTTAATAGCTAAACATGGCAAACCTTTTACTGAAGATACTTTTATCAAAGACTGTGTTATGAAAATGGTGGAGAACATTTGCCCTGAGAAGAAGCAAGAATTTGCGAATGTTTGCCTGGCACGTAACAGTGTGGCACGGAGAGTTGAGGACATGAAATTGAGTATTTTGAACGATAACATCTGTCACTATCAACAGTGAAGAGCCAAAAGAACATTTATGCACTTGGATTTATGGCACTTATTTTTATTAAACTCTTGAGTAAGATTTGGTTATTACTGTTGATGTTATGAACCTGTAGATGTGACACAAACTATTACTTTCTGAAAGATATTGTAAATGACAAGAGCAAAATTAACTTGTTTTAAGATTTAATAATAACAGACAACTTTGCATTACTTATAACTCCTGTTTAAAATGTTCTTGAGGCAAAGATATTTTTAAACTCATGTAAATTTAAGGTATTTCATACAGTTTGTTCAATGTTATCTGACTCTCCAGATATGAAAGAATTGCAGAATTTGTGTTTTTAGAGTTGTTCTCATCTGCCTGAGTGGCTTATGTTTGGTTTTTTTGTCATTTGAAAGATAAAGATAATTGTGACAATGAAAATAGTTTTATAACAGAGTGTATTTGCATGAAACTTTTGTAGTTAAAAAATGTCCGAACAAACTATTGGCCCCCGGGCATCTTCACTTGATCAAATCTGGCCCTCTTTGCAAAAAGTTTGGACACCCCTGACCTAGAGGAACTGCACGTCTGCTGAGCTCATGCAAACTACCACGCTCTGAAAAACGATTGAAAACATCAATGGATGGCATGAAGAAGCGTTATTGTGATGGCGTGCTAAAAGCAGCAGTGTCGGAAGGTTCTTAAAGAGACAGAAGCAAATTTTAAGGCATCAGATGCAAAGTGAAATTTCTTTTGACTTTCTTTTAATAGCATTTTCATAACAAGTGAATGTAATATTCACACTACTTGATTATAGTATAAAATGGCACTATGTGACTGGAAAATGCATAATTCCCCATCCTTTAATATTTTTATAGGTCAATAAAATTATGAGCAGCTCCGAATATCAGTCACTTTAGATACAAAACCTTCAGGTGTCTACCAGAAAGCCAAAGATGAAGAAGGATTCTTTAGCACCAGTTTGAGTTGAATCATACAACCAAATAAAACAAAATATAATGTAAGAGAATGTTTAAAGTTTTTGGAATGTTGTAGTCGAGTCCAGAACTAAATCTTGCAGCAAGTCTACATGGTTAGCTGTGGACAAGAGATGTCCTCAAAATCTATTTGATTTGGACAACCTTTATTAGCAACTATGTATGCTGATAATTTTGTGCTAAAGAAAATCTAATGCTCAAATCACCTGAAGAAGTGCATGAACAAAGAGTTAGTTTAAGGGTGTATATACTAATTGAGCTAGAGTATGGCAGCTTTATTGTTCTGTCATGTTTCCCTTAGATTTGTTTGGTTTTTCTCAGTTATTTTTATGCAAGCTAGATTTCACAGTAAGGGTAAGAAAAAGGGTATTTCACACCATGAGCTTCACACTTTTAAGATGCAGTATGCCTTTCACACCCCTTTAGGATGCACACAGACGGAGAAAATCTCTTGACGTCAAATCGCTGCGTAAGAGCTGGACCGAGCTAAGCCTCGTTGCACAATGGAAGAGAATTCCACTGACACAATTCTCGTCACATCATCAGTATCCTTCTGTTTTTTACTCTGCCTTGAGCCTGGAAGACAAATCCAAGACTGGGCTGCTTCTCCAAAGCCTAAAATGAATCTTGCAGACTTGTGATCTTTTGGAATACGGTGGGATAAATCTACCCCACCCACCGCCTCACTAAAACACACCCCGACTCCAACCCCCCTTTTTTTCTTCTCTAACCCATCTTGCCTTTGATTTCTGTGCCAGTAGAGTCTGACTGTAATAAGTTTTGGACCAAAACGATGCAGAGGGAATATCTCAGCGGCCCACACACTATTGTCTGCCGTTCATGAAAGCAAAACAACTGGTGCCACGAAGTATGTTTAGCAAAATTATGCCAGTGGGTGTGTCTTTTTATTTATTTTTTTGGCTAAACCTTTGTTCATTAGCTCATGGTGCCGTTTGTGCTGCTCTGTCTAGGAGGGCGTGCCTTATTGAGAAAGCACATGGGGTTGCAACGTGGTGGTGAGCTCTGCTTTATATTTAACTTCTCTTGGATTGATGTGATGGTAAATTTTCATTGCTTCAGTAGGTCATGCTGTATCTGTGCCAAACTGTAATGTCTGCCGAGATCAATAGGACTCTCTTGATGGATGGCAAGTGTCCAGAGGGCGCATGAATCTTTGGGTAAACCACACGTTTTGCTGCTGAGTCACTGCCATACCTGTAGAGGGGGAAACAAACGCAGGGTCACTCTTAGTAAAATATGACTCGAACCACTTCAGGCGCTTTATTCTTCAGAAAACAGAAAAAAAAACATGCCTCCGACCTCTTCCCCTCGGGACAAACAAGTCCCTGATTGGAAACACTTGCGACAACCCTCCAGTTGAAAACAGACGCGCTTCCTCAGGAAGCGAGGCGGCCCATCCGCTGGACACAGTGATGTCACGTAGATAAACAGTCTTCCAAGCGGCGCTGCTCGCAGAGTGCGATGGGCTTGTCATGCCTCAGAAATGCCTGCACACTCTGAGCAGATGCAGCACAAGAGTCCTGCCAAGTGCACACCCATTCGGGTCGCTTAGAGATCCAAGGAGACCGGGAACAATGTGCTGAAGAGGCGCGGCTCTCTGAGGTTATTTTAGAACGAAGGCTAGTTGTCTTTTTTTTTGGTTCCAGGCAACAGTGTTTAAGCACGTAGTTGTTTTTTTTTTTTTTCAAGAAATAGCAAAACTAACAGTATAGACAGTTTTGGGAGGTTTGAAGCATTATTTGAAAATTAGTGTGTCAACGATAAATCAAAACGCTTGTCATGACAAAAAAATGATCTGTTGTTGCCTATTGTTCTCTCTTTGAATATCGCTAGACCAAGCCTTTTGTGACATTCCACAGTACAAAATAAGTGACAAAAGTATGTATGATTTGCATTGATATTGCATCGGGTCAACATCGATATTGGCCAGTGCTCAAAATTGCAATATCGGTATCGTATCGGAAGTGAAAAAGTTGTACCGTGACACCCTCAGTTGCAATCAATGACTTTTTAAATAATAGTAATAGTAACTATTATTATTTTACTGATTATTCTAACAAAAAATTGCTGATGTATCATTGAACCACTTAAGCTTATATTACGCAATATTAGAAATGTTTTAAAGTATGTCCTTTTTAGAAAAGAAAGTAAGAAAACAGTTCACTAAAAAAAAAAAATCCTAATATGCAATAACATTGAATTCTTGTAGTGTGGCAAAGAATGCATCTGCCGATAAAAATACTGCTAACATCAACATGTGAAAAGCTCGGCCCTATCTGTTTTACTGAACATCAATACACCATAGGGCTGATCTGTTGGTTATTTTTTGGACCAAATGAGTAATAACTGGACAGAAAAAGGTGCTTAATAGATTTTTTTTTTTTTCTTTTTTTCAGAACTTGAACCAAAAAATTTTTAAGCAAAATCTGTGCCACTTGAGAAGTTCTGGATTATTTACAAAAAAAAAAAAAAAAGATTTATCTTAAATCAGTCAACAGTTTTCCTGTTGACTGATTGTCCAAGTTGAGCGTTTTTTCATATACTCCCCCTTCCCTTTCTGGGAAGAGTTTTGCAATACTCTTCCTAGATAATACAAATTCATGCCTTCTACACCTGATTGTTAATTGAAACTATTCAAACTATGCATCATTCTCCTTCGATTTCTCACTTAACTCTGTGTTGGTCTATCACATGAGATTCCTTTGAGATCCATTGCTCGGTCTCCTTCAGTTTCAGTCAGGATTTCTTGACTCTTTTCATGTAGTTTATGCAATATGACAACATAAGCGTCAGTGAGTTAAATCATTCAGCCATCCTTCGCCACATTATGCGCGTTATCAGTCTATTCTCGGATGTTTGCTTAAACACGCCGACTCTGCTCTGTAGTTAGCTCCTCCCCCCGAGGGCCTGATTTAGGCATCTGTGCTGCATTGTCCTACCCAGGCTGCCCCCCGCACCCCTCGGGCTCCTCACCATGCCCCTCATCTCTGCCGGGGCCAGGAATAAGGAGCTGACACCAAACTGTCAACCTGCAACCTGTCATACCCCTGCAGCCTGGGCAAAACATTTCAAACGTTCAGCCAAAACCTCGCCGCTTCCCTGGTTTTTTATGAACCTAACAACCCCTGACAACCCTTCGTTTGACCCATTCCTACTGAATCCTGTAAGGACACTGCTGCCCCACATATGGTTAGATGTATTTTTAGTTTACATACCTGCATGTGTTATCCATATGCTTATATCAGTCTGTCTTTGACTGAGCCATATCATTAAAGACACTGCCAATCCATCTTCCCCTCTTTTCTTTTCTTTTTTTTTTGTCTCCCCGATGCCAAATCCGGATGGCTGTGGTGTCTTTTCACACAAGCGGGCATTGTAGAGGAACACAATGTTGTTGTGTTTTGGGGAATGAAAGCTGGCCATTGTTGTGGACTGTTGCATGAATCACGATTCTTATGTGATATAAAACGGGTAATTCCATTGTGTAATGGCATTAACGGTATTCTGGCAGAGGGGGGGAGGAGGAAAGGAAGAGGGAAGGTGGACGGGACGTACGACAACAGCTCAACTTTTAGAGGAAGACATACTCAACTTTTCACCGATATTGGAGATAATCCTCATTTAGTGATGACTCCGGGGGTAAGCGGCTCAGATTTGGGTTTCGGCTAGAGGGAAACCCAGGGGCTATGAGCTAGAACCAGGGTTATAATAGTTTTTATTGTAGATTAGATTTATTTTGTTGTGACCTTCTGTTTGACCTTGGTTAAAGCAAGTTGATATCTGGTAACATTAAGGACAGGTGACCTACAACTCTCTTTATTAAGCCTTTGCCTGTTTGGAATGATAGTCCTCATCTACTGCTGGCAAACCTGCGGATTGTTCTGAAATTAAATTTCAACTGAAGAAAGTTTTCAACAGCCAGGGATAG
Organism: Xiphophorus hellerii; assembly: GCF_003331165.1. Taxonomy (NCBI): domain Eukaryota; kingdom Metazoa; phylum Chordata; class Actinopteri; order Cyprinodontiformes; family Poeciliidae; genus Xiphophorus; species Xiphophorus hellerii. The sequence continues at coordinate 3,937,169 of NC_045692.1, forward strand.
GAAAATACATATTGAATACGTCAACTTTTTTCAAGAAATATGATCTTAATGGGACTGTTGACATGAAAGTCGCATCAGATTTAAGTAACAACCCAAACCGTGTTTTTAATAATATGGCTCAGTCAAAGACAGAATGATATAAGAAATCAACTGAATTTAGTCCAATGTGCAATAACAATGGAATGGTGCAAGTATTGAACATACTTACTGAAATGTATTCAATACTTAGGCAAATGTTTCTTTGGTCATGAGAACCTCATTACATTTTCTGTTTGGAGAGACACATTGGATGAAATACTACTGTGTCATTTTGACCCTTTCTTCCACACAAAGAGTCATTTTAGTCTAAATGGTTCTGGTGCTTCTGTGAATGCACTTTCAAATTGTGTGCAATGACAGGAGACCTGAAAGCACACAATTGAACCTTCAGATCTTTTGCTGAAATGAAGATCAGCAAAAGACCTGCTGACCTTCAGGTCTTTTGAACATTTTGAGTTGTGGTTTAGTCGGGAGTTTGACTGGGCCATTAGCTTTATTTCCTTTCACCAAACCAGATTTGGTTTCTTCTCCTTTCCATGTTGGAAAAACAGCCCACTCCATGATATTTTTCTCCACCTCCAACCTTAACTGTTGCTATGGTGTTTTTGGGGTGATGCTTCATCCTCCAAACGTGTCCAAAAAAGTTAAAATTGGTCTCATTGTGGCATAACTAGTTTTAGTATCTCATTTGCTTATTTGCATGTTCTAAAGCAATCTTGAAACCAAGTTCTCCTCAGTTTTCCGTCAGCAGTGGAGTTGTGTGCAGTGATTGGGTTGAGAAACTGTCCTTACTAATTCCAGATGTTTTTAAAGCTCACTGGAAGTTGTCATTGGCTCTTCTAATCATTCTTTTGGCTCCTCTGTCAAAATTCTTGTGAGAAGAACCTGGTCATGGCCAGTTTAAGGTGTGACAAGTTTCTGTCTCCAGTCAAAGTGTCAAGTTCAGTGTTTATTTTTCCCACTATCATTATCTTTCATGATCTTTTACTGCCATTTGTAGCGTTTCCATGAGATAATGTCAGATCAAAGGCATCATGACCATGTTTTTTTTTTTTGCCCAACACAAGTTCAGCTGAAGTTCAGGAAATAATGATGAGTAAAATGCTGTGCATCCTATGTCTGCGCACTCATCCGTAAGCAAATTAATTGCAGCCCCTCCCCTTTGTTTCTTTAGCATTGACATTGCTTCAACAGGAAGGTCCTTAGAAACTCCGAACCGGCCTCTTCTTGAGGGGATTACTCAAATCACAAACGGGAAGAGTTAAACTCAACAAAAGTATTAACTGGCTAAGCGCCAAGAGTCAATCCTCCAAAACTAACAGGTTTAAGGTTTTAAATGAAAAAAAAAAAAAGAGATAATCGTATTAGAGAGCCAGATGCACAAAGGGAGCGGCGTTTTCACGGTGCCGGATCCCGTTAATCACCTAATCACCTAGCGGGCTGTCCCGGGGTTCAGGTACGAGGAAGCCATGCTGCCCTCTCAGATGGCTTTTTATAGCTCCGTTTCATTCTGCCTGTATGGAACTATGATGGCTAAACAAACACAGACGAGCAAAACAAATGCTAATCAGTTTGCAGCTGAATACATTTTGTCGAGGCTGCGTCAGCCGTCTGTTTTTTCAAAAGATGGGGGACGGAGGACGGAGGGGGGGGGAACAAGCGATTTGGCTCTGCCTTTTAACAATCCCAGTGTGATTGGCTTTAAAACCGTCTGCGCGGCGTTTGATTCTGGCAGCAAGTCACACGCCGCTTTTCTTTTATGCTGTTTCTTTTTGAGGACAGCCAGGTTGTTTGCATGAATGAGTGGGCTGCAGCAGCATCTCTGCCTCTGACAAGGCATCAAGCATGACTTCATCAAGGGCATTACATCATGAGAGGATGCACACTGGGTATCCCTAATGCAATCATTCATTAGTCCTTCAAGATAAGAGTCATTGTAATTTTTGTTGGGGGGGGGGGGGGGGGCACAGAGAGTATGTATAAGTTTGACTTTGTAAAACATTTATTGTTTGGCTTTACTTAATGGATAGGAAGAGATTTTTGTAGTTGAATCCTTTACAACTTTCTCCTGTTTAATAAGGCAGTTGTTTTAGTATTTGCTGCTAGCGAATGAATTGGAATTGAAAAAGAAAATGTTCCAGTAGATGTTCTTCTAACACACCCTTCATTTCTACTGTTTTACATATGAGGACATATTTAATAAAAAAATAAATAAAAAAGATTTGGTCGTAGCTTGACACACCAGATTCCGCACAGTTATTATTCCCTGACCAAAAATGGAACCCCAAAATGGAAAAAGCTATTTGTGAAAATACGAAATAGTCCTTGGCTCTTTCTGTAGAATTTGTAAGGGAAAGTAGTAGTTAGGTGCTGCTAATTTATTCACTTAAGTGATCGTCACCAAGCGTGTGAAGAAATTTCTACCAGCAGCAAACTTCACATCGATGATCCCAAGCACAGCAGAAAATCTACAATGGAAAGACTAATAAACAATCACTGGGTGCAACGTTCCTGTCAAAGTCTGGACCTGATCTAAGAGATGTCCCCAATGATGTGAGACTGAAAGTCATGCTATTCATTTCGGTTCAATTTAATTAAATTCGCTGAATCAATCCCAAAGAGAAATTAAGCGTAGCCATAACTCGTATCATCCAGGTGGATACACTATCCACTGGATAGTGATGCAGCAGCCAGCCTCTGTTACTGTATGACAGTCTTGTGACTGTCGTGACATGCTAACAGCTCAGTTTCCATTTAATTTCAGTGTCTGTATGGTCAGAAAGTCGGCCACCAAAACTTTGGAGTTTGCAATATGATTGTTATTTTTGTGTCGTTTCTTTTAGCAGTTATTGGTGCTGCGTCACCACAGGCGAGGAGATTCAAAGGGTTTGGTTGGTTCGACATAGTGCAGTGTGAAAGCAAACCACACCAGCTGAAAATGTAACAAATGTTGCAATTTGGGTCCCCAATCGAACCGAGTCTACCAGACTATCAGGTGTGAACCCCTTATTGTAATAGTTCTCAATTTTGTCCAGACAAACACTTATCCTGCTGGGAAGCCCATTGGCTGAGTGCATGTCTGGAAAATCCTCCATCTATTTATTTTATTCTACTTATTTGAGATTTATTCGAGGTTCTCAAATAAGTAGAGAAAAGTTCCAGTTGGGGAAACACTGACATTCCTCTCCCCCAATGACTTCCACATTATAAGGCATTCACTAACCAGAGGAGAGAGGCAACCAGGAAGCATCCTGATGAGATATCAAAACCTCCTGTACTGAACCCTTTGAATTTTTTGCTCCATCCTAGACAACAACATACATGAAATCTTCCAGTTGAGGAAGAGGCTGACCTGGATGGAGAAGTCAACCTTTCTTTTTTCTGGTTGAAAACCATGATCTTACTCTACCTCAACCCTTCACACTCAGCTGCAGGGGAAGGGTGCTGAGGGTCATAGCTTGAAGGCACCAAGAGAACCATATCATCTGAAAAGGACAAAAATGAAACCCCTAAAGTCTCAAACCAGACCCCCATACTCTCTGCGACTAATTTTCCACCCATGAACCTCGCAAACAGGATCAGGGACAAGGGGGCAGCCCTGACGGAGTCCAACCAGTGCTTTGAACAAGCTCCACTTTGTCCCGGGAGTTGGGCACAGGCTCTTGCTTGCGGACACACTTTAGTGATGCTGAGGTGAACACAAGAGGGATACTGTCCTCCAGCAGTTTTGGTGATGCAAAACATGGGCTTGGGAATGCTGGTACCAGCTGGAAGTCTGTGGGAATCCAAACGCAAACACTGGCCTTGCTTTTTACGCAGCAGCACAGGCTCTGAAACTCCTCTTGCAGCTGTTGATGATGCCGCACAGGAGGAGACGAGGGAACAGTTGGGGAGCTGGCGGGGGTTCACTTATGTCCTGGCGCCTTCTTTTTTCCCCCCGTTGTCTCAAATTTCCATAAAGGTCTTGACAACATTCGGACACGGATTTCGAGGATAATAGTTTTACCCTCACCTTTTTTTCCCCCTTCTGTCTCTCTTCAAGTGTGTTCACACTAACCTCTTTTCTGTCTGTCGCTCTCCCAGTGATGGCCTCCGCTGTGCAGCTGTGCCGGTAATCCTGCCGGTGTGTGTAAGGGAAGAAGAGGAGACGCCTTGAAAAGCAACCTTCCTAAAGGCAGAGAGGGGGTGGGAGGAAACACCAGCACCAGCAGAAACAAATGCCACCATGTACAGCGTGGAGGACCTCCTCATCTCTCATGGATACAAACTGCCCAGACATGCCGCCTCCTCCACCCCTACGCCAGTCCCCGCATCGTCATCTGCCCGTCAACCACCCTCGTCCTCGCCACCGTCCTACAGCAAACACCACGAAATCCTGGAGAACAGGTCCGGCCCCAGGACAGTGAACGGCTACGAGCGGGGGCCCGCGTCGGCCATGGGGAACAGCGGCGGAACAAGGCAGCCCCAGGTGTACGTCGGCGGCTGCCCCAGCAACAACAATGAACCCAGGGAGGGGAACCAGCCGAAACGAGACGGTGAGAACCGGGGCCAAACCGATACCCACTCCTTGGGGGAGTCGCTGACGTCGGACAGCGGGTAAGACCTGATGCTACGATGGCTTCCTGTACTGTAAAAACATATTTCTGTATGTGATTTTCATAAACGGTGTGGTTTTCTTTATTTACATATTTGTTAAAACTGTTCACCGTATCCTGACAGTACAACATGACATAGATATCTGTGAAAAATTAGAGCTCCTCTGCCTCCTCCCTGTGATCCTATTGCCATCTGCAGGGATGCACCACTTGGATAGAAACAGCCAATCATAGAAAAGAGGAGGGTCTTAGCATTGTTAGTCATGCTCATGCACGCGTTGCTCAGTGTGCTAATGGTGGAGAAACAATGTACTGTTTCAGGAAAACTGACCGTCGTCATCAGCAGCCAAGCTAACCAGCTTTAGCATTCCTATGTTATGGAAAATTGTAGCATAATTGAGCAAGGCGGAGACTATGATCTGAGTTTTGTAATAAACAATTATTCAATTAATCACCTAATAAATTAAAATGAGCTTGATAACTACTATACTGATAATTTATGTTTTATGAAGGGTAGTTATGTTTACAGAGACAAAATTAATCTATTTTATCTATTTTTTCTTTATGATTTGGGTTGTGTGTGTGTGTTTTACTTATTGTTTTTGTTGTTGTGTTTTATTTTGGATGCTTAAAAAACCTTCCAGGTCCAGTGTGGAGTTTTTGTTACAGAATTAATTATTGATCTTGAAGAAATGCTGTCATTAGCTGGAAGGTCTGTCGACATGTTACTTGAAAATGATCTCCAAACAACATTTATTTCAATAGTTATTGGGACAATAACAATAGATTGTAGAATCTATTGTTGTGACAGGCTCAAGTGTGAGGATGATGACTGGCTCCGATTGGCTGTTTCAGAGCCAAACAGCTCTGATTGGCTGTGTATTTCTGCAGATGGCTGTAGGACCACAGGAAGGAGGCGGAGCTTGATGTTTTTCAGATGATCTGTCTGACATTAAATGTCATGACATACGGACAGTTTTTATAAATATCTAGAAAAAAAATTGTTTATAAAAATTACATATATAGTTTTAATTACTGAACACTAATTTTGTATGACAGACTAACACAAAGTAGGGCATAACTTTTATTTAACTTTAGCAAAAGTATTTAACTTTTTTTATTAAAAGTTAACAATTGTGGCATTCATTTATTGACCCAACTCTGTTTTCTAGAACCACTTTTGCTGCAGTCTGTATTTGCTTCGCATGTCTGAATACTTTTTATCCATTCGCCCTCCTAAATAGGTCAAGCTCAGTCCGACAGGATGCAGGGTGCCAGAATATCAATTTAAAATCCTTGGTACTGACTCTGAAGTGGATTTAGATTGACTCATGCATACATTTTGATCTAAACCTTTCCACTGTAGCTCTGTGTGTTCTGAATTGCTCTCCTGGTGGAAGGTAAACCTCCACCGCAGGATTAACTTTAGCTCCATGTTTAACTCTGATCTGTTATACATCTCCACACCATGGTGATGATTTCACAGGAGGAATGCTGTGTTTCAGGTGATGTGCTTTGTCAGCTTCCCTCCATATGTAGCCAGAAAATTTAATTTTGGTCTCATCTAACCAGAACGCTTTCTTCCATTGCTAGTGGCAAAAATTGTAATGGCTTTCTTTCCACAAATGCTTTCATCTCGCCAATTTTTACATAAAAAACAAATTAGCAGAGTGCACATCTAATAATTGCAGATTGTCCCAGCTGAGCTGTGGATATCGGCTCCTCCTCCAGAATAACCTGGACCCCTTGGCTGCTTCCCTAATTAGTTCTGTTTTACCTGGCCAGCCAGTGTACATGGAAGGCCAAGTGCAGATGTACTGTGGTTTTCCCATTTTTGAGTGATGGATTGAGCAGGGCTCTGTTGGATGTTAAAACTTTGGAAAATTGCTTTTAAACTTCACCACAACTGTATCTGACCTGATTGATGAGTTCCTCAGACTTCTAAGAGAGCATAAAATGATTGGCAGCAATAGCTCAGCTGTTGGCCTTGTCTTTGACTGCACCACAGCTACACTTCTAAAAGAGAAACAAATCTGAGACAGAACATAAAGTAATAATGGCAGCACTCACCATCCTCTGTTGCTCTGCCATGACAGAGGTTTGACTGACAGACCCGTCCACCGCTTCTTCACAGCCACTCCACTGCAACTAATCAGACCAGTTCTGCAGTGATTCATTGAATGATTTGAGAGCCTCTATTATTAAAATTCCTCCAGGCAAATCATCTGCCTCGAAGCTTTGTTAAAGTATGTTTCACTACTTAGCACTGTGCGCTATGGTCGAACGATTATTTGTGTTGCGCAACGCAGGCGGAAGACATTTACTAATTAGGTGGCTTCTTATGGCAATTGATTGGTTGGAATTGTATTTAGGAGTATCAGAGTAAAGAGGACATGTCTTTAAAAACTTTGATAATTGACAATATTCCTTCTGTTTGGTCTGGTGGTTGTAATATTACAGATAATAGAGGCGTGTGGGTACTTCACATCATGACGCAAAACTTCTTAACACCCCAGCTTGATCCGTCGCTCACTTCTAAAATTCACCCTTGTGCGTAAACTCCTCTCATTACTTTTCTCTTCTCATCTCTCCTCTTCTTCTAAGGCCGTTTTTTTATTTTTTAAGCAGGAGAGGAATAATATATGCTCGTGTGTTAATCTCCCTTGTGGGACCTCTTGGAATTGTAATCACAGCTTTTGGGCAAACCCGCGCTGCTCTCCTCAACCCCCCGTTTCAGCGCGCCCCACGTTTACACAGGTTGCCAGGTTTGTCAGAATTCCTCCCCGCTTCCGTGTTTTCCACTCACATAAACCAATATGCCTAACTGGCTCCCGGCGTTTCACACGTAATGCACCTGTCTCCATAATGGATACGTCATGAATTAAACAGCAGTTATATAGGGAATATTTAAACATGCAGATGGAGGATTGGCTATATTTAGCCTCTCAGATAGGGAGACGCTGGAGTGTGGGATATTTTCCAGGGATGTTGCCCCACTTTAGCCAGTCTGGGACTTTTATAGCAAAGCTGTTGATCTTGTATATTTGCATCTGTTCACTGTAAATAAGACTAAAGTCAATACAGCTGTTTTCTTGTCTAGATAATTAGTCCGGGCTGCTGGATTTATTTCCCCCCCAAAATATGTTGTTAGGGCAAATTTGAGTTTTTCCTCAACAAACTGCTACCGAGGCAGACTCCTGAAATGTGTCATGTAACCCATAATTAGCTTCGGTGGTTGTGCGTTTTCTCAGCTGTTTTGTTGTATCGTGTAGCTGGGATGCCGTTGCTGTTGGGAATGTGGGAATTACAGACATATGTTCCGCAATTTCAATCTGTTGTTTGTTCATCCATCTTCGGCCCCAACGTGTTTAGCCTGGCAGCTTTGGTTTAGATAAGGACCAGACCTATCTTTACACTCCCTCCAGACCAGTTCTGTTTAACCCAATTAGACTGATGATGATGGCAACTCATCATTAAATGTCCTCAGATTTACCAGACTGTTGTGGCCCCATTCCGCCCCTACCCTCCTCTATCCTCCTCTTCCCTCCCCAATCTCTTCCAGTAAACATTCATTGGCCGGTAATGATCGCAGATGGAAATGTCAAGGACGCTCGGCAGCCGAGGCCTCTGGAGGATGTGCACATGTGCGCTTGCGTCTTGTTTACATTTCCAGTCAGTCTGGATCACCAGGAACGGTCTGAAACGACTGTGTCGCGTTGTTGCCCATGCGGCCCGCGGTTGAGCGTCATCGGAGTGAAATTTGGCTCGCTGTTTGAGGCGGGGAGCGAAAAAATGAAATCGCGACAGAAAGGCCGTCAGTGAAACAGCGTCTGAAGCCCTGATGTGTTCAGGACGGCGGTGTAGGAGTAACAGACACAGTGTGTCATTGTGTAATGTGTTCACTGTGCTCCATAGGAAAACTCAATTACCTAACATTACACGGCTATTTATAGGCATCTGTCTCCATCTAGTGGGACAGGATTTCTGTTTTTTATTTTATTTTGTTTTTTTCCCATCTGTTTATGTTTCTGAGTATTTTGTCAATATGATGGTACCTGGATTGCTGTGAAAATTTGTTGTTCTCTTATGGACTTTCTTTTTTATTTGTCACATTTAAATGTTTCAGGTCATCAAACAAATCTAATATATATCTAATCTAATAGTCAACTTGAGTGAATACAAAAATCATATTTGGCATATAAAGCATTTGTTTAACAACTGAAAGCAATTGTGCTATAAAATGGCACCTTATGCCAGGAAAGTACATAATACTGCCCCTTTAAAGGAAATTAGCTGTCCAAATAGGAGTGGGCGATTTAGATTTACAGTTCTATCAAGATATTTTGTGGTTCTATTGTGATAATGACAAAAGTGATTATAAAAACTATTTATTACTTATTTTTTAGGTCACTGTATGACTGTGACTGCATGATAGTAATCATTATTATTTTATACTATATAGTATATAGAATAAAAGTTTGTTCAGTATAACTTAGGGCTGGAAGATATGGCTGAAAAAACTTACCACGATACTAGCATTTCATATCAATATCAGTAATTATTTATACATTTTTTGTTTTAAATATCTGAAATGCCAAACTGATTTGAGCTTTCCTGTTTCAGAATGCTGTGCAGTTCTGGATCAGAGTTCAGTGAAATTAATTAATATTCTATCAGAATATTGATACTGATCTATTGCAATATAAATTGTTACTGATGTATTGTCCAGCCGTAGTATAGCTTTATTATTTCTTTTTTCTTTTGCATTATTGTTGTTTTCTAGGTATTCATTTTATAATGACTACTATCAGCACTGACTAAAGATTCTCACTAAAAAATCTTACAGAGTGTCTATAACGGGCGTATGAAACCTCTCGAATCTTGTCCACTTTTTGTTCAGTTCACAGAAGGCATTCTGACATTTTCATTTATTTGGCTTTCCTTCAAGGTTTTGTGATGGCAACAGAGGCCCACAGCCACAATCCAAGGATGTTTCATACTGGAGGAGGAGAGGACAGGATTTCAGCGTGCTGCTGGACTACGCTGACATCAGGGAACCCCATGGAAAGGGACAGGGAGGGTACAGCAGGCCAGAAGGGCCTCAGCAGGCCAGAGGTCAAGAGCTCTCTGTGGAGGACCGTCAGAGAGCAGCTCAGGAAAGGCAGCGCTGGGCAGCCCACGCCCAAGCCCAAGCCCTGGCCCAGACACAGGGCCGCTCTAGAGAAAGGGAGGCCGCCCTCCAGCAATGGAGGATGGCAACTGAGAGGAAATGCCAGAGCCTGGGGACGGAGGAGTGGCACCCAGCTGTGAGCTTCGGCCGTCAGATGTCTCAGAGCGAGGCGGAGCGTTGGGGACAGGAGCAGCAGCGACTCCATGCCAGAACGCCGGAGGGCATGGTAGTCCACCCCAGGACCAAAGCTAAGTCCCAGTCTCTGCCCAGAGTGTTGCAGCCCGAGAGCCTGCAATACGTGGACATAGCATTGTCTGGTAAGGAAATGTTCAGGCGGGTCAACGGCCACCCGCTGACCCACCAAGACTTTTACCGAGCACCTCGCTGGCCAGAAAACGGGAGGCCGGCCAGTGCCAACCAACTCTCAATCACACCAAAGGCCCGCTTCACCCGACCCCCCAGACCTCCTTCTTACGAGATGCACCAGCAGATCAGGGGAAGCTGCGAGATTCTGTCCGGCAGAGAGTCAGTGACCCCCATGGCAAGAGACAGAACTCCCATCCCCACATCGAGAAGTAAAGACCCTCAGTTGGACTATTTTGCACAGGATTCTGGGCCTCCGGGGTATATCCCTCCTCCGTCTTATAAAAGAGCTCCAATAATGGGAGGGGCGTTCCGAGGATATGGAGATGTTCCTTTTGAGTACAGGTTATTATCGCCTTTTTTCATAAGACATTTGCATTCTATTATTAAACTTAAACATGGGAGAGCTAAGTTTAAAAGAGCCACTGTTGGATTTAAATGTCTGAAAATTATCACAAAAATAACAACAGACACTGTTTAAAATGATATTTTTGTCAGGTATTTGGTTAAAACTTTAGGACCTGACTTAATTGTCTGTCATCTGTTTTATTTAAATTTGGTCTCATTCTCATGAAAATTCATTTATTAAGCAGAAACAAGGATCATAGTTTAGTTTTATCATATAACATCTCAGCATAGTCCTTTCTCATTCAAGATATTTGAATTAGCTTAGTAATAATTTCAAACATATGTTTTTGCCCCTTAAGCCTCAGTCTGTGTCTAACACACATGAACATCATTCATGTGTGTTAACCTCTGCCTTTCACTAACAGACAGGATGTTTTCTCTACAGCCTAACCAGTGCAGCGGGTTCTACATTATCTTCTCAGAGAAGAACAAAAGGAAAAGATCTCAATATAAAACTTGAAGTAAACCTAAGATGGTCCAATTCAGGGTATTTTAATAGATTGACACTAGAGTCCCCATGAAATGCAAATCCTATCGACTGTTGTTAGTCTGCTATAAGTAATTTTGTAATCTGCTGCACCCATAGTGTTGATTAGCAAAAGATCCTGCTAGCTAACACTGTGGTATTAGCTATAGCAGCATCGAATGGGTTTCAAAAATCCACATCCGATTTGTCAAGTGTCCTATAATTTCATGGCTTCCTACACTTGAAAAGGAGGACTTGAAGACTTCAGGAATTCACTCAATCTTTTTTATTTTCACCAATGAGTGAGAACCAATGAACAGAACAGGTGAAAAACCTACAAAACACATACAAAATATTTTAACATACATTTTTAGACATTTGGGTCAAAGTTAATAATTTATCTTAATGACTAATTCCATTTTTAACCTTAAACATACATTTCTCTTACAATTTTAACCATAAATTCACAGTATTAAATTATTAAATTTCATGTCTGGTTGAATTTGAATCAAACAAATCCACACATTTTAGAATTACATTTTTTTTCTTTTCCTTAGGACATGAGGTTTTCCATTAAATATTAGTTGCTGTGAGTTTAACATACATTTAGTGGAACCAAACTATAAAACTAGCAATGCAAACTGTTACTTCAATAAATTCTTCATTTCATTTCTCAAATGCAAAACTACAGTCAAATTACATTCAATTAAGCCCAGTTAGTGGCTTACCGGTAGTCCTTATAAGTCCTTTTCCATGAAATGCTGCTTTGGAGGCTGTGTTTGCCTTCCTCAGCTCTGTTGCAAAACCAGTAAAGTGGTTAGTGGATTCCTTATATACCTGAGTTGAGGGTGCTGCTGATTGGGCCAGATTTCTTTCACCTGCTGAGAAGTGCTGCAGAGTGGCACACTAATGTGTGTATGTGTGCACACACAAATGTCTCTTCATGCACCCACATCTGAACTAATGAGCAGATCTGCACAACACGATTTGAAACATTTTGGACCAGTTCCTAGTGCATTCCTCATAATACATGCATGTATCAAAGTGATGTAAGTGAATTATCAGACAATTTAAACATAAGCCAATAAAATTTCAAAAGGCCAAGATTAAAAAGCAGGCAAGCAACTTGTTCTATTTGTCCAACTGACGAAAACTGCATTAAACTATCTTAAGAGCCAAATTGTCAGTCATTTCAATCGACTAATTCAGATGAAAACATTGTCAGCTGTAACAAGTTGTGGGTTTATTGCATAAAGATAAAAAAATACAGTAGTCCAATCAGATATTTGAGACGGAAACATTTTTTTTATTAATAATCTTTAATTATTGATGCTTTATATGTCTAAATGTGCAGCAGAATAGTGCTACATATTTATTCAAGTGTATCTGTTCATAAAACCGTTGTATTGATTTTTATGTTTTCTTTGTTCCTTTAACTTTTAGGTACAGAGGGGATATGTATCCACAGGTACAAGTGGCTCCTGATGGATCTCATTGGTTCATCAGGCATCCAGCTTGTTCCTGGCCTGGTCCCCACAGAGACAGAAGTGCATCCAGCCAGAAGCAGCTTTACCCTGTGTATTCGACCCAGGAGCATTCAGGAGGAGGAGTTCAGTATATCTCCTTTGATGATCCTCGCATTCGTCACATTTCCTCAGCTCTGGGTGGTAACTCTCTGACGGACGCTGACAAAATCCGCCACATCCGTAATGAGCTTCCCAGCGTCACCGTATCAGAGCCTGCACCCGACGACAGTGCCTTTTTGCCCCCGCCACTGGGGCCTTTTGTCTCTGCCAAACTGGCAGGTGAAAATAACCAGACGTCTTCTAGCAATGTGGACAATGAAAATAAAAGGTGGCGAAGTGATTTGCACAAAGACTCTATAAGTAACTTCCGAGCACCTGACCAAAACTGCAACAACAGACATCTCAACACTCTACCATCGCCGTCGTCCCCCTCTTCAGCTTTTCAGCTCCCATTAACAAGGACCTTTTCTCGTCAGGGGTCCAGTTCGGACCAGGTCTTTGCAGAAACTATCACACAAGTAAAGACAATTGTTCCAGAGTCAGGACAAGAAATCCAAAGGAACACCAAAAGAAGAGTGAGTGAAACCATTTTTTGCCTCGTGTCCGTCCCCGTTCACACGCCGACAAACATTAATAAAGGCTTAGCAGCTGATCAGAACAATAATGAGGCAATGCCAAACCTGACCGTTACGAACACTGACACTTTTGCTGTAGGTCTCAAAGAAAGCCCCAACATCCGTAGCAAGTCTGTGAATGAGATACCTATCAAGTCACACTACTCTCACTACCACACTACCAGCACGTCCTCAATGAGGAATTACAAAAGAGCTCCGTTAAGAAAGGAGGTCATAGACGCCTGGGTACTTCAAGCAAATGAGGACAAAGAGTTAGGCTATGGTGGATCTTGGCCTGGAAACCAATACCGTAACCAGGAAACCCAAACAGGCTCACCCGTGACAGGTTTTAAAAGTCCAGAAACCCAAAGCCCCACCAAGAGACAGGAGGCTATTCATTCAGCCTCAGATACAACTATGGATAGTGCCTCCTCTTATGGATACCCAATGACGGGTCAAAAGAACCTTCATCTTTCCAGTAACAGCGCCTTCTCCCGTCTTAGCCTAAGCCCAACACAAACAGAATCACTTCAGCACACACAACAGGACTCATCATCTCCTACCAAGACACATAATCAGGGAGAACATCAGTTATCTTCTCCTAAGAAGAGCAGTCCACCTGAAAGTGAAGAACAACTGGTCTTTGGGCAATTTCTCTTGAAGCCAGTGAACCGACGACCCTGTGACGCAATTGGTGAATTGGAGACTATTAACAAAGAGATGGAAGATACGATTAGCAAAAGACCAAATGTGAGTCGATTTAAAAATGACAGTGTGGATGAAAGACTGGCTTGTTTTAAATCAGGAGAACATTTCACTGGTGGGCCAGAACCAGGCCGGGAAGCAATTAGTCTCCCACCAATGCACATCGAAAGGCCCAATAATATAAAAAAGCGATCAAAGTCCTTTGCCTCTAGTGCTGATCTAGAATCGATGGAAATGCGTGGAACTTTCTCCAAGCCACAGGCCAATAACATCCCACTAACAAGTAAGCAGCCCCCTCTTCCCAAACCAACCCGAAGCAACAATTTTCTCTTGTCTTTTGTCCCCCCTTGCAGTGATTCAAACCATCTCTACAGGCAGGACATCCCAGTTCCTCAAGAGTCCTTGTTGAGGGATGTGGGGCTTACTGTCTACACAGAAACTCCTGGTGGTCCTGGAGAGCCAATGCAGCGCTCACTTTCAGTCCCATCTCCACTCAATCATAAAGATCATAGTCAGTCCATGACAGCTCTTGTGAGAAGTAGTGGCATCTTTGAGCACAATTCAAGAGAAGAAGTTGATCGTAACTTGAAAGGACACTCTAAATCAGACCTCTCACCATACGGTGGTGAGTCAAAGGTCTGCGGAATAGACAGGGAAAGTTGCATATCGCCTGAAAAAGGCAACTCGCTACATACTACAAGACGGACAATGGAGGTGTCTTATGCGTTTAGAGATGATGATAATGATGAAAGATATGCGCTCTCTGAACCTCTAACATATAAAAATGACTCAACAATAGCAGATAAGCACTTAGAGAGCCTACTTATTCAGGAAAAAGCTAACACTTTGCCTACGGAAGACCTCAGCAACCTGTATGAGGTGAAATTTGCAAAAGGAATCCCTGAAAATGAGTCTATAGAGGAGAGGGCTGCAAGGATCTTAGGTATTACTGTTCCAGTTGAGGCTTTATGTGTTGAAGACAAACAGTCTGATGGCGACGAGCCTGAAATAGACACTGCTTTGGTTGACAAACAGCTAAGTTCCAATGAAGAAACACAGCAAGTAACAAGAGCGATTGTGCAAGTCCAAGAGGGATCCCTGATGGTCCAGGGACCAGATATGGAGGAGATCAAGGAGACAGGGTCTAGAGTGGTGCAAGAGGAAGAAGACAGACTAAAGCACACAAATGACCACAGTGATGGCCAGCAGAATCAGGATATAGAAACTCCATCAGTTCTAGACATCCCCGAGTTCCCACCAAGTAAGCTTCCTCTGTCCCTACCCGTCACACCAGACAAGACCTTATCACTGAGCATATGTAGTGGGGAGAAGAAAGGGAGAGGCGGAACATGCAAACTTATTGAATCGCTGCAAGATAAGCTGAACTGTTCTGCAGCTTCATCTGCTGCTGCTTCGACTGGGTTGACTACAGACAGAATGGCCCGTTTTAAAGAACTGGACTCTGTGTCTAGAATAAGACGCCTTAGCCTGAAAACCCCAGAGCCTGTACAGGAACCAGAATCTAAAGTAGTAGAAGATCTAACAATGAAAGTTTGTAACGAGACAAGGGAGAATGTTGCGCAGCAAGGCATTGACAAGGAGGAGCAGGAAGAGAATCGAAAAATAAGTCAAGAAGAGGAAAGCCAGGAAGAATGTGTCAACTTAAAGAAGTTTGAAGAACCAAAAGAAGTGGCTGATGAAATCTGTAGGGAAGAGCAAAGACATTTAGAGGTGGTACATGACATGACCGATGAAACTGGACAAAAGGCAAGCATCGAGATGATTGAAGAGCATTTTAAACATGAAGCTGAGGAAAGAATGATGGAATTGAGAATTGTAGAAGATGTTGAAAACACCTCGGAGAACGTGCCAGAAGCATTGGTATGTACAGCTGAGACTACCAAACATGCAGAGGAAGGAAAGTTACCAATACCAAAGCAGCGCACCAAGCTCCAGAAGCCTCCTCTGCTTCCTAAACCTCGCAGCGTTCCCAAGAGAGAAATCACTCTGCCACTGAGCTTCAGTACCGGAACCTGTGGCACCTCCGATGTGGAGGATGAAGAAATGCTCTCTGTCTCAGGTGGGTGTGAAAATCATTAGAGGATTATGACTTTTCATACATACATGTCCCCATCATAGTGAGTCATCCATTATAAAAAACATAAATATGTCATGTTTGTTACTTTACATGTACTGTATATGATATTACCCATTCTCTTATATAACGTCAGTGCTCTTTGCCCAGCAGCTTGGGTGGATGCATTGTCATCTTGAAAAATAGCTTCATCATCACCAGACCTACTTTAGATTAATTGAGTTAGTAAAGTGTCCAAAGGTTCAATGCCCTTCCTGCAGAAGTAATGACTGCCATCTGTCCTACTCCGTTGTCTGACGTGCAGTCTTGTATTATTAGTGGCTGTGGAAATGTGCTTGTTTTTTGCATGCAGTCACTGTTATACAGTGCTGCAAAAATGTTAAGAGAAACGTGCTATCCCAACCCAACCTGGCCTTTTGTGAAAAGTAGACAGTTGACAGGGAGCCTTTTATATCACTGTGGAGGATTATTGGCCCACTCCTTTTTGCAGAATTGTTTTTATTCAATAAAAAGCATGAACTTATTTGATTGAAGTTATCCCATAGCTTCTAAGTCATATTCAAGTCCAACCTTTGACTAGGCCAGTCCAAAGCCTTCCCATTGCATTGTGGTAAGCTATTTAGAGGTGGTTTTGCTTGTGTGCTTCAGAATATTGTCCTGCTGCATGGTGGCTTGACAATTAGGGGTATACGAGCCAGTTTAATGCTGTACTAGTTAAGTGTTGATCCGTTGCTGATTTGTTATGACATGCTGAGCGTGCGTACCGTACGTTGTTCCGGGTGTGTAAAGTCAATCCCAGGGGTCTTTTTTGAAGAGCAAATTCAGAATTTATTCTGTTCAAATGAAACCAGTTGTGCACAAATCCAGTTACTCCGCATGGCAACAGCATTAAAAATGACTCCACCACAGCTGTCAAAAACTTGTATGCCCTTCCGGGTTCAACACCTGTCTACTACCTGTCACCCATTGGCTTATATACTGGAGGCCACAGCCCCATCTAGTGACCACACCCAAAAATACACATATTTGGCTCCTATAAGGGGTTTTTGCAAGGGAGCAGAATTCATTGTTCCATTTGTTACAGCAAGTTGTCCAGGTCTCAAAGCAGCAAAACATCCGGAGCATCACAGAACACCACCATGTTTGACTGTTTGTGTGAGGTTTTTTGTCTGAAAAGTGGGTTAATTTTACACCTGGTTCATTTTGCACTAAACTAATCTTTTAGTTACGGGAACCTGTAACTAAAAGATTGGCATTCTGTTGGCCGGCATTTGCAAAGCAGCCAATCTGAAAGCGCCATTCACTCTCCTTGATGCGGATTGGTTGTATCCAAAAGAGCAACGATGAGGAAGACTGTTAAATAGGCAGTTCAGAGTGTTTCTAGAGGTAATCTCGAGTATTTTGGGAGTTCATGGGTGGGTGTAGTCCTTAGTCATTGCGAGTACCAGAGGTTCACCATATGTTAAAATTCAAACAAAGATGCTGAGCCTAGCTAAACCACTGCTTGGCTAAAGTAGGAAAATGTGGAAAGGTAAACAGAAAAACTAGTGGGCATGTTCTATGTTGGCCCCTTTGACATTGCATCATTGAGGTCATCATAGCAAACGTTTACTTTGGAAAGCCTGATGATCTGTGTATACCTAAACCCAGAAGCAAGTGGAGTATTAATATCCAGGTCAGTGTGGACAGGCCCTGAATCCTGCTAATATTTGCTACCACGAAAAGAGAATCATAGTTGACAGTGTCTGTTTTATTTTTTCTCCGACGTTTTACTGAGTTAGCCTCGGCATGAAATGGAAACACACTTTTCTGTAGATGAAATGAAATAAAAACAAATCTGATCTTTTTAGATGACTCTTGGACCCAATCTGACCAAGCTGTGACTCCAGCTCTCTCTCTCTCTCTCTCTCTCTCTTTCTCTCTGTAACAAAGCAAACACTGTTGAACTCTTCCTTTCAGGTCCCATTTGCTGAAAGTCTGCCCTCGTTTTCAGGGATGCCCTCTCATCTCTTCTTTCCTCTCCTTTTCTCATCAGACTCATACGACCCCAGTCGAGTAGAAAGGGTGTGACCTCCAACCACTGCCTTCACCACTGCGGAAATCTGTTTTTCTCCCATTAACAGCTTTTTTACCACCGACAAAGACTTCCATCTCGCCTCGTAGCTCAGTCGGCTCTCCCTCCCACCTCCTTCCAACATCTCCAAGAACCGACTGTCCTGGTGCTGAAAGAGCATATTTACAGCCAATAAAAGCTACAGCTGGGTGCTGCTTCTTTAGGTCGTATCAGACATGTCACCCCGTCGTCTTCGCCTCTAAAACAAGAGGCAAGAACTCAAGCAAGTGGACTTCCTCCTCTCAGAAGTCGTCTTTCCGTTTCAGAAGAATGTGTGTCGTTGATTCCCGTCCGCACTTCTTGGGAGCTTCCTTGTCGAAACCTGAATGTAAGAGTGCTTCTGTTTATCGAGCGAGCAAAAGAAATGTAACAGAAAAAAAAACACACACGCCCACAAGGTGACAGTATTGCATTACAATCAGTATTAACCTACACCAAATGTAAATAAAAGAGTTATAAGATTTTATTAAGATTATAAAGAAAAAAATATCAATCTAAGACAATAAATTGAAATGTATATTTTCTTATGTATGTTGAGAGATTAGATTTGTTTTTCAAAGTGTAATCCTTACGTGTATGAGCAGTAATAAAACTCCTAACCGTTTTTGTTCCCCCCTCCTATACGTGTGTGATCGAGAATGTACTAAGAGTTTGGGTTGCAAAGAGAAACACTGTGGTCCTTGAATAGTTTCACTCAAGAGCAATATAGTCGTCATATACAGGGCATAATACCAGTAGTAAAGTCTATTTCAAGGAGCTAATCTCATTTGCTTTGAAGCTCTACCTTTAGGTACAAGTGTTAGATTTGCACTGCGGAGATTATTGGCTCCGTGTTATTCCCAAACACCTGGTAATCTCCTCACGTACTCGGAGATTACGCTCAGAGCGATCCCCCTTTGTTCGCTCGCAGTATCAGCAAGCCTCACTGTGTTAGAAATGTCTTTAGTTAAACCGCATACTGTTCCAAAAAAAAAAAAAAAGTCATTCCATGCGTAATGTGTGGCATTAAGAGATCTGTACATGCAGTTCCGCCGAGAAGTTTACATCTTAACTTTGGGCTTTTAATGATTTATTTCAACCAGGTTTTCCACCAGAGCGAATAACTTTAGAAAGGGATTTAGGTGCCTGGGTTTGAGTAAAAGGGTCAAATTATGTGTTTGCAGGCTCATATGTATCCACATACTTTGACTAATCTTTGGTTAAATTTACCTCAAGCAGAAACTTGTCATGGCCAACACCACGTTTTTGGCATAACTTTGGCCTCTTATCACCAATGGTTGTTTTCTAATTGATGTTAGGACATTAAAGGCGTTTATTGGTAGCCATCTTTCTTCCATTTCAAAATCAGTGTTGGTGCAACAAGCTACTGTCAGCAAGTTTCAGTCGTCTAGTTGTTATTTGAGATACATTTGTAGAATTTGGAACTACCTCTCTTTCTTCACACACCAGAACCACTGGCAGCAGAGCGACCGCATCGTGTTGCTGCCCCTTCTATGTTCAGTATCATATAATTGCGCAATTTGACATTTTCACTTAATGGAAACGCGGCAAGTTAAAAAAAACAACTAATTTTTGATGAAGGGTTTGGTGCTAGGATGAGGTGTTTTTATTTGGCAGTAGCGAAACTGCAATGGAAAGACTTTTCTCGCATCACATGATCAACAACCAGATGTAGCCGCTGGCACAAACCATGAAGAAGAAAACGGCAGGAAGTGGTAGGAGGATGATGGGGTAACATGTTTTATGAATATTGTGTGAATAAACATATTCACGTGTGATTTTGTATTTCTTAGTCAATGAAAACATTTCAATTTCAAAAGTTGTGTCTTTTCAACACAATTTCACAATATTTGTCAATATTTAGCGATACTGACAAAGTTTCGCCCACGTTTGCATTAGAAGCGCAGCTCAGTTTTTGTTTTGTCTGACCCTAAAATTCTCCAGAATTTATTTGATTTGTTCATGTGAGAAACTAGCGGGGAAAAAACAGCCATGTTTTGAAGGTGTTGAATATGCAGACTGGTATAATTCTTGGTTGGTAACCTGTTAATCAGTGGTAATGTAAAAATCTTTCAATTATGAACAGTTACACCGATAATACAGCAATATCCAGTTTGTGGTGGGTTTGAGTTTTGTTGGTGTCTGGGTTGTTCCTAACCAGTTTTCGTTGATCCGAGGGGTACAGTGACCCGGCAAACTGATTTGGAGTCGTATCCAAATAACTTACACACAAATTAAATATATTTGTTGGAACAAATAGTCTTAGAATGTCCAGTTGTGAATTTCTTTTTTTAAAGGTTGCATTGGCTCTAGAGGCCTTTATTTGATAGTGAACTGACAGGAAAGTGGATAACAAGAGAAGGGGGAAGACAATGCGGCAAAGGTCATCGAACCTGCAACAGCCACAACAAAGACTAAGACCTCCATATGTGGGTTGTGCTAAACCCCTGCACCACCACAGCAGCCCTAGTTGTGTAGAAATGACTCCGAAAAAACTTTCCAATTCTTGGTTGTTCCCTTGGACGTTTCCATTGTTCTTAGTATTGGTTTTCCGTTGAGTGCTGCCAAACAAAGACAGCATAGAACTTATGCACCTTATTTTCTTAAAAAATATTGAACCTGTATGTTGCATAAATATTCCACAGAGTGGCTACAATAAATCATTAAACGCCCAAAAAAGTGCTCTGATATTCAAAGCCCGCGATGGGTTTATGCAAACGTCCGACTGGAACTGTTGAGATTTCCTCGCCAGTTTGCTGCGTTTGTGTTGTTTTTTGCGGAAAGACAGAGATGTAGCGCTACAGATCGCAGTGTGCCTTGTACACACTGTCTCAGTGGAGATGTTCGTCTGTGTGTCCCCTGTCCAGTTTGGGCAGCAGCAACTCCATTTCATTTCAACAGATAAGACACGTGAAGTTGTTTAGGCAATAATAGTATTAAGCTAAAGACGCTTAGTAACGATGCTGTACAGAATCTTGCTGTTGGAATACTAGTCACGGTATCATAAGTTGATGCTGACATATCAGTATTGTAAAAGTTGCGGGTAGAACTGGCAGTTGGTTAGCAATAGAAAAAAAATTGACAAACATGCCAAACCGAACTTTATGCTATGCATTGAATTTTTTTTTTTTTTTTTTTGGATTTTTTTTTTAACTAGCAAAGTTCAAGGCTAAAATGCTATTATCCACTTTGCTTGTGCAACCATATCACTCTGTGATCCAGCTGTATTAAACTGTGTGGGTAAAACCTGTTTGGACCGGCGTGAGGCTCGCTTGGAAGCAGCTCTGTCCGCGGTTCACAACCAGGTTCCGTGCGGGTCCGGACTCCAGCTCAGTATTCCTGCACCTCCGTGCTCCAGGTGAGGCGTTATCCGGTTCATCCCCGTTAGGTCTTTTTGTACCGCGACGTCTTTGTAACATAATCTAGACAACTGGTGCACATCCTGCTTTGATATTTTCTATTTTCATACAGAAGTATGTACAGCTTTTTTTTGTAAGTGCCGCATTTCTCCTTCCCCCTCCCCCCCTCTTTTTATTTCGGTGCATGTAACAACGCAACAAGCCACAGAGGAGGTGTATTTGAATATAATAATTGCATTTGGTACAATATAGTCTATCCAATAAACAACTGTTATATTTCATACAATGTATATTTTATTTTACAAAATGTTAAGCTACATATTTAAAACAGAACAAGGTATTTTTAGATTATTGTGAAGGCGGAGGTGTTTTCGGAGGCACAGTATTTGTCCGTACTTGGTATGATTATTGAGGCTGATCAGAAATCGAGACAAATCTGTGCTGTTGTACCCGTGCTACAGACTGTTCATAAATAAAAGTCTTTGCATGAAATGTTTTGTCAGTGTGTTAGTTTCATGTCTTTTACAAAGAGTTTGAACTCTCAAAAACACTTTTTAACAATGACACACTTAGTTTACACTAAACTTAGTTTAGTGTAATGACTTTTGAAAGAATGTTGCAACCCTACCAAAAATATATCTATAAATAGTAAACAAGGTAGGGACAGATGGGTTCAGTTGGTTATTTCTTTGTTGCCTCTTTGCAATAAGTCTTTCACTGTTGAAAGGTCTGTGTATGATTATTTATATTTGTAAGGGAAATGAATTTATTAGTTGAGCAGCAGAGTTGGATGCGGGTTGCCAAATCCTTAAACAACTTGGGTGGAAGCAGTGTGAAGGTCTCAACCTCTAATTGGAAGAGCAAGGCTTGCTGTCATTAAAAGTGACATCAGGTCAGACTCGGAGACGTCCAGATGAGATTCTAAAGTCAGGGGCAATATCTCCACTCTTAGGGAGAAAACTCTTCTCTGCGCTCTCTTCCCCCACCGAGCGAAGTTGATCAGCAATTGCTTCTACATTTGGGGGAAGATGCTGGAATTGGCTGTCTGCACTCCTGACTTCAACCTCTTTGAAGACTTGTAGCATCAGCTTGGGCGCACTGGTTGTGCCAGTCTCACTTGCAAGAAATGTGCTGTTTGAAGAATGGGACTCCATCTCACTGTAGCATGTGACCAAGCTGGTGACCTCACTGCTTGTTACATGAATGGAGTTAAAAATCACTAATTCATCTTCCGATCCAATGAGTGTCACCAAACAAGAGTCAATGGCAGAATATGCTCCTTGGTATCGGTAAGTATTTGACTCAACTTTGCTGCTCTGCTCACAAATGTATTTTTGTAAAGCTTAATCTTAATTTCCCCATGGGATTAATAAAGTTTAACCTACCTACCTACCTTTAAAAAAAAACCACAATGGAGATTAAGACCTATTTTCCAAAAGTGACATGGCCAAACAGCAGCATAAGACCAGCCCCACATGATCACGCAAACGAGAGACACAGTGTTAAACATTATGGCAGTTAAAGGAGCCAAATGAGTTGATGTCTGTCTTTTAAAATTGATTCGAACTGCCCGAAGGTTAGAAGAGATAATTATAGTTTTTAAGTTCATGTAGACGTGTTTTCACTTTCTCACTGTCATAGTCATCTATGCCTGAAAGTCTTTCATATGCAGCTTTGATAATGTCATTGGTGACGCCTTCGCATGCATCTATAAGTCGCCTTGTGTCACTGCAGGGAGCAAAGATTTCCCTTATTCCTGTATATAGGTTTATGACACCATCTCTTTCTTTTTCTAAGATGTCCATGAGTGAAGCTATTTGACTGTTTATGTCTCCTTTTAATTGTTCTCGTGCCGTACATACATCTGTTTCAAGCCCTTTCAAGGTAAAAGCATCGACTCTCATGTCAACAAATACTCCTTATTTACATGAGGAAACACAAAATACTAGTAAGGCCATTTACAATAATCATTTTAAACTGTCATGCATATTCTTGACGATACTGCAGATCAGAGTGATCCAAAATGGCGTTTGTTTATGAGAAGTAAAGCTTAAAATAATGGTTGTAAGAAGTATTGAGAACAATGTCTATGGGGGTCGCCATGTTAGAAACCTGACGTCTCCGACCACATTTCTGACGTCAAACCAAGATCAGAGTTCTGACTTCCAAGGGAATTGGAATGCAGCGTTGGCTTAATGACATTTAGCAGAGATGTAGTCTGAAAAATAGCAAAACATGAAAATTTTTTTGATGTCCAATAAATGCACTTGCGTCCGTGCAGAGAAGCGCAAACTGCAACGGTGTGAGGTGTCTTCTTAACAAATACAGTCTAAAAGCCTGTTAGATAAGACGAACCTGGACTGACAGCACCACTGTCTAAATATGAGCATTACAAAAAGAGGGAGCTTTGAATGCTGCACGTCACAGAAGCCTGGAGTGTGTTTGGTTTCAGTCAAAAACGGGATAAAAGAAGCGTAAACATGATAAAATTCCAATTAAGAATACGGCTGACAGCGCCGCTCCTCCCCCACTGGCTGCAGCCCCGTATTTAAAAGAGCATCAAAAAGCTGAATCACTGCTTTGAACACTTTCAGAAAACATGTAGGTGGAGCTTTGATTCCTCTCCGTTCACATCAAAGTGTTGCAGCCTATATGCCACATGATTTATTATTTCTGATGAAGCTGTTAATGTGGAAGGAGCGGTCTTTAAATGCTACATCTTTTATGCGCTTTTATGCATGAGGCAAGTAAACTGAATACAGCAGCTTTTAAAAATGACTTTTGGCTTTTCAGCTTTTTGTGTGTCCCCCAGTATATCTAAATATTGCAGTGTAGTCTAGTTTTATTCTTTTATTTGGAGGTTAAAAGTTTATTGCCTTTTATTTCACATGATTGAAGCAACAGAGAAATGTTTCAACATGACTCCGCTGCCAATCATACGACATTCTGCATCATACCTGAGGGATTCAATCTTACATGGTAATATGAAGCACAGTAGATCAAGCAGGAGTGTGATCCAATATTCACTATTAAATATTATAGGAGTCCTTCCAAATTTATTTATTGAAAGTCTCCTTCCTCTCCCTTTCAAACTTGGCCGCATTAGCTCAGTTTCCATAACAATTGTGCGCAAAACTTTGTCTATGTTCCGCTAATATTGAAAATATTCAATTTCACAATTGCCATGTTTTTATTAAATATGAGTAAAAACCAC
The DNA here is from genome assembly GCF_003331165.1 of Xiphophorus hellerii. Classification (NCBI taxonomy): domain Eukaryota; kingdom Metazoa; phylum Chordata; class Actinopteri; order Cyprinodontiformes; family Poeciliidae; genus Xiphophorus; species Xiphophorus hellerii. The sequence goes on from NC_045692.1 coordinate 3,961,836, forward strand.
ACGTGGATAAGTTTGTTCACGTGACAAGTCGTTAAAAAAACCCCTCCTTCTACCACTTCCCGTCGTCTTCTCCGTCTTTTCCGCCAGAAGACGGAAAAGACGTCTTCGGAAAAAGCCGGTTGTCGATCACGTGACTCCCGTAATTAAAAAAAAAAAAAGTGTTTCCCTTACAGAATAAGTGAAGTATGCGCACTCACTTTGCTGTATCCATATTTTCTTAAATTAGTGCTGTCATTTGATTTTCTTTTTTAATTACCAGATTAATCACGTTCTGGCGCTGTGATTAATCAAGATTAATCACTATACTCAACTCTGTAAGCTTTAAAATAGGTATGTTTTTAAACAAATATTTAAAAAAATGTGCTATTGTCTCAAACCAAACGTGTGTTTTATTGCTCACACACTAGATTGCCTCAGGCTCGATAACGCCAAGCACTCTGTCAAGTCATTGCAGTTTATTTGAAGATTACTGCTGATATTTTCTGTTGGGTTGCGCCATCTGCTGGAGACAACGAGTATTTCAACTTTGTTTAGAAGAGCTCATCGATTGAAAAATGACGTTTTCTAATGCCAGGATAAAACCCGCATCACAGTCTGGCTAATGTAAAAACGGCTATGACGCACTAGTAATTACATTAAAAAGAAGCAGGGGAGAAATGGACAAAATGATAGAAAAAGCTAGTTGCGATGGCCGGGAATCGAACCCGGGTCAACTGCTTGGAAGGCAGCTATGCTCACCACTATACCACCATCGCATGAAAGAAACTGTAATCCTCGACAATAAGATGGAACAGCCCATTTTTTTCGGTCGAGGGAAAAAAAGAGGGAGGGTGCAGAATGAGAATGAGTCTGGAGGAACTCCGATAGTTTATTTGTAACGAGAAAGTTTCAATTTGTAGCAAAAAGTGAAACATTTTAAAGTAAAATGTTTCTGTCTCCAAATTACTGAGCAGTTCTGTACAGCTGTCCAGACGTACTGTATCTTTTTTGCTAAAAAATTTTTTATTTTATTTTTTATTTTAAAGGAAAACAATAAAGATTATCTGTCTAAAAACAGGGGCGTCTAAACTGAGGTCTAAACAGAGAGAGGTCTGAAAATACGGAGAGTTGAAAAAAAGGTCTTGTTTAGCGCCTCTGGCCTGGGAAAACGGAAGAGAAGGACGGTTTTGTACCGGGACTGGTTGGGAAAGACGACGTTTACGGCCATTAAAGGTAAAATGAAGGATTTTCGGTAATTAATGTTTTACTTTCCATTTAAAAGCTAAAGTAATAACGCTGCTGACATAATGTCACTCTGTTTTGTCGAGGTGCCACAGCCGTTTTTACACGGTCTTATTTCAGTTTTCTGTGAAGCTGTATTGTAGCGATGCTGTTAATGCGCCATTTTGTTGAAGCTGTTGTTGGTTAGGAGCTTTAAATTAATATCTTACGGACTCTTTACGTAACAAAAGACTGTATTTTTGCTCTTGAAATTTATTTTTTTTATTTTTGCAAAAGAAAATAGTTCTTTTGGATAATAAAGAACCCCTTTTTTATTTTAAGTTAGTGCTGCGCGCTGTATTGGTCCCTGCTGCTTCATATAAATATATATTTTTTAATTCTGGGGACTGTTTGCAAAGGAAAATAAAAAACAACAACAACAACAAAGGCAGAAAATACGGAGTATCTTCTGTGATATCGTTATCGTGGTATTTAAAAATATACATCGAGATATCATTTTTTGGCAGTATCGCCCACACCTAAATGGTGCGCAATAAATATTTATATAAATTTAAGTGCAATCAAATTTCTATGGTAGAGTAATATTTTGGCATAGTGATATTTTACATTATATAACAGAGAGAATGAAGGTTTATCAGTAATGTATTTCATACTGTAATCTCAGTATGAAATACTTCTATTAATTCCTAATCCATCAGATTGTGGTTTTTAGGATAATCCCACATGGTGGCTTTCTGGAAAGTCAATGTTTGTGTTTCTCACTAATGGAAGCCGTGGTATTAATATTTTGTTTTGTAAACTAAAGTAGAAAGATGGAGATTTTTGGAGATGACAAGAGGCATAAATGGTGTGATAGTTCCAAAGCCACATGCAACACATTTTTACTAAACACTTGAGCCGGATTCCTGCCTTGTACTCATAATCCAGAACACGAAGCACACTAAGAAGTAGTACAGCCTCTTCTGAATCGTTTTATTTTGGATAAATTGGAAGGTTTCCAAGCACAAACAGCTAGTTTAAGGTCTCGGCACGGCATTATCAACAGCAGCCCAGTTTGTGACACTACAAAAAACATTATTTTATCATTTCTTTTTGGAATTCTTTGCATGTTCTGTCCAAGATTTAGTTTTCATTGCTATTTAGATGATATCAAGAGTATTTTTCATTAAAAATTTGATACTTTTGTTAAACACTTCATTGCAGCCATTATGGATTAAGATGGAACTTGTAACTTAGCTTAAAAGAATTTTAGTCAAGTTGACTGAAAAACGACACAGATTCATTTTGGGTCTTTGCTATTGAAGTTGGTATGAAACACTAATCATGGCCACCTGATAACAGGAGTGTGAAAACATGAACACGAGTTTCTTAAACACAATTGGCCTTTGGATTTTATTGAATGTTCACAAACCTGTGTATGGGCTGGCTCCTGTTCACTTAAAGGCCGGTTTAGACCACTAGAACACCTTTGGTGCCCCATAAAAAAACAAATAAAAACAAGACAAAGCTAAAAATGTATATAAAGTTTTCAATTTTTAATAAAAAGTCGTATGTTGTTTAATTAGTGTGTTTTCGGTTTGCTTCATTTTGCCATATGACACATTGCTCCCAAAATACTTGGAAAAGTTGGCAATAAATACTGCTGCTACAGCTCCATCTAGTGGAGCCTGACTGTAAACGCCTCTTAATGACGGCTGGTGGGTAAAATGATGTATAAAAGTGATCACATTCTAATATCTGATTTTCTTTTTTTCTTAAGGAAAGCCGGAAAAACACACCTACCGTAATTTGTTTTGTCAGAAGAGAAAAGTGCTGCCATGCAACAAGTGGTAAGGTAGAGACAAAGCTATTCATTTGGAATTTTTATAAATATGCTAGTTAAGCTCTAAGATACCCATAACCTTAGGTATTAGGAGGTATTTTATTCATTCGCGTCATCGGGTTGCCATATTTTCCCTCATGTTGACTGAAGAGAGGGTGGTGTATTTACGTTAGACATACATGTTTTTTAGCTTTTGAAATATTAACATTGTTTGTCAGTGATGTCATGAAAATTACATTTGTTGATTGATTAAAATTAGAAAATGGATAAGATGGTGTCATACGGGTGTGTAGGTTCAACACGATTGGTAAAAAAAAAAAAAAAAAAAAATTCATTTCGTTGTCGGCAGGATTTGAACCTGCGCGGGGAGACCCCAATGGATTTCTAGTCCATCGCCTTAACCACTCGGCCACGACAACACAAGATGTCAGTGACGTCATCAGTCTCGCCTTATATACCAGGTAGTGTGTCACTTAGACTGTGTAAAAGTGCAATATTTCTTGCCAGTCATCTCAAAATGTGAAGCTCATATTATATATATATAATAATTATGCAAAGTGATATTATACAAGTCTTTGATTTTTTAAATTTTGATGATTATTATGAAAACCCAAAATGGAGTGTCAGAAAATTTGAATACTGTGAAAAAGGTCATTATTGAAAACTCATTGTGCCACACCCTAATCAACTAATTAAGCCAAACCGCCTGACGGTCACATGCTGCGATAGCGTGGAGGATTGATGCTGTAATCCATGTAAAAGGAGCCCAACCAAATATTGAGTGTGCACACATTTCAGAAGCCTGACATTTGTACTTAAAACATCTGTTTTTGTTTGGTCTAATATGATATTGAAATTTTCTTAGACAGTGAATTTCGTGTTTTCTTTACCAGTGAACCACAATCATTAAAATTGCAAAAAAACTAAACGCTTGAAATATTTTACTCTGTATGTAATGACGTTGTATAAAACAAACCATTCGCTTTCTGAGATCGTGGATTATATCGTGGATATAATATTTTACGAAGCGTTCAAACGACCAAACAACTTTCAACACAAGCGCCTGTAAGTATTGCTGATGTTACCTTTGTCCAGCAGATGGCGGCATTTGCCCATACTTTGTAGACAGTCGAATTTTGAAATGTGCCTTCTTTAGTTTATATTTTAATAAGGTGGCTATTATTTCAGTTTTTACTTCTGTACTTTTTTACTACAGATATTCACAGTCTTTCAGCCATTTAATTAACTAATAACCAAGAAATGAATAACTTAAAACAACAATATGGCAGCAGGTTAAGCAGCTTAAACCAACGCTATTGGTGTGACAGCCTGTTAGTCAAAGCGGTGTGTTTGTATATATATCTGTGACATTGTGCCTGTGTGAGTATTAATCTCAGCCAGTGGAATCCAGCTGGTCACAATGAGGGCTTTGTGTGGAGCTACAGCCTGCAGGTGAAAGCTCAGCCTCAGACCTCAGAGAAAGAATGTGATGTAAAGGTGGAGCAGTGTGCAAACCATTGGCTTATCTGCACAGATTTATGTCCAAACTCGACACGGAGCGCTACACGCTCCAGTGGCTGTGCATCTGACGACGCGTTGAGCTTATTTGCACAGGAGAGCGCACGCAAAGCAAAGCTTAGCGATGTTTGGATCTTATAGGATTAATAGATCTTTAAACTCGTCTTGGATCGCTGCGCCTGAAGTGAAGCGCAGCTGCTTCGACTTGAGAGAAATAACACGTTTTCTTCTTGTCGGAACGATTCATTCATTGATAGATTTTATAAAATCAATCAGTTTGATGGGACAGTGTGTATTAATGAACATATGCTGTCGTAAATATACCAGATATAGCAAAATGCTATTTTCCATCCATAGTTCCGTGAAACCAACACAAGATACAAACATTCATTCAATTTCATTCATATAAGTAAGAAATACAATAACAACAAATAAGAACTATATATATATATATATATATATATATATATATATATATATATATATAATGTTGGAGACAACCCATTTTTATTTTTAAAAAAATGTTTACAAAACCGAGTCTCAAAAATATTAACTAAGACATGAAATACCTCAAGATTCAATGATCACTCTGCTTATTACTAACCAACCATTCTTTAAGCAGACAAGTAGTAGTGTGTTTCAGCACACGCATCATTAAAAGGGATTTGATAGCACAGTCAACTAACTATGTAAGCTTCAGCTATAAAAATGCTGTACATGTATCATACAGTATATGACGTGAAGTAAAATTTACTTCCTGATTCAACACCTTCAAATTTTGCCTTTGTCTCTCTAAATAATTCCTGCCTTTTCTAAAACTCCACCTTCAGGAAGTCATCACAACATCACTCTTCTATTAACCATTTAACTTTGTTTTTACCACTGAGAAGTAGCTTGTTTAACGGTTTATAAAGGTTTTTTTGGCTCTAGTGGCCTTTATTTGAAAGTATTAAGACAGAAAAGTAGACAGAGAGAGAGGGGGAAGACGTGTGGCAAAGGTCACCAGGCCAGGAATTGAACCTGCGACGTCGGCATTCTTATGTGGATTGTGCTTAACCCCTGTGCCACCACAGATTTGCAGTTCTACCAGGTGTTTGCTAATTGCTGCTGACTAGACTGAAGGAGCTGAATGGGGATACTGTGGGGAAGGGCTGCTCTGTGAGGTCGGAAGTTTGGAATTTGCAGTTCTGAGGAGGAGCTGTGCCCCGTAGGCAGAGCTAGGTCCACAGCTGAATGGTTGCCATGGGAGATTAAAGGATTTCTCAAACATGCACGAAAGAATCAAAGCAACGCTCCAGTTACTTTTTTGAATTGAAACTCAAAAAGTTGGTACTACATAATACTGTCCCTTTAAATACTTGGAAATGGTTCAGAGCGAAATGGTGATAATTAAAAAATTGAAATGAACTGAAATAAACCTAACCCACAGAGAGATGCCACGTTGTTTCGGGGCATTTCTCGGACCGTCCGTCATCACGTCCAAATCCAGGAGCGGGGCCAGGTCTCCTCTGCTGCCGTACAAAGCTGCGCCTGTGAAACACGACAGCCTTGGCATGAGAGCACCACATTCAGCCACCGACATTTCAACAGCCGCCATAAAGACACTTTTCCATCAATGAAGCGAACAGCTGCCTGTGCTTACAGCGGGGGATCTGGTGCTCCTTTAAGTGGCTCATTTTCCTGCCTGTGGCCTCCTTTAAAAAGATCCATCAAGGAATCAGTGGGGTTTTATCAGCGGTTCCACAGGCAAACCTGCCCGCATAGGCTTGTTTATTTGCTCCTACCTAAAATGGTTTGCGCTGTTTGCTTTAACTAAGAAAGGTGTTTGACGGATAATTGCTTGTGTACACTGAAAGCTGTGTGTTTTGGACCCAGGTGTGTGCAGGCAGCGCCGGCCTTTCGCATTCGTCTGCGTGCGCAGGACCAGCGTGCGCAGGACCAGCGTGCATGAATCCTGCGAGTTTTGTTTGACTTGGCTGCAGCTCGCCTGTTTGTGTTACCCTCCGTCTCCGACGCTGTGGCACAGCAGGAGTGACTCAGGCGGATGTGACACATATTCTCTGAGGTGACTTACCCCGACGCGTCTTGGCGTCGGGGGCAGGATTGGAAGCCTGGCAGGGAGTTCAGGCAGCTGAATGGAGATCTGCAGCAGTGCTCCTAATGAACGAGGTTCACTCTTCCCCGTCAAATGCCCTGCAAACATATTTGTACCTATTGAACTCGTTCAAATGTTGTCGTGTCAGAGCAACAAACTACGTTATGACTTTTATGAGGTTGACCGACATAAAGGAGGGCATTTTTGTGAAGTAGAAGGAAAATGGTACATGGTTTTAAAATTTTTTGACAATTCTTAAAACCATAAAGTCTTTTGGGTCTTTACTACCAACTTCTGTACCAGAGATATTACCTTCTTTTCACAAGTCATTTTTTTCAAGTCTAAGTCAAGTCTGAATCTTTCACCCAAATTCATACAACACAAACATTTATAATTGTCTTTCAGACTTTTCTTAGCAGTTATCTTTTAATCATTTAAGATTTAAAGGGGTGGTATTATGTATTTTCCAGTCACATAGTGCAATTTTATAGTACAATGAGGTAACTGTTACCTTCATTTTTTTATATATGTATAAAAATGTGATATAAATGAAATATGACATAAAAGAAAATTGACTTTCTAATCTATAGCCTTGAAATTGGGCCTCTGTCTCTTTAAAAACTTCTGCTCTTGCTAAACGCCACCTTCAGGTAGTCATCACAACATTTTTCCTTTATTAACTCTTTTACAAAGTTTTTACCAGTGTTACACTGAGTAGTATCCGGTATAATGAGCTCAGCAGATGCACAGTTCCACCAGGTGTTTGCTAATTGCTGTTGGCTAGTCTGAAGGAGCTGAGCGTGGGAGTCACAGGGGAGGGCTGCTCTGTGAAGGCAGAAGCTCTGAAACCTAGAAACTGTAGCTCAGAGGAAGAGCTGCGCCTCGAAGGCGGGGCTAGTTCTCTCCAAGCGTTTTGCACAGCTTAATGGTTGCCATGGGAGAGTGAAGGATTTTGGAAGCAACACTCCATTTATGTGTTTGATGAGGGAATAATATTATAACATGATGTAAAGCTCAAAAAAGCAGATGTCATGTAATACTGGCCCTTTAAGGAGAAGGCGATGGACAACATGCAGGAAAATTGAAACAACCCTGATTTCATGCCCTTACCGCAGAAATGCTGCTTGTTTTCATGTGAAGCAATGCTGGTGCGGCTGCTCACCCAGGGGAACTTCAAACCCCCCCCCCGCCCCCCCCAAGCCTCCCCTCACTCTCCGTCTGCCCTTTCGCATTGAGAAACTCAATAGAGGCACAGGACCAACTTTTAAATGAAAGAAAAACTAACTTCACCACCATTTTTCTGTCACACAAACAGCTCTGATGCTAAACATTTCTGAGGACTTTCCCAGCTCTGAAGGCCGCAGTGTGGAAGCTTGTATGTTGTCACTGGCAGTATGATCTAGTCACGCCAGGGGTAACTATTACATTTACAAACCAATAAACTGGATTCTTTTCATTGTCAATAAACATCAGAAAATGAATTCTTTCTGGGTTTCAAGATGTATTTATTGCCCAGAATTACCCAGATTACACTCCTTAGGTGTTTTTTGCTCCGTTGCATTTCTCCGGATACCGACATGGTCCAGTCACTGGTATCAGGATGTCAAAGAGTCAGTGTTGTGCAAAATCTGCTTTTTGAGCTTTATTTTGTGTTATGATGTTATTCCCTCATCAAAAACATACCCGGAGTGTTGTTTTGATTCTTTCATGCATGTTTAAGAAATCCTTTAATCTCCCTTGGCAACCATTCAGGTGTGAAAAATGCTTGGATGAACCGAGCCCTGCCTTTCAGACTAGCCAGAGGGTTATTTGCAAACACCTGGTTGAACTGCATATCTGCTAAGTTTATTATATGAGCTACTTCTCAGTGAAACGCTGGTAAAAACGTTAAAGGGTTAATAGAGGAGCCATGTTGTGATGACTTCCTGGAAGTGGAGTTCCAGAAAGAGCAGGAGGTTTTAAAGAGACAGAGGCCCAATTTCAAGGTGGTAATTCCTGAGTAAAACAACTGAGGGTAATATAGTCACTTGATTGTGCTGTAAAATGGCATGATATGCCTGAAAATACATAATACCGTCCCTTTAAAATAGTCTTATTTTGTCGTTTGTACAATTCAAACTCCTTTCCATGCAAACTGGATGAGCTGGAAGGCCTCATGTAGCACACAGTACTTACCCATCCCTTCCCAATTCGTTGCTGGTTACTGCTGGTCAGCCGGCTGATGAACGGCTACTAATATGATTTCCTGGTGCGCAAAAGAAAGTTAAATTTGGCTGTTTGGAAGTAGATACATTTTTGTGTGAACATCCTTACATCTTGAAACTGTGACATTTTAACTCATACTTACTGCACCTACTCAAAGACACCCTTTTTCAAACACTTCAACCAGACTGTTTTCAGAGGGTCAATAAAGCAGCGTCAGTAGGAGCTAAAGCGACAAACAATGGTGAGCATAAAAGAAACAAAAAAAGTAATTTAACAAAGGAAACATTCATATTTATCTAATGGTGTGGTAGTGTTAGCATAAAAGAACATATGCATGGACGTAAACTGCAACATAATGTTACCACAAACAAACCTGGGATAGCGAGTTAAGCAAAGATGAAACAAATCAGAAATACATTTAAGAGATTAGTGGTAAATAAACACAAACTTAATCACTTTTCACACTGACCACCTTGAAGTCTTTCTTAAAAACAACACAATTCAGTTGACAAATATCTCTGAATTAACATTTGTTTTCTTGCTATCTAGATTTTAGCAACATTAGCATCATTCACACAGTTTGCCCCTCTCTGCGCCGTAATCTAGGCACCTTCCTTTTCCTATAGATGTCAGAGCTGTAAACATGAACATCCCCAGCCCTTCTGCTGATCCCAGTGGAACCCCCTCTAAGATGGAAACACCTGACATTAGCTGCAGACACAAAGCAGGAGAACTATCACAGCTGGCTTCTGTAGGGCCCCAGTAGCAGAAATCCTGACATGAGGCTGACAGAGGTTCCTCTGTGAGTTTGAAAAGAGCTAAATGATTGGGGTTCCTGACACCAAGCGAGTCCAGTAAACATTTACATACCATACAAATACCACATATATGTTTGATATTGGCAAATGCCCAGCTTCTCCAGCTGTTGTAAACAAATATTTTAGTAATCGCGTAATCTATCGATTATTCTTACGATTAATCGAGTAATCGGATTAAAAAAAAGATAAAGTAAAACATTGGTAAATCTAACATCAGTATTACTATCGCATATCAACATCAGTCCAATTTTTCACAGTTGAGCTTCCCTAACAATAACTTTTCTGTAGTTTAGAAAATTAACTCTTAACAATAATAGTTCACTTTCCAAGTTAACCTGAATAAAAGTTATACAAAAACCAGAAATTATATTCAATTCAATAATAAAAAGGCAGGCTCACAAATACGCTTATAAAAATGTCTGTACTCCAGCTTTTACTTTATGCATTCATCTTCAGTCAATTTAATAGATGAATTCTCACCTTGCCCAGACATTTATAGCTTTTGTGTTTATGTTAGCGACGGGATTTAACACCTTCGTTCGTCACACACAGAAACTCATCTACCAGCTACGTGCCGCCACGATGAGCTCCGCCACCCATTTGTTGAGACCGGGATGATATGAAATAAATTTTCCGTTTCGTCCGTAAAGCTACACTTACGTTAATTATCTAATGCACAGCTGCCCGCAGTGTTCATTCTATCCACTCACCTGTATAAATACACCTGCAGCGCTCTTCCCCTCTGTTCGCTCTGAACCGCCACCAGGCAGCAGCTCCGGGAGGAGAAAAGCTGCCGTACTCCAGGCATCGCGCCAGTCATTTTAAAGATGCTTATTGGTCCCCCGAAAAATGACAAAGACCCAGACATTATCATCAATCAATAAAATTCTCCCAGGCAGAGCTTGAAAACTGGACATTATGCTGCTAACACTTAGATTCCATCAACAACTCAGGCGAAAGTGAGAGCTCCGCGCAACGGAAATAACAACCTGGCCGGAAAACGGTGTGTTAAATAATAAAATATAATTTAACGAAGCTTCGAGGCAGATAAATTTTCCTTGAGGAATTTTAATAATCGAGGTACTGGAATCACTCGAGGAATCGTTTCAGCCCTACTCCAGATGATGCTGTAGGTTATACATTATTGTATTTGATTTGCTATGACTATTTGCTGTGTCCAGAGAAAAACTGTGCAACTTAGCAACTGTGTCCAGTTTGCTAACTTCTTGTATTTACAGAATTTATTCTCTATTTAATCTTAAAGTTTAATCAATTTGCCGCTAAACATTTATCCATCCATGATCCATTCATTGTAAACTGTTCCAGAATCTTGAAATACATATGTTCCTTGAAGACCACAGGGTTTGATATTGATAAAGTAATTTGTACCCTTTTCTTTTAAACTATAGCCTGAGAGAAAAACAGTCCCTTGTTATATGCTTTGCTTCTTCAAAAGGGTCTGGACACTCAACTTTCGAGAACCGATTGCTAGCTGGAGGCGTGAATTCTTGAAGTTTTAAATGATTGGATCTGATTTCACCCGATCACTAAAGTTTGGCCATGATGTATGTGATGCATCTGCTTGATTATTTGCTTGCGTCTCTTAACATTTAGCCTCTAGCGTTTAGGATCTAGCATTTAGCCTCTAGTATTTAGGCTCTGGCGATGAGCCCTTAACATTTAGCCTCTAGCACTTAGCTTCTAGCGATTAGCTTCTAGCACTTAGCTATTAGTGTTGATTCTCTAGTGTTTAATATCTAATAGTTAGCTTCTATTATTTAGCCCATCCACATCCTTTGCTATTAACAGAGCCAACTGGAAAATAGGACTTATGCTGAACTCCATGGTAAGTATGGCCATGACATCTTTGCCAGTAGTAAAGATGTCATGGCCATCTTAACGTTCCTCTCGCTCTGACTTTTATTGCTCAATATTTGGAAGCGTGGCCAACAGGACCGGACGGCTTTGTTCACTTCCTCCGCTGCCATTACCAACCATAGGCAAACTGCAATTCTAAAACAATGCAAATAAAATGATCAAATTATCATCATTGCCAACTTCTGTTCTGTTCGTTGAATTGCCCTGTTGACATTCATCCAGAGAAATCGAGCTCTGTGGGAGAAACCCCAGAAGGGAGATGAGAATCTAGCAGAATTGCGTAGGAAGGCGACTGCCGCGTTAATTAAAGCCATCTGAGATCTCCCGTTGAAGATGAGATCAATGGAGTATGTTCAAGAAAAATCTCCAGAGCTGGACAGAAGATGATGCTTTTTGACCTCTTTAAATTCAGCTGTTATGGCTCAAGTGAAACTAAAAGACGACTCTATGCTTTCCTTAGGTGGCTTGATAAAAATGTTAATGCGTGCGTAAACAGACAGCTGTTTCACTTTGGTCAAACATCCAACCGCTCTTCTCCTGTAACTTTGGAAAACACAGTTCATTTAGCTTTAATCCTCCACCGTCTCACATTGAAGCGAGTTAAGTTTATGACTTCCTCTGTGTCCTTCTCTGAAATAAAAACCTCCACACCCTCCTCCTACTTTTCCTCTCCCATGAAAATCTACTCAAGAAGCCAGCTCAGTATTTATTCTCTACTATTTGAAACAGTGTGTGAAGCTTGTCTGTGTGAATACAGGAGAAATAAGAGATATGCCCCAGGGACTCAGGGGTGTAGTTTGGACTCAACAGGTCATACTGTAGCTATTTTACCTTCTCATTCACTCTAATCCTGACTCAAGATAACTTGGCACATATTTGCTGTCAAACATTGCACAATTGATGTTAATTTAAGCACTAAATCTCAATTAGAGTCATGGAAGGACAGGAGGATCTTCCTTGGGGTAATCAGGAGAGACCGATTATAGGAGATTTCTACTTTAACACACTTGAGCATGGAATTCACACATGTAGAATCATATGATTTATCTTTTAAAGCTTACCTCTTTAAAAGATAAGATAAGCTTATCTTTTAAAGCTTACCTTTTAAAGCTTCTGGTTTGTGAGCCAGAATGCGTTCACAAACGCATTCTGGCTCACAAACCTCGTAAAAGCAATTTTCACTCCACCCTCATGGGGTATTAATGTGCTGCTTTAACAACTCCTTTCACAGAAGAGAAGAAGAAAGGACATTTAAGACAAATGAACTGATTCTTCAGGCTGCACAGTGGCACAGTTAGTAGCACTGTTGCCTTGCAGCAAGAAGGTCCTGGGTTTGATTCCCGTTTTTCATGTCCTGTTTGTCTCTGTGTTGCCCTGCAACAGACTATCGACCTGTCCAGGGTGTACCCCGCCTCTTGCCTGAAAAGTTTGCTGGAGTTAGGCACCAGCACCCCTCCTGACCCCACTAGGGACAAGGGTGTTAGAAAATGGATGGATGGAACTGATTGTTCTAGAAGTTCACAAAAAAATTGGTTAGCCATTTACAGCATAAAGTTCTGGATACGCAGGAGGAAACGTCACTCCCTACTTATTTAAGTTTGTAATTTAATGGATTTGGTAGAGACAACACACATTCACATTTCTGTAAATGTGCCAGAATTAGCCTAAAGACTTTTTTTTTGTCTGTTGTCCCAGACAAATTTGTCATGCTAAAACTAAACAAAGGCTCTACAAAGAAGGTTAAAATGACTTAATTGCATAAATATTGTCAATAAATACAAAAAAAAACCTTCTGGTAGAACTTACACAATGAGGTGACAATCAAGCTTGGTACTTGTGACAACAAAGTTGAAAAATATTAAACTTTTGTTGCTTCTGTTTCTCTCAAGTCCAAGATAGCAAGATACTGTGTGTTGGATTTCACCCTAGGCGGTAGAAACCTGCCTGTTGTTGTTCGTCACAGTGTGTGATGTGCAAAATGATGCTGTCAAATGGAAGTGAGAAGAAGCTCCAAGATGGAAGAAGCTATTTACAAGGAAACTGTAGTTTCTACATATTGAGTCTTTTCTGCTGTTTAACCAAACTGTGAAAGAGAAAGAGCAAGAGAGAGAGAGCAAGACTATCGGATGGCTTCACCGGGTACTGCAAAGTTCCTCTGTTTTATCCTCTTGAACTTTAAATTTGCAAAGATCTAGCTTACACTTAGCAAAGCTAACTGCACTGTTGGCTCATGTAGGATGTTAACAACAAGTCATTGTGGAAGGTCAAAGCTATAAAAACAGTTTGGAAATCTGCTGTTGACTTCTCACCATAAAACCAAATCATTTGGTGTCTAATGTTGTCCCTGACATTTAACATATCCGGAAGACAACAGTAAACCACTCCACAGTGCATTTAAGAGAACCACAACATTGTTGTTATTTTGTTCTTCTTCTTTTACTTGCGGTTTGACTCAAGTGTTTTCTTCATCTGATGTAGGAACGGTGCCGCCATGTGAGTAACAGTTTTTGCATCCCTCTCGGCAAGTATGGTGAGTTTACTGTCACAAATCTGTGGTGCATGTGGAGAGACTTAGAGGTCCCTAGTGGGCCAGTACAGGCGACAAAATTATAAAAAGACGTCTTGGTGTGAGTTTATTTAATACCATTGCACTTTAGGTGCTGTTTTTCTAAAATACTGTATCTATGTAAATAATAGTGTTTTTAAATAAATTGTTTGCTGATGCCTAAATCAAAAGTCATGGTAAGTTCCTGTTTGGTGAATCAGCTAACATTCCAGTCTGAAATCACTTTTCAGACTTTTCTTACTTACCTAACATAACTGGTGCAAGGATAAGTGTTGAGATAACTGAAGGAATAAATAAAATTAATCGTACACATGGTCCAAAGAAATTTGAAATATGTTACTTAAATTTTTGGGTATATAAATTAGGTAAATATTTTGTGATCAACTTGCATTGCTATGAAGAATGACGCTGCTACGTTGGGAGTAAAGTTACTCACACATCCAGTTACTTTTGTTCTCATTTTCATCTGGTTACCACCCGTCAACTTTTGTATTACATTTCTATGACAGAAGGGTTTTTCACCTTTGCCACTTCCTTATTTGAGATATACGAGCGCTCAGGCCAACACTGACCTCTGACCTCCCCGCAAGGATGTTTCTTTCCATTCTCCACTGACTCAAGAGAACCGGCTCCTTATGGAGCCCTCATTGTTCTGCGGGCACCCTGCTGCTGCCACTCCCATTCAAACTTCCTCCTCCTCCTCAGACTTGGTTCAAACTGTGGCTCTCTGTCTTGCTGCGTGCCTTCCTGCCATCCTCTGTTCCCTGTTTGAGGGCTGTATAAGCCAGAGGCTTTCTCCTCCAGGGGCCACCACCCGGATAGTACACGCCAGCTAAGCATGACTTCAAAAGTCGCTAGCTTGGGACCATTTCCCTGGGTGTGTTTTTTTGGGTCAACAAAAATTTGGTTTTCATTTATTTATGCCTCAAAAACCGAGTAGTAAAATATGTTCAGGCTGAGGTGATGGTGACGGTGGTGGACTTCAAAAAATTCAATATGAAAGGACATCCTTCTGTCAAGTAAATGAAGTGATAAACTGTAGTGCGTTAGTAATGCAATGTGCGGCACAGACAATAATTGCCTGGTCTCATGGAACACATTTTTTTTGGGGATGTTTGTCTTTGATTCTAACCCTGTGACTAATCAAACCAACTATAAATGAAAGACCAAAGGAAATAAAAGTTGTGGCTTTAACCTTTCCATGGTCTTAAGAGACAGAGTGAATTGGACCCTGCAAGCTTTTTATCCTGTGTGCGGTCCAGTGGGGTCGCATTGAGCCTGCGTGCTCTCTTACAAGATTTTTTTTTGTGTGTGTGTGTGGTTTCGGAAACTGACAGTCTGATGGGATACTCCCCCTGTGTTCCTACTGTCTGACTTTGACATCTGCCGTGCTTCTCCTGGGCATCTGCCAACAATCAATAAATCATTCAAACAATGCTGAGTTTGGTAACTTAGATTTGTGTTTTATTATTTTGAGTGCCAACAAATTTTCATTTTAGGAATACAATGACTGAATCCTTGAATCCTTGCTTTGATATCAGGGATAGCTTTCACAATGCCACATTTTGATCCAAAACCTTTGATGCATTACATATTACAGTCATCTACTGTACATTGTTAAGGTAACCAATTACAGCAAACGCGTTTTGTAAATTTTTCCAAAATATTACATAAAATAACCTTTCTCTGCTAAAATATCTTTCCTCAACAACAAAATTGCCATCTTATCTGATATATTCTAATGTATCATAGTTAGAATTGTTTTTGTCAGAAGCACTGCTTACATAAAATAAACACTGACACACTACCTGCCTAATAGCACTTAGATGTATTATTTACTGCCAAAAAGGCCCCTGACCTTTGAGGCTTGGACTCCACTAGACCCTGAATTTGGGTCTCTATGGCCCTAAGTTTGTATCAACAAATCGTGTAAATTACATAGTGGTGCCTCCAATGCTTAAACTTATTTGTCCAGGACATTTCACAAACCTTCAGTTTGAATGAGATCTAGAGAATTCAGATGATCACAACCTCAAAGCATTCTTGAACCTTTCTTTGGTACGATCCTCCTGGAAGAGGCCACAGCAGTCAGTGAATGCTACTCAACGTGAAAGTGTTTACATGGCTCCCAACAATTCTTAGGTAGGTGGCACACGCTGATGAACACATGGTTGGCAAGACTCACATGGCTAGCAGGCCTCTGCTACTTTGAGTACTTTCCTTATAGATTCTTAAAGAGCTCCAAAAGCAACACACCACGCTCTAAACTAAAGAAACTGAAGAACAGGTAAGAAACAAATGAATTGACATCCACCTGTCTGCAAGTGGGTACAATGCCTTTTTTAGGGCTTTGGGGCAACAAGTGCACTCATTAGAGACTTCTGATGTAAAAACCCATCAGCTGACCACAGACAGCACAGAATATAGAGAGTTGTTCAACATTTGCCAAAGACAATTTCTTGAGAGTTTGGGGAAAATATTCTGTGAACTGTTGAGAGAAAAGTAAATTGTGTGTTCTGTTACATCTTGTGTCCAACTCATTGTAGGTCCAGCATGACCTACAACGAGTGTTACATCTAAAATCAAAGTAACAGTGATTGTTTGATGGTCCGGAGCAGCTTTGTTGATTCAGGACTTGAAGAAGTTGCTGTAACTGATGGAATTATGAATTTTGCACTCCATTAAAAATCCTTTAAATGACTGTTCAACCAGTTTGTGGTCTTAATCTGAGACTGGAAAATGATCTGAAGAACACCATCCAGTTTGCCCCTGAATGGTTCCAAAAACGACAAAACAATAAAAGTTTTGGAGTTGACCAGTCAAGATTTAAACCGCCCCTGTGTGTGTTCACAGTGATGTCAAAGACTCATTGCCAGTTATTGCAAATGACTGATGACAGCTGCTGCTGCTAAAAGCTCCAAGAACAACTGATTTTTAACATATGACTAAGTTGGTTTAGGCAAGTTAAGGCAATTTTATTTGAATAACAAGTTTTCAGCAACAGGCCAATTCAAAATGCTTTACATGATTAGAAGGAAAATAAAACAACAAACAGGCAAAAACATGAGAGGGCTGCCAGTAAAGTAAAGAGAAGCTACGACGGGTTGAAAAACAGACTACGGTTTACAATGCTGCTGTTGTAATTAATCAAAGACAGCTCTGGGTTTTCCGTCTTAATTTCTGGAAATTTGTTCCAGATTAGAAGAGTATAAGAACTAACAACAGTATTTTAAAGCCTAATTCTCTAGAGCTTTCTGGGACTCTCGTGCTTTAATCCTGGAATTGTTCTTCAGGTGACAGAAGGCCGACTTGCTAACTGTCTTTATGTGTTGTTTAGGTTCAGGTCTGATTTCTCGTGGCGTTTGAAACTGTAACTGTAGTTTCAAACTTCAGCTGAAGATGTGCGTTGACTCTTGATCATTTCTCTTTAAAATTAATTTTTTCAGTTTTATTTCTGTTCAGATGAAGAAAGTCCTGGCACACCCACACATTGATTTGCTCTATGATTCTGCTCAGCGCTCTGATGGATCAAATATTCTAAGTCTTATAAATGTTTGGAAAACGGTTCCCTGTCAAACACATTATAATGTGATACTTTCTCTTCTGTTTATTTTTCTTTAAGCCTGACTCAATATTGAAATGAAGCAGCTGGGAAATCCTTGTTTTTTGGGGTTTTTTTCCAGTGAGTTTGCTCATAACAATGCACTTGCATGCGAGTGATTGTAATCGCCTCCCCTGCTCTCGTCTGTCCGGTGTGTTTGCTTTGCCCCTGACACATGGTGCCACCGCCGTTTATCTGCGCTCTCACCAGACACACGGCCTGCCGGGAACGTGTGGGAGCGGACAGCGCTGGGCCAACTGGCTCTTCTTCCAGGGTCACCTCTGTTTACCTGCCATTGTTCTTCAGCTTCGGCGTGGAGATGAAGAGAAAGGCGTGATTTATGTGTGCAGTGACAACGACAAGTGTTTTGGCTGCGGTGGCGCCGATGCTCTTCTTTGTCCCGTGGAATCGTCTGAAGCCCAGAGGGTCTGTTACTTTGTGGAAACTCTTACCAGAAATGGCTGAGTGAAAATCTAAGACACACTTTCCGCAAGACTAGTTGTAGGATTATTTAACTACATGCACAAACAAGGGGAGCTTTAAAGGGGAAGTGTTATGCAAAATCGACTTTTTTGAGCTTTACATCATGTTGTGATGTCATTCCCTCATCAACAACATACCTGGAGTGTTGCCTTGATTCTTTCATGCATGTTTGAGAAATCCTTTAGTCTCCCATGGCAACCATTCAGCTGTGAAAAACACCTGGGATGAAGCTCCTCCTTGAAGCTGCAGTTTCAAAGTACCCCTCCACCCCCATTGACTCCACCGCTCAGCTCCTTCAGACTAGCCAGCAGCAATTAGCAAACAACTGGTGGAACTGGGCATATGCAGAGCTCATTACAGCAGCTACTTCTCATTGCAACAATGGTAAAGACATTATTAAAGGGTTAATAGAGAAGTGATGTTATGATGACTTTCTGAATGCGGAGTTTCAGAAAGAAGAGGAGCCTTGAAATTGGGACAGGAGCCCAATTTCAAAGCATTAAATTAGAAAATCAAATTTCTTTTAAGTCATATTTGACATATACTGTACAATGTTTTTGTAACAACTGAAGGAAACATAGTTACTTGATTGTTCTATAAAATGGCACTATATGCCTGGAAAACACATAATACTGCCCCTTTAAGCAAATTAGTTATTTTTTGCAGTTTTTAGCTAACTATTAGAAAAGGACAGGCACTATCCTGTAATGAAGTCAAGTTGCTCCACTGCTTGCTCTCCTTTTGGTACCCCCTTCTCCATCTTCCATGCTGCATCTGATATTGTTGATGTTTTTCTTTCTTTCTTTCTTCCTGCAAAATGAATAGCGGCTCTGTCACGTTGGGGAGTTAGGGGCTTCTGGGTAGTCTCCATCCTGTTGCCTGTCTTATCTCGCCCACAGATCCCGACTTGACCTGCTTTGGTGTCGGGCCTCAGCCTGCTCCCCCTCTGTGGAGATAGTTAAGAGCGGGTTGATGGGGAGGAGTGTTTGGTATTGCCCCCGTTCTCTTTTTTCATTTTCAGCTCCCTGAGAGTTTAGAGCAAGGCAGGAAGTTCCTACCAGCTCCTTCCTGTCTCGAGACCCCACTGGGGACATATGAAGGGTTTTAATGGGAAAGGGGGGAGGGGGAGGAGATAGAAGACAGAGAGAAGCTCGCTGTGTGAGGGCTTCTTCTTGAAGCCCCCCGCCATGAGGTCCTCATTTGTTCCAGAGGCCATTACTGTGACAGACTGTTTACAATCACTGACAGATTGGGTTTACTTAAGGATTTATGTTATTCCTTTAGCTGAAACGTATAAACACGGCTGATGCTTTTCCACAACCCTGCTGCTAGAAATTAATACATCTTTTTGAAGGATTGAGCCTTACTTTAAGTACACAAGAAATGTGTAATTTACTCAGTTGTGCTGAGGAAAGTATGTTCTAAATCACAGATGCAGAGTTTTCACCGTGTGACCAATGATGTTACCATTGATGAAGCTTCACCCTCTCTTATTTTTCCACCAAAATTTAGCACGTTATTTACAAACCTTCCTCAGACTTGATGGTGTAATGGAAAAGTAATGAATGATTAGAAGATGGATTTATTTATAAAGTGCTTTCCACATAGTCAAAAGTGCTGTGCATGATATAAATATCACAAGGCCTAAGTAAAATAAAAATGTGCATCTAAGGGTCTATTCACACTAGCTCTGTTTAGTCTGTCTTAATCCAACTAGTTTGTCTCTCTAGACAGTCTAGTTTGTTTGCAGAGGTGTGAATGTGTATTTGAATTCTGGTCTGGCTGCAGGACTTTGTTGGATTGAAGTGAACTTTGGTGTGGCTCAAATGCTGATGTGAATGGCAAGTGGATGGGAGAGTGCTCCGAAAGCAGGAAGTGGACTATAGCACAGGGCATTCTGGGTAAATACAACTAAAACAAGTGCTCGAGTCTAGCGATAGCTGGAGAAATGACTGATGATATTTTACCAGACAGTCGTCAGATTTTAGCTTTTCGTAAAATTTGCTCTTTACATCATACTATAATGTCATTGCCTCATCAAAAACAACTATCATGATAGTTGTTTTTGATGAGGGAATGCATTCTCTCATGCATTCTTGAGAAATCCTTTATCCATGGCAACCATTCAGCTGTGCAAAATGCCTGATGCAACTGTGCATCTGCTGATTTCATTATGCGAGCTACTTCTCAGGGAAACGTTGGTAAAAACTTTGTTAAAGGGTTAATAGAGGAGCCATGTTGTGATGACTTCCTGAAGGCGGAGTTTCAGAAAGAGCAGAAGTTTTTAAAGTGAAAGAGGCCCAATTTCAAAGGATTAAATTACAAAGTCAAATTCTTTGTAAGTCGTACTTAATATATATTTGTTATCTGTATTAACTGAAGGTAACATAGTTACTTGATAGTGCTTTAAAATGGCATTATGTGCCTGGAAAATACTACTGCCCCTTTAAAAGGAAGGTATCCTGTTGTATTCATTCTGAGCGCAAGAACTGGATTTGGGTTACTCTTTCTCTAAAAACACCTGCTGTATTTGGTCAATTTAATAACGTAATTAAACTCGGTTTTGGGTGCATTCAAGTCTGCCTGATAGTAAAAGCCACCAGATAAATATAGTCAGGTTTACCATGCAATCAAAAAGTTGTAAAAGCCTTGGTAATAAAACTGTGTTGTGTCTAACTTTTTTTTGTCGCTTATAATTTTTTCCTAGAAAAAATAATTACCATCTAAGCCAAAATTGTTCTAGTCTATTATAGAAAATCAGTTCAGGGGCCACAAATGGCCTCCTGGAATGCATTATAGGTGCTCTTTTGTTAAACTATCCAATTTTTATAAAGTAATTTATTTTTTAAGGTTGAAGGAGAAGTTGTAAATTCTCCCCCAGTAAAAGTTGCCTCACTTGCAAAACCTTAGACCTGACACAGAACGATTCCCTTTGGTAAACTGAACCTTCACAGAGCTTTGCCTGCGTCTCGCTCGGGGATGGGCGAGGCTGTTTAACCGCGACAGAAACCGGCCCGGCGGCTCTTGAAAACAGAAACAATAACTTCAGCAGACAGAGGGAGAAACTGGACTGTGTTTCCAACCTTTGTCATCGCTGGGGAATAATGACATTTCAGAAGGAAATGACAAACACATGCAACAATCGCCCTGTATGACGAATTCGGCGTAAATCAGACACACTGCTTTTTAAGTTCACATCTGTGGACCGGAGCTGTCATTCTCAGTTTGACTGAAAGAACTGAAAGCAAAATATTAAGTACAATTATTCTTCTAACTCTTCTCTGTTTCTTTTTAATCCATCTTTGTTTTCCTTCTGCTGCAGCCCAAAAACCACACAACTTGAAAGCCAGACTTCATTAAGGAGCTGGCTTCTAATCCAGCTCTTTTCAAATCAGGGGAAACTTTGGCTGACCTCTCGCCCACCTGCTTGTAGACGTTTTTAATTAATTCATGTTGTTCTCTATAGGTCATTTACTCTGGGGGAGGAAAAAAAGGAGGCGAAACACAGCATCCCAGAGCGGGTTGGTATCCGGAGTAAGGCTTGGCATGCGGCTCAATGAGACCACAGATATTCCCTGGTCCTCCGTTTCCTCCATTCTCCCTCTCTTCGTCAGCGTCTCCTACACCCTCTCCTTTTCTTCCAGGGTCTTTACACACTCAGGCTTTAGCTCACAGTGAGGTGCTTTCAGTTCTCTGCTTTTTCTCCTCACCGGGGTCCTGACCTTTCCCCAACAATGCGGCGCTCTGCCTTTTCTTTGGGCGCGAGGAGGGCGATGATGCTCCGACAGGGACGGCCGTCTTCCATTCAGGCTCTTTGGAGACACAGCGTGCACACACGCACGTCAAAACACACACAGAGCCATTTGTCTCGTTTTAACCTGGAAACAACTGGGTTCTCTGTGGGGAGGCTCATCCTTCTTTATCGCAGTCACATCGGATTTATAGTGTGTGTTTTCCCAACAAAAAACAGAAGCATCACTTGTTTTTATTCTATTGTGTAAAACGTTAGCCTGGCCGTTGCCATCCTACGCAATTTCGCTCAATTCATATCTCACTTCCAACTCTGTCTGGATTTTCTCCAACTCACATGGATTCCCTTCGGCAGATTTTCATCTCGGACAATCAGCGAACAGAAGAAGAAGTCGTGAAGGATGATGTTAATTTGCTGTTCTTCTTTAGAATAGCAATCTGCCTGTAGTTCAATCAACAAAGCCATTCAGTCTGCGTTGGCCATGATTCCAAATCGTGACTTGCCATTATCAGCCGCCTCGTTCAGATCAGATGTTCCCTCTACGCAGTGGAGGATGGTTGTTTACAGCGCAGACAGGTTTTCCAAGCACCAATGTGTTGACTTTAGTACAACAGAATTTGGGAAAAATCTCTATGATTAAAAGAAACATGCAGCTTCATCAGACGTTTCAGTTTTATGCAGAAATTCAAAGTTTGAGAACTTAGAATAACAGTTGAGCTGAAATGAAAATTCCTGAAAGTCTTGGAAAATTCTCATCAAGCCTCTCCTCAAAGTCCAATATGGCTGCCTTATGTAGAAAATTCACAGATATCTGCAGTACAAGAAGGCCTTGTTCTTAACGTTTTTTTTTTTTTTATCACATTGAATATTTCAGCCAACTGCTGTGAAATAAAGGCATGCAGATTGTAGATTTGGTTGTTGCTATTTGGCTGTAGAACTTTGAGAATTTTGTAAATGTAAAGAGCGTTATAAATTGAATGTGTTAATATTATTGTTGACAAGGCCAGTTCAGAAAGCCTTGGGGATGCATACAATCAGGTCGAGCCTTTCATTGTGAGTCGTAAAAGAGGGAGTAAGATTACATCCGGACGGCAGAATGGCTCCACACTAACTCACTCACTCCTATCCCAACGGCTGAATCACTGCATTGTGTTTTTGTAATTTCTTCATTCTGGTAATCATTTGAAGAATCGGGCTCCAGTTAATCTGTTTAGGAAAGTGAGTGTAACTCCATTTTAGAGAGGCCAGGTCTTAACAAGGATCCAATCAAAATACAGTCAACAGACAAGGGAGCTGTCCCATCCCTTCCCTGCATCCCCTTCCTTCCTGTTTTGTCTCAACCAAAGGGTATTGAAGCCCAGGTCTGTGTGTGATTTGGGCGTGGGTTTGTGATTTGTGGAGGAACTTTGGCAAAGCATCGGACTTTATTAACGCTAGGAAGGAAACGACTTAGGGCTCTGGGGAAACCTGCTTAAATCCAAAAGAGTGGGCTGCATCAGTATTCCAAGATAAAATCTCTTTCTCTGGAAGCCATCATAAACACTGCTTATTTAGTAACGTGGAAGCAAAGATGCTTAAAGTCCCGAATTGGTTAATGATGCTAACCAACGATTTTTTTGTTAGTATCATTAAATGTAATGCAACACTACCATATTTTGCCTCCATTTAATTCAGAGGATTTGGTTACATGTTGCATCATGACATAACACTTGCAATAACCCTGCCACCGCTAAGCTCTCAGCTGTAGGACAAAAAAAACTGCTTAGCAACGATGACTACCATTGGTTTTAGCTGTCAAGTTTAGGGCTGTTGTAAATGAATATTTTAGTAATTGAGTAATCTATTGATTATTCTTATGATTAATCGAGTATTTGAATAAAAAAATTATAAATAAAATATTGGTAAATCTAGCATAACACCGGTGTTACTATCGGATATCAATATCAGTTAAATTTTTCATTTTATAGCATCCCTAACAGTTAGTTTTTTGTAGTTTAGAAATCTAACCTGTAACAATAATAGCTCATGTTCTAATTTAACCAGAAGAAAAGTTATACATAGATCTGAAATTAAATTCAATTTAATAATAAAGAGGCAGGCTCACAAATACGCTTATAAAAAATGTCTATAATCCAGCTTTTAGTTTATGTATTCATCTTCAGTGAGTTTAATAGATGGATTCTCACCTTGCCCCATACCTCTCAAGCTTTGGGTTTGAGAATACAGGAAATGTCACCTGGAGTGGTGGTGGTGGGGGGCAGGCAAACGAACGAACGTAAGATGGGGTGGAAGGGAGGCAATAGACCAGGGGACAGACGAACCTAAGTCCGGGGACCAGCCATGTAACCGGCCATGTAAGCCATGTAAACCCGGGCATTATCATCAATCAATAAAATCCCCATGGGCCAAACTTGAAAATTGGACGTTATGCCGCCAACACTTAGCTTTCGTCAACAACTCAGAGGCGGAAGTCAGAGCTACGCGCAACGCAAATAATGTTCTGGCCAGAACACGGTGCGCTAAATAATAAAACATAAATTAGCGAAGCTTCGAGGCATTTAAATTTTCCTCATGGAATTTTAATAATCGAGGTACTCAAATCGTTTGAGAAATCGTTTCAGCCCTAGTCAAGTTGTCAATGTAGCGCGCTAAATCTTAAATGTTTGTGTGAAATATAAAAGAAAAAGGGACTTGGTGTTTTGCTTGTAATTGTCAACACTATGACATCTAGATAATAAGGTCAGGAAAACGTTTTAATTAAACAAAATGGCAAAAGGAGAGAGAAGTTAGGTCAGTTATGCTAGCTTGACCTTGACAAAATTAACATGTAGACGTGCTGCAGAATTTGGTGTGTCCGTTCATTAAAAAAAGAGTCAACCCACATGCCAATTCTGTCAGATTGTCAGTAGAACAGGGGTTTAAGTTAGCTAATCAACCACCACTGTGCTCAGACTATCACTTATTAATAATTGCAATATAAACATCAAGCCTGAAAAACATAAAACTGTCCTGCTCTTTGGGAAATGTTTGCATATTTTTCTGTGAATCCTAATACATTAGAGGAGCTGTCGTCAGTCAGTTGCTACGGCAATGAGTTGCCAACACAGAGAGTGAAAACAAATGAAGGATAAGAGTGGTTTTGAGTTGTTCTCTTTGAGTTGTTTGCTGGGCAAAGCTGTCGAATCTGAATCACGAGTGCCGCTTTAACACAGGTAAGCTTCCCTTTGATGACGAGCAATAAAACACATCAACAGTCCTGGCGTTTTGACACCTCCAGTTGTTGTCGAGTGACAGCTGATAAATCTCTGCTCCCATAATTGATTGACCTGTTTGCACATAAAACACAGGCAAAGGGAAGATTTATGCGGGCTGGAGCAGTGAAACCTCTCGGTTACGGTGAGAAGCACAATAAGAATCAGTGTCTCACCGGTGAACGCAGATCAGAGCCGATTTTCCGCTTGTTGAGGGTCATGTGGGTCTGCTCAGGGACTTACCCTCTGTCCTCAGCTGCTGCACAGTCTGCAGACACTCTAAACCTGTTCTTACAATATCAAATCCTATGGGTGGAGTTAGATTACGTACTCCTTATTTCAAACAAATGCTAATGATTGAAAAGAAACTTGCGGCTGAATCACTGCCATGACAGGATTGCGGAAATTGATTTCTTTTTCATTATCATTTGAGTGCATGGCGACATTTTAACTACTGTATTTTTATTAGCTTTATTTATTATTTTTTGTGGCATCAGTGACAAACTCAGCTGGATGAAGGAGCAACTGTCGCCTTATCACACAACTTCCATAGGAAATAAATGGAGAGGGACGTTTCTAAATTAACACGTAAAACAAAATGACTTCCTTTAACCCTTCCTGAATATAAAAACCTGAAAAACTGCAAATATTCCGACATGGCTGGTTTGAAATAATTAAATACTGTCTTAATACTCGTGCATATAGTGGGGGTTTCTGATATCGGCAGTAGCCCAGAGCGCCATCAGACAGTGGTGGGGCACTCAAGAAACAGAAAATAACATATTTTATGTGTGAATGTGTTGTGGAGTAAGTTTCGCTTAGTTGGTGTTAGGAGAGATAAAAAAAAATTGCTTGCATTTTGATTGATTGAAGTGCGGCAGAAGGAGGGGCTTTCCCACGGCAACAACCACAACTGCGTGTGCATTTATTTTTCAATCTCGCAAAGGTAGGCATCACGATTATTCGTGATTAGTGATTATTTGTGATTGATCACAGGGCCAGAGTGTGATTACATTTACATTTACATTACATTTTTTAATCAATTGACAGCACTATTAATTACTGATTTAGTTGATGGTAATGTAATTATTTCTGGAGTCTAATCAAACAAATTTTTTATTTATTTTGTTTTGTTAGCTGGACGCCACAGCTTGGAGGTCCAGATGATTCCTAACCATCTAGTCCCTCCAAAAAGTGCTCTCAGTCTCATTGTGGACAGCTTACACTCCATCTCTGTCAGTTTCCCCCTCACACACACAAACATGTACAGCTCCTTCATAAAGTCACGCTTCTGAGTGATGGGGTCAGCTGGTCTGGTCTCACGAGGAAAAAACACCTTCCCAGGCTGACTGCTGGGGTGGCGTGGTATGGGGGGTGGAGAGCGGTTCCCCTTCTTCTCTGTCAGCCCTCCTGGTTCTTTAATAAGTTCTGTCTCTAGGTGTCAAAAAGAGACGGGGCAGCAGGGGCCCCTTGGTGGAGACGAGGATCAAAAACAATACAAAGTGCTAAGAGTATTTGGACAGTTCAGCTCTTAAGCTCATGAAGTCCACCTGTGATGAATCATACGAGCTGGAAGTGACCTGAAACTAAAACACAACCTCCACTGCGCCGCCGCTTGTCTTTACACGCAAACCCAGACGCGGCTCCCTCCGGCCCGTACGGGACCTCCGGGGGCGCTTTCTGAACCTGCACTGCTTTATTAGTCGTAACACATCCATCACGTTCACGGGGGGAACGGTGACCTTTTCAAATTCCTACCTGTGATTAAACAGCAGAAACAGTCGTCAGGGCCGCGAGCCGTCGGGGTTATTAGCGCGCTGAAAAGTGAAAACGGCGACCCGAGGAGCAAGAGGGAACTTGCTGAGGCGGAGAGAACAGGTTAACTGCAGCCATTCATTCTGTCGATGGCTTTTCAAAAGTGATATGTTTCTAATTCCTCCGACTCAGGAGCGGTTTAATTAAGAAGAGAGAGGAAGTCACGCTGGGCTGGAAAATAGGATTATAATTATAAAAAAAAATGGCAGCATAAGCAAATGTTATGAATAGACCCTTTTCACAGTGACGTCAGACAATGGCCGCCATAACTCAAAACTGGGTATCTTTACTTCCGGTGTGATTTTGCCTTGGGAACCAAGCTGAAAACTTCCCGCATTCTCATAATCTTAAGGATATAATAAAAGGTAAGTTTAATAATAACAGCATTTAAGTGTTAGATAGCTGTTACTAATCATTGTAAATTCACCATTCTCTATCTGTGTATAAAATAAACAGCCTCCGATCGGAGAGTAAACCACCTAGCAGCAGCTTTAGCCACATTTAGGAAAAATATACTCTCTGTCAGCGCTGTAACGTTTAGAGGTTCACTTTCTGTGTTTTATAAAACAGTGTTTACGTGCTAGATAACCGTTATAAGTCATTGTCAATTTACCATTCTCCAACTGTATTCAAAGGAACCAGCCTCTGATCATGAGTAAACCAGCTAGCAGCAGCTTTAGCCACAGTTAGGAAAGATATACACGGCCGCCTGTCAGCGCTGTAACGTTAGAGGTTCACTTTTTTATTACTTTTTTATAAGTTTAGAAAAAACAAGACAAAAGCCACAAATAACAGTTGGGCTTGACGATATTTCTGTTTTTCCAGCAACAAAATGCGCATCTCCATGCACTGTTCATGTTTCTGTCACTGCTAACTGTCACAGAGTCTCTCCCAAAGACGCAAAGAAGGAATAAAAATAAATACACAAGAAAATATTAATGTGCAATGATTTGGATAAATAACTTTAATCTGATTACTGGATTTGAAATACGAACTCGTTAGATTATTCGTTACCGAAAAAGTGGTCCGATTAAAGGCATTACAAAGCAGCGGCGGCACCGGACATCTCTGCTTATAACAAACAAATCCCTATTTTATGGGATGAGTGGCAACTCCAGTCTATAATTTAATAATCTGATCAAGATTAGAGCCTAAAACGTTATAGTTCAAAAACAGTAAAAAGTTCTGGTTAAGGAACAGTTATGTCACGTAGTTAGCTAGCTAACAAAATTCACTAATGCTAAGCTAACGGTTACGCAAAACAAAAATACCTACCTTCATAGTCAAACAGGTATTGTTCGGTGAAGAATTTGTAGCCTTTGTCTAATTTAGATTTTTTTGTCAGAGAGAACTGGTTTGCAAATCGTGATATATCTTCAAATCTTATTTTAGGCAAATGTTTTAGAGACTGTGTAAACTCCATGCTCCGGTGATCTGTCTGATCAACATATGCTGTCAGATTTATACCTCTCTCTCTCTCTCTCTCTCTCTCTCTCTCTCTCTACATATATATATATATATATATATATATATATATATATATATATATATATATATATATATGACATATATATATATATGAAATAGACAACTTTATCATTACTTACTATGTACACCGGAACTAAGGATACACAGCTTCGAGCCAAAACGGAAGTTGTGTGACGTCATGTGAAAAGGGTCTATTAGGGCTAAACACAAGGTGTGCCTTTTTTAGGGATGCGACTTTCTCACAGAAACACTCACACCCAAACGGCTTGCTATTATTAAAGGGGTAGTGTTATGTAAAATCTTGGGCTTCACATCATGTTTTAATGTTATTCCCTCATCAGAAACATACCTGGAATGTTTCCTTGATTCTTTTATGCATGTTTGAGAAATCCTTTAATTTCCCATTCAGCTGTGGGTGGATCTAGTGCCCCCTTGATAAAAACACTGCAACGAGGAACCATGTTGTGATGACTTCCTGAAGGCGGAGTTTCAGATAGAGCAGGAGTTTCTTAAAGAGACAGAGGCCCAATTTCAAAGTGTTAAAATACAAGGTAAAATTTGATACACAGCATTTTTTAACAACTGAAGTTGACGTAGTTACTTGATTGTGCTATAAAATGGCATTTTGTACCTAGGATGGATATAATATTGCTGCTCCATTAACCGTTTTCGCAGCTTCAGCATTTCCACAAGAAGGCTGCGTTTATGTTCAAATAGCCGCCGCGCTAAAACGCGGTCGGGGGGCCCCCCTTAAATTCTTTCAGCCACTCTAAAAATATTCAATATACAGCAAAGGCACAAAGAGCAACAAGTTGCCTCTCCGCCTCCCTCACTGGCGGCGCTTTAAAACAACACACTCAGACGTGTGGAATGTGACCATATCTGCATGATAAATCCCCACTTTTGATTTTTTTTTTTTTCTGGTGACGCCTTTTGAGCAGAAATTCCCCCTTCTCTCAGTGTTTGCTTCACTCATATGTGAGCGATATTGCTTTAAAAAAAACCCGAAAATGAATACAGACATTGTTAAGCTGGTTTGGGGGGTTGGAGGGAGGAAGAAAGGGGCCAATAATGTTGCCGTTGTGCTGGCCCAGGTCTTACTTTTTCCATGTGAGGCTTTATCTTCTCCTCTCATCGGGGAAAGTCTGCTTTGGGTTATTACTGCTGACCTGCTGGTCCTCTTTGCCAGCAGAGATAAAAAGTATTTAACCCTTCAGTAATTTCCATCATGATGTGACTGTGCACAAAGACTAGTTGATGCTGGGTTTAGCTTTGCTATGAGAAACATTTCTTCGTCTTTTTGTGCTCATGTTCCAAGTTAAGCTAATTTAATAATCTGGCAAATGTGATCCGAGTGAATCCAAAACTTGGTTTTCAAATGATGATGATTTATTTACTAAAGGAAAAACAGAAAAGAATCTAACAGTTAAACTGATTTTGCCATCTAGTCCCAGTTTGGGTTAACTGGTTGGGTTAACAGTACAGTCTACAAGAGAAACTGACTCACTCTGATGTGCAAAATTGTTCTAATCCAGCTGAACTGGAAAATTCAAGGTCAAACTACAATATCTTGGGCAAGTTTAAGTCTAGACTTTAGCTAGGCCACTACAAAACATTTTTTCTTTGAGGCAATCAAAGGTTTACTTACTGGTATGGTTTATATCATTGTGCTGCTACATAATTCTAGTGCGCTTGGGCTTAAAGAACTGGAATCCAATCTCAAAATATTGACATTGCAAAAGTGCAATGTCAATATGCACTTCTACAAAACACTTCCACAAAACATGGACCAACTTCTCTAACTTGTGACATAAATAATTAGTTTTTAGCGGTTTTGACAAAAAAATGTCAAAGTATGGTGATTTTGGGGGGCGGAGTCACCGTCCACTACAGTCCTTGGTTCATGATGTTCAGTACTCCTCGGGCAGCCACTGAAGCGACGCTACGGTCCAGTCTTCATCCAGACAAAGTTGTTGTGTGTGAAGAAATGCCGGAAGACTTTATGGGAGTCAATGATATACAAACAAACAAACCAGTATGAACCTGAATAGACAGCAGAATGTCCAGAATTGAGGGATAATGATTCAGATTCTGATGATCAGGACTGTCATGGCTGACAAGACAGCACTCACAGCAATAGAGTTGGGAGCATAGAATGGTGAGAACCTGGGTACCATTTATAACGTACAAAGTTGTGTATTTAAGGGATTAATTTGAATTTCTATTCTGGTAATTACATGCAACACATCTCACTTGAGATAAGCCCATTGTGACTTTTTCAGTATTCAGTGTTAAAAAGAAAATCATAGTATTAGTTTATCATTACTATTTTTTTTATTATTTTACAGCAAGCATTCTTCAAAGCTGTCTTTTAAAATATGCTTTTATGCAAAGCTTTATAATACCACTGGCATAGATGACCGTTACTACTAGAATGTTGCCCAGAATGTCCTAAAGCTGCAGTATATAACTTGTTTGTTTTTGTTTGTTTTTTAGTACATAAGAGCCAGGAGGAGGGTCTTAGTGCTGTCAATCACCCTCGTGTGAGAAACAACTTACAGTTCCAGGAAAACTGTTTATCCACCGTCATCGGTATCCCTCCTCTTGGCTCTGATTGGTTGTTCCCATTTAGCACTGGGGCTAGATGGGAACAGAGGTACTCCATTTTTTCACATTCTGTTTAAGTTATCTTTTGATTATATAAGTCATGCATTAATAAGTAGTACTTGGGTATAGTGAAATTGAAAATCATTTTTTAACTACCTGGGCAGAGGCATTTTCACATAAAGCCAGGCCTTTATCTTTTAATAAATTACATAAGTTGAAAGCTTCTTGTTTTCACTCAGCTTATCATTGACTAATATCAACATTTCTTTGATAATCTGAAACTTTTAATTAAGTAAAGACATTTTTTTCTCAGCACTTCAAGAACGTCAATCTGTTTTTCACACAGAACGTCTAATCACCCGCTCTGTCATCCGATAGATCCTGTGTTCTCCACACAAGCAAAAATAACGCTCTGTCCCTCGGCCGCTTTAGGAGATATAAGCAAAAACATCCGCTTCTGTACGACCCCCAAACACAAACACATCATTCAGAATTTCTTCCTAAATAAACAAGACGCTCTCTCTGAACTCCCGGGGAGCCATGTACAGTGGAACATAATCTGGATTCAAAGTATGGGACATACAGAGGTCTGCTCTGTCCCACAGCGGTGCCCTTCTGCTCCACTCCAAACAGCGACACACACTGAGAGCAGCACTGTCATCCCCTTGTCTCACTCTCAGCCGTAACCCTTAAAACCCACGCCTAACCCCGCCGGTCCTGACAGGTTGGAAGAAAGCGGCCCATTGTGCAGCCTGCTTGTTGTGGCAGTGGGGTGTCGCTGTGCCTGGGCCGGAGGGTGCCGAATTTCCGTCTCAGAGGAGCAGGCATCACTACCTTGTTGTGACTTCAGCCACTTCAGAACCAACCTCAAGGATGAAACCAACTATCAGAAGCTGTGTTTCCTTTGTCATTATTCCAAAACACAATTTAGGAATTGTGATTTTTCCATTAAATAAGAAATGCATCTTAGTCACATGTGACTAAGTTGTTACAAAACCTTCTGCACCATTGTCCTCCCAGGACTTCCTGTCGTCTTTTTCGTCCAGTAGATCATGTGACTGGTGTGATGTGAAAAAAGTGTTTCCATTGCAGTTTTGCGAAATAAACCAATTTTGATCTGGCCAACAAAACGTCTCATCTTAGTGCAAAATCTTTTTATTGAAAAAAATGGGGGTTTTTTTGTTTGTTTTTTAAATTGCCATGTTTTGCGGAAGCAGATTTACTTTTGTAAATCCAATTTGCACAATTATATTGTCAATAAAAATGCATCTACTTTCAACTTAAGCATGTGATACAAATTCTTCTACTTTCAATACGAAACATGTTTTTTCTAACTCTAGTTTCATGAACTCATCATTGTAATTTTTTAGTAGCATTGCTGAAAATATTAGCGATTTTTCTCCATTTTGTTTGCGGTTTACTATTTCTGCAATCGTAAGGATCAATCAATCAATCATAAGGACTGACACCCTGCTTATGACACAGTGGCATAACTTGTCGCATTCAGGCAAAGTCCATGATTTGATCAAACCAACAATCATGTCAGGAGGGAGAAGATGTGTTTGGATTCTAATCTAGCTACATCCAAATTTTGTAAATACTGGGTGTGATCCTTCCACAGACAAATTAGACCAAGTGAAACTCATGGCTATGGTGACAAAGGCAACTCTGGAAAACAATCGAACTGCACTACCGTCCAACACTTCTGACATCCGTCATAGCTTCTCAACATGATTAGGCGACCGTCAATATTCTTGAGTTTTGAATTAGTTTCCTAATCCACCATCGTACTATTTTACTTCATTGATTGTTCACCATTGCTTCCTTAGACATACCGCTATGCCTCAGGTGTGTGAACGCAGCCATTCAGGGCCTTGGCTAACTTTTTAGAGCTTTTCTTTTGCCTTTGCTATCTGATTATATCGCTCCTGCCAAAAGAATTCAAAATACTAACGTAGTGTTAGTTATTTATATGGTGGTGGATGAGGTCGGGAAGATGCCAAAATTTAAGTTTCTGCAACAGAGAAACAGGAGATACAGCAGTAAAGCAGCATTGCAGATTAAGAATTACAATTAAAGTTAGTTATGAACTGAACACAACGATGAATTTGACCTAGTGCTTGGAAAAGTGCAACCAAAGCCAGCTCCGTCCAAGAGTCAGTTCATCACCGCAAGTCATTTCCATTTTCTGCTTTTCCTTTTTCCTGTGGAAAATCAGCTGCAAGACAAACAAAGACGCTCTTCATCCTGAAATGGAAAAGATCCACAAGAGACTGGAATACAGAGGCCTTCCACACTGCAGATTGTAAATGGAAAGTCATGATAATAGCCACTGTGGTGTGTGTTTTCACATTTTTCTTCAAAACCCTAAGACTTTACACTTAAACAGAACAGATCAGTTCCTATCAGGTCCCATTTTAGCCAGATGTCAACTAATGTTGCCATATTTACACAACACGACCCCAGTTTTACTCCTGCACTTTTTTTCTGATCATTTTGGAGTGCAGTCCATTTCTTGTCCCACGTCATCCAATCTGGGTTGCCATCTTCTCCGCTTTCCTCACTCTGGATTTTCTCCCCGGTGGTCTCAGTTGGGATCGGACCGCTGTGGGCAGAGAGATGAGTTCCTCTCTTTGAAGTTGAGCGCGTCTGAACGGAGGCCCAGCTCAGCCTGAGTGACAGAACCCGGCCTCTTGCCCACCCGCCCAGCCGTCCGACAGACATCAAACACGCGGTCTGCCCGGTCCCAGCGCCGTCCATCTGGGCCTTGTCTCTCTCTCCCTCTGTACCCGTTCACATCAGACCTGAAGTGTCTGTGAGTCTGTAATCAAAACCAGGCAGACTGCAACAGAGGTGAGCTGTTTGGGCCACAGATGTGCTGCAGAGGTCAAAGGGCATTTTAGGTTTCAACCTTCTTTTGTGGGAAGGTAGAGTCTCCTAATGAATGGGAGACAGGTTTGTGAGGAGTGAAGAGGATGATGATGATTGATTTAAACTTATCCGCCACAGCGGATATATCGTAACCCTTTTTTCTTCTTGGTTTTATTGACAAAATTCATTGAATTTGATCAAAATTGCAGACGTGCTTAGTATAAGGCACGCAAACGCATCCCTGTCCTTTTCTGTGCTAATGCATAATTGAGTTTATTGAAGGTTTTCTCATAAATTACATCAATCGATCCAGTTTTTTGCAATTCCGTCGAAATGTGCGCAAATCAACAAGATCCCCGCCCAAAAAAATCACAAAATTGTGAAATTCTGGAGGGAGTAATGAGTTAAAGCTGAGGATTTGTGACCAGGACCAGCATGCCACCAGCATCTGATGAATAAGCAGATATGTTTGATGAGCCTTATTTAGTTACCTTATACATTAACATTATACTGTATGTAACAGTATGGGCCTTGACATACAGTAGAATAGAAGAACTGATGAACAATTTTAAATCTTCACTCCTGGGAATCGACTTTAGCTAAACAGAACACATAGGACAGAATATCCTACATGGGAAAACCAACATTCAAAGAGAAAAAAAAAAACTTTCCAATTGAATGTCTAAGGAAATTTTATGGGACTTTTAAGGGCTCCATGTTGCGCGACAGATTCCGATGTCCTGTAAGTATAAGTAAGTAAACATAACCAAGCCGCTCTCAAAGCCTTTGTTTGTTCAGCTCGTTAAAAACATGACATTTATTAGCCTGGTGTTTCTTTTCATTTGGGGCTTTTAGCTCCATTAGTTTCTTAAGTTGCCCCCTTTATATGTCTGAGAGTGTTTATCTAACTGTTGACTGGGACGGTGGGAAGAGCAGGCAGCAGATGGGGAGGGGGGGGGGGCAAATGAAAAGCTGCATGCCAGAACTAGTCACTCAGCACCCTCATCTGGGACATCCAGCTTGGAAATATCAACGGAGGCCTTTAGGCTCAAACACACCCACCCACCTCCACCCAATCCAGCCCTACACTGGCTGGTTACATTTGCTTGTCTCCTAATTTGCTTATTTGCCTAATGGATGTGAACTCAAGTGCTTGTAGCGGTTTGGGTTTGGAGTGGCCAAAAAGAGAGACGATAAAAAAAAAGGGTTGAGGTCAGGTGGAGACCCTCCTCCTTCTCTCCCCCAGGGGAATTTTTGCTCCATTTGGGCACTTTACCGGATTATTTGGGCTAACTTTCATCTCCGTTGCTAGGGTTGTAGGATTTTGCTGAGTGTTCTGACCCCCTGACCTTTTCCTCTATTGGTTCCTTTCTTTAGAAGGAAAATGTTGGGAGGAGATGTGACTCGTAAGTATCTTTTGGGCTAAAGCCTGTTGGGGTTTTTACCTTCCAGCCAAGGAGACGGGGTGTCATTACCGCAGTAACAACCTGCAAGGTCAAGTTTGCACAATGGGCCAATTCAGCGAGGTTAAGAGGAGCTTCTCATGAGCTGGATATGTGTCTGACTGAGGAATATTATTGTTGGTGATCACACTATGTCCAGGTCAACCCACAGTGCTGTGGAGAAGTGTTTGCCCTTTAAGGATTTATTCTGTTTTTACTTTTTGTCACGCCTAGATGTTTCAAATACAAACATTGCATAAATATTCAGAAAGCTATCCAGATAACCCTGACCTAATAATTCATAACACTCATTCTGGCAACATCTCTAATCAAGACTTTCCAACAACTTGGAATGAGTCTTTTGCATTCCTGTGGAGGAATTACTTTTCTTTGTGCAACTGTTTTAGTTCAGCCACAAAGGAAGGTTCTAGGGTTCCACAGTTGTGGAGTTGGTAGCACTTGCTGCATTTCCATTAACCATAAAATTATGCAAATTGAAATTACGAGAAAAGAAAGTGCTTAATGGAAACACACCAATTAAAAAAACAACACATTTTTCAGTAGAAGGTTTTTGAAGTAGGATGAGAATGAGGTGGCATTTTCAGTCATATTGGAACTAAAGTATTTCACAAAACTGCAATGGAAACACTTTTCGCATCACCTGAGTCACGGGATCAATAGCTAGATGTTACTACTGGCGGAAAAAAGGAAGAAGATGACAGGAAGTGGCAGGAAGATGCTCTTGTTTATTTTGGATTACTGGCTCTGCCAAAGCTCTAACAATATCACACAGTTCATGAAAAGTTGTGTGTCATTCCAACGTGTATCTTGAATCCATAACTCTTCTGTAAAAATGCTGCATACATAGCCGCTACCAAGTATAATGAGTTTGTTGCTCCAATGCCTCAATAAGATGCCCATGTCTCTTCTGATGACTGATAGATGAAGAGCACAAAGCAACATTCTGGGTACCTTTTTGATTAGGGAATAACAGCGTGATGTAAAGCTTAATTTTACATGACACCCTCCCTTTTAAAGATGTTGAATTATGGGATAGGTGCTAAGCTAAAGCACAGTGACCATGTGAGTTCTAGTAGAATCAAAGTTTTTCGTGAAGTTGAAGCTAAGAATTGATGTCCACCCTGACAGTTACAAAGCAAACTAATCTTCAGCTTACAATAATAATAGTCGTAGGTGTTTTACTTCAGTTTGGTCCTCACAGGGAAATAGAAAGTGTTCCAGTGCAGGTATTTCATGGTGGATAACACAATGCAAGAGTTATGAGAGAAAGGGCCCCTTTCTGCCAGCATGCAGCTCTGTGATGGAGTCAGGCTCGTCCCTGTTACCAGGTTACCAAAGTCCCCCTCCTGTGGGTGACACTGTTCAGTAACCAGTCTATGGTTGGGAGAAAGAGACAAAGGCTGGAGCACGAGCAATGATCAAAGTTCTGCTAGAGCCCCGCTGTTTTTCACATAGCCCTCCAACTCCCCCACTGCTGGTTTCTCAGTGCCAGCCTTGTTTGGATAAGTCTTCCTTATTGTACACACAGCCAGGGGTCTTTGAGCCCAACCGCTCACCGTGAGCTTTCCCCAAGGATTACATACCCAAATATACA
This sequence comes from Xiphophorus hellerii, assembly GCF_003331165.1. NCBI lineage: Eukaryota > Metazoa > Chordata > Actinopteri > Cyprinodontiformes > Poeciliidae > Xiphophorus > Xiphophorus hellerii. Next base: position 3,998,883 of record NC_045692.1, read on the forward strand.
GCGTGGGACGAGCCACTTGCTGCTGGAGTGCGTTTGACGGTGTGTGTCTCTGAATGCTGGTGAGAGGCGTTTAGTGATTCTGTTAAATTAACCCCAGTCAAACGAGATCAGCATGTTTTCAGAGGCCAACCTCGCACTGGCTGCTGCTGACTTTAGCCGATCCCACTGTTTTCTGACGGCTAAGAATACACTTCACAAATCTGTCTGAGGGAAGGTGATATTTCAAAAGGTCTTGGGCTTTGTTTGTTTTTTCACCTACGGGAAGATGACTGGATTACAATCGGCTTCATCGGTGCGTACACAGGTCCAGGAAGTGTAGAGCGAAAACATTTCCCCCAACAGCTAACAAATGTCTTGTTTGCATTTTTGTCTTGAGAGTACATGTTCTACTTTATAAAAGCGAGCCCGGGCGGTTCGGACAATGTGGTCCTAAGTTAATGGCAGGATGCTGGAGAAAAATAATCAGGATTGATGCGAAATCGCTTTTAGGAAATGTGATTTGTAGTTGTGGTGGAAAAGGCAATGGTGTCTTCTGAAAAAATTAATTACAAGCTAGCTTACTTCTCAGAATAGCAAACATCTAACTGTAAGTACTATTTTCAGGCTTTGTCCAGGTCCCTCCTGCATCAAAATATTCAGTTATTACATAACAAAGACAACAATTGCACTTACATATTCATTATTTACACGCAAGTTCTGTACCAACATGGGCTGAAGGGCCACTAAGAGAAAAAGCAACAAATAGTCAGTTTAAAATTATCTTTCAAAAATAACATTTAAGCAGATTTTGAACTAATATAGATGTTTTTATTGGTTTAATGTAATAGGTCAAAACTCATTTTGTTCCTGTGAACTAATTTTCTTGACCTGGGTGTATCATTATGTTGCAATAAGGTTAAAAGATCATTTCAAATCTCAGGAAGATAAAACTGCAGTACTTTTTTGTGTGATAAAAGAGAACTTTATTTTTAGAGGGATTTTTTTACCCATCAGCATGAGTGCTGATAATCTGTGGAAGACTTATTTCCTTCTCACTTCCTCCTGTTTCTGTTTCTACATGAGTAGACAAGTATGTCACAGCAGAGTGTCCTACCGACCCTAAGAGATAATTGGGTTTCGAAATTGTTGGCATCTTAAGGCTGCTGCCCCGATCCAGGGATATCATTATTTTGTCACTACTGGATGATCTGATAACAACCACCCAGTTGGGATAAAAACGTCAACCTAGGTTTTTGTGCCTTTTTTTTAATGTACTGTTCCTGAACACACAAGCACAAATCCAAATTGAGATTTCTGCTTCTTTTTTTTGATAGCGTTGAGTCTTTACTTACATTGTAAAGACTTGTGAAAGAAAAGCTCGTACAGACAAACAACCTGAATGACTCAAGTTTTTTTCACCAGAAATTTTCACGCGTTTCCTCAAATTTTCTCAACTGCTACAGGAAGCAGGCGGTTTATGGGTGGAAAGTTTTGGTAACCCCCTCCTCTGTAGGTGTGATTTTCTTGTTGATACCACAGCATGCCTGTTCTGGTGCTGATAGGTGATGAGGGGTTAGACTTCTGTAGTCTCTTAGCAGCCACAATGCCTCATTGTAGATGAGGCCCTGAGCTAACAGGCGGTTGGGGGTTTCTACTGTCAAGCCTGATGGAATCCAAACACCGCAATGACTAATTTCATAAATATAGTGGCAGGTGGAACTTGTTGGACATGCCTACTCTCTCTTTCACAAATGGTGGGTAATGTTCCTGACCTCCTCACCCCACCGGGGGCCTCAGCAGCTGAGGCGCCTCAACCTGTGCACCCTACACCATTGAGTCTCCTGTGTGTTTAATGCTTGGATGATGGTGCAGTTGCGCCTGTCAGTGTAAATAAATTGCTCTGTGGCCACCTGAGTTTTCCTATTTTCTATCCATGCCTATTTTTCAGCTTCGCCACACACTGCGTCTTGTATGGTTCTTTTCTGATACACAAGGAGTCCTCCACTGCTATCATTCTCTATAGACACGTTGCAACGTGACGTCACATCGCGCCTCCCTGTGTAACTACCTAGTTATTGAAACAAAACGCTTCACGCAAACAGATTGACAACAAGAGTTGAAGTTCTGTTTCGCTTCAGTTCTGGTATCTTCATCAGCATCCATCCTGGTTTTTGGGTCATTGGAGGCATTCTGCCCCAAAAATATTATTGAAATGTGCTGTCAAGTCTAATCATAGTTGGATTTTTGAATTCCATTCAATTTGATTTATAAATAGCTTGTAAATCCCTAAGGCAAATCAATCTTGTAGTATCTTACTCCAAAACATCAATCAGTCTGAAGGGAATTGTTTCAGAATCGTCCCATGTAGCGCTTACCAAAGCAACCTTGAAACTACCCTCACTGTCATTCCTTATTATTTACTGATATTCTTACCATCGACTGTCAGTTCTTGACATCAGTTACCGGGAAAGTCAGTTTGCAGATATATCCAAAAAATTCATGTTTTTGGATCTTGCTGTTTTTCATATTAAAAGTAGAGTACTATAAGGGAAATGCACCTTTGACCTTTCACTTTTAAGGCACCAACATAACAAGAACAAACAAAATTTTCTAAACTAGGACTCTGAACATCCATTTAATGCTAGAGTTTTTTTTAGAAATGCCACACATGGGCCCCAAATGTGACTTAGACAAAGACAGGGTGGAATGTGTCATCCTTGACCATTAGGAGATAAGATGTAAGTCCGTGCACTGTTGCTGCTGCTATAGTAACGTCATGTCCTAGGGCAAGCGGGTGGAGAGGAGAGGCAGAAGGTCAGGCGTCATGGTGATATGGCGTGGGATACCGTCATGTCTGCAGCTGCTGTGTTGCTGAGAAGGATGAAGAAAGATGAAAAAGAAAGGGTGGTAAAGGAACAATGCATTAATCAGAGCAAGACAAAAATGTGAGGAGCAGTTCAAGCTGAGACGCTTCAAAACCCTCCTGGAGTCTGTGGTCAGACAGAGACATTTAACATGACAGGACAGTAAATAGCCAAAGTGTGCTTGAGAGGACTGTTTACATGTCCTCAGGCACGAGGTTTGACCATTATGCCTAGTGGGACATTAGCGGTCTTTGATGAGACTGAAGGCTCCGTGTTAGCCATGAGGTCGCAGATAAATGCCTTCTATCTATCTGCTAAAAGCCTCTCTTGTCTTTTCCTGGAAGAATGGAGCTGCAGGGGAGTCCAAGGGTGGTCAGGCACGGGTCCGGCTGTGAGAGGACGGAGAGATTCAGTGAGTTGAACTCTGCTGCTATGGAGGCCCGGCTACTCCTGGGCTTTCAGGGTGGGATCATGTGAAGAGCTTATCGTTCCCCTTTCGCTTTACCTACTGCTGAAAGTAGGATCTTCTTTTCTTCAGCAAGAAAAATAGAATTCTTAGTTTTAAGCCAGACAAACAAAAAGTGTGGTACTCTCCATCCATCTCTCCCTCCTTGGTACATATTTTTGCAGATTCCATATTAAGAGCCTGACCTCTGGAAAAATATCTGCAGTATATAAAGGGTAAATTTTGTTGTAATTTACGTGATTGAAACTTCTAAAAAATTTGAGTCTGGGAAACTATGCAGTTATGACATAAAAATTTGTAGGAACCCTGTGAAGATTTAATAAAAATCTATGTTATATTAGACTTTTGTTTCAACCTCCTGTATTTCCTGCTTGCAAGAAACATGAGTGGAAAAGTGGTTTTCTTTTCTTCCTGAACAGAAGTGCAAGGAGACTAATCTGGGAGACAAGCCAATACAAAGGCAATTTTCTCATTTTTGGCCGAACCATTGGCTTCCTTTATACTTTCAGTTGGAATAATATTTAATGACATCGTAAAATGCGATAATCACAGTGAAACTGAATCAAAAATTAAAACAGATTAGGAACTATTTGAGTCATTTTGTCGTACAGTAAAGACGGGAAGGCTGCTTTTGCCAACGTTTTTTCAGGAAGAGGTTTTGGGATTTTCCCCAGTATACTCTACACTCTCAAGTTTTCTGCTGACATCTTTATACAAAGCACTTTTAGCTCTTCTCTGGGCTTTTCTCACACACAGTAAAAAAAAGAAAACCATGAATCTCATAACGGCTTGTTGGCTGTTTGCTTTTGTTCCCAGATAGATGTCACTCTTAATCAAACCTGATCTAACCACACAGAAACAATCCCAATGAAGAAAATCTCTGAGATTTCAATACTTAGCTCTTGAGCGTTTGTCAAGGATTAAAAAAAAAAAAAACTTGAGTCCCCTCAAAGCCCATGGTTTTTCCTCTGTAACATTGCTTAAGCATTGTGGAAATTCACTAAGAAATTTGCTGTTGCCGGTCATGAGACACTTGTCAGCTTAATCAGGCCTGATCGGCTTAAAAATCGGATCTTTTTCCAATCAGTGAATGCACCATGCACGAGCCAGATAGTATTTTATCTGCATTGTTTGCATTCTACTCCCTATGTGGGGTTTTTTGTTATTAAGATAGCAAGAAGTTAAGTCCAACTGAATCAAAACTCAAGTCTAATCAACAAGAGGGATTTTAGTTGAGCTATTTTTCTGTGTGCATTGTATGCTGTTTGTTACTTTTGTCTAATTTTTGTGAACTTCCTAACAAGTTAACGAGTTTTTTCTTGTTTTTTCTGCACATGTCACTATTCTATCAGAGAGATACACAAAACAAAACAACCATGCACATCCAGGCTTGTATCTCAGGACAGTCAACCCAACGTAAATGCTTTTATGTTTGTTTTTTGAGAGGAATCCAGTTAAATCCAGAACCTTACAGTTTTTCTTCTCAGTGCATGAGTACAGGAAGATAACAAATGGTGCTCTGCCTCCTATTTCTATTTCCCTGTGAATTATTATTGGCTTATGTGCAAATAATTGCCTTAGTGTAAACATTTATTTATTTCAACTTTATCTTACCAAGGTTAAAAAAAACCCCAATGAGATTAAAAACTTTTTTTTCAAGAGAGTCCTGGCCAAGAGCCGGTGACAAATACAACAAAAAAATTACAAGATTAAAAGAAAACAATCAAGGTATAAAAAGCAGGTATATGTCTTTGATTTGGCCTCGAGAACTTTTAATTTGGATATAAAAGCACCAAAAGAGACGAGTTTCAGTGGGTCTCAAAGTTTCTTGTAGTCAGTTCCAAGAAGAGGGAGCAGAGGGAACGAAAGTATTCTTACCCCCATTCAGTCTGAGCAAACGCGACAGAAAGAAACAGCAAACTGTGTGAGCAAGAACTACAAGAGTCAACATTTCTCAGTGCGATTTCAGAACAAATATGGAATTGGTAGGAGTCCAAGTAGTGCCTTGTAAATAAAAGTTAACCAATGGGGCCAGGCCTTCCCACCTGTGAGTATAAATCACAGCGGTGTGTTTTTACGTTTTGCTGTTTGTAATGAACCTCGGAGTAGACAGGTCGAGAAATGTAATGTAAACATGAGGGCAGTTTAAATGTGACACTGACATTTTCAAGACCAAAGTTGTTTTAAGACAGTAATACTCGATTTTTGGTCTAAAACGGCAAATTTATGGCCAAAATTAAGACTAATGTGCACCTAGTGATGGCTCCGTCCTTCTCCCAGGAGGCTACATCCATTCCAAAGGTAGCTACTGATTTAATGAAAGACCGGCTCTGGCGAATGAGAAGGAGACTACTCACATGTATATCTACTGCTCACATATATAGTATGTCAACCATTTCTCTTGGTAAAGTTAGTTTTTAATGAAAAGTACATATCTAATCCAGTGGATGACCAGAATGAGCATGCTAATTATTAGCCTATCCAAAGCTAATGCTAGCCTCTGTGTGCTAATGGTCAGCAGAGAGAGTAGGCAATCCAGTGAGAGGGTAGCCTGGGCATGCTAGTAGCCTCTCCTATGCTAACACAATTTACTAGACTACTTCTTGTTCGCTAACCTTGACTGCTCAGTTACCGATGCCGACAGTAGCTGTCTTCAGAATGAATATAGCCTCCTGCTTCAAGGACGTAGCCACAGCGAGATGAGAAATAGTCTTAATTTTGGCCCTAAAATTGCGCCATATAATTCTTGCCCACATCAGACTAGCGTCAACTTCAGGGACAACTTTATTGCTTCTTCCAGAACGACGATGCTAGAGTTAGTAACAGCTATAGTTTATCTACTCAGAATCTTTTAACAAAATCCTCACCACAGAAATTGTGAACTATTCCTAAAAAAAAAAAAATCTGATGCATATATGATTGTGTATGCTCAAAACCATCTTTAGGTAGCGGTAAAACAAAAACCCCTAAAATAATAATAAATCAAGTAAGTACAATAAATCTGTGTAAAGCAACAATTGAGAGTGTGTTGCAGAAGCCCTAATCTGTATAGTGTTTGTTCTAGCATGTGAGACTTTTTCCAGCTTCAAGATTCGGATGAAGCAGACAGCCAGAGGATTAAAAAAAACTGTTTGCTAATATCTTCAAACTGAAGGACTCATATCTCTGAGAGATATTTTGTACAGCTAAACATGTTTAAGTCATGTTCTACTTCTACTGAAGGAGTGATTACTGTTGCCACCATCTAACTGTGACTAAATAAACCTGCTCACCCAAAAATCATAAGCGTATTAAGGTTTCATACTAGTGAAGCATAATTACAACCAGACTCATGCTTTCCACACGCTCGCCAAAAGAGTTCTCTTGATCGAACCTGCAGCTCCCCTCTGTGTCCTGTAGGTGTCACTCATCAGTAGATAGCATTTTGCCCAGGCTGGAGGAAAGCAGTGGAGCTTTCCTCAGCTCCTCACAGCTTCAGTATCACTTTTGCAGAATGTACAGAAAACAGATTGGCGGCAGCATGAGCGTTTGATTTGACAGGACCGACGTCGGGTGGAATCTGCTGCGGTTTGTGTCAGATTATCTTTCAGAAAACTGAGGGCGGCGATGGGTTTAGGGGGGGTCAACATTTCCCTGGTTAAACTGTCTTCCATCACGATTTAAAATCAGAGCACAAACTGAAACCAGTAATGGCTACTTTATCTGTGTGTCGATCCTGGGAATGTAAACAGCAGTAAAAAGCGAGTCGCAGCACGATTCATCCAATCAGCAGCAGGCCCACATTCCCCTCTTCCTGCTTAATCGATCAAAGGGTGGCTAATCCTCCCTGCGTGTCCGTCCTGCGCCGGCGTGGAACAGGGAGGGGGGGGGGGGGATTTATCAGGGAAGAGATGCCCTCTGACCTCGCGCTGACTGCAGTCCCGAGACAAGAAGGGGTCAGGGGGTCGCAACAGAAACTCATTCACACCTCAAAAGAAGGGGGTGTGAGGGGGTGGAGGAGGGCAGCTACTGCCTCTGTTGGGCTACACTCAGTCAGCCACCATATGAGGAACCAGAGTCCGACCGGCAGCCGTGTCACTGCAGATATCGAGTTTGTCAGGAGTCTAGACGCTGAAGTATGTGGAGAACTCGATCTATGTTGATGTGTTATCTAGTAAAGCTCTTGTTTGTTGTTGAAAGGGCTTAGGCACCGGAGCTTAGAGAATAATTTTCTTTAAAAGGAACAGTACAATAAAGATTTTATCAAATTTAAAAAAAAAATATTACTCTGTGATGTATTTCCTTGTGCACACTGTGCGATGCTGTAAGAAGCACACAGACTTCCTGTCGTCTTCTTCGTCTGGGAACATCCGGCTGTTGATCACATGACTCGTACAATGCGGCAAAATGTTTCCATTGCAGTTCTGGAAAACAAATCTATTTTTTCAAAACCACGTTATACTGGTGCAAAAACCTTTTATCGAAAAACTTGAATTTTTTTCTTAGTTACTGTGGCTCCACAGTAAGCAAATTTATTATTGCAATTTCAATTTGTGCAATTCTATGGTTAACCGAAACGGAGCGCATCTTTTTTTTTTTCAGGAGGGACATGGCAACTATCAGCATTCATGTTAAATCAGAGAAATAAATTCTGTGAAATGTCACGATTTGCAAAGGTTTAGACGACTGCTTTATTTGTTCAAAAATGCCAAACATTTTTTTTTATGATCAAATAAATCTTTTTTTTTTCAGAGATCAAAATAAATTACAACCAGTAGACACCAATATGAGATAATTTCATTATATTAAAAAAACGAATGTTTTATTGGATGTCTTAATATTTTGACATGATTGTACGTATGTGAACAATGTCGGGACTGGAATTTCATGAATTTCTGCCTTAATAATTTATGCACAAATTGTTAATTAGTGCATATATTATTAAGCAGCAATCTTAAAAGTAAGTGAGATTCAAAACATATATTTTTTAAACAAGCTTGTTTGGTTGTACAGTTATTATTTTTGAGCAGTTAAAAAATAATAAAAGTCGAGTTAAAGTTAGTTAAAAAAAGATTGTATCTTGAATTAAAGTTAATTTGTTACTAGAAAACTGATTATCCAAAGGAAAATTTAGTGGAAATACAGATAAGGATTCAAAGTGGGATTTATTATTTTTAACAAATACATTTTGTATACATTTCCATCAATGCCAATAGGAAGCTTTGTATATTTGTAGTTTTAACCCTCAGGTTTTTATGAACATAACAGATTTCAGCAGCCTGAAAGTCTAGATTTTTCAAACATTGCCCAGGATTTATGTGTTGCTGTTTGAAATTCACATACAGTAATTTCCAATATATCTAGAAAATAGACATGTTTATTTCACACTAAAAAAGGAATCTTATTGATTTATTCTTTCCCAGTTTGAACAGTAACATCAAGGCGAATGGATGTACAGTAGATGCCTTCTATGTACCCAACTACAAACCAACTTGTTTCAGAAAGAATCGGCCTAATCCACCTATAATAACCGCACTGACTTCAAAAGCTTCATACACAGGGAGCTTTACAATCCGGCTCTTTCAGAATGATGTATTCCAGGATCTGTGTCATGACAACAAGGTGAGTGAGGCGCATCGACCTGCCCACGTACCACAAAACATCCCCTCATAAAGGCGCGCATTATGGAAGCGGTGCGCTGCGTGGCTTTGAAAGGAAAAAGGGGGGTAGAGGTATCGGTTGAAAAGTACGATCAAACTTTTGTCATCTGGCCAAGACCTGCGCTTCTTTGTGCGCTACAGTATCAAAGCGACATGGCGTGGGATCATCAGACAGCTTCGGCTTTGATCTGTTGACGGCTCGGTGTCTGTGGATTTCAGCGGCCGACCTTTCATCTGGCCCCGAACCTGGGATTCACTCCGGCTCCGGTAATGAGATGATTAACAATAATAAGCCCCCAGGAGAGCGGGAGAAACCTTCCGACTTTTTGCTTCTCCGGCCTTTTTTTTTTCCCCCTCTCCCGTCAGCCCACTTAACATTCCCCTCCATTTCATCTTGATATGACAGTTTGTGTGACATGCTACGCAAACATCTTCCCTCCCAGACTGAAGAGGAACCCACCAACTGGTACAGCTCTGTCACAGGTCAAGAGTGCAGGCCGTGTTACTACGCAGCAATCTGTCATCATGTCTGTGAGTCAGAGTTATTATAGTTAAGTAAAACGAACGACATACCGAAAACAGAAATTGCGAAAACAACTGAAATAAGAAAATGGTAATTAACGGGGGAAATCTATGACTAACTGGAATTATATTGTGCGTTTATAAAACTAAAACAAACAGAAATTCTAAATATATTCTTTGTTTTCATATTTATGTATCTGTGTACTAGCCTTTCGAACTGACGCTAGTTGAACTAATTCAATGCATACATTGAATTGCCCATTCAATGTATGCATAATCACAATGCAATACCTTTTAAATTCTGAACCTAAAAGTAAACCGCAGTACGAAAAAACTAAAACTACTAAACTACTAATCAAAACTAATAATTTAGAAAATTCTCATAGTAGAGTTGCAATGTTTATATCAGCTAAATTTATTTAAATAATGATGGGAATCAGTACAGTTGGGATTCTACAATGTTACTCTATACACAAAATGACAACAGGATTTAAAAGTGCATTCAAAACACAATTTACATCACCATACAAGTAGTTTTTCAATTTATATACGTTAGAATACAATTGATAAAAATCAAATTTATTCTAAAAAGGGAAAAGAAATTCAAGCATGCCCTTTTTAGGAGTAAACTGTTAACTTGGTTGAATCCACACTGACTCATTCATTCATTCACAGAAAGCCTGTTATGTTTCTTAACCTTTGTGTTTATTTTCATAGCCGGTGCTGCAGTTTGAGGCTCAAACATGGATATCCGTCAAGCGCTAGGAAATGAAAACATGCCCACCTTTTTCAGAACACCGTATAAACATTTTAAAAGAACATTACATTTAGAAGTTAGAAAATATGCGCGTTCCTGTGTTTTGGATGTTGTTCATTCACACCAGAGCCGTGGTTCTCAGGAAATGTTGTTTAAACCACGTTAACTGTGACGAGTTGTTTGAGGCCGTCTGTCTAAAAAAATCAATCAGACAGACTTCTACTATGTCTGTTAGTGTATAAATCACTGAATGGCATAGCACCAAAATACAGTAAAGACCTGTTGTTGTTGTTGTAGCAAACTTTCAGACCTCTCAGGTCTTTTGGTTCTGGTCTGCTCTGCATTCCCAGAACCAGAACTAAACATGGAGAAGCAGCATTCTCCATGCACCACAAATCTGGAACAAACATCATCTGCAGCTTATCATCTATCAGCCAATCAGAGGAGACATTGGGTGTCTTATTCAGGTGTTGGAGCGACAAGCCCCTCCTACCTGGTAGCGACTATGTATGCAGCATTTTGGGGAAATTGTAGTCTGCGATTTTTACAGAAGAGTTATGGATTTGAACACATTTGAATGACTCACAACTTTTTAAGAACTACAGTATGTGTTGCTGCGAGAGCTATGGTGGAACTAGCTAAACATTGTCTGAAAAAACAAACAAACCATCGTCCTCCTACTACTTCCTGTCGTCTTCTTTGTCGTTTTTGCCAGTAGTAACATCAGGCTTTTGATCACTTGGCTTGTGTGATTTGAAGTGTTTTCATTGCAGTTTTGTGAAATACTTCTATTTTGAAACGTTTTGAAAACCACCTCGTCCTAGAGGCAAAACTGTTTTATCAAAAAAAGAGTGGAGTTTTGTTTCTCAAAATTGGTGTGTTTCCATTAGGCGGATTTATTTTCACAATTTCAATTTGCGCAATTTTATGTTCAATGGAAACACATCTATTGAGTCCACTTCAAGTACGCGCGAACCCCCAGGGAGAAGTACGTTTTAGTATGTGGGGGCCTTTCCTCTTTGCTACATACAAAATGTAAGGACTTTCTCTGGCGATTTTGAAAATGTAGCCGTTTCAAACTATGTTGTATGAATGCGGTACCCAGCCAGTCCCCACGCTGTCATATGTAACATGAGCTTAAATCTGACCTCACTTTTCCTCTGTGCCACTTCTTACCTTTGCAGAGCAATGCTTAGCTCACTGCGGCCGCTTTATTACAGTGTGTGAGCCCGTGCTTACGTTATACACTTATTTACGGCTGGTCTGCAAGAAATAAAAGAGCCCTTCATTGTGGAGCTAACCTCACATGACCACACACCACAAGAAATGTGGGTAAGTATATGTCCATAAGAACTTCCACCCTATAGTCTGCTGGCCCCAGGGACTTAATGAAATAGATGCTGGAGAAGCCCCCCTCTCTCTCACCTCAACAATCAGTAGACTTGAGGCTCAGGGCTTAAATTATAATCAGCCTCAGTTTACACGTTGTTTGTTGTGGGGCAATTAGACCGTCCGAGCTCAGACAATGTGGTTATACTTTCCTGCTGCAAATGGCCTCCATCCTGTGTCTGAGCACTGCCAAGAAAACCCTCAAATAACAACGGGAAAGAGAGGGAGAGAGATGTGGCTCCTGTGGCTCTCGCCTAAGAACAGGCCTCGACCTGGCAGCGTGTGTGTCAGCAGAGAGAATCAGATATGGCCTCATTTCCCTGGAAACCACCTCTAGCCACCACTCACACAACGTTGTAAGTTGGAGGGTCTATTTTTTTTTTCGTGTTTTAAATTCCTCCTCCTGTGCCATTTTCGTTTCTCACCAGAGTTCTTGCTTGTCGATTTCCGATTTATCAATTCTTGCTAACTTCCGGTTTCTGGATTACAAATACAAGAAGGCTGTTGGAATAAAGAATAAAATATGACGCACCATCCATAACCTATGTTTTCCTCATTGTGTTGTCTTATAGTGGAATTTATGAGACTTTTCTTCTTTTTTTGCACGTCTTTCCTCTTCTAATCTTGTGAGTCTCATACGGCACTGATTAACTATCTTTGAGATACAGCGACTTGGCAGACAGTCAACTCCCCTGATTGTATCTGCTGCAGCACACACCAGCACGCAATATTTGTCAAAACATTCTGCCTTTTGCACATTCTTCTTTCCCTCTCTTTCTGTCTTCTTCTTCACATCACTTTCCTGCCCCCTTCCCTTCTGGGTCTCTACTTACACTTCCCTTAACTGAATTACAAGGTAGCCAACATGGAACATGCTGTGACAGACAGAAACTTTTTTTTATCTGTCAGATCCCTTTGCTTGATATCTATGAGCTGAGATAAAATATAAAGAACAAAATGTCTCTGACCTTTGCTTTGAAAACAGTTGCATGTTCAAGAAGAGAAAAGAGAAGAGAAAAGGAAGACATTAAGATATGAGATATATGATATATCTTCGTGTCTGAAGCAAAGGTTACATGCTTCTCCTGGGCTTGTTCCAAAGGACTAATCAGCCAGAAGATTATCATATGATGAAATTTTAGTAATCTGGAGTACCCTGCAAATTACCCTATGTATGCAAAATGTCTTATGATTGATGGGTTTGTAAAACAGTCGAATACTGTACTGTGATAATAGTAGAAGAAGATCAAGGTAAATAGTTCAAACCTCAAGTTTGAAATTTAGGTCAAAACCAATTCCCCATCTGTTCTGGGAAAGGAACCAAATAATCCCTTTCCCCTGTAACACCCCAACGCAGCCCAAAGCCAAAATAACGTTCCTCAACCAGGTTCCTGGTCTGTTCCAAAGTCTCCTTCCAAACTGAAACACCAAGGAGACATCTTGATTAGAGGAGCCTCGATTCTGAAGGTCCTCACGTACTATGGCATACTTCAATCTTGTGGACTCAAAGTGGACGTCCGTCAAACAAGTCCATGCAAAGGCACATTTTTACGGCCGCATACTCGTATTTGGTGTTCCACAGTAAACTGCTCGGCGGGAAACGGTGTTTGTATTGAACTGTTTTGCATGTGACACAGATATGACAAGAAGTGTAGGAAATTGGTACACTTCACTGTGAAATCTCAACTGTCCATGGACAATGTGCGTGGAGTCCGCGACGCTCACAGAATACATAATGTATGCAAGAGTTTGTGGGAGCCTTAAGGGTGAGGCCTGCCACCCTGCAGAAGCTAAATTCATCTGCTTCTATCTGACTTCTTGCTCTTCATGATCAAATCCTGAAGGTTTGATTTGAAACTTTTTATTCCTTGACCGACATATTTGACATATGCTGACGATATTAACGATGACACTTAACAAAATGTTACTGTTACTGGTTTTCACAAATGTTGACTGGATGATGTGTTTTTGATGTTTTTATGTAAAGCATTATGAACTGCCTTGTTGCTGAAATGTGCTATACAAGTAAACTTGATCGATTAACACAAAATGTAATGGCTTTAACTTGGAGATCCATATGACCTGGACTTTCTAGACTCTTTCAGCTTTTAATCTAAAACTTTCATTTTAAGATTAAAATTTAGTAGGTCGTAGCAGCTAAAATTTTTGTTATGTCACTGAGTCAGAACAAATGTCAAGAAGGAAAACATTTCAGTTGCTAACAATCTCCATCTTGGCTAAGGGGCCATCTTGTAAGTTGCTAGCAAATTGAGACCTTTTACTGTCTGGACAGAGACCAACTCTGGAACACTTCCTACAGGACACTGGGTCTTTACTCTTACTCTGTTGCTGACATCAGTTAAAACTGAAGGGACATCGCAATAGCTCATCTACATCCACAAATACAAACCTAACCAAGGATAGCCCCCCCAAAAACTATAGGTCCCAGTAAGATCATACAACTGAATTTGCACAGGAAGTGCAAACAGTCATATTTATAACATAATTGAACCTCCTGAGCTTCATGTATGTGGTTTGGTCTGAATAAATGCTTTCATGCTAAAGAAAATGGTCGTCTGTACAATAACAAGCAGTGAAATCAGATACGCTGCCGCCAGACTGCCAGTCCTCTCTCCGCGAACAGCTTATTTAACATGTTGGAGTCAATTCATTGGGGTGCACTGGGAGCTTTACTACAAGGGTGGGATGGCGGAAGGTAGGAGGAAAGTCTGCTTCTCTTCAGTTTCCTTTTTTCTGTGGGAATAAGATGCCAATAGCCTCTTTTTCCTTCACGGTTAGAGATTTTAAACCGGTAAATGTTCAATTAAATTATTAGCTGTCAAATGGTTATCATCCATTCTTCTAGTTAGTTATTTTTCTTGAAGATAAAATGTTTCTGCCTGCGTGTGTTTCACTTTATTAAGGGAGGCGCTCTTTTGCTATGACAAGCAATTGATCAAGAGGTCAAATGTACGGGGTTGGTTCAGATAAGCAGCTTTTTTTTCTCTTGGTTCTGGTTCTCCTGCTCCACACACCATCTGTCAAACATGAAGTTGATATTTATAGTGTCACGTAGTTCTCAAATTTTCCACAGTATTGTCATCTTCCTTAAAATAATGGCCTATGTCATTTTTTGCCTAATGTGATTTCTTGCCTAAATAATATTTAGCCAAAATAAGAGGTGGTGATTTTTTTTTTTTTTTTTTTTTCAAAAATCACCCCTGACAAAACATTATTTAAGTCATTATTTTAGGTAGGTGACAAGATGAGGATGGAGCTAAATTGGAGCCAGAAAGTTTGGTTAAAAGAAGAAAAAAAATTATAACGGGGAAAAAAGTTTGAAACTGAAAAAAACCCTTGAATCTAAAATGCAGTTTTGGACATTTTTTTCAGTTTCAAATATTTATCTTCAGTCGCATTACTTTTTTTCCCCAGTTTCAAATCTTTTTTAAGTTTTAATTTTTTTCAGTTTCAGAACCAACATTTTAGTTTTACATTCTCAGTTTTAAAATAAGCTATCAGTTTCAAATCGTTTTCCTTAGTTTCTTTTTTTCCCCTTTTGAACAAACTTTATGGCCCCAATTTAGCTCCATACATAAGCACCTTTAAAACCTCATTAGTGTAAAAACAAAAAGGCAAAAGTCATTCTATTTCCTCTTTTTTCTTTTTCCAGAGCTTGTGTAGTTCCCCCGCAGCGTCGCTCCCACACTATCATTCCAGAGGCAGGGGGCCAGAATGTCCCGTTATCCCAGTCCCTTCCTATTACCCAGCCCATTATTCCCTCCGCGAAGACAAAGTGAGACAGGAAATGAAATAAATGCTAGTCAGTCAGTGGTGGAAACTGAGTGGCTTCTGATTGAGGCCACTGCTTTCCGTTGTTTATGGCGCCCGTCCTCTTGTCTCTTCCATCACTCGGATGCTGTGTCAGCGCTGAGTGGAGGCAGTCACGCAGCGCATTCATGGCGGCAAAGACTGCATTTATGGATGCAATCTGAAGGAACTGAGACAGCATTAATGCACTCAGCATAGCTTGACGTGCTCCATAATCGTCGTTGTTGTCTGCAATCTATTCTGTTGCTACAATTCTCCTTCATAGCTGGCCTTTTGTTCTGATGGTACTGCTTTAATGACGACGGGAAAATGAAAAAATTAAACAAGAATTTACAAAAGATTTACAAAATTTATTTATAAATCAAATAAATGTATGATTATATACATGTATTATTAAAAAGCTTTGATTTAAATGCTATAGAAATTTGTTGCACATAAATGTTTTTGGGACATAAAAGATTATTAGTATTGCCTCAAATAACAACAAATAAATACAAGTGCTGTGTTTGTCTTTAAGCTGCAGCAATTTAAAGAATGTTTTTTACATAGTTGTTAAATCTGTCACCATATTGTGACAGTTTGGTACGAGGTAATCTGTGAAGAGATTGATTTCTTCCCTGAATTATTATTGCTGTCAGAAGAAAGTCAATGCTCCCAGTCAAAAACAACCAATCAGAGCCAGGAGGAGGGCCTTAGCGCTGTCAATCAACCTTGTCAACGTGTGGCCAAGTGTGCTAATCGCGGAGAAACAACTGAGCGTTACAAGAAAATCGTTTATCCGCCATCATCGGTGGCCATGCTAACTAGCAAAATGGCATTATTGACAGCCCTAAGACCCGCCTCCTGGCTCTGATTGGTTGTTTCTAGTTAGCGCTGGGAGAAGACAGGGGAGTAGTTTCAATAAGTATGTACAAAAAAAACCATCTTTTTTTTTTCTTTTTTTTTTAAGTAAATGTTACAAACTGCAGATTTAAGAAAGGCCAACATTTATTCACATATAAAATGTGAATAAATGGGTGTTTCTGCATTTTGAAGGTTTTGACCAGGAACAGACAAGCTATGAAGTTACAAAACATCTTTGAAAGAAATAAAGCTGGAACAAAATTGGCCTCTCCAAAATGACAACGACCCTACACAATCTAGTCAGATGAAATGGAAACTACTGGACGGAGTCGCATGCCCAAATTGTGATCTCAGTGAGATGTTGTGGTGTGTGCACCATTAACAGTCATCTTTACAAGTAAAATACTAATAATTGTATGAGAAAATCAATTTGTCCACTGTTTTCTGTATGATTTTCAACATTTTTATGTTGATTTTTTTTTTTTTTATGGTGAAAATCTCTAGATTTACACATTGGCTGATTAAAGGGGAAGTATTATGTGTTTTCCAGGCACATAGTACCATTACATAGCACAATCAAGTAATTATGTTACCATCAGTTGTTATAAAAATCCTATATATATCAAACATTATTTAAATGAAATTTGACTTGCAATATAACCTCTTGAAATTGGGCCTCTGTCTCTTTAATAAACGACTGGTCTTTCCGAAGCTCCGCCTTCAGGAAGTCATCACAACAGCATTTCTCCATTAAGCCTTTAACAACCTTTATCAGGGGCGTTGGATTGAGGAATAGTTCCTATGATGAGCTCAGCAGATGCACACTTCCACCAGGTGTTTGCTAATTGCTGGATGAACTGCAGGGTGAGGCAGTGATGAACTTTACTTCACCTCTGGAGGCCCTTTGCGACCCCGAGCAGGACTTTGTAGGTGTCGAACATGGACGGGTGGTTTATCTCTAAGCCTCTTTACATCATCAGGCTCATGTAAGAGAAAATTGAAGGAAAGGCCTCAGCTGGGGTTTGAACTCAGGTACCTCCTTCCTGTGAGCCAGCTCCGCTAACCGTGCAGCCCGCTACTACAACACTCAGCATGAATTAAAGTGTGAACCAGCAGCAGCAGTTCTGTGTGTGTTCCAGACCATGGTATGTGTTCAGCGGAGTGGAACTCGAATGTTTACCTTCTATTAGTGCAGAGGGGCTGAGCATGCTTGGCCTTGATTTCAAATGTGGAGCTACACAGCGTTTAATCCAAAAGTAAATGGCTCGTGTTGATTTTCTTGGATCGGGCCAGCGCGTCTTGAGTAAGAGCTTCTGATTACCGTTAATACATTTGGGATACGCTTTCCAAATTCTTCACACAAAATGTAAGAACTTCGCGAGCAGATGAATGATCGCATGAGAGAAAAAAAAAACGGTTGGATAAACCAATGGAGCTTGTAAACCAAGAGCCACTCTCTCCGGTTTTCCCTCCATCCCTAAAGCCTCGACACTAATGAAAACATCCCGATCCGTCGCCGCCCTCTTCGCTCCATGGAAACTCGGTGACAACATCGCGCGCTGCATTCCTGCCCAGTGAAGTTCTTGGCTCCCGTTCCATCCCTGGTAAAACATTGCTTTAAATTAGTCATCTAGCTCTTTTGCCTGTGCAATTTGCGATGATAAAATGGCTTTTTTAGAGTTCGGTGGTAGCAATTTACGTTTGCTTTGCTTTGCTCCCTCGTGATGCCGTCTCCAAGCCCGCTGTGCAAACAATAAAAGCGTGACCCTTCTTCACCTTCCCACTGTCCTTCTGTTTATCTACGTGTCAAATTAACTTTTAAGGCTCTTCCGCTTGCCCCTTTTGCATCGACCAATTTGCGATGAAGCGTGCTCCTTTCGCCTTCCGTCTGGATGCTGTGTACCCTCCACAATATATCCAGTTGCTGGGGAAAAGCGATATCCAAACAAACAGAGCAAGGCTGACTGTTGACTCAGGATATTGTTGATGTTTTACACTTCCAACACAAGCCTCTGTCTGTCTATCTCTCCAGTTTGAGGAAAGCCGTCCACATCCTGGCAACGGGACGACCCTTTTAACAGAGCAAGACGTCACCTAAAAGAGACGGACGCTTATTGTGACAACAAGGCCGCTCTTAGGAAGTGAAATATTGCGTTTGGCCAAAGCCTTTTGTTTTGGCAATGAGGACATGGCCTTATCGTTCTGTCCTTTCCAGATAATCCCCACCATCCTGTCCCAGTTAGATTGCAACCACAGCGTCAAACATCATTAATGTGGGCTTGATCAGTTGTTTTGAGAGGCGAACAATCAAAACTGGGAAAAATACATGGTCACACTATGAGAAAGTAATGCACGGAACAATGAATAAGCCAAGAGGAGAGAAGAGGAGAAGGAGGAGTTCTATATGAGGATATCTTTCCTTGAACATGTTAGGACACAAAACAAGTTTATTACATTTTTTGCTCAAAATAATTTTTAGATAACATTTGAGCTGTTTTAGGGCATCTTTAAATCCAAATAAGCTGCTACTGGCCATGCTCCCCTCCCCCAGTTCGATGTTTACATACGCATGTGAAGATGTCTGCCAACAGATGTGCAATTATACAACCGTTCATCTTTGAAAAGCAAAAGTGGAGCCTCCTTGACAACCAGCAAGAACGCAGCAAGTGGTTTCTGGATGTTAAGTCAACAACAAAACACTTGTCTTTTCCAGCAGCTGTTGTACAGCGGCAAAATCAGCTGGAGCCCAAGTTACGTCAGACTAACTGCAGGGTCTGTAATTAATTAATTGCATTTTAATCAAAAACAATATATCAACAAAATAAAGAACACTTTCAGTTCAAAAACTCTCTTTGCTGCTAAATTATTGAATAAATAGACATATGGGCTCAACACCAAAGATATTTATTTTATTTAAATATAAAATATTTAAATAAATATTTTATTTTATTTAATGTGTGTTTTTCAGCCATGATATTGGTGCAAAGTACTGTTATACCCATTCATGTGTGAGGTGTTTTGGGAACTCCTGATCATTCATGGACCTTCTATAGAAATGCGGGACGGCAGACATTGACGTTAGCATTGGAGACGTCTGTGCTGCTGCTACATGTTTTGCATTGACATGTTATTTTAGGCTTGTGTAGCTTCATTGATACGCTAACTCCTTTAAGTACAACTTGAAGACAAGTTTTTCCAGTGTAAAACATAATCACTTTTTGAAGCAAAAATGAACTCCCAGTGGGGCAAGAGAAATGCCTTCAACATCCATTGCTGTTGTTTGTGGATGGCTCTCATGCGTCAGATTTACAGGCAACCCAGAAACACAACACAATCGTTAACTGAAATGAATGAAAACAGTAACTAACCAGAGCTATATTGTGCGTCTATAAAACTAACTAAAGCTTACTGAAATTAGAGTTAAAATACCTTTTTGTGCTTATGAACCTTTTTGTTAGCATCTTGAACTGATTCTTTTGTCCCACACAAGCAGTTTACAACAGTGGTTAAGAAATTACTGCGCTCCATATTCCTCTGCTTTTGCTAGTCCACAAAATGGTGACAGCAATATTTAGGGGAAAAAACACCAGTCAGTTGGTTGTTCAACAATAGTTGAATAGTTTTTTTTAAATTTTACTCTTCTGTTGAGTAATCGATCAAAAAAAGACCTTTTAACAGAGCAAGGCTTTGACTTTTTGTAATTCAGCACCTAAAAACAAAATATGAAAAAAACTAAAACTACTATTATAACTAGTAAAATCTAAACTAAATTTAAGCAATATTTAACTAATGTTAACTGTTAAAAAAAGTAGCAAACACGCTCTAAAACCAGCTGAATTAGACTAACAAAAAGTCTCAATGAAATAAAACAAAACTATAACACCCTGTTCCCCCCCCCAAAAAAAAACAAACAAACTATGATAACCTTTATTTAGGCTGTGTGACCTCACATCCTGTTGGCTTTACCAAAAATACAATGCACGTTGCGTCCTCTTCTTATTCCCCCAGTTTTACCCACAGATTCAGGAATGTTCTTGACCATGTTTAATTAGCGGTCGAGGAAGTCGTCGGTTTTGAACCTTGGTGATGAACAACTACAATAGACGTTGTCAAATTCCAGTGTTTGCTTTGGCTTCTGTTCCTGCAGGCACAAAAGTTTAAAAGCTCTGGAGCAATGTACACACAGACGGCGAGCCCTGTCATTAAGCGCTACAATCAATTGGTAAATCTGCCGTTCTCCCACTCAATGGGGCCCCCGTTAAAGGAATCACAGATGTCAGCCAGCTCCTTGTTTCTGGTCGGATGAACATCTATCACCGTAACAGAAGCTGTCTATGTTTTCGGGGGTAGATTTGCCTCTTAAAAAGTTTGCGAGGGAAAATAGGATGTGCTTTAATGATGCCTTTTTTTTGTGTGAATAAACCTCTTTTACGAGATCGGGAAATAGCGAATGGAAACTCAAACATAAAACAGAAGGTCTTTAGTACGCCTCCCGAACCAAAACTCACACAGACTTAAACACACACACACACACACACACACTCTTTGCCTAAGTGCTTGCTTGACCACAAACAGTAAACACATATGGGGAAAGAAATGCACGCAACAGCGAAGAAACGCATTCCCCTTTAGAGGAGTTCACATGAAATTAAGTCGGTGAAATCAACACAACCAACGCATATAAAATCGATTTAACAAAAAAAAAGGTTCAACAGAGACAACGCCGAGTCCTCCATCCAGTACGGCGGGTGACAGGAAGAGCCCAGCATTTCAGAGAGGCTTTCCAGGCCACACTGACGTTGCTCAGGCTGCAGCAAGATGCGTAATGACCGATGTTTACCACCGCAAACATCCCCCCCATCACTGACGGACTGAGTCTATAAGTAGCACTCAGCAACTGCTGTGCTTCCCCTTTAATGAGAAAAGAGATCAAGAACTCAAAGAGAGAGACAGAGAGAGAGAGTGGGTGGGGAGGTGGTTACAACAATGCTGAATGCTGAGCTCCCTCACTCCCCCGGTGGACACCGATGCCAAACTGCCTGGCCCGGTGGAGAGAGACCATGTGTCTGCGCGCCTGTGTGTGTATGTGTTGGGGGGGGGGGGGGAGAGATGTAAAGGCGGGCCGTACCTCAGGGCCATTAGTCGAGTCCTCGTCTGCTTCAGAACATTAATTGGACACAGTAGCTGCAAGATCACAGCGGTCCCCACCAATTTGTAAAATGAGTAAATTGCCTGTCTTGTCAGTCTGGCCCGCTCTGTTTATATGGGTGAAGATAATGTCTAACATATGAGCTGGAGAAAATGGTGGAGGAACTGACAATTACAGCTTGTCAGCTCAACTTCTATGGCATCAGTTGATTAAATCTGTCAAGTCTTTCAATCACACACAACTTAACTTTGAAAAACAAAATTTCTGGGACTAAAAAATACCATGCTTACAGTCATTATACAAAGCGTAAAATTTACGTCATGTGTTTACCTACCACTCAGTAGTTAGAACCAAGGCAGTGATGGGGAGAGTTCTTAAAGAGTCAGTGTTATGTAACACAGACCTTTTTTTAAGCTTTACATTACGTTATAATGTTATGTCCTCTTCAAAAACATACATCCTTTAATCTCCCGGGGCAATCATTCAGCATGTACAAGAATGCCTGATTGGACCAAGCACCACCTATTTCCACAAAGCTCCTCCTCTGAGATGCAGTTTTCAAGCTTGTGCTTCACAGAGCAGCCCTCCCTGTCACTCCCCCCCCCCCTAAAGTCCTTCAGACTAGCCAGCAGCAATTAGCAAACACCTGGTGGAACTGTGTATCTGCTGAGCTCAATATAGGAGCTACTTCTTAGTGAAAAGGTGGTAAAAGAGCAGTGCTGTTGTGACAACTTCCTGAAGGCAGAGTTTCAGAAAGAGCGGGAGTTTTTAAAGAGACAGATGCCCAATTTACAGGTGTTAAATTAAAAGTCATGTTTGATATATATTGAAGTTTTTTTTAACAATTGAAGTCAAGTAATATAGTTACTTGACTGTATTATAAAATGATACTGTATGCCTGGAGAACACGTGATATCGCCCCTTTAACTTGTTCATTTAAAGTGGCTTAGTCTTAACTTGCACTGTGATTTGGTTTTCCACAGCCAGACAGACTCCTTGTAGCCTCATCATTATAATGCTGAAAAATATGCCCATTTGCAAACAACAGTTGTGAACAGAAGAGCTGATATACCAACATTTGCTAGAAGGTGGCTCTGATTCAATCAAAATGGACGCTACAAATCACATAACGACTGGTGAACATGCATAGAAAACCATCCAAACTGCGATATTTTAAATAGGTACAAAATATAGATACCATTTGTATCACTATAAATTCTGAAGACAGTCAATGCGTTGGTCTCAGCTTCCGGTACAAAGCCACACCCATCATGGCCGGGGTAAATTCATCTGTGCCTCAGGGAGTTAGGCTGGCCCGATCACGCCACCTCTCACTTGGTCTGAGCCTTAATGTGGTTTTCGTCCCAGTTATATTCTTCTGGGAAAAATTACTTGGGAATCCACATAAAAATCTGTGAAAAGTTGCTTGTCTGCCACAGTCTTTTTACCAACTGTGCTGTTAATGACCATGTACGCTACATGGAAGTAGCAGGGCTCCTATATGCGTTTCTGAAGCATTTGTATTTTTATGAAATCCTTCTGCTTAAATCCTTTTTTTTTTATCCAGCTGAGTTTTTGCCGTAACAGTACAATTAATCAAGGGAAAGTCTTTTGCATTCACCTACTAACATACTTGCAATAAACATCTAACATTATTACTCGATCTGAATTTCTACAAGTAGCCCTTTTAGAATGCTTTGGCTAGCCAAATTAAACAGTGTAATAAGACAGTTATGGTATAATTAGCATGATTAAATATGAAAAGTTTTATGGTATTGTTTCAAGACTTTTGGTGAAAGTTGCCAACCACCTCAGATATATTCCCCAACAATCAGATTTATTTTTTATCTGTGTTTAGCTATTGTTTTTGTTGGACTGAGACATGGAAAGATGAAAAGAGCTCAACTGCATACAGAGAATAAAAGAGACTAGTAAAATGTTGAATCCCAGAATGCACTGTGTTTACCAATTTTCATTCACAGGTTCCAATAGCGTCTTTGGATCTGTTCTTCCTTTTCATGAGAACAGATCAAGTTCAAGGTTGTGTATGGGCAGAGAAAATTAAGTTAGATAAAATATTGTTTATTTTCTTGTGCTTGCTTTGTTTTGTGGTGCTATCCTGTTTGAGCGCGAGGAGGCCACTAATCCTTAATGTGTTTTATAGAGCTACTTACATAAAATAAGACCGTATCGTCCCTAGAAATGGGCCAAATGTCTTTTATTTCAGCCGGTAAATTTAAGCTCTTTGCTAATGTTATGAAGGTAACCAATTAGCTCAGCTGTTTTCGACACAACTCATTCTGTTGAAGTAACAACCAGCCATATCAGCATGCCAGAGAATCTAAGCACATTCATTTTGTCATGAAACGGTGTGTTGAGGGGTGGTGAGGCAGACGCTGTAGACCCAGGTAAGATGAATAGTAGATTTTAATAATGCAACACACAGTCCAAGCAACGGGCAGCACGGCCGAGCGGAAGCCAGGGCTCGACGCCGGTAGCAACCGTTAACACGACTGGAACACGAAAGACAGAACGCACATTAGACGAGGACCCGACAGAGACGCAGAGACACAGGTGACACTAAATACACACGGGGTAATTAGGGAACGAGAAACACCTGGGAGTAATCGAGGGGAGAACAGGACAACACGGAGATACAGAGACACCGAAAACTCGAAATTAACACACAGAAAACACAGAACATGACACATTTCAATATTAATGGTGCCTGAACGTATACATAGGACTTAAAGGGATTAATCAATAATGCTGCAGCGCTACTTTTTATTGTTCATAAGATGAGACGGAAATTCCAGGTGTGACATCATCAAGAGCACTGATTGTTCGCCATGTCGGTAGTCCATAAACACTCTAAATTGCCATCTTGATGGTACATCACCCAAATATTAAGAATCAGTTGTCCAAAAGGTTATTGATTTGTAATTCAGCAAATTATTTAATAAACATTACTTTACTAAATTTGGTTTTTATTTTCATTTCTGCATTGTCAACTTGTTGTTTTGACATATAATAAAATGTGTTCTTAATTCAGTCTTGAACTAATCTTAATTAGTTTAAAGCTAAAGTTTTCAAGGCAAAACTTGCTTTTTCAGCATACTTGCATTATTTTATTGGTGCTTAAAAATGTTAAAAACTCCACAAAATGAACTTCAAGCCACGGGATAGGTAGAGTTTAGTGATTTGTTGAACTATAACTTAGAATGCTGCACCAGCTTGTTCCTGTTTCTTTGGTTAATCCGTTGAATGAAAACCTAAAATTAGTTTCTCCATAAAATAAAATTATGGCTTTTTATACACAAGTTTCCTTTTTTTGTACCCAAAGATCAGCTGTAAGTCTGTTTAATCTGCCACTTGCTGCATCCAAAACCCCATAAACTACCGAACGCCAAACCCAATCGGGCACCGTAAACATTTGCATAAACCAATTGACGCTTTCAGATTGTCTGCCTGCAACCCCGCCTTTCACTCCAAACAATGGCTGAAATGGAGAAGTGTTATGCACATTAAACTGAAATTTCCACAGTTAAAAAGACCGCTCTTTGTTCTCCACGGCCAAAGAGTGGTCTCTTTGGGCGCAGAGGCCTGAGGAGACAGATGAGTCAGTGCGTTGACAGCGACCGGCAGTCCTCTTCCACGGAGCTGCCTGTCTGTCCGTGCTTCCTCCTTGACCATCCCACACATGGTCATCAGGCGTGCGGACGCCTCCCACAAGTCTTCATTTCCCCAGCACAGTGGAACACTCCTTTTGGCTCTGGTAATGTGCGGTGAGTGTTCCTGATTCTCCACTTCAGTGGCCAGGAAGGCTTCCTGGAGCGCAGCCGCCCGCAAACATTTGTGAATCATCAGTGAGTTTTAGTTATTGCCTTTGTTCTTCGCGGTACAAGCCGAGAGAGTCCAGTAAAATGTGGATGACGTACTGCTGCGATCGAAGCGTTCAAGCCAAACTCAAGCTACTAACCACCGGTCTCCAGCTCCCCCGTCCTCAAAGAAAAAAAAAATCCTCCTTGGACCTCTCGTTCCTTGTGGCCAGCTCTAATTCCACACCCTCCCTCAGCACAAACAAACAAGAACTTAGTCCCACATATCCTCTTACAAAAAAAAAACCCCTCAATTGACCAGAGAAAAAAAGATGAACTATTTGATTTCAGGTTTTCACAAGAACGAATCGCAGCTCCATGTCCCTTCGGCTGGGTTTTGTAAATCTCGTTACTCATTCCTCAGCAGCCCTGGCTTCCTTTTTTGCCTCCATCATCACCACCTCTGGTTTAGTGCGAGTTTCCTTACCTCCCCGGTTGGTAAATAAAGCCTTGTGCCTTCTGAGCTAAACAGACCCTATATCTGTGAGGGTGTGTGAGTGCCCCGGAGCGTGTTTTCCAGTGAAAGGGTCATTTGGTGTGCGTTGCAGCTACGCCATGTGTGGCATGGGTACGGTGGAGCGTAGGACAGTCGGCAGAGGTCTACCCATCAGTCACTGTCACTATGGTTCAAATTAAACTGACAAACAGAGAGTGAAAGCCTACTCCCACTGTCAGCAGAGAATGTAAGTTCAGCTCCAAGCAGTATTGTCAACACTGTTTTGTGCTACATAAAGATTTAGGATGCATTCACACCAGTCCTGTTTAGTCTGCTTTAATCAAACTGCTTTACTCAAATGAGTTCATTTACCTAGAAAGTCCAGTTTGTTTGGAGAGGTGTGAACGCGTAATATTTCTCCAGTGTGAACCAAAAACCCAAACTCTAGGTAAAAACCCAGGTCTCAGTTTGGTTGAGATGAACTCTGGCGCGGTTCAGATGCATGATGTGAACACCAAGCAGACTGGAGACCCTCCAAAAGCAGGAAGCGGACTGTAGCACAGTGGGTAAATAGAACCAAAGCAAATGTGCGAGCCAAGTGCTAACGGGAGAAATTGCTCGTGGTCTTTTACAAAGACAAAGAAATCCTCCAACTGCTAAAATCTGACGCCACTATTTTTGTTTACATTTTGTGAAGACAGACGTTGGGCTCTGTCTTCTTCAGAGATTTTTGTGTCGTTTCATTCAGTGGTTCTTGCTACAGCGCCACCACAGGCAAGAGGGGGAAAAATGTTTTTCAATTCGTTAGGAACATTTAACACAGTACAATGTGAAAGAGGAACACTCCAGCTGAAAATGGCAGTGTTGTATAAAGTACTGAAATCTCAGAGTCAAGTAAAAGTATAAGTACCTCTCCAAAATATGACTTTGGTAAAAGTCCAACTCACTGACTGAAATGTTACTTGAGTTAAAGTCTTAAAGTATCTGAAACTTCTTGTACTTCGGTATGGAAATTACTGTAAAAATGGATGTACTCAAGTAATGTAATGAAAAGTACAAGTAAAAAGTAAAACAAAGCAAATGCAGTTTGAATGACATTTTTTATATTTTGGTAAACTTGTCAAATACACTTAAAATAATGTACCCAACCAAGTGCAGGCAAAATTAAACCTGCTAATAGATATACCTGCAGGCATCATTTAGTTAAGAAAACTAGGTGCTTTACCTATAGCACAAGGTTAACTTAACCTGCTTTACAACTGAACCAGCTTCTTAGTATACCCTCCAGGACAGAAAATACAAAGTTTTTGTAAGCCTTAAGTTTTCCCTTCAAGTAAGGTCAGTGCTGAAAATGAGAAAAATAAATAGTACAGAAAATGGGGCCAACATGAAGAAAAAGAGCTGTTACGATTACTCGACTTCACAAATCAGTGAATCAGTCAATCCTACAGTCAGTAGGTGGTGCACACAACTGGTCATTATGCAAAAGAAAAAAAGAATTGGGAGGGAAATGCAGCTTATTGGCATCTGTAAACCTGGTTTTGAACTTGCATGCCTTTCCTATATTCGTTAAATTTAGTCTAAATTGCTATCGCTATGGCTTCTGTCCCCCCTTGAACAGAGGAGTCTAGGTAGAGTGCTACAGTCAACATTAGGCCTAAGCTAAATACACCACGTATGGAACTGAAACAATGCCAAACAAAGTTCATTTATGGTCAAGATTTCACAATACAGTAGTGCCTAGTGACCAAGCTATAGTTACTGACACAGGAGGATTATAACCATTTCGTAAGAAGTTACCTCGATGTGTTTCTTCAAGTTGGACGGGGAGTTTTTGTAAGATAGAATTTCCACATCTTCGGGCAGGAATAACATAAACTGCATGCGGTACGACGAATCTTTAACACCCACGAAAGAGTATATTGTGTTTAAATAAGGCCATGGGCTCTCATCACCAGCTGGTGGTTCCCCTGGAGCCGTGTCCGACATAGTTGCAGTCGTTGTGGTCTCTGTCTCCTCCTCCATGTGGCTGCTGCTGATTGCGAGACTTGCTTTGTGTTTAATGGGAGAAGCGAAACAGGTGTATCCTATTGGAGGTGATGAACAAGCCCAGGTAAGTAGGCTACGGACTTTGTTCGGTAGCCTACTTGCTACTTGCTAATCAGTAGGTGGGGTCAAAACACTTGCGTTTCTCTCTCTCGCTTTTTTGTAACGAGTAACTAAACCACACATTGAAAATGTATCGGAGTAAAAGTACGCAATTAAGTTCGGAAATATAGTGAAGTAAAAGTGAAAGTCATCAAAAATTTTCATACTCGAGGAAAGTATGAAGTACTCCAAAATATACTTAAGTAAAGTAGTGAAGTATTTTTACTTCGTTACTATACAACACTGGAAAATGGAACGAATGTTTGAACAGTTCTGGTCCCAAATTGAACCGAGTTAGCATACTATTTTAATTGTTTTGTTAGAAGTTGAACTTCAACTGTCCTTGGTGCAGCATAATTCCCTAAACCACAACTTACCTGGTTCACTGTGTCTAGATCTCACATTTTACAAAAAATGATGGTTTGAGTCAACAAATCATTTGATTTCCCATGATGCCTTGCTCTTAGACACAGAACTTAGTTGACAGCTGCTCTTTACAGACTCTTCTCTCTTTACCTCTCCCTGCCACTCTCACGTAGGTCCCTCTGTTTGGAGAAGGAAACACACTTCCGGCCGCTCTGGGTCAAGCTATGGGATGAAGGAAATTGATTTTTTCTTGTTTTTCTTCTTTTTCAGAATGGGCCTTAAGAGAACCTTGAGCTATGTGGCAAGAACGAATGACCTTTTATATGTTTCCATTTAAAAAAAAAAAAGAGAAAATGAAAAGTAAGCTGGTCCAAAGGCCTTATGAATGGTAAAGGTACATGCGGAGCTTAAGTGGGCTTGACATGATCCATTTACATCTGCTGTGGGAAAATGTCTCATATTCGAAACGGTTACCACAGAAAATCAAGCTGCTGCAGGAGACATGTAATTTAAGTGGTCAGTACAGAATGAACAGAAAGCGCTTTTAAAGGGCCAGTGTTATGTAAAATCAACTTTTTTTTTTTTTTAGCTTTACATGATGTTAGAATGTTATTCGCTCGTCAAAAACATACCTGGAGTGTTGCCTTGATTCTTTCAGACGCCATCCTGCTCCTTCGGACTAGCCAGCTGTAAGTAGCAAACACCTGGCTCTTTATATGAGATACTTCTCAGCGAAATCCTGGTAAAAATGTTGTTAAAGGGTTAATAGAGAAGTGACGTTGTGATGACTTTCTGAAGGGTGTTTCAGAAAGACTAGGAGATTCTTAAAGAAACAGAGACCCAATTTAAAGTTGTTATATTACAAAGACAAATTTCTGTTAGTCATATTTTGTCATCTTCCTAAAATAATAACCTGTTATTTTTTTTGCCAAAAACGTTTTTTTTGTCTAAATAATCTTTTGACAGTAACTTTACAATTGCAAAACTACAATTTATTTTAGAAAGTTGACAGTTGACAGTTATATATATATATATATATAGCATTTTTTTAAACAACTGAAGTTAACATAGTTACTTTATTATGCTATAAAATGCAGATTGAATTTAAATCTGCCCATTCTGAGTCCAACTTACGATAGTAGATTTTGTTTTCGTGCATCCAATTCTTGCCAGCTTTAACACAAATGCACTCGAATAAAAGAAAAACCTTCCATCTGGTAACTATGTTTAGCTTTGGATCGTAGTGCTCTCTGCTACAGCATTATCTCACAAGATCGGAAGAGCAGTTTTGCTAACAGTTGATAGTGATTGAATGAGGGTTCTGTAACATGATTTTAGAGCCATTTTTGTCGCCATTTACTTCTCCGTGGGAACTTCAAAAAAAAAAAAAGAGTTAAAGTTCAAACATTCTTAGCTGAAGTAAATAACCTGCCATGTAGCTCCGTGAGAAGCCTCAGGCAGGGCCGCACTCATCCCCAGCCTGGGTAAAGACACACCTTTGTCTCATTCCTGAATGCCAGACAATAGGCAGGGTTATTATGTCAATTTTACTCGCCCCGCTCTCATCTCCTCCTCTCTCCCCGCCGATCCAACACACACACTTAGACACGTCTCCCCGCTAACTTCACAGAGGTCCCACAGTCATAATTGTGTTCTCCAGAAAGGAGAGGGATTTTTTTGTTGTTCTTTCTCTGCTCCACAAAAAAACCTCCCGTCATTCAGATTTGGCAATTATCAAATCAAATATGGCAAACAAAACGGGCGTCTTTGTGAGTTAGCCTGTGTGTGCCTGAGGAGGGTGGGAAGAAGACTAATCCTGTAGCTGAGCTTTACCCTTTACACTGTTTTTAATGAACAAGATGGCTTTTTTTAAAACAGAAATTTCCTGTTGCAGGACCTGTGACAGGTATGTGTTTCTGAGTGTTTTAACTGTTTACACACATTTTATTAATAAGGGGGAAAGATTTAAGGAGACAGCTGAAGCGATATGTAGAACTTCTAATGTTTTTGGTTTTACAAATAGGTTTTACAAATCCAAACTTTATTATAGACAATCTGTTATCAATGTATCATAATTCGGTCAAAGTTTTATTTTGCTTTTTGCGCAATCCAGGATTGTTTCAGTGCTGATAAAATCTGGACAAGTGCGCATTTTGTGTTTTCATAAATTAAACTGAGATTTCATTAAATCTCTGTTGAGTGTAGAAATGCGCATTTCCTGGTTAACCAGTCTAGATGTTATAGATTTTAAACTAGAGATGATCAAATATAGTCCAGGTTCTTTCAGAAAACTATAAAATTGTACTTTATTTTAATAATAAATTAAATCTTTTCCATTACAAAGGTGCACAAATCTTTGTCTATATTCTGCTAATTGTGGTGTTTCTATTAAATAAGAAATATAATTAAAATCACACATAAATAAGTCATTAAAAAATCATGGCAGTGACAGATGTAAACAGTTACATGAATTATATTCATAATTCAGCCATGGCGCTAGTACTCATTATATATCAGCCAATCAGAGGAGACGTCAGCATCTTATTCAGGTGTTGGAGCAACAAGCCCCGCCTACTTGGGAGCTGCTACGTCTGCAGCGTTTTGGGGAAATTCTAATCAAAAATTTTACAGAAGAGCTATCGATTTAACATGAATGACACAACGTTTTATTAACAGCGACGCTGTGAGAGCTCTGGTGGTTGTCCATAAAAAACAAAAACAAACTATAACCAACAAAGAATACTACTTCTTGTCGACTTTTTCAACATTTCTGCCAGTAGTAACATACAGCCGTTCATTACGTGACTCGTTTCATGTGAAAAAAGTGTTTCCGTCACAATTTTGTGAAATGCATCTATTTTAATGTAGCTGGAAAAAAAACACGCAAAAACCTTTTCTCAAAAACCTTGAGTTTTTTAAAAAAAAATTGTTTCAATTAAGCAAATTTATCTTTGTAATTTCAATTTGTGCAGTTTTTTGGGTAACGAAAACGCAGCGACTGTTGGACATGTGGTGGCCTTGCAGTCTTTCCAGGACAGCCATTGACTCCTGGGGTAAAGTCATACCCAGGCAGCAGGGATAAACAGGTAAAGACGATGACCTTTCGGAATTGTGCGACATGGAAAACAGCAGAGCGAGGGAAAAAAAACTCTACTTACTATAAATCTACTTTCAGCCCCCCTCTCTCTCTTTCTTACTCCGTTTCTATGACTCTGCCTTCTCTTCCTCTGACATGCAGCCCCTCTCTTGGCAGCATTGGAAAATGTCAGACCCATAGACTGGCAGAGGATGAAGGGTGGCAGGAGAAGGAAGTTTGGTTGGAGGGAGGAGGGAGATGGAGGTACGGGCGGAAGAAGCATGTTTATGATTTTTGCAGACACCGTATTTGTCTCGAGTTCTACTTTTTGAACAGGTTCAGTCACAGTTCATGAAACAGAGAGCTTCCATTTAACCGGCCTGGCCTCAAACACACAGCGCTACTGGGAGGGAGACTAGGAGTGCCTGAGTGAATTTGCTTCACATGTCTTCCTGTCATTGTGCTACTAAATTACAATTATTTTTTTTCTTGGCCCAAACTTTAGCTTTTCAAAAGCTCGTTCTGGACCGTGCAACTTGATGAATGTTGGTGCGGTTTGGGTAGTTTTATCTTTTAGGCCACAAACTCTCCCAGACAATATCCGTCTTCTGTTCTCCTACATGAAATACTCGACAAATTTCCCTCAACTGATGAAATTTGCTGCTTTATGCCTTTTAATTAAAGACTGGGCATTAAAGCAAAGGTTACCACAGGGTTAGCCAGTGTGGCGCTGCAGCTTATTATCCATCATGGGAGGCTCGGTCGCCGGACGGAGCCGGCATCATGTGATTGAAAAAGACGGACCAGTGTTGTGTAAGTGGATATAGAGAGTGTTAGAGAAACAAAGAGACACAGTAACAGAGAGTTGGTAGGAAGGGAAGGAGAGGGTGGTGTGTGTGTGTAGGGGTGTGTGTGTGTGTGGGGAGGGGGGGTACTGCCTGGGTTTACAACCAGGGGCGGGCAAAGGGGAACAGGGGTAGGCGGCTGGAGAGACATGGATCAGAGGCACTGTCGCCTTCGGACAACAATGCACTGTTTCCCCTGTAATCCTGTGATTCATCTGGCTCAATGGAAGACACTCGATAGCACATGATAATGAAACTTCAACCCCAGACAGCCTGGCTGCCAAGAGCTTTTCCTCACCAGGCCAACAGCTACTTAATGCATGCTGTCTGACCAGAGTCCTCACCTTTCTTCACCAACGCGGACGGTCCTGGCCCAGCCATGAGCTCATTCAGTCCTGAGGGGGAGTGACTTTGAAAATCAACGGGTGCTACCCATTTTCAGAAGTGTGTGTGGCATAGTTTATAATTTGTGCTTGCTGGTATGAGCTCAGTGGATTGGTTTACAAAAACGGTGTTTAACCTTCAGACACGGCGCAATGTGACGTAGCACGCAGAATTCCCAAGAAACTGTTCACCGACGATGGCCTGCTGTGGGATGGCGAGTAAAAGAATTGTGCAAAGCTTCCAGTTGTAAATAATAACTTGCAAATTGTGTATAGCTAGCAAACGTTGTTTTAAAATGGCTTCCACAGGTAAACTAAACCCAGCAAGGCTGACTACAGAGTAAAAGGATAGGCTGGGATTCACAACACAAATTTGAACAAAACAAGTTGTACACAGAGCCATACAATGATGGATTTTTGAGGATTTGCACTTGACTTGTGTGGTATTTTTAATAACTTAATATTTTCACTCCACTACATTTTAATGCTAAAAAAAATCATACTTTTCATTCCACTACATTTTTTTAAAGGCTTTTGTTCTTTCCATTGGCAGCTCACTTACTTACAGTGTTTTTGTGTAGTACACACCACACTACACCCCTACTGTAGGTGGCCATATGCAGCTTTAAACCAGCTGTGAGAAGAAGAAGAAGAAGATTTTGATTTTTAACAAAACATTTATTGCACAATATTTTAACAATAAAAACAGTACATGATCAGGTCAAAGCACACTAAAAACACAATAAATATTTACAATAGCAGCTTATTATATTTTAGGTCTCCCTGATCGGAAATGGTGCACAGTACATTATTAAAACCCCGCAGTTCTAAAAAACCCCTCAGATTCCCGGTGGCTCTATAGAAACAAAACTCTAATCTCAACCTGGCCTTAATATTGACCTTCCACAGAGCCACCGCGTCGAGTTGAGGTCCAGCCTGCATTTTGTCTCGCCGAGTTATATAAATAGCCATTTTGGCTTCAGCTATTAAATAATTTAAAAGACGAGATTTAAAACTTGTGGATCGATTGTGATGTACACCGTTAATAAATAGGGAATTGGTAAAAACCATTCCAAAAAGGCTAAAAATGCTCATTAAAAAAATAAAAAATCTAGTTAACCGTACACAATCTGTAAAAACATGAAACACACTCTCAGACAAACTGCAAAATGGACACTCATTTAAAACCCCGGGACTGATGACCGATAAAAACGAGTTTGTGGCAATGGCGCCGTGCAAAATCCGCCACTGCAGATCACCAGTCCGTTTTTTGATTGGAGGCTTGTATAAAGTCCTCCATTGAGGTTTCTGTCCTCCGAGTCTGTCGCTCCACACGCTGACGGATCTTTTGCAGAGAGTTCTCTTGTGTAGGATCTTTACACAGTATCTGTACAGCACTTTTGCGCTGCTGCTATTTAAGTCTGCCCCCGAATCCGTAAACTGCAGCAAGGGACCGCTGTCCTCCTCAACATCTGGGACCAGGGACACATCTGGGAACATGTCATTTGAGTCAGGCAGGCACTCCTTCGTGGCATACAGCTGCAACAGCCGCCTCTCCCCGGTCGTCATCCGCTCCTTTATCAGCTTCAGGAAACGCTGAGTCAGTCTGACGGACCGGACTCCAAGCAGCTGGCCGACTTCCTGGATGTTAGTGAAGTCCGGTCCAGCCACCTCCACCAGCCGCCGCACGGTCACCGTCCCGGACCTGGACAGCACCTCAGCAAGGCCCGGCACGGTGCTATCTCGGACATCCATTTTTGCTCCACAGACCAACGGTTCCTCTAAAAGCCAATGCAGAGAATTATGCGTTTTCGATCTGTGCAATTTAAAAAAAGCACACGATTTAAAAACACTCTGATAAAACTGAGGCAACCCTTTTAACTTTAAAAGACTAAAATCAGTTAAAAACAGAGCAGCATCCAACCCCAGCGAATTCACACGTCTGAGGATGCAGCTGGCCACATCTTTCCATACAGGAGATCTTGTAAGAAACTTTTGCAGGAACTGTAAACGCACAGTAGCTGTTCTGCTAGCCAGGTGGACAAGGCCCTGGCCCCCCTCCTCTCTCGGTAAAAATAAAACGGACTGTGGCACCCAGTGCCGACCGTTCCAAAAAAAATCAACCATCTCTGACTGAATTTTTACCAGTAAGCCAGACGGTGGGTCTAAAACAGCGAGCTTGTGCCACAGCTGCAAAGCGACAAGGTTGTTTAACACCAACACTCTGCCCCGGTAGGACATTTGTGGGTGAAGCCACTTCCATTTTGACAGTTTATTTTTTATTTTTTGCTCAATGTCGTCCCAGTTCTTGTTCACAATGTATTTATTGCCTAAAAACACACCAAGATATTTAAAACCGTCCTTCTTCCATAAAAGACCCCGAGGGAGAACTGGGAGCCCTGCAGACCACTCGCCGACGGCCAGGGCTGCACTCTTTCCCCAGTTCACCCCCGCAGCGGACAGAGTAAAAAACTTTTCAGTGATCTTGGTTAAGACATTGACGTCTTGCCGATCCTTTACAAAAACAACAACATCGTCAGCGTAGGCAGATAAAACCATATTGTCCTTAAAACCAGGTAAAACCAGACCATAAACACTCGAGCGTATTTTCCGGAGGAGGGGTTCCAGGGAGAGTGCGTAGAGCATCCCCGAGAGCGCGCAGCCCTGTCGAACGCCTCTACACACCCTAAAAGGAGCACACAGGCTACCGTTGATCTTCAGCACACTCTCAATGCCACTGTACAGAACCTGGATCTTGGCGATAAGACCCTCGCCGAACCCGAACCTCCTCATGGTTTCCCAGAGGAAGCCGTGTTCGACGCGGTCGAATGCCTTTTCTTGATCTAATGAAATCAAGCCAATTTGCAAACCTAATGAACCGGAGACTTCCAAAACATCCCGAATGAGGTAGATATTATCTACCATGGACCTGCTGGGGACGCAATATGTCTGATCCCGGTGGATGACTTGCTCCACAGCCTTCCCCAGCCTCGTGGC
The DNA here is from genome assembly GCF_003331165.1 of Xiphophorus hellerii. NCBI lineage: Eukaryota > Metazoa > Chordata > Actinopteri > Cyprinodontiformes > Poeciliidae > Xiphophorus > Xiphophorus hellerii. Next base: position 4,034,451 of record NC_045692.1, read on the forward strand.
CAGGGCCTTGGAGAGGATCTTGTAGTCGGTACAGAGGAGGGACACGGGGCGCCAGTTCTTTATCTCCTGCAAGTTCCCCTTCTTGGGCAACAGGGTGATGACCGCCCTTTGGCAGGACAAGGGGAGTGAACCAGTGTACAGACACTCGTTGTAGACGTCGAGCAAATCTTGGGCCAGAAGATCCCAGTAGGCCTTGTAAAACTCAACCGTGAGCCCGTCAATGCCCGGGGACTTCTGGCCCTGCATGCTGAGGAGGGCTGTGTGGAGTTCCTGGATCCCCAGGGGGCCCTCCAGGTCAGTGTTGGTCTCTTCAGAGACCTGAGGCAGTTCACTGCAGAACTCCTCTAAACGTTCCTCGTTCTTCTCATAGTCGCTGTGGAACAGAGAACGGTAAAACTCCACAGCCCTCCTCCTGATCTGCCCTGGTTCACTCAGTGGCTGCCCCGTGTCCGACAGCAGAGAGTGGATCTGCTTCCTCTGCCCGTGCTTCCTCTCCAAGCTGAAAAAGAAGCTAGAGGGAGCATCCATCTCCGTGATGTTCTGGACCCGGGACCTGACCAAAGCGCCTTGGACTTTATTCTCCAGCAGGTTTGATAAAACTAGCCTTTTTGATCTGAGAGCTTCAATATACTCTCGATTTCCTGTGGATTCACTAAGTCGTTCTAATTCCACAATGTTCATCTCCAGAGCTCTGATAGATCCGGTAATGTCACGGGTAACATTGAGAGTGTGCTGCTGACTCAGCAGTTTTATTTGAACTTTGCCATGGTCCCACCACTGTCTCAGACAAGTAAAATCAGCCTTTCTCTGTCTAAAACCAGTCCAAAAATAACCTAAAATCTCCTTAAAACCCTGATCATAAGTTAAAGCCGCGTTAAAATGCCAGTAAGCGCTCCTAGGTAAAATGTTTCTAATAAAAACACCACCTAAAAGCAACGAATGATCGGTAAAAGCCACCGGTAAAATCTGGCATGTTTTAAACACATTAAAATGGTGTTTAAAACAATAAAAACGATCAAGTCGAGCTAAAGAGATTCGGTGTTCCTTAATGTGGGACCATGTGTACTGCCTGGAGCCTGCATGCATCCTCCTCCATACGTCCACCAGGCCGTGAGACGAGACCAGCTGCCGCAGAGCATGTTGGGCCGCTGGATGCGGCTCTGCGTGATTACGATCTAAAAACTCGTTTTCTGTACAATTAAAATCCCCGCCTATAAAAACATAATCCTCAGACCCACAATCACCCAACCTTTCCCCAATTTGTTCAAAAAAACGCTTTTTCTCTGCATTGGTGGTCGGAGCATAAATATTAATAAAAACCAGACTAAAAATATCAAACTTTGCTTTAACTAAAAGACACCTCCCTTGAACGACATGCTCTACTTCTGTGGAGTTCGGGGTGAAAGCCTTAGAGAACAGGAAGCCCACCCCTGCACTCTGGGAGGTGCCGTGGCTTAAAATGACCTCCCCCCTCCACTCTCTGCCCCAGTCCGTCTCAATTAAATGATCGCTATGAGTTTCCTGTAAATAAATGACATCGATTTTCTTTTGGTTCAGTGTTTGGTAAATCAAAGCCCGTTTCTCAGCCTCCCTCGCCCCGTTAAGATTCAAAGTTGCGATTTTAAAAGAATCCATATTGGGTAAGAAGCTAAAACCAACACACAAAAAGACTATAAAAAATAATAATAATAAAAATACTAAAAAATCACTGTGCATCATTTTTACTCAAAAAAGTTTTCTCGCTTTTGACATTGCTTTCTTTAATCTAAATATTTCTGTCTTTTCAAAACCTGATACCTCATTGTTCCTAATGTGATGTCTCGCAGAGGAGTAAAAGATTCTCAGATCTGGAAAATAACTTTCTATCTTTACTCCTTTCAGCCCTTTAGTTTGTTTTAAAAACGTTCTGTAAGACTCGACAGGGTATCTTGGTTCTTTACTACTTGTTTGAGTCATTGACGCCTCGCTGGCGTCAGAGAACCAGCTCTCAGCGTCGCTGCTGTCCGACACTTCCCTCCTCTCTCCAGCCAGCTTGCTGGCCTGCCTGCTGGCCTGTACAGCAGCCACCACATTCCTCCTTTTGCTTCGCCTCTTCACCGGGGCAGAAGCCTCCACTTCCATCACCTCCTCTGTCTCTCCCTCCAATCCAGTTCCCAAAACCGACTCTACACTGTTCCTCCTTTCATTCTGTCCTCCTACCTCCACCTCACCTATCCCTCCCTGATCCCCACACACTAAATGCTCCTCACTGTCCTTCACCTCCTCCTCCTGTCCTCCCTGCACACCGACATTCTCTCCCTCCACACTTTCACCATTACCACCACTCACCCCTTCACCACACACCACCGTGCCCCCGTCCTTTCTCACACACACACTCGTCACACTGTCCGCTACCGACACCTCCTCAACCAAACCATCTGCAGGCTCTTCCTCAGCGGGCTCTTCCGCATTGGCAGCGGATTCCTCTGCAGTGGCAACGGGCTCCTTTGCAGCGGCAGCTGGCTCCTCCGCAGCGGCAGCGGGCTCTTCCGCATTCGCCACCGCGGGTTCCTCCGCCGCTTCAGCCTCACTAGGTGGGTCCCCCACCTGCTTAGCAGCAGCGGGTTGCTGCTTCACCGAGGCCGGCGGGGCCGGCCCGGCCCTGTCGGGACACATCTTTACGATATGGCCCTCCTTACCGCAACCAAAGCACTTCATGTTAGACGATGTGGCAAACAACATATAATCAAACTCATCTACCTTAACATGAAATCTTAGATTTAGCTCCTCGTCTTTACGATTTAAAATCATAAATAATTGTCTTCTATGAGAGACGACGTGTTTTAAAAGAGGTGACTTGCACCCAGTAGGAACTTTTCTTAATGTTGACACCACCTTACCGTGCCTTGACAGCTCTTTAACTAAGAAATCGTCGCTGATGAACGGTGGCACATTTGACAACGTCACTGTAGTCGCTGGCAGTGTTAATGGCGACACTTGCAGAAACAACCCATTCACGGAAACGCCCGCCTCCACCAACTGTTGAGCCTGCTCAACCTTTTCAACAAACAACACCACTGCTCCATTCATTCGTGCCGCCGACCTAATATTCCCGTGCCCAATCACCTCACCCACAGCTAAACAAACTTCCTCCACGCTGCACGGAGAACCAGCACCCACCTTGATGCCGTTCTTCCGTGTCAGCGTGGAGAAAGACCCACCACCAACAACCACCATGGCGTCCTAAGACGCCGGCCTGACGGCCACACCCGAACCCACAAAAAAACCCTTAAAACGTGACGAAAACTAAACGAATTTACAGATAAAACAAGTAACACAAATACCCAGTGAAAACAGTAAGAAAAAACAAAGATAGAAAGTATACAAGCACTCGCTCAATCGCTCTTCTTCCGCTCTTCCTCAAACACCCTCCTCTCACACGAAGAAGAAGAAGAAGAAGAAGAAGAAGAATCACTTTTTCCCCATTAGTGTTGCCTTATAGGAAGTGACATAACTAAATCATGGATGAAACTGTAAAGTGTCTTTGAGTATTTATAAAAGCTAGAAAAATATAAGACTGATGCGTTATTATTGACAATCTGTTCAATTTAGCAGAACATTTTCCCAAATATTCTCGACTATGCTAAAAAACCCTTCAAAACTTCAAGCGCTTTTAATGTATTTTTGAAAGAACATTCTCCAGCACTGAAAGTGACAATTTGACAGAGCTACTTTTGCTTTTACTGGACCATTATTTGAACAGTAGTATAAATACTTTGACTCAAGTAATGAAACTGAGTACTTTGTCCAGCATTTTAAAGTTTTTTTTCCACCAGAAAACAAATAGAAAGGAAGAAGAACGAAGAAAACTAACACTTGATCTGGGTGAGGATTAGTATCTTTTCATTTCTTGGAGAGCTACACACATTCAGCTCCATCATAAATTAGCAGTGTCAGAGTGAAGTGTGGTGTGGGAGCTTTCCTTTAATCATGGAAAATCTGTCAAAAAGGAACTTTGTTGTGTTTGTTTGTTTTACCACAATGCTTGTTTATTGCTTGTTTATGTGGAATTTTGCAACTGGGTGTATTTCTGAAAGACATCATGGCCCGGAGAGACGGTGGGAGCGATTTTGTTCAAACAGTGCAAAGATATCCAATGTGCTAATTCCAATAGTTTCCTGTACAAAACTCAAATAACGTAATTCTGCCTGTGTGTGCCTGCAAGTGTGGCGCATTGAGGTCGGTCCCAGCCAGGAAGATGAGTTATAATGACTCTTATTTGCTTGATCAAGTGAAAATATCATAATGTAATGAGGATCAGCTCACTTGAATATCGGCAGTCAGTATTCAAGAGCATCGGGAAATTTTTGTCACAACCTGTTTAAGTAGTTAATGGTTTATGGTTTTCATAAACCCAACAAAAACCACATTATAAAGTCTGGACTGTCTCTTTAAGATTAAAATCCAATGAGATAATGTCTGCCAGTGATTTACTTAAGAAAAAAAGCATTCAGTACATGTACATTTTAGTTTTGATCATTTACAATTTGATTCTTTGAAGTTGGTTTTAAAGAACAAAACACTTGTGACGATCCATGCCTCTTTTTGTTTTGCTTGATACTGGGTTTTTGGGCCGTTCAAATTTGTCACGAATGGTGTTCCGTACCCTTCACATTGGTACTTTTGTTTTTGTTTCTGTTCTTTGAGCATTAGTTTAGTTTCAGATTGTTTTGTGTCGTGTTTATTTCCCTCTGTGTCACTCTCCAAGATACTCTTCTTCTTCTGACAGTTGTCATGCAGTCACCGCCTCAGCCGTTAGAAGCCAGACTGTTTCCGTTTCTGCTTGCCAGATCCAGTCCTGTTGGTTCATTGTTTTTGGTCAGATACTCTACGGTTCCTCTCTTGTCTGTTCTTTGTTTTGTATGTTTTTTTTCTTTTTAGATAAATCTTCACCTTTGCTTCAACTCCCCTTATCTTGTATGCTTCAGTCTTTACACCACAAGAACATGACTTTTTTTTTTAACGTCACTCTGCAAAAAAGCAAAATCTTAGCAAGTACTTTAGATAGCTCCTAGTGCAAATACCTTAATACACTTGAAATAAGACAAAACTAAATTGTTACTTTTTGGCAAGAAATAAGAGCTGGTTTTAAGTCAATAATTTCATAATATCGATGAAAAAGTTCTAGTTCTACTTCAAGTTATTTCACTTATAACACATGAAAAATATGTTGTTTAAAGTGAAACAATCTGCCAATAGCACATTTTTTTAATCAATATTAATCAAGTATATACTTAAAGCAAACTTTTATACATTGCTGAATAGTTACTTGTCTGCTAGTTTTGCATTATTTCAAGTGTACTAAGATATTTGCAATAGAAATTCGACCAAAATTACTTGGTTGGATTTTGCGTTTTTGCAGTGCATTCAAAAAAACGCAAATTTGACTCCATGTCAAACATCCTCCAGGCCAAAATCTTCACTTCTCAAAGCGGTAGCATCGTTTTACATCTCTAATCCTATCTGTACGTGGCATTTATTTTCACTTAAATTGTTATTTTTATATAATGTAATGTTGCTTTTTATTATATAGTGACCATAGGTGTTTTGAAAGGTGTCTTAAGAAAATGGTGTATTATTATTACATTTAACGGCTCGACTACAAGAGTCGTAGCTTTAGGATGAAAGTTAAAATTGTAGAAGGATTTTAAATAAAGTGTGGTGCGTTTAGCAGACATTTCCATCCATTAAAGCTTCTAGTCCTTAATCAAAGCCTGCGATTGTAAAAACCCGAGAGAGCAAACAGATTTCTGCATGATTTGCTCCTATACGGCTCTAACACTGGGCCTCAGGTAAGCTAGTAAAGTTTGCTTTAGCACAAAAGAAAAGCGAGGCAAATTATGAAAACGGCAGCTCAAGGTAGTTAATACGATATGCGCGGGGTTTCCTGCTGTGTAGTCATCAGTTCTTTAACCTCAGCAGGGGGAAAAACAGGCGAGCACAGCGAGCGGTCGGCTCCCCCGGCTCTGTGTGTGGCGGCGTTAGTGCTGAGGGAGGCGTCCAAGTTCGGCTGCATTCTTCATGGAAGGGCCGCAAAGATTTTTAACGGAGCCCCGTTTTTTTCTTCTTCTTTTTTTTTTTTTTTTTTTCACAGTCAGAGAGTGTTCCACTCCAATCAAAGCCGCTGGAAGGGAAGTAAAAGTCTGTGTTGTTATTTTACGTCCTTTGGGGAAAATCCATTGTTTCCCTCTGCTGCCTGGTGGTTCGTAAAACTCGCCTGCTTTTATGTGACTTTCACCTAACTGCTACAGAAACACATAGGAGACATATACTGTACATCCACTCTGAGTACATGCAGCACTCATTCAGGCAAAGATTTACACACACAGAGCAAAGTGCAGTCTTGCATGCTGTTGTGTGATTGTGTGTGGGGGTGTGTGTGTATAACTTGGCCTCAGCTTCTCTAGGTTAGGCCTGAAGCCACGCTGTAATAAACCCTCGCAGGATTATTTTCTCTGTAATATTCAAAAGGGCAGCATCAGTTCCAGCAACGCTAGAGTGAAATGTGGTCTAATTCAAACGCACATTTACGTCCTTGTCCACATTAAAGCCTGATAATATAAATCAAAAGTGCCACTGTTGATAGAATTTACGGTATTTTGTGTTGTAAATTCTATCAGCACTAAATAATGCTGATAGAATTTACAGCACTAAATACTGTAAATTTTAGTGCTGTAAAATATATAGGCTGAATGCCTGGAAAATACATAACACCACCACTTTAAAGTATGTTTAAACTAGACCAAAATTGCTTGGTAAGATTTTGTGTTTTTGCTGTGTTTAGCTTTATTTTGTCTTGTAAGAAACAATTTCATGTGAGCTTTACTTAGAAGACTGCAGTTCCAGATGTCCCAAGCTTAATTCCTTCAACAGATCATAGGAAAAAAATTGAGTAAAGGAAATGAACTGATGTGTTATAAGAGGTGAAAGTGACAGTGGCACTGCCCAGACCGAGCAAAACCGAGGCAAATATAACCCTTCGATCTCATTGGTCGCCTCATTCTACAAAACTTTTTCAGTGTCCTTCTTTTGGTCCCCCCCAACTTCTTAATTCCAATCCGCAAAATTGGCAGTCGCGCCTGGCATTTCCTGGAGTTGCCAATCCAAGTCCCGGCTGCGACAGGAATGTTGATAGAGGTTGTACTTAGGACACAGCCCTGAAGAACGCTGGAGGCTTAACGGCTAGCAGGAGCTGTGGCTAATTCTTACAGACCTCAGTGTGGTCAGATCTGGACACTGGGTCGTCATTTGATTTTATTCTGGGTGACTTGGGTTAGAAAACAGGAGGAGGGGAAGGTGGTGGTTGAGATTAGCTAAATATAAACCCAGCAAAAGCACCCTGTGTTTGTCCAGAGTATTTTTCTGGCTTAGTCTGCAAGGCAAACAAGCTATCAAGTCAGTAAAAATCATCTTCTTTCTGAAGAATAACTGTCTGCCTCGCCCCTCTGTGGGTGAGGAATAGATATATGGAGGGATGGATGCTGGGGTTGAAAGAGAGACCTGTTTACAGCAGTAAACAGGAAAAGGGCCGTTCTCTCCAAGTCACTCTCCAGTCCCACCCGGAACGCTCCGGGAGACTTCCTGCGTCCGGTTGGCCAAGAAACGGGCCGAGACAACGGTGGCAGAACGGGAGGGAAAGGAACGAGACTCTGCAGGCTCTGCCAGCTGTTGCCGCCAGCAACACTAGCAGGACTGTCCCGCTCGTTGCCGCGTTGGTCTCCAGCTTCCTGAGCCAGGCCTGCTGCCTCTGCCAAATTTCCACCTTGGTCACAAAGACCTATGACCTCAAGCTGGCAAGCAAACATAAGTCCATTTTCTTCGTTCTGTTCAAGTACAAATACAGCTATGGAAAACTAGAAAGTTGTAAAAAAAAAAAAAAGAAAAAGTGTCCAGTGCAGACATGTAAATGAATGAATTTTAAAACTCTGAAATGCTCACTGTGAAGGGCTGCTCTGCAGACATGAGGCAGACGTTGGGCTTGTAAACTCTGACAGATGATGTGTGATTCCGTCGCTGAAATGTGGCCTCAGTTTGAAGCGTACGTGCTGGAAGCGACATGTTGGACGCCTGTAGGATTGGCGTCTCAGTTCGAGGTGTGGGTTAGCATTTCAATGTGAAACGTGAAATGGGCTATAATGGTAGTTAGGGGGATGATTCAGTCTTGCCAAAGACACCTGTTCTGGAACGGCTTAAAATGCTCTCTAACCTTAAATTATTTTAATAAAAATGAGTCGTTACATGTAGCTGAAATGACCTTCCAGCTTCCTTTCTAGTGCTGTAAGGGGCTGCATGGTGGTGTAGTTTTAGTCCTTTAATCAAGCAACAGAAGACTGACTTCATAATTGTCTTTATGTGACTCTGTAGGTTCAGATCTGAGTTTAGGCCTAAACTCAGATTTCATGTCTGATTGCTACTTTCTATCTGTCATAACTGAAGCTGCGCAGTGGCTTTATGTCGTTCCTCTTTATGTCCAAAAGACAATAACTTGAAATCAGCTTTCCACTTCATTAATCACACATAAGAGAAGTGCGATGGTTGGTTATTGTCGGATTCAAGGGTGTGAAAACAAAGACAATAAAACGGTAAAGAGAAGTCTTCATTACGTCCCGGGAAAGTGAGCAAACTTTGCTACTAAGTAGGGAGCGTCCACTAGTGTGGCCGGCTAATATCCAGAGGAAACAATTGCAAGTTACCTAATACAGCATCATTAATGCTGGTTACAGGCATCCTATGAAGATGGTGCATATTGTGGGAACTGTCTATAGTTCAGAGCTGATCTATGGAGCTCAGTTTCTCTCCTAGATGAAACAACTAATAAAAAAAAAACTCTAGTTCTCTTTATTTCTTCCTGAACAACAACAGCTCTGTCCTCTCACACCCAGAGTCAAATGCTGCATTGGTTTATCTGTCAGGGATCCTTAAAAAGAGTTTTCACTTTACAAAGCCCTGATATGCTCAATTCTGTGAACTCTTTAATGATGTTTCATTTCATTTTTATGGACTGTAGCAGCAAATTGTGTCCAATGATATGTAGTTGCCTTACAAAGCACAATTAAATAAAACGCAAGCATGTTTTTAAGGATAAAAGTAACAGCTGTCCAGGTAGAAGTAAACGGGACATGTTTGTGTCTGAGTATAAACTTAAAGGGGCGGCTGTTCTTATCTAGTTTTTGGAGGGGAGCGAGGGGGTAGTTGTGTATGGAGATAAAGGCTTTCCGCAGTAAAGCGTTAGTGACAATCCGCAGACCGACAGCAGCAGCAACATGCACCCACCTTCCTCTGCCGCTCCGCCTCCATCACCCAGAACTCCCCCAGACTCCATCTGTCGTCTTTCCTTCGCCTGCCAATCTTGTCTTCTTCTTCTGATCTTTAGTTATGGGTTCTCTGCCACTTCATCTTCAGAGTATCTTGAATCTCAGAAGTCAGGCCTCGACCACGCGACCAAAGTAGGAAGATTTGTGAGTTCACCTAAACGTTCTATGACAAGTTGTTGTCCCAACTCTGAAGCAGAACCATTGAGGTGTTTTCCTGCCTGCTTACGAGATGTTCTCCAGATTATGAGTCATTCCCAAAGTGTTCCCTCAGAAACAGTCCATCAAATCACCAAGGAAAAGTCTGAAAGGACACATCACTTGAGGAAAAAAGTTTTTTAAAACCAGAACTTTGTTTATAAAGAAGCAAACCAGTTATGTACCCATTCATAATGTTTATAACCGAGTTTCTGGTAACCTGTTTTCATACTGTTTCTGTGTGCTGGTTAGTTATTTCCTGCATAAATCACTCAATCAGTCAATCAATCAATCAATCAATCAATCAAGTTTATTTGTATAGCACATTTTAGCAACAAGGCTGTTCAAAGTGCTTTACATCATAAAAACACAAAAATGCAAAGTCATAAAAACATCATAAGGTCACCAATTTGAGAAACCAGGTACAAACTTTACATTTTGGCGACTGACGTCATAAAAATAATTAATACACCTCAAATATGTTGGTCAATATTCCATTTGTTATGGTGTTCTTTTGTAGATGTTTTTTTTTCTTCTTTTAATAGATCAATGTGTTCTGTTCTGTGAATTGTTTGAGGTGTTTTGTTTTAATCTGGTTACTCGTCTTAGGACAAAGGAAGAAACTTCGCTATTGTGCTAAATGCTGCATGTTTACACTGCTATGAACTGTGGTAATGGTGATTAATGTGCTCTGTCCTAATCAAATAAATTTAAATTTTGTCAGATTGCGTCATCACAGTGTATTTTATTGGGATTTTATATGACAAACCAACCCAAAATAACACATTGTTATGAAGCAGACAGAAACCTATACATGATTTCTTTTTTTATTATTATTATCATTTTTTCATAAAGCATGAAATGTGTACATGTTCAGGCTGCTGTAACCAATAGCTTTAAGTAAAATCCAGAGCAAGCAGCTGCCTTCAGAGGTCACCTAATCAATAAACAGGGCATGTCTGAGTGTAATTTAATATTAGCATAAATCCATGTGTCTTGTAGAGGCCTTTTCTAAAAGAACATCAGAGATCAAACAGCAACATGAAAACAAAACAGCATAGAACAACAGCTTTCATATATTTAACTATTTGTTGTTTTACCTGTAAAATCCCATTAAAAACATAACATTCAAAGCAACGTAGGTAAACATGGAGGATCTTTCTGGGCTTTTCCTCACTATCTGACTGGAGTGAAGTTGCCCCCCCCCCCCCCCCGCCCGCCGCCGCAAGTCTAACAAAATTGGTGTCAAACGTGTGCTGCGTCTGTGCGGCAAACATTGAAAAATTGTTGTGTGTACCTCTATCATTTTTGAAGTTATTCATAAATGTTTCCAGAGGTCATGACAGGTCAACCAGCCCTCCAACCTTCTTTAAATCAGACAAGATCTGTGCCAATCAACTCAACTACGTTTGTGCTGCAAAAAATAAAATGTTCATTTGTGCTGCATTTGCTTTGAAGACATTAATTCATGTTTAAAGGTCAAAAGGTCAACCAGCCTCACCTCACATTACCCAAATCTAGCAAAACTGGTGTCAAACGTTTGTGCAGCCATTTTTTTTTTTTTTTGTTTGTGCTGCTGTCAATTTAAAGATATTAATAAAAGTTTCCAGAGGTCATCGGAGGGTCAACCACCCACGGCCCCCACACTCACATTTGCAAAATCAAAGAAATTTTGTGTCAAACAACTCAGCTACAGTATGTTTGTGCAGCAACATTTTCATTTGTGCTGCTTTTGCTTTGAAGATATTGATGGTGACCTCTGGAAAATTTCATTATTGTCTTTAAATAAATGAATATCTTTAGGGGCACAAATAAAAATGTTTACTGCACAAACGTTTGATACCAATTTTGTTATATTTGAAGAAAGTGGGGCCAATAGCTGCCATATTGTCACCTCAGAGATAGTTTATTGAGGTAAAAGAAAAGAATTTATTTTCAACGGATTTATTATGTGAAGAAAAAATTCCTCTGGAAAGGAGACGGTAAATCTGATATGTCTTGGACGTACATTTAATGCAGCACCTCATGAAACAGCTGCTGTGGCATCGGAGGCAAAAGAATGATGAACTTAAAGCGGAGCAGAAAGAGAGAGAGAGAATCCTCTTGCAGCATCGCCTCATCATGGCGGCGCGGGCCTTGGGCTCTGCAACAATGCCAAACGGAGATGATAGGCCACAGTAAAACCAGTCTGCAGCATCTAATTTAGGAGCTGTGCATGGCTCACCAAATACCAAAGGGGGAAAACAAGAATGGCTGCCCAGCCTGACATGGAAACCGTTTGAGTAGGAGAGTCGGAGCCAGTTACAGCGAAGATGAAAATAATTGACTTCGCCTCGCTGTTGCACGGCTAGGATTAGTGTTTGTGCCGCAGCTGTGAAAGTGCCCGAACGGCGCTGATGCTGCAGGCCGCGGCTTCCTGTTAGCGCTGACGCTGGAGGCGTCACGCTGAGATTGGGGGCCACCGGGACTCCGAGGCCCCCGTCGGAGAACACGGGTGGAAGTCTGCCCAGTCCCCGCGCGATGCTTCTTCGCTTCCTGTTTCCATCGCTCTGGGTTTCTCTCAGACATCTGGGGAACACATTCAGCTGAGTCCAGCTGCCACCAAGCAAACCGCACAGTAAGCGCTCACATGCGCACCAGAGGCAGAGGAAGATGCTGAAGCGCTTGTTTTGTTGGGCTTGTGTTAGCATAGCAAGCATGCTCAGTTTTCTCTTCCCTTCCTCTCTTCTTCTTTCTGCTTTAAAGAATAAAATCCACCTGACTGCTGAGTGAACCGAGGTCAGAAAGGCACAAAGAAATGCTAGATGAGTTAAAGGGGCAGTATTGTGTGTTTTCCAGGCGTAAAGCGCTAATTTATAGCCCAATCAAATAACTATGGTACCTTCAGCTGTTATAAAATGTTTTATATATGAAGTCTTACTTTAAATTAATTTTATTTGTAACTAATGCCTCTGTCTCTTTAAAAACTCCTGCTCTTTGTGAAATTCCGCCTACAGGAAGTTATCACAACATGGCTCCTCTATTAACCCTTTAACAAAGTTTCTTACAAGCGTTTCACTGAGTAGTAGCTCGTATAAAGAGCTCAGCAGATACCCAGTTCCACCAGGTGTGTGCTAATTGCTGCTGGCTAGTCTGCAAGAGTTGAGTAACGGGGGAGAGCTGATCTGTGAGGCAGAAGCTTGAAAACTGCAGCTCTGAGGAGGAGCTGAGTCCTTGAAGGTGGGGCTAGGTCCATCCAGACATTTTGCATAGCTGTATGGTTGCCATGGGAGATTAAAGGATTTCTCAATCATATGAAAGAATCAAGGCAACACTCCAAGTATGTAGCATAACATAATGTAAAGCTTAGAAAAAGTTGACTTTACATTATACCTGTAAAAGATTTAGAAAAACAGGGAACAGATTCAGTAGGATTACTGACTTGTGTTGAAAAAAAAAATTCACATCAGTTCAAAAGGCTAATAAATAAATTCATAAACACGAAAATGAAGAATATTATACCTATAATTTTGTCAGGTTTCAGTTAGTTTTATAAACACACGAGATACTGTAGTTCCACTTAGTTCCACTTCACAGTTTTTCTCCATTAATTGCTGTTAACGAAAATGTCTCCTGGATTTCAGTGTTTGGTTATTATAGTTTTAGTTAATTATAATAACCTTGGTGATTACGTGAGAAAAATAACAACAACAAAAACTTTGGATATGAAGGGTTTTCCAAAGAATCCTGCTGCACCATCTCTTTGGATTAAACATTTTCAAAGTAAATATAAATGTGTAATCAATAGTTACCATTACAGGGCGAAATGTTGAGCTGAGTCTGTTAGCGCTAGGCAGATAGCGGCACATTCAGATAGCTGAAAATAGACGTGGGAGTCACATTCCTGCCCTGTGTTTTTTATTTGATAATTGGGAGTCTAATTGCAGTTCGGTGCCAGAGAGCGCCGGCCTGGTTCTGTCTTTGCTCTCAGCGTATCTAATCAGCTTCCTGAAGGCTATCGCTGCACAGCGGCTGGTTAACCATTGGCTCTGCTGGCCGCAGTCGGCCAGATAACATTCATAAACATGGCCTGGCTGCCAGCCAGTAGTCTGACTATGAAGGTATACTTACTGAACATCTGAAACATTTTCTTACCAAGACTCTCTGACACAAAAAAACATCAACAAGAAAAGAATCCCAGATGAGAAAGCCGGCACTGGGGTTGTTTTCTTTTTAGCCTGACTGTGATTTATGCGGCTCATTAAGGATTTCGTGCTGACATGCTGCAACGGGCTGCTGTAAATTTCAAAACCAAATGTTTTTGCATAAAGTGGAATGATATCCTGTTGGCCGTGCCACCTCCAGTGATTCAGGGAGCGGCGAAGCAGAAAGGGCTTTATTAGATCACTGGCTGTTGGTCATGAGTTCTGGCTTAGAGGAAGTACAGAAAACACTCCGTTTCAGCTCACACGGGTCGCAGTTCAAATTTACCGCATGAAAGTGCAGCGTTAAAGTATTACAAACAGAATTTAACCCTGACAAAGAATTTCAACCGTTACGTTTCACGTATTTCATGTAACAGAGCCTTATGTGTGTTATTTGGGCCATGTGCGTAAAGCTGCTGTTGCAGGAGCAACTGAAATTGAAACTGTCAGTAGTTTTGATGTTTTCCAAAAGTTATTGGAGATGAACTGCTACTGACACTGTATCAGCAAAAAGAAAATACACCCTCTTTAGTGTCCTGATGCATCACCAAAGTTTCCTCAGGCTTATTACTTATTCAACAAAAAAGAAGCCAAAATGCAACATCTGCACATGAAAACTAAGTACACCTCTGCTGGTTAAAGGGGCAGTATTATGTACTACCACATTTTTTTTTAGCTTTATATCATGTTATATCATTCCCTCATCAAAAACATAACTGGACCGTTGCTTTGATTCCTTCATGCTTGTTTAAGAAATCTTTTTATCTCCCATGGCAACTATTTATTGTGCAAAACTCCTGGTTGGGTCTAGCTCCGCCTTCGAGGCACAGCTCCTCCTCTGAGCTGCAGTTTCTAAGCTTCAGAGCTTCCACCTTTTAGTTTCAGAAAGAGCCAGAGTTTTTAAAGAGACAGAGGCCCAATTTCAAGCCGTTAAATTACAACGTGAGATTTTTTTTAAGCCATATTTGATATATGTAGCATTGTTATAACAACTTAAGGTAACATAGTTACTTAATTGTGTGTATAAAATGGCACTATCTGCATGGAAAATATAGAATACTCCCCCTTTAATAAAAGTTTTGTGAGGTAAAGTAGCAGCCAATCAAATGTGCTTCAATAATTGATTGTCAACACGAGATTTCAGGAGTTTGGGAGGTTTGCTGGTCAGGACTCCGGTGTGTGTTCACACAATGGTGAAGTGGTAAAACGTAAGCAACGGCTACAGACGAGCGAATGGAGCTCCCCGTCAGTCTGTGAGGGGTTACAGGAACATCTCCATGAGAAAACAGTTCAAACAACTACCACGGTTACCAGCTGCAGAATTCTGCGGATGGTCTGTAGACTGCCAGCTAACATGCTAGTTAGCTTTATAAACGGTGCAGATTGTGACAGCGCAATCAGAAAAATGCTAAACATGTATGAATTTTTCAAAATGATGACCTAAAAAAGCCTCTCATCTCTAAAAACAACATGGCGACAGGGCAGATGACACAAAAGCAGAGATACTAGTCCATAACTCATGTTTGGTGAAAATTTTAACAAAGAAAAAAAAACCCAGCATATTAGCACAAGCAGCTCATGCTAAATGGTGGAGAAGTGATCATTCTGGGGTTGTTTCACCCTGAATATGTGGTCCTTAAGGGAGTAACAAAGTCTGTATTGCAAAATTAATTGAGGATTTAATGTATAAACAAGTGTTTGAATGGCCTAATCAAAGTTCAGAGCTCAGTCTTACTGAAAGACGGTATCAGGGGGCCAAACATCCTTCACAACGATGTGAGACTGATACAGAAACGACTCATTTAGATAATTGCTGCTAAAACACCACAAGTTGTCAGAGATTAAACACATTTTACAAAGACATGGTTTTTATTTTAGCTGTGCTTTTTTAAAAAAAAAAAAAAGTATCTAGAAAATGTTCTATGGAGGTTGTTAAATGGAACACTTTATGATTACTGATAGCAAAAAAAAATTCTATATATATTGCTAACGTTTTATCTGTGCATTTCTAGGGTGAGTGTTGCTAAAGCCAAACATAGATTGGTAATAACTGAGTCAGAGACGTTAGAAGACAAGTTACAGGAGCTAGCTTATGTTTCTGAATCATTTAGTGATTCAACAACCACAAATATTCTCCAAACATGACTTCTTTCCCTTTAGCCCCCTCTTCTAACACATAGCAGTTTCCTTTCAGGGTAGACGTGATGGGAGAGGAGATAAGATGCTTTCAGGAGAAGGAGGACACCGTTAACTGTCTTACCACACAGACAGGCCTTGACATGCTCCCTCTCTGCATGCACTTAAAAAACTAATATTGTGATAATGTATTTTTCTCACCTCAACACCCTGCGTTGCTTACTCTAAAAATATTCTAGACTCTAAAATCTTGGTAGAATAATCGGTGAGACAAATCTTGTGGTGGAAGACTTTCTGTTATCTCCTCCAATCACCAGAGGTGAGTAATTTTTTGGATATTATTTTTAAGTACTTTTGGATGCAGTTTTACTACACCTTACTGGTACTTAAGTACCAGTATTATGAAGTATTGTTGCTCTTGCTTGAGTAAAAGTTCTGTAAAAGTACTTTTGTACTTCTTTCTTTGACAGTTAATTATTTTTCTTTTGTTTGAGTAAAAATATGATGAAGTATGGTTAATTAGGTTACATTTTTGATCACTCAAACATTGTGTCAGAGCACAGGCACAGCTGTACAGACTGATGTGTCTGGCTGTAAATATTCCTACATCCACTGGGGAAAAAAAAGTTGTTTTATTTTTACATATTTGTTGAAATCGTGTCAGAATGTTATCAGACAGATAATCTGTGAAAAGATCGATCTCCTCCACCTCCTCTCTGAGCTACTATTGCCATCTAAAGAAATTCAAAAACAGCGAATCAAAGTTAGGAGGAGGGTTTTAGCTCTGCCAATCAACCTTGTGTATGCGCTGCTAAATGTGTTAATGGTGGAGAAACAACTCACTGTTTCACAAAAACCGTTTATCCGCCTTCATTGGTGGCCGTGCTAACTAGCCTTAGCATTTGTGGCAAGCTATGTTGTGGCAAATAGCAATGAGATGGAAGTGAGTGGCATGTACTTGTGAATGATTGACAGCACTAACACCCTCCTCCTGGCTCTGATTGGCTGTTTCTGACAGACTGGCGTATTTCTGTAGTTGGCACTGAGAGAAGGTAAAGGGGCTTGATTTTTTTTTCATGGATTATCTGTTACTACATAATAATAACTAACAGATGTGTAAAAACCATATTTTTTATAAAAGATACACACTGCAGCTTTGAGCGCCTTTACTCCTTTATGAGGAATAAAAGCTCGTCGCAGCCTTTGACCTCCATGGCGATAGAAAAAAAAACTACTTGTTGGAGTCAGTGACTATAAATATCACATCAAATAAATTTTCTGAACGTGGCACAGAAAATCTATTTCATCTGTCTGATGAGAGGTGTGAACAGGAACAAAGCGGATGGGCATGGAAGAGAAAACCTCTGAAAAAACAGAGGCTTTTTTGTTAGACAACACAGCCATCCACTCCCTGTGCCCACTATGCAACAGCGCCCCCTAACTGTTCACTGTAATTCTTTCCCAGAGATAACCATCACACCCTGAGCCCTCAGTGCAAACCCCTGTTTGGCCGATGACCCCCCCACCCCCACTCTCCCACTAATGTGGCACTACCTGACGGTTCCACTGATTCGCACATTTGCACCATAGTAATTTAAAAAGCCTTGGGGAATCTGCCCTGTGCTGACAGTAATGTTGGGTATGGATCCAGATGTGTCTGTTGATAAAAATAATTGTGTTATTGTTTTTCTTTTTAATGCAACATAACACAAAGTAGAGAAGTACAATAAAAACGTTTGACATGTCAGTAATTCATCCTTTGACTCCAATTAATTATCTCCGGCTGAACAGAAACAAAACTGAAGTTTTTATCTTTGGATCTAAAGAGGAACGATCTAGAGTCGGTTTTTACACACAGAAACTAGAGATGAGGCCCAAAATTTGGGAGTAGTGATGAACCCTGACCTGAACCTCCAGAGTCACATGAAGACGATTACAAAGTCGGCCTTCTATCACCTGACGAAAGAGGAGAGACAGGACAGAAAAATTTAATGGAATTATTCGGCGGCAGTTCAAGCTTAGGACAGGCGTTTCTGGAGGACATTTCTAATCAATTTTCCATCTTATATTCTTGAAATGTTTTAAATATTTGACTAGAAATGAAACATTTCCCTCACAGCGACCGCAGACATCACTGTGTGCCAGTTTGTGGCTACTTTTTAAAAGTAAATTGCATAACAGGGGGAGAGTTATTACAGTACTTAGCTCTTTTTGATGATCAGCATATGTTTTGCATATTCACAAAGGCCGACGCGTTAAATGTAGTGCGCCTGAGATTCGCCTCGTTTTGCTAGGCATGTAGATCAGGTTTGCGCACTATTTCAGGATTTTACCTGTTTTTTATGCGAACCTGCAGTAATTCGGGCCCCACATGTAGGGGCAGTTTCATTTGACTTCCTCAGCTTTCCTCTCATGTTTGCATTGACTTGGCATCGGGTCGGTCCAAGTCTAAATATTTGTCTGACTCGGAGCTGCCCAAAAAAAATGCCTAAAGGTATATTTGGGTATATTTGTGTGGTCAGAAGAGCACTTTGGGGCTGAGTGGCCCTCAGCTCACGCTGAGTAAAGCCGAGTGTGATCCTGTGAACCAGGCAGCCACCAGGAGCAGAAAAAAGGTGCGGTTTGGGTTTTTTTGTTGTTTTTTTTTTATACTCAAAC
This sequence comes from Xiphophorus hellerii, assembly GCF_003331165.1. Classification (NCBI taxonomy): domain Eukaryota; kingdom Metazoa; phylum Chordata; class Actinopteri; order Cyprinodontiformes; family Poeciliidae; genus Xiphophorus; species Xiphophorus hellerii. The sequence goes on from NC_045692.1 coordinate 4,052,977, forward strand.
ACAAACCCATATCTGCTCTAACAGCTTCACAGATATCATGAGAGCTCTATATAGCCCATGTGTTTTTTTATTTCATCATCACTCACAGGTAACTCTTTGTGTCTCAGACCTGCGGCTGTGACTGGTTGCTCTATTTTAGTCAAAGTAAGTATGTGTTTCTTTTTTTTTTATAGAGAAAGCAGCAACAAGCAGAAATATTTACATGCCGTTGGTATTTAAAAGTAAATTTCAGTATTTTTAGCACACCGTCATTTGCTAGCCTTCTACACAATACACTTTAAATGTTTATTGAAATCCTTCAGTAACAGAAAGGCCTTGAGCAAAACAGGAATCATTTAGGTTTTATCTAACAATCCTACCTGTTAGAGAAAACAGTTAGTCCTTTTATTGAATTTATTTGAAATAAATTCAAATTTATTTCAACAAGCACATTAAACTATGTTACATGTTAAAAACAGAGCAACTGTTGTTTTGTAGATAGATTTAGTTTTGTTTTTTTTAGCCACAGGCTAATTTGCAAGCCCAGCCTTTGCAAAAAGGGCTGGGCTGGACACTAAAAACTAAAATGAAAGATTCCTGCCACAAACACCCTGAATATCTGTGACTATAAACAAGAGAAACGTGAAAATGTATATTAGAGAAAGCTAATTCTGCCCGTATCTGTCATGTTGCTGTCCTCAAGTTTACACAGATTCCTCTCATAGTGGGAGACATGATGGCACAGAGAGCAGCTGAAATGCTGGCCAGGAAAGTTTATGATGTTCAACGCAAAGTGCTGAACTACTGAACTTTTCTGTTTTTCCATGAAATGTGTATCGAACCAAATTATCAAAGAGTTATAGCAAAAGAGGGAGGGAGGGAATGCTAACCTAGCACCGTTATAAGATGCTATTGTGAAAGTTTGGTCAGCAGGAACAGGAGGTGAGTTTACTGAAAATGTGTCATGACTCACCTATTGTGTGTAGAAAACTAGAAAAACCAACAAAATGGATGTGATCCTCTGACTCAGTAAAGCCTTCCAGGAAGGCTTGTGCTAACGGCTATCAGTGAAGACAGCATACAGACAGGCAGGTCTGTGATGCCACAATTTCAGACTAAGGCTTCATTTTCAACGGGGTGTAAGGTTCAGCATCCCAACTGAACAGACGTGAAGTGTAGCTTCAAAAAGGCCAGTTGAATTAGTTAAAAAAGACAGATTAAGCACATAAAAGCGAGACCAACACGTTATTTGTCCTTGCACTGGTAATTGCTTTAGTTCCCTGCCATAAAAGCAGTAAAATCTTATCTAGGTAAATATAACTGACCCATTACTGCCAAGGAGCATCGTAAATATTGCCTAATTATCAATAATCCAGCAGGGCCGCGTCCCATATGTCTCCATTTCCCTTTGTGTCATCATAAAACCGAAGGCTGGGCAATTATTGGGTACTTGATAAGATAGGACAGCATTCCTCTCCTCTTTAAGAGGGCCCAAAATGGGAATCATTTACGGAGTGAAATATGACGTTGATCTAAATCTGCCCGTTCTGCTCTCTCTCACACACACACACACACGCCCACACGCCAACCCTCTTCACACACATTAGCAGGCTCCCTCGCCCTCTGGCTCTTATGTCCTCCCTCTCTCTCTCTCATCACGCTGAGAGGACAGTGAATGGCTCAAAGGGATATCGGGTTTCCGTTTGTGTCGGCCCTGTTGTGTCCTCACTAGTTTGGTCGCGTAATTGCTGAAGACCAACACACAGAGAAAGCCGTTTTGTGCCCCCACCCCCGCCCCGCCCGCCTCGCTGTCGAGGTGCAGGTCAAATTGGCGATGAGGTTACCAAGCGAACATGTTTCCGTAAAAACTATGCACAGCGGTGCTGGTTCTCAGTGACTCACCTCTGCTGTTGCAACACTTGTATAAAAAAAGGGAAAAAAAGCCCCTTTTCTATTGTTAGGTCTGGTTTGGCACCCACCAGAGCTACTGGAAACGGATCATCCTCGCTTTCCAGAGGCAACTATGAAAGACGCGCATTCAAAATGTCCAACGTGTCGACATGGTGTCACTCAGAGAAGAATTTAGCGTACAAACTGAATAAATATGCTGTTCAAAAACTAGACAAAACTTAAAGTGGCGCAAGGCCTTTAGCTCTGATGCTAGTTTATTTGCATAGCACATTTCAGGAACAAGGCGGTTTAAAACTCTACATTATAAAAACACAAAAATACAGTCACAGAACACACAGTCAATAATTAAAATAGAAGATTTTACACATCAAAATGTTGGTCAGTATTTCATTTATTATGACTCAAAAGCAAATCTAAACAGGTGGGTCTTTAGTCTAGATTTAAAGGAACTCAGAGTTTTGGCTGTTTTACAATTTTCTAGAAGTTTTGTGGTGCATAGAAGGTGGATGCTGTTTCTCCATGTTTGGTTCTCGATCTGTATGCGACCTGAGAGGTTCTGGAAGTGTTGGTACAACAACAACAGATCTTTACTGTATTGTGGTACTAAACTGTTCAGTGATTTATAGGTTAACAACATTATTTTACAGTCTATTTTCCCTGTGGAAGGACTTTAGAACTGGGTTGATGTGCTCTGTCCTCCTGGTTTTAGTGAGAATCCTACTCTGACTATTCTCTGTCCCTGTTAGATATGTTAGATAGTTGTTTGAAACAACTTCTGTTCATTTAGCTAAAACATTTTTGACATGTTGTGGTCCATTTGGTGCTCCACCTGATTATAAATTTGGCAAAAAGTAGTGCCTGGTTTATATATATATATATATATATATATATTACATAAACTGAAAAACTGTTCTCTTTTACCCCCACAATCATCATGAAGCATCAAAAGAACTTTAAGCAGCCTTTTGTTTTTCTCCCCTTACTTACATTTTTGTCCTGTCTAAGTTAGAGTGCGGATTATTTTCTGCATGAATCATGATTGTTTTGAACTCCGAGGAGCTATTAGCTAATTGTTAGGTAATTGTTAGTTTCTACTGCTCTGCTCTTCCTCCCGGCCGCTCCCCTCGCACCACAAACGACCGGAGAGGACGGGCGTGGCAGCCGCCCCTGGCTGCACACATACCTGCATCCTATGTAATGAGCTCAGGCCTACCTGTTCTGCTGCCTGGCTTAACCGAGAACACGTTGATTTTTTTCAACCACTGGTTTATGTAAGCCGCTGTGAGAACCTTTCAGCTCAGGAAGCGCCGGATTCACTGCAGGCACTTAACTGTAACTGTCTCCCTGAGAGTGCTTTTATGTTCTGGGTAATTTCTATTAATTATCCTCCACCCACTTTGAAGCTAATTACCATTTGCAACATTGATTTGCCACCGACATGCCGGGACAGAGTCAACGCGCGAAAGAAAGAAAAAAAAAAAATCAGCGAACACAAAATATCACATTACAGGAACCAAAACCCGACCTATCATACAGCAAGGAATCACTGCAGAAAAAGTGTTTTATTTGTTTCTAGTGCAAATATCTGAGTACACTTAAAAGAAGACAAACCTTAGCAGTAATTTTTCAGCAAGTTATACTAGGTTGTTTTGAATCAGTAATTGATGAAACAATACTTATGGCAAGACATTTTTCCCATCTTAGAAGTGAAATAATCCGTCAATGGAACCAGTACTTTTCCATCAATAGTCATGAATTATTAACGTAAAACAAGCTTGTACATGTTGCTGAAAAGTCATCAAGTTAGTTTGCCTCATTTTAAGTACTAAGATAAGAAGAAACAAATCAAAAATACTCAGTAATTTTTTTATATTTTTTCTCCTTTTGATCCTTATGAAATCCTAATTTTTTACAAGCTGGAGTTTTAGCTATCAAAAATGTTCAAAGTAAGAAATTCTGTATCTGAATCTCTAGTATTTTCACAAAAATCCTGATTTTTAAGTTAAAATTTTTGAGTTCAATTCAAAGAAAAACATATATGCAATTCTTGTCTACTGATGCTTACACTCAATTTTGAATAAGGAACAAATTAAAATGTTTTACTTTGTAAATGTTTTATAAAAAAGTGAAGCCTTGTGGATTACAGATACCTTTGCCTGAAAAGGACAAGTAGCTCCACTAGCTTGAATCTTGGCCGAAACAAACAAAAAAAAGAGAAACTAATGTGTGCTGCAACATCAGAGTTAAGACAACAGTGTAAAGAAGCATACAGGGGAGAGGGTTTTTTTCTCTCTCAGGCATACTGAGGGTTTAGCAAAACAACAAGCTGAAGCCTGAGGCTGTTTCCTCTGTATTTAAGTTAGTCTATAGTGCTGAAAATACCAATTATCCTGATTTCATAGCCTGCGAAGGAACTAGATAATAAGAGTGGATAATACAAGATGAGGGTTTTGGTTTGAATTTGGAAACTACACGGTCATTAGCATGTTGCTTTGTTCATTAGCCTGCCATATTAACTGTAACTGATTGTTTAAATGAGGTCTGAAGAACCAATGAAACTCATTTCAATAAAGCTAAACGTTAGCATGCCAAAAAAACCCATAATTTTTTCTGTATGCTAACATATTAGTATTGTTCAACTGTTGTCTAAGGTGGTAGTGCTGGAGTTCATTTTAGCTGAGAAAGGCTAATGCTGCTTTTGTATTTACTGTGTTGTATATTAGCGAGGGCGTCAGCAGCGTTGGCTTCGTGTCGGAAAAACAGTTGAATTGGTGAATTTCTGTACGCATTGATGAGGCTAACTGTTGTTAGTAAAGCAACTCAGAGCATTTCTCATCATTTTGGACTGCTAACTACTGTCTACAACAGTAGGAGAGTTTGGACAGTACCACCGTGCTTTAGTGCGGCGGCCATATTGGATCTTTTTGGTAGGTGCTATGGTGAGATGAGCAGAGTTCCAAGTTCCTACTCAGACTTCAGTGGCTGTTATAGCTGGATTTTCTTTTAGTTTATTTATTTCATTTCTCTTTGAGATCACTAAAGTAGTTTTGAATTCAAAACTTACTGTATGTACTGACATTAACAGAGGAGGTGCTTGACATTGACTGGGAATAATAAAAATAAAAAAAACCTTTTAGCTGAAAGTTGTAACGCTTTTTTCACATTGTTTTCTTTAGCGATTTTGGATGCTTGACTGACATCCAAAGTGAGACGGATGTTGCCGGGACAACCCTCAACTGACAGAGCAGCTCATGTTTCGTTTAATATTTCTCTCAGGATCACAGGGAGAAATTAGACCTGACAAGCAACACATGTCTAATAATTAATCACAGCCATATCCAAGGTATTCATTATAATATTTCCCTCAAAACTCAAATCATTGAACAGGTTTTCACCTCACCTGAAACATACTCACTCTTACTCTTTTGGTATTGCATGTCGTATTAAGAGTAATACATAATGTCCTACACAAAACATTTGTTCATAAAAAACAAGTTGATGACACCTCTCACATTTCACACGTGAGAGGTGTGTTGTAGGTTTTAGGAATCTATTTATGACACTTTCTTAACATTAAAAATAGAATTTCTTTCCCTTGAAATTTTTTCAGGCCTACCATCAATCATGATGTAATTACAGCAGGGTTCAGTAGCTGGGTTTATAAAAATATTACTAATAGTTTGGTTTCCTAGAATCTCTTTGACTTCTGTTCATTTTGAGAAAGATCAGAGAACATTGATTCACTCAGAAAATTTTCGATCGGTTAAATTGTTAAGTCAAGCAATCAAGTTTATTTGTGTAGCACATTTCAGCAACAAGGCAGTTCAAAGAGCTTTACATCATAAAAACCGTATTAATATCTAGTAATAGAATGCATATTTACTCATTTATTTGTAATGTTATTTACTTGTTAGTTGATATGACCATCAGTGACAAATCAGTGTTAAAAAAGTCACAGCAGCAGCTTCTGTCCTGAGACAGAAAAGACAAAAAAAAAAAAAGTCCTCTGGAAATAATTACAACAATTATGGCAATAATTCTAGTCTCCGCCGACAGAAAATGTGTTGAGCTCGGGACATTTTAATGACGAAACATGCACTGACAGGTTTCTGAAGTTTAATCTCACCCTGAACAATAGCCCTCACACACACTCACACACACACACCCACCCACGCACACAGCCAGCCAGCTGACTCAGGCAGACTGAGGGGCTGGGGCCGGCGGTCGTGTTGGTGCCTCGGGCCCCCGGCGGGTTTGTTTGTGGTTTGTTTGTCGGGGTGGGGGCGGCGGGGTGGGAGGTTTACCCACAGCGCTCTGCCTGGCACCAGCCTGTCCCGGAGGAGAGAGAGCAGCCTCTGTTCCAGGACGGTTGCGGCGTTTTCTGGTGATGTGGCTCCACGAATATGTGAGCCGAAAACAGCCAGGGCTGATGGGACGGAGCAGTTGGTCAGCGGCGGTGGTCAGGGATCAGAGCAGAGAGCTGGTGTATAGCACAATGATGCCGCGTGACATTTTTGCGTTACATGTCATTTTTCGTGTTGTGTGTTCCTGAATTCAATAAAAATGTTCAGTGAGGAGGAAATGATGAAACATTTAAAGTGAAAAAAAGATTTTTAGATGCCTTTTTATGATAATATTTTAGATAGTGTTCTCATTTATTAGGATCTCCTTTTAAAGGGGACCTACTATTCAAAATTCACATTTTGTAAGTTTTTATACTTCCATTTTGGTTTCTATTGCTTCTAAAAAACAATCCAAATCCTTAAAAAAAAAACACCCCCAAATTCTTTAGCAATAAGCTAATGATTTTTGGTGTCTGGAAAATGAGCTGTTTCAAAAACCTCCAGATTGTGCAGTTACCTAGCAACCCAAGCTTTTGATCAGACGGTTTTACCGCTCTGTGCAGCTGTACAATTGCCGCTGGAAAAGACAATTTATTGTTAGTTGTGCAGTAGGCTCCGCTTTTGCTTTTCAAAGATGTACGGTTGTATAATTGAGCATCTGTTTGCAGCCATTTTCATGTGTGAGTGTAAAGGTTGGGGGGCGTGGCCTGCAGCAAGTTATTTAGATTTCAAGTGATGAGAGGCCCTAAAACAGCTCATCCTGACAGAAGCTCAGAGTAGGTAGAGCTGAGCAGACTGAAATCTCATTATCCAGGAACGATTTTGTGCAAAAAATGTAATGAACCTGTTTCAAGTCGTCCATAGACATATCCTAACCTGTTCAAGGAAGCATACTGGGTCACCTTTAATGAGGCGTAAAAAAACTCCTACATCAAAAATAATTATTGGGGTTTTTTTCCACAAAGGAAAAACAGTTGCACAATCATCATCCGGACCAAGTCCTGTGAAAATAAATGGAACTCAAGCATTCCTTCCATTTCTACTTTGATGTATCCTTCATGTTGTATAAATATGCGTCACAGAGGCTCGTTTCTCTTAACCTGCCTTTAAAAATGTGCAAGACGAGGAAAAAAATGCAACCAGTCGTTTTGGAAGCATGCTCTGGGGGGAAAACAAGAAAACGAAATCTATCATCACAGCTGTAGAAATCTGGGTATGGCAGGTGGTCTGTGATGCTGCGGGCCAGTCTGATCTCCCTAAACGCATTGGTAGAGTGCATTGCATCATGAACTCTTTGGAGTATGAACAGATTCAAGATGTAAAAAAAACAAAAAAACATAAAGAAATAAATTCCTGTGGGTTTAGCTAGAAAGCTGAAAATGTATCATCGCTGGGTCCCGTTGGCAGAGCAAAGATTCAAAAAAATATTGTCAGATATTAAAAGAAAACTGGCTCAGTAGACAAAATTAATATTCTTTAAGTCTTAAACCTAAACCCAATAGAAATACAAGCAAGGCAAAATTAGGAGAGGATTCTTTCAAATAAATCTTTTGCGCAGTTTCGAAAATAATTAGTATTTAATTATTCACACGTCTTGATACTGAATATTCAACATGGAATTTGTGTAACTTTATGTTTAATAAAGGAAACGCAGCTACTGTGAGATTATGCTACTGCATTGAAATATGTATTAATGTTTTGCTCATTTATAGAATTGCCAGGAACTCATCCTGGAACAAAACCTTTTAATTGAAAAATGTGTGTTTTTTGGCCTGTTTCCATTAAGACAATTTATTTTTATTTGCTCAATAGCATGGCTAATGGAAACCCAGCTAATGCAGGAAAGAAGCAGCTAGGAGACGGAACTGCACACATTCACAACTTAGGTGAGTGAATCTATAGCAAGGACGGCTACTGCTTTTTAGGAAAAGAAACTTATTACAGGTTCAAAGTCATACTGTATTGGCGCCAACATGGAAGAAGGCGCTTAATGATGAGAAGAGACGAAAGCGCTGAACCTTTTGACCTTTGTGCAGAACTCTAAATGAGGAAGAAAGCCGTGTTAATACAAAGCATGGACTCATTTGTGTTCTTGCCAGGTTAATGTTTTCCTTTCTGCTTTCAAACTGCGTCTTGAGTTTTTTGGGATTTTTTTTTCTCCCCCCTCCTCATCCTGTTTGAAAAAGGAAATCTTTTAATTCAGGGCCACAAATTCACTATTTACTCTACATGGCACATGATTAGCCCAGCGCTAGCTCAAGCCAGCTTTTCTTTTTTTTTTTTCTTCTTCTGGACGAGGAAATGAATTCTCTAATGACATATTTATGTAAGTGTGACCAGGCATTAAAGGCACATTAGCTGAAGTTGGATCCAGAGGTTAAGGCATCTCAACCCCCCACCCCCCAAAACCTCCGCCCCCCACTCCCACCTTCTCCAACGCCCAGCCGCTCCAGCCTGCTTTTAATGGTCTTGTTTACAGTCATTTGTGAAACCGTTACATTCAAACGGTTTTCCATGTCAACGGGTGCTCGTGTCCTGGGAGCGGTGAAGTGAGTTTATGCTGTTTTGCTTGTCCGGAAAGCTTTTTCCATCACAGGAAAAACAAAAGAAAAAAGAACTGCGTCGGAATCGAGCGCAAGAGAAGGAATGAGGGAGAGAAGGATGTCAAATGACAAACGAGGAGAAAGAAATGGAGGAAAAGCAGCTTCCTTCCTGCCTCCATCACCATCGCCCAGGGGCCGCGGCTCGCAGGGCAGGCTGGGTATTTTTAGCTCCAGTCGGAGGGGAAATGCCACCTCGGGGTCCTTGGGGAGCGGAGAAGAAGTAGTCCAGCACTTCCTGAGTCTAGTTAAGAAACACTGACAGGGACACCTAGGACCCTGCAGGATGTCACAGCAGAGGTCAGAGGGTGTGACCTCTGAGTGTGAGGTTAATAATGGAGCCCAGAGGGTGGATAATCGATAATCAAGGGAGGTTGAGGTGGGGCTGTAAAATGGCTGTTCCAGATTCTCTATTTATGATTTTTATCTTATGTATGTTTTATACCAATATCTATACTTTAAGGGAGCAGTGTTTAGCGCTACATCATGTTATAATGTTATTCCATCATCAAAAACATACCTGGAGTGTTGCCTTGATTTGTTCATGCATGTTTGAGCAATCCTTTAATCTCCATGGCAACCATTCAGTTGTACAAAACGTCTGGGTGGACCTAGCTCCGCCTTCGAGTATGAAGCCCCTCCTCTGAGCTGCAGTTTCCAAGTTTCCAAGCACTCCTCCCCCGCGTCTCACCCCCACAGCTCCTTCAGACTAGCCAGTGGCAATTAGCAAACACCTGGTGGAACTGAGCATCTGCTTAGTTCTTTATAGGAGCTACTTCTCAGTGACACGCAGGTAAAAACATTGTCAAAGGATTACTAGAGGAGACATGTGATGACTTCCTGAAGGCAGAGTTTCAGAAAGAGCAAGAGTTTTTAAAGAGACAGATCACCAATTTCAAGGTGTTAAATTACAAAGTAAAATTTCTTCTAAGCCATATTTCGTATATATACAGGTATGTTGTCTTTTTATAACAGCTGCACGTTGGACAAACCATCTCGAGCTGAGCTGGTATCATAGTCACCAAATACTAAATTGTCGTCCTGTTCAGACACAATAAAAATATATAGAGATACAAAGTAGTTTTTGTTGCTTTTCTTAAGTTTCCATAAAATTTCAGATGACACAATGGAACGGTGGCTTAGCATTTTTGCCTAGCAACAAGATCGTCCTGGGTTCAAATCCCAGACTGCATTAAATTAGCCTTTTCTATCTTTACATGAGTGGGTTTCTCCAGCTTCCTCTCCCCCAATGACCACAGGATGTATTCAGCAGGTCCCCTGTGACCCTGCATGAATCAAAATGGACAGAAATCCTCAAAATGTTTTCTTGAAGCAGATAAACTTATTTAATATGCAATATTTCTGACTATTTACCTTTTTCTGGAGGTTTTGTTGTTCACTTGGAACTACTAGCCATGTGCATCCATTTAGTCTTTTTTTTTTATTACCATCTCTTTTCTAAGTTCCTGTATGAGTAGCTCTGCTAGCCTCTATGTTGGCAGAAATTACAGGTGATATGCATATTTTACTGTTCTCTTATCTAAAATGCCTTAAAGCTAATAACATTAGTGTTTGTATCTCCATTTAGCATCAAAAGTACATTGTTGTTTTTGCAGCTGCTTGCAGTCATCATTAGACAATTTTGTTTTTCAACCACAAGATCTGTTCTGTTTTAGCTTTTCTAATGCGAAATTCTAATTATGTTAACAAAATATGTGCAATTTGCAGAAACAGTGTTGCGCGTTGAGCACTAAAAATTGATTGAAAACATTTCCTGTATTTTTTCAGCCTGCTCTCCCCGTTAGGCACTCTGGAGGCTGGATAATCTTACAGTTTGATGAAACCGCCATACGCCTCTGTGTGCTGCTCCTCATTTATCTTTGCCACGGGCTCTTTTATGAATCGGCAGCTCCTGCAGATCGGGTCTCGCTCGGGGCGGGGCTCCATAATCTGCTGCAAGGATCTTTTAGACTAAATTATTCTCTTTGATTTTTTTTTTTTCTTTCTTTTTTTTTTTTTGCAACAGAAAAAGTGACCTTGGTAACGCAACACCTCAATCCCTCTGTTTTATTTCGAGCCGTCTTCAGTCGCGCCGCAGCTGCGAACGCACACAAGGCCGCAGTTAATAAATCTGCTGCAGGACAAACGGCCGGATGGGTAGCTGATCTTTAATCCAGATCAAGAAAATTAGAAGCGGACTCCCTTTCTGACTGCCTGGATCTCTCAGTCTCCTCCCTTTTTCTTGCCTCCTTCCAGATGGAGAATCCCTCTCCAAGATCATCTGGTTAGGAAAATGTTTAGTGGTCAAGCCTTGCTTCCTGTAATTACCCTATTCTTCCCATCCCAGGGCTGGAGAGAGGCTTTTTGGGGATAGAACAGAACAGGGTACAGTCAGGAATCAGGCCCAGAATGTGAGACATGCATTTCAGGGGTTGAATCTGCTTCAAACCTAGCAGTGTTCATGTTTAATGTGGCGTTCGAATCATTTGGTTGGGCCGACGTGAGGCCCAGCTGCAGAAAGGATTAGTTCTATCTAGTCTGGAAAGGACGACTTTACACAGTGGCTGCGTCCGCGTTGTTGTAACGTAGCGGTGAGATCAGCGTCGGTAACAGCACCGTCTCTCAACACTGCAAAAACACAAAGTCTTACCAAGCATTTTTGGTCTAGTGTCTGGTGAAAGCTTCTTAGTTAGTGCACTTAAAATGAGACAAGGCTAACTTACACGTAACATTTCAGCATGTAACCAGGTGAAAAATGGGCCCATGTAAAATATATTTTGTACATCCTGTTTTGCCCTTTTGCCCCCCCTTCCCATCTACTGGTTGTAGTTCTTGTTTGGGCCACCATGTGGTGCTGGTTTAACAGGAAGAGGTCCACAGATACAGGAAGTTGGGAAAAAAAACTCCTTGTTTATGTACTCTGGGGCACTTTGACTGGGAAAACCGAAAAGAAGAACGTTTTTGAGCCGAGACACGTTGGGGACGATGACGTGGGTCAAGATTCTGGATTTTTGGTAATTAATGTCTGAGTATTATTTTCTACGTACGAAGATAAAGTTATGATGTTGCTGATATCATATCTTTCTCATTATGCCACTGCTGTTTTTCAATGGACTGTTTGATTTCAGTTTACAGTGAAGCTGTTTTGTAGCAATGCTGTTCAATGCTGATATGTTGTTAATGCGCCATTTTGTTGAAGCCATTTTTGGTTAGAGGCTTTGAACTAAAAATAGTCACTATTTTTACACTATTTTTGCTTCATATATCGAACCTTATTTGTCATTTTTGCAACTCAGGGAAATATTGAAATACTGGATTAATAGTAGCCTACAATTAATCCCAGCTTCATATTGGAGCTTGCTTTAGGTAAATAATTTCTTAATATTTATGAAAAAGTTCTTATTCGATTGGCAGATTATTTAACTTTTTAGACTTTTTTCCCATGTCATAAATGAATCTGCCAGTAGAATATTCATCAATATTCAAGAAACACCAACTTAACAAAGCTAGTATATCTTGCCGAAAAGTTATTTGTAAGTTAGTTTTGTTTATAACATATTCGCACTGGAAGCTAGACCAAAAATACTTGGTAAGATTTATTGTTTTTGCGGTGTGTGTGAGCATCTCTGTCCACACTACGGCACATCCTGGCACATCGTGGGCAGCCGCCGATCACAACCTAATTGGATTGATGTTACTTGTTTTCCTGAGCATTCAATCTAATTTGTCTGGAGCCAGCCACACAGAAATAACAGTCAATAAGATCTGTGGAGGGGGGATTTCTGCTCAGTCTGTTCCAGTGGAATTCCCAAAGAGGATGTTGGAGAAAGTATGAGAGGAATGTCCAGTATGAAATCTGGAATATGAACGGATACTTTACAAATCCTGGCTTTTATACAAGCTTCATGCATCCTGGGCTCACTGATAACACTCACTGGGCTCTACTGAAGCAATCCTAGCTCAGCTGAAAGGCTGATGCACATTTTGATAAGACTTTATTTGACAGGTTGTGAATAAGACTGTCATGACACCATCATAAACATGACATAACACCTGTCATAAACATGAGTAAGTCTTCACGAATATTTATGACTGTTGTTCTTAAAGTGTCATTCAGTAAATCATGACACTTTTAATACAAAGTTGGCATCATTCAAAATGTCTTTGTTATGACAACTTGACATTAACCAAGAAATCATGATCTGACATAAATTTGTTATAAAAGTATTACTGATTAAACTTTAGCTTTAATAACATAAAGCTACATCATTTTTAAAGCTTAGTTAGTAATACTTTAAAAAAGTTAATGCAGAAAGCTGTAAAGAAAGTGAAAACGCTGCTTAAATAAAGCTGTTGGTGACAGTCTTTGGGGGGAGGATAGGACACTCCATGAAAAATGTAACTTGTTCAACAGAAACATTCACATTTCAATGTCTAATGGAATTAGTTTTAATCGCCGGAAATGAAAGTAACTTAATTACTGGCGAACATCTGATACTAACCTGGATTTACTCAAGATGACCGCAGAAATATGTTTTCTAAATGAGGAAAAGTTATTATGCCAGCGTTAGCCATAAAGGCTAGTTTTTATCTGTAGTCCCTCAAGATACAGTCATTATATATACAATATATCATAGTACAATGCAAACAATTAACATGTTTTTTTCTTTCAAAAGAGAATATTAATGATAAACAATATAATTAATATTCTCTTTTTTATCTCATGCTCTCTACCATGCCACAACTGGTTCATGAATGCTAACGCTAGTTAGCATGGCCACCAATGATGGCGGATGAATGGTTTTTCTGTAACAGCAAGTTGTTTCTCTGCCATTAGTACTTTTGGTAGCGCATACACAAGGATGAGTGACAGCGCTAAGAGCCTCCTCCTGGCTCTAATTGGTTGTTTTTCACGGGAGCGGTGCATTTTTGCAGATTTTAGCTCCGTTTTTCTCTTCACAGATTATCAAACTATCTTTCATGAAGTGGTGACAATTGAAATATGTATGGAAATACTGCAGCTTTTCACGTGGCAGGACCCAGTTTGGATTCAGTTTTTATTCATTTTTGACATGCTCACACCGTCTGATACCCTGTTTGCTTCACATCTGGTATGTGTTCATATTTTAAAAATAATCTACAAAAGTAGAAAACAACCTATAAGGACTATCTGTGCAGTACTGTAAGACACTAAAGTTATTTGGCCGTTTTCCAATTCTTGAAACCTATGTAAAAACAAATAATAATAAAATTTAAAAAGTATTTTAAAGTTACTGTTTTGACAAGGAGGAGTTGAGTAAGCCATCGAATGAAAAAAAAAAAAAAAAGTTCAAACGATCCTGAGAGTTTGTCCCTGCTCCAAACCTATCTCTCATCCAAATCCACAGTCACATAAAGGGCCAAGCCTAATGTAATCACAGAGCGCTCGTATAAATTAGTAAGCACTCACCCACACCGTTAAACTCTGCATGACATCTGCGTGTGTTGTTAAACGCAGCGCATATAGGCAGAGGAGTTACTCTTTTTCTTCTTCTCTTTTTAACATGTGTTTATACAGGGCGTATGGACGTCTGTGTAAACCCGCGGGACGACAGCCTTTTCGGGGTCAAAGGGTTGCAGGATTTACACGTCTGCTGCCGGAGGCCGCTTCTGGAGCAAAGAAACCGTTCCGCGAGCGCTCGAGTGACAAAGCTTCTCTCACTGACGTTCTCGTGACGAGGCTTTACAACGGCCCGGGCGATGTGGAGCAAAGTGGTCGCCTTTCGTTAGCCGGTTAGCATCCGGGATCGCCTCAGTGCCACCGCCTTAATTATAATATGATTTTCCTTCAGGGTTTTACAGAGTCGTCTTTCTTTACTCAGACAGGCGTTGGACTGGTTCTGGGGTTGGGTGGCGGAGGATCCCGTTGCTGCTTGGTGTTGGGACTTCACAACAACTTCTTAAAACTTCTATCTGGAAATGTTTTTTTTATTTTCAGGATGGTTTTGCAAGTTGCACGTTCAGATACTTTTCAGTCATTTTGTAATGCACAATCATTGTGCACACTAACAATTTCAAGCTACACCACAACAGCATTGATCTATATTTCTAACTTGCGAGGCTTTAAACCCAGTTTTTCCACTCACAGTGTATATAATGTACAGTTAGCTGTTTTTAAAGGGGCAAAGCAATTTTATAGCAGAGTCAAGTAACTATGTTTCCTTCAGTTGTTACAAAAATGCTGTACATGTCAAACATGACTTAAAAGAAACTTTACGTTGTAATTTAACACCTTGAAACGGGACTCCTGTCTCTTTAAAAACTCCCTCTCTTTCTGAAACTCCGCTTTCATAAAGTCATGACAACATGGCTCCTCTATTAACCCTTTAACAACAATTTTAGCAGTGTTGCACTGAGAAGTAGCTCATTCCACCAGGTGTTTGCTAAGTTCTGCTGGCTAGTCTGAAGGAGCTGAGAGGGGGAGTAATGAGGGAGGCCTGCTCTGTGAGGAGGAATATCAGAAGATTGGAAACTGCAGCTCGGAGGAGGAGCTGCGCCTCGAAGGCGGAGCTTGGTCCACCCAGGCATTTTGCTCAGCTGAACGGTTGCCATGGGAGACTAAAGGATTTCTCAAACATGCATGAAAGAATCAAGACAGAATATGTTTCAAAAAAGTTGATTTGACATAATACTGTACTAAAAGTTCTGTGTCATTGTTATATTTCACTTATAACAAATACTAGTATATCCATCCATCCATCCATCCATTCATCCATCTTCCTGAAAATGGATGGATAGATGAACAAACACTAGTTATTTTTCCATGTAAATAGTATTTTCATCAATATTAAGGAATTACTGACCTAAAGCAAGCTTCTATATCTTGCTGAAAAGCTACTTGTAAGGTAGTTTTGTCTGTTTTCAAGTGAACTAAGACATTTGCAAAAGACAGTGTTAAAACCCTCAATAGCCGAATGTGTAGTTAGACCTGTACTGGTCCATGAAGTTTCTCACTTTAAAGACGGAGGCTGTGTGTCTTGAGCAGTTCACTGCAACACGTCCTGATCGGTTCACCTGTACGTCTGTACTACACAGAGGTCGGCCGTGTGTTCCCAGTCTCTTTGCACAACATCATGGTGGGAGTGAGGGGAACCCAGACGACGTTTACCCAAAGCAGGTCGGCCGCTCTGCGCTTGATAGCAGGTCTCCGGGGTTTCACGTCAACAAGGAAAAGCAAGAGCGCCAGCCTATTGATCGCATCCGTGGGGAGAGATAAGCTGTCGCCACTCATGAAGTCATTTCATAGGCTGCATGCAGGAGCAGGGGGCCCGGCTGCGTGTGCCGTACCGAGCTAATATGTTGACACAAATAAAATGAGACGTTTAGCAGCGGGAAGGCGACCGTGCAAACCCCCCCCCCCCCCCCCCCCCCGGCAGAACCCGACCTATTAGGAGGCCTTCTGTCTGGATGTGGCTACAAATGTTCCTCTGTGGCACTGTGCTGTAAAACACTGGGCAAAGATTATTAAAAAACACAAAGCACACCATGGAGCTTTTTTATTTTATTTTTGCTCCTTAATTTTTTATTTTTGCTTCTTCATTTTGTGGCTTTTATTGGGATTATGGCGGCTCCCCTGGCCAAACTCTCACAAAAGGCTGAATACTACACTGAAAAATGTAAGCCTATGTAATCTGAATGTGCTTAGCCATAAACCAATGTTTCAGAGAGTTTGTGGTTAATTAAAATACATTTACGTTGATCCTGATCCTTTTATCATGTTTAGTTGATAAAAGGAAAGGAAAAATATATTTGATATTTTTGCAATTTGAAGCTTGTTGTTAGAGCTGCAGTTTGTAACTTTTGCAAAGAAATAAGCTTTGACAGTTTGGTATGAGACAGATATTGTGAAAAAATCGATCTGAAATGCACCGCTCCCAAACAAAAACAACCAGTCAGAGCCAGGCGGCGGGTCTTAGCGCTGTCAATCGATCTCATGTACGCGCTGCTAAATGTATTAACGGAAAAAAAGTCTTACTGTTACAGGATAAAGAAAAACCAAGGCATGAATTGAGCATGAATGCTAAGGCCATGCTAACTCAGCTTAGCATTCATGAGAAAGGGGTAAAGAGGTAAGTGACAGCAATAAGACCCGCCTCCTGGTTCTGATTGGTTGTTTCTAGATACCACTGGGAGAAGACAGAGGAGATATATTTTATTAGATTATCTGTCTCATAACATTCTGTCACAGCAAAGTGTCAGTTTCAATAAACACATAAAAAAAAGTTTATAAAAGTTACACACTGCAGCTTTATAGCTTAACTTTACTTTGAAGATTAGTTTGTATTGCACTTGGCCAGTTCTACTCCTACCTGAACTATTACAAGGCTTAGACTTCACTCTTTTGATGAAATTATAAATGTGCATATTTTATATATATATGCTTTCACAGGTGTTCTAATGGATAAGAATGACAAAGATTACTGAAAAACGGAGCAATTTGTCAAACAACTCCTTTAGCTGTCAGTCCTTGTTTGAACAAAATTCATATTAATCAACACAAAGAGAATGTTGGCTTTGGTTTCTGTACAGACCAAAGTTAGGTCACTCCCCTTTGACGTGGCAGCAGTGTTTGGAGTGTGTACTGGTTGAGTTGGTGGTTCACATTTAATGCCAGACCTTCTCTCACCTTGTTCCCCTCACTCATCGCTCTCGTTTGGACTGGTTTCCGTTGCAATGCTGTCGGAGAGCCTGACAAAATTGCACCCTGTGTTGTATTACATTCGAGTGAGGCAGCATTAGTCGGTATAGTTAGAGTGTAAAATGAACTAGTGTAATCAGCAGCAGAAAGCACAATCTGTTGCCTACCCAAAGTAAAGATGTGTACAAAGAAAGTTCTGGATAAATTCCTAATGTCCAATCTGCTCTGAAAAACACAGGCGTTTTTCTGAGTGCATTAGAATGAGTGCTGGGTTCTCAGCAGCAACATAATCATATTCAAGAAATATGCATTACGATCAGTTAGTCAGATTAAAAATACTGTTTGAAAATAGCAAACGTACCTCAGGTATTAAACTCATGTTTTATTAACCTCAGGTTCTATCTTTTGTTTGTTTGTTTGTTTGTTTTTAACGATCTGCTGTAATAGTTTAATCTTAAATGTTATGTTTTAATTACCTGTAGGTAGTGTGTAGGTATGTGTGTGTAGTTAATCTAGATCATGTGTTTCATTTGAATTTTTAAATGATATTGTAATTAAATGTGGTTTTAATTTTTTTTCATTTAAGCATCGGTGGGAAAATTGTTGGCACAGTGACACATGGCTTTTGCTTTTCCCGGTGTTTATTTTATTTTTTCGGGCTTGGGGAGGTTCTCTCTTTCTGCAGGTGTAGAAGCAGACTTCCTCCACCCTTCTCCCTTTCTTTTCTGTTTCCGTGTCCATTTGAAAATAAACCCGAATCAGTTACTGATAGATTTAAAAAGAAGCCAAGCGTCTTGTGTAACCAGTCTGGTGGAGATAACGCCAGTCAGCTCTCTCTGAAAGAGATGACTGACAGAGTGGAGGCACAGAAAGTCAAAAATCCATGTATGGATTTCAGAGTCCTGTTGCTTGCCCCACTCCCACGTTCCTGCTTCCCCTCTCACTCCCACTGCCAGATCAATTTGGTGCGGGGTGTGGAGGGGGGTTATTGACTCAGGTAAAGGGCTTGTGATTCAGCTAGTCGATGTCTGTGTCTGCGCAGCGGATGGAGTGGGCCGTTGTACGGGGGGCCAGTGGGCCTGTTTGTGTCCAAATGTAGCCGTTCCACGCATGCTGCATATGTGTAGATTCTATACTTTATAGCAGCGAATGGGCGTTTTTATTAAAGCTGAAGAGGCAGGCCCGGGCCTCGGGGTGCGGAGGGGCAGACATCGATTCTCAGGCACCGTGGAGCCACTGGTCTGTCTCCAGTGGTGCGAGGAAGGCTCCGTCGCTTGGCTGAGGAGCTACGGTGGCTGGGGGCAACGAAGGGAGACAGGCCAGGGGGGTTAAATGGTAATGGTAGCTGATAGGATGGGGTCAAGCTGGGGGAGGGGGTAGGGGGTCTTCCTGCTTCTTTAATGATTAAAGGAGGATGTGACACCCTCCCCGGAGCCAGGAATCCACCCAGAGGCGCTTTAGTGCCACTGTCCTCGTCGCAGCGGCGTTACGTCGCTCCACTGGAGCCTCCATCAAAGCTCTGATCACACCCAGCCAGACACTCTGCTCCCTGACACAGTTCACTGTTTGTGACTTATCTTCTTGAATCTTGTCAAACCTGATGGCTTTTGGAAAAAACAAAGCGGTTTCCCACAGTGTGCAGAGCTAACCATCCGGCTCCACATCTCTTGCCTTGTGAACTGAGTCGTTTTGTAGTTCAGGCGAACGATGAATGTCTTTGCATGGGGCCAACACCAGACTGCATTAGGGCTGCTCCTGGGAAGATGATTTATTTCACTGGACTGATGAACCTGGATTATGACAGCATTTAAATCTTTAGAGCAGGGAGGAAATTACAAGTATTAGTAATTCCTGCCAGTAGATATATGGTTAAGCATCAAAATACAAAAATGGTAGTGAGAGACAAGATAAAAAAGGACATAAAACTACATGTGAAGGCTGGTCATCGGCTGTTCAAAGTCTGTAACCCTTAATGAGTCAAAACTGGTGAACAACAATGTCTTTTATGTCATTTTCTTTCAGGCATTACACTGAAATGAACACCTGATGACAAAGCAAAAAGCCCTTTTGTCTCTGAACATGGCAAGATTGTTAACATTTACTAGCTAGGTCTCAAACAAGACCTGCTAGATATAGACTCTTTAATTTTCATTAGACATGAAGGATCTACAGACTGTAGACCCGTACAAATTTCCCCAGGGAAATTAAAGTGAGTCTGGATGATTTCTGGGCCAGACTAAGGCGAGAAATTAACTCAAGTTCATCTTGTACACACTTCCTGTTGACAGAGTTCAAAATAATCTACAAAGTGCCCTAAATTAAAACCTAAACTCATGTTAGCAAAAAGAAATCAAATCTGTAAGGTTTAGCTGCATGGCACACAAAATATTCAGTGGAGAATTACGCATGATGTGTAAAATCTCATTAGAAATTACCTGCCGTTGATTTCACATGCAATGGACACAAAACAGGGAAAAAAAGGAGAAAAGAAAAGGGAGAAAGCTGGGGAGAAGATTTAAAGAGACAGGAGGAGATAGGAGTAAAGGAGAGAAAAATGGACAGAGAGCACAAGTCAGCACACCACAGTCTGCTCCGACAGAAAGAGAATAAAACAAAACCAAGAAACCATAGCATCAAACAACATGCTTATAGAAGAATAGTTATTATAGCATCATTACAAAGTACGGTACACACTACATGTTGATACATAAAGCATTAACCTACTGAAATAAATACCTGTATGAGTGACAAATTCAACATATGTTGAAGATTGACAACTAATCTTTGACTGAATTTGGAATCTGACTCTGAAACAAAGAAGTCGTGGAAAGGGAAGAAAGCATTCCAGATTAACACCACATGTTGTCACATTTATGTGATTTGTTTCAGGTTTTTTGGTTGTTGTTTTTTTTTTTTTTTGCTTTGTTCTATTAATGTCCTTCTTTCTAGTGGTCTGCTGTGGTTTCAGTTAGCATCTTCAGAGAGCCGGCTCTCAGGGCTTTAGGCTCACACTCCACTTTCCTCCAGTTGAGTAAAGAAAGCCAGCTGACACAGAGTTGAAAATGAAAAGCAAAACACTGAAGTACACATGATGCAAAGCATTCATCTTTGAAGCTGAAGAGATTTCACTCAGATCCCTTGGATTGCAAGTCTGTATTTTCTGTTACAGTCCTGCACAGTATATTGTTATTATTATTATTATTATTATTATTATTATTAGTGCCTGCCATAGCAATTGCTATGATAGGCTATTGCTATGGCAGCATTAGCTTTTTAGCTCATTGTTAAATAAAAGCCAAGCTTTACATACTAAATGGAGTTTGTCAATCTCAGTTAACATGCTAGTGATAATCCACATCTTACTGGCAGTGTCAACAAGTCGATCTACAGTACATGCTAATGGTAGCCCTCTTGCTAACATTATCCTTCCTGCTAAAATAAGCATTTTAGCTCATTTTTTATCTATTTGCTGTGTTCAGCATATTTAATGGAGTAAGTCAATATAAGTCCACATACAAGTAATATTAGTAAATAATATTAGCTTAATTATTAGTAATTAAGCTAACATTTGCATTTGAGCTTCTTTTAAGTTATAACGTTTGCATACTCAGCGTTGGTCAACGTGCTAGTGATTCCCCATATGATACTGAGTACATTTAAGCTAAACTTATTGTTGCTGATTTTCAGCTTCAGAACTGCTGACTTGATACACACACTTTGGCCCCTTTAAGATTTCTTCAGAAATGTTCTAGTTATTCCTATTACTATGATTGTTGTACAGTCATGTTTTTATATGTTGTTTTTAACACTTTCAGAACTTTTTTGCGTGAACCTTTATACCCCATGCTGCTGTTACATCTGAATTCCCGATTTGAGGATTAAAGGCTGTTTCTATTCTGTTCTATTTTATTATATATATATATATTTCTTCTTCACTATGACTTGAATTACCCTATCACCCACACATGTTGCAGCTGTGACACGTCAATACCAGCTCTAACATAAAGGTCGACAGACTCAGCTGGGCCTCAGCTGCAGTCTTGATCCTGCAGCCAGATGGACTTCTGTGCCGGTCCATCTGGCTCTCTCATGGTGCCAGCCTCCCTCCACCAGCCGTATGATCAATAGCAGCCTCACTGCTTAGTCTCTGCTTCCGCGACTCCCTGGTCCTCACATCAGCCATGCTCCCTGACTTCAGCCTCATTAAAAATAAATCACATCCAAATTGCATTGATTCCTTTTTACTCATTTCATTTGTTGAACGTCTTCCCGTTGTCTTTCCTTCTTCTCCTGTTCAGCTGCGTCATGTTGAGGAATGGGCAGGAAGCCCCCATAGTGCCGGGATCAAATGTCACTTTGTAGTCTTTAATAAATGACTTTGATAAAAACGATTTCTCTTAGTCTAATATTGAAGAAATGGCAAGAAAATCAGCCATTATTGCTGCAGCATTTTTAATAATATTCCTAGAAATGCATACGAGCAAGAGAAACATAAATCACACAGAAACAAGAGTTTTAGTCAAACATGAAGTTGATGAATGTGATGTAAGTTCATCCCTCATAAGAAACCAAAAAGATAACTCATCAAAGCAACGTCTATGTCACTGTGTCCATTTTTTTTTTTTTTTTTTTACCTTATTGCAGATTCTCCATCTGATTTCGGTTGCATTCCTCTGGGAGATTAGAGCTGAAGCTCACCTGTTGAGTTTGGTGCGAGTCTGTACAAGCAGGCAGACCAACCTCAGCGTGATGTACTGATACCGAGCCGCCAGTCCCGCCATCTCAAAATCCTGAATGATGGACTTTGTTTGCCGCCACAGCTTACTCAGAGTTACGTTTGAAAGGCACTAATTCTGTAGAGAAAGGCAAACGGGCGAACTCCATAAATGCAGTGAACGTACTGCACAACAGCATTGACAGGGTTAGCGTTTGACAGGCCAAAATGTCAAACAGATTGAATCGCAATATTAATATGTGCAATAATGCAACCACAAAAGTCTACATGGGTGCAATATTTAGTCATGCATCCAAATTCTGTTTGTCACTAATGTATTTGGCCAGTTGGATGGATTTTCACTGCCTTTAATTCCTACACCGAATAAAGAGTTTCGTTACTCCGATGCTAAAGCGCATAGCGGGAGGTGAAAAGAGAGCAGCGAGGAAAATGTGAGCACAACGCAATTAATACCGTCATGTCATGCTTTCCTAATATTGTGCAGCTCTTGTGAAAAAGTAAAGAAAGGTGGGACTGCTGATCAGATGAGTTTTAGCTGTTTCAGTTGAAGTTGGCTATTTAAAGCAATGCAAAGTAACAAAATGTTAGATTTGTGTGAATCAATGCTACGCTCTGGATACACTCGAATGGATAACATCTGCGTTGCCAGGCAAAGTTGCATTGGTAAAGGTGCTGGTTGATCAGGTTGAACAGATTTTTTTCAATGAGTTTCAAGATACAAACTTTGTTGCCAATGTCTTGATTTCTGCCATAATGTCTTTGCTAAGCTCACAGTGAAAGTTTGTTCTTAAATAAATTATATATAAAAGCCAACCATATAAACCCTCCTCAGTAACAGTAACTTATTTATTGTCAATGTTGTAGACTCTGTTGTGCTGAAAATGAGTATTCAGCACTCAAAGTGGTTTTGGGTGTTGTGTATGCTTTGATGAAGTGTAGGTCTAAGGCTGGAGTGACGTATTTCAATTCACAATTTGTTCAGCGGTGAAGCATCTTTCCACATCTACATTTTTAAGGTGCACATTGAATGTTTGAACAAGCTGAATTTCTGTTTAGCTTTCGATTTCTATTGTTTAGATTTTTTTGATGTTTGAAATGACTAAAATTAGCTACAACAGGGCATTGATCTAAAAAGCAATTGGCATACAAAGACTAAAATCAAGCTAACTCTAATAATGATAATTCTCTGCTGAGGTAGAGAACCTGAGATGTTCGGCGGAGGATAGAAGGCCAACTTTGTAATCGTCTCAATTTCTCTCTGGAGGTTCAGGTATGAGTCCGTCGCTCCAACAGCTGTGGACAGAAATACCAGCCAAAAACCCTGGAAGTCGTGCCCATCCCTTAAAACACAGGTGTCAAACTCCAGTCCTCAAGGGCCACCGTCCTGCAGTTTTTAGATGTGCCACAGGTACAAAACACTGGAATGAAACGGCTTCATTACCTCCTCTTTGTGTAGATCAGTTCTCCAGAGCCTTAATGACCTAATTATTCTGTTCAGGTGTGGTGCAGCAGAGGCGCATCTAAAAGTTGCAGGACAGCGGCCCTTGAGGACTGGAGTTTGACACCCCTGCTTTAAAATGATGTCACGCCTCACATCTTCTCATGTGCCACATGCTGGGGAGATTACTCTTGAGATATTTTTGTGTGAAGTGTTTGTTTTCAAATGATCGTAGACTATTAGAATGCGAAAGAGGACAAAGCAGTACAATTTTGAGAACACTTCCCAACAAGTAACACGTTTTGGGAAAAGGAGACGTGAACAGCAAAGCGTCGCATAAAGCCAGGCTCCGGTCTAATCCCACCTTGATCCCCTGAGCTGCAGGTAAACCTGCCCCAGGGTTATCTCTGGGGGGAGGGGTGGTGTGTGGAATCCTTTTTTGTTGTTCTAGAATTAAGCAGAATTTTTTTTTTACACACATGTAATGTGTTATTTTTTTATTTGAGTTTTTTTTAAATTATTATTTCTGAATTGGTTCACAGGATATATGTGCTCCCAAACTATATGCTATCTACGTTTGCTTTTTAACACAGTTAAGTATTTTGGGTTGTCAACAGATTTTTATATCAGTCAAAGATTACCTGAGTAAATACAAAATTGATCATTTCTTAAGTAAGAAAGATTGGTGATTATCATCGTAACCTAATAACTGGATGTGTCTCCCTTACTGACAGCCACCATCAAGCATTTGCACCAACTAGCAATTGTTCATTTTACTTTGTTGTTACTGTTGGAGGCTTAAAAAATGGCTATAAACCTTCTCCAGACTCACTGATTTTGGATTTCATCCAAAATCAATTTTTTTTCTTTTTTTGTAAATTGGGTCATAAGGTTTTATGTTTTTGAGATTCTTTTTTTTTTTTTTGAGAAAGTTTTGTTTTAGTGATATGTTGATTTTTGCAAGTTTGGGAGTAATATGTTGGCCCTACATAGCTTTGGACAGTCCAAACAATATACCAATGCATACATATATCACAATAGACACATGATCATTTTGATAATTTTCACTGCTCTCCGATCCAAAACCGCACAGCATTCTGGGAGATGTAGGCAGAGGAAAGCCTTTAGTTGCTCAACTTCTCATTGTTAGCTTAGAAAGGTTGGTGGAATGAACTTGCTCTTTGGTAACCTAGCAACAACCTGTTGAGTAACCTGCACAGCAGCAGTTGTAGGTTTCACCACGGTGCCTCATGGCCGCTTAAAAATTTAAAAAACAACAGCGTGAAGTGAGAACTGTGGCTAAAACAGGAAAAGTCATACCACCTGTTTGGCACCATTTCAAATATTTAAAACCAAAACAAAAATCAATAATAATCGATAGACTGATATGAAATGCTTATTATTGTTCTCCAGATGCTTCAGTAAATATTGGTGATAACTGTAAACGTCAGAGCTGATGGTGAATCCGCTGAGATGCAGGGAGATTCAGTCTGACTTCAGCTGAGTTGTTGCTGCGGGGGGCCAGAGGCAGCGGTGGACTCCAGGCTCAGCAGAGGGAGCTCTTTCTGTGTGAGTCTGACTGAATCGGCTCACGTTGGGCTGGAGAAGGGGATCAGTTTGAGTTTTAGGAAAATGAAACAATTCCACGTGTTTCTGTGATAGCCTGGTCATCTTTTAAGCATCGCTGTGTGGACCTTTATATGTTAAAGTTAGGAGTGTTTTAACCAAAGTGATGCTTAGAAGAAGAGAATCAAAATAAAGTTTAAAAACTATGGGACTTTATGCATGTCTTTCAGAATGGAAAAGACCTGGTTGTTCCATAACCGTTGAGTGTTTGCTGAGGCTTTTGCTTTGTTTCAGAGAAACCTTTCCGCTCCGGTATCCATTCCAGAGTCAAGAAGCTTGATTACTTCTGGGAGTTCACCTGACATGACAGGTTCCCAAGACTTCACACAACATTTTTCTTCATATCACATGCTCCTGCACACCCCGTCATGATAAATGGAAACCATTTCTCTCTCTGTCTCTCTTAATTGACTAGGCTAAAACATAATTCATATATTCCGGGTGAAAACCAAAGCGTGGAAAAGATGGACTGTTAGACTTTAAAATCTTTAGACATAGGAGCTTCAAGTGGAGAAAGGAGAAGTTTACAGTCACTCTAAAGACAACAGGGTTGTGGGAAAAGTTCTGGGTTTGATTCCAGGTTCCTCCTGCCACATGTCAATGGGCCCCTGGGCGAGGCGCTTCACCCACATTAAGTGTGTCACTGTATGAGTTTTTCTTTTTTTTGCATTATTGTGAGTACAATTTTGTGAATCTGGCCCTGGCTTAAAACGGCAGAATGTAATCTGTCACACCATCCGTACTTTTTAAAAGTCTCTTTTAATGAGATGTCAGAGAAAATGCTTCCCTTCCCCCACCTGTTGCTGCAGCCAGCTAGCCAGCTGAAAAATGCTGCTACACTTTGCTCTGATTTACAAGCAAGCCAAATTCAGCTGTTTGGAAAGAGTTCAGTTAACAAAAAGTACGAAAAAGGTCTGCTGTGGAAACTGAGGGAACGAGGCCCGTGATTCCTATTACAGTCATCAGCTGCATGTCGGTTAAGCAACCAAATGCGAACTGACTGCTTGAGCAGATATGTTGACAAATTCACATGCTAAGAGCAGCTTTTTATGGCTGTATTCCTCTAAGAGCAGCATGGTAAAAAAGGTGTAATGTTTTTGTTCACATGCAAAAATCAAACAATACAATAAGGAATTATTACATCTGCACTGCAGCTTAATAATGCATTGTTATTTTTAATAAAAACAGTTAGTCTGAATTTCACCTTTTGAAATGGAGAGGAATTATAGAACATAAAATTTATTTTTTCCCATATTTTTTAAAACTGATACTATCTTATGACACTATGTTATGACACACATAATCTGTGAAAAAGTTGAGCTCCTCTGTCTTCTCCCAGTGCTAACTAGAAACAACCAATCAGGGCCAGGAGGCGGGTCTAAGCGCTGTCAATCAGGCCTGTGTTTTTGTTAAAGTCAAGTTTGTTTCTCACCCAGTTTATGTCAGGTTGTGAGTTTTTCTCTCTTTTTTTGCCCCAGACATAAAGGCTACTGGTTTCAGCTCCAAACCAGTTTTATCTGTTTTCCAGACTCTTATTTTGATGTAGGACAGGAAGTAGTTTTTGCATTCCATTGCTTCAACACATTTATGTCATTTGTGTGGCGGCATGTTGGCTATACACTAATGAAAAAATAGTGATAGAGTGGCTTTCAAGATTCAAGCACCTTTTATAAGAATTAGCTAAATGTTTTTTAGCGAAATGTGGTTTAAATCTGGACAGAACATTTTGGTTTAAGATATTAATCATTTGTTTTAAACCAAATCTCAGAGTGGAAAAACAAAATGCTTCTAGTCCACCAATTTGTTTCTCCAGTCCCTAATATGACTAACATGCTGTTGAGGAGCCACAGCAGAATGTTCTTCATGAATAAATACCTGCAAGCATTACTGAACAGCAGCAAAGATGAGTGGGCCTCAGAACACGAGATTCTCATGAGGTCTTACAGAAGATAATTGAGGCGTTTGCTGCCAAATATGGTTTTACAAGCTGCTGAAATATGGACTGCTTCTACATTCTATCATTTCTTCAAATAATGGAGCGCCGCAATACGTGAATGGTTCGTCTGGGGTTGCATTTGCAAAAATTTCTTCTCAGCAGCAATCACTAAAACTTAATAGTTTTAGTTAAATACTTAAAAGTATTAACGTCTGACAGCAGACCGGCTAGCAGAAGAGGCGCCGCCCCTTTCAGCAAGCATAAACATAAAACACAGTTGCACGTTGCTCCCATCATTTCCGAATAGAAAAATGATAATAATAAAAAAAAATTCCATTCATCTGCACACACTGTGGGACGGGTCGTCTAGAGGTGATTGGGAGAGTGAATTTCCATGGCGACAGTAATGAGCGAATGAGGTCGAGTGCAAGGACCCGGGGCTGTGATGCACTTTGTACCTCCCTTTGTCCTCATAACAGTGGAAATTAAGGGACGCAGGAACAACAGGATTGAGTACACATGACCTAATGAGGGTCCGGGCCGAGCCAGGCCTCCTGGAGGGGGGAGGAGATGGGGAATGTGGGTAAGGAGGGAAATATGAAAGAAAAAACAGAGATTGGATGTTGTGTCACTCCCAGGTTTGTTTTAACAGCATGGAAAGATTTCACAAAAAAACAGTTTAGGACATGTCTGACATTTAGATAACAACGCTCCACGCCAACAGTTCCTTACGTCCTCATCCCCTACCTTCCCTCCTTCCGCTGTCCGCTGACTGCGCTGATGAGAAGCGACGGCACTTCTCATTAAATACGAAACACCGGTCACATGTGAAATTGACCCCAAAAGTGTTCCTGGCTTACTCTGTCCAACCACTGGGCTTTAGTCCCATCATCCCCCTCTGGCAGGGAGCGACTAAACCTCCGGAGGTGTCAGGTATGGAGAGGGGAGAGGCTCAGGTTTTGTGTTTGATCACTGGATGTGGTGGCTCTTTCAAACTGGAGGCCTTTCTCTTTGTTTGGCCGACTGTTCCAACTCAGAAACACTGCCTTCCTTAAAATGGTCAGAGTTGTTCATGGAACATCAACCTGCATCAGCAACCTGATGCAAGTCCTTTAAAGGACTTGAAGTTAAGTTAGTGGAAGTAATGAATATTCACTATTGTTACCGGTTTTGTGGTAAAGGCCACAAAACCGGTAACATCTCCAGGGTAATATTTTTGAAAGATCCCTCTGGTTTTTTTTATAAACAAACATTTTGGTTAAATGAAAATCATTTCAAATCTAAATCTCTATAAATAAGTTTTAGGGGGTTTTTTTCTAAAGCTTTTGAGATTTCAAACTAGCACCCGTAGTGTTGGTATGATTCCATAAGTGAATGTTGAGAGGTTTTAGATTTGCTGGTGGACAAATAATCAGAAGTTTGTCTTCCACGCTGGGAATTTCCTGTTTGATTGCCTATCGAGTTGTAATTTGGGACAAAAACAAACATTTAGGCACATTTTTTAAAATCTGTTATTTTAAACTTGTCTGGACGTCTGGTCTAGACTTCTACTGAACTGCAGCCTCATCTATGAACTTTTTCATCATCTTTTTGATTAAATAAATAAATAAATCTCCTGTGTGACTAACAGTTTGGACCAATGTCCAATAAACAGTATTCGCCACAATGATTTGCTTTAACACACTGTATACTTTCACGCTAATTGAAAAATATATCTGAACTGACTAACAGTAGTTATTGTTCCTTGTTTTCATGCATCAGCCTGTCTGTGTGCGAGGCCCAGCTGCAGTATTATTGAACGTGGCAACTTCTGACAACTTAATAGGATGTTTAATTTTCACGTCAAACTTCCTGCGCTGCGGCTGCCCGACGTTTGGGCCCTTTGACTTTTTTGTTTTTTGAACATGTCCCTCAAAAACAAACACGCATGAGTAAATACAAACACAAACTGACCTCAGATCACCTCCGGCACACATTAATAATTGCAGTTGCTCAAACAGAGAGCCATGGTGTTTGTCTGCTCCTACTCTGAAGCTGTGCTTTGAGGAATGCAAAATTTCTTGCACTGACTGGGAAAAAAAAAAAAAGACTGCGTTATTTCTTTCAGATCGTTCTCTAGGGTCATAAGACATCATGTTTGTCATCACTTGCAGGCCGCTAGGATGACCTGCGTATGAGACGTGATACTCCGGGTTCAGCAGTATCGCTTACACCTACTGATGGCTATCTAGCAGCCATGTCTGCTCTCTGTCTCCGTGTCAGATGATGATAAAAGACGTCTTCTAATTCTCATAAGGCGATGACTCCAGGTTTATGGCCCCATGCAGCCGTTGTTGACATATCCAGCCTGACTATTTGGAGTAAAATAGCTGCTAGCAAGAATGTTTCCATGAAAACAACTGGGAAAGCCCCCCCAGGCAACCGCTATTTACATGTCTTGTGCTCTTAGAGCGCATCTACGTATGTGTCCTCTAGAAATGAGTAAAACAGACAGCGCAAACAGAGGATACAGCAACCGAGTACACAGGGATTTGACTTATAAATTTGAATATCAGCACCAGGGCTGGCCCAAGCTTTTTTGGGGGGCCCTAAGCAGATTTTCATTTTGGGGGCCCACCATAGAAACATGTCAACCCCAGATGCTTTGTCACTACTCTTGGAGTGTGACATGCTTGCCATCATGAGATTAATTTCTAATTAGCTTAAACCATACATATTGTTATGGCTGTTGTATTTTAAACTTAAAGGAGTAACAAACCAAGAAAAAGCTATGGATTTTGAAATGTGGGGTGGTATTTAAGTGTGCCATATTATTTTAACTATTTGAAAGTAAGAACAGCTGATAAACTCTAAATTTTAAAACTTTAAACAAGTTTGATATCTTGTATTTCCCCAACAGTGGCAGCTGCCAACAGGAGCAGGGCAACATTGACCTATTATTTGTGTAACAACTACAATATAACATAGAAATACTTTTTTTATGTATAGTACCCTTTCGTTTGTATTACTCAATGTTGATTAAAAAAAACCAAACACCATTAACATTGTTTTTTAATGCTAGCTTGATGCTCTTGTGGGCCCCCTGGTGGAGTGGAGGCCATGACCACCGCTTAACTGACATATTTGTTAGTTTATTTGTTTACTTCAGTCATTTACAGTTTATATTGAACAACATGTCACATGTTAACACAAACAAAATTTCTGAATGAAAAAAACTAGTTTGAAAAAATATGTATCTTATTTATTATCTTTGTGAAAATACAAGCGTATCCTTCGTGCCGGCTGTGATTAGCACTACCTGCCAGATGGTAGCGCTTCTATCACCGACCTAAAGGAAGCAAAATGCATTATTGTACTTAGGATAATACACTTCCAAAGCATAAAAACAACAGCAAACAACCTTTAGCACTATCTGAACTCTGCAGACTGTTCGTGTGGGCTACTGTTATTTGTGCTTTTGTGGCAAATCAAGCGAAGGATGAGGCAACTGAACGTAAAACAGACGTCCCCCACATGTTATGCACTCTATGTTTGCGTGTACACAAAGCAAGCATCAGAAAAAGTTCATCAGTGTTTGTGTGTGGGAGGATTCTAGGTGGGTTTGGAGAGGTTGTCAGACAGAAACAGGTCCAGCTGCTCAACTCTTTCCCTCTGCCCTTATTAGATGGTTAACCATTGTCCTGTCACACACATAAAACATCACAACCCAAATTGAATGGCCATGTTTACTAAACCAAAGCAAACTGACTGCTGTACGGCCTGCCAAGTCATTAACTGGGAGTAACTTTCGGGCTTGCTTTTGTAGTACAGCGAAGAATAAGTTGTCTTCCTTTTGGACCGCTGAATCTCGGAACGACGTCCTACCCAACTTAATCACGCTCAACATCTGAAAACCAATGTGATTCATAACCTGGTTAGCATCTGTTAGCTATACACACCTGTGGCAATGTAAAGTGTTCAACTACATACTATATGTTATTTCTAAAGGATTTAACAAAACACAAACTGTCAAACATAAAAATACACATTTTATTTCAGCAGCCATTACTGTCTTAAGGCTCCACATACTTGGGCGTATTGTGCCTATTCTGTGAGCCGCGCGGACTTCACACACTGTCTACGAACTGCTGAGATTTCTTAGTCAAATGTACCGATTGCATATGTTTCTTGTGACAAAATGTTTTCATTTCCCACAATCCGAATGGGTACTAGTAAGTTTGGTGAACTAGTTGGTACCTAGCCCCATTTCTTCTCCACCAGGGCAACTGTCATGCTCCACGTTGTTGTGAACCTGGTTGCGGCAACTCTAAACCTTATCAGCTCCGTGGTTCATACAAAACAAAAATGTGAACACCTTTTCCAGCAGAGCAGTTTACTGTACAACACCAAGTATGCATAGACAGTTGCAAAAATGTACCTTTGCCTGGATGTGGCCAGTGGACGTCTGCTTCAAGTACACAGTAAGTCCATTTCAATAGAAGAGTGAAGTATGCCTGAGTATATTTGGGCCTTCAAACACAGGGTGGTCATGTTGGAGTTTGGTTGTTGGTGAGGAACCTTGGTGTTTCCCACTCAGAAGTCCACACTCAGGGTATTGTGTCAACGTCCACATTCAACTCTCACAGGAAAACACCCTTAGATCACCACTAACCTAGATTCCATCGTACCATATGGACCAATGCCTCTTGGACTTCAGTCACTCATCTCTTTACAAGATTGTGTCAACCTGACAGTAAATAATATTTATCTTACGTCTCAATGAATATTTTAACACTTTTCTCCTTTCTGACAGTCTTTTTCACATGGGTCAGACATCTGCCTAAAACCGTGACAATCTGGGCATGCCGAGGGCTTCGGCCAATGGTAGTAAGAAGGTCTCTCTAAGTAGCTCATCTTTGAATTATTTGTACGCATCAACAATGTTTGGAGCTGTGATTCTCAACATACAGTTCCAACAGGATGTAAACTTCTGCTTGGAGTATGTTTCAATGAGAAACAAATTAACAGTAAATCTAAAGTCTGAATTCTAAGTGGAAAGGTACAACTGTGTTTGAAAGTACAAAATGCAGAGAAATCAAATGTTAATTTGCATTTCTAATTTGTGCTAACCTCGTCATGAAGACCATCAGAAGATCCTGCAGGCTGTTCAAACTTGGAACTGGAAGACTTTGACAAGAAAGACACCATTTTTAGATCCAAGTTCTGGCTTTAAAGGCCATTTGTTTTTGGTTCACCATGACCCACTTCAGTTTGTAGATGCTGTTCTTCAAATTTTCTCTGATGCCCTTCTCTTTTAAGAAGTTTCCAATGAAACAAAGATTAATGTGTTAAACAGAAACACTTTTAATTTGTGTTTAGTTGACCAATAACTTCTGCATAGTACCAATACGCAGCGCACATATGGGTTCTTGTAACACAGTTGCTGAACCATGAAGCATTGAACTTTTAGCCCAACATTGTCTTGTAATAATTAAGCATAGAACATTACTGCTGTGCAACAACACTGTAAATTTTATTCCCTACATCCTGATACACCCTCACTATGCAAAAAGGAAATGTGTTATAAGTGCGGTAATTGTCATGAAGTGCGGGTGGTGAAGTGGTGAGGCAGAGGCAGCGGACCCAGGAATGATGAATTATGATGTTTTTAATGAAAATAACTTAGTCCAAACAACGAGCAGCAGGAGTAACACAAACTGAACACGAGGAGACTAAACATTGACGAGGACCCGACGAGGAACAAGGAACACAGGTGGAGTTAAATACACGGGAGGGTAATCACAGAGACGAGACACACCTGGGAACAATCAAGGGGAGGACAGGACAACGAAGAGACTAAGGACACAGAAAACTCTAAATAAACACAGAAAAACACAGATCCTGACAGTACCCCCCCCCTCAAGGGCGGCTACCAGACGCCCAAAAAACAAAAACACAACAAGGGTGGGCGGAGGGGCGCTGGACGGGGGGCCAGAGTCCAGAAAAACAAAAAACTACCCACCATCGTGGGCGGAAACACAAGAAGGGCCAAGAGTCCATAAACAAACAAAACACTACCCACAGGGTGGGCGGAGGCAAAGGAGGCAGGAACCACGGAGGCGGTCCGGCGGCCGTCCGCGGCGCTGGAGGCGGGAACCACGGAGGCGGGAACCACGGAGGCGGGAACCACGGAGGCGGGAACCACGGAGGCGGTCCGGCGGCCGTCCGCGGCGCTGGAGGCGGGAACCACGGAGACGGGAACCCCGGAGGCGGGAACCACGGAGGCAGTCCGGCGGCCGTCCGCGGCGCTGGAGGCGGGAACCACGGAGGCGGTCCGGCAGCCGTCCGCGGCGCTGGAGGCGGGAACCACGGAGGCGGTCCGGCGGCCGTCCGCGGCGCTGGAGGCGGGAACCACGGAGGCCGTCCGGCGGCCGTCCGCGGCGCTGGAGGTGGCGATGAGTCCCGGGGGCCGCCCACAGACGGCGACGACGAGCCCCCTGAGGCAGGGTCTCTGGTGGAGCACAGGGGGTCTCGGTCGGAACGCTGGGGGTCTCGGTCTCGGGTGGAACGCAGGGAGTCTCGGTCTCGGGTGGAACGCAGGGAGTCTCGGTCTCGGGTGGAACGCAGGGAGTCTCGGTCTCGGGTGGAACGCAGGGAGTCTCGGTCTCGGGTGGAACGCTGGAGGTCAGGGTCTCAGGAGGAACGCTGGAGGTCAGGGTCTCAGGAGGAACGCAGGAGGTCAGGGTCTCAGGAGGAACGCAGGAGGTCAGGGTCTCAGGAGGAACGCAGGAGGTCAGGGTCTCAGGAGGAACGCAGGAGGTCAGGGTCTCAGGAGGAACGCAGAAGGTCAGGGTCTCAGGAGGAACGCAGAAGGTCAGGGTCTCAGGAGGAACGCAGAAGGTCAGGGTCTCAGGAGGAACGCAGAAGGTCAGGGTCTCAGGAGGAACGCAGAGAGTCTGAGTCGGAACGCAGGGAGTCTCGGAAGGAACGCTGGGGGTCTGGGTCTCGGAAGGAACACTGGGAGTCTCGGAAGGTGCGCCGGCTGGAACGCCGGCTGATTCGGCCTCGGGTGCGCCGGCTGGAGGTGAGCCGGAGCGGAGCCTCGGGGCCGGCTGCGGGGGCGAGCCGGAGCGGAGCCTGGGAACCGGCTGCGGGGGCGAGCCGCAGCGAAGCCTTGGAACCGGCCGCGTAGGCGAGCCGCAGCGAAGCCTTGGAACCGGCCGCGGAGGCGAGCCGCAGCGAAGCCTTGGAACCGGCCGCGGAGGCGAGCCGCAGCAAAGCCTTGGAACCGGCCGCGGAGGCGAGCCGCAGCGAAGCCTTGGAACCGGCCGCGGAGGCGAGCCGCAGCGAAGCCTTGGAACCGGCCGCGGGGGCGAGCCGCAGCGAAGCCTTGGAACCGGCTGCGGGGGCGAGCCGCAGGGAAGCCTTGGAACCGGCCGCGGGGGCGAGCCGCAGCAAAGCCTTGGAACCGGCCGCGGGGGCGAGCCGCAGCAAAGCCTTGGAACCGGCCGCGGGGGCGAGCCGCAGCGAAGCCTTGGAACCGGCTGCGGGGGTGACAGCTCCGGAAGGCGACGAGGGGCCGGGTCCACCGGCGGCTCACGTCGCTGTCTCCGGGCTGACCGTGGAGGTGGCGGCTCCGGAAAGCGACGAGGGGCCGGGTCTGCCGGCGGCTCACGTCGCTGTCTCCGGGCTGACCGTGGAGGTGGCGGCTCCGGAAAGTGACGAGGGGCCGGATCTGCCGGCGGCTCACGTCGCTGTCTGTGAGCTGGTCGCGGAGGTGGCGGCTCAGGAAAGTGACGAGGGGCCGGATCTGCCGGCGGCTCACGTCGCTGACCTCCCGGACGGAGGAATCGACGGGGGCCGTATCCGGGGGGTGCCAACACCAGTCTCGTCCCCCGGAAAAGCTCCCGCTGCAAGTCGGCAAGAGCCTCCGCCAGCTCCCTGTCCTCCCTGCCGGACCTCCGCCACGGGCCGCTCTGCCCTTTAGGCGGTAACCTCACTGCAGCTGGGTCCATCATAGCAGCCTCACCTTTCGGTCTGGTCGGGTCCTACTGTCATGAAGTGCGGGTGGTGAAGTGGTGAGGCAGAGGCAGCAGACCCAGGAATGATGAATTATGATGTTTTTAATGAAAATAACTTAGTCCAAACAACGAGCAGCAGGAGTAACACAAACTGAACACGAGGAGACTAAACATTGACGAGGACCCGACGAGGAACAAGGAACACAGGTGGAGTTAAATACACGGGAGGGTAATCACAGAGACGAGACACACCTGGGAACAATCAAGGGGAGGACAGGACAACGAAGAGACTAAGGACACAGAAAACTCTAAATAAACACAGAAAAACACAGATCCTGACAGTAATTAAAGATTTTTCACATGTAGACCCACTTAATATGGGTTTTAAACATATACATGGTAAAATGAGAAAGTGTGACAGCAGTAGCTTTAGTACAAGATTTTGAAAAATACTAATTCTCCTGTGAGTGCCACCAAGTGGTAGGAAGTTGCTATGACATGTAATTGTGGGTTTGTGAAGAACAGTACTATTCCAGCTAAAAGCATTCTATATTCTGGCAGTACCTGCC
Organism: Xiphophorus hellerii; assembly: GCF_003331165.1. Lineage (NCBI taxonomy): Eukaryota > Metazoa > Chordata > Actinopteri > Cyprinodontiformes > Poeciliidae > Xiphophorus > Xiphophorus hellerii. The sequence goes on from NC_045692.1 coordinate 4,088,791, forward strand.
TTATCTCTTAACACCAACCAAGTTTGAGACGGAGGCATAAACATGCCGGGCTGTTTGATATTAAAAGTTGTTTGAGTCGCTAACTGCAGCCAGATCTGCCTAGCATGTCGCCGAATCTACACTAGGAGGTTGTTGTGTCGCCGGGTCCCGGGAACAATCTGCCGATTGTTGTGTTAGAAGATTGGTCAGACAAGTGCAACCCACTCCCCCCCATCCTCAATTATCCTCATTTAGTGCTTCTGCTTCAAGCTGCCTGAGCTGAGAAGTATGGAAAAACTGAGGAAGCAGATGAAAAGCGAAGCCCACCAGACAGATTGGGAAAAAAATGGAGGAATCGATTGTTCACCCACTCCTCGTCAGGCCATAACTCTTGAATGCTAAGAACGGCAGCAAGCAAAAGAGGGGGCTTTAGCAGTGGGTATTTTCAGCAAATGAAGCGTGCAGTGATCCTTAGCCTAATGAGCTCAGCTGCACCCCCACCTTCCAACCTCAACTTTCTGCCCGCCAGCCTACCTACCCAGCCGGTAGGAGCGAGAGAGGGGAGAGTGGGTATAAAGGGTCGATTATGAATTGAGTTAATGAGCCTGGATTGGTGGGGGCGGTGAGGGATGAACGGGGAAAGGGTTGCCTGAGAATCCACCGGTTACCCTTCCCTCCATCCTTCCTCTTGGCCTGCCAGGTGAAAAAAAAAGAAGTCCAGCAGGTGTTCGTAAAGGGCACTGATTCTCCGTGACGGTTTCCCAGCGCTAAAAGTGGAACGTGTCAAATTTTCCAGATGTGACTGCAAAGTGATGTACCTGACAAGTTCTTGGAGCAATGCACCGCAGCTCGTCCAGACGCTTAACCCAATGAACTCTTAGAAAGCAAAATAACTTCTTTCATTTGACTGAAGGATGCGTTTCTTCCAGAGAACAGAAGCGGCTGTGTGAATTTGTATTTATTCACCCGCGTTCCTTTGTCAGTCTGTCCACCCTCGCTGGTGTGAGAAAGAAGAGGTGAGTCTGGACACGCTGAACCCTGTGGTCAGGGCCGAGCCTGGGCGCATGTCAGATGAAAGCGGGAAGCTGGTGAGGGTAAGCGTGGAGGGTGTGTGTGTGTGTGTGCTAGTGTCTCATGTTGTGCCTCTAGGAGGGTTTGGCTTATTCAGGCTGAATTCAGCTGCAGGCAGGATACCCGTCAGAACTCCTGCACATCGCCCCACTGAGCTCGTCTCAGCACCCCGACTCCATCAGCCAACCATGTGACTCGGTGAGCCGGGAGCCAGGACGACCAGCGGCAGACTGGAGAGGCACAGCCTCATGAGCGGGGAACATTGTTTAAATCTCTCTGTTCCATTTCCAGTCTTAACTAGCAGATTTTTTCCTTTTTTTTTTGGTAGCTGGAGATCTGTGTCACACCACTTATCTGCGAGATTTATCAAGCGCCCTCAAAAGACTCTGCTTATTAGCTTGACCACATGAGGATGACAAAAGGTCAGGCCGGCGCACAAAAAAGCCTCTTTCTGCCTCTCCCTTCTTCAATCCAGGCTGAGCATTTCCTCCGGAGATAATAGCGGACTGCTGATGTATCAAAAGAAGGCCGATTCCCACACTGAGGCCTGTCTCTTTCCCACAGACATCTCCAAACTCACTGATAGCCACACTCTGTTTAGATGTGCTCACTATTAACCATTCCGTGCTTATCATCAAAACATTCTGACATGGCTCTACAGGCCTCCCGTTCTTCCCTTCTCTTCAGTCTGCCTCATCCCAAAAAGTGCTTGTTGTTCCCTGGGAAACCGGAAAAAAAATAAACTAAAACAAATCAAAGAGCTCGGATGCAGTAAGTCGTATTAGATTGTTTGAATCAAGTACATTTGGCCACCTAGATCTTTCCTGCTTTAGTGCAGCTCATTGTTTAAAGCTAACCGGCGTGACACGCAGACATGATTCCCTGGTGGGACGGAGAGGGAGGGGAGTGGCCGGTTGACATTTCACTGGCGACATGCGGTGACCTTTCAGCTCAGTCTCGCTCCGAGGGGGACACAAGCCGCGCGGCCGGCACTGATAGGAGAGACATGGGATGCTGTGTGGTTGTGTTCTGTGTTTCTGCGGGACTCTAAAGAGCACGATGTGCTGGCAGCGACGACGCGCTCCCAGTCTGGCTCCGCAGCAGCAGTCATCTATAGCCGGAGTGAGAAAGGCTAGCGGCGGAAGTTAGTCATGACTATGAGAAGGCTGGTGTCCATCTCATCCGCCGGAGAAAACTTCTTAACAGGACATTCACTACCTTGCAACAGAGTTCACACACCGACAACTTTTATAACAACTGACGGTTGATTGTGCTATAAAATAGCCCGGAAGATACATTTTATTGCCCTTTTAAATACCAGAAACTGGCACAATATCCTCTAAACAAAGTAAACCGTTTTCTCGATTTCGTGGGTTTCCACTCTACAAGACATATCTTCAGAACTTTGTGGCCCTCCTGGAAGACAGGGACACATTCTGTTTCACTCACTGTTTGTGTTGATGTTAAGCTACTGATACAAATTTGATTCCATCAATGAGGCAAAAGTTCAGTGGAGGCTTTGTTCATTTGCCTGATCAAAGTTCATGCCTTGCCATTTGCTAGCAGAAAAACATACAATAAACTTGATGGATTACAACGATGTGCCGCTGACACAGTCAAATCAAGAACGGCATAAGCTCAGCGTAGTAACATTTTGTTCTGACCCACCAACATTTTGTGTGGATTTGATTTTATCTGCGTTTAATGTCTCATGACTCTCTAGCTCTTCAGATCTGTGCTCATCAATGCTGCCTCTGTCCGTGTGTTTGCCTCTTTTTTTCTCCACAGCAAACAGGTCAATTCTTGGCTGCCATGTCCCACCATTCTCACTCAGTGCTGCTGCTTTCTGAGAAAGAGTGACTTGTCCATGGAAAACGGAGGTTAATATGAGTGTTCAGCTCAAAACAAAGCTTGAAATGATGAAAAGTGTGTCATGTCTGAATCAACAGCTGATAATAAATGGCTGTTAATTTAACACTCATTCAAAACTGATGTAAGGAATGCATTTGGGAATGAAGTCAGAATATCGGTAGAAGGCACATTATTTAAAGTTTACTTCCAGTATTTTGAAACACCAATTAAGAAAAAAAATATATATATATAGAATGTTTGCTGTAGATGATAAACCCAAATTAGTATGGAGGTCAAAGCTAGCATCTACTCCAAGAAGAACCAAGACCTAGACAGACATACCTCTACAAACGCGGACTTAAAAATGTCATGTTTTTTAATCAATAACAATATTCATTGTTAATCTGTTGCTAAGAGATGCGCGCGTTTTCTGCTAATGAAGTGCCACAAAGTAAACATCCGATTTTTACTTTTGCAAAATTTACCAACTGTGAATTTCTTGTGTCTTAGCAGATAAGCAGTATTTCACAAGAGCTAGTGTTTTATAAACAATAATATTACTTGTTATTAATTTGGTGTCAAGAGAGTAAAAATCAGAAGTCAGTGCATTAACATTAGCAATGCACTAGCAGTTTAGCAGCAGCCTTTTTCCTATAATAAGCATTTTAGCTGTTCTTTATGTATTAGCTTCCATTCAGGACGTCTTACATTGACTTCCTGAATGGAGGAAGTCAATGTAAGACCACATGCTACTGATGCCCCACATGCTACTGCCAGCATTTAGACTAACATTAACATTCTGATTTTAGCTCATACACTAATTTTAGCATACTGAATGGAGTAAGTTCATGTTACTTAACCTGCTTGCAACTCTCCACATGCTGTTGAGTACATTGTACCTTACTGTAGCACTGATGCTAATTTTTAGCATCAGAGCTGGGTTCCAGCCGACAGGCACACTTTGGCAGGCCCCGTTTAAATTTCTTCAGACATTTTCTGGTTTTATTTCTTGCTTTATGGAAACACCATATTAGCGGAAATCGACAAAGGTTTGCACACATTTGTACATTTACTTGAGTAATTTTTTGACAAATTTTAAAAAACAATAAAAACACCATGCTAAGGGGAGTATTTTTATTGCTTTGTGCTTTTTAATTTTATTTGAGTAATATTATGAACTATTACTATTCTTACTTGAGTAGTTTGATTTTGCACTTAAAGAAATAGACTTCAGAGATTGGAAACATTAGATTCTTATATTTGTGCAATGTATGAGCTAATGTTTATGCTAATCTGAGCATAATTACTCAGCACTTTCTACATGTCATCATTATTGCTCTTCAGTTCAATACGTCAACTATGGACTTGGCTTAATCTGTCTGTAATGTCAGTGTTACTGGTGTATGACAAATTATTTAAAATAACCAAACAATGCTTAGCCTGGTGGGGCAAGTAAAGCCTGGTGGCCTGCCAGGCTTATAATACACTGGTGGAAACCCTTGTCATAGGATATTAATTATGACCAAAAGAATAGTAAGAAACATAGTAAGAGACAAGAGTCCGGGGAGTCATAGACGAACATCCGTTGGTCTGTCTGGCATAAAGGTCTTCCACAAACTCTAACATTTGTTAGTCTATATTCCTTATGAGTACAGAACAAGTTTCAAGCCACTTCACTCAAGAAACTTACTTGCGCACCATAGCGTCACATTAGGAAAGCCAGATAAAAAAACAACAACATACTTTTATAATCTATAATTGCTGGGTTGTTTACCTTCCACACCCAATCTTCCTGTAATTAAAATTCATGTCTTGGCCTTCCTGGTTTTGCACTAAGAGAAAAGTTCTGTGGTGCCAAAAAGCATCTGTTTTCTTTTTTAAGATATATCTGGCACTATTGAGACTTTCAGTCTCATTCTAAGCTACAGTCAGCACCTGACCGAATTTGGTTTAAACCAGGAACTTCTTCAGGTGAAAGTACTCATATAATCATTGTCATTAGAACAAACACAATCTCCTTTGACGATAATATGCACTTATTGCTTCCTAGCGCTTTTCCCTCCAGAGAAACGAGTGCCTCTGGAGTAAAGCAGAGATCGCATTTAGAAAGCTGAAGTTTTCAGCCTCCTTCCGTAGATGAGAAGCTGATATGTGCCAGACAGGGTTCCATAAAAAGGTTATTGTCTGCTGTAATTGTGTCCAGTCAGTTGTGACAGTGCTGAGGAGTTGAAGTAAGCGCCTGGGCTCGGTCAATTCTTGCCCTTATGTTGCAACGGTTTCACAGCTGTCATCGCTGTATTGTCCTGCCAATTTCACTGTAATTACTCCTGGCAGCGTCAGCGGTATTCGGTGGCGCTAACAAAAGACATTACCTTCCTACCTGTTTGATCAAGAAGACTTTGGATGTTACAGTTTTGCCTCAGAGGAAGAGTGTTCAAACTGTCGCTTTAAAGGTCAGAGGAGCCTCTCTGCAGAGGAGGGCAAGCTTTTGTTCCTGCCCTGCACAGACTGACCAAACAGTGACACACAAAGGTTCAGCCGGCCTTGGACAAAGTCCCTGTAACCAATAACAACTGAGTAAATAAGATTCAAACTAATGTTACAAAACAAAACGAGGTCTGAGTCTCTTCTTCTGAATCAAGTTTCGGTAACACTTTATTTAACGGGTTGTGAATAAGAACATAAAGATAAACAGATATAAACATAAACGTCATAAACATGACACCTGTAACAAGGTGTCATGTTTATGACAACTATACATCTGTCATGAACATAACATAACATATTCATGAACTTCATGAATATGTATGACTGTTGTCAGAAAGGGTCATTCAGTAAATCATGACACTTTTAATACAGAGTTGACATTATTCAAAATGTCTTTGTTATGACAACTTGACATTGACCAAGAAATCATGATCTGACATAAATTTGTTATAAAAGTATTACTGATTAAACTTAAAAAATGATGTAGCTTTATGTTATTAAAGCTAAAGTTTAATCATGTTTCTGGACTGTGGAGACAAAAACATTCACCCCATTGGATGTTTTACCATTATTAATACTTTTACATTTCAGTCATAACCAACAAAAACAAAATACAACAAACCATTTACTGTCAAACAAAAAAACAAATTTCCATGAAATTATGACAATTATCTAAAAATATTTAACATAAATAAGTGATTTTATAAATATTCACCTTCTTTAAAGTGACTGACTTAATTCAACAGAGGTCCAGCCAGTTGGTGCTAGTGGTCTCACAATGAGAGGAATGAGGATTACCTGAGTGCAGAGAGGGTGATTAAAGTGATTTTAGTATAAAGACACTCGTGTCTGGAATTTTGGGAATAATCTGAGAAATTTCCAAAAGTTAAACATGTTCAACTTTTGAAACTCTTAAAAGAGCTCAAGTTTTTTTCTAGAACATTTCTGAGATCAATCTCAAACTTTCAGATTTTTTCCTAGCAAATTTTCAACTTTTCAAACTCAGTGAAGTTTTTCGGAGGAAATTTACTCCTTTTTTTCCCCGCACACAAATGGCCCTAATCGTATATCTAGTGTCGTAGATCTGAAAGCTAACAGTGGCGCATTGAAGCGTTATGGACAAGAGATTTTGAAGTGCTGAACCACTGCTGCAGGATTATTCTCTATCTGAGGGGAATGTTTGGATTGGGTAACTTTCAGAAAGTCTTGCCAATTTCTGATCACTTCAAATGGTGAAATGTTACCTGATTTCAAAACTTCATCCCTACAGAGCAAAAAGTTAAATGTATTCATCTTGATGAGGTGGATTAACTGATCCGCTTGTTGAATGTTAATCAAACAGAATGAAAATGAGAAGTAATGAAACGTCATTACTATCCCTTTAAAAAGTGATGGGTAAGAACAAATTATATCAGGATTTTATTTATTTATTTTCTTTATTTGTTTGACACCGCCAGTCAAAATGACGGAAAATGAAAATGTCTAGTACGACCTCTAACTAATACCTGGTCTGGATTAGCAATATCAACTAAGCTGGATGTTTGAACTCAGTAGTTTTTAGAGTGTAACAGTTGCTACAAAAGTTATGCCCCGAAACACTTAAACTTAAAAACCATAAAATATTGAAAAACAACTATACACTTCACAGAAATGACTTTGTCTATAAAGATCAATAAGCCTCTGTCACCACGTGATTTGTGTAACTCCAGTCTCCTGCCAAGCCTTTTAATGTCAACATAGGGCAGCGTAGCCGTATAGATAATTGCCATATAACCGTAGTAACCATGTACCCTAAATCATTCGCCATTGAGCTTATGTGATACAAAGCACCCTGCAAATGATGCTGCTCTCGTGTTGTGCCCCGCTCCGCTCCCGGTTATCCAAACCAGGAGTTCAATCATTACTGAGACTGCAGCTGTGTTCCCATACTGCCACCAATCTCACTGTCATTTTTCATTCCTGAGCGGCTGGACGGAGCTTTACAGCTTCCGCTCCGTCACTTAATCATGTTTTATGGCTCCTGTGACCCTATGGCTGCTGAGCGGAGATGGCAGCAGTCTGTTTACCAAGGAACTGCTTCATCGGATAAGCATCCTCATCCGAAACGTTAGAGTCAACAAGCCAACGTAAACAACGCAAGCAGATTATATTTTTTGCTCAAACATAAAGGGTGTTGAAGCAAAAAGAGGTCCAGCAATCAAAAGACGGGTAGAACAAGAATATTTCAACTTCATAATAGTTTGATTTTTAGAAGTGATGTTCTGTGGCGTTTTCGGTCGATGTGTCTATTTTGTTCTGTGGTAGGAAGTCACCCGGAGATAACCCATTGGTCCACAGGGAGAACACATGAACTCCTTGACCACTGGCTGAGATTTGAACCCAGGATCTTCTTGTTACAAGGAAACATGAATGGCGGGGGGCCTCCAAACCACACAGCTCTCAGTTCTGGGACCGTTCATGTCACTGTGAAGTCACAACGACTTTCCTGGAGTGTGAGTTTGTTTAGAAGACAAAACCCTGAGAATAGATGTGTAAGACCAAATACCTGCATGGAGACCTCTGCTACGGATTTTTGATAAAAGTTCTAACTTTCTGAGGACAGTTAGCTTGACATGTAAACTATGAGTCAGTATGTCTTATTTGTTGCTGTGGTGCTGGTTGATTTCATCTTATTCTGCTGCACTGCATCTAATGTAAGTGAATGTAAATTTTATAACGTGAACATGGATCCATAACGTCCAAACACATCGCTTAAAAAGACCTGAACTGAGAGTCCTGCGCTGCAGTTGGCTGTGGCAAACGGACTGACGAGGGATTTTACGATCTGTTTACGTTACTCGAAGCGTCCGCCATTTTCCAGACTCCCTCCACTTTGGTTCTCCAAGCCCCCTCTGCCCTGACAGAAACATAGGGGAAAATGTAGGTCCAGCAGCGTGGGAACGAACCGCAGAAATAAACCCTGAGTACAGAGACTATTACCCCCCTCCCATGACTCTACATGCAAACCAGCTTTTATGCATCCTTCTGCCCAAGTCCCATTATGCTGTCCTCACCTGTAGCAATAACTCTGTCACATCATTAAATAAAGCAGTTTGAATGTGCATAATGTGAATAATTTGGTGGAGAGGGAGGATATTGGGGCAGTCTGTTTATCTCTTGCTCTTAACTCTGCGTTCTGCAGACTAAATGGATTAAAACCCACTGCCTTTGAGAATTATTCACACTTCTTCAAACTTGTACACATATTGTCTCGTTACCTCCACAAACCTCATTGCGTTTTACTTTCCCTAATGGATTTTAGTGCGCCTTGCATTGGTTTTCCACTCTCTTAACCTTAAATAAAACCTACCAGCATCAATTACCTTCATTAGCTACCTAATTAGCACCAGAATCTTTGGCTGCAAATGCAGCCCAGAGACTTTCGGGGTGTGTTTCTACCAGTTTTGCAAAAAAGACTTTTCTTTGCAAAGAAGAATCTCGGTCAGATTGGATTGAGGCGTCTGTGAATATACAGATTATCAATTCAATTTATGTCTGGTATTTGACTGGGAGGTGAAATACCTCCCAGACTCACAACACAACAAAACACAGATTGGTAAGTTTCTTTCAGGATTGTGTTGTATTTATGTACCAGCTGCCTTCCAGGTAAAATCATTTCTTCATTGGCAGTTCGATGAGATGTCTGGAACTTCCATCTTTCCGTCCCCACTAAAGAAAAACATCTCCATGTTGTGATCCCACTGTGTTTTACTGTGAAGATGTGCCCATCAGGTTAATGCGAAGTGTTTTGTTTCAGCAAACCGGAGCTCCTTTTCCAGACCAAAGTCCGGTAGACTTCAAAAATTGTGACATTTGTTTCATTTTTAGCTGGTCCGGTCCTCTTTCACACTGCACTGTGTCAAACGATCCAAACTAATTGAAAGACCTGTTCGCCTTCTATTGGGGAACTACTGAAGGAAACAACATGAAAGCCTCTGAAGAAGATGCTGAGCGCAAAAATGGAGTGGAGTCAGATGTTAGTGGTTGTTGTATTTCTGTTTTAGCTTTGGCAAAAGACCGCAAATCATTTCTCCCGCCGGCAGTAGTTGAGTTTGTTTTGGTTGGCATTACCCAGAATGCCCTGCACTACAGTCCTGTTTTTGGAGCACTTTCTGGTCCACTTGCATCCACATATGTATTCGAACCGCACCAGAGTTCACCTCAACCGAAGCGGGTTTTTAGACAGACCAGAGTTTGCTTTTTTGATCCACATCAGATATCGATTGCACTTTCACTCTTCCCCCAAACAAACCTGACTTTCTAGGCAAACAAACTAGAGTTTAATTAAAGTGGACTGGGTGTGAATGCACTCTAAATCACGCACTGATCGACCTCATTTAGCAATCAGCTGACTTCTGAGAGGCAAATTTTCATCAAAGAATAAAAGAGATGTCTCCTTTTTCAGAGTTTCACATTTTGTTCACCCAGCTTTCCTTCCTTTGAGTTGACTTTCTCCATATAAAATCCCAGTAAAATACTCTAAAGTTTGTGGTTGTAATGTGGAAAAGTTCGAGGGGTGTTATTATGTTTTCTAAACCCCGTATTTCTGGCCTCGTGACTCGGCACTAAAACAATGTTTGCATTGTTTTTACTTTATGTTACGCTTCGAGGAAAACTTTTTCCCGGGGGGCTCCACCGGTACAGCCGCGCTCCTGATCGTGGAGGAGACGGCCTTCATCACTTGACAAAAGTCACACTCAATCTGGACTGAAGGAAGGCAGAGCTGACCACAGGCATTCGGTTGAGGAAGTCTTGTCCCGGCGCTGCCCGGTCTTGAATGCCACATTCCCCCCCTAAAGGACCCACTCCTTCTCCTCACAGCTCTGAAGTGTGCCCAGGGGTTAAAAAATCATTTCGCCTTCCCCTTTCCATCGTCATCCAATCAGCTTCCATCATTTTAATTAATACGATTTTGACTACTGCACGACCTTCACTCAGTAAACCTCTAATTGCATAATGTGGCATTAAGAGAGCGGTAGCCCCTGACTTAAAACTCGTACTGCTTTAACTTCTGCAATTATTCTCTTTATGCCCCCATGGAAACCTATCAATCTTCACCCCCACCTTTTTCTTTTTTTTTTTTTTTTTTTTCGTTCAATTTTTCCACCTCAATTTCCACTTACATGCTTAAATGGTAGGGAGCCCAAATTAAGGAGCCGCAGAGGCAATCTGGTTCCTATTTTTGGGACGTAAAAGATCGAAAATGAAAAAGAAAAAAGAACAGAGAGAGAACGAAAGCGGGCTGCAGCCCGCCACCGCTGAGATGCTAACCGTTTCCATGTGTTTGTGTGTCTTTTTTTGCAAAGTCCCCCATCCTGTCTTCTCGTGTGTTTTTTTTTTTTTCCCCAGTTATATCCTGCTGCTTCTTTCCCCTCACCAGACAGACTATAAAGAGCCTGCATGGTTGTGGGTGGGACTCAACAAGGTGCAAGCTCTGCAGGCAGCTAACCACAGTCTCCTTTCCAAGGATTGCGCCTCTCCTGATTGGCCATTGCGGCTATGCAGATGTTCCTGCTTTAATGATTTTTGTAACCATTAGGTTAATAGTTGTTTATGGCAGTGAAATGCAGGAATGCACGGGGGTGAGTGAGGGAAGGGGAAGTAGCTGAGTTATGGGAGGGGTTAGACCGGGAGGGGGTTTGGTGTCAGGGTGCGATAAATAAGACGAGGGGGCCTGGCAGACTTTGGGCAAACTGTGGTGAAGACTGTGGGCTGACATTACAAGGGGGATGGAGACAAGGGCTTCACACACAGTCTGTCATATAAAGACACGAAGCCACACTCCGACTGCATCACATGACCCCTTGTGGTCCATCAAAGTCAAAAAACATTGAGTCCTCCACTCAAAAGTAATCAGTATCAGTAATCAAAATGGAAATGTTGTTCTTAAGACGACAACATGATTTGTCTTTAACATGATAGAGAAATTTGAAAGAAGGAGAAACAAAGGGCTTTGTTTCCATTACAAATGTATGGAAAACTTTGTCAATGTTCCGCTAATGTTGAAAAAAACCCCCAACAATTTCACAATTGAGGTGTTTACATTAATAAGAATTTAAATGAAAATCACACCTGAACAAGCTTGTTTACGCGATAAGTTATTAAAAATCATGACAGCGACGGATGTAAACAATTACAAGAGATATATTCATAACGTAGCCATGGTGCTAGTGATCATCATCTATCAGCCAATCAGAAGAGACATCAATGTCTTATTCAGGCTTTGGAGCGACATACCCCGCCTTCTTGGGAGAGGCTACTCATGCGGCATTTTGTGGAAATTGTTGGTGATTTTACACCAGAGGTACGGATTCAACACATTGGAATGACACAACCTTTTATGAACTGTGTGATTCTGCAAGAGTTCTGGTGGAGCCAGCTGCAGATTGTCTGAAAAAACAAAAACAAACCATCATCCTTCTCCTTCCTGTTCTCTTCTTCAATGATTCTGCCAGTAGTAACATCCGGGTGTTGATCATGTGACACGTGTGACGTTAAAAAGTTGTTTCCATTGCAGATTTGCGAAATACATCTATTTCAGTATGGCTAAAAAAAAATAAATAAATACCTTTATCAAAATTGTTGTGTTTCTGTTAAGCAAATTTATTTTCAAAATGTCAAAATCCGTAATTATAAGGTCAATGGAAACACAGCTACTGTAATCTAAAACACAGATGCAGACAACTAAGCAACTTAAAGCACAGCAACCATCAGCATCGTTGCAAAAGGCTAACACTTTTACAACGTGTTATATTGATAGAACAATATATTGATTCCGATACACACACACTCTTCAAAAACAGGACGGTGTCGAAAGCAAAACACATATTTTGAAGATGTAACAAGACTATATTCTACAAGATTTCTATCTTCATCTCACGTTTAAACCCATGTCGCACTTTTTTCAATACATTCACATATTTTCTAGGATAGCAAAAAGCATGCAAATACACAAAATCTTGCCACATACTTTTGTCTAGTTTCTAGCGCAAATACACAAATAGTACACTTGAAATAAGACAAAACTATGTAACGTGAAAAATGTCTTGTTATAAGTGAAATAATCTGCCAGTGGAACTCCTATTTCTTGCTGAAAAGTTACTTGTAAGTTAGTTTTGTCTCATTTCAAGTGCAAGGAGGTTTTTGCACTGGAAACTAGACCAAAAATACTCTGTGAGATTTTGTGTTTTTGCAGTGTACCTAAATAAAAATAAGTACTTTCAGTTTTCCTTTCTGTTCAGCTGAATATATATTTTTTTCACTTAACTTTTTACATTTGCATTTAATCAGGATAAATAAAACAATAACATATCAGATTTATTATTTGCACTATGCCTCTAATTTTTACAAAAAAATTATATGAATCAGAATATGATTGAAAAAAAGAAAGAGATTACCAGTGACACGTTTGACTTGGAGAGCGAAAGGAGTCAATCTAAAACAGAGATGCGCTAATTAAGTGACAGGAAATCAGATTAATGGCTCCTGGAACATGGAGCCTCTCAGCTACTTCGGGAGCCCCTCTGTCTGCGTGTTTGTCTGTCTGTGTTTTCATATTAGCAGTATAGCTTTGCACACATGTAGCACATTAAGCATTCATTTCCCTCGTGGTATTTGCCCTTTCTCTGAGACTCGATGCTGCTATCCCACTTCCTCCCTCTGCTTGCTTTTTCGTGTGCCACAGCAGATAAAACCGTCTGTGCTCACCGTCTACATAAACATGTTTGAAACGTTGCTCTTCATTCCTTCTGATAGTGGGGCCTCTGGCCTTTTTTTTTTTTAAATGTTTCTTTTTTTTTTTTTTTACTTTTTTGTTGATCAGTGTATTGTAAAGGCACAGCCAAAACCAGGGTGAGGCCTTTGGGGTCAGAATTAGTCCCAGGTGGCCCTTAGAGGAGCAGTCTGTGGCGGCAGTAGCTGGGACTGCGGCTATCGCTAACGACGCTAATGCGAACCTTCTGTTCCGGCCGTATAGAGCGGTGCTCCTTATTAAAAGGGGGAAAATGAGGGATGGGTTTCCTTTAGGTTCCCTTGGGGGACTCAGTGGAGCGTGACATGGGGAGACTGGGCTGTCGGAGAGCAGGAGTGCTGATATTTACTTGCCGTGTGTTTGTATCTTTTAAATCCGTCGCCCTTTATTGAGACCAAATGGAAAATCTCCCATAAATTGCTCAGAGTCTGCAGACACACACGTGTGCGTTTCTTTTTCTGTCTATGTGTCAGAGCTTACTTATCAGTTTTAAACTTACTTATCAGTTTTAAACATTATTTAATATATGTGGGTCAAACTTGTTCCAGCTTGAACGGAACACAATTAGCTGCTAACTAGCCACACATAGCTAGCTGCTCGCCACGACCGCTTAAACATTTTCTAATGCCTAAAGCAGATTCACCAAGTTCTTCTGATAGTCATAATTTACTTGTCAGGCTTTATAATGACTACAAATATCAGTGCAAATTGTTTTTAACACATTTTTAGAGAGAATGATTAGCCACATATGACAACCCACTTATTCGCACATGACAGTGTCAATATCTAAGTATTTTATTGTGATTTCATGTGATAGATTAATACAAAGTGGTGTAATCACATAGTTTTTACAAATCATCACCTTTGTAATATCAAAGCCTAAGTTTTGATAACTTAGGCTTTGATATTACACTTTTTGACACTTTTGGCATATTTGTATGCCAAAAGTGATTTTATTTTTTTGCCTAGATCATCTTTTGACAAGAAAGGGATTGTGATTGTTTACCAAAATCACTTTTGTAAAAAAAAAAAAACCCAAACTACTTAAGCCACGACGAAATAAATACCTGATGTAATTTCATGTGGTCGTTAATATTTTGTAGAACCACTTTCCACCGCAATTACATCTGCAAGTATTTGGGGTTCTGACTCGACTAGACATGTAGACTCTCATTATTTTCTATTTTGCAAAATGAGCTGAAGCTCAGTCAAGTTGGATGAAATGTGTCCGTAAACATCAATTGTCAAGTCATGCCACTTTCTTGTTGGAAAGAGAAACTACACCTCAGTCTTCAGTTTTTTTTTGCCCCGTATTAAAATCTATCCCTCCTCAGTTCAACTCTGATCATCTTCCCTGTCTCTGCTGAACAAAACAATCATGGATGCCAGAAGGTTGAATTCTCAACTTTGCTCTCAAAAGTGATTGACGGTACAGCAAGGGCAAATTTATAGCATAGTAAAAAGAAAAAAAACATTCTATTCAGATATATTATATTAGAAATATCATACCCAGGTTGAAATAAATGTAGAAATCAGTAGGATGCTTTTTATTTGCAAAATATATTTTCTACACATTTATGCTCTTTGCTGTGTTGGTATATAAATTAAAGGGGCAGCATTATGTGTTTTCCAAGCACATGCTGCCATTTTAGAGCACAATCAAGTAATTATGTTAATTCCATTGTTATAAAAATGCTATATCTAACAAATATGACTTAAATTAAGTTTTACTTCCTAATTTAACACATTGAAACTGGACCCTTGTCACTTTAAAAACTCCTGCTTTTTCTCAAACTCCACTTTCAGGAAGTCATCACAAAATGACTCCCCTTTTTTCTTTTTTTTTTTCTCCGAAGAGTTTTTGCGGCGCTAGTGGCTCGTATTTTTTCGACAGTAGGCAGACAGGAAGGAGGGTGAGGAGAGGGGGGAAGACATGCGGCAAAGGTCGTCGGGACCAGGAGTCGAACCCGCGACGTCCGCGTCGAGGACTAAGGCCTCCAAACGTGGGGCGTGCTAACCCCCTGCGCCACCACAACACGCCCCAAATGACTCCCCTTTTAATCCTTTAACAACGTTGTTACCAGCGTTGCACTGAGAAGTAGCTCCTGTAATGACCTCCAAGTTCCACCAAGGGTTTGCTAATTGCTGCTAGTCTGAAGGAGCTGAGTTGGGGAGATGCGGGGGAGGGCTTCTTTGCGAGGCGAAAGCTCTGAAACTTGGAAACTGCAGCTTATAGGAGGAGCTTCATAATTGGAGGCGGGGCTAGCTCCACCAAGGCATTTTACACAACTGAATGGTTGCCATGGGAGACTTAAGGATTTCTCAATCATGCAAAAAAGAATAGAAGCAACACCAGGTTTCTTTTTTAGGAGGGAATAACATGACAGCATGATGTAAAGCTTAAAAAAGCCAATTTTACATAACACTGCCCCTTTAAAGACCTCCTAAAGCAGCTTGAAGTTTTTGGTTGACAAAATCATGCAAAAGTTAAAAGGATATGGATTTTTTTTCAAAGAACTGCAACGGATAATTCAGGAAGAAACGTTATAAAAACATAGTACACAACTGTGAGTAACCAGTACTTTTTTTGTTGTCAGAAATGTCTTCAAGCTCACTTTTTTCCCCCCAGGCAACTGTAATTTTAACCACAAAGTTATAAAGTAAATCTCCTACAATCTCCCTCACACCCGACTTCTTTAAGCAGAGGCTTGAAAAACATGGGAGTTAATGCTACACTTCATCTCCCGCTCTCACCTCCTAAACAGCTGAGCGCTGCAGCGGCCATCTTAATCCTCTCCTCCCCGTTTAAACCTGCTTCTATCTGAAGGCCGGTCACGTCCATCAGCAGGAAATTAACCCCAGCTTCCCTGTAATGTGAAACAGCACCGGGCTCCATAACAGCAAGGCCCATTCACAAGTCTTACCCGCACACATACACCCCCACACACACATTCGCATACAAAAGTTGTCAAAAATATACCCTGACGCCTGGGAGCAGGGTGAGGATGAAGTCATCAACACACATGCGGGGGGAAAACGGGCGCACATGAATTTGATGGAGCCACACACAGGGCAGTATTCCCAGCACTAAGTGGCCGTGGAGACGGCAGTGTTATGGCTTCATTGCGGGCAGACGTACAGCTGGGAATGTGGGCGATGCAGGCCGGAATACCTGGCAGAAGGGTTTGAGAGAGGAATGCTGCGCTGACAGGGAGGAGCGGAGAGGAAAGGAAGGACGTGTGCGAAGGGAAAACAGGGATCGTCAGCTGACGTTATCGCTTGTGGCACGTTTGGCTTACGTGGAGAGAGATTTTAAAAAGAAAAGAAAACAAAAAAAACGGGCTAAAAACAGAAGGGTGTAATGAGATTGCCATCTAATCGGGAGGAAAACAAGTCCGGGTCCACGTCAGGAGAGAAGGCAGGATCGTCACAACTGCTGATAAGGCGTCATTTATGACAAGATGAGTTCAGGTGGAGAGCGTGTCAGCTGGACCCAGGAGGGTGTAAATCAGTCGGGCCCCGGCAGGATACTGAGATGTTCTTCTTTCTGTGTTTGTGGCGGCCTGGAATTACTGCTATTACTGCAACTGTTTCAAGAAGTTACAGTGAAATTTGCTATTTTTTAGCCTAACTTTTCAAAAAAAAAAGTTGAAATAGCTGCACATCCTTCTAAAAAAAAAAACAGGGTTTTAACTCAGTGAATGTTTAAATATACAAATGTTTTTAAAAAATTAAGTATGTTTTAAAGGGGCAGTATTATGTAAAATCATGACATGAGCTTTTACATCATGTTATAATGTCATTCCCTCATTAAAAACAGACCTGGAGTGTTGCCTTGATTCTTTCATGCATGTTTGAGAAATCCTTTAATCTCAGATGTGCAAAATACCTGGATGGACTTAGCCCCGCCTTCAAGGTGCAGCTCCTCCTCTAAGCTGCAGTCCTCCCCCCAGGACTCCTACAGACTAGCCCGCAGCAGTTGGCAAACACCTTGTGAAACTGATCTGCTGAGCTCAATATATGAGCTAATTTCAAGGCATTAAATTACTTGTTTGTGCTGTAAAATGTCACTCTGTGCCAGCACTATAATACTGCTGCTTTAATACAAATAAAATTAAGTCCTGAGACGTCAAACTGTGAAAATAATTCTATTTGGGTCATTCTAGTTAAAATGAGTTATACACAAATCCTACAGAACAGCTCAAAATGAATTTTAGCAAAAAAAAGAAAATAGGCAAATGCTACATTTTAGCGCCACACATGCAGGTTTAAAATTCAAGAGATGTGAAACAGACAGATAAATTAGAAGAAGGCTAAGGGGGTTGGTCAAAATTCAGCTGATTTGCTGTGATTGGTCAGAAAAGAAGGAAATACAAATGTCTCCCCCACTCTGATGCGAAGTCTGAGTGGAAATTATCACTCCAAAATCCAAGCATTCACATACCGAGGTAAGTGGATCTTCGTCGGCGCAGGTAGAGCATCTGCATAGTGTAGCAGTGGGACTAAGCAACATAAGTGTGAGGTCATTGCAGTGACATTTGAATAGCACTGATAGACATCCTGTAGGAGAGATGGGCCATATTTATGACACCTAAACCACTTTTTTGTTTTCAGCATGTCCAAAACATGTGAGACACAGCCTGCTGGACAAACTGCGTTTGTTTTTTTTTCCAAATCACTTTTTTTAAGAAGGTGATGGACATCCTAAAAAAAAAAGTGATTTTGGAAAAAAAAAAAAAAGGAAGAAAGTAAGTGCTAGTATTTTAGGAAAGTGACGATATGCTACAGCATCAGATGCTAATGAAGCTGGAACTTTAACTGGAACTTTATCCATCAAAGAAAGTTCACCTACCTAATCCACTAAAACGTAAGGCAGATATATGGCCGTTTAATGAGGGCATGTGTTTATAAGCCTCTCTAATTTAAAAGGTAGCTTTAACAATCATTTCCTCTCACCAACAACTTAATTAGAACGGGAAGGAAAGTCGTAAAAACAGATGTGCGCTTTACTTCTTAGAGAATCATACTTACACTTTATTACTCTCAAGGACCAAAGATCTCATGCAAACATTAAGCTGAAACCCACTTCTAGTTAAGCCCAGAGAAACATCCTGCTAAGTCCTCTCTCTCTCTCTCTGTTTCTCGCCCCCTCAAAGCATACAATTCCAATTACCTTTTTGTGTTTGAAGGCCTGAAAATACAGATCTGCGTCTCATGAGGCAAGCTGTGGTTGAAAAATGAATATGTAATGTGTGGAGAGCTGCCGCATTTAGTAAAGCCAGAGATTAATACGGAGCAGGCTGGGCCTATTAGCCACAACTTTACAGCTCTGTGCACTTCAAACGAAGGAGAAGCAGGAGAAAGAGCAGATGTTGGAGTTCTTTTTTTTTTTTTTTTTTTTTAACGCAGAAAGGAAACAGCTAATAGCATGCTCTTTATTTGTTTTGGTTAATTACAAGGGAGCTAAGTCGTCTGAATTGACAAGTGCAGTAATGCTGGGAAATGTTTCTGTCGGAGTCTCTCAGCGGGGTGAGGGAGCAGATGGGCCGCCGGGCTGACCCGTCAGCCGCCACCGCCACCGCCGCGCTCCCGTGTGCCACAGCTTCAGGTCACAGTGGTCACTACTGTCCCATACTGCACTGCGTACAGTTCTTTTGTTCTTTTTCTTTTTTTCCACAAAGAACACAAAGAGGCTTAGTAAGGTTAGTGGGGCAAGCACAAGGACACATACTGAGGCGGGACAGACTCCAAGAACAGGAGTCTATCTTAATTCACTTAGTAATGTTTATGCAGATATGTGGTCCTAAATATCGTTTGGATTAAATCTGGGATCTTCTTTCATGTAAAGAGGAAAATAATAATTAAGAAGTGAAGACAAAAGACAGTGCTGGTCCCCAGATCCCCTAAATCAAACCTCTGCAGCGCCATCTGGTCTTTTTCTCCTTTATATTTAAAGCTGCAGTATGTGACTTTTATTTTAAAAAAATATACAAATTTGTCCAAACTGTCATGACAGTATGTTATGAGACAGATCATCTGTGAAAAAATTAGCTCCTCTGCCATCTACCAGCGTTGTCTAGAAACAACCAATTAGAGCCAGGAGGCGGGTCTTAGTGCTGTCAATCAACTTCCATGTGGCAATGCAGCTAGCAGAATCTGTCATGAATGTTCAGTCTAGTTAGCATAGTCACAGATGATGGCGCATAGCTGGTTTACAATACAATTCAGGGGGCTGTGCATCCCTTCAAACATTGCTGCTTCGATGATATAGCATGTCCACAGAACGTCCTCTCTGCCCCAAAGCTAGTATTTCAACTTCATTTGTTCACACAGCTAAAATGCTACATTTTTTCTTTGGTTTGTTACCTCATGTTGTAGCTCATGTTGTAGCTCATGTTGTAGCTCATGAATTGATACAACAATCAAAATGAAAAATATCTATTGTGGTTTAAACACAATTCTGTCTATTGAAACTTATGACTAGATTCACTTTCAAGAGTGAAAAACGGATTTTTAAGAAATAAAAGTCGAACCACTTGACCCCTGAAGTTCTAACATTCACAAACTTTACTAAATTGATGCCTTCCTCCTTACTCTTTGGTCACATTATCAATGTTTGGTTTTTTTTTGCTTCCATTTCCTAGCAACATGTAAGGCTCACCTTACCCCAGTCTCTACTATACACAATCTGGATGATGTAGAAGGTGTGCATTAGGGGTGTGTGTGCGGGTGTGTGTGTGTGTGTGTATAAAGGTGGGAGGGAATGCAGAAAAATGGGATGAGTCCCATTTGGAAAGCCGGGCATAGCTGGAGTAATTTTCATACCTGTCCCGTTGGTAATGGCTCACAAATTTCATGGGGCCCCAAATATGAATGAGGGGATTAGATGGAGCTGTGCCACTGTAAGGAGATAGGAGAGGGTGGGGTCTGGGGGGAGGTGGGGGTGCTGATAGTGAGGGACAGACAACACACACAAAAAAATACTTTCACAAAATCAGGGACAGCAAGGTGTTAGTTGAGGCGATTTCAGACTCAAATTGATAGAAATGTTTTAATTACAATGATATCTACAACGAGATGGTGTGGACTGATTAAAGATTTTATTACTTTAATAAATATCAGGATCTCCGCCGCAGCCTCAAGTCTGTTGCAATCTTCTTCCTCCAGGATTATCTGGTGTTTAGCTTCAAACACCGTGCCATAAAAGCTACCCGCGTTTCCATTCACCGTACAATTGCGCAAGGTGAAAAAGTAAATCAATTAAAAAAATAAACTAAATGTGCTTAACGGAAGCACACCAAATTTGAACAGACACATGTTTTTCAATTAAACGTTTTGGGGCTAGAATGAGGTAGCTTATTTTTGCAAACTGGAGTGGAAACGCTTTTCTCTCCTCACACGAGTCACATGATCAACAGCAGGATGTTACTGCTGGCGGAAAGAACAAAGAAGGTGACGACAGGAAATGGTAGGCATTGTTTTGGATGACTTGCTGCATTATTTATTCAACCTTTTTCAACCTTATTCACGTGCGATTTTAATTGCTTTTCTTATTTAACAGAAACATTGCAGTTGTGAAACTGTGGCTTTTTTTTACATTAGCGGAATATCGGCGAATGTTTTGTGCACATTTGTAATGGAAACGCAGCTACTGAGCAGCTTCCATGAGGAAAAGCCTTTCCGTTGTCAGCCTCCATCGCCGCCATCTTTCACTTTTTGGATGCTGTCTCCATGGTGATGCGCAGAGTCAGTCTTACGAGATGTTGTCTTTATTCCCAGGGTGTCTGCTGTGTTTCTTGACTTTAATTAGAAAGCTACACGCGGGTCGATCCTGAAAAGGTGACTTTAAAAATGCAAGTTTTCACGGCGTTGTAGAGCTAGCATGCTAAGCTAGCTCCACAATCAGCTTGTTTTAGGAACCTGTTTAGAAGGTCCTGCAGTACCTAAGTGATTCCTTTTAAAATGTTTTTCCTAAAGAGTCCGGGTTAAAAAAAGGAGCAGAAACGGGCTAGCTGTAGGGAAGAGAGGGTGCAAATTGCAGGGGTGGGATTATGAAAGATTACTGTGTGGGAGCAGGAGCAGGATGTGGGGGAGCCAGAACCAGTTAGCTTTCTTCTGGTCGCACAAGACAAAGGAGCTGCCAGTGACGAGACCCCCTCCCCCTGTCTCCCCCCCGTGGCCTCCAGCCAAGCAGGAGCGTGGTCAGCGTGTCGGAAAACCGGAAAAGCTCAGCTTCAAGGCGACACAGACTGACGACAAAGAGACGAGGTTCAAGATGTGCCAAATTCTTTTATTCTTATTTTCAATTCCACGTCAAACCCAAAGAAGTTGCTGGTTTGTGTCATTTTAAACTGAATTACATGGATAAGCCCGAGCTGTCAGTGTTCTGTTCTCTCACACACACATTCAGACATAATGATGGAGTCAGAGGATAGTGTTTGTAGTCTAACAGAGGCATCTGTGCAGGCAGACAGTCTAATTACACCTCTGCACCACACCAGCCTACTGTCTTACTGTAGGTTTAGCACAGATGAAGGGTTTCTTTGTGTTTGGAGGGAAGACAGAGACAGATTACATCTTTCGTGCACTTGAACTTGCCTATGTGCCGTTTTCCAACGTGTGCATGTGACCGTGTGCTCGTGTTTCGGCTGCGCTTCTCAGATTCCACCTCCTTCCTTCCAGGCGTGAATCGAAAACACTACATGAGCGTCATGTGTGCGTGCCTGCGTGTGTGCAGGGTTTGCGTGTTTATATATCCGTCAGCAGCCTATCTGCCCCGCCATCGCTCTCCGTCTCACACACCCACTGAGGAGGTCTGAGGAGGAGAGGGGAGACCGCCGCTGTCATCCGTCTACGCCAAACGTTCAGCCAGATCTAATGAGTGCTAACAGGCCATCTGGACAACCTCAGCACACAGACCTTTGCTGCAGTTTCCTCGACCGTCTGCCCACTCGGACCTCGTGGACACGCTCTCCCATTCAGCTCTTGAAGTTTAATCAATGTGAATGAAAGTCGAACATAACCCATCACACGCCATCAAAGTAGTTCAAACTGTTGATGTTAAAAGGACGTCCTGTCATTCTTGTTTTAACTTATGTGATTAATTGATCTATCGCGACACGCACAATGTGTGTGTGTGTGCATGTGTGTGTCCGATCAAGTGCTTTATGTGTTTGGTTTGGTTTACACAAGAGCAACAAATAGGAAATGACTGCCATAAACCTGACTGGAGGTTTTCTTGTACAGTATGTCATTCATTCATTCATTCATTCATTCATTCATTCATGGATGGATGGATGGATGGATGGATGGATGGATGGATGGATGGATGGATGGATGGATTTTATAACTATTAAATCACTAAAATTTTCAATGTCCTCTAGTTTCTTTTCTAAATTTACTGCAAACATTTGAAGATAAAAAAAAAAAAAGTTAATCACTTTCTAAGTTGTTTTGGTATTTAGACAATCAGGTGAAATATATGTACTCAAATGAACCAGAAAACTGCAACTCTTCGGAAATTCCTTCTGATCAGAGGGATTCATCACCACATTAGAACAGGCAAAAAAAAAACCTTGGCTGAATTTTTCTGGCAGGGTTCGGCCCTCTGTGCTGGTTTACCTCCCACTAACCCTCCTCAGGCCGTCTCCTCTCAGTGCTCCGGTGACTTTGCTGTCTTCTGAAAGCTTACGGCTGTCTCTCTCAGGTATCCCTCAGCTAAGACTTTAATCTCAGCCAGAAACTAGAGCCACACACGGCACTAATGGGCCGTAATGGCTGACAAAAACCAACGGAACAACCTGCCGGGGCTTTTCTGCCGTTTCACAATCAGCTAATTCCACGGTGGCAGCGTCACTCTTCCCCCCCTCCTTCTCAACTCGAAGTCTCTTTCTTTTCCTTCCTGTGACTACGTTCCTCTTTTTCTTCTGCTCTGCTGTCTCTCACTCCATTGACCTTCTTCTCCCTCTGTCTGTGCTCGAGTTAGAGTTATCTGTCAACAGTAGCTGATTCCATGCTCCGCTGCGCACTTGGATCTGACTGAAGCTTTGTTTCGGAAGCAGGTAACACCCCCCTCATCCCACCTTCTTCTCCACTTAACAGACTCTTCTAATGTGTGGTACCAAGGTTTGGAAGTAGCACTTTGCCAGCTGTGACTTTGTGTACCTGTATACATGAACATACCATAATTTCATCTGAGGGTTAGCCAGAAAGGTCTGTGGGCAGACTGCAGTGTTTGCACCTCTATCAGGGTGTGTGTTCTGGTGGAAAACACAGAAACAAGTGGCAGTGGCTGGAAAGCTGAGATCTTGATCTTTGCTGGCTAAACAATTTACTGTCCGACTGGTTTTGGAAAAAAGACCAACCTTTCTATACTGGGGCAAAAATACTGAGGCAGCTGGTGCATACATGGATATACACATTAATATGTAGTTATGGGAATATTTATGGATTTTTATTCATATATCACCTTTAAAACATTTAAAAACTAATTATTTTGGCGGATTTGTGTCGCTGTTAGACTTTTATGGCAGGAATATTATTAAGAACTTGTACTAGGGTCACACCTGTTTTCTTTTTAAATGTTTTAGTGATTTTTGGTTCAAAGTTTAAGTTCATTGTAGAACTATTTTTTTTGCTGCTGGTGTTTTGAGTTCAAAGATTTGGACTGTGATGCCATAGCATTATCTGTATTATTTCTCAGTAACCGCCGCCCCCTCCCACGTTTTTGTAAAGGGTAATGTTAGCATAAAGGTACCGACTGAGTCAGCCGACCACAGAAGCCTCCAGAAAACCAACCGGATCACAGACTAACCCGGAGCAGAGCTGCTTGGGAGGTAAAGCGACAGGCGGGTGAGAAACGTTAGCCACTATTGTGCTGAAAGAGATGCTGATGTGGAGGAAACAATGCGGGCAGCGCTTCCATAGACAAACAGGCGCGGAGCTGCCACTCAGGCGCTCACTGGGTTCCGCTTCTGAGTGACGCCGTTTACTGGACGGTGTGTCCACTAAACACACCGTTCAGGACGTCACTGCCTTTCTACGGAACTGGAAGAAATTTGTGGAATTGCTGTATGACTTCCTGACAAGCCTTCATACCCTTTGGATTGTCCCTCTTTCTGTTACAACACATCTAGAAACTTTAAAGTACTTTACTGGGATTTTCATTTCTAGACCAAACAATATACAGCATCATTGTGTAAAGAAAATAAAAACGTGCCCTGTGTTGGCCTTTCGCATTTAATCCTAGTAAAATATGTTGCTGTTTGTGTGTGTATTGTATGAAAAATATATGAAAAAGTCCACAGACTAAACCCTGCTGTTCATTCTGCATGTGCATTTTCCTCACAAATACTAAACAATTTGAGAGGAAATAAGCAACAGACAATGGATTGAACTAGATTAGACTTTCACGATTTGTAGGTGCGGTATTATGTATTTTCTGGGCACATAGTGCCATTTATAGCACAATCAAATACCAAGGTTATCTTCAGTTGATGTAAAAATGCTATGTCAAATATGACTAAGAAGAAATTTGACACCATAATTTAACGCCTTGAAATTGGGCCTCTGTCACGTTAGCTCCTATAATGAGCTCAGTTCCACCAGGTGTTTGCTAATTGCTCTGGGCTAGTCTGAAGGAGCTGAGCAGCGGAGTAACGGGGGAGGGCTGCTCTGTGAGGCAACAGCTCTGAAGTTTGGAAACTGCAACACAAAGGAGGAATTTGCCTCGGAGGCGGGGCTAGGTCCACCCAGATGTTTTGCACAGACGAATGGTTGCCATGGGAGATTAAAATATTTCTCAAACATGCATGAAAGAATTAAAGCAACACTCCAGGTATGTTTTAGATGAGGGAATAACTTTACAAACCTCAAAAAGTCCATTTTTACATAATGCCGCCCCTTTAAGAGAAAGCTGATATTCACTCACTGTGGGAAGTAGATCTATTTGACAAAAGACCAACTTAATAAAAACCACTCACCAAACCAGCCGCAACTTGACCCTGGAAATAACTAGTTTTAATCATGTAGGTTCTAAGTAGAGATGGTAATTCAGATAACTTTTTTGTACCTGCCTTCCTCCACTCAACGCATGTTCTTGCCAACTGCTGCTATGCCGCCGCAGGCAGAAGGACATTTTTAGCAGTAATATGCAGCTACAGAAGCTAGCATCCTTCTGGCGTCCTCTGACAGCTCTGGCTTGGCCCAGGATGCCATTTCATTTCCATACAATATGGAAAATCACTTGTGTGGGAGGCCACTCTCATACCGCAGCTTTATGTGCTGTTTTAGGCTATTTCTGTTGAGGTTCAGGAGCAAAAAAGAAAACAAAGTTCCCCTCTTTGCCTCCCTAGCCTCGGCGCTGGATGTTGCATCTGTGGTGGAAATATGATTTATGCCGGCTGATGTGACGCAGAGAGAGGCAGGGAGCTGGAATGGTAATGGGTAATGTTGAAGTCGACCCAGAAGCCGGTATTTCGATCCTATGACTCGTCCACTGAGCTGCAGCTTAAATCGTTTACTTTCTCTGCTAATGCTAGCTTTTGCAGCAGGAGTTAGCTGGTTGCTACACTCGCTAAATGTGTCTGTTCCTCCTCACTACCGCTTCATTTATTGTTATTTCCCGCCTGTCTTCAGACTCTTCTTGTCTTTTTATAGTTTTCTGACATTGTTGCTTTTTCATTCCACTGTGCCCCCTTTCATCCCCCTCCACCAACTCTCTCTATCCCTTAACCCTACTCTTCTTCATTCAGCCTGTTTTTACGAAGCAGACTATAATTTTGGCTGGGGCTCCAGCATCTCCTCCTACCCTTCAATCTGGAGCAGCCATAATTATAGCCACACCAAGCGGATAGACTTCTAAATCATTTGGGGATGGTTTGGCTTCCTGACTCCTTTATTTTCTTCCCTCCTATCTTTTTGAAATAAAGTGGGAGAAAAGCACTATTTGGGCTTGTTCTGAAAGCTAAATTATAACTGTGCAGATAGGCCGCGCTCTTTCGTACAGTCGCCTTTTGATATTTTATCTTGCACTATTTCGAGCGCAGCTTTAAAAAAAAGAAGGGGAAAAAAACGAGGTCCACGTTATGTAGAGGAAACTTTCCAGCTGTCGTTTTGAGTTTCAGGACTTCATATTTTGATGGAAATGACTTGATCCTTCTATAATAAACTGGTAATTTATTGCTGAAAAACTGATCCCACCACACTGCGCAGCTCAAATTGTTTTCTTTCATCGAGGTGTCAGACTCTTATGTCTTTGGCAAACATGTCACATTTTTATGAATGCTTGTATTTCATAGTTTTTATACAACATTGCTTACACAATGTAGAAAGTTTTTAACAAGTAGTCATGACAACATGGAAATGATGTTGAGTATGAGAGTGACTCACTTTGTAAAGGTATTCCTTCCCCTTAAAGCTACAGCATGTAACCGTTAAAAACATGTCTTTTTAAATATATACTTTATTTCTTGAAATTGTCAGTATGACATGACGGTATGGTATGAGACAATTTGTGGAAAAAAAATAATTAAAAAATCAATCTCTGTCTTCTCCCAGTCCTAACCAGGAACAACCAATCAGAGCCAGGAGGCGGGTCTTAGTGCTGCCAATCACAACCCAGTGAGACGCCACCTGTCTTTCCCCTCCCCATCTTGCTCTAGCTAGCAGCTATCATAACTTGTTATGAATGCTAAGGCTAGTTAGCATAGCCAGCAATAATGGCGGATATACAGTTTTCCTGTACCGGTGTTAGCACGTTTAACAACGTTTTCATAATGTTGATTGACAGCGCTGAGACCCGCCTCCTGGCTCTGATTGGTTGATTTTGAATTTCTTCAGAAGGCAATAGCAGCTTAGGGAGGTGGTGGAGGACATTGATGTTTTCGCAGATATTTTCTCCCATTACAAACTGTCACAATAACAAATATGGAAAAAAACAAAATTTTTTAAATAAAAGTTACATACTACAAATTTAAACATATTTACATTATGTCCCCACGCAACAATAAATGTCAGTGTCTTTCAGTGAAATTTTGTGTGACAAATAAACAAGAAGTTGTGCATGACATGCAGAAAGGATTGACGCTAGAAAAGAAACTACCACTTATTACAAACAAAAACGTAAATGTTGCTGTGTGTTTCAATTAACCCCCTTTCACTCTTCCACCCCAAAATAAAATCCAGTGCAGAAATCACTCACATATAACTGACATATTCTGTGAAGGTTTCTAGCGTCTGGTTGAGAACACTTGTTCACAAACATCGTGGAACACAGGGAGGAAGTTGTTCAGAAACTTAAAGCAGAGTTAGGACATAAACCAATATTCTAATGATTGAACATCTCAGAGTTCTGGTCAATCCATCAGATGAACATAGAAAGAAAACGATTCCAATCCAAAACCAAGACACGACTTCCTGCTATCACAGCAGGAGTACACCACAAAGATTCGCCAAAGTATATGAAATGTATTTTCACGTGCACAGTCTATCCAATGAGGCTAAGCTTGAGCTACTTTACTAAGATTGGACATAAATGTGATTCTTTACATGTGTGAGGCAGGAGGAGACATGTCCCAGAAGACTTGCTGCTGTAAATGCAGTGAATGTTGGCGCTGGGGGAAGGCCAGGCTTTTCAGATTTTCATTACCAATAAAAAGAAAGTGGAAATTACATTTAATTTTCCTTCCACCACACAATTATGATACACGTTAAAATCCAAAAATAAAAATCATAGAATTTTTTTAACTAATGTAAAAAGTTAAAGAAAACAAAAATAGTTTTGTGTGGAATACTTTGTTGTACAGGAGATTACTAGAAAGAGAAAGTCCGGCTGGAAGCTGAAAAGAAATGCTTCCTTCCTCGGTTCTGATTTATTCTTTTCAACTAATCATGATTCTTTTCTGAGGCCTGCATCTCCAGCTTTAAGACACTGTGGAATGCACTTCACTTTGACCTGATAACCTTCAGAGGGGACAGACGATAAAATCGGAGCGATAGGCATGTAGAGCTGCAAAAAGAGAATACACGCTGAACATGAAAGAGACAAAGAACAGACAATGGATGGGAGTGGTGTTGGGTGACATGAAACAAATCTTGTTTTCTGTCTGCAGTTCATCAGTTTGTGATCTTCCCTAAATACATTTTGTATAAGTTTATTTGGCCAGAGCGAGTCCCTGCGAAGGGAAGCAAAACAAACTTCAAACGCGGCTTATATGATTATGGAGAGATCAGAGCACAGATCCTATCACTCCCCCCCTCGCTTCAAAGACAGAGTCGCACCGTGAACTCTGCAGGCGACCCCCTCGCATATGACAACCCAGCCCGGAATCCTGAAAGCACAGAGCAGCAGGCGAACTGGACGAAAAACAGAGGTGGCTTGGTTGCGATTCGGAGACGTCGCGGGATAACGAATGAGAGACGTAGAAAAATAAACTCCAGAAAATAAGCAACAATATTAACAATATTAAGCAACAATATTATTTGTTTCAACAGGCGTTGAAACAAATAATGGCAGAGAAAAAATATGGCAGAGAAGGAGAGTCTGTGTTCTTCCACAAGGTTTTCTTTTCAATCAGAAACCAGTTCGCACAAGAGAGCATTTACAAGAGAGATCTGTTGTAATAATAATAATTAAAAATAAATAAATTATTTTCCCATCTTAATTTTGCTTATTGAGTAACTAGCTGAAGATAGGCACACACTCACAGAGGGAATGGTCTGATTTGGACCAATCCACACATCCAGATCATCTCTCACAAAAGATTTCATCCTCTTTAAAACGTTCCACATCTTGTCAAGTTAAAACCGTTTCATTGTAAAACTGCTCAACCTCTCAGGGTGGATGGAGAGACCACAATGTGAACATCAAGTTTCAAGTCTTGCCACAGCCTGGGGTCTTTCTGCATGGATACCTTCAGGGTACTTCTATTTTCTTGAACAGTCCAAAAACACACGCGATTTGTTGGTTTGTCTTTTGAAATGGTCTTTTAAGGCAATCTGTGAGGGAATGGACCATAGCTTAGTCTGGGAGTGAAGGTAAAAAACGTATAAATAGGCTCCTTATGGAGCCTGAGCTGCAATGGAGGGGTCTAGATCAGCAGAACCCAAGCCCCGTCCTCATGAGATACCATCCAGAAACATTTACATGCATTTCTGCTCCAAAGCATCTAAACTAAACCCCCCCAAATGGTCAACTCGGATGGAGGAGAAGGTTACTGATACAGGACAACAGAGCTGACTGCCGCCACAATGTGTTTCCCTCCAGCTGACATCAAGTTCATAAACCTAATAACTCACCCCTACATGGCTACACACATGGCCCCAGTAGCTCCGCACAATGGCTCCCATTTACAGCCCCTGCTAGCTGCCCGCACTCCGAGGCGAGAGGCATTAACGTTGGAAACGCCATCAAAGCCTGAGAGGAACCTCTGAGGAGACGAGAGGTTTACGGTCCATCTCCGGCAACCGCCTCCCCCTTCACCCCCTTACACCTCCGAGTGTCAAACGAGTTTCAGGACCCGCACTGCAACGCAGCGCAGGGGGGGAAAAAGTCTGCAGTGAGTGGGAGCCATGGGAGGCCCACTACATAGTCTCTATATTATATTAGTGCTTCATTCATGAGTTAAAAGTCTTCTCTAGCTGCCCATTCAGGCCTCACTCCTTCTCCGTGAATGAGAGACCAGTTGTGTTTATGGCCCCTGTTGGTGATTTAACAGGGTACATGACCCGGGGGAAATCTGGAGTTTGGAAAGTATGTGGGCAATATGAGAAAAGATCTAAACAGAGAACTCTAGTAGGGCAACAATGTAGGCTATGTAAACACATCCTGCCCCATTCTGTAGGTGTAATTTATCGACAGCAGAGCAACAGTAATGTGTTGTGAGGGGCCGAACCACAGGAGGTACGCTGCAGACTTCAGTGATATAAACTTACATTAGTGTGATTTAGCATTAGAAGGGCTCATGTTGTAATCATGAGTAATTTTCAGAATAATATTATGGGTTTTTTTTTCTTTTTGCTGAAGACCCAAATCAAAATGTCTTGGCAATTCACTCAAAGAACAACCTCTTTTCACTCCACTGCAGCTGCTCACATCTGGATCCATTCACTAAAACGTTTTCAATGCTCTTACTGTTCGCACAGCGCGCTATCTCGCCGCACCCCTCCCAACGAAGAGAGGCCTTAATGAATGAACAAATAAAAGCAAGGCCAGGCCTATCTCTGGGTTTATCCTGAGCGGTACAGGTGCAGTGAGGTTAAGGCTCGAGGGGGCTGGGGTGAGTGGGGGGAGGGAGATACCATCTGGTCAGACCCAAGGTCGGGTGATGATGGAGTAGCAAGAGAGGGAGTGTGTGGAGAGAGATTGTGGGAGTTGAATTCAGCAGTGGATGCACCACCTGTAGCCTGCAGCCACTTATCTGCCATCTGGCTTGTGGAGGACAGATGGAGGAGGCACCTGACTCACACAAACAGCCCAGGGAGAGGAGCCTCTCACTGGGGCACAGGGACTTGGGGTTAGGAGGTGGTGGTAAGAGTAGGGAGGCAGGAGACTTGAGCCGTTGGGAGGAAATCGAGACACATGGAGCCACTTTGCCTTGCTAAAAGCTAGTGTCATGTCTACAGTGTCTGTACCTTGTCATTATCTGTCCCTGCATGCCCTAATTTCATCCCCCGTAGCTCCCTGGGACACCTATAATGAAAGCAATACAGAGCAGGGCTGGTGCCAGTGGAACAGGCCCCAGGGGCCAGCAGGGTCGGTGACTGACGCCTTAACGAGTACAAGAGATGAGCACACAACCTCGTCAGACTTTCAAATGGGAGACTCGGGAGTGGGCAAACATGCAAACAGCCACCTCCACCGCCCAGCTGCCAGTCTGCAGATCCATAATTGGCTCAGGATCAAGGCTCTCGACCCAAGGCCCCTGCGGGCGGCGTGGGGGTCTCCGCGGCGCTGAGGTTGTGCAACTGCTAAGCGGAGGACTAATTCAAAGCTCCGCCGAGCACTGCACCCCGCCAGGCGCTGCAGTTTAATGTCAAGGGGGCATGGACAGAGCCTAGAGTGCGCTGTGCAATTATCAAGCATGATGGGACATGGAGAGAGGAGAACATCTGGCACTGGTGGACAGGGGCGGGACGCACCTCCACCGCCTACCCCCCACTCCTACACTTTTCAGTTTTTTTCTTTTTTTTCCACGCAGGAGAGGCTTTCCTTTGATCTTCAGCTGGAGCTGTCAGCTGTGCCTCTTCAGATCAATCGCCGAAGTAGGATTACCCCAACCGTCAGTACTGTTGGACTGTACCGACTCTGCCGTATCATAGGGTGAAGTGAATCTGGGCTAGAGGTAAAAGTTGGCTGTATGTTCAGGACGTCTCCTTTCCCTGTCTGTCTCTACTTATCATTTATTTCCCACTGCCAGACAGACAGACAGACAGACAGACAGACGGTCTCCCGGGTACAGGGAACAGGGTTATAGTTTAACTTCAAAGCACCCTGCGTTGAACTTCCCCCTCCCTTGGACGTTTCTTACAGGGGAGGGGGATAATCCACTATCCAAATGAAAGCAAACTCCTCTGTCAATACAACAAAGGGAGTTTTTGCTTCATAGGCTCTTGCGGTAATTAATTCAGATCTCGTAACATAACACACTGCGCGAGGAGTGTCACTGAGATCATAACATTTACACAACACCTCGCCGTCTGTTTACATGGCCGATCGCTAATGACATGCCGTAATTAGGCCTGTGAACTTGAAAACAGAGGAGACGTGTGTTGGCCGGAGAAGGACGGCATCTCGTTGTGCTTAAGGCGTTGCGGAGACACATTATGTCATCGCCCGGACTTGCAGGCACCCTATCCTTTGTTCAATTAGGGATGTTGTAGGGCAAGGTAATGGGGAACGGGTGTGTCCTTTAAAAAGAGGAAGAAAATAAGACAAGGAATGGCTTAATGGAAGGGTAAACAGAATGGTTTATGGTTGAATTTATGCTGCCTCCTTGTTAGGAGAGGAACACTATTAAATGAGTCAAACCAGGCAAACACTAAAGGGAAACTTTTAGGATCCTCAAACTGTTGTACAAAAGACCGAACATAAAGCATGAAAGTGATGTCATCTATATGGAAATTTGGTATGCTTTATTTTTTAAAGATCCCTCATTGTTAAAACAATCCGATTCATGTCTTGGTGCCTTGTGCGTGCAAGTCGAAATCCATCCTCCATCTTCTCCTTAGTTAGCCAGAAGAAGACAGCATTACAAACAGATGTTCCACAGAGATGTTTCAAACAGCTGGAAGCAAATAAAAAAGAAAAATTTATTGTCTTTTTTTAAAATATGTTTGTGCCTAAGTTACTGTAGTACTGTAACCCAGAAATGACTTGTTGCAAAATAAATTTAAGTGATACTTTGCCGCGCTGACTGATGGCACCCCATACTTTGTGTTTAAATCCCTTAAAAGCTTCATGGTAAGGTTACTGTTTTCTAAGTGGCACAAACAGTGTCTTTCGCCTCCCTTTCATTCTTCCTTAAATATGGGTTTGGGAGTTTCTCAGCTTTCAACGACTAGCTTGAGGCACACTGTAAGAGCAGTTCTTGTTGCAGCTCTCCGCCTCGAAATACACCCCCTGAGTAACACGCACAGTAGATTTTACACCACTGGCCTGTCAGGTAAGAAACCTTAAGAAGTTTCTGTAGCTCCATAAAGACAAGAAGAAGAAAAGGGATGAACATAAGTGTAGGAAAATGTCGAAAGTCGAAACATGTGGGAATATTATGTTTTTATGGTTTAAATAGCTTAAGCAAGAGTAGAGAAATCAATGGGTCTTGAAATTGTAATCCACACCATTAACTCTCTTATTTAAAGGGGCAGGGTTATGTCAAATACTCTTTTTTAAGTTTTAGATCATGGTATAATGGTATTCCCTCATCAAAAACATACCTGGGGTGTTGCTTTGATTTTTCATGCATGTTTGAGAAGTCCTTAAAGCTCCCACGGCAACCATTCAGCTGGGTGGACCTTGCTCTGCCTACAAAAACAAAGCCCCTTCTCAGAGCTGCAGTTTCCAAGCTTCCACCTCACAGATGGGTCTGCTCAGCTCCTTCAGACTAGCCAGCAGCAATTAGCAAATACCTGGTGGAACTGCGCATCTGCTGAGCTCAATATATGAGTTACTTCTCAGATGGTAAAAATGTTGTTGACGGGTTAATAGAGGAGCCATGTTGTGGTGACTTCCTGAAGGTGGAGTTTCAGAAACACCAGGAGTTAATTAAAGAGACAGAGGCCCGATTTCAAGGTGTTAAATTACAAAGTCAAATTTCTTTTAAGCCATATTTGATATTTAGAGCATTTTTGTAACAACTGAAAGTAACGTAGTTACTTGATTGTGCTATAAAATGGCCTTGTGTAGCTGGAAAACACATAATAAGCACCTTTAAAGAGAAACATTTGAATAAGTAACAATAAAGAAACTAAAAATCAGACAACTCATAAATACAGCTACAATGCAGGATGAAAAACATGTCATTACAGGTTGGATTTTTATGATGGGAGGATCAGAAAAACTGAATGTTTCTTGTTTTAGTCACCTCCTCTACATTTATTATTTTCTGTTAACTTAACAGGGGTAAAGTAGGGATAACTATTTTATAATCAAGACAAGTACTATTTTTCTATTAAATTATCTGTAAACAACAAGGAAACACAACTGCATTAACATTAGATAATGAAGTCCCAGTGAATTTAGTTGCTAAATTTTGTAAGCCTAAAAAAAAATAGAAAAGCAAAGGTAAACAGGCCATGTCTGGTCTAAAGGTGACTTTAAGTAGGACAGCAAACCTCTGTGCTTACAAGAAGTTATTTTGTTGAATTTTTTTTTTTTATCATTTTGGTCCAAATTTTAGTCCATTTTAGTCTGTTTTTTTTTTTCTTATTCATTACCTATCACTAAAAAAGTTTGACTCAGATATCAAATAGTACAAACAGAAATTTTTTAGGCGACAGAAAGTTTTTAGGTCAAGACATTTTTTAAAACCCACTCACTTATTTCATATCCGAAATCTTTTACATGCAACGTAAACTAAGACGCCAGTTTACGCTCCACCCAAAATTAAAGACCTTTCACATTGTTGTGTCGCTGCAGTGTTGCTGAACTCCTGTTATCTTGTCATTACGCTGTTTGAACAAGAGAGGTTAGGTCTAACTACAGGCCTGCGGCAGCGCCTGAGGCAGAGAGGCACCAGGGTGAACTTTAAGCCTGCTTACATGGAGGAGGATGTGAGGAGTGACAGAAGACTCGCAACAAGAACAGACAAGCGTTTCACAAATGTCTGAGAAGCAATACATTTGGTTGGATAAAAATATTTATATATTAGAAACAAACTCAAAATGAATAAAGTCAAAACAGAGCAGAATCTACAAGTAAAGTAGAACGAAGATGAAGTTTTGCTTTGAAACGCATGACAGGCAACTAATGTCCACTCAATACTCCTGGTAGACAGGCTTCACTATTCACCAAAGGTTGTTTAAACTCTAAAGTTGCTTCCGCGGATAAACAGACTACGGAAACTTAGTCTGTTTCTTAGTCTGAAACTTAGTTTCCGTAGACTAGGTTTACTAAACTTAGTCTACAGTTTAATAAACTTAGTCTGTACAAAACTGTACAAAAACAGTTTTGGACAAACAGTTTTGTACAAAACTGTTTGTCCAAAACTGTACAAACTAAACTGTACAAAAATTCTCCCACAACTCACATACTCTACGTTCTTTAAAGAATGCCACCATTTTTCAGATATTGTGCAGCTTTCAAACTGTATTGGGTATTTAAATCTATGCGGCGTTTGGTGCCTCTTGTAACACTTAACTCTACTCAGCGTCAATATCTTGAGACCGGCCTTGTGGAAGTGCAGTTTTTGTGTGATTTAGGGTCGTAGCATGCCTCAAGTCTTAATCTAAGTCTTGTGTAAACGAAGCCTCAAAGTCTGGACCGCTCCAGTGAGACCCAAACAGCACAATCTTTGACCGAGAGTCACATAACTGCAAAACATACCTAATAACAAAGTGATTTTTCATCGCCGCCCCCCCATCCCTCCAACTCAGAGACACACAGTCTGAGTGATAGTGAAAGTGGCATTGGACATGTAGATATACTGCAAACTTCTGCTCCCCCTCCCAAGGTTTTTTTTTTTTCAGTGAGCAACAGCAAACAGAGCAGATAAAGAATGAGAACCACCGTCCGTGGAACATGTGTCTGCCAGGGTTATCATGATGGATAAAGTGAGAGAGGAAAAATGTTCTGAGGATGTTTTCTTTTTTTTTTTTTATCTATAAGAGAGGCTGAACCAAGTACGGATTTTGCAATAGTAAGTTGTGATGCCATACACTTGTTGAGGCATTACTGTGGTTGAAACAGTGACACACACCTATAAAAAATCTTTTTTAAAACAGCCGTAACATCTGAATGTTTTTCTCTCCTTTGAGCCGTTTGGCAACCTTTCCCTTTGCGTCCCAGTGCTCACCAGGCTTTTGTCCGTCCCCAGGTTCCGGCCCAGTTTAGCTCAGCTCAGCACAAGCCCTGTCCTTATGAACTCAAGTTGACTGACCCCAAAGTGCGGCGTGCGCACAATGAATTCATTGAAAGGCAAAAAAGCGAGGGAAGACAATTTCTCAGGAAAAGGACAATGGGCGTTCTCCTCCATTTGGCTCACCCTTTCATCCTTGGTCGTCCACAAGGGACGCAATTGTTTGGACACAAAGCAATACGGGACGAAGCTTTAGAAGACGCATCGCTTTTAATTAACTGTTGGTAATGATCTCATTATTGGGGCTAGGCGGGTTTCCCGGGCTCAGCGTTGCACACAGAGGTGATTCTGGGGTCACCGTTGTCAAGGCCCTCACTCTAACCGACAAAATATGGAGGAATTTGTCATGCCGCCACGGTGCATCAGCTCAGACGCTGTTAGATTCCACTAAACCATTCAGAGGACAGGAACTATCTTGTCCCGTCACAACAAAGAGCTGGGAGTTGACATATTATACCAGTTTTTTTTGTCATTTATTTCATTCTGATTAATTTGATTAAAGAGATTTTGAATATTTTGTGGTGTTTTATTCAATAGGTACATTTTCAGTGTCCAGTTGAATGACAATAAAGTTTCTCTATGTCTATGTCTATTCACATGTAAAAACATCCATGAGATTTAAAAGAACCACAGCGACTCTATTAGGTTTTTTTGTTTTTTTTGTATCTGCCAGTCGAAACAATTTAAATTAAGGATATAAAAAGTTTGAATTTCTTGCCTAAAAAACACATGACAGTGTGAAACACAAGAGGCAGCTGGCATATTCATGGCGGGAAGGGGCTGTTGAATATAGAAACAGACAAGGAAGGGGGAAGAAACGGGGAATTTTCGACGTCTTATCTCCAGACAGGCCTGGAGGAAGGCTGGCTCCCCTCCCAAGGACAGTCCTTAACCGCTCCTATCTGCCCGTCGCACACAAACACCCACCTACCGGATCCAATGTGCAGACACTCACATGATTTCCTGCATATCTACATTCATCCGTTTAGTTTAAAGAAAGAGGCGAAGAAGGAATTTATGTTTTTAGCTTATCTGATCTCATGGACCAACAGAGAAACCGGACGGAAGGCTACGCGGCATTTCATGTAATGTGGATGGTTTGCTTTATGGAGATCAATTCGATGGAGAAAATACGTTTTCTCCTTATCCAGTTCCATGAGAGTAGTCACAAATCATTCACGCTTTACTCAGCCACCAGTCGATCCCACCATGGGGTTTTAGTAATGTCTGGACGCCCCTCTTACTGCTCTACAAAACCACTTGGTGTTGTTCTGTGAAGTATGCTCAGGGTCAGGTAACCTTCACTCAATGTTTTGACACTGAGCTAACACTAAACCTATTCTCCTGATGCCACTACTAACGCCTTCCCTGCAAAAACGCTAAATCTTACCAAGTATTTTTGTCTGGTTTCTAGTGAAAATTCCTTGTTACACTTGAAATAAGACAAAACTGACTTACAAATAACTTCTAAATAACTTATCAATACATAGGAGCTTGTTTTAAGTGAATAATTCCTTAATATTGATGAAAAAGTACTAGTTCCACTGGCAGAGTATTTCACTTATAACATGTAAAAAATGTAATGTCAATAAGTGAAATAATCTGCCAAAGGTACTAGTACTAGTACAAGCTCCTATCTTGCTGAAAAGTTACTTGTCACCTAGTTTTGTCTTATTTCAAGTGTAATAAGACATTTTCATTAGAAACCAAAAATACTTGGTAAGATTTTGCATTTTTGCAGTGTTCTGGTGCCTCTTAGGCAAATTCAAGCATTTACAGTCCCATTGTTGGTCTGAGTGTGTTCCACATTATTTCCAATTCAGACTACTTCATCTGCATCCATAATCTTGGTGCTTAACTGAGTGAGCTGTATGCTCAAGAATCAAACAGGGGATTTCTGCAGCAAACCTTTTTCAAAGAAAGAAGAAGTTTGTATGTTTTCTTGCCGCCACCTGTAATTGCAGAGTTTTTCTTCTTGGCCTCAACTTTAGAGCTGCATGTTGTTGGCAGCTGATAATCCCAGATCTGTGTCATTTTTCAGATCCTTCTCTCTTCCGTAGCACTGCTAGCTTCATCTGACTGATGGAAGACGGCCTGTGGCCGACAACCATGGACCTTATGTGGAAAGAGTTAGCCTTTCCCAACCAAGCTTCCTTTGATAAGTTAGTGTAGAGATTTATGTGGCAAAATAAATATATGATTAGAAAATGCAAGCATGTATACTGTTGTTAGAAGACTTGGACAATAACTGTTCTGATAACATTTTTATGCTAGGTGTTAGCCTAAATGCCAGTGCTAGTGGCTAACATTAGGCTAACAACCAGCATTTAGGCTAACGCCAAGCATTTCAACTGGGAATTAGCCAAAACGCTAATGCCAATAGTTAGCATATCAACAAGTTTGATATTTCCGTTTGTATATTTTATTGACATTCTACTTAATCATGTTAAGACAAAACTTAACACAAAAGGTGGCTTACCTGCTTCAGGAACTCGGCACCTAAAAAAGAAATTCAGCGGCAGCAGGAAGAGGAAGTCACACAATACAGACCAATAGGGAGCCAACGCAGCTTCTCTCCGTTTCACCATGAGCATTACTGAAAATAGTAAAAAGAAAAAATAATCATAATAATTCTAAAAGGAAAATAATCAAGAAAATAACCTAAATGCCTGTGATGCAGTTTTGCTAGCTGTGCACTCAAAATAAGTGTTGCAATTGTTCATATCTGGCTTTGCAAATTGGCTGCACAACTAGCTTGGAGTGTTGCCCAAAAAAATCCCTGAACGTATGCCAACAAACCGTAGCAATCATTTAACGATGCCGTCATCAGGACTCTGGGATCAGAACACATCCTTCTCGTCATGAACTTTGCTTGCTGTGATTCCTTTGTTTCCCCGATTTGAGAAGCGTGAGGTCATCGTTTATTAGTTGTATTTTCAACACCAAGGTACATAAACTTTGCAATCAAAAGCCATGTTTCTGAATTCACACCACTAATTACTGTCAGTGAGCTGTTGGCAACCTTACATGACATGCCTTCAGGCTGTCTAACAAATGTTTTTTCTGTGAAACCAGAGGGGTGCTATGAAACATGCAAAGTGTTGATAGTGAAACCGTTGGGACACCAGTAGGCTCAACGTAACGAGCCTCAGGAATGCACATCATAAATATGTTACCTGCGTAAAGCCGGTTACAGCTGATCCACGAGGAAAGGATGCATCTGTGAATCTCCGCCTCTTTAAAGGTGCAGTATTAATTTTTTTATTCCGGTACATAGTGCCATTTTATAGCGCAATCAAGTGACAATATTACCTTCAGTCATTGTAAAAACACTCTATATATCAAATATAACTGAAGAGAAAATTGACTTCACATTTTAACACATTGAAATTGGGTCTCTGTCTCTTTAAGAAACTTCTGCTCTCATCATAACATGGCTCCTCTGCTAACCCTTTAATGTTTTTACCAGCGTTGCTCTGATCAGTAGTTCTTATAATGAGCTCACCAGGTGTTGTCTAATTGCCGCTGGCTAGTCTGAAGGAGCAGAATGTGGGAGGGACGCTCTTTGAGGCGGAAAGCTTGAAAACTTCAGCTCAGAGGAGGAGCTTCTCCCTCGAAGGCGGAGCTAGGTCCACACAGGTAGTTTGCACAGCTGAATGGTTGCCACGGGAGATTCAAGGATTTCTCAAACATGCATGAAAGAATCAAAACAACACTCCAGATATGTTTCGGATGAGGGAATAACATTATAGCCTAAAGCTAAAAAAAAGTTAATTTTAGACAATACTAAGTGTTTAAAAAAAAACAACCTATGAAACACTATTATTTTTCTCACAAATTGCCAGGGGAAAGCGTCCCTCATCTGCTCATAGTTTGTGTGTTCTTTCATGACCATCGGACGATGCTGTGCAGTTAATTAAGTGCACAGATTTGGTTGCTCCATAATCCTCTAACACTACTGCCTACTGCCTGGGACCGGGAGAGAAAAAAGACACAATACCTGTTTTATTTATGATTTGGATGTTTGCCAAGGAGCTAATTATAGTTAATAGACCATTCTGTGCAGCATCATAATGTAAACGGAATGTTTTACATGCTCATAAAGACAGAATATGAACACTCCTATAGTGGGCCCTTAAGCGGAGCCACATAGGCCCCAGCAGATCTGAGCCCAGAACAGGAGAGATGCTGGGAGGCAAACAGAAGCTTCAAAGGAAAGGCGTTTCCTGGACTCCCCAAGACTAAAGTAAGAGAAAGGACGCAACATGGCTGCACACTTTTACTAAGTGCCTCTGACGTGGCCACTTTTAAAGGAGTCAGTTGCTTCTTCCCCTTTTAACTTTCTAAACATGGCGCGGTGGGCATTCTCTGTCAAGTGGCGCACTAACGGAAGGAAAGAGGAAGAGTTGCTGATAAGAAGAAGATAAACAGCATCAGTGCCGGCCTAAACACAGACCCCAAACGTCTTCTCTGCTCGGTGGGTGACGGGGTGGGCTCTCGTTCCCTTCAGCCCTCGAACACACTTCAAACACTGTCAGATATTCCCGGGGCTGTGCCGTCTTCTGCAGGTGTAGCATGTAATGACACAACTTGTAGCCACACTGTAGCCTGGTCCATCTGGAGAACACCTTCAATTTTAAAGGGGCAGTACTGTGTGTTTTCCATGGTCATAGTGCCATTTTATAGCACAATAAAGTAACTATGTTAGCATAGCTTGTTAAAAAAAAAAATTTTTTAAATGATTAAATATAGCTTCAAAAAAATTTTACTTAGTAATTTAATGCCTTGAAATTGGGGCTTTGTCGCTTTAAAAACTTCTCTTTCTCAAACTCCGCCTTGAAGTCATAACAACATTGCTCCTCTGTTAACCCTTTAGCAACATTTTTACCAATGCTGCACTGAGAAGCACCTCCTATAATGAGCTCAGTAGGTCCAGGTGTTTAATAGGGGAGTGCTGCTCTGGGAGGTGGAGGCTTGGAAGCATGGAAACTGTAGCGCAGAGGAGGAGCTGCGTTTTGAAGGCAGAGCTAGTTCCACCCAAGCGATTTGAATAGCTGAATGGTTGCCATGGAGATTAAAAGACTTGTCAAACACGCATGAAAGAATCAAGGCAACCCTTTTCTGATAAAAATTATTTCTGCACCACTTGAATCTACATTAGATTTTTTGGCTGTCCACCTGAGAAGAAATGTGGACTTTGTCACAATCGACCACTAAAAATTAGCATTTAGAAATAGTCCAATATGCCACATCTTCTCATCGGGTTTAGCGTACAAACGTAGACTACTTGCTTATTAGAGCCTTTGGAAAGGATTGTGAATGAGACAGATGCTTTATGAATGAAGGATAAACAGTCAGTTCTTACCACAAATGCATATGGATTTTTTAATAGTGAAAATGTGACCTTTTTTGACCTTGAGATACGTTTATAGCATGATTGTTTACCTATTGTTAGACAAAACTATAGCAAATGTGTGAGCAATCTTAGCTGAAGATCAGAGTCCAGGAGTTTTTACTAACAAAGAATGAACGTAGGAAATGGAATATGAATGTGAATATATGGTAAGTAGCAGAGGTGGGGACTCGAGTCACATGACTTGGACTCGAGTCAGACTCGAGTCGTTAAAATCACGACTTGAGACTTGACTTGAAAAAATGCTCAAAGACTCGGACTTGACTTTGACTTTCATGCCATTGACTTGGGACTTGACTCGACTTGAAGCTGTTTACTTGAAAAGACTTGATATTTTTTACTCAAAGTCTTAAAATTTAAAACACATTATTTATAAAGTGGCGTCATTAATTAATGTCACTCATTCCGTATCAATATGCGCAGACCGTCACTATGGTTTTCCTCTCTCCTTATGTATGTATGTGTACGTAGCTGCAGCACAACCAATCAAATTAACAGGATTTGGACGTTTAAAAAAACGCAGCAAAGTTACAGAGCTCAGGGAACGAAATACGAAATAACCGCTCGAATATGCTTCCGCGAGTAATTTCTTTTGACTACGTAGGTTATGAACTTTCGACTAAAAAACGAACTGCAACTTGTAAAACATGCAAGAAGAGAATATCGGATGGAGATGCCACGACGTCCAACTTTGTCCGGCATTTGAAGCTTCACAAAGATCGGTAGGTGGCACTTTTCTTTTGCTGTAAGATAGTTGACTTTAGCTAACTTCGTGTTAGCATGTGTACTCCGGGTTAAATTGGTGATGATTTACCATAAATCCGGTCCTTCAAATGCCTCCACAAATAATGTGCACCGTGTTAGCTCAGGAAGCCGGTGGATAGTGAGCGGGGCTCCGGAACAGAAAGCAGATTCTGGACCTGAACACAGGGAACAGAGTCTCTCTGTCCCATCATGATGATGAGCCGGGTCTAGTATCATCTAAGGATGGTTGGTGTATTTGAAGACATCTACGTTGGGAAATTATATTGACAATATATTGTTTACTGCAGTCAGTGCATTAAGTCAACTGTTTTTGACTTAATGCACTGACCCGCGTGACTGTCACATGTCGCACAGAACCCATTTCCAAGTAGTATAGCTTTGCTGGGAAAAAAAAAAAAGACCAAATACAGTGACTGTCCCAAATAAATTTTGTGTTTAGAATATCTGTCCCATATTTACGGATGACTGAAACTAACATACTTAGAAATAAAAGCAGAAAAATAAATGCACCAGACCTTCCTGAGTTTACTTGTGATAACTTCATTTATACTTATTTCATTTTTTGAAAACTATGATTGTTGTAGTGTTGATGTTTATTTATGAATAGAAGGAGTAAACTGAAGTCAAATGTAATTCATAAAAGGCTGTAATTTATTTTCTGA
The DNA here is from genome assembly GCF_003331165.1 of Xiphophorus hellerii. NCBI lineage: Eukaryota > Metazoa > Chordata > Actinopteri > Cyprinodontiformes > Poeciliidae > Xiphophorus > Xiphophorus hellerii. The sequence continues at coordinate 4,131,379 of NC_045692.1, forward strand.
CATCTGTTTACTTCTGACAGATTTGAAGAATACCAGATGAATAAGAGGATCACAAATGAACCTCAAATACATATTTTAAAAAGAACAAATGGTCTAATATTTGAATTTTATGTATAATTGCAAATTATTAAAAAAAAAAAAAAACGACTCGAAATGACTTGAAATTAAAGGTTCCTGACTTGAGACTTGACTCGACTTTGCCTGTCTTTACTTGAGACTTGACTCGGACTTGAGGACAGAGACTTGAGACTTACTTGAGACTTGCAACACAGTGACTTGGTCACACCTCTGGTAAGTAGGTCCCAGCAGGAGCAAGAAATCAGAACCCCCACCCTTCCATCCCCTCCCTGCCTCTTATTCACTCAAAGTAAAACGAAGTAAACATCATAAAATTGAAATAAAATTAGACAATGGTTAGATCAAAGTAGGCTTTCCAGCTGCATGCTGCTGAGCCTACACTGCTGGTGACAGAATCAACCGCAGCTAAGCATATACAAGTTCCAAAACAAACAGGGGAACAAAAGGAGCAAACCCGTCTTGTGATGTCTGATCGTACCCCGGGGCACTTACGTGCTCCCTCCAATCTCTTTCTTCCCGCCTCCCCCAGTGTTGGCATGCGCTCGCTCGCTTGCTGCCAACTCCCGTGAGTTCAGCTCCAACTTTCTGCACACACACAACATTCATTTGACCACAGAGTCCGTACATGTAACGCACGCCTAGCGCCTATAGCGGGCCAGGAGGCCCACTTTGGCAGTTAATGATTCGAAGTTTATTTTATTATTATTTTTTCTTACTGTAAATAGAACTGAACGGAGTGATTGTGACATACATTTATGACGTACATTTATGATTAGTGGATGGTAAGATCGCTCACCCACTGCTGCAGGCTGAGGAGTTTCTTGATGACCTCACTGTCTCTCAGATTCATACAAGCAAGGCTTAAGTGTTACTTTAGATGGTGTAATAGTGTGGATGTTTGTATACGTGTGATGCTCCTTCATTCATCTTTTTTTACTTCTCTGATGATTTACTGGGGATTCAAGTAGTACAACATTATGCTCTGTATGAGATTCAATGTATTT